>NC_092195.1:11701273-12953773 GCF_043641665.1 Enoplosus armatus
GGGGACCTGAATGTTTTTACCAAATTTTACGGCATTCCATCCAATAGCTGTTGAGATAGAGATTGATTTCAGTCTGGACCAACGTGGTGGCTCAACCGGCCAACAGACAGCCGGACCAGCTTTGCCTTCCATGGAGCCATGGCACTAATGTGGCTAAAAACACAAATAAATTCAGCTTCTGTCAGTTTCTGTCAAGTTTTTTCAGATGATTTTTTCCCAAAACTGTAAAAGGATCAGGTCCTCTCTTCAGGATTAAGAAAATTGGCAAGAAGGATAACATTAGACTGGAAAATTTTACATCTGAGTGCTAAGAATGTTGTGTCTAGCGAATCAGCATCAAGTAGGTCTGATTACAACTTGGACTTCCTGCTGTCACTTCCTAGTCTGTCTGAGAGTTGCCATTGGCTCATTTCCCCAAATTCCTCCTCCTCCTCTCTGTTTCTTCCCTTATCCTCAGCTCCATCCTTCCATTCCTACATTCCTCTGGATCCAAAGACACTCCTGAATTCATCACTGAATGAGTCACATCCAAAGTCCACCTAAAGCGGAGCCTTTGATAAAGTTCCCCTGTCATCCCCTCACATCCTCCAAGGGAGGCTTCATGTTTGAATTTCTGTTTCACATCTCCCATATGTACAAAGAATGTTTGCAGTTGATTATAAAAGAAAATGTCTCTGAGAGTTAAAGCCCTACCTTGGAAATGAGTCATCTATCCCATGCTTCATCCTTAACTCACCCTTAACTTGAAAGAATACACTGGAAAGCACTTTTTTCTTCATTTCAGGGCTGCATTTTTTCCTCATCTCTCCTGTTCTTTCTTTTAATATTTTCCACTTTCCTCTTTTCTTCTTGTCTCCTTGCTCCTCTTTCCATCTGCACCCCTCCCTTCTAATCCTCCATTTTCTTTAACTTCTCTCTCCTCCCATCATTTCCTGTCCTTTTTTTCTCCTCTCCTCGGTCCCCCAGTATTCGCAGAAAGCTCAGGGGCCTGGCTCCGGTTCAAAACCTTTTTATGTCGTTGTTCACTGCAGCTCAGCAGAGCACCCTGCTGCGGTGGGTCTCTTCAAGCTCAAATCTTTCTCTTTTAAAAACGTCCATCCCTCTCTCTCTCTCTCTCTCTCTCTCTCTCTCTCTCTGGCACTTAGATCACTTCCTTTACCAGAAGCTGGAAGGTAAACCACTTTCATCTTCCCCTCCCTCTTTTTCTTCCTCTTGTCAAAACTCCCACTCCTGCTATCCAAGAAAAGGTGCAGCTTCCGCAACGCAACTTAAGCATTTAAGCTCTGTAGGCATTTTTCAAACGTGCTACTCCCTGGGCCAAACGCGTACTCGTCACAACCTCACTGAGCTGTGAAAAAAAAAAGATTATACAAGTCAAAGATAAGCATTTGACAAAGATGAGTGTAGATGCAGGGTTGACCTCTGATGTTTTTGATACCTTTCCAGCCATATATTCCTGTAATTCTCTGCTGTATTTTTGCATTACAACCAACAATTATCTGCTGATTACTTTTTTGTCTAATCAATAATTGACATTGCCCAATTGCTTTGGACAAACAAAACCCAAACAGGTTCAGGTTGTTGTCATAGGAAAGAAAGAAGAGCAGCCAATCCTCATACGTGAGAGGCTGGAATTGAAAGAAAAACGATGAAAATGTTCAATACTCGTGCTGATACATGAGCTTCAGTTCCGATAACAAAACAATAGCTTTTTGCATTTGAGGAATATAAACATGTTTGCTTCCCTTTAAAAAAAGAGGCCAAATTTCTCAAATGTCAAATGCTATCAAAATACCAGCAGTCGTACACTAACTTTGCCTTGCTAAAACACAGCCTGATGGTTGATACATTACTAATGGTTGATACATCAGTAAATGATTTATTAACCATTAGTTAAAACATACAAACCCTTTATAGGTTTACCACAAAGACAAATCTGAACAATCATTCAAGGCCACTGTCCAAATAAAAATAATATCCTTTTAATGGTTCTTTATGAATAAATAAATAAATAAATAAAGCTGTAAATTGCACCTTTTTTCTTGAAGGGCAGCATGGAGTGTAAGTGTTAGCACAGTGAACGTGCCCCACCCTCCAACTTTTCATTAGGGAATCTAAGAAAAACATCAGAGACTACTGTCCGGGAACTGAAAGGCCCCTAACTTAACTCAACAATCACCTCTTTGTTCTTCCACTTGGCTCAAACATCTTTTCTCCAATTCTATTTACTCATTCATTCAGAACTCTCTCGCTCTGTCTAATTCTCTGTCTGTGTCACTCTCTCTTCGTATCTCCCTTTTTTTCCCTCCCTCCCTTCCTTCCTTTATGTTTTGACATTGCCATTGTCTCCTCCTGGATAGTGTAGCATATTTACCGGCAGCCAGCGGAGGCAAACAACCAGCCTATTCAAAGAACTCAGCAGTGACAGAGATGGAGAAAGGGAGGAGGAGGATGGAGGTGGGGGGCGGGGGGAAGGAGAGTAAATTCCCTGGATGACTTGTGGACATCAGTAAGCAATCCCCTCATTTCAGAGAAAACACAAAGTCCTAATGGTTATAATTGCATCCTTATCAAGCTTTCCTACAATTCTCATGTTGCAAATTGTTGCATTCAGACTCGACCACACACACACAGCCTGTCTGTCTTGCTGTCTCTCATCTTCCCACACACACACACATCACGCTCTCTGGTGACATAATGCCCTATAGTCCATTAACAAATACTGTCCCTGCAGTAAACAGTCATTTGCAATCAGGCTAAAGGCCACTCTCCAGAGAAAAATGGATAAAACTAGCCGCTCATTTCCTCTGAACCAGCCAGATAATAGCTTCAAGCAATCATAAAATCAATCCGCATCAGAAATCAAAACTTCTCACTTCCTTTATTGTTGATGTTGAAGTGAGGGCAGAGCCACTAACCCAGCGACCAAAGATAAAAAGACTGAAAAGACAAATAATTAGGAAGTTGGCATATTTGCAGGTTCCTCATTGAAAGTCATTGTCAGTTTCATGTAGTAAGGAAGTGTCCTACAGGCAAGATATTTAATACAGGTGACCTTAACAGCTGTGACAGAGTGTTATTTACCTTTGGCTTACACACACACACACACACACACACACACACACACAAAGAAAATCTACGCATGTTTTTAACTTTGGTGAAAGGTGGTATATGAATTTGCACTAGAGAGTAGAGAGTCCAAAATGGAGGAAGTTATGGGAGCTTATTAGCTGTATTGCAACAATCACTTTTATTTAAGCCATCTCTGAGTATGAACATTTTCACAAAAGAGGAACGGTTTGCAGACAGAAGTCGATGGTGGAGAGTAGTGCTGTCACTTTTTCAGAGAGTCGAGTTCGGCATACTTTGAACTAACATTATTTGTCAATACGAATGCAACCTATAAATCATAATGAGTCTGAGCAAACTCTTCACTGAATGTGAACAATCCCTAGAAATAAATTCAAGGAGGGAGTAAACAGCCTCGTACAAACAAAATAGAAAGACATTCAGGGAGATACTGTGACGTGATACTGTGACTAACCGGTTAATTCACCAGCTACAGTAGTTCATCATAGCCCTGCAGGTAGTCCCTACGTCAAGCTTCAGGAATCCCATATTTCCTGAGGTAGATGAATTTTGCTGTTGCCCTTTCTGGTGCCACTAGATCTTTGGTGCTGGACCAATTAGTCAGAAAGTTAATATGGAACAATTTGAATAAACTACTCATTGTGTTAGCCATTTATCAAGCCGAAAAAGACAACTATTAGCTGGTGCCAGCATCTCAAGTCTGAGTATTTGCTGCCTTTCTCTGTTTTATATGATTGTAAATTGAATATCTAAAATATATAAATTTGTAGTAGTAATATATAAATTTGTAGTAGTAATTTGAAGATGCTACCTTGGTCTCTGGAAAGGAATGAACTCCAAATCACACTTAAAAACCAATGTTTGACCCAGGAGAAGTCTACCTTTCACTTAACTTCCCCACCTTCCTCGCTTTTCTTTTTCTCACCTGCCTGTTCTCCACCATCTCTCACCACATTACTACACTGATGAGTACGAACCACTTGGGGGAAATCAGTTTGAAAAGGCTGGCCATTTAGTTTCTGCCTTGCACGATTGCATTTTATCAGAGTGCACGCATAGCATAGCACGTACCCACACCTTGTTTGTCTACGGCTTATATTAATACGCCGCTGCCCATAGAGATAACGGGGGCATTTCCTATTATGAGCCTGCTTGGGAAAAGGGAAGAGGGAGGTACGCTCTAATTGTAAGCAGGACAGACTGTCTTTGTGTGTGTGTGTGTGTGTGTGTGTGTGTGTGTGTGTGTGTGTGTGTGTGTGTGTGCCCTGTGGAATGGATGCAGGTTTTCAGAGAAAAAGGCAAAAAAAGAAAGTGAGAAAGAAAGAAAGAGAGAGAGAAGGTGGTAAGAGAGTACAAGAGAAAAGGCTACAGGAGAGATGGGTGATAAATATAGAAAGAGAAATGGAAAGGAGACAAATAAAGGGGAAAGGGAATAAGTAAGACATGGTGACAAAGGTTAGAGAGGAGGAGGAGGACTAGAATGCAAGACAAGATGAAGAGGAGGGACAGGCGGAGAAAGAAAGGGTGAAGAAAAATAAGGTAGACTGGAGGGAAGGCGGAATAAATCGATATGAAAAGAAAGAAAGAGGAGGAAAAACAAAGGGGGATTGAGAAACAGACAGAGAGAGAGAGAGAAGGTGTAAAATGGTGTCGGCCAGCCTGGGGTCCTTGTTGATGGATGGAAGCCAATCCGCTGGCCGTCCCATCCTTCATCTGAGACAGAGCAAACAACCACCCTAGAGCACAAAACCTCACCACAATATCACCTGATATGTGTGTGTGTGTGTGTGTGTGTGTGTGTGTGTGTGTGTGTGTGTGTGCGTGCCTCCCCGCTATGTCCAATTTATATGGAGTGGTCTATACATGTAAACATGGAATACACACACACTTCAGTGCATGCATGTTAAACAAATGCTAAATATACACACACAGAGACGTCAGAAAGCCAACCAACAATCAAGTCTTTGTCTTTTCATCACATGACCAATGTCCCTCATTCAGCTGCAGTTATAAACTGTCCATGAAAAGATATTTTATTTCCCTCTAAACACATGATGTCAAACACATGACCCCATAAACACATGATGACCTTCCTAACGTTGAAAGAACACTGCCTTACTGTACTGCACATTTCTCATATTATAAAAATAAAAAATCTTTTTAGGCAAAGATGCTCGGAGAGAAATACACAGGCAGAGATGCAAACAAGGACAAAGGCTTGCTTGTATCTGCAGAAAGCCACACAGGTGAGTCCAACAGCAGACAGAAGTAGACCGAAAAAAAATCAGATTCTTACACAAAGAAACAGATTTTGTTCTCACAAAGACAAAAAATGAGTAGCCTGCACAGAATACAAATAAGGCTCAGTACATGCATAAGTGTGCAAGCAGACCTTTGTGCATACTGTATGTGTGTGCTCAATGTGCATGTATGTGTGTATATGTGTGTGTGTGTGAAGCCTCCCTGCAGTGCTTTAGCCAGCAGAGTGTGAGATGAGGATCCTCCCCTAGGGTAACATTACAGCATCTCACCCCTGCAGTGTGTGACTGTGTGTGGACGTCCGCTGCATCAGCAACACTTTACACCGAAGAGAAGGGACAGCATACACCCTCTGTTCACTCGCCCATGTCTACTGTCCATCACCCCCCCCCCCCCCCCCCCCCCCCCACACACACACACACACACACACACACACACACACACACACACACACACACTGCTGTTGATCATTGGGCCACCGTAAGTTCACAGCTCGTTCATACACGACACACACTTTGCACACTTCACATACTAAAAGATGTTTTAAGTTGTATTAGTGAAAATAAAACCACACTTCCCATGTTGCTACTCGTCTCCTCCCAGTCCTTGGCATCACTCCATTTGACTTGAAGAGCAAGAGGCAACAATAACAGCAGATAGTTGCCCATGATAGCAGTGAATAGGCAGGCCAACACAAGAGTCTAACATGGACCTGGAATCAGTAGAACTTGAATAAAGATGTGTGGCCTGTGGGCAAAGTAAAATGGTTTTCCTGCTAAATCCAACCTGGTGGTACACAAGACTGGCAAGAAAGGGTTATCAAGAAAGTGTTTCATTCTTTCTGGAAACGTGTTGTTGTTGTTTCCAAATGTCATTTCTTTGCTTTGAGTGTGTCATCTCCATTGTGTTGGGTTGGCGACAGAGATCCCAGAGATCGATCTCAACAACTCAACAGATAAAACCCATCTAAAAACTATCTACGTGGCTTACATTGAAATTTGTTCACATAACAATGCCAACAATGCAGCTCAAGGTCCACTTACTAGCTTTTTCTCAAGCTTAAATCTGCATCATGCAGATTTCTTCATGGATGGAGTTTTCAGTCATAGAGATAAATTTGCTAACGTACAGGCTCAGGAGCTATTATGATTTCATCCATAGCACTTTTAGGACTTCTTGTTGTGTTCGTGTTGGCTTTAAGTTAGTGCAATAGTTTGACATTTTGGGAAACAGACCTTTCTTGCTGAGAGTTAGATGATAATATCGATACCACTCTCATGTCTGTACAGATTAATATGAAGCTACAGCCAGGAGCCGGTTAGCCCAGCTAAGCATATATATACATGAAACAGAGGTAAATAGCTAGTCTGGCTATTTGCATGCTTTAGAGATGCTGGTTGGATTTTCTTACCTATGGACAGAGCCAGGCTAGTTGTTTCCCCGAGTTTCCACTCTTTATGCAAAGCTATGCTAACTGTCTCCTGGCTGCAGCTCTTCATTTTTAGCGTACAGATCTTCTCATCTCTCTCCCAACAAAAAAGCAAATAAGTGTAAGTATTTCCCTATAAAACTATTCATTTTAACACATAAGTTCATTCTTGACCTTGGAAATAGAAGAACAATCCCAACTCAAGAGTTATTTACGAGCTTTTTATGTCAAGATCCATCTTCATGACATCTGAGCAAACTCTATTCACTGATGAAGTGTGATACAGTTAAAAAAATCTTAATAGAGCTTAAATCGTTTCCTACACAATAAGGCAAAGACATTGTACCAGGATGCAAGTAATTTCAAATTCCTCAACCCTGCCCCCCCCTTCTCTCGATGTAGACTCTAACATCAGGGGGTGAATACATAACAACTTGTGTTACCCACAATTCCAGGGAAGAGGGACTCTGATTTCCCATTAGAGCTTCCCCAAGGCAATCTCAGTTAATCGCATCCACAGTGTTTACTTTCCTTGAACACGCCACGCTCTCCCTCAACCCTGTCTCTCTCTCTCGCTCCGTCACACAGCAGCACAGAGCTGAGGTCTGTTTCAGACAGAGTCTGCACACAGCACAATAACAGAGCTGCAGAATCGCAGAACAAGAGTTGAAACACCCTGTTATCCTTGAGAAAATTGCTGAGGGCCACCTTGAGTTGATAACAGTGTGTGTGTCTGTGTGCTGTATGCATGGAAGAGGTAAACAATCGTGTAACGTGTGTGTAAGTGGAATCTGGTGCGTGTTTGAAGTTTTATTTTGTGTGGGAGTTTGAGATTGGGGAGACTGTATCTGTTATGCATGTGTGTCCGTATAGGAAGGCTCATTTCTGTGTGTGTATGTGAGTAACCTGGCGGTGCGTGTGTGCTGTATATCTGTTAGCACTTGTGTTTTGGCTGATAAGTGTGTGTGTGTGTGTGTTTCTGGGCAGGATCAGGCAGGATTCCAACTACTGCACGTCAGAACAAACAAGTCTGGCTTCAACAATGTGTAAGGTGTTTCTTGCAAAGACACACACACACACACACACACACACACACACACACACACACACACACACACACACACACACACGTGTGAGGTTTGGCATTCCTAAACCTTGGCATGCTTACATAATGAGCTCAGCTGTTTCTTATCTCAAAGGTGTTGCCTTTTGCTATTGGAAGTGAAGCATGTATATATATATATACACACACACACACACACACACACACATTCAAGGTTAAAAAACTGATGCAACAAGAGTTTTTTTTAACGCCATATCACTTTCTTACGTACCACAATCACAGACAGAGAAAAAAGTAATCAAAGCATTAAAGACATTAATCTCTACTACAAATTCTCCTACTTGGATGATAAATCTTCCCAAAGTTGGGAGCTCCAGTTGCTGAAGAAAAGATGTGGTTCAACGATTCGATCCATCATTGATTAACTAGAGTAATATTTAACACGTTAGCTCAGAAGAACATTAGGTAGTTTCCCTGCTTCAAATAAGCAGCTAGCAGCATCTCCCGATCTTACTGGGATGTGAAAAAAGACATTTCAAACTGAGTATTTGTCTTCTATCTTTCTCGATGTGCCGTTTTCACTGTGGGAATTTGCATTTCTGAGCCAAGCGCAGCTCTAAACCAGTTGAAGATCCATGGACTTGGTCAAGTGCACCCTGTGAAGATGGTGTACTTGTGTCCCTTCAGGAGAAGAGGCACTTTGGGGCGCTCTAATAACTACCACAAATGGGATTTCAAAAAAGCATAACAAGTGCCCTTTACACTGTACAGAACAAATGAAAAATCAATTCTGCAAGGGTCAATAGTGTTGAGGAGACGGAAAGGAGCACCAGTGATAACCCAACTGAAGCACTCTAGATCAATATCCTCTTTTTATTATTAAAATTGTCTCATTTTTTATTATCCTCTTCTGTCATACCCTCCGTCTAATAGCTTTTTATTTCTTGCTCAATCCCCACTTCACTCACTGAATCTTTGTTTCTCTGTCCCACGTCTCACTCTGAACCCTCTAATCTTTACATGCAGAGGAGATGAGGCGTTTTCAGCAGCCGCCCCTAATTCAGCTGGAGCGAACAAGTGCAAAGCCAATCATCATTTCTCCACCAGCGGCGAGTTTTCTAGCTTTCTAAAATGACAGGCCTCATATCGCAAAATTACAGATTAAACATAAATGAGCATCACTCCATGGAGTCACACTAAATGAAAGGGCTGCATCTAAAAGCCAAATCACGCTAATGATGATCAAACCCTTAAATCATACAGAAATATTTACCACAAACTTGCAGTTTGGTGAGGCCTTGAATTAAAAGACCTTTGAATATACAACACTGGCTTTTATGCAGGGGTGGGAATGGAGACTTAAACCCTGTCAGCTCAGCCCATGAAGCTGTGTGTATGTAATGCTTGTGAATGTTTATAATAGCTACCCAGAAACATAAATGTGTGTTTCCTTGACAGTTTGCAGCGAACAAGTATCAGCCCACAGAGGCATCCCTCAACTGTGGTGTGTGTGAGCATTTCCTCTTTCTTAGCGAAAACCCCAGATGCAAGGTGAAAACCCACATCTTCCTAAAGTTAAAAACAACTTTAAGCCGTGCGATGTGAAAACAAAGTAGAGGCCAACTTGGAACGTGTTGTTTGGGTTTGTTGTTAACACCATAAAAACATAAAAATTTAAATCTGTAAAAATCCCCTCCTGACCAACACAGCAGAAATTGCATCTAAAGGGAAAATAATTACATTTAGCTCTTCTGTTTTGCTCCATTGCAGATCAATGAAAGAAAAAAAAACAGCACCACATAACAGTATTTTCCATTTTCATGTTAGAATTCAGCTCAATCCAAAGCGAGCTTGACATTTAACAAAAATCCTTTGGTAGTCACAGCAACACGCGCTTCCTCCAGACTCAATCCTCTGTCTAATTCCCCGAGGTGTGTTTCTCAGATGGACAGGGGGTGTCAAACAGGGCATACAGGGTAATTGCAAAACCTGGGGTGCAGAGCCAAACACTCCACTGTTTGCCTACCAATGATGGGGATGGGGTTCTTGCTTGTTAAAGCCTAAGTGAGTGTGAAATGTGTGTAGTCTGCTAAACGACATCTTGACAGCCTATGATGAAACTCTACTCTCACAGCATTCAAACAGAGTGCGATTATACTTCATCCGTTCAGCAGTAGGACCTCCAGGCCCAGTATAGCAACATCACTGTGTTCTCTGTCAGTCTAGACGCATTATGACCAGTTAATGAGTGCAGAATTACAGGCAGCTGTTCAACCTCACCTCTCCTGAATAGCGAACAGCTCAGGTCATGCAAATGACTTTCTGCAGAGTAATTTCACCACAAGGTGCTATGACTCAAAAGCCTAC
This sequence comes from Enoplosus armatus, assembly GCF_043641665.1. Taxonomy (NCBI): domain Eukaryota; kingdom Metazoa; phylum Chordata; class Actinopteri; order Centrarchiformes; family Enoplosidae; genus Enoplosus; species Enoplosus armatus. The sequence continues at coordinate 11,711,482 of NC_092195.1, forward strand.
ATCAAGGATTGAACAGACCTGCTGAGGTTAAAACAGCATACATGAATAGCGTTGCTCATAAATACTTCCTGAAAGCAAGATACAAACATGTAAAGGAATAGGTCGATACTTTGGGAAATACAGTGGAGATGCTATTAGCTGCTAACCTGGGTCTGTCTGCCTATGAAACTCACTAATCAAACACGTTATATCTCTTCTGTTTCCTCCATTGTGGTTTTATGGGGGGGTTATGTGCCAGACTGTTTGTTGTCCGAAGGCAGCTTGTGGTTTTTTACGCTTTGGGTTTTGGACAAATTAAATAAACAAGATACAATGTGCAATTAAAGCAAAGTAAGGTGCTGGAAAGCAGATAATCTTTAACCTTTTCCCCCCTTTCCAGTCTTTATGCTAAGCTAAGCTAACCATCTCCTTGCTCCAGCTTCATATTGAACTGACAGATATGGTAGAAACAAGTTTGGCTGTAATGAAACACAACATAAGCAGCGTTTTCAGACTTCAGGAGGCTCAGTGTGGATGTGGGCTGAGGCTAGACCCTCCTATCCAAGCTGGATGGGAAAATGTTTGGACAGCTTGAGTGTGATCTTTTAAGGCGCGTGTGAACAAAAGGCTGCCCATATCAACCCAAAACAAACTCTCCCTGGACTTCTTGGTGCAGTTTGGTAAACTCCTCTGTGAACGCTCTTGGCCCTTTTGCTCCTCACTCATCTCCCTTCTTACGCGCAACAGCTGCACGCACCCGACCTCGTCTCCATCCAAATACCAGCATTAGCAGCGTGCTATGAATACTCTGAAGTTAAAAGTGTCACAAAGCATTTGCCATGCTGCTGTCCTCTTACATTTGCCGCTACACAGTCAGTCGCTTATCGAGTGACAGAGATTCAGTCGTACACTGACATCCAGCTCTAACCCTCTGACATGTGCATGTTATGAGCTGCAAAAGCCTGCCAGCCACTTTTTTATAAACGCAATACAATAACATGAAAACAAAGAAGGGTGAGTATTTGGGGATTTCTCTGCATCATTCGGATCATTTTGCTTCCATGCTGGACACTGAATGGTATTTCTTGTGGCCGACGTGTGATGTTTGAAAAAGAACCCCACTCTCATTTTAGGCTCGGTTACAGATTTAGGATTCAAAACACGACTGTTTGCCAGTTTTGGCAGAGAGGTGGGTAATTATTTACCATGTTCCTATTAAAAGAAGAAGAAGTAGTCAGAGAAACGCAAATTTCCTTAATGTTTAACATATAACACAAGGAAGTACAGTGAAGGCAACGGGAAGCTAAAACAAAGTGCAAATTGTGTTTGCTGAAGTGAATGTCAACTTCTGTGAAAGCCAGTCTGCTGCAGGGTAGATGCCCTGCCAACAGCTCCTATTCAACAACATCAACACAGACTGAGGGAGGGGGTTTCTGTTGGTGGCATTTGGCTGTGTGTGTGTGTGTGTGTGTGTGTGTGTGAGAGAGAGAGAGAGAAAGAGAGAGAGAGAGAGGTGGGGATACATTCGGGGAGAACTGACAGACTGTGAAAAAGGGTGTTTATTTATTTGTCAGGTCAGCAGAGATTTACAATTACAGAGAAAGATACTTGTGGAAGAGCGTGTGTGTGTGCCTCTGCTTCATCACACATGCATGTACAATATGTGTGTTTGTTCATGCGTGTAGCTCTACACTATAAGGAAAGGGAGGCCATGCACTTGTCAGTGTCAATGAGGACCATGCTGTTTATGCATGTTTGAGGATATCCAGAGGGCTTGGCAACATCCACACACACGAGCATCCATGCAGTATATGGTATGTGTGTATGTGTGTGCGTGTGTGTCAGTGTGCATGCATGTGACTAAAACCAGTCTATCTGTCACTATGGGGGAAGTTGATTTGCATCTCATAAACAAGTACAGGCGTATCTCGCACAAACGAAGATCAAATAGTTTCCCATAAATGTTGTGGGGAACCTTTAAAAAACACATGAAGAAGAATGCCAGACCATAGCCAGTTCCCTGTGTCAATACAAACAAGGAGACAAACAAGACGGAGGAGATATGAAGACATTTTAACCTCAGATATAAGTTCATTCATATGATATCAATATTAATGTATGAGGCCATGGAAATGTGAAGGTTATACGGCTCTATTTTATAAACAGCCAGAATTACATTGAGGTTTCCTTTAAAAAGGAACCTAATGCAGCAGCCTAGAAGAACAAACTACAAGGCAGTTTTAAAGAAGGCAGAGCAGAGAGAGAGACTGCTGCTCCCAAAATATTCAAGTGTCATTGCGCCGTTTAATATTAACACGAAATGCTTCAGTGGCAGGCAACAAGTCCCTGTTCCGGCTCCACTGTCACGGCTACTCAAATTTGGCTTCACTGCGACCACAGAGGCTGCCGCAGTCACAACTACTGAACACTGTCCGTCAGTGAAGTTTCCCACTCACACACTCACACACACACACACGCACGCACGCACACGCGCGTTCTCAGTCCAGTGCAGCAATGATGTGAAACACATCACAACAAGCAACACAACTTTTACACACAGATGTGAAGACATGCAACGAGCGCTTACCAGAGAGACAGAGAGAGAGGAGTATCCAAAATCAGCGTTCAGTGGCGGGTTTAACAGAAAGTGGTTGGGTTTGTTCAGTGCGCGTGTTTCCTCCGTCTAAACCTCCCGCTGCTACGTTAAAGACGTCAAAGTGGTGTGTTGTCTGCGGAGGCTTCGGGGAGGAGATGCGACGCGTTTCTTCACCCTGCGCACATTTCTGGACGTGAGAGACGCGGAGCTGCTCATCTCAGTCTGCTCCGCTCCGAGCTCCGCCAGGCAGGAGGAGGGAGGAGGAGTGCCAGAGAGCCGCTGCCGCGCGAAGCTTCATGGGAAACGTAGTTCACGATGATGGAAGCTCGACTGGCTGTCGGTAGATGTGCTGCAAGTCAATTTATGAATTAAATGAGCTACGTTTTAGCGCCCCTTGTTATACTTCATCTTGTTTTTAGCAGATACATATTCGTTATTTCCAATACATAAATAATAAAGAAAATAATGCGTGGGTGAGGCTTATTCATTGGCCCTTGCAGTGTAATATGTACACATATAATAAATCAATACGGAATTATATGCAATATCTAATAATAATAATAAACTTGATACTGTATTTAACTATATATTAGGTGTATTTAGAGAATAGTGCAGTTTTGTTACAGTTTTTTATTTGGAAAAAGAAATAAAAGAAATAAAACAGATGTGACTTGTACAACAGACCTCCTCTCAACTCAAGAAAAAAAAAGAGAGAACAGAGGGGATAAAAACAACATGATTTACCACAATACAAAAAATAATAAGAAACTAAACATATAGAATGATATGAAAAGTATAATAATAACAACAGACACATATTCACACCAGCAGCTTTAAACTGTTCGAGGAGCTCAACAGACAAGATGTTTGTTTTTACTATGATTTATGAGTAACGTGTTGAGAAATATAACTCAAAGCACACTGCTGTTTTCTTTCCATGAGTATTAGTCAGTGATAATATGAATTTGTGTTCTTCGCACTCCTGGGGACACCCTAAGACTTCTGGGAGTTCCTTGGGGAGACAAAACTTGAATGGTGACTGGTGTAATGAATACAGTACCAAAGCACTACTTCCTTTCATAGTGTGTATTATTCTTGAGGGAGAAATACCTTTTTCTCTAACAGTAAATACACCGGCATTTCCTAAGAAACCCCTTGAGTGTTCTCACATGAATTGTTACAATCTTTCCCGATTCATTCGCTGAGGAGGAGCTCCACGTTAAACAATCCGATAATATCATAGCTTCTACCTCACACCTAAACTGGGTGTCACCCAATGTATGAACAGCAGATGGTATGTGAACTCTTAAACTAACTGTGTTGTGACACATTGAACCATGTTATGTTATGTTGTGTAGTGCGGTTGTAACTGTAACTGTAGAGGCAACAATGGCAGAGTCTAGTAGCACCAACAGCTTTATAAAGGACACAAGCAGAACATCCTGAACACCAGCGCGTCCTTGTAAGATCATTTAATAATGAAAAGGGCATTTCATAACTTATTATTGTGCTCAGGCAGAGAACTTGATAGATGAAATCCTGCACCGAGACAATACCTCTATTTTCTTTGAGGTCAACAGTCCCCTTGAGCATTCATTGTTTCTAAGCGCCCTCTTTCCCCGCTTTGGACATACAGTACCACAACTTAATAAGTATCTGTGAGTGTGTGTGTGTGTGTGTGTGTGTGTGTGTTGAGGTGGGTGTGGGGAGTGTATAGGAAATGCTTCTGCCTCTCAGTAGCCATATGTCTAAATTTAGAGCCCCGTGCCTCCACTGTCCAACCGTCACACTGGGTTGGACTGTCGGCCGTTCAGGAAAGAGACTTGAGGCGTGTTGAAGTTAGAATAAATTGTACGAGCTCGGTTGTGCTGATCTGAGAATAACACATTTGTTCTTCACACACCCTGAAAACAGAGTGGCTATAAATACCCAGCTATACTGCCCAGAGGTCAAGGAAGTGCAAACGCAATGCTAAAGTTGTTGTTTTTTTTGGTGGGTGGGTGGATGACATGATTAGTATGCAGTGTTTTCTCTCTCTTTTCTGAAGTCTTTTTCAAGACAAGTCATTTAATGCGGGATAAAAATATCTGACCACTGAAACTTAATTATCAGATTATAGAGAAAATATACTGAACTTACATTTACTGCAAACTGCTGACAAAATGTGGCCAAGAGATAAATACACACACACACACACACACACACACACACACACACACACACACACACACACACACAAGGTTATACACTCCACTGGGAAAATCTAATTTGACAACCTTCCCTCGCAAAAAGTGCATAATTGTTGTTTTGATTTGAACTCCTCCATTACACACAGACACTTTCTTATTTCACAGAGGCAATTCATGCCATGATTAAACTTGACTGAAGTGCTAACACAGTCAAAAATTTAAATGCATTTCCATTTCTGACATGTTTTTATACCCTGACAGGCTTTTGACTTTTTTTTATTCATCTGCTGAGTGCAGGAAGCAGCAGTAGCTTTCCCATCCTCGTCTATTTGATTATGAGATGTGTCTGTTTGATTGTCTATTTGGAGAGCAGCACCTCCTTTATTGACTTAGTGCCTGACAGACCCCCCACTCGTCTTCTCCTAACGTAATTCTGTTCTGTGACATTGTTTGTCAGATGATTACAGGAAGGTGCCACAGTCAGTTTCCCCATGAGTTTGCTTTAATGAGCTTTGTCATGTCATTGTGAACGAGATGGTGCTGTTTACATACTGCTAACTGTGTTGCATTTTAAATTACCTATATAAAGGCTGTTAATCTTACTGCTAGTGGTGTTATTAGTGGGCTTACATATACATTATAGGAGAGAGCAGAAATGTGGGTGTACATCATTGACACCTGCAGAAGCCTCAACAGTAGTCTGATACTCAACAACCAAAAAGGTCTCAGCAAAGACAACACCTTCTCTACACCCCGTGTTTGGAATGCATTTACACATAAGGCGTACAGCATTGCAGCCAATAAATTTCATGCCTCACCTCACAAATGTTAATGCACCAACTCTCAGAGCAAAATACAGGATACAAATCAAAAGTTGTCAAGGATTTTGACGGATTGTGAGGAAGAAAAACACATTTTTGATATTCATGAGCCCTGCCTACAGGTTAATGAAACTGTGGTGGTGGTTCAAATATAAATAGCAACCAAATAGCAGAGGATTAAATATAGATTGAACTAATGAACAGACATAGAAACAGAACCTAAATCATTATTATCATCACACAATCTTACATTTCTTAGGCCTGCATGGCTCAAATAAAATCCACTGGTCACTTATGTCTATATGTGCCTATTAGTGACATTTCTGTACCTTATTTGTATCAATTTCCCAGTTACACCACCATAGACTGTAATACCTGACACTGGTGAGTTCTTTATCCTCTGGCGCCCTCTATTGGCCCACGTGAGACACGTCAGTGCACGTCACAGCGGAGGTCACAACAGAAAAAATGGCGGCTCCCAGTAAAGCGACCGTGGTGTTGAAGGCTGTGAAGAAAATAGCGGTTCAGTTTTCTCCGTTTGAGTCTAATGTCCGGTCCACACGGTAAGAAGTGCGTGTTTGATGTGTTGTTGTGTCGGGGAGTCGCTTTGTGTGACTGGACTTTGGATAAAAGCCGTAATTTGACAATGAGGCGACAGTGTTCAACAGCAGTCACCACCGGGAGATTATACCAGCTAGCTAGATAGTTCAGTGTTAAGGCTGTATCTTATTTAACTAGTAACTTGTTATGGCCTAACTAGGATGGTTTAAAGTATGTAATGTGGCTGTGAAGAGTTTCTGACATTAAATACTCACGACATAAGGATTTTCCTCTAGTTTACCTCTAATTGCTTACTGGTTATATATATATATATTTGTTTTTTATTTCAGTCAATTCCCTTTTATACTTACCTGCCAGTATATGGAATTGATGTGTTTGAAATTTAGTCCAAACGCCTTTAATATTTGGTCTGAAATTTAAAGAAAAGATGTAAATGAAATGATTAAAACAGTTTTAAATAGAGGTCCTCCACACTAACACAGGTGTTGTCACTTAATTCTGGCTAATTAGACGGTTCAGGTTAATGTTGGGATGACATGACTTAACTAAACTTCATCAACCAATAAGAACAATAAAACTGAAAATAATAATAATAAGAAGAAGTTAAAGAACTTGATATGTTCTTTATATGAGCCCTATATGTGAACAACCATTGTGTCTACTATCTGTAATGCAGTAGAGGAAGCAGTATTAATATCTGTTACTTAAGTAAATATAGCCATACCACATTGTAAAAAATATTTCAAGTTGAAGTGTAAAGTAGCAGAAAATGGAAATATGCAAGTAAAATATAAGTACCTCCAAATTGTACTGAAGTACAGTACTTTGATACATCTACTTAGTTACTTTACTTTCTGTAATGTGATCAGTCTGCAATAAGCTCTTCTTGCCCCACAGGGAGTTTCTGGCCAAGGTGGGCTCAGAGAAGGCCAGAGCTACCAACATGAACTGTGAGGTGATATCCATGGTGAAACATGACAAGTCTGAACCCATAGTGGATATTACTTATTGTAAGTATTACCTGAAGACATTCAAATGTGTGGGAGAGTCATAAACTGTCACACAGAGTTTTTATCCCCATGAAGTCAACTGGTGTTGTTTACTCAGGTGTATGCGCTAGATCTTTTATAGCTGATTTTCACTAATAATTGTTACACTATAAAGAAGTTACATGTCTAAAGCTTAGTAATATCAAAAAGAGGATGTTTAATTTGGCAACTGTAAAAGCTCAAGCTTGAGTCAAGGATGACTTTTATTAAACACTGATGCATTTAGGATGTTTTGGTTGACAGAGATGGACAACGGCAGAGTAACAAACAAAAAACTAAACGCATTGTAATGCGCCTGGAAAACACTTAAATTACATTTTGACATATTAATGTCCTCAGATTTGCTATTTTTGTCTAGTACTTTCTTTGAATTTGACTAGTATCAAGAAGAGACTACAGACCCGTTTGGATGTAAATTCACTTGACCCAGTGAAACCACTGTGGTGTACTGGTGGGTGTTCTTGGGAAAAGGCAGGGTGCATTGTCAGTCCAGCACCAGTTTAACCCTGCCTGTCCATTAAACACAGGAAAAGGTGGCACAACGCCTAGTTTTTACAACTCAAGACTGTATGACCTAGTCCTGGAATTTCATGCAGCTGTTGTTACTGCATGATAGTACACAATAAGTATCACTCCCACACACTGAGTCAAGTACTTACCAAAAGTAGAAATGTCTGCCATGGGTCAGCAGAACATTGTACGGATGGTATTCATTATGTGCTACTTGACTTGTGCTCAGAGTTAACTTTTCACCTTTTTGCTTCTTGTAGTCCTTTATACAGCGTGAGAGAGATCAGTCATTGTGGATTTATGAGTCATCTCATTGTGTCTTTGTCTTTCTCCACTACAGTAGATGGAGAGAGGCTGGTGATGAAGGGAGCAAAGTTGACGAGCAACGAGATGCTGTCTGCTTTTCAGTCACGGTGCACAGCCAAGGATCCACAGGCGAAAGCTCCAGCAAAGAAATAACCATCTTCATGTTAAATATATCTGTGTTGAATTTATCTGTATTTAGCTGAGTTTATTCCTGATGTTTATAATAAAATTATTTCATTTAAATGTGGTGGTTCTGGTGTGAATTTGATTCACTGAAGATACATAGCATTTATTGTGATGTGACGTAATTTGGACAGGCATGATATTGAGTCACTTACTCCTCTTCCTCTTGAATCACCTGTTCCAAATTCCTCCACCATGAAAGGATCAAATGCTACCAGATGTTCTTTGCTATCAACATGAACTTTACTACCATCAAATTGAAAATGTATTGCACCCTCTTGTTAAGGGGAAATGGTAACAACATTAGCCACATCAGCTATGCTTATTTTCTCCGCATTAAAGACATCAATTGAAATGCTTTAACTGCTAAAAACGTGCTGTGATCAGTGCTGGGTCATGGTGTATCCTTGCATAATGTACCATTTTCCTGATAAAAGAGACCTTTCCAGCATTTGAGAGAACATTATGCAAGCTCCAACCTTTGACACAGCAGGCTTACATGTAATTTGGCACAGAGTTTTAGATGCAGCCCCATTGAAAAGAAAAAAAAAACCTTTCACCCAGTGACAGATACCTGAAATCATGTCCACTCTGCTAGCTTCCCTCCTGTTCCATTAGCATCTGCAACTTAATGGGTTTTCACATAGAACATGTATTTTTTTATGATCAGCTGAAACATGTTCTTGATGGGGTTTACTATTCATATTATCAGATAAATACTATATTGGCAAGTAAAATTGGTACCACCTCCAAATGAGTCACCCTCTGTAAAATGTTTTATAAGTTGTAACTAATGGCTTATTTAGTGAATCATTTATTAATAGATTTATTATAGATCGGTTATAAGCCATTAATGAGAACACATTATGTTCATCCTTTCTATTTATATTAATGCAGTTATAAAGGTTGCAAGTCCATTATTAAATGCTAATGGTTTCTCACTTTTTAACAAGCCATTAAGTCTACATTATTAATGTTAATAAATCAATAACAAGGGAATAAAGGGTTTTAATCATCAAGTCTGCAGTTGCAAATGACATTAAGTTATTGATATATGGATTTGGTCTAGATTGTCTGCAGCCCATTTGTAGAAATAAGTGGTTGAACAATCTAACCAGTCAAAGGGGTTTTCCTCAACCTGGAAACATAAATGTGTTTGATGGCTTAGAATTGAGCTACAACGATTTTTTTTTTGATTAACCATTAATAAAGCCACTAGTAACCATTCATAACCCAAGGGGGGTTTGATCAATAAAATAAATAATAGTTAGCATTCACCCACTACACCTCCTACGAGGCTTTGACAGTGTGCCACTGGCTTAAGACTAATGGGATATGTCGTTGTTGCATGCTAACAAAATAACCGTTGTTTGCCAAGGTTTCAATGACAATATGTTGACATTTTACTCTGCAGAGAAGTGACAAATAGCCATTTAGTTTAGAATATAAACATAAAATTCACGAAGATGTTGCAGATTTTGGGGAAAAAAACAATTAAAAAAAGTTTTATGAAAAAACCCGTTCAGTTAAAGGTGCTAGAAGCTAGGGAGGCTAGAGGCGGGATTTCAACGCTCTATTGTGTGACGTGGCAGGCTGTGACTGGTTCCCGCTGCGTCGCTGGATGTCGGACTGGCCCTTTAAAAAAACGCTCCGAGTGTGTTCCCACACTGAAAGAGAGTTGAATCCAGAGTCACTCCGCTGGTTGTTGTTGAGGATATCACACCAGAAACTGCAAACATGGTTGAGAAGTTTGTTGGGACGTGGAAGATGATTTCCAGCGAGAACTTTGACGACTACATGAAGGCTATTGGTAGGAGAATTAAGCTAGTTGATGGGAAATCACTGTCAGGCTGTCAGCTGCCAGTTGTGAATTTACTGTAACTCATGCTAGTTTTTTTTTAAAGTAACTCCAGCTTTTTGATTTCGTGGATATCCTGCTCTTCAATTTGTACAGTATCTGAAATGTATGATAGGAATAATCTGGAGCTGCTTTGAAAAAGTCCAGTTTAATTGTCTGATTAAGATTGATTGATTCATTAAATGGACTTCCAGTAGTTGTGTTTGCTCATCAACACATTAAACCATCGAAACATTTCTCATTAGTGAGTGTTGTATTGAATGCATGTTTGGTGATCTTGCCCTCCCGCTGTGCAGGTGTGGGATTTGCGACCCGGCAGGTGGGGAATCGGACCAAGCCCAATTTGGTGGTGACCGTGGACGATCAAGGGATTGTATGCATGAAGTCTCAGAGCACCTTCAAAACCACCGAAATCAAGTTCAAGCTCAACGAGCCGTTTGAAGAGACGACCGCCGACGATAGGAAGACCAGGGTTAGTGTGGTCTGAGGGCAAAAACAAAAGAAAAAAACCCCCCAAAATCTCAGCCTGAGTCTTTGTCTGTGCTGGGAATTAACGGCTTGTCTCTGTTGTGTGCCCCGCAGACCGTGGTGACTCTGGAGAACGGCAAGCTTGTGCAGAAACAGAGCTGGGATGGCAAGGAAACGAATATCGAGAGGGAGATCGCAGATGGGAAATTGATAGCGGTAAGGATTGTTATTCTTGTGTGAAACTTTATAATTTTCAAATTAGTTTATGCAATGGTTGCATTTTTACCAGATGTTTTCTTTCTTTCTGTTGATGTGATAATTATGTTTGAATAAATAGGCTTCCGATTATTCCCACCATCAATGCGTTTTTGAATCCTAATTTGTAAACTCATGTATCTTAAATGAGTTAAAATAAGGAATTAAAACGTCATTGCACCACAGGAAATCCTAATGTAATGAAGGGGAAGCAATACAATTAAGTACTTTAAAGACAAAGAAACAAAATATCTCCTAATATTTCCTAGGAAGTAAGAGATTAAGAAAAATCCTATAAAAGTCACTAAACACTCCAATAGGAATATGCTGTACACATATTATAGAGAGATATGTAACAATAGTCTCTGCATGATAGCTGCAGCCTAAATTTTCCCCCAACTCAAAACACATGCAGGAATTCACCATGTTTGCAACTGCACCTCTTTTGATCTTCAGTCCAGCACCTGATCTCCCTCTTTTCCCCACAGAAATGCATAATGGGAGACGTGGTCGCAGTGAGGATGTATGTAAAGGAGGCATGATGGGGTCCTTGTCGGATGCATTGCTGGATGACAGGCTCAGTTCAATGAGCGTAATACCAAACTAAAGTAATGCCGTGTTCTGCTCTTCCTATTCTTTATCTTCGCTGTGTTGCCAAAATTACATTTCCGTGCCTCTGTTCTCCAACATGACACATTTGGTTTCATTTGGAATTGTTGTGGTGATTTGAATAAAAATTAAATTTGTCGAAATGGCGCCTCTGTGAGTTTATTGAATGTGGTCAGCAAGTCAAATGTGTGTGTTGTTCATTTGAATGGTGTAATGTCCAAAATTCAATTATGACATTCTTGAAAGCATTCCAACCTTTAGGGCATGCTGAGGAATGCTGATTTAAAAAAAGGTGCTCTACTGGGAACATACCACCTAATCTGACAAGCTAATTTCCTGACTTTAATGGTTTATTCCCATGCTTGATGAATATTACTCCACATGCTATCACTTTTTCCAGCTACCTTGGCTTGTATATTTTTTTCACGCTTCCTTATTTTGGTCAGAAGACAAAAGCAACAAAGATCCAAACATATTCTCCGTTTAAAGGTCAAAAAGTAAACCGTCAGCCATCCTGATGATGTATGATGTGTGTTGGCAGGGACTCTTTGAGGAATTTGAACCCTTTTTAGAAATATTGAGAGCATCATGCTGAGAGGTCAGTGAGGAAATGTATCCCCTCTTCCTTTCTGGGAAGTCGAACATTTCCCATTGCACATGTACTGGCAGCTGTGCGAACATGGAGAGACTAAAAGCATTATGGGACATCCCCACCCTTTGGCCACTGGTCAAGTGTTTGTGTGTTGGGGGGTTGTTCCAGAGGCAACGGCCACTTTCCCATGACAGGAAAAGGGAGACGATAGCACTGATTGGACCTAATGGCCAAAACAGCTGAAACACGTGGAATTGTGGGCCAACGCTCTTGTTCCCCTCTGCGTGGACAATGGTACTGGCGGTAGTCGAGGACGTACAGTATTTGAACTCTTGGGGGGATGCCAAGTGGCTGAGAACATCACAGCGGATGGCAAGCATAGGTCACCAGTGTAGAGTTGTTTTAGTGTGTCATTGGCCATGTTTTAATGCCTTAGAGACATTTCACTGAATCAGTTAAAGGAGGTACAAATTCCTTTATACACTTAACCCATTCCATCCATTACCATCCATGGCAACTGCTCCACGGCCCCAGATCTCTAGGGGCCCTAAAATCTCCAGGTAGGTTCACTGTGTCAGTTGGTTTTTGGTAATTTGATTACTCCAAAATTGATTGGAGAATTTGTCCCACTAAAAGTACAATATCTTACATTGTTATGTAATCTTGCAGCCCTGTCTTGTAGAGCGGCACTGTCTCACAAAAACTAGTTCTAACATTGACTTTATTTTAGTATATTGTGCCCACATGAGGTATTAAAGAAGTATGAATACAGTTGTGTTTTATAAAAGTCACCACAAACAAACTGACATACAGGAAACCTGGTAACAGGTAGTGTTCTAGATATCCTAGATATAGTTCTAAAATATAGTGACGCTGCCATCTATAATGTGCTGTGTGCGCTGTACTTGGGAACTTGGAGGCAACAGGGTCCTCCAAACATGCGAGAATGGGATTCTGTTTTGTCTTTGCTGGACATGAGGGAATGAGATCTATGCAAAAGGATGTGAAAATAAAAAGAAGACTTGGCATCTCTAGTGTTTGCTGGACCATGGAACATCTTTCAGAGACTTGAATGTGATGTATGTCAACATGAATATTACTTTCCACCTGTATGATGGTTTTTAAAACATCTGTAACTAAAAGGATAAAAACATGGTGGTTAATACTGTTTGCTTGTTGACTATTAAAATTAAACCTTGCTGCTTTCATATATGCTGTGAATGCTCTGCAATCCATCTCGATCAAATTCATCTGAAGAAGCTTTATCTCCTCATTAAAATGCTGGGTATTCTGTTCGCACACTATAGAAGTACTCTGAAAGCATGACCATTTTCTCACAGCCAGAGAGAGAAAAGATCACATCTGCTCCGGATTGACTTACAGGTGCAGTGCTTGTGATCCACAGGCATCCCCGTCACTTTATTTGGATAACTGCGGGGGAAAGAGGAGGCAGATCTCTACCTCGCTGGTTTATCGCAGACATCTTGATTTGATGGTCCATGGCGCTTCTTAATTATTCAAAATAGAACTTGGGAACTGGAGCATGGAAACGTCAAGACAATTAAACCAAACATCAGGCGCATTCTGCAAGTAGCTCTCAGTGACAACTTTTTAGCATTTTTCAATGAGTTGCAGCTTTAATATTTGAAAAGGTAGGAGCTGGACAGTATAAAGAACATACAACCATAAAGGCAGGCCATCTGAAATAATACTCTATTAGCCAAAGGCCAAACAGGATAGAAAGGGAGGTTTTCCACTGTAGAGGAAAGGTCCTGAGCTTCCTCCGTTGCCCACAGTTGACGGAGGCTAACCTTCCATCAGAGTGGCTTCAGGGTGCAAATTGGGAAACTGTTCAGGAAGGAGGATGACAGTGAGAAGCCCACTGAGAGTTGACTGGCAGAGAAGGACAGCGAAAAAACAAAAGGGGCTGCAGGATAAACTGGAGTTGTGACCTTCAGTGTTGTCTTCCTCAAGTTAGGACATTTCTTGTAATGTCATATACAAGAAAATACACATATATATATAAATAATGTGGCATATATGTCATCTTGCTGAAAGTGATGCATATGAATGTGTGTGTGTGTTCTGATGCCCGATAGACAAAGGTATCTTGTTGACATTAGGGTTGTTTTGTATTAAGAAAGATTGTCTTGGACTCTAGAAGAATGAACTCACATCCTTTGCATAACATCTGGAAAGCTGCACTTGAGTTGTAGTGTTGACACCCTTCCTCTGCTTGTTCTCTGCTTGTCCTCAACTTGTCCTCAACTTGTCCTTGTCCTTAACTCTGTCACACACAAACGCCTTTCATGTTTAAGTGGCTCAACAGGGCTAAAGATACATGATGTGTGAGCTTTAATTCTCATCAACATTTGACGTGGGACTCTTGTATTTAATTTTACTCTTTGGTAGGAAGATGAATGAGAATGATGAGCAGAATTTGATTTTTAACCAAGCATCACAGGAAATACAAAACCGCAAGAAAGTTAGGAACAAGTTAGACAGACAGCAGTTTTTAAAAGTGAGAGAAGTGATTTCCTTGTGTCATGAGACAACTTTGTAATTCTGTTGTGATGTTTGAATTACAACTGAACTGTGCAGATGTGCAGAGGAAGGTGACCTGACTGAATAGCCAAAACAACCCCCCTTTTTCAGCCACAACCTCTATGTTAAAATGTTAAGACTGTAACTGAATACATCAACATTAAATGTTAAAAACCATGACACAAAGAGACAGCAACAGGTCTGGACTTCAGCTTCACAACAACTTCTCATTGGGGCTTGATGTTGAGTCTAAACCACTTTGGTTTCAGGGAAACTGAAGAAAAAAAAAACAGATGATTTTTTGACTTAGGTTTCTGCCAGAGGGTGGGGACGACCTTGGGTTCAACCCCCACCTAGTTGCATCTCACTGACTCTAGGAGGGTTTCTGTGAAGTATATGCCTCCACATTCACTCAAAACATTGAAAACACTTCAATTTTACCTCAATCCTCTCCACAGGACCTGTGGTACCTATGCTGATCTGAGATCATTCTCCAAGGGCAACCAAACAGCTGGGCATAATATGTCAGTTGAGGCCCCACAGACCTGTAGGGGAGGCTGGTTGCCATGCAACAAGCTTTCTTTCCACTGAACCTCACAATCCAGTTATACTTTAGAGTGAACTTTCATCAACAAGTCTCTGAATATTATGCAAGCTGTGCCCTGTCTGGTCGCACAGAGGCAGGCTGTTCTATTATCTCCCCAAAACACTCAGACATGCCTAGGATTCCAGGAGGGGACACTGTTTAGGATCAAAGATTGCAGAGTAGAGTGCTGCATTAAATCAATCAGTTTACGCATCTTTATTTCTTTATTTCTTTATTAAATCAGAAGCCATTAGTGGTTAATTCTGCATCTGATGGGCACAATTAGTCATTTACACTGTTTACATATACACAGTTGCAACAAAGTGGAACAAACTCTCACTTCTCTTCTCTCTTTGGGCTTTCACACAGAGAGGTCAGAGGTCACAGGCTCAGTTAAAGAATGGGGATGGAAAGCCAACTAGTATTAGACATATTCATGTGTTTTGGGATTTATTGGGTGAAAACTTTGCATTCATTCTTGATAAACGATGAGATAGATTGAGATGGTGAGCCAGCTCACAATATGACTTCTAAGGGCCCACTGCACTGTATACAAGGAAATGCATTTGGAGGACACCTCAAAGAATCACTGTTTTTCAAGCCGTCCCACCAGGAGTTCCTGTCGAAGCTAAGCTTGGAGCAAGACCCCTGTGAGTGATTGTAAAGCTCAGAGGAAGGACGGTGGAAATCTTTAAAGTGAGGCTATACAAACTAGATCCTACACAATGGTTTTCCCCGGAGAGCACTTCAACACAAACTCGGCACTATGGCTTTTATGAATGTACAAGCATGTTTACCTGCCTGTTCTTTTGTCCATATGTCTACGCTTGTGCGTTTCTGTTCCAAAACAGATAACGAAATGCCTCGCCGGGCAATAAAAAGTCAGGAAGTGCTGGTTTTCTGCTCTGAATCCTCCACGAGTCGTCACAGTGTTGGGCTTATCCGCTCCTCCTCCTATGACTACTGTGTGACAGGACATGTGATCTGTAATCTGGAGGGGGTGATGCTGAGGGGGGAGTGAGGAATGGGGTGATCTCTGAAATCAGTGTGTGTGTGCATGCTTGTGAGTCTCTGCTTGAATATATGTGTGTCTGTGTTAAACCAGATGGGAAATAACATACTGTAGATGGTCTGTGTTTGTTCACATCAAGCATTCTTTGTACTCAACCCTCAGAAAGAACTCAGTGACTCTGTAACATGCAGAGCAGTTTATTTTATGGCCACAGCATGAAGAGCGAGAACGGAACTTCTGTGAAGGAAAACTAACTTCAAACACTAAATGATTGCATAATCAAATCAGCAAAACTGTAAGATGTATGCATTTCACATACTAATTTGCTTACACATTAAAATATGACATGCTTGAAATGGTTATTTGCCAAACGTTTGCATATTGGCGTTAAAGTCAACATATGAAAAGCAAATGCGAAGCAGTGTTTCAAAGATCAGAACTGATCGTGTTCCATGACCCGTCAAAGAGCCACGCTGGGGAGGTCAGGAGTGGCAGCAGACATTACAGTCTGAAGTTTGACTGGAAGTTTGTGCCAGACAATACAGCAGACTGTCTGTTGCATTTCCTTGTGGTAGAGTAAGATTTCATGGAATCTAAGTGGACAAAGTAATGGAAAAGTAATGCTTTTCTGTGGTTTCTATGCCATGAGCATGCACACAGACACACTGACCTTCTATTGCAGGTGTGGCTGAATGGTGCTGATATTTCAAAGGTCAGATGATGCTGTTTGGGTGCCCTGGTTTCAATGGTTTACAGTTTTTATCAAGTCAGGCAGAGAATGTTGAAAGACGAGCGACTGAAGCTTAGACTTTATAACGCTGCGCTTAAGATGTGTCCCTTTGTGTTCAGTTCGGTATAGCTGGTGTTCAAATTGGCTACATAATGTTTAAATGGGGTCAAACCAACCAAAGTAGGTCTGTCATTTCTTTGGGAATCTCACATTTAAAGCCAAATATGCCGCTTGGCTTTACCCACATGACGAAAAAAACAACGTGACATGCTCTGTGTGAAGTGAATATATGTTACAAAAGAAGCTTTAATCAAGCTTTGAGTCCTTATCTACAGTAAGTACGTCAATACTACTTTGTATACATTGAGTAATTGATGTTACATTTTGTCACAGACAGTTTGGACTTGGCTTAGGAAACTTTTATTAAAAAAACAATAGGCCATCAGGAAAGTTGGCCTGATGGACTCTTTGAGACGTGCTGAAGGCAACAGGCACTTCCCCACAATGCACTGGAGAGATAACCACAGCCTCTGATAGGCGGCAGGAAAACGGAAGCTATTAGTCACAGGCTGACCTTTCTTCAAGTGGCTTGTCAACAGGCCTTTCGGCCACATAAGTCCAAAACAGCAAACCCCTCTAAGGCCTTCAGGTGAGATTTATTAAACCACCACAAAGTTTTCTTTTTATAGCGTTATTGTAACGTCTCTTGCCAAGGTGGTAATTGATGCATTGTCATGCTGTAAGCGTTATGTCAGTGTACAGTAACAGCTCTCCCTTAAAGGCTATGAAGCTGCCAAAGCTATTCGCGAATGTATTTGTAGGACAGATACATTCCTTAACCATAGATCTGAGGTCTATGAGTTTACAGCTGTTTGAGTAAACGCCCGTGTGAAACTCACCGGGAAAGAACTCAGCTGCCTTCCCTGCAATGCACAGCTGCACGTTAAACAAACAAGCACCTTCTGTGGGTCAACTCTTTTGTTAGCTCTTTGTCTTGTCAGGCACTTTTGATGGGGAGAAAGCAGAAGGGAGAGTGGAGCATGTGACTAAAAGATCCTGACACAAGTGTAAGGAAATAAGAGATGATGGTGATGGTGGAGATGGAGGTTACAGTGAGACATGGTGAAACATCCAGAAAAAGGCTAATAGCACTGATTTTAGACATCAGAACAACTCACCATTTGTAGTAGAAAAAAAGTAGAAAAATAACTTAACCTTCATGTTCTGTTAGACTGGCTGAAATGGTCTTGGAAACAGTTTTGAAGAGTTTACAACGATATACTTGCAACAAAAATCAACTTTCAAGATGAACGTTATATCCCACAATGTTGACAGGGGGTACTTTGAATGGCACTTTGGTAAAATGAAAAGGTCTCCGTTCAATACATTAAGTACAAAGTGTAAAAGTTAAGCCAAGTGCTTTTGTCTTTGTGGCTTTGGTGTGCATCTTTCCCCTTAAACCTGCACTAACACAACATTTTATCACCTTATAAAGTTGATATGGTGAAGTTGTTAGCAAACAGTTGCCTATTTATGCATACAACAGACATGGAGCAATGGAGTTATCTGGCTCTTTAGCTGCTAAATGCTACAATATGTTCATCAGCTAGTGGCTAACTTTGTCTGTCCTCCATTTGGCGCTAGGCAGATAAAGCACAGGAACATGGTTTTAAAGGAAGAGGAGAGTTGATACTGTTACTGTTACTGTTACTGTACATGAACAAACCTCTCACCTCCTCACCACAGTGGGAGAGCAGGGGAAAGGTGAGCTTGTGCCGAGACGTTAAAGGTGCAGGAAGTAAAGAGAATTAAGTGAAGGATAAGGGGACGAGGAGGGGGATGAGAGGAATTTGCTTGAGCCGGTGGGGGAGCAGTCAAAGTACTCTCGCTCTCCCCTTGGGTGTTCCTGTCAGGGCTCCAGGGAAGCAGACATAATTCACTTAATTGGTTCTCACTGTTACACATACAAGACAAAGCAACAGAATCTCAGAGGGATTTCTCTCTTCTCTGGGCCAAAGGTAGCAAGGACTTCCCTCTGCTGTCTCAGCAAATGAAACAGTTTTACCGCTCAGTACTTTGCTCCACTCAAATTTTCTGTGGTTCAACTGCACAAAGCAGTCACAACCTTGTTAATTTGATAAAGGGATAAGGGAGCACAAATCACAGTAAAGGAACGACTGTGTAAACATTATACACTCTTTGATCTCTGCATAAAATCAATGTACTAAAGAAATGAATCCTCTTTGAGACTGTGAAGAACTACTTGAAACATGAAATGCCATCCTTGAATATCTAGATCTTATTGAATATGCCCTGTTGCTTTCATTATAGCGTGTTCTTGATGGATTTACACCGTGACATAAAGAGTCTCAGTAATTCATACATAAATCACATGACGGCTCCCCACTCTCAAAACAGGACGTGAGTGACCCCTTTCCCCACATTCTCTCGCCGACTGACGAATGCTTTGTTCATTTCTTTAACCTGCGACCCACTAGACACATTCTGACTGGGCTAAATCAGTGTGCTCTAACCTTTGTGTGCACCACCAGCTTAAACCCGTGCATGGTTGTACAAGGCAACATGCCAGTACGGACACCGCATGAGCATTGAATAAAGCCGAATCGACAGAAACCTAAATCTTGAGTTCCCACATGAACAAGAGTGGAATATTATCCCCACTGGCCTGTCTGACAAACTTATCTGAATGATGAATTTGAAGAGTCACTGCTTTTTGTGGAGAGTTCCAAAATCACTGTTGGCTATGACCTGTGATATGTTGTTATCTATGGAGGCTTTATGTAAACTGGCTAAATTCCACACAACTGTGGGAGTCACTCATGTTACCCTCAGTAAATAGTGAGCACTGATAGTAAGCCTGCTCAAATGCAAATGCCAATTCATTTAAGATTCCATGTGTGCTAGTTGTATGATGCAAGTCAAGGCACTTTAATCAAAAATGAAAATGAAAAAATTCTTTCCTAAGAGAGCATGTTGACAAGCAGGACACTGATTTGCTTAAACATTGTCAACATTAAAACATTTACTACAAAACCCACCCATATTGACATTTTTGGAAATATGCTTATTAGATGAGAAGATCGGTATGTCTGTCCATTAAATATAAGGCTACAGACAGGAGCCGGTTAGATTAGCTTAGCATAAATACTGGAAACAGGGAGAATCAAGCCTACGAAATAAGCCTACCAGTTCCTCTAAAACTTCATGGAGGCTTGTTGTTGTGGGTGCTGTGGGTTTACCAAGCAAACCAGAAGAGCTGTTTCCCCCTGTTTCCAGTCTTTATGCTAAGCTAAGCTAACTGCCTGTTGGCCATGGCCACATATTTAGTGTACAGACATGTGGTATGACATGTGGAGAGTAGTATTGATCCTCAGATTTAACACTCGAGCAAAGCTTTTTAAAAATGTCTTTAGCAGAAGATACGTTATTTGATTGAAGCCCCTTACAGTAATTGAGTCTCCCTAGTAGCAAAGGCCAACAGATACCTGTGCTCTTCTATTGCATCTCTTCAACGATGTCAGAAGAGAGCATATAAACACTAAAGATATTGAAAAAAAACACACATTAAGATCAAATAAACAGAAAGTTGAGTTCTGAAAGTGCTTTTCTAAGCAATTATTTGGTGACCTTGTTCCCTCAGTGTATGTCTAGGAGCATGGTACACATCCTGTATAGACACAGCAAACGTTTTCACAAGAACTGTGTGAACTGTTTGAACTCACCCTCCTGTCTGTCTCACACTCAGTGGTGTGCATGGACTCTGAGGGGCAAAAATAGAACAAATTGAATGAAATGGCCTGTCTTCCTTGCATACTGTAAGCATGCATACTGCGTGTGCATCCATAAGCAAATCAATTATAGGGTACAGCCATGGTACAAAGAAACATTTCTCATTTTTCTTTCTGAAATTAAGGAAAAATGAAGCATGCAAATGTCCCATCACAAAGCTGTTATGAAGAAGGGAGAGCATCGTGTGCCGCTACAGTAAACTCCACCAGAAGGGCATGTGGCTTGTTCCAACCAGACGCACACATGAGTGGCTCAAGGGTCCCTCTTGTGTGGCGTTAAAGCTATGTATGTTGGTTTCAATGCCACTGCTTACACTGTACTCCAAGATCGTCATCTCCTGGTGACTGTACCATTAACTGGTGTTGACTCAAAAGAGTAACGGCAGATCAAAGTAGTTATGATTTCAGTCAATAAGGTACGCAGAGTGAGGTCTGTTGATGTGGCAGTATGCTCAATATTTGCTAAAGACACCCTCATCTCATGGTGATTTGGCACATGATATTTGCCTACTATTGCTTTTATCATTGCAATAATACCAAATGATTGTATTTTACTACATTACAACAATGGTCAACTCATCCTTCTTTAAAGGGTAACAACAGAGATGTTGGTTGAACAATAAGGTTTCTTTATTTAAGACTGTAAGTCCAATGGTCCAAACAATGGTGAAACTATCACTGCAGACGGAGCACAAGATAATATTTAGTGTTACTGCTGACATATTAAAGCCGACACATTCATCTGCCACTTTAACTAGTTTAAACAGTGACAATGCATCATATTTTATGAGCTCATCATACGTTTCACATACAAACGTATTATACAAAGTTCCTGCAGCCATCAGATGTGATGGAGTACATGTTTGGTGGAAATAAAATGAAGTAAAAAAGCAAAAGTAATGAATTTCACCAAATAAAAATACTGACTGTTCAAAACTATGCTGTAGTACTTGAGTCAATGTACTCTTACTTTCCACATCTACGTGATACATTGCCGACCCGCCACTAATACAGTAACCAGCTCCATTATTCACTCAACTCTCTCCCATACACACTCTCTCTCACAGACACAAACACACACACACACACACACACACACACACACACCTCCACAGCATTAATCCCACCAGGTTGTTGGGTTCTATGGGGGTCAGCGTTTGCCGGACGCAGCTTTTATTTGGGCCCGATTACTTTTGGGCACAGTCATCGTATGGCCTCTGTCGACAGGGATAACGCTCATTGGGGTCGGATTGGCGTCCGCCTCACTGGCTCCATTCACTGGGCCAGGCACAATCATTTAGAACTGGCAGACCTAACACCTAACCCACAGAGCCGGGCCAGCCCAGTCAGCAAATACACCCCCCCCCCCCACCCTCCCCTCACCCCTTTAGTAATCAGAGAGGAGGGGGAGTAAAATGAGAGAAAGGGTGAGACAAAGAAAGAGATAGAGAGAAGTAAGAGCAGAGGTGGAATGGAGCAGAGAGAGTGGGAGACATGAGTGAGCAACCCCTGCATATTTGGGTCATAAGGAAAGAGGGACATACAGAAAAAGAGAGAGACAATGTGTGTGTGTGTGTTTGTGTGTGTGTGTGTGTGCGTGTGTGTGTGCGTGAGAGAGAGAGAGAGAGAGAGAGAGAGAGAGAGAGAGAGCAAAACATAGCTTTTTCATCAGGTCTTTTGAATCAAAACCGTTTCTGCAGCAGCTTTTACAGTTTTTGACCCCGATGGTCTCGATGGAAGACTGCTCATTTGTCTCTGAACTCAGGTGTTTGGGATCCCTAAATGTGGCTACAGGCTGAAACTCTCACCCCCCACCCCTGGGATGTACATCTAAATGGTCAAAAACTGCATGTGCATAAAAACTACATTATGTACCTGACCTATGGCAAACTAGACACAATAGAAAATGCAAGTAGAATATTATTTCACATTTGCAGGCCATGAAGTTATACCATTGTATAACATAGTATAGGTTAAAATATAAAAACATATATATTGTTTATAGAAATAACAGAGATTTCTTTGATGGCTGTAATGGATGTGTTAATATTTTGTATCAGCTGGCCTCTGCTGCTCTCTTGTGGTGCAACTGAAAGGTTGTGCTCTTTGAGTTAGGAATAAGAGGAAGAACATTTATCTTTATGCTGCAGTATATTTATATTTCCCTGTAAAAAAGGAAGTTACTTAGTTCCTAGTTACACTGACAGGTAAGTGTGATTGACCTTATCAGCTAAACAGGTTGAATTCCCTTCAGTTTGATGCATACTTAACAAATACAGTCCTCTTATCAAAATTCCTGTTGGTGAAATGTGGTGATAATTATTTAGCCATGGCTCTCCTTCACATGATACTGTCCCCATGTAGAACCTGCTGATCTTGTTCAATCTCTGACAGCTGGTATATTTGTGTATTTATGTCATGTGATATAACTGAAACATTTCAGGGTGATACATAGCATTAAATTATATCTGACAAGAGACATGCAGGTTACTGTGAAATGAGTAGACAGTATATATTTTGGACTAACCTCAAGAGGGCAATATAAGCTCTAAAAATTCTCACATTTCTTTAAAATAAAACTAAAAAGCGAAATATATATCTATATAGCCAGTATATAATTTTAAATAGTGCAATAAATTGTCTTTGTTAACTACTACAAGCTACTATGAGAAAGTGAAGTATGTGCCTGATGATGGAGCTGTTACTGCTCCTTTAAATGGCTCATACCATTAGTGACAGCAGGGGGACTGCTATTAGCCATTTCCACAACATGATGGTAATTCATGGATATCTGCTGCACATATAAGGTTGGCCTTGTAATTCTAAACTATAAATTATTGTTTTATTTAAATAACCGAAACATTGTACAATGACGCCAATCTGGAAAGTAACGCCTAACGTTGACTAGTCCCGGAACTCCCTGTATTTACAAACACACTTAGCTAGCGCTGTGCTAACAACCTGCTGAGAGCTAATGAGCGGAGCAAAGGAAATACTGACATTTAAAAAGATTTTCATGTCAAAGTAGGCAAGACTGGCATGTGGGTCAGACATGTTTGCGACTATGACGAGTGACAGCCGCCGTGGCGGCCCTGAAAGTGACGCAAAGCCGCCTCAGACCACTGCAACAACGGAATACTGCGCAAAGTTGCAGCAGTGGATGTGGCAGTATTATTGGGGGTATGCCAACTGTCAGAGCTGGGCGGCTCTGTCAGGCTTCCCTCCTTCGTGCAGTTTCCCTCCGCCGGGGACAAGCGCCCAGACACCGGGTACACCTGCCTCGACCTCCGGCAGCGGGCTGCAGGCTTTTGACACGGGAAACTGGTACAGCTACCCTTATCCCCTCAGTTTCCCTGCATCCTCCCCTCATCCGGGTGGTGCTCAGACCGAGCAGAGCTCACCCGCGACCCCGACCCCAGCTACTGATGCACGGCCAGCCCAGCAGCAGAATGGGAATCCACCTCAGGCAGGTATGGCTCAGTCAGACAGTGAGCTGCTGTAGTAGTCAGTGGCCTACATCTTCCAAAATGCTGTTCAGCCTCCAGTAGTGTGTGGGCTTTATTTTGTATAAGCTAGGTCATGAGTCTGATGGGAAGCAGGCTTAAAATGGCCCCGTGGAAACAAGCTTATATGCTTATATGAGTCATTCCAAGGTGTCTCTGAGTGCTCTGTTAACCTCTGGTAAGTTTCAGCAGACCTGCAGCAGCTAGTCAGAGACTCAAGGTCGTGCATTTGTGTGAATAAATTAGACAGGCTAATGCAGAAATGTGTGAAATTGAAAAACAAAGCATTCTCAGTACACTTGTCTTTTTATCCGTTTCATATAGGACGGGAGTACACCATCCCCTCTCCTCTCCAGAGGTTCCTAGCTGAGACAGTGGACTTCTTTATCCTGTTTTGTGTGAAGGCCACCATCGTGCTGTGGATCATGCATCTGAGTGGTATGAAGTGAGTGAAACTATTAAACACTGTTGAGGGGAAACAGATCTTTTTGATCTAAAAGAATAAACAAATGAAGATGTGGAAAACAGAGCCTGAACTGGGCATTAACAAACTCAAATGAACCATCTCAGTCCATCAGTAAACACTGTGCAGCTGTGTGCACTGCTTTAATGCCAAGCTGTTTCAACATTCTCCAGATCCGTCCTCACACTGGCATATTGTCTCTCCTCTTTAAAGGGACATTGCCAAATTTATTACCCACTTCATTGTGGAGGAGATAGATGAGAACACGTCCATGGAAGACCTACAGAAGATGATGGCTGTGGCTCTGGTCTACAGGGTGCTAGTGTGCGTCTATGAGGTGAGGTGGTTAGAAATCTTAGTAATTTTTTTTTATTGTTAATTTGTATTTGTAATTAAAAGATACTAAAATATATAACATTCCCCATTTTGTTCATTCCCATTCGGTATGAGCTGCCTCTTTGCCACAATGAGAACAGTCAGAGTTCTTGTACAACACAACATTTCCCACAGAGGACAGTGATGCAACGTTGCGTTCATAGTTGCCTGAGATTAAGTCATGTATCGCGTCTCTTGTTGGACTTGTGCAGCAGTGGCTTGTTTTCCCAGGTGGGAAGCCGCACTGGGACATTCAGGCATCTCTGCTCTGACTAATGCCATCTGGCATGTTTCCTTCCTTCTAACCTTGTTTGTGTAAAACTAAAAATTCATTTCTTGCTTTTGTACTCCTGCATGTGACAGCGTGGTAGTGGTTGTACGGTGCATTTTATTAGCAAGGTCAGGAGTCCACAGGGTTATCAATAATGTGCATCTCATTAGGCACAAAGATATTGCATTCAGTGATAACCTGTGTCAATTTTGTTCTTCTTGACCAATCAGACAATCTGTATTTGGGGTGCTGGTGGTGCCACACCAGGGAAGTTTCTGCTTGGCCTGCGGGTGGTGACGTGTGACACCTCCACTCTGGTCCGACCCAACCGAGTCCTTGTAGTCCCAGCATCTAATGTTTCCCTCTCTGCGTGAGTGATCATATACTGGATAAGTTACTTTTTGATTGGGAAGACTTTGTTGGTCTAGATTTGTCATTAAAATGTGTCTAAATCACAAACTGATGGCTCTAGTAGTGTCTAGTACCTGTGGAGCATCAGTGTGGGAATTCTCAGTCTAACCTCTTGTTTTGTTTTGTCTCTTTTTCTTTGACTTTCACAGCTCTACAGTGCGGGCACTTAATAAGAACTTCTCCATTGCTTTCCTCTTCCCTGTCTTCATCACTCTCCTCTTCTTCCAGCACAACAGGACTGTGTATGACATTGTGGCAGGGACCATTGTTGTCCAGCGCCGGGGGGGCAGATAGCCTCTCCTCCAGCAGCAGACTCTTGTATACTTGGCAGGGTAATGACAAAGCGCTACAGGCCCATGTGTGCTGAGTGTCTTCAAATCCGTCACAAATGAACCAACATTGAAAAGAGCAATTTCTTCACTGGATCAAACAAGGACTTAAACTGCACTTTAAAATTGGATGCATGGAGGTTTAGGCCTGGTACTTTGGAATCAAAAGAATCCAGCTTTACATCTTTCGGTGTAAGTTTATTTTTTTTTACCACCGAATCAACAAATAAGCTGTCAGGAAACCCCCTGATGTATTGTGAGTTTTCATAATTGCAAAGTATGTTAAGCTGAAAAGGGAGCTGTCCAATTTTTCTGGGATATCCCGAGACTTTTCCTCATATGATGTGAATCTTAATGAATGTGCTATGTCATAATATATTGTTTATTTTTGCGAAGCTTAAAGCCCCTTTGTGTAGGATTTAAAAAAAAAAAAAGAAATCTAACTTTGGCGACCCCCAGTGGCCGTACCAGAAAAGACCCCAAGATGCCCTCCAATTTTTGACAGTGATTGTGTAATTTTTCTAGAAACATGCCATCAGAATGGTTTGACACATGCTATAATCACATAAGAGTTCTACACGTAGACGCTTTAAGGCAGGATTAAACATTATTAGGTTCTAAACTTTTCATTGTTTTCTTATATGCATTGTTCTTTTCTTCAAAGTAATAACGGTGAATCAGATGTTTGGTTTGCTAACGATTTTTTGTGTTAAGTTGTGATTATTCTTAAGCACTCAGACTGAAGAAAAAAAAATGCCAGGCTCATTTGTATCCATTCCTTGGGCTTATGGATACTTTAATGCACAAGTATTGTTTTGCTCTCTTTCTGCCATAGTGACATGTAACAATAACTTTAATCCCTCATGTATGAGGTTTTCAAGAGAATTCCCAACTCTTCAGACTTGTCTTCAGACTTCATCTTGTGACTCAGGGCAACTGTTTTGCATCAAAGAAGCACTGATTGTCTGAACTCCATTATTGAATGCCACTGCTCATGTCAGATCTTCAATTCTGCACAATGTAAAACCTCTGGTATTAAAGATTATAAATGATTTATTCACATACATATAATGTTGGTTTAGCAGATGGAGATGATTCTTATTGACATGTTGAAGCTGCAATCATATTTGAAATGTCTTTGCATTTAAAGGAATAAAAAATATTTTGATAAAACTAACCATTTTACGCATAATATTTCAATTTAAAAGGCAATCTGTGATCAAACCTAAATAAAATGACTAGCTGCTGATTACCACTAAGGAAGTAGCTGTAGAAGAACTGTAGAAAATATTCCATATAAGCTTCTTCTTTTAGATTCTCGTTTAATGACTTTTGTCCCCTTGCTTAAGTGAAAATTTAATGAGTGTCCTTGATTGGTCCGAAGGGGTGCTGCATCATTGAGGGGGGAACATGTTTCTTAACAGCCTTGTTCTGTACCGCTCTTAAGGGCCAAGCAAAGCCTGCAGCTGTGCACAGAGGAAATGTTTTAATATAGTATGGAACTTATAAGAAGTTAAAGAGGAACATGCAAATCATTGTGTGATCACAGTGTAGTGTCTATTAAGCACTGAATAAGTTTAAAAGCAGGTATAAGGGAAGGGCCCATTATTACCTACTGGACAAAGTTCAGGCAGTAAAAAGGGCTGATTTAGCAAATTGACAGGATTTTCAGAATACATTAAGAAATCAATTTTCTTTGTCCCATGCCTGAGAATGTGGGTGATAAACCTGCTGTGCTATAGGAATACAGGATTATAGGGATTAGTTTTTACCTAAAGACCTGTAAAGGACATTACACGCTCTGGTACAACAGGCACGTGGTGTGCACCTTAATGTCAATAATTGGCTTTCAACCTGAAGGCATCTTTAAACTGAAGTACAGACCAACTTCCACTTGAGAACTATAACGAAAGTATCCAAACTCCACTATCAGGATGCCATTAACTCTACTGTAGGAATAATGTTGTTTCGTATCGATGTTAAATACAGAGGTCTTCATTTTGAGAAGTTACGTGTATCAGCATGACTTTTCTCCACAATTGTTGCCACATGGGGGCGACATTAGACAGCACAGCTTGATATATGTGGCCCAGATACAGAAGATGGAAATAGACTGTAGTTACTGGGTGTTGGCATTATTTTCAAAGATGTTTTTGCACATAACCTTTATGGAATGGTAAAGAAAAACACTGTGTGCCTGTGTTTTCATAACTGTTAAATACATCACCTTTATTATAACAGGGCATGCAAAAACACATGCTGAGTTGCAACAACATATTTCTGCAGTTCTTGCCTTCCTGTCCTTCCCCCTGTCTGTCACTTAACAGTTCCTGTCCTGTTCTGTCCTGTCAGGTGTATTTCAAACCATGAGCAGGTAATGATGAACACAAATCTGCAAACTCACTACTGGAGCAAAAACATCATTATGCCACAGGTCATGCGAGGTAATTTACTTTACTAAACAACGATGCAACTTGTTGGTGATGCTTTAATAGTGTGAATACTTTGCTTTACATATCACATAGGGATTGTGGGGTTGTCGGGTGCACAAAAGAAGGATTTTATGATGTTGATTATGATTGTGTGTGTGCTTTTGTACATTTGGAACAGCTGATTTTATGTTCTAGCTTGTACTTTTTCAACTTTGAATCCTTCAAATCTATATTTCTCTGCAACATAAAATATTTATAACTAAATAACCAGCATCAAAGTAAAAAAAAAAAAAGCATTCTTCAAAGATCAAAAGATCCAATTTCGTTTGATAGTGACAAAACAACCCACCCACTATCTGGCTTTTTCTACGGAGCCCCGCCCATTTGAAACTAGTGAGGAGAGGTCAGAGAAAATAAGAAATACAGAAATTTCCCATGTGAAATAACCAAAACCTTCTGTGGAGATTCACAGTCATCCAGGTAATGCCTGGAACTCCCCATTAACTGAGCAAGACTTTCGGATGAGAGCCAAATGTCTTTAGCACCTCTGGATATACCATGGTATTGGTAAAATGTACCTTAGATGCCAGTATTTATGGTATTACCACTGTACCGACTCCTCTCACAGGTCAATAAAGGTTTTGTGTTTGATTATAGATAACAAAGGTTACTCATATGACAAGGAAGGTGTGTTATTCTGAGACAGTTTATTTAGGTAACATGAACTAATGCATAACTTCAGTTGCACTCCTTTTTTTTTGATTTCCAGTGCCAAAGTGCTGTGGAGTTGAATTTTTATGAGCCGTGTTCATGTAAGATTAGCCAGGGGCATATTTTGTCTTACGGTCCCAGTAGGAAGACACAGCGTTCGTTCGGCTCTCCTCAGAATGGTAGGTTTTTAAATAGCAACCATTAATCCTCATGAATTAGTAATCATCACCAGTCTCTTGCCAACTTTCTCACTTCAACATGCACACAAATGAAACAAAAGACACAAATCACAGTCACCATTCAAGACTTTTTACTAGCTCTGGTCTTTTAAATTCGCTCTCTTGAGCTGTTTGTGTGCCATGTTGTTGTCATGGTAGCTGTGGTTTACCTTGTTGTCTTCATCTGCACATTCTTTCGTGTCTCTCCTTTTTTCTAATTCCTTCCAAACTGTGGCCTTTAGGGATCAGTAGATCATCTTGGAGCTTACACCTACAACCGCATGTGTGGTCCGATGCCAGCGAGCGGTGGTAGAACATATGTAAATGCAGTGTATTGAATTATAAATGTGTAACATTTTCCATAAACTTCGAGCTTGTAAAAAAGTATTAAACTCCTTAAATGGCTTTGAGGCAGTGACAAAATTAGCTCTCTGTTGTATAATCTCTGTGCATGGAAAAAACTATCCAAACATTTTGTCAGCCATTGTGCATGATTTTAAAAGTTCATCGCAGCATTTTGTCCTTCAGTAGCAAGTTTTTGTGCTGAGAGTCATGAGTTGTTCTCTGTGCCAGGGAACTGAGAGAGGCTTAGCAATAATTACGCCTCGAGTGGCTCTAATACAAATTTCACAGGGAGACAGAGTGGAGAGAGAAAGCAACAGAGAGTGTGAGACACAGAAAGGGATTAAGAGAGAGACAAAAGCCCAAGAGGAAGGAAAGGATTGGAAAAGGGAGTTCAAAATGGGAAGAGAAGTGGAGGAAAAGAAGGAGGAAGAGAGAAAGAATGAGAGGGAGTGAGTGAGAGAGGCTGAGGGACACCATGCTTGAAAATTCTCTCTGATCTTTGAGCCGTGGGACCAGAGGCGATGGAATACCCCGCAGAACTCTATTAAAATTCATCCAGCCTCGCTAAAGCTCTCAGTTATTATACAAGAGATGCCCTGCACAGCTCAGCTTTCTCTGTTTGCTCTCTGTCGCATACACACAGCACACTTACAGATGCACACACACCCATCTAAACACACATGACCAAAGTTGTCTTCACTGATAGACAAAGGAAGACACTTGAAGACAATGCTTTTGAACTTTGCTTAGTACAGTATACATACAATACACTGTATACTGTATGTATACAGAATACATACAATATACAACTTCATCAGAACTGGAGCACTTAAAGTACGAAGGCTTTAAGGAGTTTAATAGTGTTTTTAGCGAATATCCCTCAGTCCAATTTGACCAATTCTTTTAGAAGAATATTGTTTTATATCAAAATTAAAGCTGCATTAACTGATTATCTGGCCACTGGAGGGCAGCAGAAACAAGCTGTAAACACAAAACAGACATTATAGACAATAGATAATAGACACAATTGCTTACTTACATGTCCAGGAATTACAGAGAATATCAAAATACATTGTTATTATAAAAATATCAATCATACCAAATCAAACCCACTTTGAGTATTGTTTTGTGTGATAATTAAACCTGCATTACCTTATTTTTTTGCCCACTTGGGGGCAGCAGAAACAAGCTGTGAACCCAACAATGACATATTATCACCTTACTTTAATATAGTGTTGATATAGCAAACTTGTAAGCTAACAGTAGCTTATGTACATACAGCAGATACGGAGCAACATTAGCAATCATTTGGAGTTGAGGGAATAGTCTGGCTCTTTATCGGCTAAATGCTCCACTATATTCACCAGCTAGTCGTTAACTTTGTCTGTTGTTTATCTGAGCTTTTTTTTGATGAAAATATCTGTCTGTATCTGGAAATGAAATTGATGAGAGCCCCATGTGTGAATCAACACAGTAAAGTTTCCAGCCGTAAACCAAAACAGTGACCTGAAAGATGCTGAAACGCTCTGTAGAGCTGAGAGGAACTACAAAGTCAGGTGATCATTTTCTGTGGTGCTGCTACTACCAGTGACACCTTTAACATTAAACATAGTAATTTGGCCCTCTGTTAATATCAAAATATTGATAACAGCAGTTTTAAGTTTTAATGATTAAATCCCTTGAAATAAAGCGGATGAGTAAAAACAAATATCTGACTAAAAACAGTATAAATGGTCGGTGTGAGTGCATTATCATGTTAAAAACTATTCAAGAAGGCTCCTTCACTGATGTCATCTTTACTAACTACATTACAATAGCTTCCTCAACCTCCAGTACCAGAGTGTGAAGACTGGGTGAGCATAAGAAAAATTCACTAGATTAACTTGGTGTGAAACTGGAAAATCTGATATTTGACGTGTCGGTATTAACTTTAATCACATCTGCCTTGTGCTTCATTTGATTTTGACCGAAAGTAAACTTAGTGAGGTTTATACAGGCCAACACACACACACACACACACACACACACACACACACACACACACACACACACACACACACACACACACGGATATACATTTGTGACTCACCTTTCACAATGCTGTCACAACTGGACTTTCCATCTGACTCAGTAGATTGATATTTCATAGGGATTTTTATAGAGGGACGCTCCACCCTCAGACACCTCACAGAAACTCATTCCAGGCCTATGAATGCTGCAAGAAGACTACAATGGGCAACGGCAACAGGTCTTTGTGCTTGGACCAGTGTTTTTTTGTGCATCTGCATATGTCTGTTCTAATAATGAGACGCTGTAATCTGCATATCACTGAAGAAACCCATTCCAGTGTGTACATTTGTACATATGTTTACCCAGGCATGAGTGTGTGGCAGCAGGCTGAGCTGCAGGACCACTTTCTCTCTGGCTGACAGACATACTGGGACGTGAGAGAGAATGAGCAAAATGAGGAAGGGATGCATCTAGAGAGCAGGAGGGAAAAGAAGGAAGAAATTGAGTAACAGTAACGTGTCTCAGTGGAGGGAGAGGAAGATAGCTGGAGCCAGGGAAGGCAACAGAGTGAGAAGAAGGGCAAATAAAACTACTAATAGGCTAATAGGAGAAACTGTTGTAACCTCCCTTGTGAAGTGAATATTAGATTACATTTCATTCATTAACAGACAGTTGTGTGTGTGTTTAGACAAACCCAGCCGTTCCTTCTAATACCCAGCAGAGGGAGTTCCCTTTGAATTTACTGTCTGTCTCCTCGCTCCCCGGAGCAGGCTGTTCATTGGTTCTCAATAGCCCCAGTGTCGGAGGAAGCTCAGCCAATCGGAACGCTTCTGGGCCACAAACATCTGAAGTAGTAATAATGTGGAATGTGCTGGCTCGGCATGAGCTGTCAACTAGAGCATGTAGTACTATACTATATGCGGATAGAGGGAGGAGACGAGCAGAGAGGAGGAGGAAGTGGTAAGCACCCGATGACAGAGCAGTAGTCTTATTGTGCAGCGAGTTAATGTGTGTGTGTGTGTGTGTGTGTGTGTGTGTGTGTGTGTGTGTACAAAGCAGTGCTGTCAGCTGTTCTACGTTGCCTAACATCCATAAATGCGCCCCACCCTCTGTGCCTCTCCCTCTTGTGAATTCAGACACACATTATTTTCTCACGTGTACTCTCTTGCACAACTTGTACCCACAAAGACTTGTGAACAATTATACCAAACATGTGTCTTTTTAAATACATACAGACATGAACAGAGTCAGATTGGGACAACATCACAAGGAGTGATCCAATTAAAAAATATACTGCAGGAGCACAAATAGTATTTTTGATTAAAATTATTTGAAGAGTTCAAGTAAGGGTTTGCGGTGTGTGTGTGATTAATCAACATACTGAACATACAGTACTGAGTCGTGCATTTAATCCCTCAGCAGACTGACTCTACTGAGCATTTGTGTCCTCTGTGAGGCTGTGTTGATTCATGGCAGCAGGTTACATGCTTGACACAGAAGTTTCAGGCTCCAGGCCCTGACAGCCAGCAGTGACCCAGGATTAGTGCCTCTTCAGTGGGGCCTCAGCCGACCCACCAACTGGTTCCCCCTGGTGGAGGTATGTACTGTATGCCAGGAGTCCCACAGACTCGCATACCTAAAATAATCCTTGAGAGGCTGCTGGTGTACGCATCTATGTCCATATGTGTAGATGTGTATGTCAGATAGTATTTATGCATGTGAGGAGATGGGTGGCAGGAGAATAAGTACACAGAAGAGAACAAGAATAAAGAGGAGTAGAGTCATGGCTATCTAAAGTCACTGTAACATGTGACATAAAATCCTTCCATTGTTGTTCCTCTGCCACACACTGAAATACTAATATATATACACATGTTGAAATAGACAGAAATCCTCCTCCTCATATACACTTATACATATATAAATGTACAGTATATGCAATCATCATGTATGGTGTGTTTTCACGTCTGTGTGTGTGTGTGTGTGTGTGTTTGGGGGTGGGGGTGGGGGTGTGTGTGTGTGTGTGTGTGTGGGGGGGGGTGGTCTGAGAAACCCCATCCCAGATGGCAGAGTAACAATCTGATGGGTCATAATTTGGCCCGCTGACTGACAACATGTGCTAATGCAGGGTCAGCTACTGGAGGCCTGCTATTAATAGAGTGGAAAGCAAGCACACTCACAAACAGACAGACATAACACATGCATGCAACAGTGCACAGATAAAGATACAACATTGTAATTCACAGGATAATTATTGTATCTTTCAGTTGCTAAATCTTATTTAGGTAGATATGAATATGATTGAGATCAGGATCCCATTTTAAATGGGGTCTGTATACACAACATATATGAAGAGACAGTTTCTGACATAGAATTTACATGATTTAATGGTCAAATCAGCAAAGTATCAGTAAGGATACGAGCTGCCAATAAAGTCATACAGCTGTGAATAGTAATGAAAAATGAAATGTATGTATGCAGATTGTCAAGGGTTTTGGTTGTCCTTGATGGAAGAGCTGTTTCAGTAAGGCTATAAGAAGGCAGTATGTGTCTGAACATTTGCATCTAAATTAACTCTGCTCTTCATCACTGCTAGCTGGTTTGATCACCCTCACCTTCTTTCCAAGCCCATTCCCACCACGCTCCCTCTGTCTTAGCTGCCAGTGCTACACAAATGTTTTAGCTATTGCCATTATATTTAGTCATTTCCTGTTTGCCTTTTGCACAGCAGTTGATCCTTTCCTACACGTGACAGTAATTCCCTTTAGTATGACTCATAAATATTGATGTCTTGTCCACCATCAACCAGAGTTTGGGCTTTTTTTTAATGCTCATTCATTTCAGGACACATCTTTTACAACACAGATGATCCATAACATAATTTCATCATCAGCTGGTGTATAAGGAGAATGCCGAGTATGTACTGGCATGTGTGAGAATTGAGGTGAAATGTGTCTACGTCTCAGTTATGTACATGAAATCATTTAGCCATGTTTGGAGTACACTGCCAAAGATATTAATAGTATTTGGAAAATCCCTTCCTTTTCCACTGGAAATGACTCATGTAGCATGCCTCAGCAAACACACACACACAAAAGGAAACCATCAGCTACAATACATGACTCTGTTGTTAATTTCTTCTTCATTCCCCAGATGTAGGCGATGATCCGATGATGGAAGGAAACTCCGCTGATACTGACTTTTCACATAATATTGTTTATTTGCATCAAAGATCAGGATCAACAGGCATGCGCATCTAGACCTGTACAGCACCCGTAGCCGAATCAGTACTGCTGCCTCAAACACTGTTCAAACTCGTCTTTTATACATTTAGGCATACAGGGGTCCTACTATAACACATGAGTCTGTAAACTTCTATTTCCCTAGGGTCTCTCAGTACCCCAAAACCGATGATAGACAAGTTATTTGCACAGCAGTCTAGGGGTCAGGAAAAGAGACCTCTATCGCATAACTCCCACATACCAAGGAGACCACATCCAAACAATAATGAATCTTATCCGTATGGGGCCCCAACATCTGCTTAGTTGTTTACCTGGAACATTGCATACGTGGCAACTTTGTACTGCATATCATTTTATTAAAAGACTACTTTTATGATTAGTATGAAATAATACACATCAACTCAAATACGCATTGCGATTTGGAAAGCCAGTGAGTCTGTGTCAAGTTGCGGAGGGCATTTGTAGGACAAAGTATTCCCTGTATTTTGTACTTTCAGCTTTATACCAAATAGCCTGAAACCAGGCCTGAGATGTTTTATGCAATTCCAGCAAGCTAAAAGAGTCTGCATAATTGAAAATCCTGAGAACCAAAAAGTTAAAGAGGATGTGATCTATAGAGATTAAAGGTTGTTTGATTAGAAAAAGAGAGCAGACAGAAAACACTGCCAAAATAGCTATCAGTAAATTGAATCTTCTTGAATTTTCTGTTCCTTCTAATATCTCTTTGACGTCTTTATTTGTATCAATATTTATCCACAAATGTCGTGTGTGTTTATTAATTAACTTATTATCTTTATGAGGACATCATTTATATTTCATTAATCATCATCATCCAGGGCTAAAATCGTGCTCTCCATGTTGACAACACACATTTGAGGGTGACCATCAGCTGATGCACATCAGGAGGTCAGAGGGAAGCCTGCCAATGGAATACCATTCTTGTCTAACTTGATTTGAAATGAGAGATTGACTGGGAATGTGATGCTGAGATAGAGCGACCATACAAGCAATGAGGCGTGTAAACAGCAATCGAGCAAGTTATGTGAAATTGAGTGTGGGAAAATGGTAAATATATACTTTTGCCATCACGACTGTGTGTCAGTATTAGCCTCTGGTTGATTGTTATGTTATGTTAGCTTTGGCTACTAATGCCTGCAGATTTTACATCACAGTGGCGCAGCGTTACACTCAGATCTCAAGTTACAGCAGAACCTGACACAACGATATATGATGTATGTAAATAATAACCATACCACAAAATGTAGGTACAGTGTCACATCACTTTTGATTGCCATTTTGAACTCAATTGACAAGCAAACTTTGGGAAATTGTGACCGCACCAAAAGTAGGTGGAAACATTCTTCCACATTTACTGTAAAACATAAATCCTCACTCCCCCATGCACAGATAACACATAATCACATGCAAACATGAAGGTTGACTGTCATCCAGCATAAACAAACAGTGAGAACACACAGCAACTTCATGCTTCAACTCCCCCTCACTGAGTGAGCTCTTCACTACTTACGACAGCGACTACACATGCAGAGAGAGACACATCGATAAAGATTAATTGATGATGTTGCTGAGTTTGTACAAGCACAATGTTATCAGGCCTCTTGTGGCCAGACGTTTAGGGAAGCAGTGTGTTGATGAGATAGCAATTTTATTGATTCAAGTTTTTAAAAGGCCTTTGAAATCAAATGTCTAGACGATCCGGCCTGGCGGATGTTCATATCCAATTGCACTTGAAGTGCCGGCAGTTAGATAACTTTGGTGGCAGAATGAAAGGATGAGGGAATTTACACAGCATCTTTTTACAGCTTTACACAATTCACAGTCAGGCATTTGCATTTCACTATAACAAGCACATTGTCTTATTATTATTGTCTCAGACCGCTATTACAAGGTTCTCGTACACTTGAATGCATTGAACTGAGTGTACTCATGAAGCTGGGGCGGAGGAAGAGCAGAAGCACTTTAAAACCTGCACTGACTGCAGTGGAATGACAGTTCACATAAGAGAACATAACTGGAAAGAACTAATGAAAGAAAGTTAGAGGAAATCAAAGAAATAATACAAATAATGCAAAAAGAGACCGTCCATTTTAGGAATAGTTCAACATTTTGGGAAATATGCTCATTCACTTTCTTGCCGAGAGTTAGATGAGAAGATCAATACCCCTCTTATGTCTTTACGCTAAATATGTAGCTGAAGCTGGTTAGCTTAGCTTAGCATAAAGACTGGAAACAAGGGGGACACAGCTAGCCTGTCTCTGTACGATGTTAACAAAATCCACCTCTACCCACACCTCTAAAGCTCACTAATTAACACATTATATATTGTTTGTTTAGTCAATTTCTAATATTTATGCTAAGCTAAGATCTTCTCATCTAACACGACAGCAAATAAGTGTACTTTCCAAATTGTTTATGCTGACTATTACACCATAACGTTGCCTAGTCACCTGAACTCAAGGATCTTAACTTTCTTTCGTATGGATTTTATTTTGTCCTTCAGATTCGTAGATGTGTGTGATATGAGTTATTCCTCTCATAATGTTGATGCTACAAAAACACTGAAGGCCTATCTGTTCCTCAAGTAGCACTCGAGAAAAAGGCCTGCTCTCTTGCCCTCAAGTGGAATACCAACTTACAGTATGTCTCTGAGAGAGGTGTGAAGAGGCTAAATTAACCTCAACATACAGGCGAATGTGAAGAGAAGTCATGGGAGCAACAGGGAAGTAAAGAAAAGGAAAGAGAGGTGACACGAGGGCAATGGGGACACAACAGAAGGTGCTAATGATGGCGGTCAGAGGGTGAAGCCACAGAAACGGTATTGATCGATGACATTGTAATCAATGCATGTGGTAAGACAGGGCATTTGTACCAGTCCTCCCCGCTTCCAGTTTTTATGCTAAGCTAAACTAATCAGCTGCTGGCTGTAGCTTCAGCGAATATGTGTATTTCCCAAAATGTCCAAATATTCCTTTAAACAATGAATTGATTATCAAAATTGTTGTTGATTAATTTTCAGTCAACTGACACAACGATTAGTCAACTAATTGTTTATAAAATAATACTTAAATATCAGTCTCCTTAGCACAGTTTGTATATTTGAAACAAATGTTCATCTAAAACGAACGAGATTTATGCAACTCACACTCATGCTATATTCACAATAGATCAAAGCGACATTGTGCTCTACTTTCCCTTATTCCCTCCTTTACCTCTGTTTCTGTCATTCTCCCTCTCACTTGTGTTGTGTGGCTCCTCACACTACCAGATTCTCTCTCTGTCCCTCTAACACAGTCACACTGTCACACACGAAAAAGGAAAATCAGGCACCCGTGCAGACAGACAGGGTGTAAGGCGAGCGCTATAGATTTGTTGGCTGTCTCTTTCAAGCTCATCCATTATCTAGCTGACTCCTCACTGACCCCCGCGTCAGGGACTGTGTACTGTAAAAGCCTGTCCTGATATCACTCACCACTGTTTGTATGCATGCGTGTGTTTGTGTGCGTACAAAGGTGTGTTGGACAGCCTCCCTTGCCTGGTCAATAATTAAAGTCACTGGTTAGTAGGAGGAGAGTGGCTCAGGCGTACCAGACATTTTTTTCTATCCTTATTAAGCCATAAAAGATGGCTGAGCAACCATCCTCATTTATGATACATGAGGGGCTGGTGTTTTTATTTTGGGGGATGGAGGGCTGAACACAGACATCATATTTAAAGGAAACCCGGCATCTTATGCAGAGAGAATCACAATAAGGGTGAGAGTGAAATTAAATATTATCACTAAAATGATTTGCAGTTTGAACAGGGGGTGCAAAGGGTGAAAACAACAGTTCAGAGTAATAAGTCGAAAAACGTGTCGTGTCCCTGTAATATTGCAGTCTCATCTACAAAGGCAGCAGTCTAATAATAAGTTCTTGGTCCAGAACTAAGAGCCAATTATTTTTTCATACAGAGGGAACTCAGCTGTTAGACACACACACACACACACACACACACGACACTCTTCTTTGCACTGTGCCTCTCTTCCCACCCTTCTTAATGTTTCATCAAAAGCAAAATGCCATTTCTGATCTGCTGCAATACTCATAGCAGCATTCAGATGTCAGATTTCTCCGTGTGCATGCATGTGCAAGAGCAGAAATGCTGTGTGCATGTCAGTGTGTGTGCGTGTGTGTGTATGTGTGTGTGTTTGGACTGAGATGAGAGACAGAGATTGTGAGAATGACACACATTTATTTATGTCTGAGAATATACCTCCATACTGTGCCCATCTTTGACTGAGCAATATAAGTAGATGTTTCTCCATTCCAATTAGGTCCGGACTTTTTACACAGATCCCATTAAGGCCCTCCAGATTACTTCCCAAAATCTGTCTGCCCAAGACAGCCTGATTCAATTGGCTGCTGTTAATACACAGATTAGGGAACTCTCTTTGCATCCTAATCCTTCCTGCTTCGCTCTCCCTTGTCGCAGAATGGGGAAGGTGTGTGAGAATAGGTTAGCCGATAGCAGGCATTCACTGTAGGATTACACTTGCAAGGGCAACTTTAAGCCTGTTTAATTTGGTTGTTAGAGAGGTGCTGTGAAAATGATGGTATATATCGGTGCACTTGTGATCATTTGTTATATATGTATTAGCTAAAGTAATGGTTAAACTGTGAAATAGCTAAAAGGAATGGATAGATGTTGAGGTAATAGATAAAAACTTGGTAAATGGTTGAAACAGCTAAAATTAATAGATAAACAGTTAAAAAAGTTAGCTAAAACTGATGGATAAATTGTTGAAATACATAGCAGTGTCGATGAAGGCGTACTTGAATTAATCTGACCAAAGGTTGGGAACCACTGTTATAATCTGTTACTTACAAAATAACATTGTTTCAAAGGTGATCCTCTTGTATGTTTAAAAGCAGAGCAGTAGATATCAGAATCAGAAAACATATACATATACAGTTTAAAATAAAAGTATAAAGTGAAACACTTGATTTATTTTCCTTGCATAGTGTTAGATATGATGCTGTCTGGTATCTGGGCATGAAACTTGTAAACACTTCCATATTTGAGCAAAAGGGGGAGCAGTGAGCAGCTGCAAAACACACCATCCCCTGTGCACAGAGCGAACCTCAGCAGACACTGTAGCCTTGAAATCTGAAGTGACAGCTGCTTTCAAAGCATACAGGATGAGTGTTCAACTTCTACTGACAAAGTCTTTATTGGATTTTTGCAGAGAATGTGAAGGGCTGACACGTCGATGCAGTGGCCTACTCTTTCCCCTGCTCATATTTTCACATTGGCAGAACACGTAAATTGTAAAATTCACATACTATTGAAGAAGATACTACCATCTAAATGCCTGAAGAGCTGGTGCTCAATAGCTGGGTGTACTAAGTTAAGTGGCGTGCACTTCAGACACTGTGCTACTCAGTTAGTCTGCTGTCCAATAAAGCATGATGATCCATGACCATTAAAATCTTTGAAAATCCCATAAGAGCTACTTCCAAAGGCTGGTGAAGATTAATTATTCATCTATCTCAGTGTGTGTTTTAAGTTCAGGGTGTTATTTATTCATATCCCAGGTGAAGTGTCAAATCCCTTGTTTGTGTATACTTGTCAGTTAAGTGGATGCCTCTTATTTAGTTGAGTAGAGTCGTCTTGGTTTTCTTCGTCAGAAAGGGTTAAAAACTGACACAAAAGTTGAGCTTTTTATGAACTTATTTCACGATAGGTTGGACAGTGATGAAATATCTCGTCATATCCCGTTTCTAACATTTCATTTGGGTGGCTTTCCCCAAAAGAGAGCTTTTTAACTGCTGAGGTTAAAAGATTGCATTTGGCATTTAAGATATGAGTCACTTAATCTCACAAAAAAAAGCCATGCAGGTATGCAGGTTTAAACAGCCATTTTCTCCATTTCTCATGGCTCTTCCCATTCAGGCCACACCTGGTACGCTCCATGGTCCCTCAGTGTGTACAGTTCGCACCTCCTACAAAGAACACAGGTTCATCTCTAGGGAGTAACCCAACCCTCGAAGAATCTGCTCCTCCTCTGGGAGCAGTTCTTTATTATTCGTCAAGCACGCCATGGCCCTGCAACACACACACACACACACACACACACACACACACACACGCACTCATAGTACCACTACAGTATGTATTCTCATTGTACTCTGAATGGTGCAAGTCCTTCAAATAAAAGCTTTGGCACACAGGCAGCTGCCTTGCTGACTTTTCCTTCCTGTGTTGGCCCTTTTGAACTGCTAAAAAGTCTAACCTGGAGCTTTCCATATGTAGAGCCATTCATCAACCTACTGTAAAAGTGAGTAGGTGTATACTTGTAAGTACATGCAGAGATGGAAGAGAGACAGAGAGCAAGGAAAGACTACAGCGAGTACACGCTTGTGTGTATGCAAATGAGTATAAGAATGCACCTCTGTGACCTAGCAAGACCATAAGCAACCCTATTATTAAATCACA
Organism: Enoplosus armatus; assembly: GCF_043641665.1. Classification (NCBI taxonomy): domain Eukaryota; kingdom Metazoa; phylum Chordata; class Actinopteri; order Centrarchiformes; family Enoplosidae; genus Enoplosus; species Enoplosus armatus. The sequence continues at coordinate 11,752,944 of NC_092195.1, forward strand.
AATCAAAACCACTGATTTATTCAGAAACATGTCATCTCAAATGCTGTGGGGGCAAGTCATACAGTTCACAATATGAAAGTGACACAACAGCACGTATATAGGCTGCATAATAAATGGTTGTGAACTGAAACTCTTCATTCCTGTGTCCATTCAAATATCAAAGTCCATTCACTACCAGACACTGTCTCTTCATTTCTATGCATCCAGGCCATGAATGTAATGCTAGCCTCCTGGCACACAGGGCAGCCGACCTCTCTGTCTCTTTGTTTGGCATACATGTGACACGGGCACAATAGAGTGCTGGACAAAAGGCCACTTATTGAGTGACTGGCAGGGAGTGGGATACATCCCAGATCGTCTGTCACTCTGCAGCGTCGTGCACCCTGTGGCTCATGGTCAGTGTCAGGTTGCACTCTCCTGTGGCGAAAGAGGTCGAAGTCTGCCATATTGGAAATCTGGGAGAGGTCACAGAGGTCAAGATGATAAAAAAATACACTGAAAATAGAGGGGAGGGGTTAACTGGGTATTTACATACTTATTTAATGTCGAGTTTATCAGTTGATTTTAATTCTTTTGATGTTATGTTTTTTTCTGAATTTTGGTTCATATAGTAATAACACACCATGTTAAGGAAACTGTTAAAGCTAAATTGTCAAATATGTGACTGAGCCACAGAGAGCCAATTGAATTTAGCAGCTTAAAGTGAATTAGCAATAACCAAATCATGTCATGAGTAAATAAACATCTTTCATCCGCATGTTTTCTAGTAATACATGATAGTGTGTATGCTTGTGGTTTTGTGTGTGTGTGTGTGTGTGTGTGTGTGTGTTGCTATCAACAGCTGAGATTTTCCACCTTGTCACTGTCAGCTGACTATCAGTCATTGCCTTCAGCTGAGCTGATTCTCTCTGAGATCTCTACGTCAAATACCTGCCATGACCTTCTGGCCTGTTGACAGCAGCTCTCTGAGGAAAGTCAGAGGTTTATTGTACAATCCAATATAAAGATGGTATGGTATTCCCACCATGTGATCAAACATAGGACTGAGCGCGTGGAATAAACAATAGCAACATTGTGAAATGCATCTTTAATACTGTATTCATTTCGTTAAATTACCTCACTGAGACAGCTTTGCTATTCACCGTCAAAAACTGCTGTGTAATTGTGAAATTTTACAGTCTTGATACACTTTATGCTCAAATGTGTTATATATATATATATATATATATATATATATATATATATAATATGGTGTTGGGTGTCTGCTACGATTGCTGGGTTAAGACACCTCTGTATAAAACTCTCAGAATTAAAAAAAAAACGAAATTATCAATAACTCTTGATTTGAGTACAGTATTAGTCTCTCGCATAAACACGCACACCTCTGGAATTTGCAATAAGGGTTGCAGCCTATGCAATGAATATATCCGGACACACTTGACCTAATAATGGCACATGTAGGCTACTCTGCATTCTCACGCTCTAGTGCTGTCAGTGAACTTGTAATTCTGTCGCTGTTTGCTCTGCTCCTCTCATATTTTTGCACGAGTAGCTTACAAACTGCTCCATTTTTGAACTTCTCTCTCTCTCTCTCTCTCTCTCTCTCTCTCTCTCTGCCTGTCTCTCTCTCTCTCTCTCTGAAGGTGGGGGCAGAGAGCTATTAGCTGTGCGCTGCAAACATCATTAGGAGGGGAGACGCTTTCCACCGTCAGCGCCGGAGCAGAGCAGGGGAGCCCTGGCAACAAGGAGAGACGCAAACTCAGCATCCCGTTACACCCTACAGTAAGTCACACTAAACTGTTCATTCAGTACTCTTTTCGCCAACCTGTCATTGCTTTCACCATGCCACTTTTCTCTTCTGGAGCTGTGAAGAGAAAATGGCTGGAAGAACTGGGCAGGGTGGCGCTGACGCTCCGGTTTACTTCAAAGCCTTGGGAAATGTTTACTTCGCCCTCTGACCTATTTTTAAGTGACCAAACGACACAGGGGCGTGCGGGGTTTGGGTGCATATACTTGTCATTTCGGAACGTAAACGCAAAGTAGTGTTTAAGTGGGGCGAAAGAGAGCGGAGGTTTGGCTGGATTCTGACCGAGCGAGGAGCGCGTCCGCCGGGCGAGCCGGTGTCGGGCAGGCGCTGTACTTCCAATAACTGCGCCACTCGACCTCGGCTCAAACATTTGCTCTTTGCAGACTATTTCTCAGCCCCTAACATTGACATACACAGGTACATAACCTTGCTTAAAGCCGTATGTGTCTTCTTTTGAACTCTTTTTTTTTACTGACTGTCAAAGGCAAGCATTACATTTTTATCTACGTTTCACCATCGCGGAAGTGTTTTCTCTACACGAAAAGAGACGCAGAACAAGTAACCACAGTCCACATAATTTGTCCAGTGTTTGTGAAAACATAGTGCCATCTATTTTGCATGTACCGACTGTTTATAAAAGCTTTTTATTGTTGCCTTTGTAATATGCTACTACATTCGCAGCTGGTTGTAAAGGACATAGGGTTTGTGATTGCTGGACTACCCGTGATGTCATTCATCCTAGCTTGGACTATTATATAACGGGACTGTAGGGAAGCCTGTGATAGCAGGCTATTTTTACTCTGTTTACACCTCGGAGTTGCACTCAGGGTAGGCTATGCGTCCCAAGTGGTAGCCTATGCTTTCACTCACTTTGTGAATGTAATATGGCATCCAAATGAGACAAAGTGGATGGAGAAATGTAATTGCTAAAGATGAAAAACTGCGGCGCTCCCACACCAGCTGCACTTACGCTTTTAAGTGTCCCCCTTTTCTGGTGGTGTCTGTGTTCTTTGCACTTTTGAACAAAAAAGTCGGCCAGCTTTACTTGTTGATTATGTCTTTTCTCATGCTTGAAGCATGTCCTTTAGCCTATTGAGTTGCTTTCCTTAAAACAATGAATGAATTAGTCATCCTAAAGAGGGGCTACTCTCATCAAAAGCTATACTAATGACAGCATATAATGGTAATGCATCCAAAACCAGCAATATAGACAATACTCAATATATTAATATTGTTAACTATTGGTTACGACAATGACAATCCATATGGAAATGTTTAACTGACAGTATTAGTTTATAGTGTAAAGGAAGATTTCAGCCAAAACTGTTTTTTTTTTTATCAGCTCCTGACTCCTTTTTAGACTACCACACAAAACCGTTTGTAGGTTACTTGAAGAATCCATATACTTAATAAAAACCTTTCATACATTAAGCTGCTGGAGTAATTTAATAAGGTTTTACACAATAGCAAAAACATTTTTTACCCCAATTTGTATCCAGTTCTTCTTTTGAAATTGAGTGTCTACCTAGACAATGTTTATATAATACATAATAATTTATACAAGTGGCTCTTCTCACCAATTGCTGACAGATGGCGTCTGTTTAGATATCACATAAAATGGCAAGTTCCTGCTGCTTTGTGATTCACTCGCAACATAGTGTATTAGGAAACAGAGCGCTTTTCATATAATCTATACTGTTAAATGAAAAAATGCCTTGTTTTTTTTGGTTATGTTTTGGACATATCTATTTTTGCTGTTGTTACAAAAAGTCACCAGTCAAGTTTGGAAGCTCTGTTTTCTTTGAAGGATGTGAGTACAAACTTTTAAGGCTATGGGGGCAACAACAACACTATTGATTCTTTACACTTGATTAGACTGTTGAGTTTTTTTTTCATTTTTTTGTGAAGAAGTGTCTCCGTGATGGCAGTGTAATTTGGCTGCATTTGCTGTTTGCCATAGATCACACAAGAGTTTTCATTTAGTATAGATCTTTTTAGCAGAAAGTAAGATTTATTTCACACTGCCTAATCTTACTGTTAAAGGGATCTGAGTTGTAGTAATAAAATAAATCTGTGATCTTATGTGGTTATATTTCATATAGCCTCCTGGATAATTAAATATAGTATATTATGTTTTGTATGAGCTGAGCAAAACTTTCAATATTTTTGTGAATAATTTCATTTAGACCACGGCGATGAATGATCTGTCACATTAAATGGTATGCCTGGCCGAAATATTCACAAATAAGGCTGAAGTGGTCTTTCGTGTTCGATGATGTGAATGGCCTATATATTCACAAATGGTAACCATAGTGTAGAATTTATAGTGTGTCATGACAGCATAACATCAGTGACACCAACAACAATGGCAAGTCCATGGAGTCTTTTTTAAAGTGATGAAGAGGTAAATAAATGAATGGTGGATTGGGGTGAGGTGCTCATATCCTCAGGTGTGAGTAATAATTTAGCTAGTTAGGGAAATGATTAACAACAAAACTCAGTAGTAGTTAAAGGTGACAAGGAGGTGACTGTGACTGAGTATTTTTATGATAACCTTGGACAGGGAAGTAGTACTTTTTGGTGAATGAATTTGTGTGAGGCTCCATGGAGAGGGTCAAACATTACACCAAGGCTTTAAACTTGAACAGAGAGGGAACTGCGATCAATAGAGATATTGAGACATGGCATTTATAGAGTTATACTGAGACTTTGGCTCATCCGGTTCTCTGTGTTGTAGAGGCAGCAGGTTAGAGAAGAGAGAGAGGTAGTAACCAAATTGTTAAATGGAAATTTATCACCGAGCATCAACTCTGTAACAGGGGATGCCTTGATGTGTAATGATGAGAAGGAGGTAGATAATAAAGCCAAGAGGACCCATATTTAATCCCTGGGGAATATCAAGAGGAGGTCTTAATGGCGATAAACTGTTGTGCGTAAGAGATCAACCAAAAGTGTACAGAATTGGTCATGCCAATTGAGCATAATTGATGCTTTTATGAGACACCATGTTAAAAGTCGTATTTAGGCAGAGACGAGTAGGGATGGAGCGTGGGTCGGCTGCACTGTGAATTTGAATAGGGCAGTTTTGGTGCTGTGATAGTTATTGCAGATGTGAGTTAACCTGAGTGGAAACAGTACATTTCCAGGAGCTAACGCCTGCAAGTTGTAAGTTTCTTAAAGCAGGGGCTTAGTCTTAGTTATGATGGTGAATAAGATGGCTTTGTGATAGGGAAACGCCAATCTTTAGTGGTCTATTGAGCTGTCATGCCACTGTGAATCAGGCATGCTGTTCCACCCACGTACCACACACACACACACACACATATACCACTGCCACCATAGCCTTTGATTCTAGCCGCCACTCACTTTCAAATGGTAATGAGAGGCAATTAGAAGCCAATGTGTCCTAATCACAAGCCATTTAACTGAGCTTGGCTCATTTGTCGGAGCCATATGTGCACACCGACCCACACACTCCAACACACATGAATACACACATCTGCTCGATCATGCTAGAGTCTTGTCTTTGTCTCTGGAATTTGCTGCCTATGTAAGGCAAAAGAGTAAAGCTGTGTGTTAGTGAGTGTGTGTGGTTGAGAGAGACAGAGTGAGATTTCCAGGTAATGATTTGGCAGATATTTCACAGCTGAATGAATAAGTGACAGAAATGGCTCCATGCTCCAACCTGCAAACACAGGCAGAATGAATGATGCGTAGGAGGGGCGAATGGATCGACCAATGGCTGAAACAGGTGTTTGTGTGTGTCTGTGTATATTTGTTGAGAAATTAGTTGGAACAACAGTACTTACACTCAACATTTGCTTACAGAATAACTTTGACAGGTTGCACACTGCAGGCAGAGGTGTAGTGAAATAGCATTTACCCATATCCCGAGATGTTTGGAGTATACATGGGTTAGTAAACTTTCTCCCTGTGTTCTTGTACATTTTGGCACGCATTGTCCTCATGGTGTCTTCATGTGAGCGCAGATGAAAACAAACGTTCTGCTCTGAAGTCAGCAAAAGCTTTTTGTGGTGTTGGGGCAGATCAGTAAGGCAGTGGTAACCAGACAGATTAGACACCCAGACGTATGTAAACCTGTCGAATACAACACCTCTTCAGTAAGAAGCTGTCAGCTCTAATGTGCAGCCAAAGTTTACCACTACCACCACAGCCCTGTCTGCAAACTCTCATGTACACATAGTGCAAGTGTTCTGCAAGGAGCCATGACAAGGAGACATTATAATTATGTAAACATACATTGAAAAATATTTACCTACTGCCTACAAAGGTACTGTACACTGAAAAGAGACAAAGCAATGCACACAAATTATAGGTCTAAAGAATATATGTTTCAAGCATTTCGATTAGATATTGTTCTCCTAACCCTAACCCTTCCTCCTTTCTTTCCGTCATGTCCCCTGCCCATGTTTTACATCACTTTCACACACAATAACTTTATGTTTGATGCCAGATAATGAAAATGACGTCAACCCCTATTTGCTGCATTCACACCAGACTGCTGTTACAGGTTAAATCCTGGCCCTCTCCTTTTACACAAGAAGCTACATGAGCTGCACAAAATAAGAAGCACAGCAGTGGAGGTAGTATTGGATCTAAGAGGTACAAAAACAGAATGTGTGAGAAAAGTGATTGTGAAAAAAATAAAAGAGTGGTGGGTGGAGGTGGGGCCAGATCAAGAGATTGAGCTGTCTGGTTGAACCATGCAGTGCGCTCAGACCTTTTCAGCTTTCCCTTTCATCCTCCTCTATTCATGAGCGCACCGAGTACACGTGCAGGCACACAAGAGAAAGGACACACTCACGTACACACACACAGAATACTGCTTTTAAAGGGGATCAATGAGAGTTTTTTGTATTTTGTGGGAAAGAACATTCCACTGTGTGTGATCGCGTGGGCCTTTATTGCTTAGTGTACAGTCTTGTGTTTCTTAGACTGCTGTCTGAATGGGACAGCAATAGCAATTCAATTGAGATGCTATGGCACTTAAATCTGCAATTCATTTATAAAGAGTGAAAACATGTCATTGGTAATATAAGGGTCAATGAGACCACTTTTCCATTGTCTTTACTAATGCACTTGTTGAAGTCAGTTTTAAATGTATAATTCAATCAAAACATTCATTATGACGTTCAGAATTGCTGCTCTGTTTACCACTTTACAGTACTTGAGGATTTATACCGTGTGTGAGAACAACAGAGTGCATGTATAAATTTGCAGTCTTTGTGACCTTGTTTCCGTGCTTTACCATCTTTATTTTGAAGTGGCAATCTAATCAATACCAATCTTCTGAATGACCAAGATAGTCCTAGTGTCTGAATGAGAGAGAGAGAGAGACAAGAGGGAGAGAGGACCAAAGCCATCCTACAAACTTGTGTTACACTGTCGGGTCGATAAGCCACTGCATGGCTCAATAACCATGTGAAAAAGGGAAGCTGGCTTTGGGACTTAGTTCAGCTGTGTGTTGGCTTTGGCTCTGTAATGGCTGCCAGTGTAGCTGACATGATATACAGTTGTCTACATGCCAGGCACGTTGCTGTAAAAGGCAAAAGTGGTCTGACCTCCAGAGTGTATAGCATCTAAATGATGACATGAGTACTCTTGTGGGCAAATAACGAGCTTTTAGGTGACAAATTCGAGTTCCTGCTTCAATTTGAATGTAAGCAACTCATCAAGAGCCTACTCATCCTCAGAGCTGTCTCATAAACTCTCTCTAGAAAGATAGTTCCTGTGCCTGAGCTATACATCCAATGTGTTACCGCATGTTAGTCATCATGCAATAGTTAGTTCAGTATGCGGCTCCTTTGATCTCTCTGCCTTGATTCATATTTGATCATACTTCAAGCAAAGCCTGGGTGAGCGGAAAGGGTTTTAGGCATTGGCCTTTGGAGGGCCAAGCTAAATGAGGGAGAACCTTACTGATAGCAGCTCACTCTTTATAGGACATCCAAATGTGGTTAGGGTTATTTTCTCTGTGTTTAAAGGTATTATATAGTGCATAATAGAGCAATGGCTCAAAGCTCTTTCAACTGTGGCTCACTTAATGACAAAGCCACAGCACTTTTTTTGGAATCTGGTTTTGTTGCTTAAGTGGTTATTCTCCAAGTCCCTTCTCTAAATAATATTTCTAATCATATCTGGACCTCAAAATTATTTTGTTGTCTCGTGTACATTTTTGCCTCTGTTATTTTCTTCCATGTCTCCATGTCCTCTTGCAACTGGGTTTTGCATATTCTTCCCATCTTGTGTCTTTTCTTCTCGTCTCTTCCCTTCTCTTCTGCTAGCCTAGTCTTCTCTGCCTTATCCTTATCAGAGGCAGTAGAGGATTACAGTGGGGAGTTGACACTGACTGGCAGTCAGACAGCTCCTGCAGACTCTTCTCTTCCCCATAGAGCTCCAGGCCTGGGACAGGGATAAGCTGACAACCTGGGACACAGCCAGATAGATAGCGATGAGGAAGAGAGATCAAAGAAGAATGCTAGGAATTGAGGTCATGTACATATATTGGAGCACAAATGTAATGATTTCTATTACCCGGACATTAGCATTACATTCACAGGCATTGTCTGGGTAACGATTATGATAAAAGTTCAAGAACAATTAATCAATTTTATGCTGATTCAAAACTTAATTTGAGTTAATTTAGGGTAATACTGTAAATATATTAATCAATCATATTCAATCATACCTATTGGTTGGATTTGAATGTGACCATGAACCATGTGAGGACAATTTTGATCTATAATGGATTACATCAGGTATTTCAGTAATATGTATTCCATATTACCATCGATGCTAATCAAACAGTCAGTAAGTGTAACCCAGACAGGTGAAGACAGTGTAAATTGCACCATGCCATCCATACTCTTCCTCACTTTCAGAAAAAGGTAAAGCGTGTCTTTTCGACATGGTGGTGTTTATAGACAATTTGTACTTTCAACAGTTCAAATATGTACCCCAGTGTACCAAAATGTACATGTAAACAAAAGATGACAAGAGCATCATCCCTCACTGGCTTCCCACATACAAACACAGGTGCATGTTGGGGTCTCTGCAGCGGTGCCTTTTATAATTTTACCTTTTAGATCAGGGTCAAATTACATTTACATTCTACCTTAATTGTTGGGAGTGAAACCCCATGACCCTCAGCTGCAAGGTGGGTGTGTTGGTATCAACAATGACTTAAGTCTGAGCCAGGGAGGAATTCAATAACAGGAAAATAGTCAGTGATAGAAACAATCCCTGGAATACCAAAACCCACCCTTCACCAATGTTGTTCTTGGCACAAGTTTGCTTTCCATTACTACTGTTTACTCCTTAGGATGCTGATGTCAAGACACAGCACATGGCAGTATGGGGAGGGTCAGTACAAGGCATCCTCCAACATCTCATTTCATTGATGGTTCGTGATGTGGCATGTGCAGTGAGGTCTTGAATTCCAGTCTGTCCACGGCCAGTTGTTATCACTGCCCCCCTCTTTCTGACAATGCATCGGTGTATGAAAACCCGGGTCACCATATGGTCGGGGGCATACATGGGTGGGCCCTGGAGGACAGGTTGAGACAAGCCTGTGCAACCAAATCACAGGCAATATTTAAAATGGTGTCTGTAAGGCTGAAACAATTTCCTCTCTGACAGAGCTGTGGTGTGGTTTGAATAGAGCAAGTTGCTGGATGCGTGGCTGGATTGCTGGCGTTCTCTGTCTGTCTGTCTGTCTGTCTGTGTGTCCGGCTGGCTGGCTGGCTGGTAGTTGTGGCTTGGCCAGTTCATCTTTTTACTGGACGGATGGCTGGCTGTATGGCCGTGGATCAGCCTCATCTGGCTGGACATTTGGCTGGATACTTGGCTGCAGGCTAGCTAGCTGACAGGCTTTCTGGATACCCGTCTGGCTGACTGATTTGCTGGCTGCCTGACTGACTGGCTATTATTTCTGGCCCCTCCTTTAGCTATGTAGTAAGCTCATGACATTGGAACAGGGACATTTGGCTATGACAGTCAGGGAGGTGTGCTAAAACACTGCTGACAGAGATAAGACCTAGTGAGCCAGGATGTTCCCTGCCTGCCCATGAGCCCCATGAGTCCGTCACCAATTACAGTATCAGGACCTCTTTAGAGAGTGTCTCTTTCTCTATTTTTCTGTCACTATCCTAGACTAGAATTTTTGATAATATTATATTTTCACAAAGTTTCTCCGGTGGCCTGCTACTACTGCTTGATGAGCACCAAAGCGTCCTTTCAAAGTAACTGAATTGTATACATTGTTGGCTAAGGAGAGGCAACTTAATTGGAGCTATAAATTACACAGACGCGTTCTAAGATGGTGGCATTACTTCTGCTTTGAGTGTAGTGACAAAAGCATTGTGCAAGACAAATATGGCAGTACATACCTAATGGAATTCATTTCAGTCTAGTGTTGTGCATGCTACTGATAAAATAAGGAATATTCAATCCTTCCTTCAATTCTTCCTGCTCCTACACTTTTAAAAGTTTAAAGAAATTGTAGGGCTTATTTTAAAGAAACCTTTAATGCACCTGATATTACTGTAATAGTTCTCTGTGTTTTATAATCATATGGGGTGCACTTTTTTACTTTGGGTCCAGTTACAACTCTAAAATAAAAATGTAGGAAAACTAGTCTAACTAAATTATGTGTACATATGTACTGCGTGTATTTGTGTTTGCATGTATCCATGACTGCATGTTGCTGTGTGTATGTGTGCATTAACTTAGGTATTTTAGTGGGTGTGCATGTGTTTGTGTCAACTGCAGCTCAGGGTTGCGTTTTTTCGAGTGTGTTCATGAGTAAGAGTGAGTGTGTAGCAAGGTCAGGTGATGAGCTACAACACAGATAAATGAGGTTAATGTGGGGTTTCACTGTGGCCTGGCCGGGTCTGCTTTCCTGACACTGTCATCTACTATCAACTGCCACAGTGTTCATGTTCACAAACTCGTGACGTCAAACCCTCATGCACAATCTCACATTTCACATCAATCTCATGCTTATTGACAGGCTCGTACATGACCTGCATAATATACGCATAATATATAATAGACATTCATGGCAGATATTTACATGGACATAAAACACATAAACACACTCACTTGGTGCAGCTGTGCTTATGCTAGTGTACACACCCATTGCAGGGGCTTGCCCGGGGAAAATACCTGTGGTAGGAGAAGAAAGTTGACCTAATGGGAAATTACTAGGCATCCTCATCAGACCAAAATAATTTGTACATTCCATAACCTTAATAGCCCTTTCGGGAACTTTTAAACTTCCCACATGTCTGTATCAAGTGGTTTTGCAATCATCATCATCATAGAACAAATAGATACCTATAGGAACCTTTAACTCTCCTCAGGAGAAACTTGAGGTCTAATTTGCTAACCCATACAAAAAGGAAATGTATGGCCGTTACTGCTAGCAATGTGAAAAACATATGTTTCCATATACTGTATGTTATAAACACGTATGTCAGGCATTATGTCTGTTATTTCATGGTCTGACAGGCTATAGTAGTAGTAGTAGTTGTAGTATCATAGTAGGTAGATCCCTTTTAAAAATATCTAAATATTTCTATTGAGGTTTTAATTCAAATGTTAACTTGTTCTCAGTTGAAGGTCTACAGTCAGAAGCTGTTTCCATTTTGTTAATAGTGTCGGCGTTGTGAATTGCTCTAAGACCATAATATTGATAAAGGGCCCATGCAAATAAATTGACTGGACTTAAGTCTTATTTCCTCTGATAGCATGCCCCATAAATGTCACAGCAGTGCAACTCGGATAAAAAAAACCCAGTGAGTTTCAATGCTGCATTTACTACATTGTGTGATAGGTAATGTGTTCTGAGAGCGTTAGTGCAGTATTTCCCACAGCACTTGAAGACATCCTGCATCAAGACAGATTCTGAATGAGCTCCTACTACGCCTGCCTGTTAGATGTGTGGCATTAACCACTAACCTAAAAAAAAAACCCAGCAGAATTCCCCACCTCCTATCAAACCTCTCACCACCAATTAGCCTCAAAGCCCAGCAACAGACAATTTTTTGAAGAGATGCTTTTTCTCCCCCTTCCTGTTTCAGCCCAGTGTTTGGTTTTTGAGGTGAGTGCCCAGTCAGCTTGGGTTAACTCTCCATAACGTGCCATTAGCTCTGCTTGTGATTTGCCCCCACACTACCTCTAGCGTGGCTGCCTGAGATGGATAGCTGAGTGCAACCTGACAGGACACGCTACCTAACTGTAGACTACTGCTGAAAGGGTGGGGAGGAGGGGTGTGAGAGCACAGAGGTAATGTAACCCTTTTAGGAGGCACTTCATGGATACCATTTACACTTACTTAAAGCAAGAGGACTGGTGTGTTGGGAGGGGAAAGAGAATTTGTGTGTGCATGTGGGTCAAGGGTGGGGTCATTATGAGTAAGGACATGCAAAATTCATGTTGTTTCAGGACATCAGACTTGGAACAAAATACACCTGTCATAACTGCTATCACTAATGTAGCACACATAGACTTACTGTGTATGAATTTTAGAAGAGTGTATATTTTTTGGAATGACACTGTAATGAGCCAACAGGCCAACAACATCAATCAGATACCACACCATGGACTTTGACAGTTCATTGTGTGGTTGTAGCTTAACTCTCCACAATCTGCTGTCTTCTTTCTTCAGTGATCAGATTGACTGTAAAAGTTCTATTTTCCGCCAGAGACACAACAGTGGTGATTATTGGTACCAGACTAGATCAGATAAAAGCCTTGAATTCACTATTATTAAACTTACTTAAAGTGTATTCATGCGCATGGTTTTCAAAAGGCATGCAGTATACTTTACTGCGCAAATTTAACTTAGCAGGTGAATGGAAACCAATATCATATGATTAACTTGCTTCAATATTTTTGAGTTGAGCTCTTGGCTGGACCTGATTGATTGTTCAATACTACCTCTGTTGATGCGATTGGAGGATATTTAGTAGACTGATTTGTGTAAGATCCAATATTTTCTCCCATGTCCATTCACCTTGATAAGGTCTAAATGAGGAAAATGAAATATTTGTTTGCTTGGTTTGTAAGTACTCAAACACTCATACCACTAGATATATATATCTTACATACTAAACAGGAGAGAGGGTTCAGGGTCTGTCCTTATTTGTCATTTGTTGAATAATGATGATAAAACTTTCAGGCAAATTGCTACAGCCTCTCTGTTCTTGGACATGAGACAAGATCTCTCTGTAGAAGAGGGCAAGTCTGGTAGTCTGGGCTGAAGGAAATCCAGCAGCAACATCGACACACAGCACTGCTGGATTTGAGGTTTGGTCGGACCATAGACTGTATAGGAGAAGTGGACATAGCCACCAATTGGTTTGTGGACTACCATTTTGAAGCCTTGAGTTTGGCATTTTGGCCGTCACTGAGAACCCGAGTACACTATGCACCCCCGCCTATACTGGCATCCTAACTGCACCTGGCTCCTGGCTACGCCTCTATCCTGATTGGCAGGTCGCAGAGGTAGCGACTTGTCAATCACAAGGTAGCCACGCCCTAAAGCAGACCCTGCTTTATCGTGTATTTTACTCTAAATTGGACCATAATTTACAAAATGAACATCATGCTGTATTGAAGAAGACTTGAAACTAGTGATAACTCATTAGGAAAATGTTTACTGAGGTAATAAATCAAGTGAAAAGTAATGGTCATTTTCTCATAGACTTCTATACAATCTGACTTCTTTTTGCAACCAGTGGTGTTGCTCCCTGCTGGCCATTAGAAAGAATGCAGGTTTAAGGCACCGCACTGGCTTCACTTTTCTGACCCGGAGGTTGGTGCTTGGGTCGGACTGACCTGAACTCCATGACCTTTGCCCTAGAACTACAATGACCCTGACCCTGAACCATGTTAGGACCGCTATGATTCACTGTCACCCTCCTTGTGGATTAAGCAGCATAATTTACAACACTGTTTCTAATGAGATATTCAAGAGGTATGAGGACCTGACTTTTAGAGCTAAAGCCTGATTAGGGATACTCCCCGTGATTCAGGCGTTGTTTCCTAATAGGTTCACTCCTCTTTGTTTGCATCACGCACATTTTAGTGTGTAATGGTTGCTATTCATATATACAGCTTTATACCTAGATGTTGTCATTACATGAACACAAGGCAGGTGTTAGTTTTGGAGGTGGGCTGTACATTTGAGTTTTGAGGAGGCGTTGCTCACTAAGGTTACAAAGTATGAGCCAGCTGATACTGTCTTGCAACCTGGTTATTAATGCTGTCTGCTTGTGTTTATATTTGGTTGTCTGGGTAATGTCCATATACCCAAGAAAAATGATGAAGTGCTTGCAAAATACTGCTCTGTGTCAGTTTCCCTATTCAGGGAGGGTGTTGCAGCCTGTTTGTAAATGTATTACAAACATGACAAAATACCCAAGTGTCATATTAAAATGTGTGTGTATGTGTGTTTCAATGTGTGTTTTAGTGTGTGCAAAATGTGAACATGTTCCACTTCCTACCTGCTGACCTTCAACAAGTCTAGGCTTTATCAACATGACCCAGAGGCTATCTGTATTTCATGAAAGCATCTCTTGGAAGTGATCATTTGTGGTGTTGCATCTACATTTTTCTCTTTATCCGGTGATGATGTCGAAAATTTCAGCCGAATGATCAATCAAAAATTGGACACATCCACAAGTTCAAAGATTCACATTGCAAAAGTGTTCTTTCAATCCCCAAACCACAACATAGAAACTCAAGTCAGCTCTCCCACAAACACCCTATTATCTAATTCTCAGAAACCTTGCACAAGGCTGCTAAGAAGCTGCTGGATTTGCAGGTTTCTATTTGAACTTGTTGCAAAGGTTTTTCTCCGTCCTAAGTGTGTTTGCCAAGCGCAACACATGATTAGGGTCCACCAATACTAATACTGCTCAGTCCCCTCTGGTTCAGCTTTGGAGAAGAGATTTGTAGGGTTTATATTGTTGTTGTTTATGTCTAATCTTTTAAAACTGAGGCACAGTTTCATAATACCTCGTAAAAGTAGTAAGCTTGTGTCCTGTACTCATTTATGCGATTTTCTGTTTGTAAGCCCCACGAGACGTAAAAAGAAAGGTTTTGACCAGATGCGGCTCAGCTCAGATTGTCTAGTTTTCTCTGAGAATTACCATCAGCTGTGCAGACAGTGAAAGATGTGTAACTGTGCACAAGTGTCACTTTTTCATCTTCACTACAAAGTACAACTCATACAGGTTGTTTTTAACTGAACAGCATATGTTAAAGACAATTTTTTGGTAAATGCACAAATATGATGAAGCTGTGAGCAAGTTTTGTCCAACACAAAAACTACAGTTTTGACTTCTGATATAATTCATATGGAATTTAGCATTTGGGAAAATCAGGCAAATGTAAGAACTACAGGATATCTGAGGCACTACCTTTCAGCCATGTCTACCAGACCAAGGCACTCTGAGTCATGGAAGATTTCTAGCCGGATTCTCAACATTTGTGGATGACTCAGTGTGAGCTGGACCTGGCTGAAATGTGTTCATTTCTTACCATCTTTTAAGAGAGACATTTGAGCTTTAATTGAGTGTTGTCAAGTTTTGTTAATTGAAGTGATTTGTTTCGATTTATCAATTTCTGTCATACAGCACTTTAAAGCAACTCATGTTTAGTTTGTCCCGCCAAGTATGAAAGGAGAAACTGTAGTAGTAGAAAATGTACAAAATCATAGGGTTAAATGTTGACTGTTGCCTCATGTCTGTTAGATATCTAAAGAAAAAGATTTGATTTACTTCACCGGTTTGCGGTTCAGAGTACTGCGAAAGCAAACTGTTGTCTGAATTCTGTGAGAGCTATTTTTGGCGACCACAAAGTTTGCAGATGTTGCTTTCTGTGAAAAGTTCAGAGGCCACAAACTAAATGTCCAGATGATCCCTTAACAGTGGAGATAGAAAGTTAAAACATCTGGTCTTGCACCGAATATCATAGTGATGCAAGAGCTGCTGCATAGTTTCCTAAATAATATGACTATGATAGACTATGCTATTTCTTAATAATATCTCAGTACACAGCATTTTGCAGTTGTGTATCAACAGCAAGACAAGCATCATGACCACTCATTTGATTTTAACGAGGCCTTTCAATTCCCTGGCGTATTTTTTTTATCCTTTAAATTGATCCTCTAATTTGCGCTCAGCTGAAAAGCTTTGTGTAAGCTACTTTTGAAATATGCATTACTGTACAGTGAAACCAGATTCTATTCACAGCTAACTACTTTAAATTAAAAGCTGTTATATGCAATTTTCATAGATCTTATTTTGTGCAACATGAGGGTTTCTTGGAGCAGTTTCTTGACCCCCACTCAGTCCATGGTGAGGAACGTAATGTCTAATATTGGTGGTGTTATAGAATGCTGTTATAAAATAATAATGTCCACCATTCTGTCCAAGAAAGCATTAACTCTGTGGGTAGATGAATGATAGGGAGGGGTTGATATTTAAAAGAAAATATATCATCTTTTGTCTGGCCAGCACCAATAACTGGTTGGCTCTTGTGCTCCCCTCTCCCCTGCTGCTTCATCTTGGGAATCACTCAATTATTGAACCAATGCTATGTGGGTTGTGGAAGTGTGAGTGTGTGGCTGTGCACAGTTACTGGACGTAGAGCTTGGTGGATGTGAGTGTGTTTGTGTGTGTCTGTGTGTTCGAGGTGGGCTGAAAGAAACTGCAGTAATGTCACAGAGCTAGAACTGTGCGCCTGCCCCACTTTCAGTCTTTTAATCATGTATAGACACTCGGGGCACTCCTGTGTGTGTGTGTGTGTGTGTGTGTGTGTGTGTGTGTGTGTACGCTCACATGTGTGTGTACTGTATCAGTGTTAATCCGTGAGTGTGAGAGAGGGTTTTGGTACAGTATGTGTCAGAAGAGATTGCCCTTAGAACTCACTGACCGGAGTCCCTTTGTGTGTGTGTGTGTGTGTGTGTGTGGTTGTGTGTGTACTTTCTAATGCATATGTCTTTTTTTCTTCGACAGGGAAAGGCAGAATCGGCCACTACACTGTCCTCATTTGAACTTTTGGGCTGCAACTGCCTTTGCTGGCAGTGATTCACTGGATTGAACTTTGTTTGTTTGTTAAGCTGGCATTTATTTTCTGAGATTTTCATTCAAAGACAGACAGAATATAAGAGCTAAATATGATATTTACATGAATTATTCTTATGCTTTTATTCTAAAATACAGACTTCTGCTTTAAGATAGGACGGATAAGAAAAGTCCTGAAATGTATTTGGTAGTGGCCATCAACAGCTAACGCCAATCTTTATTTAACAATGTGTGTGTTTGTGTGAGTGCACATTTTATTTGTTGGCTCTTCCAACAATGTAATCTCAGTATGACCTTGTAACAGTTTGTAGCCCCATGGTGCCCATCCCTGTGACTAACACCCAGTCTAACAAGCTGCCTCAAGCAACTGCACTATTGTACTTGAAAAAACCCCACAGTATAATATATAGCTGGGCAGCAAGCTTCAGCACGCCTCCCCTTTTTGTGTGGATCAGTATATGTTGTATTTTGTGATATATAGATAGCGAGCAAAAGTGCATAACGTATTTTGACATATTTTTATTTAAGAGTGATACCATGTCTCAGTGGTTACCATTGTTGCCTCAAGGTAGCTATCATCTTTAAAAATAGCGCAGTATTTAGTCCCAACACCCTGGAAGTATTTGAGCCGTGGGTTTCCTCGCCAGAACATTGGGCACACTGAAAGAGGAGTTAAGGACAGGGGGTAGCGCCTTACAAGATACAGTTTGTTTGCGAGTACACAATGCCCTTACAAAATGTTGATAAATTATGTGTGGTTTGGCTCAGGGGGAATCTCGCTCTGACTATCTCTACCCTCACATGACATATCAACCAAGCATCTGTCCATTTGCCTGTACACTAGTCATGGGAATAAAAACAACTGTAAAAAGCAAAACACTGCTGAAATTATATCAATCTGATTGAAGTAATTTGTTTAGTACTATTCGTTACCGTTTACTACAATCTGCCTGGAGTATTTGCATTTTCTCGTGGCTCTTTTGTGTGTAACTGCAGGGAGAGAGGAGGTCACACTAGACATGTTTCAGCCTGGCCTCTGGAGCCAGGACAGCAGTGCTGTACATCTCCAGCCTGTCAAGTATTGAAAGTGTAGCTCACTATGGAATGCTAACAGCCAGGCAGGGTGTGGCCACGTTGTGTTAGCTGCTCTGACCCTGCGACCTTGGTTATATAACCATTGTCATTCTTTGATAGCAACGTTTCTTGATGTGTCATGCGGCTGAGAATGTTATTAGAGTTTCAGATTTCTGAAGGAGCAAGTATTTTTATGTTTTTTCCCTGGGTTTGTGATGATATTGCAGATTCGAATGAGCACCTGTGTTGCATTCAGACTTTGTCAAAGACCACCAAGGGCACGGTATCCACACACACACATACACACATGCACATAAATATACACACAGCACAGGCAGTCAAGGTTAAACCAAGATAACTAGACTTTATTTGGGTTAAGGGCAGTGCAGCACATTGGAAGTGAGCCATGACCTGACACACACACACACACACACACACACACACTCACATACAGTACACACACCTGTCAGTGTTGGCGTCTGCTCAGTTCTCTTCCTTGTAGTCTCTCTGTTCCTTTGTCCTCTCTGTCTTGGTCATCAGACCTTGTAGCAGGATCTCACGGGACAGCCGGTGGGGCAGTGTGAGCACCTGCACTTTGTGTGTGTCTTGTGTGGGTGTGTGCATCTTTTTGTGTGTGGTTTTGTACATCAGTGGGATTGGGAGGGGGTACCTGCAGTGTTCTGGCCAAGTGTCTGTGTAGCCGTGTGCGTGTGGTAAGTGTGTGCATGTGAACACCTGTGCTGCCAGCAGGAACCTGCCACAGCCGTGGTGCTTCATGACGTATGCTGGTGACTTCCTAAGGTCGTGCTGTGAACCCCATAATAACTGTTATCCTCTTAAAGTCAACTCACCTTAGTGTCCAGAGAAGAATATTAAAAGTATTTGGTGCATTACAGATTAATGATAGATGCAAATATGGCGCAAATCGTTAACTCTTTTTTTATGAAACCAGATGAAATGGTGTTAATCCAGCCACAAAGAGCTCTCCAACTAGTGTTACTGTATGCGAGAGTCAGCACAATGTCAGCACATCCCTAAGGGCTGGCAATGTACACTCTTCTGGTGTGTGCTTCAGGTCGCCTGAACCATCAAAGCACAATTACCGTTTTTTTTGTTTTGTTTTTTGTTTTGCTTATTCGTGATATTTCATTTACTTTAAGGTTCTTTCTTCTCACACCATTCAAAAACTCAGTCAGCATACACAGTCATTTGCGAAGGAGAAGCCAGCAATTGAAGAACAGGGAGATTCAAGCTACTGCCTTCAGGTCTTTATTATGAGATATTTGCATTTCCCTCTTCATAGTTAATCTTTTAGCCAATAGCTTTGTGTTCGACCCACTTTCTACCAATCACCACTCAGTCAAGCTAACATGCAAATAAAGTTTATTTAGTGTTGTTTTGCATCGGTGTCCTGTGGTGTGTGACATGTTCCTCTGACATGTGGGCTTGGGTCAGGTATATTGCTGAAGAGTTCCATCTGATCTTCCCTGTCACTCTCTGCTGATTTTAGATGAATTGGTAAAGGCAATTTTGAGATTAGCTCATCCCCTCTCTGATCCAAAAATATATTTATGTAAGTTTCGCTTTGAGTTTTACATTGGTTTCACTTTTCTGTAAGGTGCCACATGAAAATTTTCCACCACAATTGCAGAATATTTTCTGTTCTTAACCAATGAGCTTTAGCTTTGACTTATATAAGCAATCAAGCCATCAAAAGGAAACAGCTCTCTCGCCGCAGTTAAAAGCATGACAGACAAGAAAAAGGGCACAGGTTGACTCCTCATTCAGTACACTCTGACAGGAACGAAATTGTGGGGGTGAGTGAGACTAAAAGTTTGTGTCAAGGAGTAGAATGAGGTCTCATGAAGACAGTAGCTTATATCCCCTCGCTCTAATACGAGGCTAGAACGTCTGTAATCCAGCCATTATACCTGCCGTCTGCTTCGCTGTCAGATTACTGCTGGAGAGCAGGCCTGTCGTGAAAGAACTGTTTACTATCCTTGTACAACTTTATATTTAAAACATTTCAATACCTATTACCTATTTTTAATTGTTGGTTGGTTACTTTTATTTCTCGTCTTCTTTGCGAGGAGAGTTTGGTGCACATGATGTTTATATTGGTGGGCTGGAAATTATGTGTGTTTAGGTGAAGGTAAGATTTGACTTCGCGTTAAAGATGACATTGAGAGCTCTCCATATTGGTTTTCTAGATTGTGTGTGTGTGTGTGTGTGTGTGTGTAATTTATGTGAGTGATAGAGATTGAAAAAGGATCAAAAGCAGTAGATTATTACTATGCATGCGTGGGCAGCATATATGTCCTTTGAATGTTTGGAAAAATCTAAGTTGAAGACCCCAGTTTGTGTGTGCGCATGTGCACACCTTTGAAGATGTGATCCTCTGTGTGTGTGTGTTCCCTTCAGGGCCCCCTCCCAGCATATTCCCCTTATACCAGTGTTGGGATCTTAGGGGGCCGATCAAAGCCGGTCTCCCTGCGACTCCCGCGTCTCCAGGCTCTCTGCGCTAACGCGGTTCGACTGAGGAATGCTGAGTAATTCCCTCAGGTGGCAGCTTGAGCTCTGATGTTGAGCGTTGGTGCACTCTGTCATTCTCACTTACGCATGTTAGCTCCTCACACGTGTGTGTTCACAGGTAAATACTGTGCATACACGCAGAAGAGTAAAGGAGGAATTTCTGTCTTTGTCGCTTACTAATTCTTTCTCTCTCTATTTTTGTCTTTTTCGCACACTTTTCTTCTCTGCTGCAGTGTGTGAGCTGTGCTCTGTATTTTATTCCCCCTCGCTCACATCTCTGTCACGTGTCATGGTGATGTTGTGATGCGTTGCCCTGGAGAATGCAAGTATTAGAGAGGAGGGATGAGGAGAGTAGATAAGAATACAAGCGGAGAGAGAGGAAAGGAAAGGAGAGAAGAATATGACACCCTAGGAAAGAAAATAGGAAGAGCGTGGCCAAAAGGAGAGTAGAAGAAGAAATGAGAAAAGAAGGATGTTGGATTTGATTTAAGCCTTGGTTAGTCTACATTAAAATCCTCAGAATATTTTTTCTGAGGATTGACAACACTGACATAAGAACGTATACTGTAGCTTTTTTCTCTGTACTGAACTTTACTTTTTTAAAGTTTACTCTAACAGTAAAAGCCTTTTGTAACATGACAAACACAACCTTGATAGTGTGTCATCAAGTTGACCTTGTAAATTCCTGTGTAAAGTAATGTGATCACACCATGTCGTTAAACAGCTGTTATTATTTCATAAGAGGTTTAATGACATCAGGAGATGCTCAGTTAATGTCCCCACCTGTGGAGGCCTAATATAGGGGAGTCAGAGAGAGAGCAAGTGCTTTCAAACTAAACCTCTGCAGCATTTTTTCCTAAGCAGCAGTTTCCCAATGATGTCTCAATACTGTGTGCGTGCTGACAAAATCCGTGTGTGTTTTCATCTTCATTTATCTCTGTACATTAGTCTGCCTTATCTAAGTTGTGTACAGAGTGTCGTTGTCTACTTTAGCTGCACCACTATCTCTGCTATCTCGGTTGCTGTGCACGCTGTTGCATTGTGCGTGTAAGCATACCGCATGAATGGTAGTGGAGACGTGTCTGTGTTCATCAGCATGAAAAAGCGTGATCATCAGGCACACACAAGCACATTTGGGCAGCTTTTAAGCTTACTGAACTTTGACCCGCGGCGATAGTGCAGAGGGTTAGTGAGTGAGTTGCATAACCAAGAGGTAGTTCATGTTTCTCTCTCTGCCTCTCTGTGTGTGTTGGTCCTCTTTTCTCTCTTTCCCTGTCACTGCTTTTATCAATTTATATTTATTGAGCTTTACCGGCATGATGGTTCACAAACAGTATTGCCAAAGCAGTTACATATAATTATTTTAGATAATAATGGGGCCTCGTTTATGTTTGAACATGTCTCTGCAACAAAACTGAACAGATGAAATAATTAAAAGGAAATAAATATGCTGATGTTGAGAATGATTGCAATTGTGCGTAGTCCAAATTGTTTATATGTTATAATATACAGTTATATTTTGTAATATTAAGGTAAAGTAAGTTAGTTGAGTAGATGTTTTTCTGATACTGTGCTGACAGTCAGCACTTTATTTCACACCTTTAAACTTGATCTGGGATACATTGTTGGGATATATGTCAATTTCCGGCTCATTTGTGTTTCTCTGTAATCTAATTTATTAGGACTACTTTACTTGGTGCTTTATGGAGAGTCTTTTACAGGTATGAATTAGTGTTTTCTACAAAGTGTGTATTTATCTAAAAGAGTTGCTGCAATTGCTCCTACATGTCTTTTGTAGGTCTCTGATCATTTAAGTCATAATTATACCCCTTTGCATACATGAAGCTGGTGCAGACTGGGTTGTGCTCCACTAACCAGCCTATTGTTGGCCAGTTAGTTGCTGGTCTTGTTGTGTGCAGCCAGTGAACCCAGAGCCTGCAGTGCAATCCAAGAACTTTGCAATGCTGCACTTTCCTCAGTCCTTGGAAGCCAACACTTATGACGCATTTTAAACCAGAAAAACAGCTTGTTTGTTGCAGTGTATCTTTTGCAGAATAGCCAAGTAAAAGTCCGTTTCAGTTCCCTTCTGAGGCCAGTTGCCTTCTGGTGCATTTGGTCCATTCCTTTTAATCGAGGGTTTATTATTATTTTTTTCCGTCTACATACAAAGATACAAATAAAGAACAAATGCAGCAGAAGGAAGGACATGCTTACAGAGCCAAACAAGCCCACAAGGGAGCATGGAGTGCCCTCCTATCCTCCTGAGGAAGATTTTAATGAATTTAATCACATAAATAGAGACAAATGAAAAATAATGAATGTGTCCAAAGAGAAGCTGATGTGACAGAGATCTATAGGTAAAACTTTAATGTAAAATAGAAAATAAAAAAAACACAATAGAATGCGCTCAAAATACCTATAGAGTCGAGTTTCTTATGTTCCTCTCTGTCTAGTAGCAGTGTGGATGTTGTCGATGGTAACAGAAGCATTAGCCAGACAAGCTAGGTCAGGGTGTAATCCTGCAAGAAATACTGCTCTGCTCCTCATTACACTCATGCACGCACACACACACACATGCACGCACACCCCACCTATGGCTTGGTGCTCTTTTTTAACAGCTGCGCTTGCTGTGTGTCTTGAGTGTGCATGTGTAATGTGTGTGTGTGTACGTGCGTGTGTGTCCTACCCTGTGTGTGACAGAGGGACAGCAGGCAGGGGACCAATAGAAATGCAGACTGAAAGGGGCAGGGCATGGTTTCGTAGGTGCACATGGAGACACACACACACACACACACACACACACTCAGGCTGCCAGTATTATTGAGTGCGTTGTACGACAGACAGGGAACTGAATCCTTGGCTGCTGAGTAGGAGGAAAAACTCTTGTTGTGTGTGTGTGTGTGTGTGTATTTACAAACCTGTGTGTATGTGTACACTGTTCACAATATTCGGACCACTCTTTTCCATGAAACAGATAGACAAAGTGAATCCATGTGAAAGCCCTTAACCCATATTGATTCCAATTAACAACATGGTATTAACATATTGATACACCTGGAATATATTGTGCAAAGAGGGATGAGCAGTAATTATTTTATTGTTGGTTGCGATTTTCTTTAAAGTAGGTAATGACTTCCTGAATTACTCCTTTGCAAGAAGCAGCAACTTAATGTGCTACGTGTATCTCCATGTTCAGTGCATAATTGCATTGATATTTCTGTTGTAACAAGTCTGAGCTGTGTGTTCTCTAGCTCTCTACACTCTCCTGATGTTGGTCTGCTGGCTCGGCTGTTAGGGCATCCACTACACCTCTCAGAGTTACGCTTATTCAGTGATTGATGAACTGATCGTACTTTTACATAAACGTTTCACAACTTTTTTCAGGTCGTAGTTACAGTTGGAAAATACAGTTTCACAGTGCTGGCGGTTAAGAGTCAGATATGTTTACTATGATAATTAAGCTGTTAATCTACGCTAATAGTACAGAAAGTCACTACAGTAAAATGGTTTTAAGCCAAAGTGTAAATAGAACCTCAATACATTTTTGGTATCGACCAAAATGTGTCTGCAGCACAGAGAGCCAAAAACTGTCGAGTACAGAAAGCTGGTCTTGAATGTCTGGTCATATTTGTAATCTTGTTTACGGTATTCTTCAGATAGTTCCTGATTCAAATCAAAATGTTGACATTTATAGAATATTTAACTCAGGCAAAGGAGCTACATGTACTCTAATTGGTGATGAGTGTCATTTTATACACAGAAACAAGTCACAAGTCAGCGAGTTTGAAGCAGATGATGTGCTGAATTATCAATGTTTTCATCTTGGACGAGTGTGTGTCAAGTATTTCTATTGTTGTGGGTTTGTAAGTGTGTGTGACTCTAAATGCTGTGTGTATACCAGGTGTTTTACAGGTTTCACATGCCTGCATGCCCTCGGGTGTGTATGTTTGTTAAGTTTGTGTCAACTTAGTACAAACAAGAAAAAGTGAGCTTCAGTATCCGTTTCTGTCCCCAAGGCCTAGTTGTCACATGATCAACTGACCTGATTTCTGGCCTTATTTCAGGGTTCAACGTAATGCTCAGCTCCGCCCCATGACCTTGGGACATGTCTTTGTCGCTATGGTAACAGCCTCCGGGGTTACTGTAAATGAAAAGAGTGCGTTGGATGGTTGCACCAAGCCGTTTTTTCTGTGCTTGTGCATCAAATTATGCACTTTACCACATGTATTTACCCAGGGAACATTAACGCGCTCCTTTTCAGGAACATCCTGCAACACAGTCATAAATTTAGATTCACACCTGGGTAATACTTGATACAATAGCCGTCAGCTCTAGGCTATTGTAGAGTGCCACTGGAGTAGTTTGAGATTAAGTGCTTTGCACAGTAGTTGTAAACAGAAGTTTGGGCAGTGCTGGATCTGTAAGTGTGTGACCTATGGGACTTCAATAGCATTTATTTCCTTGAATGATGTATATGCAGAGGAGAAAAGGAGAGGTGTGATACAGACAGAAATACATTTATTATGGTGTTAAACATCAGTTTCTACGATAGAGCTTTATGAAAATGCATTGAATCAGTGTGCATTTAGTCACATAAGAAAAAGCACTAACCATTTGTAGCTTAAAATGATTTACAACAACAACTCTGTCAGGCTATGACCTCAACAAAACCAACAAACAAATGAAATTTTGTGTCCACAGAAATGCTAGTTTTATTACCAGCTTTCCATTTCACCATAATAGCTCTCAGTTTACCGGAGGCATTTGGTCAAAGTGAAACATTGTCCTCGCCAGAAAGCGAGCCAAGCTCATGAAAGAGACCTAAATGCCTCCAAATAACTATGTTTTTACATAAAAAAACGGAGGACACACGCCTCAAACCAGTGTCTCATGCGGGTAAACAAAGCGTGGTTGCCATGCCGATGGGGCGTCAGTGTATAAATAGCAAGGGTGTTTGTTCTGAATACTCCTGAGAGAGAGAGAGAGAGAGAGAGATACAGTGATAGTGTATAAAATCACAAGCGCAGACATTTACAGATGCACATGGTTTGCAGTCTTACAGACTTATTGCATTAGGATCTGATGAGGGAACAGCTACTACTACTGAAGCATCATTTTTGAACATGGGGCTCTGCCTATCTTTCAACAGATTTTCTGCACTAATACATTCATTTACACACATTTATCGTCACCGTTGAAGAGGAGCGTGTTGTTATAGCAATAAAATACTGCAAATAACACCACATTAATGTTGCTTTTATGTTTCTTTTTATGTTTTATGTAATGATATTTTATGTTTTCTCTTTTCCTCAAAGTCAGTGCTGAAAGGTTAATTAACCGTCTTGCTGACTTTGGAGAGATAACTAGAAAGATCAATAAATTCTGGACACAAACGCTCAAGTGAGCAAGTTGTTAGTGTCACTATGAGTTAACTTGTCTTCATAAGCTGCTGTTCTGCACAACTGCCATTTAAACTGAAAGCAAATTTGTGGAAAACAACACTTGGCTGAAGGTTAAGTTGATGATTGTAATTGCATAGCAGGGAATTTGGTTGTTATGCAGTGGTAATTGAGCTAGAACAAGCAATAATCATATCAGGACAAATAATATTTCCTGCTGATGTGTAGAATAGAGCAAAGAACACTTTGAAAATGATGTTAACACTCTTTCTGTCTCTCTCTTTCCCCGTAGGGAATGATAACAGCACCTACAGACAGACAGACGTGGACAGACGGCGCAGGCACCAGGAACGCTTCCCTCCCATTGGTGGAGAGATCCAGACTTCACACCAGGAACGGCAGCTCCAGTCGGTTGTCAGCTCTCAACTAAGCAGCAGGCTCCACCTACTCCGCCCAAGTAGCTCTGCCTCCTCTGCTCAGGTAGGACAGAAGCCTGGTGGAGGAAGGGTCCTATCCATGAAATGTATTTGATCGTTTCAAACAAACTATGATGTCTGTTTGGTTGCGTTCATTTAGGCACACACCACAAACAAGCTGCACCAAGGTGGAGCGACCATGGAGTTTTGTGATTTTAGCATGAATTCAAAAGTTACTATTAAATCCACCTGCTGATTGTGAACTGTTAAGGGATTGATCTTATAAGCCTTCATAAGAGACGTATATGTATTTATTCAAGATCATTTGGTAGTCGTGGTAACACATATGCGTAAGCTTGCTGGGATTTTCCCCTGATCAATCAGAAAGTGAAAAGGAGTTCAAACATGGTTTGTTGATTGATGTTGTTGTCCTACTCCACGTGTTTCAGCAGTTTTTTGTTAACAAGCCAGTGAAACGCAGTGACTTCAGAGTAACTATCCCCCCCAACACTCCTCTTTTTCAGCCTGTTTGCAGTCTTGACTAATGCTGCTCATTAATTGATCATTTTTTCGTGAGCTCTTTCATGTGACACCAGATGAGATAAATACACAAGATACAGTAAAGTGCTCCATGGCTTGCTGTCAGTCACCCGATTTTCCCACACATGTAACGCTGGTGATGCAGGATGAAGAATTAGTTACCTGTCAGTCCATATAACTTCATGCTTACACCTCTTGGTTCATCAGTAAAAAGACAGTGTGAACACAAAACAGAGCAGAACTACAGATGTGAAGCGACCTAAACAAGCAGCCGACTTATCAGCAAGTTTCTTCTTCTGATAATAATAACAACAATTTGTCATTATTACATTACATAAATGCACTAGACTCGTCGTCCCCAACCCTTTTGGCTTGTGACCCCTTACAATCAACATGTGCTTGCGACTCCTCTTCACAAGTTATGGCTTTATAGCAGATAGTAGACGGGTAACAGGGAATGAGGGGAGACCCTTAGACTGGAATCTGGTCTGGATGCCCCACTGATTCTTTCATTTGCGGGATTTTTAAAAGCCTGAATATTGGTAAGTGTCTACTATTTATCAACAAACAAAGCAAAAGTAAGAGAAAAGTCAGACAATTCTGTGTACGAGAAATATACAGTATATGTTTCTTATGCCCTTTAATTATCTTGTGACCCCTCACATTTATCTTTGGACCACTTGGGGGACCCTGGCTCCCAGGTTGGAAAACCCTGCACTAGATATTGTACCTGTACTTGGTATTACACTCTGTTTTTTGTGTATTGAGTGTTTGAGTGTGTTGTGTTTGGGTTTATATGTGGCCCAGAGGATACACTTTTCCCGGGCCTGTCTGAGCTCCTGTCCTCCTTCCTCCTCTCTTCTTTCATTCATGTGATTTGTCTTTTTGATTGTATTCTTTGTTTCTTATTTTTCACTTTGACCCTCCCACTGATGTCTCTCTACTCAGTTTTATAGTCTCTTCTCCCCCCAAACTCCCTCCCTCCTCTTTTCCTCCTTTCTGTGTCCTCACCCTCCACTGTATCTATCTGAAGCCCCTCCGTCAGTCCTTTATCTCCGTCTCCCCAGCTGTGTGTTGAAGCTCCATTCTCTCCTATGAGGGAGAAGCAGAATGAATAGAAGGGCTTACTGAGAACAGTGAGAAAGCCAATCCCTGCCTTTCGTCTCATTGAACACATCTCTTGCTCCTCTCCTTTCCCCTCCTCTCCTCTCCTCTGTCCTAAGACTCTGCTGTGACCAATCCTGTCTCCTCTGCCTCCTGCTGCTCACTGTTTAGTGTCTCAGATGGGGTGTTATTTTTATGGAAGATGTATTTGAAGACAGGAAGTGTGGGAGAGAGATTACACATAAACACAACCAAAATACAGACGGGATATTTTTTGAACCAATTTTAATAAAACTACAGGCATTCAGAAGTTTAATTAGTTAAATAAAAATCAAAATAAACCCCTAGAGAACTGACTTCTGAATCTGATCCCAGTTGCAGAATACCTGCTTTTTACTAAAGAGTTTTTTGTTTATCACCCTTCAGCAATATGCAGTTACACTTGACTCACCAACAGCATCATTAGATTTAGCTGTGAGGTACTTCAGTGTGCTTGGGGACTTGCTTCATAACTATACAAATATGTTTTGAAGTACAGACTAATTAGTTTATTAAATTAACTTTGTACCAATTCAGAGAGGAGTCATACGGAGGGGTGTAAAATAAGTAGAGCGTCTGAGAGAAAGAATAAAGGAAAGGTAAGATTTAGATTAAACACAATTATATAAAAATGCTGAATGTAAAATAGTCTTATGAGTTGATTTTTTCTAATTCACATAGATTCAACCTCTCGTCTTTCCCTCCCTCTCTCCTCTCTCCTCCCTGTCTCCTCCTTTCTTTACCCATCAGTCTTGCTGAATGGAAATTACACATTTCCCTCCCTGCTTCTTTCTGAGTCCTCTTATTTTTTTTTTTTGAAAATCCACTGTTGACAGTTGCCTTTCAATGAGCAGAAAGCCTCAGAAATGAGCAGATGGAGGGCTGACAGTCTAGAAGCTCAAACAATGACGCTGGGCGGCACGTCGTGGTGATCAGCACATGTCAGAAAATGGCTGTTAATGGGGGAACCATATACAGACTGTCAGTCACCAACACAGGGGATGGATCCATTTTTGTGTAGCTGCCTGTTTAGGATGTAATGTCAGAATCCAGTCACCTAAGATTTGACGTTTGTGTTAAGATGTTTGGCACGTGACTTATGTTGTTGTTGTGCATGGCTTACATACAGTGAGTTCAACAGTAGAATAATCTTATTTTACTTGACGAGCCATGAATAATACAGTCCTTATGAATGTCAGTTATTAAGACAGTGCTAATGTTGCTCCTGGTTTGCTTGTGTTTGTCTCTTACACGAGTCCATGTTGAATCTACTGCAACTGTTTGAAAAAAACAGGCATTTAACTTTTAATTTGTCTGTTTTAAAAAACTTTACTTTGTGTTGAGGGCCGGAAGACTATCTTCTACTATTTGTCTCATAATGTCCATATAGTATGCTGTCAAACTGGAGCTGAATATTTGTGATTGTCGATATTTAAAAAAAAAAAAAAAAAAAAAGATGCAACGATGGTCAATGTGTAAACAATGTTATGTTACTGTAGGTCAGTTACACACCACTATGTTCAGCTAAAAAGTAGTAACGTTTTACTTTATAGGTCCGTAAATTCTTCAGAATTTCTTTATAGTTTTCCTGGAAATAACAGTGTAATTTGGTACTCATCATAGGGGAAATGGAGACAGTGTTCAACCAATTAAGTAATTCCAATGAATTACTTGCATAACCAAGTCTTTTCGTCAGTGCGCAGAAGGTCAGCTAAATGTACAAAAATGGGAAATTTGTCTACAGGAAAACATACAGTTCAGAACAAGAATAAGAAATAATACTTATGTGGATTTATATGGGGCTTATCTTTAAAGCATAAAACTAGATATTACTATCATAGTCAGTCAAGTCTACTGTTCAGGCACCGTACAGAATTCACAGACATCAGGAACAAAACCAGCCTTCTGTCTGCTGTTACTAGACTGGAAGCGTCAAATTTATGTGCTCATTAAGTTTCTTACATTACAAGTCGGCTGTAACTTTAAATTCAGATGATACCTGGGGCTCATTTGCTAAATATGCTCGGCTTTGATTTCATTATCGCACAACTAGGCGGTGATATTTTATATGCCAAGAGAAAGAGTAAACTTATTTATGTTTTGCAGGGGAAATCAGAATCAGGTTTATTGCCAAGTAGGTTGTCACATACAGCTTTATAATAACTTTATATTTTCAGAGATTGATTTTTTTTTTTTTTATTTGAAACTGAAATGACTCCCACCCACTCTCTCATGGTTAGACTCAATGCAGCCTGCAGCAACAGCTCACAGTAAACTCAAAGATGTCAAATTACCAATTAACCCATCAATGCTCTCTGTAATAAAGCTTCCCAGATGCCTTTAGATGTCAAACAATGCCATGGGGTATCAGTCAATATAAAGTAAACTGTACCCGTCACTGTTATTTGACATTAGACTGCAGTAGTTTGGTCGCAGACAACACCAAAGAGGTTTATGTGGATCCAGCAAAGGGGTCAAAGGTATATACATTGTTTCTTTTATCCTGCTAAAGGTTAAGATATATACCATTTCAATGTCAGAAATTCATTTAAACTTCACATGCGTTTCCTGTAATAAGAAACCTGTTACATTTTGTGCACATTGATTCCTTGAGAGGGTTAAGCAGAGTAAATGGAGAGGTCGCCCCTTCTCTCTCTCTCTCTGTGTGAGCGTGGATTTCCCCTTCTCTGTTTTCTTGTAATAGCTGCGCTCTGCTTTATTTGATCTGGGCCCCCGCTCTCATAGTAGGATTGAATTGGGTTTGGAGAGCAGGGGAAACACACACACACACACACACACACACACACACACACATATATACACACACACCTGACTGAGACTGCCAACTGCTACAGCAGCTGCCCCAGAGCAAAGGAGGGACAGAGAGAGAGAGAGAGAGAGAGAGAGAGAGAGAGAGAGAAGAGGGAGGGAGGGAGGGAGAAGAGGAGCAGCAGGAAAGTAAGATACATGAGGAAAGAAGAGAGAGGTGGTGAAAAAATAAAGAAATGAAGAGAAGAGACAGCTAATAAGAGAGAGAGAGAGTAGATTACTAGAATGATCTTGGATGAGGAAAAGAGTAGTAACTTTCATTTTAAAATGAAAGTATTCTTCTAATGTGGTACTGGCCACAGACAAGGAGAAGGAATTAAATCATTTTATCATTGATTCATCCTATTTTCTCTTTATCTCTCTTTTTCCTTCTCTCTCTTATTTCCGTCTGCCTTGTTTCTTCTATCACCGCCCCGCACTTGAGTCTCTCACTCAGTTTCACTTTTGTCTTGCCGTCTTTACTTGTCATGCCACCCGTCTCCGCAAACAGGCTCTTCGACACACACACACACACACACACACACACACACATACTCACACATACTGTGGCTGTCTCTGCACACTAAGCAATTAGTTAATTACCTTGCCCAGTGTCGCTGAGTTCATCCAGACTGCTGTTTTTTCTGAATTACTAAGAGGAGAAGAGAGAGGTAGAGAGGAGTGGAGGAATGAATGAAAAGAGAGACATTCTCAATCGGAAAAGCTGACCTGAGACTGCCTATTGTGCATGTACTAGATACTCTTAACAATAGAGAAGAAAAGAACACATTGAAGTGCTTCTGAATAAAATTTATTTGAATGTTTCAACCAAGGCCATTCTGTTTGAAAAATCTTGTATCATGTCTCCTTTGTAAAGATGTTTCACAAATTCGTATGAATGTTAAAATTAGAAATCCTGTGTTGAGATAGAAGAGGCAGCAGTGTAGAGGAGACTGTACTTGAACTAGAAAGTCTGGGGCTAAGTCCACATGAAAACATCTAACAATCTTGCCGAGTTTTTTTCCAGCTTTAAGTGTGACTTTTTGTGACTGACACCACTCTCAGATCTACATGTGGAGAGAACGAGCAAAAAGGCTTGCATTTAGACAGCTGTCTCGTTGTCACATGCATACCTATGTTTCTATTTTCATAAAGTATGGAAGCAGTAAAAATGGATTGTACTGTTAATATTTATCTTAATTGGATTTAATTAAATTATATCTAATAAATTAACACATTCACCTTTGAAATCTCTCACGATCTAGTTCCCATATCAAGCAACCTCATATGTGGTCCAAACTTGAGAAACGGTAGCATAAACCTTTTTTCAATATGGTAATGCTCCGTAGCGCAGCACAATACATCTTCTGTCTTCTTCTGCCAAATACCACCCGACAAAGCAGTTGTCATAGTATTGATAAGAACAACTTTATTTTCCTTTTTGCACGGTGTACACAATTGTAAAAGTCTGCTCTTTTTGTTCTGAGAAGCACAAAATAGAAATCGGTTATATAACTCTTTTACAGTAAACTTCTGCAGCAGCCCCTTATGTTTCATACAGCCTCTGTCTGTTTACAAAGGAGAGATGTTGAAGTCAGGCTTAATAATCATACGGGGGTCCAATGGCTTCCCCCATAGGAGCTAATCAGTGTTTATGTCTGCTTGGCTCAGCCACTGTGTTCCATTACTCTGTCCTGATAAACATCACCGTGTGTGTCTTTCTGCAAGTGTGTATTTGTGATTCAACATGTCGTGTTGTCTCTGTGTGTATGTGTGTGTGTGTGTGTGTGTGTACTGTACAGTGCGTGGGCGTATGTATTTTAGAGACACAGCCTTCAGTAGTTGGTGTTTGTGCATCATAACATGCAGAATGCAAATGTAAGGGAAATGTGAAATGCCATGTGGAGCTGTGGGGTATCGACAGGAATTCAGCCATCAGCATGAAAAAATCATGTTGCTGTAGGTCATTACTAATGAGCCATACGTGTGCTTCATTCTGTGTATCTGTGTGTCTGTGTGTGTGTGTGTGTGTGTGCGTTGCTGTGGCGTGTACTGTATCTTTGTGAGAGCGACTTAAGCATTTACTCTTAAATTCATTTTATATTTAAGAGTTTTTGTTTGTGTGTTTTAGGCACTTAGGAAGTGTGTGTATGTGTTTGTGTGTAATTGTACTTTGTGTGGGTGCCATTATTCACATGAAAGTGTTTGCCTGCCGTCGGCGAGATTAATCCACTGTCCTTCCTAACTCCGACCCACTTTTGTTGCTCTTTTCTTTGTTTGCTCTTGATTCCCTTCTGCTTTATAGCATTAAGCAATGAGTAATGATGACTGACATCATCTCTGGCTAGGCTAGTGCCGACTAATTGGCCAGAGCGATCTGATTGCATTAGATGTTATTCCTTCAGGGTATTCCCTGTCCTCCGCCCCCGCTTTGAAAGATATCCCTCTTTGTTTGCATGGAGCCACATATTGCTTTTGTGTGGCATTTGTTTTTGGTTTTATTGTGTTCATGGTAGGAATTCACTGGTTGGTTGTAAGCAGGGTGTGAAATTAGCACTCTTGATTTATGGTTTCTGCAATTTAACCTGAAAAGTGAATAATGTTAAAAGCTGTGATTGCTGTCGAGCTTTGACTGGCCGTGTTAATTGCTATCATCTGAAATGCATATCTCAGGATACCTCAAGGATATTGCGAACGCGCTACAAGGACACTAATATACCACTGAATTGTCTTTGGTTATTGTGTGGATGCTCTGGGTGCTCGTGTGAGAAAGCAATAAAGGTTGAAAAATGAAGTTGTGCTTTAGATTTACTAACAGCCATGAGAGGCTTTTTCCTCCACTCATCTCTCTTCCCCTCTCTCTCTGTCTTCTTTCTTTCACGGAGAGCCACCTTTTCAAGTGATGTAAAATGATTATAGTAATGGATGCCCCCCACTCCAACCTTTCTCCTGCTCTCCTTCACAGTCTCTACTCTGTACATTCTGTTCTGTACATTAGTGCGACCCCGGGGATGCCCTCACTCTCTGCAGCTTAATGCAATCACACCTCCAGTATAAGTGCACCGAGAGAGAGACAATCAAGAAGAGAGATGAGAAAGCAGGGGGTATACAGGAGGGGACTGGTGGGTGGCATCTGGCAGGAGTGATCACATCAGAGGATCATAATTACCTTGAGACAGGACAGAGGAGTGATGCAAATTAGATAATTTACAGGTTTTCTCGTCAGCCGTGGTACCTGTATAGTTTCTCGGCACAAATGTCATCTCTACAATCATGGAACTACTAATTTCCTGTTGCCTTTACAGAAATTTCATTATGGTCGCTTTCAAGGTTGGTATGCATAGAATGTCCGAATACCAGCCATGACACACCTGAACAGATGAGCTGAAATGGTTATATGAAATGCCATGGAAAATGGTTTTACGTTATTGAATATATTCAATTGTATCTATGAGGTATTTCTAGAAAAAAGTAAAAAAAGTTCTGCATAAGATCAAGGAACAGTTTCAGTTCAGCTCCATATCTAAGTTTTGTTTATTTTCACATGTAAAATGACTAACTAACTAACTAACAAGGCAGAAAAGTGGCTCGTATTCTCAGATATTATTATGGATCGTATGCCTGGATGTTCTGAAATAGTCAGGAGTTCATGATGACAAACGCTTTTCCCTGGGAGGAATTGAGCTCAATTCAGCAACTTCAGCTTTTAGTAAGATGAATGGGGATGGCCTTTGCAGTGCCTGGGAAGTCCTTATGCTGAGACCTATAGAGAGTTTATTGCTTTTACAACTAGGCTGTATGATAAAGTGCCATCTTTCTGACCACCCACTCTCTTGCACCTACCGTTTGCTCTCACTATCTCACTATCTCTCCGTGTGCTCCTCCGGCTCTGTGTCTCGTTGCTTCTGTTATCTTCTTTTCTTTTTCACCTCTTTGTCAACTTTCCCTTAATTTTCCGCCTTTCATCTTGCTGTGTGTCCTTATTTCTCTGTCAGTTTCCCTCTGCTTTTCTGGCTCCGCACTCCCTATTGTTGACTTTTCCACACTGTCCTCTTGTCTCCCTTCCATACCTTCTCCTCCCCTTGTCTGCCCCCTCTCTTTAATAGTTTAATAGCTGTGACATTAGCAGCCACTGCTTTTTAAGGTTATTTATGCCATTTTCCTTTTCCCCCAGAGGTTGGTATGGCTGAGCAGACACTGAGTTGTGTTTCCAATTGCCAAGTGGGTCAGCACATCTATGCTCATGATCTGATGATATGATACCTGAGCAGTTAGCTCCTATCACTGCCTCCCACCCACTGTGATAATTGAGGAAACCAGTCATGTTGGCTTGACAGGAGCCGGGGAGACAAATAAATTTCCTATTAAGACTGTATTTGTGCCAGCTAGTGATGATGATACCCTGGTTTACAGTTATACACACACAAACATATCCGCATTACATCTTTAGAAATGTGTAGTGTGTCTGGTATTTTTTATTAGTAATGCTAACACTATGTACTATTCTTTGGAGACTTTCTGATATACAGCAGCAGCAGGATTATTCTAGTAAGAGCTCTTAAGTATCACTTATCTGTAAAACAAAAGTTTGGCTGTGGGATTCAGGTCGGCTGTCTTAAAAAGTCACGCCATTACTCTTGTTCTGTATAGTGCTGTATATATTAAGCCTTCCTGCCATCACAAAATTGTCGGCGCAGTCTGTACGGCAGTGCTGATGGATGGCCACTTACCAGTATCCCTATATACTCTCCACTTATGCTCTTCTACTCAATCCTTTTATGTGTGGAGAGGTGTGGGCTAATAGCCCATTGAGCTAAACTAGTTTTCCTTCACTTGGGGGAGCGGAGTGAACTTGGGGCTAATGTAGCGCCCTGTGGTTTCCTGAATGGTATAACAATGGCAGATGGGCTTCGGTTGAGGGATTTTAATAGAATAGTCCAGGGTGATAGCCAGCAGACATTATTCAACGTGGCTACCTGAGAGATTCACCGTAGAAGCTTTAACAAAAGATCAACTACTACCACTCTGCTGAACCTTCAGTAAAAGTGCTGCTTTCCGTCAGAAACCTGTGTTTACCTGGTGCTCTGTTGCTCTGCTGAAAAGAAAGTGGGATATCTATTTTCATTTTCAACATATTGTTTAATTTTCAGTTTTCAGTTTTTCAAATGATCAATTAATCTTTGTCTGAAAATGGTACAAAATGCTGACAACAGTTTCCTAGAGCTCAAAGTGACATCTTCATTTTGCTTGTTTTTCAAAACTCCAAAACTCAACGATATTAAGTATACTATGATATAGGACAAAGAAAAGCAGCATTTCAGCAAGCTGAAACTTTGACTAATTGATTAATAGACTAATAATTTAACCTCTAAACCATAACCCTTTACGCATCTGCCCAAATGAAAGTGCACAGTATCTAACTGTGGTTTATTTGCCAGAATAAATGATTTGGCCTCTGAAGAAGTTCTACATATAACAACAGCGGATGAATTAAGCTCCAGAAAATAAATCTTCCCAGTCCTTTACATATTTTCATCATTTGTCCTCTAAATAAAATGTCTTTGTTGGGCTGAAATCCCCAGACCTTTCATGAATGCATTTGTACAACACGGTCCCTCTCAGCAATTATTCAGTGCTGTGGTGCTACACTCTGGTGGGACTTCATACAGTATTGTGATAGCATTAGATAGGGAACGTGCTGTACACATCACAGAGCAGCACAATGCCGTGAGCCTGCCACTGTACATAACTGTAGGCTGTGTTGACTGTTGTGTGGGAGGTTACATAAACATACACAGCGAGGGAGGAAAGAACTGCCATAATGTCACAATCATAAATATGTGCAAGAGAAGAGTTTGCAACCGAGAAAAAGACATGAATGTAAAGGTGGGTTACTGTGCAAAGTAAAACAGGTTTTACTTAAAAGGATTTCTAGAAACACCCTAATAGTGAGTCTGTGTCTGTACTGTGCATTCCTCTGAGAAGGCATAAATGTTTTTTGATAGGTTGTCATCCATAAAATATTTGAAGTATTAGTATAAATGGTGATGAGAGCATAGCAGACCTCAGTCAGTTAGTTATTTACCTGCTGCAGGAGGGAGGAATAGCACGCAGGGTTTTCTCACCACGACTCGACAATAACCTCTGAGCAGTTTGAACTGTACAGTACGTGTGTGTGAGCATGTGTATGTGTGTGTGTGTGTGTGTGTGTGTGTGAGCATGTGTGTGTGAATGCATTTGACAGCAAGGATTACATAACAGAGATGCCTGCTGCTGCAGGTCACTGTGAATGACAGGAGAACACACACACGGACACATGTAAATCACTGCAAATACAAACACATGTCTCGTAGCTGCATGTACGCACTGTCACACACACACACACACACACACACACACACACACACACACACATATACTCCTCCTCCTGTAGACTGGAAGTGTTCTTTCTCTCTCTCTCTTGCCTTTCCATCTGGTCTATTTGATCTGCAGCTGAAAGCTTTATACTGTATATAAATATATATGATGAAATCTTTTCCCACAACATAGTACGTTTTTTCTGCTTGTTATATGATTGATATTTCGAGTAATGGCTTTCAGGGAACAGCGTTAGTTTCCCCCCCTGCTGTAATGTCTTTATAGCATCTTGGAGTGAAACAGCATCATTCCTGGAAAGTGTCTAGCATGAGACAGTGCATGCCAATCATCCCATCACCATGAGAACACATGAACAAACATGCAGACAAGGTTTTCAGCAGCAGCAGGGAGTCACAAACAAACACACACGCAAAGGGACATACGCAGTCCACCTACACACACACAGGGATCCATCTGTCTGTTTCTATGTTCAGGACTATTGACTTCTGTTGCTACACACATGCACACACACACACACACACACACACACACACACACACACACACACACACACACACACACACACACCCAGGAGCCATGTAGTTGCCAGCTTTGTGGAAGTAAGTATTTTTAGGTATTTTTAGCCTGTGTTGGTAGTAGTGTTGTGGCTGTGTCTGTTTTTGTGTATTCTAGAGAGTCCCACTGAGGTGCTGAACATACTGGACCCTGTAGACTTGAATGGACATAAAGAGTTATAATGTAAAGATGTAATGCGGCCTGTTCCTCAGCCCTCTCCCCTCTCCTCCCCCTGCACCAGCCGTTCTAATGAATCTACATTACTCTTTGTATTTCTATGCTATCCATGTCTGGTATGCACACGCAATCACACTATGTCTTTACATCCTTTTGCAAGCTCTTGCACAAATGCACACACACACACACACACACACCCACACACACACACAGACAACTCAGAGTTTATGAGTGAGCCAGCCGCTGTGGATGATGTGCCATGTGTGGAGGACACATTATTGAATTATTGAAACGCCTGTCCTCTTTCTCTGCTCCCTCTCCATCTCTCCCTCTTTAGATCTCTTTTTTCTCTCTCCATTCCTCTTTCTCACACACACTCTTATCTTCCCTTGCCCCTTCCTTCCTCCCTTTTTTCTCTTCTCTTTTATTCTCCTCTATTAGATAAGCGGGAAGGGGGGTCAGATTGATTTGTGAACCAGTAGTTCAGTGTGTGTGTGTGATTTGAGTGATGTTGGTTAATCCAGTGTTGTCCTTGGGGACAAATTTGGCCCATATTACAGCCTGCTATTACTGTGTCTAAAATCTCCTGTGCATTGAGACAGTCATTATTTACTGCCGTGCGTCTTCCCAACTCCCTCACTAGCACTTTCTTCATAAGGCTCCACCCGACTCTGCAAAAGCAAACACAGAGAAAAAGAGAGTTGAGATTTAGAAAACATCTTTACATTCAGTTACAGTACAATGCCGAAATGCTCACTCCATCAATGCAAAACAACTTATGCTGTCATCATAAGTTATCATACAAAGAAAAGAGCACCTTCAACGTACTAAATAAATCGTATTAAGTATTGGTAACCTATACTATACTGCCTTATACATGATTTCACTAAGTTCTTTAAAACAATTTAAGAATCATTTTCTTACTTTCTGTTTTCTTTTAAGATAAATTGCCAACTTTGCTTGCCCCAAAATGAACTTCTTACTTTTTATGCTTTTCCATAAGAAGGGGAAAAGGAAACCTGTTCATTTAAACATTTTGAGAGATGAAAAGTTCATTCTTGACCTTAGAATTAGTTTAATTTCCCAGAGATATTAGCACTTCCCTCAATGAGTTAAATAAGGAAAACAATCTATAACAGTGTAAAAAACAATGACAATGTGTTTTTCTTTGTACACAGAATGGACAATTTCTATAAAACTTATAAAACATGGTCCAAGCGTCCTTTACTTCTGATTTAACCCTTGATTTTTTACAAGTATCTGATTTATAAACTATAAACTAACTTTGACACACACTGAACAAAAGTACAGACAGAGAAAGAGAGAGGTGGTCATTTGAGACTGAAGGCGTGATTAAATACATTTACACTTATCTATGTATGTGTATGTATGTATGTGTATGACAGTAAAACCTGCACACATCCTGTACATGCAGTCTACCTCCCACCATCATCCCAGGCAGACTCAACAGAGGTCAGATTACTACACCGCTTACCACCCACTGGTAACGACTGATCTGCAGTCACAGACATGTAGGAACCAGAGGGAAAATACTTTAACATATATCTCTCCCTCACCTCATTCGTTTATCACTCAGGCCTTATCGCTGACAGCGGCTGTGCCCTCTACTTTCCCTCCCTGCCTGACACACGGACGTCCGGATAGACGATCCTGGATAGAAGATAGTTGTGAGGCGGTGGGCTGGCCGGCAGTCGGGCTTTTTGTTTGTATAGATTTGGTGTCATGTATCAATAGTTGATTAGTATTCAAGTGGGGTAGATGTATATTGTGGCTCAGTGTTGGCAGTAGGACAGGTCTCTATCCTGTTTTTATGACAGCAGTTGATGAATGGTACGCTAATAACCAGCGCACTCCACAGGGAATGCATGCTATGTTGAGCATGTCAAACAGCAGCAATTGTGTCTTTTTGCTGTTGTTTTAGCTTTAAAGAAAAAGAAAGAGATGGCAGCCAGGATGGATACAAAGGAAGGTTTGTGCTAAGATGATGTATGGATGACTTTGTAAAGATTGTTTTCTTTGTGCTACATGCTGGCTACTTTTCACCGTTATTTATTTGATGACTAATTCTAGTTATCTCTGTCTCGTTTATTTTAACTCAGATGTGTTCAGACTTCCCACATTTAACACTATGTTTGATACCCAAATATTGCTTAACCGTTACTCAAACTAGTGGCTTCTTTTCTTTTATTTAATCAGCAGCCGTTTAGAAAATGAATAAGTCAACAATATTTTAGTAGTGTTTTAGGACAATATAAGGGATTTGGAAACTTCAACTTTGGCTCTGGAAAATTGTCTTGGGAATTTTTCAATATTTCTGACGCTTAATAGACCAAACAATTAACTGCAAATCTGCCTTTGAAGCCATGTAAAGATTTGTGTCATTAAAGTAAACCAAAATCAAGACCATCAAGGGCCATCTTGAGTGTATCTTTGGATTGCTGGGATTTTTCTTATCCCACTCCGTCTTTCTCCCTCTATGTCTCTTCTGCTTCTCTGCCACCTCTCTGCTCTTCAATATTGATATGAGCTGTCATTGGTCCAGTTATTTATGAGGCCCCTCCCTGGTATTTTTCCATTGGCTCAGGCCTTACAGTAAAATTCTTCTCTAGTCAAATCTAATCCCAAGCAGCCTGATTTTCAGTTGTACAACAGCCTGGCAGAGTCAAAAACGTAATGTGCCTTTCTATGGGAATGAAAAAAAATGAATGGTGTGTTTCAGCTTATGTACATGTATGACTGTTTTACTGCCTATTTGCTTTCTCTTGTTTTCTTCTCTTGCTCCTTCACTCCCTCCCTCCTAGAATTGCAGCCAAAGACTCGTTCCCATAACCTTTTCAGACCTGTGTGTGTATGTCTGTGTGTGTTTCTGCACAGAAGCCTTAAATAAGAGACAGATCGAAAGGCATGCAAGCCTTGTACGCACACCCGCTTGTGTGCTCACTCATATATACACACACTTACACACACACATGCACAGTACAGGCCTCATTACACCAAGCCCCAGGGATTTGTGTTGGAACCATTTCCTGTTTGGGGCAAGGGAGAAAGGGGAAGTAGTGAGGATGAAATATGACGTAACAACAGCGGTGGTCTTCCTGTGTGCTCCACTAGGGCCTGGGTGTTACCCAGAGTTTACTTTTCCATGGTCATTCATTTGACCACAGCTGCCATCAACCCTGTGACTTCAGTAATCTTGGGGCATTTTTTGCACACAGATTAAAATGGTTGCAGATTTACATTTCACAAATGATTGTCACTCGCGAATTGCAGATACATTTGTGAGTCCCACAGAGCTCTTGCAGTATGATGTTTGTTTTAATTAGTGAAACGTGTCAGTGTGAGCATAATGCAAACTGCAGCTTGCAGCTTGCAAATGTGGTAAAACAGACCCCAGGTCTACTGTATTTCATAATACAACACACTTACTGTTTTGAACTTGGCCTGCCTCTTATGAATACGCTGAGAAGCCTTGTTGTCCTCAGCTCATGACTCTAATGCACTTATATGACCATGTGACAGTATATCAAAGCTCATAAGCAAAATGTGTCCATAGTAGACAACTGCCAAATATTGAGTTTATATTAAATGCTTGATCAGATGCTTAGTCTTGTTTATTTTTTATTTGATTGGATATTTTATCCAAATTAGGGAATCAGAAAATGTTGCTTATTTTGGTTCTTGAACAGTTGATTTTGTTAAGTCAACATTAAATCCAGATGTATTGTGAAGCTTGACATATTTTGATTAGTGAAAAAGGAATGTTTTTATTCCTCAAACTAAGGGAAAATATCTACAATGAAAATACATTTTATTCTATTATATTGGTCACAATATTTCAAATATTTCAAATGATACCTGACCCTACGTGCCCACATGAGAGTTGTGTTATTGTAATTTAGGAATTGCCTTTTTTGTAATGTTGTCTGAGGCTCGCCTGTTTGTGCTTCAGCAGGTAAGGGCATGAAAAAGGTAGTGAGGTGACACATTTCCTCTTTTCAGACCACATACTTTCACACTGAGAAAAGTTATTTTAATTCATTATTTAAGTCTGCATATTTCACACTTTCCCGGCTTTTCAACACCATGGGTGGTTCCTACCTGACAAGCAGGAGGAATAAGATTAGCTTTTTTAACACCTGAAACTGGAGTTGAAAATTCATTAAAATATGTGTTTTAATCTTTGTTTTGGCTTTCAAGACAGCAAAAACCTATTACAATTCATTCTACTTGTATTCAAATGCACTGTTTTTCAGTTGTCATAAGAAGAAGAAACAGAAGAAACCTATATCAACCATGTATACACCAAACCAAACCAAACCAAAGGAACACTCCCACCATAAGAGTGCCAAGTAAAGTTATACAGGAAATAATTATCAGCAATGAGTTAGGTGATGTTGCAAAAGAAAAGCTGGGATTCACTATTACAGCCAGCTGGATGTGAGTTCCAGTGACTTCCTCTTGATGTGTGAAGTCATCTGCTAAGAAAAGAGGCAATGTAACACCTCACTTACTCCAGGGACCTTACACATTCAACTTGAAACAAAAAAATACAGGAACATGCACGCACTCATGTACCCACTTTTGCACAATGTGCGATGTGCTTCATGCAAACAAAGACAGACAGTATCACAATGTAAAACAATATTCCATTGTAGCGTGATGCTTTGAGTGGAACTCTGTACTGAGCAGAAAGGTAACTTTTTGGTCTAATTTGGACCTTTTGCAGCTGTGATTTGCAGCGAGATATCTTCATTCCTTTTTGGGAGACTGATTAGTCACAGATCAGTAGCAGCAGGGAGGGCAAATAATGAAGTCTGGTGATTAAAAAGCATCTCACAGTTGCTAAACGGCGTAGTGGTAATGCTTGCTATCACAGTGTGTTTGACTCTGATATGTGCAGCGAAAAAAAAAAAGTAACACTGGTTACCTTAAAATAGACTGGAAAGCCATGTTTTTCCTCTCCA
This sequence comes from Enoplosus armatus, assembly GCF_043641665.1. Taxonomy (NCBI): domain Eukaryota; kingdom Metazoa; phylum Chordata; class Actinopteri; order Centrarchiformes; family Enoplosidae; genus Enoplosus; species Enoplosus armatus. The sequence goes on from NC_092195.1 coordinate 11,795,874, forward strand.
TAGCAACAGTTCACTGTCGAGCACTGAGTTGGAGTTGATGGAGTAGATTCTCTCTGCACCTTATTTACTGTGTGTGTGTGTGTGTGTGTGTGTGTGCACACACTGTATGTCTTCCTCTGAGTGTGTCTTTGTTTATTTGTGGACAAAGAGTTCCAAGGCGTTGTTTGTTGTTTTGGTTGAGTCCATCTCTGTGGAAACCCAGAACTAGGAGCGAAACAGCTTTGGCACACTCTCACTCCTGCTAAGCCAGATAATGAAGTCTTCACTCTCTGTTGTCAGCTGTCAAACCCCCAGAGAACATTTCCTCATAGGTATGAATCCCTGTGCGCGTGTGCAATTATCGATGCATGTATTATCATTTTGCAATTATACATTTGTAGTATTTATCTGTATTAACAAAACAGTATTAATGTGCAAAGAAAACATGCACTCAGTTACCTTCCTTTAATACGTTATGTACATGAACCCAGGAACTACTGTAGATGACGCATTATCTAGTTGTAGCTACAGGGTAGACACAAACACACAAACACACAAAAGCGCATGCACAGACACATACACACACAAACACAAATTCAGTGTGTAGTGTCAGGCACGGCAGGGGTTGCATCTCTCCAGATGGCGGGAGCCGCCCACACACTGCCAGTTGTTATACAATATGTATTGTATAACAGCAGAGAGCAACAGGCCCCCTCCCGGTGCATGGAGAAGCAACACACACAAACACACACACACACACACACACACACACACACAGCCAGTCATTCACTTACAAGAACAGACAGTGAACACATAAGTGTAAACATGCAGTCTCTTTCTTCATAAACACACACGTATATAGAAACTTTTATGTCCTCTGTAGAGACACTTTTTACAGTATGCACTATATTAGCCACCTAGTCACCAGGCACTTCAATGACCCAGGTATGTAGTCAGTAGGCTATGTCCCCCTGTTATTCATATTCAGTCAGCAAACTTCCAGTCAGACGGCTTGATCAGTCAGCAAGACAGCTGTTCAGTAACCAGGCAGCCAGCCAGTGAGACAGAGATAATCAATTTGTCTGTTTGCCAGTCATACAGCTGTGCAGCAAGTCAGACAGCTGTTCAGGTAACCAGGCTATCAGCCATTCACACAGCTGTGCAGTCAGTCAGACACATATTCTCTCACTATTATGTGTAACACTAGTTTAGTGTCAGACAGTTAAATGACTTTTTATGTTAACTTTGTTAACTAAGAATGCGTGTAAGCATGTAGTACAGTTATTCCTAAATAGTAACTCACCAGGTCAGAGCAGAAACATGAAGCCACAGTGTAGCAGGCGTGCAGACTTATTACATGTATACAGTTCCATAGTGTTTTGCGGGTTTTTATCAGACACCAGCACACAAAGATGTGGAAGAAACATGGGGTGAGCAGAGTTTCTGTTGCTTTTTGCTGTTGGCTTTGTCTGTTTTTCTGTCTGCCTTTGACTCAGCGTCACACACTGGCCTCTGTTTTATCTCAACTTCACTTTGTTTACTTTCTGTCTTGTGTCTTTGAGTCACTATGCATGCCTTCCTTTCTTTCTTTCTTTCTTTCTTTCTTTCTTTCTTTCTTTCTTTCTGCCTTTTTTCTTTCCTTCATCATTAAATAGAACCACCCTCACCTCTCACTGATACACTTCTCTCTTTGCTACTGCATGTTTAGTCAGTGTTTTGGCTTAACTCATATACTGTAGTTCTACTGTCTGTATCTAGTCAGTAGAAGGTGCTGAAGAATGTAACCTTATCAGTCAACTTCCTCATGTGGACAGTGAGCAGTTATGTGTGTGTGTCCATTCCTCGATGGGATGCAGCGCTGTTCCACAAGCGTACTTTCTCTTACCTCTTTTAATTTCCATCTTTCTCTCTCGCTTATTTGCCACCTTCCACTCTTTCTTTCTCCTCGACTTCTCTTTACAAGCATTAACACAGTCACACTGAAAAGGTGTTATAAAAGCTCTTTGACAGTCAACCAGTGTGCCTCTACAATCCTATGACTTCATTACAGTGTATTCACACTAACACATGCACACACACACACACACACACACACACAGTTTGCACACATTTTATCTCTAGCTTCACTTGCTTGTGTGTGTTCAGTGTGTGTACAGTGTGTGTTTTTGTATGAGTGAGCCCAGAGCACCATGTGATGATGTAATGAGAAACTGAGCAGAGCAAACTACGGATTCCCCTAAACACACACACACACATGCAGTCAAACACACACATACTGAGGTTGTTGTACTAAGAGTGAATGAAGCATATAGGAAAGTCCCTCCAGTCAAACACAGTTTTCTCTTCATTGGATTTACTGCGATAAATTGTTGTAGTGGCTCCCCACTGTGCTCTAGCCTTCAGCCCACATACACACACACACACACACACACACACACACACAAATGCACACACATATTGGTAACTCCCATTTACCCTTTATTTTATCTCTGGGTGTGTTTCTCCCCAGCACTATAAGTCTGAATGACAGCAGTGTCAGCTTTATGATCACACTGTTTATGCTCAAAGAGAGTGTCTATGTGTGTTTGTGTGTGTGTGTGTGTGTGTGTGTGTGTGTGTGTGTGTTGAGACTTAATGACTGTAACTGGGATTACCTCACCTACCTACCGACTGACAAACAGTAGAGGAAGTCGGGGCGGATGGAAGGTATGCATGTGAAGGACAGTGAGGGTGGGGAGGAACAGATGGAGAAGGGAGGGGGGAAAGAAAGAGGGAAGAAGGACAAGCGCGGCATTGAAAGGGAGTGAATGGAGAGAGAGGATGAGAGGGGAGGGAGAGGAAGGGAGATATTTATGCTGAGAGGGAGATAGGAGAGGAGGAATTTAGACTAGAGCTCAGTGGGGGGGAGTTAAAAATGTTCTCTCTCTGTCTGACATGAATCATGAACATTTGTGGTGATTTACTTGGTAAACTATGTATTATTATTGGTAAAAGTAACATATTGTTACATTTGCTAATCTTGCCAGTGCTGATTAAAGAGGTTGATATTGCCTTTGATTTATCTCTTAGTGTGCAGTGTGACATTGAGAGTAGATGGAGCAAAAGAGGAGGACAAATAGAGAGAGGGATGAATGTCATGTAGGTTCCAAGTAAACAAGAAAGGGATGGAAGAGGATAACAGAGAGGAAACAGAAAGAGGGATAGAAGAAGAAAGGATTTTTACAGGGCCTTAATGTCGTGTTGACTTTCTCGCAGAGAGAGAGAGACTTTGTGGGTGTACATTTTGTTTATGTACTCCATGAAATATCCCTATCCCATGAGGGAGAAGGCACACACACACGCACATACATACAGTGGTGTTCAGACTCACACATGCCCACAAACTAAGAGCTCATGGCAGCAAGCCATAATGACCTTCCATCAGCCAGCGCCCAGTCATAGTAATGATGTCATCCTCTCTCTCTCTCACACACACACACACACACAAACACACACAAACACCAATGCATTACACATATTAGCTCTTCAGTCCTTCACAAAACCAGACCTTCAACACAACCTCGCAATACCCTTTGATAAACAAGGGATTACCATCGTGAGAGCATCTTCTCTGAAAGGTTTTATGAGGTCATTTTTATAATTGAAGTCACGCACAGTGACTGTGGGTTCAAATGGGGAATAGTTGTGATACGTATACACATGCATACAATTATGCACACACACTTAATAATGTCCTTTTCAGACATTTTGACTTGTCGTAGTAGGAAAAGCACAGGTGTTACCAATAACTTTACAGTAATAATGACACTGTTATATTCCAAGTGTCCCAGTAAGACATGACAGTGTGACAGTGAGTCAGCATGCACAGTACCAGGACCCTGAATCTGAATCAGATTCAGCTAAATTGAACTCAGCCATCATTAACTGCATTATTTACATCTGTGCTTTTCCTGTGCATTGTTACAAACAAACATGTACGCCTGAACATACCCTAAGTACACACACACAAACCTTTGAACTTACACTCTGTGACTGAGCTGCTCTCTAATGTCGAGTAGCATACATTTACTGTCAGAGTGAAGCCAAACCACACACACACACACACACACACACACACACACACACACACACAAAACCACACACAGCAGGAAAAGCATGCTCAGTCTCAACCAGCGTAGTACCCGTATGCAAATGCGTGTGTGAGAATGGATACGTGTGGACATCTATGTGTGTGTGTATATGCACAGTTCCCATGTAAATGTAGCAGAGTCCTCAAAAACAGCAGGGTTATAAATAGATGCAGCTCAGTGTGTGACTGAAGAACCCACACTCTTAAAGGAATATGACGCCCATTAACGTGCCTCTGTGTGTTCATCTGTTCAACGTTAACTGCAAAGTGCAACTGGAGTCAGGTGCTTGCTCTGTGTGGCAGCTTTCAAGTTTCAGGAAGGTGAAAAGCCAACAGGCTATTTGTTTATTCTGGCTTGTTCTCATCTGTCCCCCCTTCTGTTTCTCTCCAGCTTCATCTCCCCTGCTTTCTCTTTTGAATTTTACCTCTTTCATCTATTTTTTTTTTTTACTGAAAACGTACCTTGTTACCTGATTTAAGAGACTGTAGTAGAGAGGTTTCATTTCTCACTGTTGGTACGTTTTTCTAGTTAAAAACAGTTATGCCACCAGACACATCTTTGCAATCATATACCATAACTTAAGGATTTGTGCAGTAACATACATGTAGAGCATGTGCTGCATCGTCACCATCAACATACTGGTTTTCAACAAAAACAGGGTGCGCACAATTGCTAACGCTCGGTCAGTTGACCAATTGAGCGTGGAATTGAGCTGTGTGTAAAACATCTTTCGAGCGCTCATTTGACAAGTGTATTCAGTGTGCAGTAGGCCACACATGAGTAAACTGACTCAGAGGTGCACAGTATTGTAGAACCCGCAAGTGTGGGGAGTGTGGGGGGGGGGGCAAAGGAGAGAGGAAAGTGGGAAGGTCAAATGAGGAAGAGCAAGATGTGTACAGCCTACAGCCACAGAGTGACAGAGTTTGAAAAACAACAATGAAAAGGCAGCGAGGGAGACGAGAGAATTAGGCGGTTTGTGAAGAGAAAGACAGAGGGCGGGTGAGAGAACTGAAGAGAAACAGAGTTAACAAGGCGTGCAAGAATATTATTTCCCCAGACCAAGCAGCCCCAGTAACAACCACAGCAAATAATGAGTCCGACTTTATCAGCCGTGCAGATTGGTGATAAAACCGTGTACAGCACACATTTTCACGGTGCCGGGTGAGACTCCTCTTCTAAGCTCTGAGAAGAAATACAGGGATGTTAGATTTGGTTGTGAATTTTCTCCCAAGTGCAGAGAAAATTAAACCTTTGTCTCCTTTGCTGTCTGTAGAAGCAGGAGTCTTTATTGTATTGCATTTATTTTATGTTTTGTTGAAGAATAACAGAGATTATTTTGATCATAAAAATAATGTCAGTAAAGATGTGAGTGGCTTGCTCTTGTGGCTGCCATCATGCACTTGCCAAAAGATGATGATGATGATATCAAAGTGTCTGGAGTGTGCACTGTGGACAGTGGCATAAAGGACTAAAGGTGATCTTTATTATCATTGGCTTGATATTTCTTTAATGAATATAATAACAATATAAAATGTAATGTTCACACATCCAGCCGACACAGAGCAACATTGTCAATCATTTGGTGTCATGTTCCTGGTCACTAATCAATTTAAGTCCAATGTTCACTCACTTTTTGGTGAAGCTCTTCGTCGGATCTTCACCAACTTTTGAGTGAAATATCTGATGCTTTAGCTGCTAAATGCTCCACTGTGTTCACCAGCTAGTCGCTAACTGTGTCTGTCTGCCATTTGGTGCTGAGCTGGTAGTGACCGGTGGGTTTATCAGAGATTTTTGTGCTGGGAAAAAACAGCTGCCTGATGTTGCTGGAAGCAATTTGATGAGAGTTTGTGAGACTGAAACAGAACAACAAGGTAGCAGGGCTCTAAAACCAAAAGAATGAGACGCTTAAAAGTTTTGTAGACCTGGGAGGAATTACAGTGTCGGTTGATAACTCTGTGGGTTCGTCAGTACTAGCGACACCTTTCACAGTAAAAATATTGATAGAGTGTAGAATGATTGAGTAGGTTTAATTATTATCTTCATGATATGATAATTGCGTAAGGTCACATCGTAGTTTGAGTTTTGGGCTTTTATCTGCTTTGATTCTTGCTAAATGGACATATGACAGTATGGTATACTGGTTTTGCAAACATATCCGACTAGTATTAGGCCTGTTTCTCTCTCTCTCTCTCTCTCTCTCTCTCTCTCTCTCTCTCTCTCTCTCTCTCTCTCTCAGCCTCTTTCTCTCCCTTCATCTGTCTGTCTGAGTTTCTAGTGTATCATTACTTTGGTTCAGAGGAAGGTAGCACAGAGCTTGTCTCCCAGCAGGGTGTACTAGTGTGTGTGTGTCCCAGCAGTGTTGGTAGCAGTGTCTCAGGAGTGCTGCATTAGTCTTTGAACATCTTAGAATGAAAGAGAGAGGGAGGGAGAGACATACACAGACGAGCTCCTTTTTCTTTTATTATACTCAGCCTCAACTCGGTTTCTTCCTTTGTTCTTTTGTGTTTTGCTTTCTTTTATTCATTCTCTCTGTTATCGTCCTACCCTCATCTGCCACTGCATTTAATTTTCATTTCTGTCTCTCTCTTTTTTTTTTTATCTGTCTTGGGTTCAAAGATGCTCTGTTTTCATTCTGCAGCGGTACCATGTGTTTGAGTCTGGGTTTAACTACTTTTGATATTCTCACTTCCTGTGCAGACAGAAAGGGAGTTGGAGTTACCATCCACGTTATTAAACATTCATTGACAAAATGTGACCCACCACACAACCAATAACCCTGATTTACATTTTTAGCTGACACACTTATGTAAAAGGACAAGAAAAAGAGATTGACTCATCTTAAGTGATGATACATTTCCCTGATGGATACATGACTCTTGCATTAACCTGTGACCTTCCCTTATGAGATGGTCAGTCTAACCATGAGGCTGCACTGCTGCCCCATTTATAAATTGGGCCATAATCATCAAGAGATTTCATACTATTACCTACTAGACTTTTCATCTTGTAACATGTGATCTCAGTGGAAATAAAACCCTCCTAACCTTGGCAGTGAAACGTTTTATTCGTTGATCCATACAGTGACTACCTGAGGCATACCACCACAGACATATCTAACATTTTCTCAGCAGTGGTACACAATTACAGTTTTTATTTCAGCCACATATAACTAACCATCGAATCGTTGTTATCATCAACAAAGCACCTTTCTTGAGGACAGTATTTCTGTTAAGCTAACAAAATGAGTGTGTGTTTACAGTATTGTTAATAAAGCTGCCGTATGAGAGGTCCTCCAGCTGTGGTGAGTGCTTTCTAACTCTTGGTCGCATTATATCTGGGCTCAGAATCCATCCTCTAGGGACTAAAACAATGCATGTTAACTCTTCTGCCTTCATGAAGCCTGACTAGAGGCATGAAGAAATGATGATCGAACAGACGTTTGCAGTTGAGATACAATGGCAACTTTCACTGACACATTTGTTTGTATAAAAAGTACTTACAAATGTCACTGTTTTTGTGGCCTTTTAGCTCCTGTTTAGTCATTGTAAGTTCCTGGAAGCAGACTAATCTTTCTGTTTCAAGTGTGCTGAAGAGCCTGATTAGTTTCGGCTGCTCAGGTGACATCAGAGCAGGCCGAGCCACCATTGTTTTTTGTGACGTGATGGTAGTATTGTGTCTCCTCTGTTTGCTTCTCAATGAGTGGTCACCTGAGAAGCGTGTCGGTGTGTATGTGTGTGATTGGTAAACTGATAGGGCCCATGTGAGAGGCTGAACAGACTATGTCCTCACAAATCAGACAAAGTTGCTGTACTACCTAAAAAGAGAAAAAAAAACTTTCTTCTTCCCTTTGATTTCACCAAAAACATTCTCAGAGTCCTCAGAAATGTCCCAGACATAATCTACAAGCAAGAACTAGGAAGACAACTGATTGTACTGCAGATAGAAAAGGGAGCTGTGAAATTCTGGAGAGACTTGTCCTGAAGTGATCCAGACTCCAATAGAAAGTTTTTATGTGGACCAACAGAACCTAGTAATTGACCCGCTCCAAGAGCTGGCTCAAAAACACTAGCTAAACCCACCCTTTTTCTTTTTACCACTCATAGCCCTGAAACCCAAAGAAATGAGCATCAATAATAAACTGTTTTATGATTTTATGTAAAATTGGCTGCAGGAACCGGCTGCCAGGAAACCATGGCTGCCCATAGCAGTTGAATAAGAAGTCAATTCGGACACAAAGACGAGGAACAGCATTTTTTATACTTCTGCTGAAATATATCTGATGTATTTACAGAAATATGTATTTTCCAAAATGAACTAAAAAAACCAACTTAATTCTATGACTGAAGCTGTGTTGAGCAAGTCTGGGCCCTGCCTGAAAATACAGATACAGATATCTGCAGATTACAGCCATGACACCTGTGTAAGGCCAGTGCACAGTTTGCATGGATTTCTGGATATTTTCTATTTGACCAATTGCTGCTTATACATTTATCGTTACACTTATTAACATTTTGACAATGTACATCTTTCATTGTCACTTTTTATGTCGCAAACGTTTTTTTTGCAACATTCACACATTCATTCAAATAAAGCAAATTTGAATTTGAGAGAGAGACTAGAGGAAAAAACGGGGAAATCACCAGCCAAAAATACTTACAGAAATATGATGAATGAATCCTTCCTATTCAATACTTCACACAACACACACTTTGTGTGATAATCACACACTGTAGATAATCACTGTTCTAAAATGTATAAGACGAGTCAACTTCACCGCATTTCTTGCAGCTACTTAGTAGTCAACATGAGAGCCAGACTGTCTAGCTACTGGTGTGTGTGTGTGTGTGTGTGTCTGTGTGTGTGTACATTTGAACACAAATCTGCTCACCTGTTTGATTATCTGTAAAGCAGTATAGAATGAGGATATCTATATGTACACATGTGTGTGCATGAGACATCTGATATCTGTGTGTTGGATGTTGTATGTGCGTGTTTGTGTGTGAGACAGGCTGACCCATCAGTCCTGTGAGCTGCAGGACTGAGATCAAACACACACACACGCACACACACACACACACACACACACACACACACACACACACACACGCACACACACACACACACACAGTGGCAAGGTCCAATTGTCTGGTTGCCGGGCAATGAGCTCACAGCAGTCGACCATAACAACCCCTCTCTCCATCAATCAGCTATCGAGTGCTCTGCTCTAGTAATGATGTCATCACACACACACATGCATACACACACACACTTATCTCATCCTCTTTGTTTTGACCTTGGGTTGCTGGTAGGTATGTGTGTCTGTGCTTTTCTGAGTGTGTGTATGAGTGTAAGAGGAATGGGTGCTGATTGTCATTGCCTTGTAAAATATTGCAGGAGAGGATGCAATCTGGTTATGGCATCAGCTACATAAATCTCACACACATGTCGCACAGACTAGATGTTCCTCAGACAGTCCATTGCAAGTTTTTAAACTATAATTGAACTCTGAAAGGTTGTCTGAGTCTATTTTTTATCATTTATTTCGTATTTTCTATCGACATGCTTCGCAGCACACGTAGGAAATGTTTTGGTCTAAGAATAGAAAGTACACTCAGCATCAGTCACACCATGCCAGTTCGTGGAGACCTCTATTTCTGACAAATACAAAAAAAGCCAAAGAGATGAAGAATTTCAATAAATCAATTAATTGTTTCTTCAAATGAAGAAACTTTGTAGAGCCTGACCGTGAAACTGAACCTCCTTACACGAGCAAATGTGAAGTGTATTTGTTTGAAATGACACCTTCCCATACCTACACTAATGCACAGGCGCACATCCTCTTGTGAAACAAATTACTTCAGGATGACACACACTCACGCACACATTCTCCGGGTCCAGCTGTGTCTCTGCCAGGCTCTAGGGCAGGGGGCCAGCACAGTGAGGTGAAGAGAGTGGCAAGAGCACTAACTGGCAAATCAGTGGCCAATTAAAAACGCTCAGCACTGTGTGTGTGTGTGTGTGTGTGTTTGTCTGTGTGCGTGTGTTTGTGTTTGTGTGTGTGAGTGTCCTTGTTTGACTGCCAAGGAGAGGGTTGGCACAGAAAGCACGCTTCCTATTCTCTCAGCATGCCCTCTTAACGCAGAAGCTTACACACTAACACACACACACACACACATAGATCCTAGGATTTTGTCTTACCCCATTGTCTTTATGTGGGACATATTTTTTTTGTGTGTGTGCATGCATTTATGTATGTGCGTGTGCTCCACCCACAAGTGAAGTTGTATAACCTCACAAAGTGAAGCTCAGACGGCACACTCTACAATGCTTACTTTATTATACGACAGGAGACATTGTCATGAGTCAGCTAGTCAACTAATCAGACATTAGGATGAGTAGATATATGATAATGAGCGATGAAGAGTCTTGCCTACGATCTGTGCCCACCCACAGTTGACTAATTGTGCAGTTAGACTTTGCTGTTCTGAACAAGTAAAAACTCCCGCCATTGTGACACGCTGCTCTAATTAAATTACAGCGAAGCAAACATACAATGTGATCAATGATTGACTGCTGAGCTGAGCTGCATTTTGTCTTGTGATCACTTTAGTTACCGCACGATGGTGCAAACAGTTGCCGCAGTCATTAAACACTGAACATGAACTGTGAGAACATCAGCCCAGTTTTCAGCTTTGTCACAGTGCATTTTTCCAGATAATCCAATAGGTTTTTAAATTGTTTATTGAGCTTAATAAATGTGAGAATGATTTTAACCTTTAGTTAATCAAAAAAATTGGAGATACATGGTCTTCACTGGACAGCAACACTCTACTCTTTTCTTCCTTAATATGAAGGTTAATGTTATATGTCATAAAAGTGTGATAATTTCTTCTGAAATTAGCGGGGCCAGTCTTTACTTCAGGCTAGGCAATGCATATCCCCTGTAATATGCTGCAGGAAACCCTGTTTCTTTTCTAATTTATTACTGTTTGACTATTAGTTGACTATGAAAGTGAAATCGAGGACAGCTCTGAAGCCTTTGCACCGTTGTTCTCCCTCTTTTGCTTTGCATGTTAGCATTCAGTCAGGTTTATTCAGGCTATGATCGGCTCCTGCACCAGTCTTGGTGTCTTGGTGTTCCAACCTTTATCCATATTATTGCATAGTAACTATGCATCCACTGATCCTATCCACTTTTATACACCCATGAAAATGTCCTAAATTAGCTGACCTCCATCAGTAAAAGTATATGAAGTGTACCAGTGGTTGATAGATCACTCTCAGCTAGCTTGTAGCAGCAACCTTCCTTGTTACAGTGTGGTTTGATTGCAATTATCCCTGATTTTTTCTCACATGAACTTCATGCTGAAGGGTTATGAAGCAGGGAATGGCTATAAATGGTGTTTGAATGGAAACAGTTGGGAAGTGGAGGGAGAAAGAGAGAGAGTTGTAAACCTGGAAATGCTGACCTTTCTTTTATGTTTGTCTTTGCTGAATGATTTGTATTTGCTTCCTGGCTTGTGATCTGTCTTTCTTCTTTCCTTCCTTCCAACAGTATATTGTAAAATTGGGTATTAAAAATAGATCAGGTCAGTAACAGGAATTTTTGTTATGGCACTCCTAACAACCTAGCACAGCTGCCACGTACACAGCAACACAGCGAAAGAGTGTGGAGTGGTAGATAAAGGATGGCGATAAGTAAAGGACACTGGTCTTTCCAGACATGTGTGCACCCAAGATAACATTCCTCCCTGCTGTGAGCACCTTGAACCTTCAGAGGGCTGATTCCTCACTTGTGGTATGGCAGATATGTTGGAGTCCAGGAAAATGAGGTTGTGGTTAAGGAAGGCATTTCCCTTACGTTACAGTGATGGTCAGTCACTCGGTCTACACACACACATGTGCACACACAAAGAGACTTGCTGCATTCTTCTGCCTCAACCAACCAAACAGCTGTCAGACACTACGTCAGCCCTCAAAGTATTCTGTCTATGTGTGTATGTGTGTGTGTGTGTGATTGTCATATTTATGAGAAATGATGAACTGTGTACTACAGGATGTCTAAAAGGCTCTAAGCAAGTAGAAAGCGAAACTAGATGCCTGGATGTTCCCACACATCTCTATGTAAAGTTTCATTTAGATGTCAATCATTTTTAAAGTCGTTAATGTGTCATGTTTTTATCATCTGTACTCAGTTCTTCTACTGCAACCTTTGACCTTTGTCATTCAACTCTGTATAAAATACAACCTTCAGGGGCATTGTCGGGTAAATCTTTTGCTGATGTTAGCCTTTGAACCCAGTACTTGTGGTTCCACAGTCTACAGCCGTTTTTAAAAACAGGCTGCTCTGTTGGGCAAAACTTGTACAGTAGGCAACAGCCATGGCGATTGTGGGTGGCCAACATTTTTCTTTCTCTACACTTTGGCAAAGAGAGAATGGGAAGAATGCAAGCACTTCAACAGATGAAGTGATGGGGAGTGAGTGAGTGAGTGGACAAAAGTATTCATGGAGTAATCACGCCAGCATGTAGTCAAGTACAGAGAAACACTCACACAGAGAACACTTGTTAGACATGTTGATCTAGATCACCACAAACACACACACACACACACACACACACACACACACACACACACACACACACAAGCATAAATGAGCAAAAACTGTGAACCCATTCACCCACTGTGACAGAATACAACAGCAGGATATGCACACAAAATACTTTTTTCATTTTTTTTTTCAAGTGTGTAAACCACTCATTCAGTTACTTGAATGCTGGCAAAACGCCCCGAGCATGACACCAAACCTCCACCTGTTAACTCACTGTAAGTTTCTTTTGATGACAGTGTCAAGTAGGTCCCTCGATATGCATAAAACATCAGTTTGACCCCTGTGTTTCGAACTGAGGTAGACTCACATACACAAATACTGTAGGTATGTTTTGTCATTTCTGCACTTATACTGTGGAGCTGAACATGCTCTTAGTTGTTTGTTTGGAGCTTGAATGCACTTATTGTACGTGTCTGCTAAATGAATGTAATGCAATGTAGTGTAGGCACAATGCAGAGAAAAACCTCAAAAGCACACTGGATTTGAGCACACACGATGACATAAAAAAAGCCATACACGCACACAGTTCATAGCAGGTGCTGGCTGCCCCACTGTGCAATTCAATCAGCCGTTCGCTTAATGTGGTTTACACTGAGCCTTTCCTGACTAATTTAGTCTGCCTGATTTCTGGATTGGACATGATGGATTGAGACAAACTGTGTTCAGTTGTGTGTGTTTGTGTGTGACAGAAAGTGTGTGTTTTGATGTAAGGAGAAGCTTCTAATCAGGCTGAAAAGCATTTATATTGCATTCATATCAGCACTGAGCATTTAAGGTCACTTCATGTTTACTGTGCATTCTTTTCATACATAATGAAATGAAGGACTGCTTGTGTTATCTTTACAACATGATCTTTACAACAGCTTTTGTCTTTTCATCATATTGTCGAAAAGCTGGAGGCCATCAAGGAACTGGAGGCAGCTTGCCACTGTCTCTAGGTTACATAAGGTCCACCCCATCCTGTTAGTCTGGAGACTCCCTCTCCCCTGGCACCATCTTGTGTTGTACGTTGGAGTTTTGGAGGTTCTTTATAGTTTATTTAGTATTATCTTAGCCTGGCGGTATGTTTCCCTGCCAGTCTCATTTGTTAGATTTGACTTTTTTGTTACATTTGTTAAACAAAATAAACCTTCTTCTTTTAGTTCATCCCTCGTATGAGCTTCCCTTATTAGTAATGGGCTATAACAGGTGCTATATATAAACTTGACATCTTTAAAGACTAGCGGGTACCATAGCATTTTCCCTAAAAGTTGTTAGAGTTTTGGAATGAAACCATCACTCTCTGTCCTGCTCTGCTATCCTCCTCCTCCCTTTTTCGCTGACATTTTTCAGCTTTCCATCCTCCCTGCTGTGCCTCACTGGCTGTGCCAGTGTTGTCCTCCCAGTGAGTTTCTATCTGCCTCTTCTCCGCCACCATCTGTTTCTCTCTTTGTCTGTCTTTCTCTCTGCCTTCCCATTGCTTCTCTTTCTCTCTGCTGCGTTACCTCACCATCCTTTCTATTCTCTCCATCTGTCTCCCTTCCTGACGCCTCTGGATCTCTCCTACTTTTACTTTAAACTTTTTTGCTGTTTCTCACTCTTTGTTGCTGTCTCGTCCTACCTCCATCCCTCTTTCTCACTTGATTTTTTTTAATACCATATGATGGATTCCTTTGCCAGTTGGGGTCTGCTAATCCATGGCCTCGTTATGCATCTATTTTTTCTTCCTCTGTTTCTGCCTTACATACACACATTACAAACATCTTTAGTGTACATAAGCCCTACTGTTTTCTGTGTGCAGCCAGTTTAATGTGTGTGTGGTTACATGCTTAACATAAGCCTGACACCACACTATAGCCAACTGTGGAAGCCTATTGATTTTCCCATGTCTGCCATACCAGACATTCCACTGTTTCTTCCTCTCGTTATGCGTCTGCCTCAACGTCCCATTATCATATCTCATTTCCACCATAACTCTCAATCCCCTGTAGAATATCACCATGCATAACATAAAAAGTGTGCATGGAATGATATATTTTACCATTACTAATGTAACACACTAAACCAGCCACACACTGTAATTCCCCTCTCTGTCTTCCTTAAGCTGGGATAAAACACTTTCCCACAGCTAGACAGGGACACACTCACACCAACACACTCCTACACACCTCTTTCCTTGTCTTCAGACATGTAAGAAGTGGGTCAGTAGGATGTTTGACGTCCCACACACCTCCACACACACCCCACAAACACACACACACTGCAGCTGACTAACAGCAGGGAACATGTCTCTCGTATCCCCCTAACATCCCCATCATTCCACCACAACCTGCCTAATTAGTCCCACAGAGTGTGTGTGCACACTGTTCGACAATCAGCCAGTCTGTCTCTTATGCTGGTGTGTAGGTGTATGCTTAAGTCAGCTTGTTGCGCATTAAATGTTTTTTTTTAGAGTTTTTTTCCCCCATGAATATGACAGGTCTTGTGTATAATAACGACCTGTATTTACATTGGAGTTTTTAAAACAATACAACACTTTGCAGACAGTAGCAAATGAAAGCTACAGAATGAAAATATGCACAGTGAAAATGCCAAAGG
Organism: Enoplosus armatus; assembly: GCF_043641665.1. Lineage (NCBI taxonomy): Eukaryota > Metazoa > Chordata > Actinopteri > Centrarchiformes > Enoplosidae > Enoplosus > Enoplosus armatus. Next base: position 11,811,171 of record NC_092195.1, read on the forward strand.
AGCAAGGTTTAAAGGGCTGAAGCAAGAAGAATGAGCATAAATGTTTAAAAGCCTGTTAAAATAAAATATAAACAATGGGTTTTCATTGGTCTTTCACGAAATCTTTCAAAAATGTTTGTCCTTGTGTCCCTACACTGAGACCCATTTCATTTAATTTTTGACATATGCAACATTAAGAGACACGTAAATGGCATCCTCCACTTTTTGAATAAAAACTAGTTTTACTTTATTGTCTCTGTACTCCTACATCAATCCTTTTTTTCCTAGAAATTCTTTACTACTTTGTTCATATTTGGAGTAAAGTCTACTAGTTCACTACCACCATCATCATCAGTAACCGTCACTGTAGTGCTTCACTGTGGGATCTGTACAAATATCAGAGGCTGTGGGGATGTGAAAGACAAATGTCTTTTGCATGTTGCCTGTTTGCAGCTGCAACTCTATTTGAAGCAAGATGTAAGAATCCCATATTGTTGTTTATGCTATTGGATCAAAGCTACAGAGTTACGTGTTTCCAAATACATTCTGCTGTGTGTAGTTCCTGCTGGTTCCTTCAACACGGTGTATACTAGTGTATCCTGCCTTGTTATAATGTACATATTACATTCATTCATTTTTGTTGTTTTCATCCACCAGGGAGTGCCGAGTCCCTGAGTCAACACACTGCATTCTGGGATAGTCTGGAACCCTCTCCATGGGCTGTACCACCTGCTGACAAACCAGGGGGGTCTGGAGGAGTTGTGTTGAATGAGGTGAGATTGTCCCTGTACCTCCTGTTAAAATGTGCCATGCCTAAATCCTGGTTTTCAGTTGTTTCTTGCAATGTAAGCTGGTTTATGAATAGCTCGAGACGTTGATCACGTTTTTAATTGTGCTAGAGGACAGTGGTTCACTGCTTACAGTGCTGCTGAATCATTACTGACAAACTGCTACCATGTTGCTATTCCAACCTAAAAGCTGCTAGTCTGACATGTTTACAACATCATGTTTAATTTGATGTTATTAGTTCTGACATCAAGGACTTTTCAGCCCTGTGTTTTCTCCATAGCCGAGAGCCTTGTTTTGCTGATAAACCTGTCACCCTGGTCACAGCCCAGATGCATGATAAGTGCATTTGATTTTAATGTGAGTGAAGTGGCCGCTCATCACAAGCACAGCTCGCAGTGAATGAACCGAGGTTTTCCTCTCTGTTTGCTTTGAGCGACGGCACATCGTGAATGTATGGCTCAGTTCAAATTGGTGGCCTAATCATCTTCCCTTTGTCATGAAATTTAATTAGTTAACCAAACCATATGGTAGATGACTTATTAATTCACACTTTCAGACCTCAGTATAAAGGTTCAAGATAAGAAGGCGTCTTTAAGTTACTGAAATGAAGCTAGTGGACCTTGGCTAACTAAGCTTGTATCCTGCCTTCGTTGTGACTGGAGGAGAGGCATTTTTAGGGTAAGAGAAAGCTAGACTGCCTAGTGACAGCATGTGTTTTGATGAAGCTTTATTTGAGCTCTCTGTTGGAGCAGCAATATATTTTCATGCATAACACCTTCAGGAGTCAGTTAGTGAGGGGCCTTCCTGCGAGAATGGAGGCCTTATTGGCAGTGCTGAGAGTGCAAAAAACACCCTATAAATAATGTCTCTGTAAGGCCTGAGGAGGGGGGAGGTATTGCAGCGTATCATTTTGTTTATATTTATTACTTATGCGCGTGTTTGGGTATCTAATTTCTATGCATGTTCATTGATGAATCTCTATGTAAACAAATCTGCCATTCTTCGAATTACTAGCGAACCACAAGCTGCAACTACTTTGATTTCTCTCTGAGTTACTCGCAGCACAAATGCAGTCTTTTTTGTGGTAATATTGATTCCCAGAGGAAAAACTCTCTTTTCACTTTCCCGCCTTCCACAGGGAAGTAAGATCGCAGGGTCAGCTGCCGAATAGCACCTTTGGAGCTGCTGGTGATTATCTTGCTCGCAGAGAAAATGCTTGAGGTCAAGGATTTGAACTCAGGCCTTCTGGTTGATGGATAGTCTTCTCACTGTAAGGCATTTTCCCAGTGAGTCAAAGAAAATCAGTATGAACAAACATTTAAGCAAAGTTTTTCAAGTTCTCTCCCCCAGATAGCCTTGCATGTTTGTAGATGTTATTTTCCACTCGCCTCTCTCCCTGAGGGATTCTCTGCGTGTCTGTTTACTGCTGTCGTGAGCAATAAACAATGGACATGGGTGACTTTAATAACAAACACTAACCGACCTCCACCAGGAGTCTGCACGCAGAGTGGAAGATTAATGTTTGAATTTACTAGAGTGTCAGGATACTAATTGGCAGGTTAAGTCTCAAGGCAGCGCTCATCTGTCCAGCTATGAGCTAATAATATGCATCACAAACTAATTAAAAACATTTCATTATGACACAGTGCAGGCATCAACAGTGCAGAGATGAAAAAGTAAAACAGGGCAGCCCTGGATGTTCTGAGCAATAACCTCAGCTGAACATCTAGAAGCCACTGATGCAATCTAATTTGGCGAGGTAGATAAGTAGATAGGTGTGGTTTTCACATTCTGTCCCTTGTGTCACATCATTAAACCAATCTAGTCTCTATTAAGGACCATTTCTTGGTTGAAATTAGATCTGATGCAGTGCTTTTGAGATGCAGATTTAAACACTGCAATTAACCAGTTTTTAAGGGTTGTTGAAGTGTATAACTACATCATTCTTTGTGATAACCATGAGGTTTAAGTATGTCTTATACAGTATTTCCACGCTATTGGAGTGGAAACCATGTTGCTGCCTGTTGTTGTGCTGCCTCAACATTTGGTGTCTCACAATGGGAGAAGGGAGTGCGCTCCGGTCCTCGTCTTAAACAGACATGCTTGTTTAAGTATACACAAACACACACACATGCACATGTACGTACACACTCACAGACAGAGCACTCTCATTTACCCCACAGGGAGCAGACAGTTTGGAGAGTGCTGCAGTTTCTCTGCTGGAATATCTGTCTGTATGTTGCTCACTCCTCTCTCTCTCTCTCGCTTCTCTGTTCCGCTCCTTCTATCTGCCTCTCAGTTCATTTCAGTTCAACTCGGTGAAGCTTTATTAGCATCACATTTTGATCAAAAACATGTTGCCAAAACGCATGTTTGAGCAGAAAGTGAGACTTTTGTGTATTTTTTCTGTTTCTGTCTTCTCAAATTCAAATGTGCTTCATTGGCATGTCCACATGTACAGTATTGCCAAACCTTGTACAAGGTTTATGATGTAAATTCAATAGCTCAGGAAATGTGCCTCTTTCTTTCTTTCTTTCTTTCTTTCTTTCTTTCTTTCTTTCTTTCTTTCTCTTTCTGTCTCTTCCACTGCTGATTGAAGTGTGTGAGGCTCTACTTACCTCCTTCACACTATCACCCTCTTTCTTGTTAAATCCAAAGACTAAAAAGTGTGAGTGCTTGAGTGTGTGTGTGAGAGGGAAAGAGAGAGAGAGAGAGAGAGAGTCGGTGCTATTCTTGGCTGGTTGGGGAAGTCTTGGCTCCCTGGCGTATGGGAAAAGTGCTCTTGGCAAGTCTTGAACCGAGGCATTCCTTTATGCTGTCCTCTTGAAACACACACACACACAGAGGCAGATACACAAACTCGTTTTTGACACTGAGGAGGACATTGCATTGACTTATATTCATTCTCTTTGCCTTGTGTGAACAGGACCCACAACATGTGTAATAAAAGAACACACACACACACACACACACACACCAAAGTGTCTAAAGCTCACATTTACATGCTGCTTTAGTCACAAACTGCCGGGCTTTTGCTCTTTTTTCATTCTCCCTCTCTACTGATCTCTCTGTCTCTCTCTCACACACGCACACACGCAGGCCTGCACACTCACACACAAACGTCTACACGCATGCTCACTCATACACACACACAGAGAGGACAAAGACTAAGTGCAGTCTCAAAAGAGAGATTTCTAGTAGTACTACATTATGCCCTGAGGCCCAAAGCCAGAGTTTCACTGTCATTCACTCACACACACACACACACACTCACAGGCATTCCGCACAATATCCTCGAATCAATTGCCTAAGGAGTGGGAGGTTGTCTGCATGACTTCTATCAGCTAATAGATCTCTTAAGTCTCTTTCTCGATGTCCCTCTTTTTTTCTCTCTCTCTTTCTTTGTCCCTCTCACTGCAGTGCCACTACAAGGTGACATCACTGTCTCTCTCCATATTTTTCCTGCTCCTTCGTCATTTTCTTGCTATTTTATCCTGCTCTCCCTCTCCTCTTTTCATCTGCCCCTCCCTCCTTTGTTCCTTTTCACTTTGACTGCGAATCATTACGTAACCGCTGTCAAACTATAAACAAGCAGTGTCAGTGGTCGTCTAGGCAAAAATTGGGATTGGCGTTGAAACTGGGTCAGGGTCAAAGGGTTTTGTGTTTTGTAACACTCAAGACAACTGTTTCTGTGTGTGTGTGTGTGTGTGTGTGTGTATGTGTGTGTGTGTGTGTGTGTGTGTGTGACTGCCACAGCTTCTACATTTTCAATCCATGAGACAGCTGCATGCATGCAGAAGAATTTTGCACACAAAAAGCAGTTTTTTTTGGTAACCGCACACACTCACACATAAAGCACTCGCTGGTCTTTCCTTTCCGTTGAAAAGGCCCACCCAGAGAATGTCACTAAAATGGAATTTCCTTTCATCTGTGTTTATGTGTGTGTGTGTGTGTGTGTGTGTGTGTGTGTGTGTGTGTGTGTGTGTGTGTGTGTGTGTGCCTTACAACTACTGAAAATAATGATGTTAAAAGAAAGTGAAGGATTAGTTGGAAATGTGAGACAAGCAATGAGAAGCCTGTGCAGTCAGTTCTCGTCTCTCTTCAAACCCTCACTCATGTTCCTCAAATCTAGCATGAGCGGTGTGAGTGCATGGTAGAATATTTTAACAGAAGCCTCCATATGAAAACTGGTTTGTTAAGTCAGGAGATGCTGGAAAACACACATAAACTATGGCTCATGTAGTTAGTTACAGAATTTTGTAATTGAGATACAAATAATGAGAAATATTAGAGTCCATGTGATCAGTATAAACAGTCTATATTGGGTTATTTCAGATACAGTGGTATCAGCGTGTATTACATTACACCATGGATTTGACTTTTCTCAATTCAAGTTTAACAGTTTTTTGTTTTATGTGTTTTCATATATAGTTATTCAAACTATTAAAGTTTATTGTTATCTTTAAATAAACTGGCATGTTTGTATTCTTTCACCCCTGTCTATTTCACAGTGCATTTTGAAAAAATTCCTGTGAACCACACCTGAAAAAGTATATATATATATTAACAGGGAAAATATTGAGGGTCTTCTTAGTTTGAATATAATAACTACCCACAAAGCACATTTTCATTGATAGTCAATGAGCCATAGCATAACAGAAGAGTTAGTCAGAGAAATAACCCAGTGTGTGTGCAGATGTAAAGCCCCCTCCCCCCTCCTGTTTGATTTTATGTGTTTATGTGTGTGCATTCATTTCAAACTCAAATTTATGAAATATCCTGTGTGGTCTTAATTACATCATTTTTTTTGTGTGTGCGTGTTTGTGTTTCTCTGTCCCTGCAGGAGTGTTGTGAAGTACACACAGTTTGCCCTCTGGCTGCATGCGCCATGTCATAGTGAAGGGTTACCATCAATGTTTTAGTTATTCATAAAGCAAAAATATTGAGAAGACCATTTCATGTCTTCATTTTCTGCCATATTGTACAGACTTGTATAAACATAAAGCTTTGTCCCTTTGCCAGCAGCATACACAATACATGCTTCACTCTGTAGAAATTGCCCAATTGACGGGAGCCATTTTCCCCTCTGGGCGTCTGACAGCAATCAATCAGCATAGCTATTCAACATGATTATACACATTTGATTGTATTGAGTGAATGGACATGCATATGGGTTTTATCAAGGTCTATTGTTATGCTCACCGTGCAGGAGTAGACACACTGCTGGGCAGCATGCAGACTCCTTTGGAGTGTGCTGTGATTGTGTATGTGCCTGGCTGTGGAATTTGTTTTTTGTTTGGATGATGGCTGAGTTTGCTGTGGCTCCGGTGTGTGCTGCATGTGTGTCCTGTTGAGTCTCAGGAGTGTTGGATGTGTTTTTGTGCAGCGCAGTAGAGGCCTTTGATGATCCGTGCGAGTCTGCATGCTCAACCAGTGCCGCTGCCTGTCTGACATTTTTGTCCTTGTGCCTTTTTGAAAAGGTGGAACACATTATTCACAGACAAGGGCACATGCTGAGCAGTCGCCCACCTCTCCTTCATCCACACAATGTCCACTGCCATGCCCATTCATGCCAATTAGTGCCAGTCTGCCTGCCTATGCCCATTACAGCGGGGCAGTTCACCTTCAGCACACACAACATTAGGGTTTTCTGTCCTAGATGTGGACACATGCAGGCACCGTCAGGGAAAAAAACCCCAGTTTGTTCTTTTTCTTCCATTCTGACATGCAAGAGAAAAAGGAGTGGGTGCTGACAACCAAAAAACCAGCAGCATTAGTCTACAGTTGTGTGTGTGTGTGTATTACCGTTTGTCTCCACAGGTGTTCTGTTTAGCGCTGTGCTCCCTGCAGCCCCTCAGAGTCACACATCCCACACCTGTCAGCCTGTCCTCAACCTGACTTCAGCTAAGAGATGATCACGCTCACGTCTGATATCCTGTGTTTCTCACCATGTCCCACCCACATGAAAAGATCGTGGGAGCACAAAGATGAGGTGTAATAAACGTTAAAGAGGATTTGCTTTAAATTAGCATTACAAACTGAGTTTTTGTGTGAATAGTGAGGAAGGAAATCCATTTATAAACAACCAATATTCTCTGTTAGTAACTTAGTAACTGACACCCTGCGTATGGAGTGTAGGGGTGTGTTGCATATATAATATATATATATATATATATATAAAATTCCCAACTTTTTTATTCCTCTGTGAAAGTAAATTGTGGACTGTTGGCCGCACAAACAGGCCATTTGAATATGTGAACTTTAGCTTTGAGAAATTGCAAGGGGCATTATTCCCTATTTTCTGACACTTTACAGACCAAATTATTGAGCGATTAAGGTACGATCAGATTCGTCAATAATGAACATACACTATATTGCCAAAAGTATTGGCTCACCTGCCTTGACTCGCATATGAACTTGAGTGACATCCCATTCTTAATCCATAGGGTTTAATATGACGTCTGTCCACCCTTTGCAGCTATAACAGCTTCAACTCTTCTGGGAAGGCTTTCCACAAGGTTTAGGAGTGTGTTTATGGGAATTTTTGACCATTCTTCCAGAAGCGCATTTGTGAGGTCACACACTGATGTTGGACGAGAAGGCCTGGCTCTCAGTCTCAGTCTCTCTCAGGCTCTAATTCATCCCAAAGGTGTTCTATTGGGTTGAGGTCAGGACTCTGTGCAGGCCAGTCAAGTTCATCCACACCAAACTCTCTCGTCCATGTCTTTATGGACCTTGCTTTGTGCACTGGTGCACAGCCATGTTGGAACAGGAAGGGGCCATCCCCAAACTGTTCCCACAAAGTTGGGAGCATGGAATTGTCCAAAATCTCTTGGTATGCTGAAGCATTCAGAGTTCCTTTCACTGGAACTAAGGGGCCAAGCCCAGCTCCTGAAAAACAACCCCACACCATAATCCCCCCTCCACCAAACTTTACACTTGGCACAATGCAGTCAGACAAGTACCGTTCTCCTGGCAACCGCCAAACCCAGACTCGTCCATTAGATCGCCAGATGGTGAAGCGCGATTCGTCACTCCAGAGAACGCGTCTCCACTGCTCTAGAGTCCAGTGGCTGCGTGCTTTACACCACTCTGCAGAAAGTTGGCGACCTCTGCGCACTATGCGCCTCAGCATCCGCTGACCCTGCTCTGTCAATTTACGTGGCCTACCACTTCGTGGCTGAGTTGCTGTCGTTCCCAATCACTTCCACTTTGCTATAATACCACTGACAGTTGACTGTGGAATATTTAGGAGCGAGGAAATTTCGTGACTGGACTTGTTGCACAGGTGGCATCCTATCACAGTACAACGCTGGAATTCACTGAGCTCCTGAGAGCGACCCATTCTTTCACAAATGTTTGTAGAAACAGTCTGCATGCCTTGGTGCATGATTTTATACACCTGTGGCCATGGAAGTGATTGGAACACCTGATTTCAATTATTTGGATGGGTGAGTGAATACTTTTGGCAATATAGTGTAACTGTTAGTTGCAGCCCTAGCTTAAAGCAACAGGTTTTGTCTACATTTTCATCACATAACGATTCAACACATAGTGGTTTTAAATATCAAGTTCAAGCTCAAGTTTAACTTTATTATTGAAAAAGGAAATTCACTCATGTGCCAAAGATGAATCTGTAAAATCCTGAACTTCCTATTTTTCATCTACCTATACATCAATACAGTATAATTACTCTACCTTTATTTCTTTCGTTCTGTGAATTTGTAAATTTGTAAATTATAGTTGTTTTTTAGTTTTAGTAGCTTATAACAGTCTTTATTGTTTTTATTTATTATATCTTGATTTTTCTTACTTATGTCTCTACTATTGCACTATCCTGTATGCTGCTGTAACAATGCAAATTTCCTTGCTGAGGGATTAATAAAGGATTATTTTATCTTATTTTATCTTATCTTAAAACCAATGAAAAGACAGATTAAGTCAATGAAGTAGTCTGCTAGTTGAGGAGCCACATTCTTATCATATCTCACATCATAGTCTTGGCCCATGTGTAGAAAAATGTCCGTGTTCTTAAATGCTAATTGAGCTGTGGCTTGCAAATTCTCTATGTTCCAAATTTTAAAGTGAGTGACATTGTTTCATAATACGTGTGAGGGTCTTATGTTGAAGGAACGGACAAAGGAGTGATAGTTGTGTGGGTAGAATGAGTGAATGGATGGTATGTTGATGAATGGAGTTTGAATTACATTTATCTGCCCCTTTTCTCACTCCTCTCTTCTGTCTTCCTCCCCTCCTACATTTCTCTCTTACTCCCTTTTGTGTAGTAACACACATTCTCTGAACAGGATTATATATTGTCTTTGAAATAATATTTGGGTGCTCATGTCTGCGTTTTGCCTTTGAATGAGTGTGTTGGACTTTTGCCTGCATATCTGTGTGTCTGAATGTCTGCGATGACTGCTATTGTTTGTGTGTGTGTGGGTGTGTGCGAAGACATGCTTTGTACGTGTGTGAAAATGAAAAGAGTGAGAGAGCATCGGGTCATGTCTGTGTGTGCGCATGTGTACGCCTGAATGCATGTTTGCATATTTACGCATTTGTGCATCTGTGTGTGTGTGTGTGTGTGTGTGTGTGTGTGTACTCAGTGGGATTATACAGCAATAGAGGAGCTTAACAGTGATTTGCCCATCCATTCCAGTCCCTCCCTAATCCTACACACACACACACACACACACACACACACACATGCGTACTTCTTTGTGTGTGTGTGTGTGACTAGCAGAGATCTAATAGTGTGTGTGGATTAGTAGGTTTGTGAATGGGATGTGGCTTGGGCTGAAGTAGCACACTACACTGCCAGCAAGTTAACACAGCCTGGCAGAGGGCTTGTGAGAGAGACAGAGATGACGGGGTACTGAAAGTGAAAGATATTTGTAGAGTGTGTAAATGGCCCACGGTTCAGAGGGCAGTCTTAACATGATTGTGTAATGATTACAAAAGGTTATGAATAATAGATTATGAAGAGAACATGAGTATGATATGATTGTAATAAGGGCATGCCTTCGTAAAGCCAGCCTTTGTTATGATCATTTGTGTGTGTGTGTGTGTGTATGTGTGTGTTTGGTATGTGACCATTAGATGGCTCTGCACCTGCTGTCTCACAAGCTCCTGCATGTACACACACGCACACACACACACACACACACACACAGTCACACAGTCACACATACACACAGAGACAGATGGAAAAACATGGATAAACAAGAGAGCTGAGACTTTCGCCGACAGAGAGGAAGGGGGGATAGATGGGTAAAGAGAGTGTAAAGGGGTGGGGGGGGGGGGGTGAAGTTTGCAGGGGCGACTGAGAGAGTGAGAGAGTCAGTATGTGTGGGTGAGAGGGAGAGAGCGCAGAGAAGTCTGTGATATGTATATAGGTGTGTTTATATATAGAAGCTTTTCATCAGCCTCCCTTAGTGACTGACTGAGACTGAGACTGTTCCTCTTCAGAAAGACAGAAGAAATGAAGAAGAGGAGAGTTGAGCAGTGTTTGCTGAGGAAGATTTTACTGCACTTAACATTACATTGATTCCTATTATGAGATGATTGTCGACTGACTTTCAATGTTATGGGTTAGTTGTTTTAAAGAATTCATTGCCTACATCTTGATACCGTGGATGGTATTTTATTTTGAAATGTTGTGCGCTATGTATGCATATGACTATTTATATTATATATATCTTGTATATATTTATATATGCTGCTAAGTGGAGTGGATTGCTGCCAAACCAAATTTCCGTTGTGTTTAACATGCAATAAAGCATCTATTAGATGAACTTTCCCTTTTATTATACAGGCAAGTCACTTTTGACAAGCATGACTACTGTTTTCATGTATTGGTCCTGGTTATGGGGTCAGCATAATGGCTTGTGTTTACTACAAGTGAATCATTTCAATATCTTTTTATGAAAAACAGATGAGAGTTGGGATATCTGCATTCAAAAACACTTGACAAGCTCTCATGTCATTGTCAAGATCCAGATGTATGAAATAGCTAAGAGAACTCAGTGATTTCATGTGATACATATAAAATCCATCAGTCATAGAGTAGAGACGTAAATTATGAGGCGCTGACAGGTTTATAAAGACATTTTTAAGCTCAGGGAAAATAAAACATGGATTTTGCAGAAGGAGTGACACTCGATATTAGCAAGTTATGATCAAGTGGTGATATTCTAGACATTTATTGATGGTCTCCAGTTGTTGTTACATCCAACCAAAACAGGTTTCTTGGTCGACATGGCTACACGACAGGGAAAATGTGAAGAAACCGGATATTTCTTTGGGTCTAGAGTATGGGTTTGGAGCTGGAGGGCAGAGGTTTGTGTGCTTTCAGAAATGATCGAAGGGCGTGCGGCTGCCTCAGCTGGACCAGGAAAGTGTTTTGCATGTAGAGACAGAGCAGCTGAACAAAGACATGACAGAGACAGAACTAAAATCACTCATGAAATCTCTCATAACTGATTCTCTCTTTTCTCATCTCTTTGTGCTCGTTCTCTCTCTCTCTCTCTCTGTCTCTCTCTCTCTCTCTCTCTCTCTCTCTCTCTTTGGCACTTCTTTCACTTGATGGCAGACTGTAAACAAACCCACACAAATGAATTATGATTAAATGCAAAGAGGCTCCAATTAGCTGCCAAGGCAACAGGTGGCTTTTGCTGTGCCTTTGAGGTCACTTGACAAAACGGAAACAACTGTGACACAAATGCAGTATGGTTTTCTCTCTTGGCTTTATGTGTTTATTTCATCTCTCTATCTGTATCTTTTTCTTTACTTTGTTCTCTGTTCTCTTACTTGATGCTCTAACATTTATTTCATTTTGATAATTTCTTTATATACTGTATATACTATTCTCTATACAAGACAAAATGGTTAAAAGATACGCATCTTGATTATGTTATAACTTCTAATAGTGCACATAAAACCCCTAAATTTCGCAAAAATGTTAAGTACATGGTTTTGTTTCAAAACAGGAAAGAAATTTTGCGATATGTGGGCACAGCGCTATTGCACATCAGGAACTGTTAACACGAGCAACAACAACAACAACTAACAACAGACCAAAATATAGAATGGTATCTACACAAAAAGTCAAACTGCACCAATGCAAAGTCCAAGAAGAGAAACACTGTAGCGCTGCTACATTGCTTGACTGACAAAACATCACGGCTCTTAGTGTGTACCACCAAAAAATGCCTTCCAAAATAAAATAAAAAAGAGCACAAAGAACTCTCAGATTACCACTTTTCAATCCTCTTACCCAGCCGAGCCTCTCTGGGTACACTTTGTTTGTTCTTTTAGTCCTCTTTACCACATCGAAAACAAACTTTGAAACGTCTCCTGCCCTGTAATAGTTAAACGCTCCATGAATATCCAATGTTAAACACTAGGATTGATATCAAGCTGACATGAAGACCAACCAACACAAACAGGATGTGTTTTTAGTGCATGTTTAGACCCATTGAGTCGAGTGGGAATCATTACGTGTGTGTGTTAACATCTTATGAGCGAGTGCTCACTTCTTCCCTGTGCGTGCTACATCTCTTAGCATTGAGGAGCACATTTCATCTATATTTACTTCCAAATGGTCTTTTAACTAGGTCAGCTAACTAACGGAAATAGACTGCTGTACACTGTCAGTGAGGCAATCAGTCATGACATCTAGTGGTCGAAAGGAGGAAGTGCAGCCTTGTTGAATCTGAGCACAACACCTTACTGTACCTGCAAATAGAGTGGATATGATGTTTCTTGTGTTTCTGTCATTATGTCTTCTCAAGCCTGCGTGTTTGAGCATATAAACACAGAGGAGTGCCCTTGCATATGTGAGAGGGGATGAATGAAAATGAATCAACATCAATTTTGATAATTGGTTACTATTTATAAGGCAAAGATGCCATACATTCTCAGTTTCCAGCTCCAATGTGAGGATTTGCTGCTTGAATATCTGGGTTTTAGTCTGTTGGTTAGATAAGAGAGACAACTTGAAAACATCACCCTGGGCTCTGGGAAATTGTGACAGACATTTTTTCACTATTGTCTGACATTTTATAGGTCATGATTAATCAATGATTTGAGAAAAAAAACAACAGATGAGTCATAGTTTCAGCCCTGGATACATGCATATCTGTATGTGTACATGTGTCACTCTTTCATGTACTCTTCCTCTCTCTCTAATCTCTACTGCTCACTCTCTCCACCCCCCCCCCCCCGCCCTTCTCACTGAAACAACCTCCCACCCTCTCTCGTTCTCTTTCGCTGCTTGTAAGCGGTCTCTGGGCGTGCAGCCAGCTGGCGTGTGTGTGTTTTTTGAATGAATACCTGATGAAGTTGGCCGAGCAAACCGTGGGAGGGGCCCTGTGTGTGTGTGTGTGTGTGTGTGTGTGTGTGTGTGTAGGGCAGACAGTGTGAGAGATCTGGCTCGCATTCAGCCCCTTGCATAATACACGTTGGAGCTCTGCATGCGGGACTCCCTCCCTGTGGGCGTGTGCAAGTGTGTGCTACCAATTTTGTGTGTGTGTGTGTGAGATCACCTGAGTGCTGTACATCAGTGGTAGTGAGGGAGCTTCCTGCCTCGCTGTCAAGATTTAGGAGAGGGCTGTTGGCTGAGTGTGTGTGTGTGTCTGCGGTGTGTGTTTTGGGGTGGGGGGGGGGTGAGAAAGGCAGAGAGCAGTTTGTAGCACAACTACACTGAATCTGCTTGGGATTTTCAGCTTGAGGGGGAGAGAGGGAGACAGAGAGAGAGACTCAGGGTGCTTTACAAGGGACACAGCAGAGCAGGAGAAGAGAGAAGTTAAGGGAGGAAAGGAATGAGAGGGGGAGAGAGAGCATGCTGCAGAAGTGGGCTACTCCTGCTACCCTGGTAAGTACACTTCACACAGTTTTGCGCTCGCTCTGAATGAAGTGTGTGTGGTGGGAGAGAGAGTCTGGGTGTGTGTGTGTGTCCCGAACGCTTGTCTTGTTGTATCACAGTATGTCATTTGTAAGTGCGTACTGCGTCTGCCCTAGTTTTTTCCTACAATCGTCGTCGCTTGTTTCTCCCATTCGGCCGTCGTCCTAAAGTGTTTCCCCTCCCTGCTTCACTTCTCTTCTTTTTGCTTCTCTTCTCTTGGCTTCTCCTCTCTTTTTTTCTTTTTGCTTCTGTTCTGTTTTCTTCTTTTCGCCTCTCTTCTCTTCATACATTTCTCTCATTCCTCTCTTTCCATTGGCTCTTTTCTTTCTGATTGTCTGTCTACACCCCCCCCCCCCCCCCCCCAACCCGTCTCAGGGTTGTTAAGGGGTGAGAAAGTGCAAGTCATGCAACGCTGCCTAAGTGTTTGTTTTCAGAGAGAGAGACTCCCTCTTTTTCTCACAGTCATTTGTTTCTCTCCATCTCTGTCGCTCTCTTTGTTTGTGTAACTCTTAACCACTTTCTCTCCCCTCACTCGCTCTTGCTTCTCTTTTTCTCCGTCACCCCTCCCTCCTCCCTTCCCCTGCCTCTCTAACTCTCTGTCTCCATCTGTCCTCCATTACTCCCTCACTATCTGACCATACTCCCATGTGTGTGTGTTTGTTGTTGTTTGTGTGTAATCGCTAGTGGAGAGTGGCAGCCTTGTCAGAGTTCCCAGTCTGGCAAAGGTCCCTGTAATGTGCACACACATGCACACACATATGCAAACACACACCCACACTAATGAAAAACCACATAGGCAAAAAGCTACAGAGGGACATAGAGGAAGAAATAGAGAAGTGGAGAGAGACAGAGAAGTATAAGCCTGCAGCAACACTGTACTTTCCAGTTGAACTATATTTAGCAGTGAGATAACACATCACGTTGGACTTATCCCTTTGATCATGATTATGATTATGGCTGGGCAATCATGCACACACACACACTGACTAAAACGCAACAGACATATGTAGCCCATGCACACCAGCTTTTATGTTACTGTAGCATTTATCTGAATGCTTTCACAGACAAAATGATGACGTGTTGCTTATTGATGGCAAAGGGACACAAAGTTACGAGTTTGTATGATTATCTAGTGTATCATATTCTGAATTGAAATCCTTAATAAGCAAACATTCATTGTGTGTTTATTGTGTGTTAGCGTCACACACAATAAACACAAGACACAAGTCAACACACTCTGTAACCTGCTGCCCTTTGTGGTTTGCATGTTGTGGTGTTTCACTCATGCTCAGCCTGTGATCGTGGGAGCAGCTAGAAGTCTCCTGACACCTCAACAAAAACAAAAAAACATTTCCATGTCTCCTACGCAGCTCGGGGCCCCCTGTACCGCTCCTGCTCAATATAAATGTCACTTCTGAACCTTGTGTATTAAGCCATTTTTTAAGTAATGCTATGCATTGGCTCCTCTTAACATCCTGAGCTGAAATGCAAAGTTGAATGGATGTTCTTGTTTTAAGGGGAGTTTAAGTGGATTTTGTTTGTGGAGCAGACATACCTGCATATAATTATAGATCATGCTGTTGCTGCTCACAACTAAAGCTGAATACAGCAGAGTTGATAGCATCAGCTAACGCTGCATTTATTCAGCATGAAAAAGAAACGCCATTGTTGCATGTATTTTTGCATAGGTTGTGTGTTATTCAAAACCATGTCATGTGATGATATCTCATAACATTCCAAAGAATATACCGTTTAGAGGTATCTGGGTAAGATACAATAAATTCTTGAAATGTATTTACTATTAATATGTCACTAAGTATTGTGCACATTTAGTTCAGAGAAACTTATAGCTACAACTATATCTTTTAGATGTTTTAATATGCTGTATTAGCTGTTCAGTGAAGTTTAAGAAGTCAGTTGAGAGATTAACTATGAAACTCAGTGTTGGTGTCTTTGAATGTCTGTTGCTGTTGTAAACATTTTGTAATTGTTGTAAATGACCACACTTTCAGTATTGCTGGCCATAATACTGCAGCACTGGCGCCATGACCACAAAGCACTCCATTACTGCATGAGTAAACTAGAAGGATTTATAAATTATGGATCATCATATACGTTTTAAATGCATCAATTAGAGTATGGTTTAATGCATATTACTGTAAAATGTCATTTTTATATAGAATTGACGCATGAAAGAAAAGCATGGTTTTAATCACAAACATCAGACAGTATGAGTACTTTACAATTCATTCATAAATCCACATGATTTGGAGGGGGGGTTCTAGTACCACATACAGCTGCAGCATATACTGTACTTGATTTTAAAGTACACTATATATGTCTGTGTGTGTGTGTGTGTGTGTGTGTGTTTGAGAGTGAAAGAAAGAAAGGGTGACATATACAAACCTCCACTGTTTTGACCATGGAAGGACAATAGTATGGTGCATTAGTGAATGATTCAGGTTACTGACTCACACACGTACACACAGAGTTTTTTTTCACTTTATCACTAGTGTCCCAGAGAGCACTCACACACACACACACACACACACACACACACACACACACACACACACACACGCACACACACGCTCACACACACACACACACACACACACTCACACACTCACAGACTTTGGTGTGTGAATGTGTGTGTGTGTGTGTGTGTGTGTGTGTGAGAGAGAGACTACAGCACATGGAGGACAGACGGCTTGGGTTACAGGTCATCTGATATCAACACACACACAAACACACACACACGTACATGCTGCAAACTCAGCAAGATTCAGGTGACATAGCTTTTCAGTGAATGTGTGTTTGAGGGTCAGTTTCAGTGAAGCTATACTCTCTCTTTTGCCAATGTAGGTCAGTTGAGTTTGCCTCTCTTTCTCTCTCCATGTCTCCCCAAGCACTTCCTCCCTCTCATACCCCTGTTCTCCCATCTTCCTTGCTTTCCTGCCTCTCTTTATCCCTCCCTCAAATCCCTTTGTCGATCCTTAATTTGATCTTCAATGTAGCTGTAGAGTTTATTGTTCAAAATACCAAGTTTCCCACCCCGCATGCTGGAAGGGTTAAGAAAGAGGGAATGTAGCCCTCAGCGGAGTCTGAGCTGAGGAGTTCACAGTGAGAATGAGTCTGGTTTCTCTACTTTTACTCCTTTTTCTCCCTCACTCTCAGCATTGTCTCTTCTCTCTCTTTTACTCTCTCACTAGCACTGCAGGATAAAATAGAAGAGAAAGGACCCAAGCTTGAAAGTTCAGCATTATTGTGTGTGTATTTGTGCGTATGTATCTCACCCTCTGTTCCAGCAGTATTTTTGTTAAAGCTGCTCTAATCAATATTGTCATGTTAACAATGAATCAAATGAGCACCAAACAGCAGACAGACAAGTTAGCGACTAACTGCTGGACATAGTGGAGCATTTAGCTGCTAAAGAGCCAGATGCTTCCCTTAGGATTTGGTGGAGACCAAAACGGAGCTAAAAGGAAAGTGAATATTGGTCTTACATACTTACATTTGAGGTGGCTCCTCCAAATGTTGCTCCATTTCTGCTGATGTGTAAATAGGCAACAGTATGCTGTTAGACATATCAACTTAATAAAGTGATAATGTCAGTGTTTTGTTTACTACATGTTTCTGCTGCCCCCAAGTGGCCAAGATATGTTAATGCAGGTTTAAGTTCCTATATTCCTATGTTAAATCATCTGTTGCAATAGAAATCTTACTGTGATATGTTGCTTACCTTAGCACGCAGTGCCTGCAGTACCATACCACACTTATTACACATACTGTATGTAACAGCACTACAATATATCCCAATACACAATGCATATAATAGTTCTCCTTTCTCAGAAACCTTTTTCACACGCCAGAGTGAACTGTCAGAATTGACATGCCTCGCTCTGAAGATAAAAGCTCTCAGAGATGGCAGCATGAACAGATCTGCTGCTGGATGGACAGACACTGTCGGTGTTTGATGTGACAGCTGATATGAAATGTCTCTAATCTGAGAGCTCTCCGACACATAATATTCCTCTTATCTCAAAGTTTTAATTTGAGCAAGAGCTTGTTGAATACAAGCTGGATAGTTTAGGCTTTTTTTTTTTTCTATCTCTACTGACTGTATTTTATGACACAGCTTGAACAGTACAGTGAATTAGGTGTGGTACAATTATGAGACAAGTAGAAGATTAATGTGAAAGGATGCCAAGAGAGAAGAAGCAAAGACATTAGGAGACAGAAGATTAGGTACATAAAACCATTCGATGGAAGAATGATAATTGAGAATGGAGATATGAAGAAGGAGAGGTGGGCAGGCTGAGGCAGGAGAGGAGTCGAGAGGAGGTAGAGTGAAGGAGGGAGAGGCAGAGAAGATTGCATCTCGGTGCTAAACCCTCACCGATCAACAAGCACACATCTGAGTCATGCCTGCTTGATTGAACAGATGGTGTGTGTGTGTGTGCTTGAGAAGGTGTGCGTGCTCACCACCATAAAACAAAGCCTGTGTGTGTGTGTGTGTGTGTGTGTGTGTGTGTGTGTGCGCGCGTGCGCATGCTTTCGTACTGTATGTGCATGTGAATTTGCATGTGTGTTTACCCCTACGCCTGTCTCTGCAGTTGTGTTGTAGTAGCACTGCGACACGTCTTAAATCACAGGAATCTGCTTGAGATGCAAGATGTCCCTTGTCCTACGGAACACACACACACACACACACATAAACACAGTGGGTGCAATTAGCAGGAATTAGCAAATAAGCCTTAGGACTTCTGGGAGGTGTTGACCCAGTCATTCTGGTTGAATGATTAAATCTTTTGTGGCTTGGCAGCTATGGAGATCAGATAGTCAGAATCATCACCAATACAAGAGGCTGTGTTATGAGGTCCAATGTGACTGCAGTCAGCAACAATTGCAGTCTTATATTCAGTTATGTTACCAAACCAGTTGCGTAAATGGCCGTTCCCTGCTTTTATATCCTTCTGCTCCATGTCTGCAGATTATCAGTGTTTCCAAATGCACAATAATAAATGCTTAACATTTCAGGTAATGATGTCAAGCAAGGGGCTTCCATTGTTATGTCAAGATACCTCAACTACAGTATGATGATAGGTTTCCCATGTCAGCATGGTAAAGTGACGATGGAGGGCAAACTAACCACAATTCCATTATATTATAAGACTGATATTGTCACTGCCTTTCTTCTCTAAGCAATATAAAGTGTCATGACATCAACATTTTTCAGTCCATAATTGTCTTCTTGATGTGTTTGGATGATGTTTAGAAAGGCCTTTTATTGGTAGTTCACATGGTGTAGGTGGTTGAAGACCTTTCCAAGTGTTTATTTGACAGTGAAAGATGTGTTCATTTGCAGTATTACATACAGAATTCCTTTTCAATTCATGCTAGTGCAAGTTTATAGCGTGTGAGTCAACTGATACTCGGCCCACTTTCAAGTGTGCAAATGTGAACTCTATAAGTTGGGCATACGCATGAGCCAAAGTATGTGCTTCTGTGCACTAGTTGGTGAAAGAGGGTGTGTATTGGTGTGTGAACTTGTGCTGTGTATCAGGAAAAGAACATGTGTCAGCATAATTGAATCTGCTCAGGTGTCAGATTATGAGTAAGCAAGATGGTGTGTGCCTGGTTGTCTGTGTGTGTGTGTGTGTGTGTATGTGTGTGTGTGTGTGTGTGTGTGTGTGTGTGTGTGTGTGTGTGTGTGTTTGTATATGTGTGTGTGTATGTGTGTGGGCGTGTGCATGTGCTTGAAATGCTCGTACATTATTTATGAGATTCACACCAAGCTTTCCATCTTTTGCAGCAGGGGGTCCTCGCAGGTGGCACACACACATGTAGTACACACTCACACATACTTTATTGAGTATGACACAGGCTTGTTATCATTGGTCCAAGTACAGCAGGGGCTGGAAACTTCTTGGAATTGTTTAGATTATTATTATTAGTATGTTCTATGTTACAGAGCATCTCGTTTTTGTTTTGGGCCTGTTTCTTGGGCTGTTGATGCAGGGCGTCATTTTGTTGGCTCGTGGCCTTGTCAACCTTCACGGCTGTAAACACATCGCTCTATAGTTTCTCTTCTTGGAGCCTTTGGTTGTGCTCCTGAATCTCGTGGTGCAGCGCATTATTTTGCTGGCACATGGTGCTCCGCTATGCCTTGTTTTTCATTTTCATCTGCCGTGTTTGCTGGAACCATGTGTTGGTCTCCAGCTCCCAGTCCTTGAATTGAATTTGCACCTGACTGCAAAACATGATCTAGGGTAGTTTAAGTCGCTAAATTGCAATTAGTAAATGGTGAAAACCCAATAGTCAAAAGTTTAGATTTCTATTTATACTGAAAAATTAAATTAAAAAGAACCTTCACGATAACCAGCTGTAAAACAAACTTTTTTGTTTTGCTTCAGAGACAGTGTGAACACCTTTACAGTATATATCAGCAGTGCTCCCCCGTGGCACTGTGCCCCAGACCGGGGATGCATACTATATGATGCAGTGAGGGTTGGCCTGTCATTATGGTTGCTGTCTAGTTGAAAAAGAAACTGCACACACACAAAAATATAAATGGCCTCAAAATTGTATGCATTTACCTATTCCTCTGTTTGAGATCCTCAGCTTTTCCTAACAGCCTGCCTCTCTCTCTTTTCCTCAGGATTGTGCTGGGTGTCGACGGGCTTGCTTTTGCAGGGAAATGATTCCGCATGAAGTGCGACGCACTCGGCCCCCCGTCGTCCTCGGCGGCAGCAGCAGGTGTGACGTCGTGACACTCTCCCCTACCACACTGAGCTCATCCTTCAGCCGCTAAAGACCCCTGGACCAAAACAGGCCGCCCCACCCCTCCCCTCTAACTGCCCCTCCATATATTCATCTCCATCTTTAATCCTTACTCACCTGCTTGTTAGGGCCTGGATTCAACAGCCTTGGGTGAACTGGATAGAGAGGGAAAGAGAGAAACGATTTGGGAAAGTTAATTCACAGCTAATTAAAGTGAGACAGGGACAGATCATCAAAAGTGAGAAAAAGAGACAGGGAAGTGAAAAACAAAGTCAGAGAGAGAGAAAACAAAAAAGAAGGAAAAAGCTATAGAAGTCCAAAAGTTAAGGAAAAATAACGTGAGGTCGAGGGACGTGAGGCGAAGTCAGCATGAAGTCCAACCAGGAACGCAGTAATGAATGTCTGCCCCCAAAGAAGAGGGAGATCCCCTCATGCACATTACCATCTGAAAATCGCTCACCCACCATCCCACCTGCCAGTGACAGCCAGCGCACAGAGAACATGGCCTGGCTTGCCAGTGTAGCTGGTGGGAATGAGAGTGGCGTGGGTGGGCACCGTAGCTCCAGTCAATCTGATGGGCCCCAGTATAAATCCCTCTTCTCCACATCAGACTCTTCATCCTCCTCTTCCTCACTGAGGCTAGTCTCATCTCTTCCTACTGTGTATACGTCCCCCTTGTCACAGTCCACAGTTGGAGGAACTGTCCATTACACCCAACTGCCTCCCAACCTGCAGTTTATAGCCTCACCCTACACTGCCCCATACACAGGCTACATCTCCCCTCAACTGCTTCCACCCCCTCCTCCACCTCCCCCCCTCTCCTCCTCCTCCTCTTTTGCTGCACAGAGACCCTCACACACAGAGACAGTCTCTGCTCCTTCGCAGGCCTCCAAACATGACCAGCAGAGAGCATCCACAGGGCGTACGTCGATGCCTCCGCCTTCTACAGACCTCGCCCCTCACCATGTTCAAATGTCGACCTCCCCACGGACTGTGCCGTCCCCTCATCACCAGGGAGGCATTCACCTTCCTCCCCAGTCACTGCACCACCACCATACTTTGGGGCATGGGATGTCCCAGGTTGTGGTGCAGTATATGGACGGACCCTCCAGGAAAGAGGAAGGTGGCTCCAGACACAGAGAGCTCCACAATGGAGAGCTGGAAAGGGGCAGACGGTATGGAGCGTCCCCCGAGTCCAGCCTCTCCAAGCCACCGAGCAAATCACGGGACGCCACTTCTTCTTTGTCCTCCTACGAGGCCCGCCAGCTGGCTCTGCCGTCAGACTACTCTACTCGTGATCTCTCAGGGCTGAGAACCTCTTTCATGCTAATGCCCAACAGCCATGGGGACCACCAGCTGGTACCACCTAGAGCCAGCCCTGAGAAGCTGACAACCTCTACCCCCGCACACCTGGAGAAAGGTGGCATCATCCTGGGCCAGCCTGTCAATCGCACACCCACACCCTCCAATACCACCTCCTCTTTCACGTTTCCACCACCGTTAAGTGTCGACAGCCTGAAAGCTGCTGTCAGCACACTGTCTCCCCAGACCGTTATCCAGACCACCCACAACGCTACAGAGTCAATGTCAATGGGGCTCCCTGCCACTAGTATCTACGCTCAGCCACCTATCATTGGTTACATCGCAGGAGGCAGTGGGAGCCAGCATACGCCAATCAGCTACCACACCAGCCTACAACAACACTTACTCATTCCTGGCTCCCAGCCGGTCATTATCCCTGTTAGTGGAGGTGGAGTCACCACGTTGGAACCTGTAACCTCCCATGTGACTTCATCTACCCAAGCCGCACCGTTTCCTACCACAGTCCCACACACATACATTGCTGCCCCTGCCCCCAAAGGAGAAACTCTGGAAACCCCCAGCGGCTCGTATCACCAGGCCACTTCAGGTGCAGTTGTCCAAGCCCAGCTTCATCTCCCCATTGTTCCACCTGGGCTGGTTGCTTCTTCTGCTCCTCCTCCCCCATCCAGTACGGTGGTGCCCCCCTCACTCCCCCCATATTTCATCAAGGGCTCCATCATCCAGCTGGCCGATGGGGAACTGAAACGTGTGGAGGACCTGAAGACAGAGGACTTCATCCAGAGTGCCGAGATCAGCAGTGAGCTGAAGATCGACTCGTCCACAGTGGAGCGCATTGAAGGGAGCCACAGCTCACCCAACTTTGCTGTGGTTCAATTCTCTGTTGGTGAGCACCGTGCACAGGTGAGAGACAGGGAGCAACCTTCATTAAAGGAATAGTTCAACATTTAAGGGAACTAGGGAAAAAATACACTCTATCACAAGAGTAAGATTGACATCGCTCACTCTGTACGTGCATTAACAATGGAGCTAGAGCTGGTTGTCAATTAGATTATTCAATCTAATTGTGCTTTTACAGGGGTTTAAGTGCTGCAACTATTTGTAGTGACTTCCTGCAGAACTTGTTGTTTTTACATGTTGTTTGTGTACTGATTAGTGATACAACATGTTAATTACTAAGCTTTAGAGGTGTTAGTAGCTAGTAGTAGCAGTGTATTTCACAAGTTTGGAGCCTAGCTGTTTCCCCCTGCTCCCAGTCTTTATGCTAAGCTAATCTCAGTGCTGTCTCCATTGTTAATGCACAAACACGAGATTGGTATCGATCTCTCATCTATCTCGCTGCAAGAAAGTGAAACTATTCCTTTAATGCGTGTTCTTGGTGTGATTTTACAAAGAATGATAACAATTTTCATAATCAAATAATTGTTTGTTTCTTTCAAGTCCTTTACTGAGTTCGATGCATTGCCAATCTAATCACCCCAGTTGCAGTTTGCCTCTGTTAGGGTGAAAGACAACTTTTGATCTCTAGGAGGGCTTTACTCTTAGCTGGTGTTATTAATGTTGAATGACAAGTGCTGAGCTGCTACCTTATTAATGACTATTATCGTGAATCCCACAGGACCCGAGGATTCGATGTACTAGGATGTCATGTAACAAACATGTTCTGATTACGAGTTCAAAGAGTTGAGTGTTAGAATCTACTCATCAGTTTTTAGTATTCAGTAAAGCCAGGAACATGACTGCACTGATACAGTACCACGTTGCTACTTCTACATGTAATATGTTGCATGTTTGAAGCCCAAAAATTACAATTCTTCTATTTTCTTATTTATGACTTACATTTGTCCATGTAAAATACCTAAAGTACAGATTTGAAATGATGTTTAGGTTACATGATTTGTATGTTTTGCACTCTGAAAGGTCCGACAGGTCTCAAAGAACTCTCACTCTTATAACTCCGATGCCTCAGTAATCTCTTAACATATAATGCTACAACAAATTTTATCTTTCTATTCTCTGTCTCTGGTTCTCTCTAACTCCTTCAAACACACTTGCACACACTCACACACACATTCACCCTTCTCACTGTCTTTGAGGGTGTGCGTTAAAGGCAGTTAATCTATTTCATCTGTCCATGCTGTGACTCGTCCACCCACACAGCACATCTCTAACCATCTCTCCCGCCCCCGGCTGCTCTTTGATACTGTACCCCACAAAAGCTGACAATCTTTCAAAGACTTATCTTTCTCTCTTGTACTCCATCAGTGGCTCGTCTTACTTTTTTTTTCCTGAGAGGTGGTAGCAGCTTTGAGTCCACACTCGGAGGACTTACTCTGAGAAGTCAAAAATTATATAATACGGGAGGGAAAATATTGCCTGACGTTTTCTTTGAGAGGGTGTTTGATACATCTTACACTTGCATCGTTCTTGACATTGTTCTCTTTCACGCTCACTTCCTCACTCCTCTTCTTGTTCAACCCACCCTCCCTTTGTAAACTCGCCTTTTCATCTCCATCTCAGTAGCTTCCTCCACTCCCACCTTCTCATTTTCACTGCAATATTTCAGATCGTCATCTTCACTTCATCTTCTTTCTCCTCAGGTTTATTTTCTCCCTCACTCTACCCATCACATCTCCTCTGCCTCTGTCTGTCATCTCTTCATTCTGTCATACATACAAATGATAATGCAGACCCCAACCAGTGCTAAAAGTACAGAATTGAATCCAGATTCAGACAGAAAAACTTTATTTCTTTTACATAAATACGTTCCTCTTCTATGATTTTGTGTAATGGACCGCAAGGCTTAATTTCTGGGTTGATATTGTTCTCTTGAAATATGTTGCCCCTTTTGGTCACAAAGACATTTCCTCCTTGTGAATGTTTCTGGATCCAGCTGTGCCTCTAACAAACCAGTCAGTTATTACATAATTGTCTTGCTGATTTTTAGGACTGCATGTTCCAAAACTTCTTTCATTCTGCTAAATTTAGTCCTTGTGTTCTTGTAGTTTTTGACAAGCAGCCATCTCACTATCTTTGTTTGCAAAAAAAACACATGAACACACACTTTTTTAGTTAGAACAGTTTTGTGTGTTTGAGACGATATTTCTTTCCTAAATTTCTTTTTAAACTTTTTAAACTTTTTAATGTTCCAGAAAAATACAATGGATTTGAAAGTTTTTAGGGGCTTTAAAGCACAGATGGACAAGACCAGCTTACAGGCAAGGTTTCATACTGCAGTGTCTTTGTGTTGATGTGTCTTTCTCTCTCATCCAGGTGAGTGTGGAGGTCTTGGTGGAGTACCCCTTCTTTGTCTTTGGCCAAGGCTGGTCTTCATGCTGCCCTGACCGGACAACCCAGCTTCTGGAGCTGCCTTGCACCAAGCTGTCTGTGGGCGATGTTTGTATTTCACTCACCCTTAAGAACCTGAAGAACGGATCTCTGAAGAAGACTCAGCCCCTGGAGCTGGCCACCCCTGCATCTCTCCCCTCCTCCAGCCATGGGCACCTCAAACCCCACAGGGCTGTCTTAGACACTCCCCAAAGCTGCAGTGGAGGAGGCTCCAGGCACAGCGAGCGGGAGAATGGCATCAGTCAGCGAGGGAAGGGCGGAAGTGGGAATGGGAGTGGAGGGGGTGCCAATGTGGAAAATGGGGATCTCATGTTTGGGGAAAGAGGGTCAGTTTCTAAAGGTGCAGAAGCTGGCTCCAGTAAGCCATCAAGAGGCAGGAAGCGGAGATGGTCCGCCCCTGAAGGTCGGAAAGTAGAAAAATCTGAGGAGGAGCCGCCCTTGACCCTGCCCAAACCCTCCTTCATCCCTCATGAGGTGAAAGTCAGCATTGAGGGAAGGTCGAATATTGGCAAGTGAAGGCTAGCAGGACTGTTAAATAAGCATTGGGATTTGGAAGAAAAAAATATAAAAGGTTTCTACAAAAAACCACGAATGCCCACATTAATGTTTCATTTGTCTTGGTTTTAAAGTTTTGTTTTCTGTTTTTATTTTTCTATCTTGAATACTGTACTATAGAGGTAAATTTACCCTACATGGTATCACCTTACATTAAGTCCATGTAGTTTATAACACATTTTTTTATAGATGGATTTGATATCACACAAGCAATCGGTGCCGTTTTGGTGGTTTTCATGCGATGACTTATGGTGCGGGATTTGTGAAGCGTGCTAAATGTTTCTTGGTGGCTGTGCGGCACACAGGAGCAATGCTGGATGGCTCTTCTTTGGCTGGCTATACATTACACATTATGTAAATTTCCAATTGATTTAGCTCACAGTTAGCTTCTTGACAGTGATTTCACTCCCTGTGCACTGCTAGCGAGGCTGCCTGGACGAAAAAACACTTTCCCACCACCTCTCACGCTAGTGGTTTTACACTGTGGTCACAGGAGGGATGTAACGCCAGCTGATCCTGAGCATGAAGGATTTGTGGGTAAATCATGAAATTATTTGCTGGGTGTGCCAGACCTGACCAGTGTTGTCATCAGGTGGTGCCAGTGTGCCACACAATAGAGAGGGAACAACACTTACTCTGTTTAGTTTGATGACAGTGGAGTCTTTACTTTCATCTTGAGCATTTTAATTAAAATTTTTATTTTCTTAAACCCCTCGTCTTCTATCTCACCAGATAGTTGTTTTCAATGATTGTCAAAAACTTTAATCAGGGGTCATTTAGTCCTAGATTGAACCTAGGTGAGTCAATGTTAATGTATAAATGTGAGATACCCTAATCTAATACGTACAAGTGCAAACACACTGGGTTGGCGAACTTTAAGAAAATGTTAAGAGGAAGACTTCATACAATCCTCGGTGTTCTTTTGATGAATTTCTTTATATATTTTTAATCGAGAAAGGCTGTGTGAGAGGAACCGAGAGAATCTGCATGTCAGTTCTGAGAGGGTCAAGATGTTTCAAAGCACTTAACACACCTGTCACACTCACCATACAGCCGACACATTTTTGTTGTCTCTTTTATTTTACGCAGTACTGTATGTTTTTAGATTTCTTTTTTTTATTTAGACAAGGGTAGAAAGTAGCAACAGCACTTTGAAGGGGTGAAGCTTTTTGGAAAAGTGAAGGGGTCGTTTGGTAATGTGGGAGTGGATGTACCATGAGATCACAAAGAAAGGGATGATTGTGACAGAAAATTCCAGTCAGTAGACGGTTAGAGAAACATATGTGGTGACAAAAGGAATTAGAAATACGATGGTTTTCAGCATGTGCACTTGTACAGCCAGTTAGCCATGCAAAAGCTAGGGAAAAGTATAGGAATGTGTTTTGAAAGTTTGGGATCTGGCATAAAGATTAATGAGGAAAAGGCTTTGAAATATCCCAATGAGGTTCTGTACTAGACTGAGAGCATCGATCAGAAGCTCACGCCACAGAATTTTGAAGGGTGTCATATATTTGTAATGTATGTGCGTGTGTGTGCTGGAGTGTGCATGATGCCGGTCTGTGTCCATACACACACACACATGCTTACACAAACACAAAACAGTACAGCCATCCCTGAAACTCTTTGACCTATAATATGTACTGTAGTTGTTGGTGAGCATTGTGGTGACTGCAGGTGTTGTCCCTCCTGCAAACACATTAGTCGACTGACATTGGATTAATGCGCACTGCCAACAGTACAGTTGTACAGAAAGTGCTCTGTGGCGTGTTTGTGTATGTGTGTGAGTTTGTGTATGAGTGTATGTATACTGTGTATAGGAAAAGGATATAGTCATTTGATATATAGACTGCTTAATGTCCAGTGTTTCCACTTGGAGTCGTACTTAAGAGAATCTTGCAATTTGCACATCAGGAGGAGGGAAAAAGGTTTAGACATCAGTTTTTTTAACGACCCTGTCCTGAAACGAGCCCTAGATCACGTAACACACTGGAGGAGACCAGGGTTTTTGTTCCTCAACAGGCACTTGTCACATTGTAGAGGAAAAGTTTCTACATCAGCGCACTTAAGGTCAAATTACATTTGAGTTTTTACGAACATAACCATAGCTGTAAAACAGAATTATAACATGTGCCTGCCTACTGAATTTACTGACTGTAGTTAAAGATATACCATTTGTAGTGTCTGAAGGAAAATTAGAATTTTCCTGCTGTTGAAAGCATGATGTAGGGACAAGGGTTCAGTTTTGAACACGGCCTGTGCTTTCAGCCAGCTGAACCCTATTTTCCTTGGATGTAGCAGTTACCTCAACAGATGTGCTTGCTTGGTTGGCCCAACATTTAGAGCTTCATAAGTTGAACATCCTCACAGGCTCTTTCCTGCATATGAAAGCCCAAGTTCTTTTTCTGAGCTTAGATTTGGAGGTCTAATGTGAAGTGTGTACCACCTGACGGTCCTTTGATTATATGCCTATAAAAAGGCTTAGTCCGTAAAAGTGATGGTGGACACATGTGGTCTGGTATTCAGTACGTTCTGTTTGTATGGTGCCATTCAACATGTTTCACTCATGCTGCCTGTAACAACACAGTATGATCATGCATTGGTCATGGTTTGATTAGCATGTGCAGGTTGCTGGCACAATAGTGTTGTTAAGAAGAAGTGGCTTCCTGCAGGCATGTCTGTTGAGCTTTCTACTCAGCCCCGTGTTTAGGTGTTATATGGCAGAGATATTTTTTAGTGGGCGACGTCGTTGGTTGCCTCCAAGAAGTGGATCAGTCGTACTTTCATCCCACTGATTATATAGGTTTAGCTGTGTGGGGCGACGCTGTTTCAGGTGGTGGGAGTTCACCAGGGTGATGGCAGGATGGATGTGTGCTCAGATAGATGAGGGATGGATGGATAGGTGGTTGAGTAAATGGGCAGATGGATGGTGATGGTGATGGTGATGGTGAGTGAATGAGTAGACCCCTCATGAGATTTGAAAATGCTTTATTTTTTATAATAAAACAGGGTTTCTCAGATCAACACCACCACAGCAGTGCATTTTCATTTCTTCCTTTTCCTATTGAAACATCATGATCATTAGTAGTAGAAATAGTATTATGTGTGCGTGTGTCCATGTTTTGCAATCTGTGTGTGTGTGGCTGTGTGTTTTGTAAATGTATGTACATGTTCATTTTCTTTTTTTTGTCCAACCCCCTTCCCAACAAATGAAAAAGCAGAACCACCAACATCTAAACAAACCTGTCAGCAGCTCAGACCATCAATCAGTCAGGTTAAAAACAAAAACACTTGTAGCCAAAGCCAAGTGATGCTTTGGTTGCTTTAGAAAGCAATAGTACGACAATATTCAGGCACTCTCCTCGTGTATGAGTGGATCACACACACACACAAAGTCATTCCACTCTAATTCTCTGCAATAAACATTTAATAATAATCCTCTAGCATTGCAACCAAAGCTACTCCTCCTTTCTTCCCATAGAGAAAACACAATCTTCTTGCCATATACTGAAAAATGTATTTAGAAGCTAATAAACCTGAACAGGACTCGCTTCAGTTAACACGATTCCTCTCACCATAAAGTACTACATAAAAATCTTTAGAAATTGCAGTTGCAACACCAGTTGCTAGTTCTTTCAGGGAAGTGTCTCATATATGCAGTAACTAAACATAACCCCCAAAACCTCCACTGTCCCAGAGTCAGAGTCAAACTCTGTTGTCACCCTGCAGGCAAGCATATGTCACATGCAGCTGAAGCAACCAGCAGACGTTTTGGACTCTTGCCTCTTGCCACGACTCCCGTAGTGACCTCGTTAACTTTGTTTCAGGTACCCAATCACAGCCAGCCAGCCTCACAAGCACCTCCTCCTGAGGCGAAGCAATTGATTAACCCTCAACAACCGTTAGCTACCTTTCAGTGTGGCCTGGCCCGGATAGAGCAGGGCCGGGCTGGACTGCCTGTTCCCCCCTCGCAACATCATCTTTTGATATTTGATCTCCTTTTCACTACTAGCTTATACAGGTCGTTGTGTTTATACTTCAGTGGAAATGCATGCTTAACAATAGACTATGAAACAAAGCAATCTGAAATGTAGACACATTGTGAATGCAGGAGAGGGAACGGCACATCATAGCAAGGTTTCAACATTTTTTGAGGGTTTGGTGTAGTTTTCATTTGTTAAAAGAATCCCACGTTTATCCTTTTTATCCCCTTGAAATGTACCACAATGTGCAATACTTACATTTTGTTTCCCCCCCCTTTGCTGTGCCAAGTGTATGTAGCATAGTCCTACTCCAGTGTCTCATCCTTGTTAATGGCTTGTGTATTTTACTGTCTGTCGATGTGTGTGTGTCACATCTGTAAAACAAGAGTCAGGATGTTTGTGAAGAGAAACAAAACCAATGGAGAGTTTGTCTGTACCTCTCTTTCCCTTTTGTCCTCGCGGCCTTCCTAAATTTGAGTGTGTGAGAGACTGTGTCATGTCTCCTTGGTGTGTGTGTGTGTGTGTGTGTGTGTGTGTCTGCACCATATGTCATGTGTGTAGTATGTGTGCGTATGTACACCTGGTGTTCAAATGTGTGTGAGCGTGTTAGGGTTTGAGGGTGTGACGCATGCGTGTGTATATGTGTGTGTGTGTGTGTGTGTGTGTGTGTGTGTGTAACGGAGTGTTTTCTCCTCTAATTGTCTGTGAGATCATAAACCCTGACCCTCAACGGTTCACGGTGAGACCCACAGAAAAAAAAAGAAACCTCATTGTTAGTGGGGACCACTTTTTGTAAAAAAGAAAACGAAAAAACAAGAAAAAAAAACAACCAACCAACAGAGATGCACATGTAAGTAGATGTAAAAGACTTGATAACGTTTCAGCACTTTCTAATCCTAGGATGGGCTTGGTCTAACCCCTCTGTCTCAGACCGATACCTTCCCTAGGAGTAACATTCATTCAAAACAGACAGAGAGAATGAGAATGAAAATAAAAAGGGGGTGAGTAAGGATGAAAAAGAGAGATGGCTCAGTTTAAGTTTTTGCACATCACCTTGCCGTAACCTTGTGTTGATCTGTCTGTGCTCCATCTCGCTTGGCGCCCGGCGCGTTCTTGGGTCCAACGGGCCGAGGTGTTAGGTGGTTCCTTGGTTCTTTTCTACTAGGAAAACCTTTTCTCATGGAATGCATCCCTTCTTTTGTTGTGTTTGTTTGGAGTCTTTTCCGCCCGACACCAACCAGGCTGCGCTGTTTATTAGGTTTTGTTTGGTTCACATTTTGAGCTCTAATTTGGCGGATACGTTTGTAAGGAGATTCGGCACAGCTTGGCTTGGTCGCGTGGTGTGAAAATGGTGCGTACAAACCTTTGCTTTGTTTGCATTATCTTTGGTGCAGGAGCTTTTTCTGTGTTTTTGGTCTCCTTGTAGCACTCAATATAATGTCAGGGGACTTAAAACTATGTAGAGAATGTGTCATTGTTGAGTTTTTATGACAAGCTTCCTCACTGGAGGAACACTGCTAATGTCTCTTTTTTTTTTTTTTTTTTTTTTAAATTGGCTTCTTGCACAATTTTACAAATAAAATGAATGTTGGTGTGTGAGCTTTGACTTTTCGATCAGAAAAAAAGGCATGTGTGCTCTTTGTTTCTTGATGTTTGTACTTTCATTTTGCAAAAAGGATGTGTTTTTGGCACTTTGTCGTGTTTTAAAAGTGAACAGAATTCGATCAGGATTCCTATTTTTTTTTCATTCTTTTTTTTTTGTATGACGTCGTCAATGTCCATAGCGCTGGATAACCAACTCAGGCAGAAAGAAAAAAAAAACTTGTAGAGGCCCACTTAACAGTTTAGTTTCACCCCAATCAATTTACATAGTGGGCTGTTTCATATGGGTTATAAGATATGTAAATTTATTACATATAATTTGATATGATTAACAAATGTCATTATTGACAATTAACTATGAATTATTATTATGATATTATGTGTATTATGCTGGAGATGGCTTGGATTACTCTTCAGTGTACTGAACGTCTTTGTTCTGCCTCTCTGTGCAAGGCGACAAACACTTCAGCAGGGGACAGGCTGTACGGCTCGTGACCTCTGACCCTGCCCACTGCCACGGAGGGGGTGGAGCTTATCTGTCAGCTGTGGCTCATTTGATTCCTCCCCCTGTTATGAACACTCAGCCCCGAGGCTAGCAACCAGTCTGTGTAGATGTCTCTCTGCTAACCGGTGACACCAAGTACAGAACTGAAACTTTTTGGCCCATGAGACGGTGGCAGAGAAGCGGACATCAGCACAGGCCGGCACGGACAGTCTGGCCTGCAGAGGGCCGCAGCAGCAGTTCCCAGCCAACTTGTTTGTACTATATTGTACTCACTAAGTCCCTGTGTTTCACCTCCCCTTTCCTCTATAGCAATGGAGAAACCCTGTTGGTGTATGTATTTGACATCTGTACAAATGCACCTCTTTGAAAAAGAAAATGAAACCTTGACATATCTGGAATAAATGGGCGGCTTGTGTCTTTATTTTTACACTAACACACACAAACACTGCCTTTAAAACCTTATCTGTCATTAGCTGTTTGTCCTCCATTGATTGGGCTTAGTGCCGAAACTGAGCAGAAAACAGCCCCCTCTGGTGTACGATACAGTGCCTGACATCCCCACTACCTACAACGGTTAAGATACCAATTCTTGTGAAATGTCAAACATCTCTCACAGGAGTTCTGTGTTGCACTTCAAATAATCCCCCTGATCCGGTTGTCTTTGACAGTTTTGCTCTGCTGTCCACTCATGTTTGTCACACAAACAAAAACAGAAGAAATAGAGAATACACTCTACTGTACCAGCAACCCCTATGACAGAAGATATTTATTATTTATTTGATGTTATTTATTATTTATTTTATGCATGTCAACATGCCTACATCATGGCTTGTTATAATACACACCACCACCTCTCACTGAAAGTAAGTGGCAGCAGTGTCAATGCTGGCTATCAAAAACATGTTGGAAAGGAATTGCCTTGACTTTAAGTGCATTGTCCCAAAATCCTGACATTTAAAAATGTTTTAATAGAAAACCTCGAAAACCAACAAAACCGCGGTATCTTGTCCAGAAAGAGGAATCACACTGCTCATTCTCTGATCACAGTGAGACGTGAGAAGTGCTGCTTTTTCAGTATTTTAAAATTGAATTTTCATTTAATAGTGTTTAATTCTGTCATTGCTTTACATGGCTTTTCCCTGAATTACCTTGCTTAAAGTACAAGAGGACAACTTTTCAATGCAGTAGAAGCCACAGACATTAAGATGCCCTTGATTTAAAACGACAGGCACAGTGGAATCAATGAAAGAAGACTTCCATGTGTTTTACATGCACAGCAGGGTAAATC
The DNA here is from genome assembly GCF_043641665.1 of Enoplosus armatus. Lineage (NCBI taxonomy): Eukaryota > Metazoa > Chordata > Actinopteri > Centrarchiformes > Enoplosidae > Enoplosus > Enoplosus armatus. The sequence continues at coordinate 11,844,224 of NC_092195.1, forward strand.
AAGTGTATCTCAAATATGTCAAATGTTTGGAATACATAAACCCAGAGGACTTCATGTTCATCTGGCTCAGTTTAATCTTCCTGACACACCCAAAATACATGCACACAGACACTAAGGAGAGGCACACACTCCTGTCATCAGGAATGTGATTTGCGCACCTTGGAGGAAATTCACAGAATGATCAACACCACTGAGGAAAGTAGCAGAAAGTCCTGCATGCAGTTTATTGCGACATGGTTTCTCCAGTGACAGTTAAAGGGTGACACCTCTGGATCTTGCATATTGATTCTTGCATTCATTCCAACATACAGTTCAGCAGTTTCCCCAAATGATCTCAGCACAAGTATCAGCCTCGTCCTGCTGAGTGTGTTTACATGCATCAGTTTGTTTCACATAGCTCATAGCTCTTGTTTATTCTCGATATGCTGCTGATCTAGAAATATCTCGTCTTCTGTATACACCCAAGTTAAAAGAGTATTTTGAAAGATCAGATCTGAAGTGCACATGCCTCAGAAGTCTGGCTCTCTTTTTACTGTTTCCCAAAACTGAGAAGAATTTACTGGAACAGGACATCTGCATGCGCCCATCCAAAAATGAAATCTGGTACATTCAGTTGTGGTAAATTATGGTGGCTGCAAGCATGTAAACGCACTCGCTGTAGGATTAAGTTGATTAGAGTGCTGTGATTCTTCTTCAAGTCAAACTCTGAGTTAATTTTAATCACAACCTGCAGGAAACTAACAGCTTTCTGACAGCAGATATCCTGAGAGGAACAGGTCGGGTGATCGTGTGTCTGTGCAGGTTTCTCCTGTGTGTGTTACACCACTCTCCTACTATTACACCTTTAAACTCTGCACAGTACGTGTACAATGCATATCATGCAACCTGCGTGTATGTGTGTGGACACCTGTGCGCCCTACTAAGTGAACATCTGGCTGGACTGCTGTGTGACACGGATGAAGGTGGTTCTCCTGCTCAGCTCTTTGAGCTTGGCGGCGCCCACGTAGGTGCAGGTGGAGCGGAGGCCCCCCAACACATCACGGATGGTGTTCTCCACGTCTCCTCTATAGGGAACCTCCACTGTCCTCCCCTCAGACGCCCTGAGAGCAGAGGAGAGAGGAGCAAGCAGGAACAAGGACATTTTTTTTGTTAAAACAGAAATCATTTTCATTGACAAAAGTCACACTATGAGCATATTCACCTCTTACACCTGTAAGACATGTATGGAAAGCTAAATATTCTAGCTCCCATAAACACATGACCACGGTGTAAAAGTTCAAAGTGGATTTATTAATATGTCATTATTTTACAATGAGTATTGTGCCATTTCCTTTTTTAAAAAGGCCTAATTTTGGTATCCAGCACTTTGTGGTGTTATTATGGCACGTCTATCAGCCAATGACTATAATTCTTTGTGTACAGGTTTTGAGCGTCTACTTCTGCAGCACAAGAGAAAAAACACATCAGTTATTAAACTGAATACATATCAAAAGTTAAATCAAGGAGAACAGGAGTCCTTAGAAGCCTCTTCATTTCTGAACCCAGTAATTATTATGCATCTCCTGATATTAGTGTCTCACCTATACTCAGCAACTCCACCCACATATTTCTTCATGGCGGTGTCAGAGCTCATGCCGTAGAAGAGTTTGTATTTCTTCCCGTTCTTCTCAATGACCTCCCCGGAGCACTGGTCGTGGCCTGCAAGCATTCCTCCCATCATTACAAAGTCGGCCCCCGCACCTGAGGAGCAAAGGCAGAGACGTACAGTACAACACAGTCACACATCACCAAGAATGTTGTGACTAATCAAAGCGAACAACAATAGTACTCATAGTAATAGTAGTAATAATACTCACCAAAGGCCTTAGCTACGTCTCCCGGGCAACTGCAGCCACCGTCCTGAGCAGAGAAAAAATAGACGTCAGTCATATGGCTTGAATCGAATCACAAAGGTTTTCTTATTGTTCTAACAGGCTTGGAAGACTGAGGATGCCCTCTACTGGCTGCAATCCAGTATTCATCATAACATTAGATACCATGAGAACATTTATGCAACAGCATAACTGAGGCAGTAACTCCTCTCCACCAGCAGAATGAGACTGCTTTGACAAGTACAGTAGTGCTTAATATAAACTCTACATAACACTAACTTCACTAACTTTGGCTGTCCCTTGTTATTTTTTCGTACTGTGATGTGGGACTTACAGAGATAATGTGTCCTTTGAGTCCGTGGGCTGAGTCTGCACACTCTATCACAGCGCTGAGTTGTGGGTAGCCCACTCCTGTCTTGATCCTTGTCGTGCACACAGACCCTGCAGCACACGAGGTTCACAGAAGACTCATTAGAGAAGTCAACCTTCATGTAACTCTCCCCGCCTGTGTATAATTGCCGCTGCTGTAGCTACAGGAACCTGTTGTCAGTTCAGGTGGTAACTCTACAGGCAACCTTGCAGTTGTAACTCAAATCCTGTAAGTGGACAATGCAGCACTGGTTCTATATATGAAGGACACATACACAACGCTCATATAGTAAGAGGCAGTGTATACAGTAAAAGCTACATGTCAAACCTAGCTGTTTAAGCTACTAAAACAGCATGTCTCTGTCTTTCTGGTTTGTATGTGAGGCCTGTGCAGGTTTGTCTTTACTCAGTGGGAGCACGCTCTTCAGACTATTAGCAGACACATTCAGACAGTCGTACCCACCCACCTGGCCCGATGCCCACTTTGATGATGTCAGCACCGGAGAGGATGAGCTCCTCCACCATCTCCCCTGTTACCACGTTACCAGCCTGCAAGGCAGACCGCATTAAGACACAATCTCACGGCACATCCCATAACTGCCTGCAAAGGGAGTGAACCATCTCTCTTACCATGATGGTGTGTTTGGGGAACTTTCCTCTGACCGTCTTGACAAACTCCACAAAGTACTCAGAGTAGCCGTTGGCCACGTCCAGACAGATGTACTTGAGGGCAGGGACGGCCTCCAAGATGGCACACAGCTTCTCCAGATCAGCAATGCCGCTGCCTGAGCTGGCAGCTACATGCTATGGAGAAAAGCCACAATGGCCTTTTAGGAGGAGACCCTTATACATAAATGTGTGTATTTATGTTTGTGTTGCTAATGAGTAACAACCTACTTCAAAAAAAAGGCAAACATTGACGATGTTACCTCTAAGCAGTCTGGATGAGTAGCAGCAAAGTTTTTCCAGTCTTCTACAGAGTAGTGTTTATGAATGGCTGTGAAGAGGGTGTGCTAGAAAGAAAGAAAGAAAAAAAGAAAGAAAGACCTATTTTTGACTCTATTTGTTCCTATTACTCATCGTGGTTTCTCTAGTCTTGTTTCAAACACAAAAGGCCATTTACATGCAAGAAAACAATATGTTGTCGAAATCAATCAGTTCATAACTTTTGATATAAAGATTACAGACACTCAAGATCCCACAAACTAGCAGATGTCTTACTGCTTCTAGGACAAGGTTGTGAATTCATGTTTTTCAAGGCTCCCTACAACATCTTGATTTTTGTTTTGTGATTCTATGTCAAAGAAATCTCAGCGGAAGGACGCATAGAATGTCTTTGTTGTTTCTTTTTGTTTCTTATGCTCTTTAACTATGTCATATACTTCCTGTGTGCCTACACAGAGACAAATACACAAACACAATGATGCTGTCATTTATTGTTCAACCACTCACTTTGCTGAGGACCCGTGCCATCTCAAACGTCCCTGTGGTGTCCATGTTGGCAGCGATGATGGGGATGCCAGTGTAGGTCTGTTTGGAGTTGCGGAATGTGAAGGTCCTCTGAAGGTCCACCTGAGGGGAGGGGGCACACGATTACCTCTGGAGGCTGTGTTTCGTGAACATTAGTCAGTGTTTTATGTGACTGATGAATCACATTTTTCTATAACGCTGACTGAGGGGCACTGCAGATTTTCTTGAAAATGGGAGCAGCTCATGTGGCTCATGTTCTGAGTCTGTGTGGTCCTAATGGGGGTGCACTGAATCATTTAGATCCAGTGGTTAGCTAAGCCAGTGCTGCTGTAATGTGATAAGCTACATGAAGCAAGCAGGGCCCATTGTGACACACTAGCTGCTCCCTTTACTGGAAGTATTTATCTGCACTGATGATGCAAGTCATAGCTATGATGCCTTTCAAAAAGATCTGCTATAAATAAACCTTATTCCACTGAGTTAACATGACTGGACTGTTAGCTGCTCGAGTTTACACATAACGTTACCTGTGGTATGAAGTCACAGCGCTAACACAGAAGGAGTAACACATTCTTCTTCTCACAAATGAAAAGTTTAATTCATAAGCAATAAAACGCTCCTTTGCTCTATTCAATACGTTCAGGGGTTTTGCTGCTACAGCCTTACTTGGCCTGGTAGCTTATGGTGGTTAATGTTAGCTAATGTTAGCAACTTAAGTTAAACTTTGCTGAGTCAGTACATTGACTTTGTGACTATTTTCTACTTGTGCTACTGTTCAACAACATTTTAGCATTAACCATTATCTTGTAAATGTCACTTGTAGCAGAAGTAGATGGTAGAGAAAGTATATCGTATTAACATGCTCGTAACTCAGTATGTTAAGTTATTATGCCTTATTGGAAACGTATATTGGCTACAAGGAAGATAAGATGAATGATAGATTGATATAAAGAGGCTTATAATGGAAAGTGAAACTTGTTAAGAGTTTAAAACAAATTTTAAGCCTTAAAAATGATTCCATTCACTTAAATCCAACAGTTTCACAGTGCTGAATGCCTTTGTTGAGCAGAGCCAAGACATTTATTATGCAAAACTACTGCAGCTGTGGAAATAGGCAAACAGTAAAGTGTGCCATAGTCTTCACGGTGGAACAATTTTCAGAGCCACAGCAAAAAATGAGGCTACAACTCGTAATGGTGGGAGGAAGAGGAAAGCGGTGAAATATGTATGAGCGTCCAGTCGTGCGTATCCATCGTCTTGCAAGTCAATATAGGCCTGACTCAGCAGGATTTTCCAGTCTAGTCACTGGTAAATCATGACCAAGTATGACACATGGATCCGGTGGCCTCGCTTATAAAGCGTTTTATGCTTTTATGCATAGCGACTTATGCTATGAATTGGGCTATTTAAATAACAGAAGCACAAAAAACAAATGGCTTTCTCCAGTGTCACATATTTACTGTAGATAAAATCTGTATAATCTTTGCAGTTTCTGCATTAAATCACAAATCCCCACATGAAATACATGAATTCTCTTTTATAGAGAGGTTTCTGGGGTTCGATTCTCAAAACATCTGGCTAAGCTGATACAGATGTGTAGCCACACAATTTGAAGGACCTTAATACAGTACATTTCCTGTCATCTGCTATTTATTGCCATGTTGCTGGTGTTTTTGTTGACTCCAATGGTGCAGTCAAAATTCACATCAGGCATGCAAGCATCTGCAAAAAAAGTTAAAGTCCAGACACGTTCCTGCTCAGTGGTGGTGCATCAGTGCTTGATTACCAAATAGCTCACCATGCAGTCTCTTGTTCTGAAAGCAGTTTATCCTCCATGATGTTCATATACCCTCCCCTCCTCTATAAACAACTTTGTGGGTGTCTGGTTAGCTTAGCTTTGGCAGGTGGATTTCTGCTCCTGCTAAATGCAGCAATGATTCAAACAAGAGCAGTCAGAATGTCAACAGATGGATGCTTTCGGAGTGCTAATGCATCAGATTTGGCTGCAGTATATTGGCTGCAATGGAGTCATGTCGTGTAAAATAATACATCTAAAATCAGATCAGTTATTTTAGGTGTTTTCTTTATTATTTAGTTAATGTAGGAAAAGAGGATTTGATGGAATGTCAAGAAGGAGGTGATATTTTTAGTGTAGTTTATAATACACTCAGTGCATGCTTAAGTACTGGCTGTTCACAGTGCTGTTATCTGTGTCTATATATATACATATAATGTTATCCTGATATCTCTTGCATATGGAATGTGCTCTGGTTGACTGTAACACACAGTACTATTTTTAAACAGGTTTTCTGAGAAGTCTCCTGTGTCTCGTGTTGCTTGCCACCTGTCAGAAGCCAACTCCTGCCCACTTCCACCTTCCACCAGTATCATGATCTTGGGTCGGTACCAGTCCCCGATCTAGTGACACATAGCTGTGTTGAGGAAGTTGTGAAGATAAAACAACAAGGAGACAAGGAGGAGAGGTTGTGTTGTCGTAGAGAGCCAAATCAGTGGCTGCTAGATACACTGTGGCCTGTTCATAATGACACATCTCGTCTGATCAAAATCTTCTTTTTCTTTTGTATACCTCTGACTCTCCTCTTTTTCTTTTGTTGTGTTCTCTGTTTGTAGACAGTTATTGTTAATGGCCTCTGTCTGGCACAGGCTGGCCTTGTTTCTGTCACCTTTAAGAAGGTCACTTCGCTGTTACCTGCTCATTCAGGGTAGCTGCTCACCAAAGTACAAAGGCAGTGTACCCTTCCTGGCTTACACAAAACAAGACAACAAGGAGAGGCTCAAATATAGAATTACACTGAGCGGGCACTTTTCAGCTTCAGGGGGGTTAATTCAATTGCTCTGTAAATAAATATGTGTATGGGCCTTCTAACCCTGTTTGCTATCCTGTTTGCTGCCATCCACCCTCATGTATAAATAGTTAACACATCTCTGTTGCATCACCCACCATAGAGGTGTAAGTGTAAGTGTACTTCCTGAATGTAACAGACGTATCCTGCCCTGATGGTTGATTGAACTGTGGCTGTAATATATTATCAGAGTACAACTAACTAACAGTACCAACCTCAGAGCGACTCTTCAGGCTGCTCCTTTTGGGTCTGAAGAGGACATCCTTAAAGTCCAGCTTGAGGTCTACGTCCACGCGAGGCATCTTGTACGCCCAGAATACTGATGACCAGGATGAGGATGATGAGCACGCGGAGGAGAATCCCCTGAGGAAGGCTGCAGCAGCAGTGGTGGTCGCTGGTCCTAAGCCCCAACCACCAAACCCGAACCTCCAGGCGGCCAGCGTATTTATAGCAAAAGGGGGCCCAGCCCAGCCCCGGCCCCCATGGCTTTATTTGGGCCTGGACTCCCTCCCTCTCTCTCTCTCTCTGTCTCTCTATCCCTCTTCCTCTCTTTCTCCCTCCACTCCTCCAGCGTTCTCTCTCTCTCCCCCCTCTCCTTCAGCAGAGTGGCAGCAGCAGCAGTGGCCAGGCTGCCTGACGCATATACACTCGCACACACACTCTTTTACACACACAGACATGGTGGCACTGCAGTGGGTTTTGTGCTGCAGTGCTAAAGAGCACACCTGCTGTCCAGTTGGGGCATTGCTCCCTAAGACAGAGAGAGAGGGGGAGACAGACGGAGGGAGGATGACAGCAACGAAAAGAGAGAGAGGGAGGGATGTGGAGACTCAGATGACGACACACTAAAATGGAAAAGTAATTTATTAGTTAGTTATTCATGTGGGATGATGTGAAATAGGGAACATAATGCTTTGTCGTTTCTTTGAACATGTGTCTTTATATTTATCTTTCCTTGATCAAGTGTTTCTTTGAAATTGTTAATGCAGCCGTTGATCTGTCTTTTGTTCTGCTTTAGTTGAAGCGCAGCATAAGTTCAGTCAGGAAGACTATCTTCCACTCCTCATCACATCCAGATCTTCAGCCATCCTTCCACCACCACCACCAGTGTCGAGACTCCATCCGGGGGCATCCAATAATACTCACGGCTTCACTGCCCCCCTTAAAATATGATGGCGTCACGATGGGATCTAATCGCCAAAGACTCTTCACATTTCTCATCTTTATTATGCAAGTCTTAATAAAATATTTGTTCACTCTTATGAAGTCTCTCCTGATTGAAATGCCAACTGTGCATCTCAAAGAAAAGAAAGACTTTGGTCTTGAAATACTTTGTGCATCAAAGTTTAACTCTTTGATCCCTTCTGTTCAATTAAGTGTAAAAACGTAACGTATCATATGGTCTATTATTGTATTCTGTATTGTATTAAAGATGCCCTCCACTCAAAAATGTGTTTGCTTATTTTATTTTATTTTTTTTTACTTCACTTGGATGTTTAAGCTTCACTGTGCAGAATGAAGTATGTGCAGAGTTTGACACTGAAGAGGGGAAAAGTTCTCAGTTAGTTAGAACGGGTTAGAACGTACAAGCATGACTTTATAACTAGTTTGGACACCAATCCTGGTCCCATATGTAACTTATACAGTGTGATGTGGAAACTTGAATCCTACAGTGCATACACTGAAAATTGACTTTTCAGTGACATAGGAGACATCTTGTGTCCAGCAGTTAAGCAATATCTAGTATTTTAATGTGTCTTAAAACATGTCTGGAGTAGATCTTTATTAGTATTAATTATCATGAAGTTTTAAAAAGCACTATTATTTAATGTATTATATTAGGCACTTTTAAATGGGCCTAAATTCTATTGTAAAACTTAAAAGTTGTATAAATACAGTACTGTCTAAAACAAGTACACATTACTACAAGATGGTCCTGAAAAGTCATTATGAAGACATAACTTTACATTAGCAGGAGAGCAATTGATTTAGTCCAGAAGAATTAAATAATCTATCAGGTTATGAGCAATTTAAGTGAATATTTTCAAGTTATTTAGTTATTTATTTGATCGAAACTAATTACAATATAAGTTGGTCCATTTGACATTATATGGTATATTTTTCATAGCAGCAGATCAAAGAAAAGCCCCCATAGCATTATATATTGCATGAGCATCAATTTCCCAGCATTTATAACTGTCAGTACAGCGAGAGACCAGTAGATGTCAGCACAGCTGAAGAAAACTGCTGCTAAATAAAGAGCAGAATGAGCGCCAGGGTCAAAACTCTTGTTAAAGTGTTTCCTGGCAACAAGACGTTCCTTTATGATATTTATGTGTCTGTTTGTCACTGCCTTTACAACCCTGTTACATTGTTTCTGACAAGGGTGTCTTTGTATTCAGTCCATGCAGGAAGCAGTTATTCCTGAAAGCATGAAAACTGTGAAAATCAACTTTTTCTACAGACTCTCATTTCCTGCTCTGGAAGCTTGTGACAAAGAATGAAGGTGAATGGGGTTCATTCAGTGTACACTCTGCATTTCAATGTCAATAAAGGAACTAAGTGAAGTAAAAGTAATTCGATTCAAATAATTTGTAACAAATTGACTGAACTGAAACAGTGTCTTGGAGGGAAGCAAATTGATTGATTTCAATTTAAAGTGTGGTCTAACAATAATACATTCTATTTACGGAGTGCTCTACAACAACAAAAAACAGAGCAAAGCTTTAACTGTATATATATTCTTTAATAATACTGTAATCATGATTGGCTCTAGATACACTGAACCTAACCTCATTATATAACTGATGAGATCAGTTGCTATGAACCCACTGCTCTTTAACCCCTTGTGCACGTCACACTGAACTGCATTGATAAGAGGGTGCTGAGTAAGGTCAGCCTTTTACAGCCCTTTATGGCAACAAAACTGATAAGAAAAGAACAGTCTGGCTTTAACTCTGTGCTCTCCATCTGTCCTGTGTCAGATTGTCGGGGTCACAGCTGGAGTCTCAGGTGTTTGCCTGAGTCACAGGCTGAGGGAGGAAGTAGGTGAAAGTGCAACAAGTAGCTATCTATCTTTACTGCTTGTATGGCATGGCCCACTCTGTTTGAACTACCTGTAATGTTTAACTTAATGTCCAGAAACGGCCCTATATATAAGTCATAGGGTCGCTCAGCCCGTGTTATTTAAACACTGTACTCATGCTATACTCATGTCACTCCGTCAGTCCACTACCGCTTTAGTCCAGAATGAAATATCTCAACAACTGTTGGATGAATTGTCATGACATTTTGTGCAGATTCATTGTTCCCAGACAATGAATCCCAATGAATCCTTTGTTGATCCCCTGACTTTTCCAGTAGCTCCAGTAGGTAGAGACCTTCATGTCACTCTCAGGATAAATTGTTGTAACTTTTCATTTTTCCTCTTGCGCCATCATCAGGTCCAAATTTTAATGTGTCCAATACTTTGGCTTATGACCAAAAACATGCAAAACTAATGACGTTCCCGTCAGCCTCACTTGTACTTTGTGTTTAGTGAATTTGCAAATGTTTGCATGCTAACACACTAACCTAACATGGTGTGTACAACCTCATAGAGCTGCTAGCATGGATGCAGACTCTACGTCTTGTTCATGTGCACATATTTTTACAGTATTTATTTGATAAGCACCATGTTCACTACCCATCCATTATGCAATTAAAACATCTTCTAATCGCAAGAAAATGGTATCTAGCATTATAGGTGTTTTCTTGCTGGCTTTTATTTGCTCAGGTTTGCACTTGCAGAGGATAAATACCAAAAACTAATACTTTAACAACTGAATACTCTTTTCTTTACCACTATAATTGTACTTGTTTTCTACAGACTGAAGACTAGATAGTTTGTTTAAGAAACAAGAAGCCCTTTGTGCTATCCTTCAGGATTTTCAAATAAATCATTAAAACAATATTGTTTCTTCATTTTACATTTTAACATTTTAACATTTTTCAGGTGTACACAGAGAACCAAAGGCCTTTGCAATCATTAGCATTACATGCTGTTTACACCCGTCTTAAACTTCCATGAGAACTCGGAGGAATGCACACATGCACACACACACACACACACACACACACAAACACACACATACACGCACACACACAGAGACCAGACTGTCTCACCCTGTATCCAGTAACCAGCTGATGATGCCATCCAGAGGTGGGCTCTGTTTGCCCAGAGGAAACTCAAAACTCAACTCTCAAACACATTCAGAGGAGCTGCGTTTCCCTCAGCAGTGTGTCATTGGGCCGAGCAGATGTGAAAACCACATGGCGGTGGGTGGGCGAAGTCTGTGAGAATCTTTGATGTGCTTTTCCTGGCATGAGTTGAAGTGATAAGAACTTAAAAATTCTATTTGCTTTTCCATCTGAATGGCTCAGGTAATGAGGATGAAGAAGAGTCTCCATCAGAGAATACGCACCGCTTTGTGTTGTGAGGTTTGAAACGATGACTAGAATTTGAATCCAGGGGATGACATCAAGCTAAATGTTCAGCACTTCCTCTTTCTCAGTAGGCGCCTCTTTCTGCATGTGCTACACTTAAACAGATGTAAGTGTAAAAATAATAGTAATACGCTGAAACCCCAGAGAAGTAGGTCAAATGCCATTCTGGGTTAACAAGAAAGCATGGCAAGTCTTCTGAGACACAGTGTGACACGCAGAGGAATGGAACAGACTTGCTTACTTGTAGAGCTATTTCCCTACATGCTCTCTACTCCTTTGTAATATCTTGTCTATTAAAATGAATATTAATATAATGGAACTCTACATGGTTAACCTAATTCTTAAGTATGTTTCTTAAGTCATAAACCAGCTCCTAACCTTAACCATCATGCAGTCAGTGTTGGTCAAGGCACCACATATTTTTTACATCAGTCAGTTCTGTCTGAATTGGTAGAAATTACAAGTAATATTTTGTGGCACACCGAGTCCCAAATTGAACTCTCATTCTTTGTCATTTGGTTCTGACATGCAGAGTTAACACTGGCCAAGTAGCCAGTCATAAATGTGGCAGATGTTTCCTTGAGAGGCGCACAGAAAGTGACAGTCGCTCTCAGCATGCGACCGAGAAGTAATTCAACACTGATGGCAGCAGTGCAGGCCAGTGGGAAAAAGCCAACAGTGCAAAATTGTGGATCTGTTATGACATTAAGAAATATTTCATAAATTCAAACATTTACAACGAGGGGTTTATTTAAGGAAATGGCTGATAGTGCCTGCGTCATCACTCCTTCCAGCTACAAATCATATCCCACCTGAAACACCTTCCTGTGTCTCTCCAACCTGTGATTTTAAGTTGAGTTGTTTCCCATCATTTATATCCACACATAGCACAACCTAGTTTCAGTTGTGAGAACAGTCGCTCCCACCATAGTAAAGTCAGACATTCTACTGATGGAAATGGGTCACAAACCACGCCTCTATCAGGTTTTATTGACTATTGCTCGTGGCTACATGCACACTAGAAAAGGTACATTTGCAAAATAAAGCCAATAAAATAGACATTTAAAGATATATATATATATGGTTTTAAAACAATCACATAATGGTAATGAAAAAGGGTGAATCTGTCCATTAATAACGAAACATTAAAAGGGCTGTAAATGTCCCACATGCCAGTGACATTTTATTGAAACACGATTTCATATAAATATGCAACAGATTAGGCAAATCCAAAATCCACAGTCTTCAATGAAACCACTAAGCCTTTTTAGTTTTCCCTTTCTATTTTTCTCTGGCATTGGCTCTACATGTCACCTCCCACTGCAAAATCCATATTTTGTTGGAAATTTCTCAACAAGAGATTAACGCAGTTGTGTGTGGTGTTAGATACATTTTGGATTAGTTTGACAAAAGGGAACGTTCTCAGATTTGCACATTTCTGAGAGCTTAACATCTCTGCAGTCTTTCCATGTTTTTTTCCCCACTGCTTTCTTTAGCAATATATCATAATACCATAAACTTATCCACCTTTTTTCCTGACATGACGGATGGTTTTCCTGTTTGTGCTTCAACTACATGTCACCAGGTCAAAGCAAAGCGTCAAAGTGCAGAAGCCGTGACATGACCAGTTTGGCCCCCTTTGTGGCTACATGTGCATGCATGTGAATCTGTGTCAGGAATCTCAACAGGACAACGTGTCACTGTTCTGAGGCTGCAGCATGTTTTTCATTTCACTTCACTGTATCTCAAGGTTGAAGTTTAACTTTACAGACAGGTTGTATTCTGTCTGCTGCTGCTTATTGTGTCGTTGTTTTCTGACCTGCAGTGATACTGGAGGTCTGCATGGCTGACTGAGGAGAAATCACAGCACTCTACCTCTCTGCTGTCATCAGTGTCCTTGGAGTTTGTTTAATGGCAGTGATGGCTGAGAGCAAATAAAAAAAAAGAGATAAGAAGAGAAAGGGGAGAGACAGACAGAAGCATTCTCATCCAGAAGTTCATGAAAAGACAGAAGAGTTCAGAGAGAGGGATGAAGTCAGACTAATCAATAGCTGCTGCACTTCATTGTACTTATTTGCTAGACTTTATAACCACAGTCCAGTGGAGCTTGTCATTTCTCATCAACATAGAGAGCCTCTTTGCACCACCGACTGTGCAACTCTCAAATCCCTTTCCTCGTCTGACAATGACAAGTGAGGCATTGACCTTTCAGTGCGCGATACACCTGGGGTGCTGGAGAGGTGAGGACTAAAGTCATGGCAGGTATTCGCTCCCCACAGCAGGTCACAAGAAAAAACCCTTTTTGACCTCTCTTCTCACCATGTTTCATCTGAAACCTCTGAGGCCCCGACTGTTTCAAGACAGCAGGTTTACGGGTTTACCTCGATAACTTTGCAAAGTAAAACCAAGAACAGGTCTCATGGCTGATGTTTACATTTTAATTTGAGAGAATTCCCGATTTTATTATCCATCAGTAAAGCTGCCTATTGGAACAGAGGCCAGATACGAATGTAAAAGTGTCACAAGGGAGATGACTTGTCAGCCCCTCATCATTTGCGAACAATTCAACAAACCAAAGAGCAGTTTTTCCTTTCCTGATATGTCTTATTTGATGGATGTATTGAGTCCGAAATAGGCAAGAGGTATCCAGTATTTCATAAGAAAAAGGCAATGATTTAAGAAAATAGTTCTTTTTCTTTTATCTCTTTAATCATCTGGGGACCACTCAGATTTATTTTCAGACCTTTGGGGGATCCAAGCCTCCAGGTTGGGAACCAATGGTCTAGTGGTGCCCATTGAAATCATTAGTGCACCAACAACATACGTTAAATCCAACACACAGTACAGTCTTGGTCATATACATTTCTAGTCTTACTTGTTCTGAATAGGGTGTCAAGTGACGGATAACACAAAACTGTAACAAACGTCCCACAAATCCAGAGTGTTTGTTTTTTTAAAAACAACTTTATTAATACTTTCTTTTGTTAAAAACAGAATATATAAAAATGATTTAATTCTTTAAGAGTTATTTTACAGAGCATAGTGGCTTTTGCTTCAGAAAACAGAAACAAATCACTACTTGTATAATATGGAAAAATAAAAAGTACTTCCCCTGCAGCGACTTAGCTTAATCGAGTCAGCATTAAAGAAATAAAGTTTTCCTTTTCTTACCAGAAAAACAAAAAAGTCTGTGGAAAGTTTATTATAAACACGGTGTTGCTGCTACATTAAGGCCAAACCCCCCTACAGACGTGAGGAAAACTTCCTTGGTAAAGTGACAGTTTTTTTAAAAATATAGTCTTTGAAATTAAATAAAACTTGAAAATGAAAAGCTTTTCAAAAAGTATTGCACAGACAGATCTCCTAGTACCCTTTAAAAATATCAAAAAGGAAAGAATTTATAGCTGAGGTTTTCAGAGGAAGCAGCTGCTGCTGGACTAATTCCTATGTTTTTTGTATATAGCTGTGGTTTCTGTGTCTGGCAGAAGAGCATTTTGTGCTCTTAATTTCTAACTTTCTGTTGGCATGGAGATAAAAATGTGAAAAGCAGCAGTCTATGAAACTGGGCTTGTTGTTGTGTGTGGCAGTTAATCATCAAGACCCGCTTTGAGTGAAGGAGGTTGTGAGTGTGTCAAGATACTGCATTTCATGTCCATGTCCTGGTCAGCTAAAAGAAGGACCCCATTTAACCCACAGATCACAAGAACAGGACCATGGTGGCCTTTGCGCCTGGTGTGTCTCATTAGTATGCAGTGCTATACCCAGAGCAGTGCTGCTTAGCCTCTAAATACCCCCTAATTGGCATGGAAAACATGGAACCTGAAAAACAAATGAGAAATAAAATATAAAAAAATGCATTCACTCTGTTACACCATAAAACTCTTCTCAAATGAAAAACAGATAAGCTTTAAAATGTCAGGAAGCATTAAAAATAAAAACAAGACCATTATGTACAGTGTTTAGCTTTTCTAAAAAATGGTTCGGGTTCTGGGGCTAGGAGCCTGATATGGAGCAAAGAAAAACGAACAACAGACAAATTCAAAAACAAAAACAAAAGTTTCTATTCTGTATCAGGTCAACTGATGCAATAATTTAAGAACGAATAAGGGCCTAATCTAAAATCAGATTGTGGCAGGGGTAATGATGTTTAAGAAATGCGGCATTTGGACAGAATGACACAACCAACAGCAACAATACTGAGAACCAACCAGACAAACTGACAGTCCAAAGGTAAATAATAACACACACACACACACAAACACACTAGTTGAGGGAGTGGTTTGAATGTGTCGATCTTTGATTATGCTCAGGAGTTTCTATATGTTTGGTAGTTCAGAGTCCAGGCAGGAAACGCAGACGGACGAGAAATGTTCCTTCTTTGTGAAACCTTGATCTGGCTGACACAGCTTCAAAAAAAGTGTTCAAAATGGAGTTTGGTGCGTTTAGTGGAGTTGTCTTTATGTGTGGTAGATCTTGTGGTCGTACTCTGTGGCAGAGCAGCTGTGAGGAGAATCCATTTCTCTGTGAATGGGTGCGGGGATGCTGCTGCTGCGGTGCTGGTGGTTGTCGGTCAGCGTCAGGTTCAGCAGGCTGGTGCAGGTGGGCAGGTAGATGTGCTGCACGTGCTCCACCTCCGACCGACACACAGGACACAGCTGAGGGGAAGAAAAGAGACGGATTAAGCCCCAAGTATGTTTATTTTCTAATAGTGAGCTTGTATGCAGAGTTGACACACTGGTCGGACGTCACTTGTGCTTTGAGCCAAATCTAAAGTGGCCCAACTAATGCATTAAAGTTGTGAACCTTTCAGTGGTCCATTACCCTTTGTCAATATATTTTGGCATGCTTCTCCAGGGAATCTTGGGTGGAATATTTGTTGTTATGAAACATAAATTAAGACCTCATCACACACCCATAGCACATCTCAAACATTTCATGACCACAAGTCATTTTCTTAAAACAAAAACAAAAAAAACAGACCTGAGCAAACTACACCAAGGTAACAAATGTGTCAGTCTTGTAATGTGTGATAAATGCACATGTTGCCAGTAAACATGTGAACCAAGACGTGTTGGCAAAAGAAAGGTGCAAGCTAAGAGAATATATGCAACCACAATCAGACAGTACAGAGAGTCACAGAAACCTGCTCTTTCATCAAATGAGCTGGGGAGACTGCTGCTGTTAAGGCGACTCAAAAGCCACCACTCGGGTCATCTAACCAATATCACTGCTACAAAGAACACTGTGATAAACTTCTTAAAGTAAAAGAAAAGGGATCGCTATGATGTGAAAACTGTTTCCACAATCATGCTGAAAGCAGTTTCTTTCCTTCCTTCTCTTGTCTCTTTCTACTGACTCATTCCCACGTCTATTAGCTGGGTCACGTTTCTTAGTTGAGTTAATTGAAGTGAGATTTGCCTGGCTGCTATAATCCCTTCATAAGACAAACTCACACACACACACCATCTGCTTCCACAAAGATGGGCAACATTTAGCTGATTAAGTGTGGGGACAATCAGGTCAGCAGAGTGTAAGCAAGGCTTTGGACGTTGTTTAAAGGACCATAAAAAGGATGAGAAGTTGGAACTAAAGTATAATTAAAGAGCTTTCGGTATAGCTGGAAACTCAAAGTAGGCTGAGCTGAGCCTTGAGTCAAGGACCAAACAGAAAACAAAGCAAAACTTCTTTGGTTTTCAAGTTCTTGTCGTCTAATTTACTTGTATCAAGTACTACTTTTAACGTAGTGTTGACATCAGCATTTGCAGAATAGCAAATGCCAGCAGTGCTGTCACTTCTTAGCGCATATGACTAAAGAAAATGCTAAACCCACCCCTGCGTCTTTTCTACGGAAGTCTAAGTTTATCAGCCATTTTCATAATGAGTGAAGAAGAGTCTCACCTGGAGCTGATTTGCGCAGGTCTGGCAGCACACCATATGGCCACAGGGGCAGAACGCAGCGTCTATCTCCTCCTCGCAGCACAGCATGCACAACAGAGCCTCCCTGAGCTTCTGCAGCCGCTCCTGCAGGGCTCGGCTCTGCTGGCAGCTGCCGCAGTCCAGCCCCTCATCCTGCTGGTCGTCTCTGCTTGGGGAGCGTGAAGGAGAAGAGCGCTCGCCGCTGCCGGAGCGGGAGCGGGACACCAGGTCCACGACGCCAGAGTTGTAGAGGGCGCGGCGGGCGTGGTCGTACACTTCCTTGGAGGTACGTCGAATGTCAAAAACATACTTCTTGCCCAGGTTGATGTTTTCATTGAGGAAAAGTGAAGCTAGGTGGCCTTTAAAGTCTCTGCTGTACTGCATCATCACTGCATTAGTAACTGTGTCACACCTAGACATGAAAATGAGATAAGACATGATTACAAAAATGATGAGATATGATTACTAATGTCAGCAAACCAAAATTATCTGCAGTAAGACTCACATCTGCTCCCTCACTGCTGTGGAGGGTATGTCTGCTTATTTAATTTCCCCCTACACTGCTTATTTAGGCAACACCTAATGTCCATCCTGTTTGGATACCACGTTCACCACTATGAGAAAAACACTGCACTCGTTTCTGAGCAAGCAGGATGAAGACATGCCTGCAAAAAAAAAAAAAAAAAAATCAAAAAAAAATCTGCAGACTCTGAGCTAAAACCCATCCCTGAAACAAAAAGGACAGGGCTGCCTTTTGTACCTTTGTACTATTGTGACTGAAGGAGAACAATTTCATAGCTCAGCCATTTGAATTGTGCCCACTCACTGCAATTTCAGACACACACAGACACCGTCTGTGGGAAGCAAAAATGCCATCTTTACCCACTGAAGATTGTCCTGTGCAATCTATGTCTCCATCCACACTCATTCGGGTCAAGGACATGTTTTACGTGGCTATGTGTCCCACTTTGCATGCATTTATACCATAAAGAGGGTTAAAAGGGAACAGGAGCACACTGTGGGCGAATGCACACTCTGTAAGCACTGCATGTCAAGTAGAGCAGAACAAGTCAAGTTTACAGAACACATTTTAGGTCAGGCCTTTCCCTGCCTCTCTCATAATCTACCCGTCTTTAGTGAAGGACGGTGAACAATAGACTGGTCTATATCATCAAAACAAGCTGCAGCGGTTAGAAAGATTGTTTTAAAGCAGGTCAGGTTTGTGGATGACTAACATCTGTATCAAAGACTGTTGACAGACAGTTTTCATATTAGAAACACAAACCTCAACAGAGCTTAAAATGTTTTTTAATTGATATCTTTGCTCTGTACACAAGGTGAGCTACAGTCTTTAGTCGCCTTCTCTGACTTGCCTCTAATAATTAAGGCAGTATTGACTTTGTGAAAGAAGTTATTAAAAAAAGGCCTGAATCCACTTCCATTAAAATGCGACTGCACAGCTGTACAGCTTCAGAGTGTGTGTACGTGTGAGTCATTGATCTGGGCTTAAATACTGTATGTCTTTAGCTCTCACCTGTAGAAGGCGTGGGTCTCTGTAATGGCCCGGTACAGTCCACTGGCTGCCCGGTTACTGATCAGCTTGAACAAAAGCACCACACTGTCACTTGTGTCCTTGGTAACTGTCAGGTACACAGTTTTCCCCGACTGGGTGGCAATCTGGATGACTGGATAGCTTACCCTAAGAAGAGACAAAAGGAGAGGAGACATGTTACATATTAAATGTTATTCAAGGCAGACATGTACCGTACCATCACTAGAAGAATACACACAGCTATTTGCAGCATACCTGTTGACTAAGCTAAAGTCCTCCTTGCAAATGGCGATGCCCTCAGGGCCGACTCCTATCGCCAACCGTTGGCCATTTGCATCGCGCACCCAGTGCCACTCCACACCGTAATGCTCCAGAGAGGAGACCAGCTGCAGGGCCTGATACTCCACAGAGGCCTGGCTCGAACCCTCCAGAGCCTTGTGTCTGGATATGATACTGCAGAAGGGAAGAAAAGGCCACCATTTAAGTTTATTTTGCTTTAACACAAATGACAAGATAATCTTATAAATCGAGGAACACCTACTGTGACAGGTGTATTATACAAGCAGGATAAATGCAATGCGGTAGTGTGTTTTTAACTTTCAGAGTTGAACAAACCCTCAGGCAGAGAGCTCTGATGTTAAACTGGTTCTTTTCTGACAACTATACTTGTGAGATCAATGCTTAGGCTAGCTGTGTGGCCACGAGTGGAAGTAACCAATTACATTTCCTCTTGTCAATGTAACAGATCTCTTTTCTCGTTTAATTCTAGTAAGGGTTTGCTGAGGAAGGAGGTTGTATATTTATAATTGATAAATCAATTATAAATGTATGCACAGGCTGCAAATCTATAGAAAAGGAATTTACTGTTCGACATAAGGGCTTTGGGTACACTTTGAGCAAGTCATTTACTTGAGTAACATTTTAAGTAACAGTACTTTTATTTGAGTACAAGATTCTAGTACTCTCGCCCTGCTAATGGCATATAATGATATTGATCCACAGTAGCGAGATCATTCTATGAAATGTATAAAAAGAACTGTTGGGAAATGCTACACCTTGTGAGTGTAGGTGTAGCAGTGATCAGCTGTGCCTGCTAACTCAATACAGAACATGGATAAAAAGTTTAATGAAGCAGGTTTGGCAGATGGCGCTTGATAATGTATAATTTAAGAGTCTCAGCATTTGAGGCACAGCGCCATGTGCAAAACAAATGGTTCCAGTAAGCACTCCAAAGGCTGTAACTACAAAATGGAGACACTGCAGTGAGTCTTGGATAAATGCCCAACAGTTGCAGGTGGGATGGGCATTGCTGTGGAAAGTGTGGCGAGTTGTTTGCATAGTGCAACGGGATCCACGCTTTTGTAAGAGTGAATTTTTGTCACCCTCATCTTGTTTACAGAGAAAACATTCAAGATGTACAGTGGGAGGTTCGGTCAGTGCAAACACATGCTACGTGATCTCCTGGCAGCTGCTGTGTTTGGCCGTTCAGTATTAGCTGTCATACAGCCAACACACACACACACACACACACACACACACACACACACACACACACACACACACACACACACACACACACACACACACACACACACACACACACGGTGTGTGTGTGTGTGTGTGTGTGTGTGTGTGATGTACTCTTATCTGAAGTCTTTCACCTCAGATAGATAAAGTTACTCTGACTGAAAAGAGACACCGCAATTTATAAAATGCTGCAAAATATAAAAGACACCACTGTCAGTTCAAGTCAGTGCAGCAGTTTTGGTACTTTTTGCTTAAGATGGCATTTTGATTTATTAAAATTAATTTCCTTGAACAACAGCTGCCACTTGTATTATATTTAGCTCATTGCCATGACCCATTATTTACTTTTCATCACTCCTACCTCCCTCAGAGATAGTGAGGAGACAGAGCTTCAGGAGAGCTGACACAGAGAAAAGGTCAGCAGGTTTCAAGGATTGGCCAGAGCTGGTTAACATGTATGTATAAGGGTAAATAAAAGTATGTTCAAATCCCAGTTGTCTTGTGTAAACTACCTCAAAACCCCAAAATCATTAGTGATGGCATCAGGTCAGGGTAGGGTTTTTGTTTTTATTTAATTACAGTTAGATGTGAAGAAAAGAAGAAAAAGATTCTGTGCCAGAAGCAAAATAATGAATACCTTTTTCATGCATGTATCTTAGCAGACAAGAATTTCAATTTCCTGCTCTACTTGGAGCCCATGTTGGGTTGCTTAAAGAGTGTTGTACCTGTCGATAGTGGCAGTGCTGGCCTCCTCTCCGCACAGCTCCGAGTACCAGTACTGGGCTGTGTTTTGGTTATAGTCACCAAACTCGGCCTGTGCCAGGAGTGCACTCAGCTCCTCTGCCTGTTCCGAGGCCATCCGTAGGTGACCGTTATGGAGGTCCTCCTTCACATGCATGAAGAAGACGTGTCTGGTGGAGAGAAAGAAAACAGAACAGTGGTCAAATGGGAATTCTTTCAATTGCCAATATGATGTAGTAAATAAGTGTTACCTGAATAAACCCTTTACTTTACATTTATCCAGAAAAAGGACAAATCGTCATCTTTAACATTGTGCACCCCATCATAAACAGTGCCCACTTTCATTGTTCAACCGACTTTCATGTGTAGTCACTGAGGAGCCAGGACAACTGGTGCACACATGGGCCATTGCAGGGCTTGAATTTCAGACAGCAGGTGTTTGTGTGTGTCCAGCAAAAGGAAAAAACAACTGACATTTGTTCAATAGTCACAATGACTCACTTTCTCTTTTTCAATCTCTTCCTCAAAACACACTATGGGAACTTCCTTTATGTGTGAATTCACGAGTGGCTCTAAAAGTGGAAGTAGACAAACTATTACTACTACTACTACTACTGTATCTGCGTGACCGCCACTGTGGGTTATTAAGCTATAAGTCTGAATGTTGAATACAAAATGGGATTTAAAAAGGTGTTACAATGGCCGGCATCCTGTCTGCGTCTCTTGCTCTGCGGCTCAATGTCAAAAATGTGATTCAATAACGTCACACTCGTGCAATATGCCCATTTAAAGACAAACCAAGTTTCCACTAATCTTGTTTTGCCTGAAAGGGGAATTTGTGTTCAAAAATGAGGTGGGTTTATGAAGTGACAGTTCAAAGATTAATGGTGGTCAAAAACAACAATTGTTATTGTTTGGGCTGAACGATTAAATGAGAACACAGAGTTCTGGTGTGGCCAAGGAAAACAGCTAAATTTTAAAAAAAAACATGCCGTGGCAGGTCCTTTCCATTGTTTTGACCAGAAGATGTGAGGAATTTCTTTCCTTCTAGCAGCAGGAGACAAGACGGTAAGAAGGAGCAACACCCTCGGTGACTCAATCCTTAAATCATGAAGGAGGTTGAACTGAAGTAACCTAAACAGATCCTGCATTGAGATGACCTAAGGCGCAGTAACCTTAAGAAGATTGCACAGGCCTGCTTCTGTAACCACTGGCCAGAGGAAAGCTATTCAACTGTTTTTTGTTGTTGACTAGCTGGGATCCTGTTAGTGTGCCTGGTGACTGCATGCAGTGACCCAATGTTAACTCCCTGATCACACGTTATACGCTCTATAGACCCATCTATAGACCCATCTATAGACCATAGACCCTGACAAGAGTTCGAGCAGTAGACAATTCAATTCAAAAAGGAATGGCTGTGAATATTTTGGCCTGATGTGTAGTAGAGTAAAAGCAGACTGCGCCTGAAACCGCTTGTTGTTATTTCTGCTAAAAAAAAAAAAAATCTCCCTTGGGCTACAGTTCTCTTTGAAGCATGATGCAACGAGAGACATTTTTCACTTGTGCAAATCAGGTCACTCTATGACTTGAGGATGTTTGAGAGGGTTTAGAGCGACACTGTGGGGAAGCACTCATCAGCCCTATTAAGTTTATATAAACCCATTGTGTTTTGTTTATGTAGAAGACGCATCTCGCTGAGATGTCTCGTGGGAACTACAGGGGACACGAGAATGAGCTGGAGGTGACGTTTCCTCTGTCCTCTTATGGGACTCTTGAGGGAGCAGCGCACAACTGGTGGCAGAATATGCACACTTGTGTACTGTAACGGCTTCAGTTTGCAATAACAGACACGCCTCATCCAACGAACATTCACGGCGCTTCCAAGGAGTAACAACAGTAGCGAAAAGCAGCTGTGAGGCACACAAACAAAGCCAGTCTACGCCACCCCTGATAAAGCCAGACCATAACAACGAAGCCCCATAGCAGACTAGCCTCAGGCATAACAAACAGTGCTTTGATATGGTGTTAAACATCCCATTCCCTCCAACGCACACACACACAAACACTGCGCTCTATTGTGTCAGGCCCAGCAGGCATCATGTGACGGAGCACTGCTAGTTAGCTACCTGCCTGACGCAAACAATAGGGCTGACTTGACTGGGAGTTTACTACAGGGTGCCGACAAAGGGTTACTGTAGGGCAAGACGCGGAGGTTACTATAGTTCAGGTGGGGATTGGCAAGAGGTTAATTTCGATCACTGTGCCGGTGAGCAAGGCATTTAATATCTTAAAAGCTTCCTTCAGCACGTCTGGGCCTGTTGTTAGTTTGGTGTTGTGATACTGACAGTGTGACTTCTCGTGTTACTTATTCTGAGTTTAACCTCAGCATTGTTTCATTTAACCAACTATCTATGACAATGCAGTCTATGGTATGTATGAGTAAGACATCAGACTCCTGCATTCCCAGTGTTGTGCTGCTGCTGTATATATTTTTAACTTTTATTTTTCACTTAAATATTGTAAATGTGTATATTTTTATTTTCTAATTCTTATTTTTACATTTTGTACATACTTTTATTTCTAAATTTATGCTGCTTTCTAATCTTGAATGGGAGCACCAGTACTGTAAAATTTCCTCCCAGGAATCAATAAAGTATTTCTGATTCTGATTCTGATTGTGGGCACCCACCATCATTTGAAAGAAAACGCCTAGTATAAAGACATACAGTAGAACGGGTTAACAGGCCGTGCAGCAGAGGTAACTACAGTTCACCGCTTCTGCTCGACTTCCCTGAGGCATCAGATATGCACTCTGCCAAACACCACAAAAACATGACTTAAAAAAAAAAAAAAAAAAACGACAACGCACAGCTTCTTCACACGCAGAAGGTAACAATTTCTCCCACTGAGGCCCCTGTGGAGCTACACTGCTACTGTATCTGCTCTGAACACCTGCTTTGCACAGCAATAACGCACTGCATAACTCTTGTTATGATAACAACAAGGGCAGAGGTTTTGTACAGATTGCAAAAAACAGTCTGGATACTCCATCAACTGTTTTAGTTTCAGAAACCAAACTCATACATTTCTATCTATACTTCCTTGGCCTCTACATTAAGTAGATGGCTTCTCAGACAGCTGTCCCAGGATCAGTCTGCTCAGGTGGTGTAGTGCTGCCTCAGCACCTGTCATGGTCCCTCCTAAACTCAGTGCATGGGAGAGACGACAGTCCACAAATCCATCATGGGCACAACCTCTGAGACCTACTGATGTGAAGTGACTGGATATGTCTGTATACTGCTACACACTGAAAAAATAGACGTTATTCCTTTGCAAACCCATCAAGTTTACACAGGCCTGTAACCAAGGTGACAAGACAAGAAACAACAGAATGAATAAATGACTCCCATGCTCAACCAAACAGGCATCCAAGCAGATGATAGGGAGTTCAAGTCGCTGTGACTCTCATGAGAGTGACTTGGACTTAAACTGAATCACAGGACTAGAATCTGTCTTGCTGACTATCAGCAGCTTTACCTGGCCTCTGTATGCTTCCATTTGATTCACCATGTCAAGGACCAACACACATTTACTATTCAGACACCATCATCAGGGTCATCCATGAAGTGTACTCTGAAAGACTGAAGCATCACAGCATTGCCTTGTTCTTTAGACTGGCCCTCGCTTAACACACGAGACCCAGACTGAATGTCAGGAAGTCTGTGCCGAGACAAAAGTCTCCTGGCCTACTTTTACTGTATACACCTCATCATTGTTTTGTCCTTCATAGAGATAACCTATAATCATTGTCTTAAGAAGCTTACTCATTTATAGTCATAATACCCCTGGTAATGCACAGGAGAAAGAAGTGGTTGTGGGGGAAGGAGAGGTCATGTAGGGTGCTGCAGGAATGTTTGAATACTTGATTGCCTGGTTGGACTAATTCAATTAAAGCAGGCCTGAACCCTGAGAAAGAATATTTGAAAATAGGTCACTGGCTACAGAGCTGAGCTAAGGGGCTGAGGATGAGATAATCCAAGTTTTTCAGCTGATTTCTTCTGCTCTGTCTTTGAACCATTCAAAATTTAAAACACTGAAATATCCCAAAATGCAGCGTTTGTGCATTTTAAGCAACTTGATGTTGAACCATTGGGAACTTTTTTATAAAATATATTACAAGTGTATGTACTCTGATGCCAGAGAAAACAAAAAAAGAAAGAACATGCGTACTTTTTCCAAGTAACTGGACACTCATTACCAAGTCAACTAACGTCTCTCCAGTCTGCTGTGCCCATCTATAAAACCATTGTCTCATTTGAATGTTTTCTGCCCCAACCCAGTGTCTATTCCCCCAGTAGGCAGAGTGTCAGCCGCTTCACTACAAAGAAGAACAAAACGTTCCCCACAAACTGAAACCTAACACCTCTGCCTAGAGACTGCACCTCATCCAGCCAATCACCAGTAGAGTTTCAGACCTCATCGTTGGGCTCTAAATGTGGTTTGTAAGCTAGTCAAATAACACACTGCCAGGAGCTGTGTGCTGCGAGGTTACTAGCAGTCAATGAACTATAGTAAACTATGCTAGACATCTTCAAAGGGTGTGGGCTGAATGGAACGTCAAGACACTAAAACACGTATCAACGTTTTTATCATGTAATATACCAGAAAGTTGCCAAACAATCAAAATATAAACATACGCTTTTGCTCTGTGCTTAGTCGAACTGAAAGCTACACAGCAATAAAACAAAGAAGCTGTTTGTATGCTAAATGCATTTGGTTACAGGCTGGTGCTCTGTACTGGATGGTAAAACGGTGATTAAAGCCCAGCATCAAGCCGAAGTTCAGGCGGCAAACAGATATAACAATTCTGTCATTCTTGGGCATGGGCTTATGTTATGACTTCAAACAAGACAAACGAGGACGAGGTTACTCGAGTGCACAACAAACGAAGGAGGAAATAAACTCACAGGAAAAAGTAAAAAGCGACTAAGATGGTGGAGCATGCTGATAAAAAAAACCTGGGTGGTATTTTTGAACATTCGAGGACCCACAGGCATCTTGTGTGATCTTTGGCTTGATCCTCTCCGTAGCCTGCAACAGCGAGCTACATATGATAACTTGTGTGTGTGTGTGTCCTGAATAAATTACCTCAAATTGTTTTTTGTGGAACATTCAGTTGAAGAGGCAGAGCAGGAATTTTGTCTGGAGAGATAATGCTCTTGTCTCAGTTTTCATGGGTGAACTAATGTAAGATATAAAACAGCCATTTTAAATGTTGCAAAAACAAAAGCTGCAGCGTGCAGAATATAAAGTGCAGTCAAGTTAAACCTTTTCCTCGTGCATTGCCCAGTTATGCTCGGGCTGCTGCGAAATGTTGTGCATCCATGCAAAGTCTTGTCTTTTTCTGTAGAGTATTTTCTTAGTTGATTAATTCTACAAACACTACATAGGGTTGGAACCTATCCCACCATGCACTGTGGTACTGACGTTTTAATTTGTAATTATTAAAAAAGACATAATGTTTCCTCCTCAGTTAAAACTCATTTGGCTTCTGGTTTGGATTTAAATTAAAGCTTAACACCAACGAGGTTAATGATCAGGACCGCTGATAAAGCGTGCACTAATAGCTGTGCCCTTTCAGGGTATCCAATGTTTGCCTGATCAGAATGTTAAATACGAGGGCTAATGAAGGGGAAACATTCACATACAGAAATACCCCCTAGCAAGTCGTGCTTAATGATGTAGATAACACAGGCAGTTGTTGAGGCCCTTAGGTCAGTATCCCTTAACCAATAAAAAGTTACTTCCTGAACCCAAGCAGTTGCATCATACCGGTTGATAAATCATGGAAATACAGATGAATGCAAATCAGGTGTTTTATAAGCAACTACGCTTTGGATAAGAAACTGTTGGAAGCATCTTTCAGTGCAAAACTTAACTCCATCTTAAACCACTGGAAGGTTTGAATAGCCTTGCTTCAGTCTTTGTTCAATGCGACACCTTCAGCTGCCCAAAATAGAAGCAGAGAGACGCATTATTCATGTGCAAAAAGTGCCCTATTTGCAAAGCAAGCTGGGAAATACTAGATTTCTAAAAACAAGCCTAGGAGAGATGGGCGAATGAAGAATCTCAAAGCAATGAGATTAAAAGAAAAAAGGGTTTTCAAAAGAAGGCGACACGGCTGCCACAGAATCAAGCTGAACTTAAGCCTTACAACTGAAATAGATATGGCCTGCACTTTGGTTACGTGCATTAGAAAAAAAACCCTACCAAAAGGCTATACAGGTAATGTATTAGTGATTGTAGACCAGACAACTGTACCATTTTTTGGCTTAAATACTATAAAAATGATTGGAGTCTAGATAGTACATTTTCCAGCACGTGTAGGCCCAACAAAAAGAAGAAAATGAATTAACACAAAGTACCCAAAGTCAGCTACATGTGAACATGAACAGTTGAGTGACCTGCTCGGCTTTACGTGGCAGCAGAGTACACAGCAGCTTATATAAGCAGCTCTGTGCAGCACAGGTTATGTAATGAGGCCTACAAGAAGGGCGTAGAAAAAGAGGCCCACCCCTCAGCTCAGCTGCCAGTTGAGTTACCATACAAGCCCTTTTGCTTTGTACAGGACATTTTCTCCAGCTCATATATACTTGCTACTTACTGATCTACTGAAACATGCTGTGTGGTTGAAAAGTGAGTGTGTGTGTCGAGCAGCCAATGTTCACTGACTAACACTGCCTTTGACTGTTTTTGACAGTAAATACAGCAAACATGCTCCATGGCACATGTAAGCATGCAAGTAACAAAAATGTGCAATAGTGGAAGGTTTTCTGTTTGCCACGATGAGTAACGCCTGCAGTCAGGAGAAGCTGTGTGGAGCTTGTGGTAGCCTAAGTAGGTCAAAGGTGACCGCACAAGAAATGAGTGAAATGGGGCCCTACCTGGTCCTCAAAGCACTAATTCACTCAAATTATGAACATATTCCCTCAAAGTCAAGTTACAAAATGAAAAAAAATCCTCTTTAATAAACACCTTTAGTCATGAAGAGAATACATGACAGTCATTCTCAGAAATGCCATGTATAATGTCATGACCATTGGAAATGACGTCCAGCAGTTTCCCAGAGCTGTGTGTTGGTCCCCAAAATGCCACTGTTGTGTACTGTCAACATCTTGCCCTCATCTCTAAAATTGATGCCAGTGTTTGCTCCCCTGCCACTTAAATTACAGTCACATCTGAGCAGATGGATGGCACCAGGGCTGTGCCAAAAATGTAACACATAACTTGACAGCATGTTGGTGTGTACCATGTGCGAGTATTTATTAGCAGCAACCCCACACCCTCTTGCCTGCCATCTCACATCTTTATCTCACCTTTTTTCACAACCCCATGACCCCCACCCGACGCCAGCCATCTGTTGATAACCCCTGCTAATCTAGTGGAGGTCAGAGCGCAGGCAGCCAAGTGTTCTGCCAGCTCCCGCTCTCTCCCCCTGCAGCCTTTCACTTTCTTCTTCAAAAAGGGTTACCAAATATGGGCCAGAGTTTGGTGGTGGGGGGTGCAAGAAAGCAAAGTTTTCTATCACATCTTTATATGTGATAGAGCACACTGAAGGGAGGGGAGAGGGAGTGGGAAACAGCTGAAGGTGGGGCAGTGGGTGAACTGGGGAGCAACTGTGAGCTTACTGGAATGCCAGACAAATCCTGGCCAAGGCAGATACATGTCAGTTTAATGAACAGCTCTAGTGGCATGCTGTGTGTGAGAGTGAGAGGGCAAGAGCAGCGTGGCGGAGCTTAAAAAGACACCAAACAAATTTCCCCTCAAGCCCGCTCTCCCTCCACAACCCTGCCGTATCACAACACTCACAGCACTGCCTGGGGTGAATATAAAATCCACGCTATCACATCAGATACTGTGTGTAATACAAGATTTTTGGATAGGTTCAGAGGGATGCGAATGCACTTGTTATTTATAACTTCAAACGAATACGTGGCTGGATAATACTGAGTCAGGATCTAGACTTGCCAAGGCTTGTTACTTCGTTTAAACTAATCTGGCAGACGGGAGAGATAGTAGGGGGAGATGTGACTCCAACATGTTGGAGCTTTTTTCTGGCTGTTGCGTTTCTAAAATGAAAATATTGCACGTCAGATACACGTGAAATGTATATCCTGATGCTTTCAAAAACTATTACAAAATGAACACCAGCTGTAACAGTGGCTCATAATGATGACTAATTCCTGTGAAAACAAAAACTATGGAGGTAAACACGCTACACTGGCCTGTCACACGGTTTCCAAACAGCATCTGCAAAAATGTCAAATGGAGGGCTGTGCTTTTGTTCAGACATAAATGGCCACAAACAATTGAAACAAAAAAGCACAACAAAAGTTATTTTGAGCTGAATGGAGGCAGTGACAGAGGTCCAGGCAGTCACACAGAGGGTCCCTGGGGGCAGGCACAGAGCAACACATAGCCCCAGAGCTGCTGGATCACATTTCCTGCTTGGTGTGTCACCAGAATGACCTGTAGTAACCCCGGAAGAGCTCAGGGAAGAGGTTATTACAGGGCATTACACTGTACTGCAAACAAAGTGATCAGGTTATGCTCTGGGAACTCGCTAACAATGGCTTTGTTTTTTTCAGCATGCGCTCCTCATTGCAGTCATAAGGAAATAAAAGTACATATTATAATGACAAACACACCAGATTTCTTTTGTTAAGAGAAGATGACAAGCTGATTTGCAGGTACTTGAAAGAGAATGTGTCATACAGGAAGTTGTTAAATATTCTACATCTGTTCATATGCCCATGAAGAAATGTGATGAGTTTCATGAGGCAGATTTGCACACAATGTCTATGCAGCCTGTGAGTTGGTAAACATACCTTGTCTGTTCCTGCAGAATGAGATGGGGCTCCACAAAGAACTTGACACGCAGCCTCAGTCGACAGGGCGTCACATTATCCATCTGCTGGCAGATGCGGTTCCTCAGATTCAGCCACAGGTTCTCTCCTTTGCTGCCTGTGAACTGCAGCCCAAAGTAGTCTACCTCAATTATGCCCAACTTTCTGCAAACCTGGAGAGATGAAAGAAAAACAGGTCACAAAAGTGGATTTTGGACAAATAAATTCAAAAGGGATCCACAAACCAACTGTGTGGGACAACGAGAATATTAAATCATTTATGCAGAGGAGGGTTTACAGTTTTTATAAAACTTGGCTGAGCAGGAAGGTCACATGACATCCAGAGTTGTGACAGCAGGCAAAAATGTCATTGAATAGGACAATCCATAATGGCTTTAGACTCCCAGTGGCAAGAATCAACAGAACCCCGCCCCCGCCCCCCCCCCCCCCCACACACACACACACAGGAATCAATAAAGTTTCACAAGACTTGCAGGGGGCTAAGCACAGAAGAGTGATTTTATTACTTTGTTCATTAGGTTTCTGCTGCTGCCCCAGTGCTGCTCTCACACAGATAAAACCCCATCAATATTCTAAAGCTCGCGATAGGGTGGAAGCAAACTTGGAGGCTCTCCCGGGGTAAAGGGGGCTCATCAAACCCACAATCCCACGCCCCCTGTGCGGCGGCGGCGGCCATGGGGTTATTACATAACTGCTGGTGAACGTCTGCAGGGAGCCCGGAGGCTGAGATAAAACTCATTCATACCCACGGCAAGTTGGGAATGTGCCATGCATATGAAATTGCTTTACATTTTATTAGCGGAAAAACAACTTGAGGCTACAGATGAAAGGAAAAGTTTGCATATTACACTATTTATGTCCATTTTGGGGGTCTAAACAACTCAGACTAAGTTTCAGTTTGAGTGGAGCGCGAGCGCTTAACGCTTGCAAAGGCGGAAGGATGAACTCTAGTAACCCCGACAAAGCCATCTGCCTCTGACTAAGCCATGCAGGTAGAGGTGACCGCCGGCACTTTCAGCCCATGGTATCAAAACTTTCCTGCGTGTGTATCAAGTCATACGTTTCGACTTTTAATCGACATTTTAAGGTTTCATTGTTACAAACAGATGTATGCGTTTCTCTGCACGTTGCGCGCAGCAGAACATTTTGTTTCCGCCGTCTCTACGTGTGCAACAATGAAGCAGATGATGTTTCCAAATGGAGTTCACTATTAATATTAAGTCAATCAAATAAAATAGCGTATTTAAGTATTCCTCGTCGCGCAGAAACTGGGTTCAATTCCTCAATCTTATTTACCAGAATATTTGAGTCGCGACGAGTCGATCAAGATGAAGTTTAGGAAAAGGGACAAATTTAAAGTTTGGCAAGACAACCCGAGCATTGCTGCCCTGCCTGATTGTGACACTGCGTTTAAAAACAGGTAAAAAAAAAAAAAAAAAAGGTATCACAATAGAAAAACGTGATGTGTATTCCACCACAGCCTACCTTATTCAGACAGTCTTCTCCGTTCGCCTTCGCGTCAACTTCCACTTCCATCACCACCGAATCCGGACGAGTAACGTGGCAGAGCATTTTGGCTGTGTGTTCTGTATATCTTTGGTGTGCCACCCTTTAAAATAATAAAAACAATTCTCCAGCCCTCGAAAACCCCTACATCAAGCCTTCGTCACTTTCTAAGCCCTTCCACTCCGTGTGACGGCTCTGTAGCCACCAGCTGTGGGCTATATCAATGAAACGCCATGCACGGCGCCGCCTACTCACAGCTTGTCCAATAAGGGCCAGTTTGTCATTATCGCTGCAAAATCTTAACCAATTGTAAGTCGCGTTACATCCGCACGCTGCTCTGGTCGAGCTCACCCCCCGTGCCTGGAAGTGTGAGGAGTCCACTGCGCCCTCATCTGGCTCGCCTGTTGCAGGGACCCGAAGTGGCTTTCAACTAACCTGCTCCTAATGAATTAGACATTTCAGCGAACTTCAGCAGACCTCGGGGTGAGTTTAATGGCTTGTATACGGTTCCCCCCTCGGTTTTGTGTGAATAATGTATGGCAATGCAGTCCAGAAATAGCTGAGATAACGGAAAACATTCCGTCTTGCTAGTGTGGAGATGCTGTCCACAACTTTTATGATTTTTTCATGATGGCGGCCCTGTTGTGTCTCCATCTCAGTTCCACCTTCTCCATAGTTTTCCTGCTTGTGTAACACTTAGACCAACGTATTGACTTATCCTGTTTTGTCCCTGAACCGAACACACGTTTGCTAAAATGCCAGTGTACACTGTTTAATTGAAGCTACACCTCATCAAGGTGAGGAACAAAGACAAAAGTGACCCCCCTGTCTTCAGTGCTGATATGAAGTGTCATCAAATCATACTGAGATCACTGTGATGGAAGTTGTTTGGCATCATCACACTTTCACACACTGACCTTTTTTATTTAAAATATTTTCACCCAGAAATATTGTTTTGGTTGAAGCGTTTTCTCCACTGACTCATAGAGAGCCATTAAATAATTAAATGTTAATTCATCTTCATCTCTTCCACAATACACACTCTTTTTATGATACATTATTCAGCAGTATTGTCATTTCCACGGTGGGAGACAACCGAGGCCAGAAGACTCTGCAGAAAACTGCAGCCGCACACTCATACTTACACTAGGGAGGCATGGTGTTAAGCCAAGCCCTGTGTTTGTCTGCCAGGGGACATTTTAGAGTAGAGGCAGTGTGCCTCTACATATTTTTGTACTCTCCCACCACTGCATTCCTGATGTAGCATCTGTGACTCAGATACGACAGGACCCAGAAGGAGCTCCTAAACGCAATCACTTCATCGTTCAGTTATTGTATTGAAGCAATTACTTAGAATGAGTGTGAAATTAGATTCAAATTTACATGCTGCATGTGTGAAGATGCATTCTGTGTCTATTTGTTTCTGTGTCTCTTTTATCTGTTCAAGATAAAACGAAGGCTGATAAGAGCTATAAAAATGGACTGACGCACTTTGAGTCAAATGAAGTCATTTACAGGCAGCCTTGTTTTTGTCTATAATAGTAAAAGGTTGGTGTTTGTTAAAATTGAGCAGATTCTTATCCTGACCTTGCATTCAATCATTCATTCATTCATTCATTCATTCATTCATGTATCACATCCAAATCTCAAAAAACATCAATGATTGGTAAACCAAGCTTTGGTTAATGATCTTGCCATTTTAGTGAGCCCCAGCAACTTTACTGTGGCCTCATTCCCACAAAGCAAGGTGTGACATGTTTATCACTGAACTGGTTCAGAGAGTGACTGCACATTAATGGGCCACACCGTGTTTACTGTGAAATATGGATGAAGATGCATGGCAAACATTTTCATCAAGATTTGAGGGCATGCACTCTGTACCATAAGGTTTTATGGCTTTAGACTTATTTGGTCATCGTGTAACAGCGGTTTGCATCTGGATCACTAGTATCAGTGTGTGAAATATATCTGCTCAGGAGGTATTCTCATATCTGCTGCTGATATGGGATAATTCCAGTGACTTTCTCTCAGTCTCAATGACATGCAGCCCCCTACGCTCAAAAATGGACTCGACAGATTTTATCAGCTGCAACGCGCGCGCGTGTGTGTTTGTGTGTGTGTGTGTGTGTGTGTGTCTTTCTGTGTGTGATATGGGCAACCAGTTTAGAGTTGGACGTGGCTAGTGTCCTTTTGCCCCGAGGTGATGCAAGAAGGTGTACAGTGAGTGAACAGAGAGACGTGCAGTCTGAGCAGCCATCATAACCATAAATGGAAAAGCAAGGAAGATAGCGAGTGACCCAACGTCCACTGTCGACATGGGACTGGAGATACTCACTGCGCAGGCACACACATACACGTACACTCATGTACTCCACTGCTAGACATGGAGCACCTGCAGCCAGTAGGAGTCTGTTTCTGGTTTTGTCTTTCTGACTTTCTCTCTCTCTTTCTGTCTCTCACAGCCCTCCAAAATACAACAACAGACACACATGCAGAAGTAAATAGATAAAGAAATACATTAACGATTCTCCGTGATGCACCTGCAGTGGTCACTATATTTAGTGTATTTTGCAGTATTTATATTTTATTTGCTATACTATCCTCCATATTTATATTATTGTTTGTGCACACTAACAGATAATAGATACTCACATCCAGTTCTTACAAATGTAGGTATCCCTACATTTCCCTTGGTGCACCCTTACACTTTAAGACGAAGAGCAACAGACATTATTTTTATAAAAGTAAAAAAAAAAATTTAATCGAATACCAAATACAACAATAAATGCAAGAAGAACTAGAGTAAGATGAATGGGGACAAACAAAAAAAACAACATTTATCTATTAAGACTCCCCTTTTGCATTTTGCACAATCAGGTCAATCTTTTGGGGTAGGGCATCTTTTTTTACCATCTGTGGTCTCGCACAAACACAGACCATTTGCAGACTCCTGGTTCGCGGCTAGGTATGACATCATGCAATGTGACATCACTTCCCTCTGAGGCAAGTCACCGCTCACTCGACTGGAGCGTGAACACATAGCCATGCAGGGGTTTGTGTGTGTGTTTTGTGTGTGCGCATGTGGGCACACGACATCACAGCGTCATCACTGCCCATCTCCATAGCCAAAGCTGTGCCTCTTGAAGCAGGGATTATGTCAGAAAGTGCCATGCTAGCAGAGCTGCTGCGGCTGTTGTTGTTGTTGTTGTTGTTGTTGTTGTGATAGGTTTGATTGCAGTCTTTCACTCCTTTTCAATCTATCTCTCGTAAGCCGAAAGAGGAGCAGCACCAGGCGGCTGACAGATTGGGCAAAAGGAGGGACTTGTATGCCCAAGTATGAGGAAAGGCCAGAGGGCGAGCAGCTCCTCTGAGTCCGAAGAGAATCAACGGCCACCGTCAAAGGATTCCAAAGATCAGTCGTCATCACGTGGATGCTCATCAGATGAAGATTCATCGTCAGATTCAGAAGTGGAGGCAGAACGTGCGATGAAGAGGAGTCAGAGGTTCAGCAGCTCCTTCAGCTTTGGAGAAGATCATCAGCTACAGTCTGAGAATAAGGACAGAGAAGAAGAACTGTCGCCCAAGAACTCTAATGGAGTACCCGTCACAGAGCTGGTGGAGGCAGAGTTAGCGGCAGAATGCGTGCGATTAGAGACACGAGACACTTTTTGTGCCACAAATCAACCTCCAAGGTCAGGTTTACTCCTCAGGCCTCAGGAATTATGGCTGGCAATGACAAGATGTCTCTCCCTCCGATGGCCTCCTTGTCTGTCCATCAACAGACAAAGTAACAGGAAATTAGCCTACCAAGTGGACCTTGACCAATCGGAGGACACGCGGTCGTCCGTTAGCTGCGAATCAACCAATGAGAGCTCTTCAAGTACATCTACCTCAGATGATAGAGATGTGACATTGGTGAAACATGAGGAAGAGGAAGTCAGAAGCACAGGGGTTAAAAGCGGTCCACCCCCTCGTCGCGGGGTTTCTCGTTCCTCCCCCAGATTGCCAAGATCCAGACAAGCTACAGACTCTGTTTTAGCTTCAATGATTTTGGAGAAAGAAATGTTCCTGAGGATTGAGCTGGTAGATTCGGGCGATGAGAGGGAAGATTTACGCTACCGGGCAGAATGGAAGCTGTCAGAGAGAACTAAGGAACTGGCAGAGGGAGTCTGGCTCTCTCGAAGCCAAAAGTTGATGGATTGACCCATCGAGTTAGAGGTTTGGTTGCCTTTGATGGGGTAGCCTTTATATTATTCACCCATCAAGTTAGAGCCATCAGTGAATTGGTTATTATAATCATCTAATCTTAGTTTGTGTGACTGCTGATTAGAAGTGGCCTAGATCTCGACGAATAATCAGTAAGATTGGTTTTGCATGATGGCTGTGTAAACTGCTGTGTGCTGATACAAATGCAGTGACTGTGGCTAACTAATGAGATGAGAAAGGCTATTTTCAGACACACAGCACAGTTAATGAGTTAATGTTTTTCCGCCTTTCTGGGTCTCTCGGAGAACATTTTATACATGGCTGGTTCCATGTGTGGGAGGCAAGGGAGACCTGATAGAACATGTCATGTATTTATGAATAAAATCGTGATATGGGTTTTATTTTTTTATTAAGAATTTATACGATAACAAACACAGGAAAATTGTACGTCGTGATGTTAGAAAGGGTCACTGACAGATTGTGCTCCGATTTCCCACAAAAAACACTGTTTTTGTTTCTCACATTTTTTCTGTATGCTTAGAACAATTTCATGAACATATTTAGAATTTCTCAGCAAAATATGAATTATAATTGTTGTGCATCAGAACAATAAAAGAAAAGCAATGTATTTTTATATAGATACCAACAAAATTCAACACAGATATCAAGCCCAAATTAAAATTTCATGGTCTGTGTGTGCCAGCAGTCTTTAGTAAATCCGACTGACATTTTCTTTTTCATTTTTTTCGCTTTTTTTTATTCATTTGGTGATTTGTGTTTTAAAAGTCTCAGACAGCATGTTCAGTGTCGTGGGGGTTGTGTGAGTAAGAACATGATGGGAATTATTTAAATGTAGTTCATGTCTGCCAGAGTGACTACATCTCCTAAGTGCTTTAACAGTCTGTCAGTTGAAGAGAATTATTAGTGGGGCCTTTTTTTTTTTATCAATGTTCCAATCTAACAGTCTTTCATTACAACATTATTAGACAAAAGAAATTAAAATAATCTAGTCTCCTCAAACTCTGACAATCAAACCTTTTTGAAGCCATCACATGCAACAAGACAATGTGTGGCTGCATAATTATGATTTCACATGACAAGTGCTATCACTATTGCTGCTTTTCAAACAGGAGCATCCCCTCAGTGTTTCTTTGCATAGCTGTAACCTATTTTCACCATGCACGCACAAGCTTTGCTATTTTTTTCATAACAGAGCTATACTTTGGCAAAGGTTATTATTAGGGATCTGCACAGTGTGTACAGTGTAGCTCCTTGAGCAGTAGTATATTTGAGATACCAGCTCCTCACTGTTAGTGCAATACATGTTTTAATGCACTTTCTTCCCAAATGCAAACTGTATATTTATATATATCATTTTTGCATTTTATGGCTTGCTTGTCATGTATTAATTTCTACTTCATTTGCATCCTGTTTCTGTATGCACATTCATAGCTGGCAGGACAAATGATATCTCGTAACAAAACACGCAACAAAGTTTTCTGTCACTGGAATATTTTTTCTGTTTTCTCAGCCTCGTGACTGATTATTGTAACTGTATGGAAATGGAGCATATTTGCATTGAGATTCTGGCATGAGGTGTGGAAGCATGGCAATAGTTGCTTGGCTTGACTGCCAGTGCCAGCTACCCTCATTGCTGGAAGGAGGAGTACAGAGGAAATAGGAAGGCGAGAAAGGAAATGGGGGAGTATGAAAAAAAAATAGAAATGAGTTAAAAGTTTAAACACATAGCCCTATTTGAGAGCAATAAACTCTAAATATCAGCCAGTAATTACCCAGACCATTTTCTTCTTAATTTTAGCCAGTCACAACAAATGATGTTGCACTGGAACTCTGAGCACCATCAACATGGGTGTGGCATTCATGATGTGTTGGGTCATGCATATTCTGCTTACAGTTAGCTGCCCATTGGCGCCACATGTATGCAGCAAACACATTTTAGTTCAGTTCATCAATGAAGTGTACAACAAGTGCACTCATGCATGGTGTAGGCCAAAGCAAAAGGTATGAATATTGTTTAGGTTTAGGTAGAGTGGTGTGTGCTTTCTTTTTGTGCGCACATTGTTTATAATGTATCTCAGACCCATAGCAACATGTGGAAGATGAAAACACAAACAGAGAATATGAGTGTCTGGAAAGGCAGTGTGTGCATACTGTATGTGCAAAGGATGAAGAAAAGGCAAGAAATTAGTCTCATCTGTTGTGAGCCAGGAGTTTCATCCCTAAAGCCACAACTGGCAACCCATCATCACTAATGACTGCCTCATTAGGCAAATGATACATGTAGCACAAATGATGACACAGTCTTGTAGCGAGTATTCAATGATAACTCGATTCCTCTTGGGTAAAGTATGATTAAATACTGAATGTGTGACTCCTCATCTCAGAGTCATAAAGCGAGCCATGAGAAAAACATAGCATCATTCTTAAGATTAAATTAACAACTTTATGCAATTTATGTATTTGATTTATGTGTCAAATTATTAGTTACTTTTAAGTTTTGTCAGATCCACTGTTACTCTGTAATTAACTTTAAGAAATCCATCTGCGTTTGAGCCATTCCAAAAATGTAGGAAGAAACTCTAAACTAAGGCAAGATTCAGTTTCGTTATGAAACCGAGTGATCCAAGCCCTAAACATTTAAAAATAATCTAATCTTTCTAGTGTGGGAAATTGTTGTGTAGCATCCTAGATAAAATGGCTAATGAAATTAGATACGTTTAATTGTTTTTCGGTTTGGCAGGGCTGCAAAAGTCATAAAGCACACAGATACATGTATTTTACATTCTTCATAAGTAATCAGTAAGATCAATTAGGATAACGCAACATTTTGGAGGATTTGCTTCAAATTAAAAGTAAAGATATGATCATTTTTGCATTCATTGTTGTTGTCTTTGCAATATGTTGTGACCATGAAGTAAGAAACAAGTGAAATCGAAAAAGCCAGATATATATGTATACCTAATTATCTTTATAACATCGGGGCACCTGTCCAGAAGCAGGGAGGAGTTTTTACGGTGTCAGAAATAGTCTTTTCCTTTGTCAGCACTCACCAACAGCTTCCCACCAGTTTTAACTTCTGAACATAAAGTTTTCCATGACTTTGTCTTTGGCTGGCTATTCCAGAAAGGACAACAACCTGACCTCCTCTGGCAGGAAGCACTCATTCCCTGGCAATCATCAAGAGTGAAGTGTTCCTCATCTGTCTTCAAGAGAAGGAGGAAGTATAGAACGGCGAGTTCCTCTTTCCCGGCTCATCCTCTCAGTCATGCAAGTGTGTTTGTAAACTGTGCTGGAAGGAACCGTCCCCAAAGATACTTACATAACGTGGTGACGGGCTGCAAATCCCAGCAGAGGACACACGTTCCAGTCGCCAAAGGACAAATGTGACTTCATGGAATTTTGAGGTCTTAGGAGGCTCGCCAGACAGTAATTGCTTTATCTCCTTGGCCTTTTAGTTATATTCTATTAGATTTAAAGCTTTTTAGAAAAGCCATTATGCTCTACCCCAAATGTAAGCACACTGCTGCTTTACAAATGCATTTCGACATAACACTTCTTACCCCATCTTACATTATCTATCTAAATCTTAACATGATCTCAAAATATATATCAAATCAAAGGACGCAATAGGTAGGAAAAGCGACATACAGTAAATATTTGCCTGGGCCTCTGCCTCCAATCTTCTTTAGGAATGTAGAATGAGAACTGAGGATCTCTGTCCCTCTTGATAGGCTTCAGGTAAATTAGGATTACAGTATATTAATGGGGCGTCTCTCTGGGTGCCATGATTGTGTCTCAGCAGCTGGCACCGTCACCTCATAACATCTATCTCCCAAGTTCAATTCCCAGCCCCAGTCCTTTTTTGCATGGAGTTTGTGTTCATATGGGTTTGCTGTGGTTTCCTCCCAGACATGCAAGTCAAATGGAGTGGAGACTATATTGCACATTGTGTGATTGTGTGTGTATGTATTTGTGTAATGCCTGTGATGCAT
The DNA here is from genome assembly GCF_043641665.1 of Enoplosus armatus. Lineage (NCBI taxonomy): Eukaryota > Metazoa > Chordata > Actinopteri > Centrarchiformes > Enoplosidae > Enoplosus > Enoplosus armatus. Next base: position 11,883,671 of record NC_092195.1, read on the forward strand.
GAATAATTTCCCTTTTAGCATCCAATGTAAACTGGGTTAGGCTTTACCATCCCCAATAGGAACAAGTAGTATTGCCAATCATAGGGAAAGTGTTGTCAAGAGCAATTGTTTTCTCACACAATTGTGTAAAGATTTCCCTCCACTCGTCATTATTAGATTCATTTCCACAACTCTACTGCGTCTTCATACAATGTGAACATCATGCAAGAAAGAAGGAAGGAATGTTAACTAAGAGGATGCAGACAGAATGAGGACATTTTTTGAATTTGGAAACCGCACACACTCACAGGTATAAAGATGTAGGCTATATGTGCATGCATGCATATTTTTTCACTTGTGTAGTATAAGCTGGTATCCCATGCATGTGCGTATTCTGCAGGTCCATTTGTATAGATTTAGCTAGGCACATGGTTGGTGATGTAGAGGTCATGATTCCTTATTTGCACCTGTGTATACATTTTTAACCGAGGAGAACTGTTTCATTTGTCTCAGTTAAGGGAAGTTAATCCCCTTTATCCCAGCTCATTTTGCTTTATGTATTATAGATCTATCTTATCATTTGCATGTGTGTGTGTGTGTGTGTGTGTGTGTTTCATAAAGCATGCAGATGGGACTCAGCCTCAGGTGTGAGCTTGCTGAAGTAAAGTAATACCAATAGTGGCACAGAGGGGCAAAGGGGACACTTGGCAAGTTGAACACTTGACTCCGGATGATGAATTGCAGTTGCAAGTCGAGGGTGTGTGTCTGTGGAGGACAAAGCAGAGTGTGATGGATGATTCCAGCGGGGCATTTGTGATGCTGGCCAAGATTAGTTAGCCCTTGACACACACATGTGCACACACTCTGGCCAACAGGCTCTGCAGATGGCCAAAAGTACTGTGGTGACATCACTGGCTGTTTAGGATCCTTATGAGACGGCTTCGTCCTTGCGGGTTCATAGTCTGCTGCATGCTGACTCTAGGTGTGTGTCGATATGTGAGTGTGTGTGCGTGCAAATGCATAAGTGTGTTTGGAATACCAAGGTGGCATTTTGCTACAGCACACGGCTGGTTGACTATGTGATAGATTACTATCATGAGACTCCTCAGTATTCCCTCCTGTTGTCACACACACACACACACACACACACACACACACACACACACACACACTCTCTGACACCATGCTAGCAGTGTGGACTGCACACAAGCATTTCTGACAGTGGTGCAGTGGGTATTTTTCTGCTTTCCATATAGTACTTGGAAGATGCATATTATTGGTTGGTTAACATTACCGAGCTGCAGTCATCACCTGAACTTCACTCACGTTGTCGGAGAAAGCTTCAGCTGAGGATTATGTGCCTCAAAGCCATATTGGACATTGCTGCTGAGAGGGATAGGCATGGCTAATTTTCCCTAATAATTCCCATTAATAATGCCCTTCCTCCATCCTCATCCACAAAATCCAGAAAGCCTTAAGCAACTGGATTTGCTGTGTAGTTAGAAATTAAATTTCTCTTCTCATCTGCGAGGCTTTATTGTACTTTCTTCATCAGAACTAATAAAACCTCTGTAGATGAGTCCCGATATCTTCCATGACCTAGATGAGACCCTAAACTTTAATTTATTAAATTGGGTAATAGGGTTAAATGGAATTGGCTTAAAACATGTCTGCTTGTATGGTTGGCCAAAACCATTGTAAGAAGACCAAACAAGCACTTTAACTTTTTAAATCTGAAATGAATAAGTTTTCACATTGTCCTCTCGCTCATTATGGTTGGTACCCAGTTCCTGTATCTAGGAGAGTAAAAAGTCAGCGACCAAACATGTCACTTAAATGCAAATATATGATTGATTTGAAGTGACTATAATTAATATCATTTATAATTACAATATATCACATGTCCCTTGAAATGGATGGGAAAATAATCAGTCTTTTTTTATTCCACATGTTATCAGAACAATCAAAGGCTAAAATGAAATCTTTACCCTTAAAGTTGTCCCTGCATATATCTGTAAAATACATGTCACAGTCTTTGTCCCCTGAACATTTGAAGTGTAAATCCAATCCACAAAGACAATGCTAACAAAAATGACACGTATCGGTATTGACAGACTTTAAAGAAGACTGTAGTTTTAAATTAATTAAGTTTATTTTTGCATGAGCAGAGGAAATACTGACAATGAAGAAGAATAGTATGCAACTAAATTGATCAGATGAGAAGTGTTTGTCTTTACTCTTTTAGAAATACTACAGTATTTTTAAGAGAAACAAACTGTGATTTAATGGAAACAGTGAACACAGTCAGCCATTCTTACTTTAAGGGTCAAAAAAATCCCTGTAGGAATCCTATTTTATGGTTCAGTGTGACATGAGTCAAGCCATGATGATCGATTCTTGTTAGTAGCTCAAAGAAAGCCCTTTTGCAAGAATCCCATTCACATTGATGTACTCGAGTGATCATTTACGGAGTGCAGACTGTTATCAGGCAGCAGCCACAGTTTTCTAAGAAATACCTCGAGAGGGTTTCCAGTTTCACAAGAAGCGCTAGTGAAAAATCAGCCGTGTTAGTCTGTGATATTACACATGTTGGAAGGGACATCGATTACTGGACCTTTGCAAAGATGTTCCAAAATGCGTGAAACACAATAAGCACCTTGTTAGGTGTACGGTTCAACTAATCTCTATTTAATTGGCTTGGACAGAACAGTAATAACACGAGCAGAAGAGAAGTTTTTCCTGTCAGAACTAATCAGATAGAAATTTGCTGCCATAGCAATCCTTGCAGTGAATTAGGTGTCTGATTTTTTATGCACTTTGATGCAACATAACACAATAACATAACACACCCTTGTTGAGCTTACAGCTGCTCCTTTGGCATGTGTCTATATCTTTACCACAATTTTCCTTACATAAACCACACTCAGTCATACCATGAAATACTGTAACTCTGGTCTGGTTGAGATGAATGCTAAGGAATGTAAAATGTTTGAGACAGGACATTTTACTAAATAGAAGATGAGATATTGAGAATACATGTGTTCTTTTGATTTTGTATATATATATTTCGGGAAGAATCTTGTTTCATAAAATAGCTGTATCTTATAATCCCATGTGGGATGGGCAAAAAACACAGACATACAAACTAACAAACTAACAAAATAACTTATATGACACAATAGGTAAAATGTCACTTCCACAGTGCTGTCTTCATGACGTGCCATATGAAATACGGCTGTATTGTGCATAAGAACAGAGTTGTCTTATGAAGGCTGAGAAAACCGACTGACAGAAAGCAAATATTAATATTATAAATGTTTACAGGCCTGAGGTTATTCAATTCTTCTCTGTTTCAAGTGTAGTCTATGGTTTAAAGCCTGCCTATGTACCTTTCACTTACCTATTTACAGGACAATAGCACACTGTATTCTATACAGTATGTGACATAGCTCAACAGTAAGTTAGCTCAAGTAGAGGAGACTTCAGAAGTCAGCAAACTGACTCAGCAATGTCAGTTACTTTGAAATAAAGCTAGCTAACATGAGCTAACATTAGCCACTGGATGTACAGTACCTGACCATATGAGACTACAGCAGTAAAACCACTGAGTGTGTTGAGCTGAGGATGGGTACATTTATTGCTTATAAATTCAACTCCTCATTATTACGAGAAATAATACTAATGTTGTTACTTAAATCTAAGTTACACAGGCTCTAATTAATAATTAACAGAAGACACCATGAAAGATAAAAATGAGGCTCAGTATATTTGATCAAAAGTCCTACTATTAAATATAGTCTGCCTTAGAAAAGAAGACCTTAATTGTCTGCCTGTATGCAGTTTCAAGAGTTACAGGGAGCCTTCATTGCCTCAGGGCTAAGTGGTCATACAGGAGGCTACAGTCCTTTATGTGTGAGAGAATCACAAGGTCATCATAATCCTGAGCTGCAAACATGGTTCAGCTTAACCCTGCCTGTTCCAAACAAGATGCTCATATAAGTCTATGAGTCTATAGCACAGCATTTACTTTACGTTTGCTTGACACTCCATGCTCATGCTTGCCTGTGTGTGCTTCCTTCCCCATTGAATTCAGCTGGGGCTTGTTTAGACACATTCACATCTGCCCCACTGTACCTACTTTGCGCGCCTCAGTGAACAGTGCATAGTTCAAAGTATGTTGCATGCACTGCCCAAGGGAGACTCTGCCATCCAAGCAGAGCGCTTTCAATAGCACCCATAAATACAACACAACAATGAGATGCATTCTTTTAGTGAGATGTAAGAGCTAATGAAATAATGTTCAGTGTCAGTTCACTTAATAATTCTTTTTACAAGCATTAAAAACATGCGTTTCGTCGGATTACATAAGGACAGACATGACTGTAAATTGTGCAAGAGGGGGTGGTTATTATTTTTAGGCAGAGTTGTGTAATGCCTTGTCTTTCTCATTAGGACACCAAGGATCAAATGACAGAGGAGGGCTGGAGTGATGGAACATGTGGATGTCCTCAAGTGAAGAGAGAAAAAAGACCAGATGGGGCCAAATGGCCTGGCAGGCGTAATCTGCCTCATTTCACAGGCTGCCTTCTACAATGACATGGCCAACAGAGGTGTGGTCTTCAGAGAACCAGACAGGACTAGACAAGTAGGTTTAACCTGCACCTCACGGTGCACATATCCCAAATGAGGCTGTCTACATAGGATTCACTGTATTCACTTGCTTGCTCAACGGTTGCTCTAATTGTCAAGGTGAGAAAAAGGTCAAGCGACAGGATTCTCGATGTCCAAAACACTTACCATTACACTTATAAACTTGGTTTGATGCCTAGAATATAATATAATAATATTGCATTTAAGTTACTTACTACTAATATGTCATATTTCATAAATCTGATTAGCACAGTACAGTTGCCTCATGTGAAGGCACACTAATTCAATTGTAACTTTGATATTTCCACTTTCAGCAGCTACAACACATCCCTCTGCACTATCAGTGTATGTGAGCGATAAATGTGGCTGGAATAGCATTTGCACACGCGCGCACACACACACACACACGCTCAATTACACAATCAGCACAAACACTTTCTTGCTGATACAGTCTAATAGGAGACATGTTCCCTCACCCAGGTGTGCAGCTGAAAATGTGTAGTGTACGCTCACTATCTGAAATATACCTGTGTGCCACCAGAATAAATGGGCTGTCAACACACCAAGTTGGATACTGTCAGCTAAGCAGCGGTATGTGCAAGGCTGAAAAATGCAGGAAGGCAAATTAATCCATATTTTGTGTTCCCTTCATATTTTTGTCCATATACAACACATTTGAAACCTACACATGTACGGTAATTGGAAAGCTTTGCTAAAACTTTTAGAAAAGCAGCAGTCTGGTTGTTACAGAAGGTACGACTGGACTCGGTGAACTACAAAGACAGATTTAAACATCCAAGCAAAAGTAAGGCGAACTGTACGCTGACTTCATAAAATGCATGCGACAGCTTTCATGGAACTTATAAGAAAGTGAAATCTCCAAGAGATAGCGGGGTGGTTTATCTCTAAAGGCAGCCATGGTCCAGGCCCGAAGGCTCTGGGGGGAAATCAGTCACTTGGTTTGGTGTGTGTGTGTGTGTGTGTGTGTGTGTGTGTGCGTGCGTGCGCGCGTGCAAAGTCTGTGTCACAAAGTCATTGTCAGAAGTTTTTCTTCCTGCTATCTCTCCCACTCTGACGTGCTCTTCCTCTCCGCCTCTCTCTTGCTTCAATCAGACTAATCATTTTCCTTGTTAATAGCTTCTGTACCCTGCAGAGCTGTCATGTCTCAGACAGACAGACTGTGAGGAGAATAGTAAGTTTTAAGATCTGTGTTTTGAGTTGCACCTGTTCCAATGTACCACTGTGTGTCCTGATGTATTGTTGTTGTAATCTAAAACAGCGACTCATATTTTCACCAAAAAATAAGATTTATATCAGTTATAAATAAAATGTAAAACTGAAGTAAAATGTAATGCATCACATCAAGTTTAGGTTTTTAACCAAGCACACACCGGCATAGTAATCAAATGTTCTTCTCTTATGTAACTATCCCACTCATGTGCGTATAGTCCATGTGCTGTAACTCTGGATAGATAGTGGTATCACTGGCACATTTACAACTTCCATGTCATCAATGACTTATGTAACAAAATCTCCTATAAACCATAAATCCTGCTAAACGGAGTGTGTTAATGTGTTTGAATGCATGTGCATCTCTATCTCCTCATTTATATGTGACCTACATACCATGATAATGATTAAATACTAGAAATGTACATGGTGTCTGCCTATAATGCAGGCAGCTCACCAGCCAACGGTGTATGGTTTCTGGAAGTGAAACAATGATTCCTTTTAACTTTAAATAGTTCAGATGATGCATCATCCTCGGTGTTGGTGGGTGTTTTTGCACCAGAATCATCTCATTCCATCTCCAGACAGAAATCCCTCTTTAAACTGCTTTTCAAAAGAGGTTTATCGATAAACAGAAATCCATAGAAGCACATTAGCTAAAGCTGGGATATCACACACAATTTCAGCTCTGACTGTGTGTGTTTTAGACAAACCCCTTTTCACTGCTGTTTCAAGGACAGCCAGCATGTATCACCACCTATTCATGCAGACAAATACTGGGACTATAAATTCAGATAAACATAGGCCTTGACAGTTCGGACATTCTTACACAGGAGTCAATTTTCCACATCATGAATCTGATATGAATCTGTTGCTAACCCACACTTGTAAAATCAAGAAACTTTCAAAGTTTCACATTTACACTTTTTGCCATTTGGCTGACACTGTTCGTTCAGTGTATGAGCAGGTAACAGGTCAGTGTATTGCTCAAGGACTCTGTCACATTACATTAGTTGATGTCAGGATTAAGCCTGAGACCTTTCAGTCACAGGTCTCGAACCAAAGCAGAGTCATCACTTTCTTTTCCAGCAGCAGGGTCAGGAGACAGGCAGACATCTGCATGAGCACTGCCTCGACACTGGGTAAGGTGCAAAGACACATGGGAAAAAACTATGATATGAACCTCTCCCTGCAGCCAAACAAGACATCACTGTCATCTCTCACCAATTCTATCTACCACCCCTCTCTTGCCTCTTTTCACATGCCCTAAGTACTTCTCAAGTTGGCTGTCAGTCCTTGCTTTGTTGTCTGCGCCTTTCCTCATAGATCTGTGGTGCGCAGAATCAATTTAGGATAAGAGTTTTCTAACACTGGCTGATGGGCATGGAAAAGATGGTCAGACAAGTATAGTTCAAAGCTGACAAGCTGTGTCTGGATACACATTAAAGCTTATTCAGTGCTTTCTACGTCACCTTGCCTCAGGGCAGAGAGAGAGAGAGAGAGAGAGAGAGAGAGGGAGGAATATTCATGACTGGATGAGCATCAGGGAGAAATGGAGCAGGAATTAGAAATGGGTAAAAGAGGCAGTACATATCCTCCACACACTTTTATCTATGACTAATAAGCATTAATGTTATTTCATTTTGCTTGCATGCCTTTTTATTTTATGTTTGTAAACCCAGAAACCACATCAATTGGCTGATTAGTTACTGTGCTTTTGGTGGTTTGGTCAAAACAACAACAATAATCATATTTGCCAAAGTCGTCGGTGCTGGAAGCTTTGTGCAGCACGTGTGTTCTTGATCGCTTACCAGACAACAACTTAACACAATTAATTCAAGGAAACATATTTTATCCACTCCTTTCTGACGACTGACTGCAGACGATGCCGCCCATCTCCTGTGGAGCGGTTCATAGTCAGCAGAGCAGGGTCATATACAATTGGATGGTACAACAAAGCTTAAGATGAATAATTCCTCCATTTTGGATTCTTTGGTTCCCTTTCTTAAAAGTCACCAGCGCATATTCACGTGTCAAAGGTCACCAAAGTTTAACTCTATGCAAAAGCACCATGCAAATTTACTTGCCTTAAGCAAATCCATTGAAATTAATTTGGTTTGGTCCAAAATTTTACTGTTGATAAATTCTGGTATGACCAAGCTCTTTATGGTAATGTCTTTAAGTTATCAGTGGGATTTTGTCTCTGGCTTTTACAGTCAGTATGCAGTTGTGCTGCAGCATCCTTGTATTTTGTTACAGTGTCTTTGTTTCCCGAGTAAAGTGCACTGAAACAGGCACCGACAAGGTTTTGTAAATTATCGGCGAGAATAATGCTTTATCAATAATATAATATATGTAAATTAACATAAAACAGGATTCACTCTGCGCCTGAGGCAGTCTATTTCTGTTTCTTTAGAATGTGAATGAAAATGAGTATGACTGCTTCACAGTGTTACATTTGTTTATAATGCAAGTATATGAATCAGCAATTATCAAGTCCTAGGCAAGTGAGTCTTTATTCCATATATGTATTGCGGATGTATGTACAACTTCACCTTGTGTTTTCAGGCGGGGACAGTAGCTGTGCTGTTCCTGTCTGACGAGTTGTGTTGGCTCAGGTCCAAACTGGCACACCTCCTGGTGACGATGACAGCTGCCAACACTGTTGCCCACTGGGGTATGTGATATGCAATGTGGACTTCAACAAAGCATAAGGCCTCATATCAATCTTTTCACATTGTGTTAAAGTCCCAAAGCACATCTCCCCTACGGGCCACTATTGTTTGGCATATCGTAGCTACAAATGATAGTGGAAAGGCTATGCTAATTCACTGGTAATTAAAGAATGAATGAAGGGAATATAATGCAGTAGATAGTGAACACTGCTAAATTTTCAGACTGACAGCTGTATAACTGAAAATGCTTAGACTGCGATGAACTGTTGTTTGCCATTCACCAGTGCATGCCCCCCGATCCTGATTAGGAACAAGCAGGTAAAGAAAATTGATGATAAGTAGATTGTGGAATATTAAATATAAGATCAAGAGTGTTTGATGAAGACACTTGACAGTTGCTGTACAGTGTATATATAATTGCAATGTCTTGTATCAATCTGTTAAGATGCTAAGTCTGTAAGTAATCTGTAAGATAATTAACTATTCATACGTCTATCTAAAGCTTCCTGACATTCTGTAAAAAGATGGAAAAACATGTTCCCGGCCTGTGATCCCTCTCTGAGTCTGGAGCCCACAGTCTGTCCTTAAATGCGTTGGGCACAAATGCAGGAAACATTCTTGATAGGGCAGTCCATCACAGAGCTAACACAGAAGCACAACTCATTGTGCATTCACACTGTAAATAACTTCAACAAGTCACCAGGGGTCCTTTTTTTCCAGTTTAATATTTATAACACAATGTAGAGGAAGGCGACTGTGGGAATGCGTCAAAGTTTTTGGATAAAAAGTTGCAATAGAACCATTAACAGTCACTTGCCAATTCAATTTGCACATGTCCTGCTTTCCATACTAATGGGATTTAATTGAATGAACAGTGTTTCCAGGAGGCAAGGGCAAATTAAGTGCGACAACAATCACAGATTTGCAAAGCTTCCTAGTTTTCTCAACTTTTACATTAAAGAATACATGAATTAACATCCCAATAATGATGTTCCCAGAATAGTTGTATCCATCATATTAGTAGTAAGTGAAAGTGAGTCTATAATTTTTTTTTCCTGTTTTAATTTAAAGTAAATGAGCATAATTAGCACGTGCCACCTAACTTGTTAAAACATGTTGTGACTGGCAGTAGCAAAGCAATCAGCAGTTCTGATCTTTGTATCCACACCAAATGTTGTGTCACACAATGTTAATCCTTTCACACTTTGTCAGACTGGACTGAACCAATCAGATAACTTGTAGTGTGAATGCCCTCTTACACTCACATTCATACGTAACGTTATCACACACACACACACACAATGTTTATATTGCATTAAAGTGCAGTAAATTGATCAACTGCCTCAGGGATCATTAAGTCTTGGCCTGTCATTTTTGAGCCTCAGCAACACTTCAGTCCACAAGGAGTCAAACCATGGTCCTCCTTGTTGTGAGTCAACAGTGTTACCTTGGGAAATTATTATGGCTGACTTGCCATTATATTTAATTCATGCATGTGATGTGTGACTAGAAAAGTAAATTTAAATTCTATTATTTTAATTATCTGTATTGTAGCCACAACTGGAATTTAGGTCGCTCCTTCTCATGATGAATAATTTCAACCTGATACATATTCTTTTTTTGAATGTGTTTGGTGCAAAGGTGAAAAAACAACACCTTCATTGTTTACACATTGTGCATAGAGTAGGAAGTTCTGACAGCAGAGCAGAGGCAGCAGTTCAGATCATCATCAATCTATCAAGTTTATTTGTCACATGTAATCATATAAAATACCATCACAGTGAAATATAAAAAAGTGAAAATGTTAAGCTAAATTGCCATCAACATCTTTCTCTTGCAGCAGCAGTAGAGCTGTCACATCTACTGGGCCTCTCCACTTGCATCCTCACTATTAGTATGGAAAAGTTTTCTTTTCAAAATGTGAGTAATTGCAGCGGAGTGGGTACACCTGCCCCACAGTCCCCAGAATGAACACCAAACACAAGTGCTTTCCGACAGATATGGAGTAAGCTTCACTTTGGATCTGAGTTCACTGAGTCAGGAGGATATTTCTAGGTTAGTGAAACAGACAAGTAGTAGTATACATTTCAGATGTACCGTAGATTTCACCCCTCTCTCAGAGGCAGAGAGTGTGTTATGCTTTATTTAGCTGGGTTATCTGCCAGCTCATTGGAGCAATCTTGTCCTTGTTTCTTGTTCCATCTCTTATTCATCACTAAACCAACATGTCAGTGGTAAATGTTTAATTCTATAAATGAGGAATTGAGAATAAACTCTATTTTTAGCCAGGGTGAATCAGTTAAACAGAGGAAACACTGTTCTTCAAAATCAGTTCATGCTTGAATATGTGTTTCATGTAGTGAGGATTTAAAACATTGCAGGTCACCACACTTCAAATTTACCAAAAATTACACCCATTAATTTAATTTTATAACATACAGACCAGAAGATAATACCTTGTAAATCACAACTTATTACTCCATCAAATATCCCAACTGTTGAGGTGAGCTGCATTTATTCTGCCAGACATCTTATAACTTAAGATAACTTAATGTTTTAAAATATTTTAGAATTCAGAATATTTTCTTACGGCTGCATTAACACACATTATACATCCAAAACCTGCGATGCTAGTACATTTTATGCCAATAGTAAATATATATTCGAGCAATGCTCCCACAGAAACTGGTTTCAGGAATCAGAAGCATGTGGATTACTTGTTTACCACTGGACTCATCAGCCTACTTTTGTCTGCCTGAAACCATAATTGATCCAGGCAGAGGCATGACTATTCTGAATAATGGAGAGAGAGAGAGAGAGAGAGATGATGGTGTTTTTACTAAGCTACACCAGACAGACTGCAAGCAGTATTCAAAGTATTTCATTGGTAGAGCTTGTTGGGCAGTACACAGCCAAAGCACTGTATTAAATGCTTTGCTCAGGGCAACAACAGTGTTGAAGCTCTGCGTGTGTTGAGTGGGAGTGAAAGGATGTGGGAGTGTTTCTTGAGCTGGATGTGTTTGAAGATGTGGCCCATGGAGAGGGAAAGAGTCACCCTCTGCTGGTACACTTGTTACCTCAGAGAGAAATGGCTTGAGTTCTTCTTGTGAAATTGTTTGCTCAGGCTGTGTTGCAGTATGTTTGCATTCGGTGCTTACCAAAACACGTTGTGCATAACAAATGTGTTGGATGTATTACCTTCCTCATTAAACATTTGCGAAGCTGATTAAATTTTTTTTTGTTTGATACTTGCATTGTTTACTTGCTTGCAGTCTTTGCTGGTGCATTGCTACGTTCCTTGGTGCTTTACAGCCTCATGTAGATTAGTGGAATACTGTGAGTCCATTGGCAGGACTGTGTATCGCATCACATGTGTGCGTGCAAACAAAACAGGAACAGAATCATAAAAACATAGCTCGAGTGCAGTTATAGATAAAACATATTGTTTAACGTTTGTAGTTTGTAGTTCATGTCTGTCCCTGTGATTTCTATGAGCCTGTGTTTGAATAACTGGTGGTTTGAACATGTAACCCCTTTTGTTTTGACATTTGGATTGTGCCCACATGTCCCCGCACATATAGAAGACACATGCAGCTTTTTATCTGTATGTTTCTTGTGTCACCATGTCTACGAGTGTAGATAAGATTTATAAGACAAGGTAAAGTAATCCATAGTAGACTAAATTAACCCCTTAGCCTGTTCAAATGAATCATTTTGCTAGATTTATTGAAGTTGTTACATTTTTGCTGCTGTAACCTTACACTGACAAACCCCTCCTACTACAACATCAAACCACTAGATGGAGACATTGATCTATTTAAATCCAGTCATCCAACATCATCACTATTCTCAGTTTGACCTGTTAGCTCTACTTTCAAACAGAGTTGAACTTTTACATTAAATTGAATAGATGAAACCAGATGAGAGTCAGCGTCGGTCTGTCCTTCTGGGACTTGCTCACTTAACAGCTCTGGTTTTAGGTGAGATCAGAATTATTGCTAAAAGCTCCTAGAAAAATGATAATTACCACTTTGGGGTCAAGTCTTAGATCATGCAGGTAGTGTATGTGTTGCCTTGTTTTATTTTCCATATGTACATTTAAAATGGAAATGTGTAACAATAATAAAATTAAGTAAAAAGTAAAAGGGTGAAAAGTAAAATAAACTAAATAAAACTTTAGTTGAAGCCTTTAATGCACCTCCCTTAATCATAATTTGAGTTCAGACAGAAATCCAGAATAAATATTTAGTTTAATAAAATTAGAATATGAGAATATAATCAAGGAGCATTTTAACCTGTAAGAACATACCTTTCTGTCATTATGCCCAATACTTATATTGCATTGTGGCAATTAAATTGTCACATGAGAATATATCTCTCAAGAATGATGAGTGAATTATGGACTGAATTAACTCTCTTCACTGCTGGAGATGTGTGAGTGTCAAAATCCCATTAGGTATAATAAGAGGGAACATATCTAATGGCAAACAGTAAATGGAAAACGATTTGAGGATCAGATAGAAAACATTACTCAGAGATAAAAGTATCACCATAACCTCCTAGGCTCTGTTTTTTCACCATTCCTGCCCTGCATATCACAGAATAGATGAACAATGTACATACCCAAACTCCCTTATCCTTTTTACTTTTCGTGTGTGTGTGTGTGTGTGTGTGTGTGTGGTGCATTGTGTGTGGACAGACATGTAGGGCTTTTGACTCAGACTGTGGCAGGGCAGTCTCAGTGGAATACACTGTGACAGACCCTCTCCGGCCGAAGAAAAGATGGAGTCTGCTCGAGCCCGGGGGACAGATTTTTCCCACTCACTCCGCTTTTTTCCCCCCTGCGTTTTCTTTTTGCTTTGTCATATTGCTCATGCACTCTGCTGGAGTCTGTTGAATAACACGTTCTCCCCTCTCCTAATATGAGAGCATGCACAGACCCATGTGTGCACAGACCCATGTGTGCACAGACAAACACACACACACACACACACACACACACACTTCTTATCCTAATCTCTCTTGCTTTGAACACTGACTTTATCCCATCTGACTGAGTGCATCTTTATGCAGCCTCTCTGCATACAGTCTGTGGAAATGGTAATAGGAAAGAGTTGAGCTTTCTACGGCAATAGGCAGAGTGAGTGGGGAATATGCTGCCTGTGGATGTAATGCTTCAATAAGCCAAAGACATGAATATGGGGATCTGCTTCCGTGCCTTCAACATCCTCCTTCTTTTCAATTCCCTGTTCACTTTTTGTGCTTGCATTTTGACTTTGCCAACTGTGTTCATACATTTATCCTCGTGAAATGGGTTGGGAATTACTTTTTTTTTAAACAGGTTGCCTAATCATTTGTCAATATCATTCAGCTTCACTCTTACACAGTTCGATAAATCCTGAAGTGGGAGCTGTGCCTTGCTAAAGACTTTCCATAGTGAGTGATTGGCCAGTCTTTGAATTTACACCAGTGATTTTCAGGCCAGTGCATACCTGTCTAACTACAACCCTATGTCTCAAAATGCTTGCTATTTCTTACTTTTAACAGGTGAAATAAAAACCATTCAGTCTAGATACAAAAAAATGGGTCAAAGACAGAGATATGTCAGGACAGAGAGAAACAGAACCTTATGATATTTCATCAGCATACTGCAATAAATCACTAGAAGTTAGAAGTTGGATCAAATTGGATCGACTATCAAAGCATCCAGAGGAAATTCAGTCCAACTGTCATTGTGTGTGGTGGATGCATGTAGCTTCTTGATGTGGGCAATGCGTCTAACCAGCAACATGTGATTGACACCAGATCTGACGCTTTACTGAGCGTCTCATCACATGCCACGTACATAAACAATGTCATACATTTGACATGTGCGTCTGTCAAGCGGAGAGGCAGGAATAGAAACAGATTGCTGTGGTTTCAGTTTGTCTGGACGGATCTCACGTTCATTTCTTCAGGGAAAGAAACGTGAGGTTCCAGTTCAGGAGATAATGCACACCTGCACACTGTTATACATCAGTAGGCAGGCCTGCACTGTGTGCCATGCTGTCTGAATCTCGCACTGTCCGAAGCACTGAATATATGAGGCGCTGGTGCTCACACAAGACTTAATAGACACTTCTGCTGAAATCCCTGATTGGATTGCACAGCGTCTCAAAACTTGTCAAATTAATTTGAATATCAAACAGAAGATAGCTGCTCCAATTTAAATGAACCTACTGCTACATTTCAGATAAAGGTAATGTTACATGATACTGAATCTTGTATCTTAGATATTAATAGTGTAATTCCAGACATACTTTCTGGAAAAGCAACATAAGTGCAATGTATATCTCAGTGGTAGATTTAAACTACAGAATGAATTGATATGAAAATATTGGTAAAAGATGAACAGCTGTGTGCCCACAACACAGTAACGTTGCTCTGAGGCCAGAGAGCCAGTCATTATGTAATCCTCTCTTTGACTGAGCTACTGGCAACTTTGCCTGAATGACAAAATGCCGCATTTGAAGACAGCAGCAGGGAAAGCCAACCATTCACTCTGTTTTGTATTCGTGCCACATCTTCCCACAATTGTCTCTCTTGCTGTTGGCGTCCTCTGTCAAGCGATATCCCGTTCTCATCACAATCTCATTTAACAATTTCAGGGTAAATTGTTAGAATTTGTTCAAGATTATATTAATTTTAGAGCAAAGATCTGCTGTCTATGTTTCGTTACTGTTGAGCTTGTTGAAAATTTGAATTTAGCACTCTCTTTGTAGCATTTGTGAGTTGTCTAAAATATTTCAAGGATGCAGTTTGATACACATTATTTTGGCATAAAGTACTACATCTTAGATTTTACTAAGATAGTATATGGACCCTTTTCACAATGCTTGAGGCCCAATCAGGGCAATTCAGAGAAATTGCACCCTACCCTTCATTAATGTTGAAGTATTTAGTTTTTCTTACACTAGATGGGGCTATCTCATGACAAAAAGTATCATAGGATAGCCAGGTAACGTGCAGGGTTTGTTACCACCTTTTAAACTGATTCAACTGGTTCACGCTGCAAAGAGTTTCTATTCATTTCATTGTTTTAAAATCAACTTGCATCAACTTTAACATGTGCTTGCACATAGAAATTAATTGTGAACAGTGAACATTCTGTTTGCTTTTATTTTAGTCAAAGTTAACCCATCATTGTGGTCATGCGTTACTGCACAATGATTACGTAACCTCTGACAATAATGCAAGTGGACATGATGGTCACTGCGATGGATCATCAGGTCTCTGCATGCTTATTTTCACACTGTGCTGTTATACTCTATGTTACTATGTGTGTTCTCTGAGAGGACCTCGCAGTGTTGTAGGTACAAAGAAAACACCGGCTCCAGTTGTTCAAATCTCTGAGCTAAATAGGCCGATGCCATCATCTCCCCAGCATGAGACTTTTCCGTTCCACTTAGACACACAGCCTGTTCTCTGTTGTGTGAGGGTCCAGTGTGACATCACCGAACCCAAAAGGAGAAGCAAAATACAACACCTTGCCTACCAATTCAATGCCATTAAAACAGGGCTTTCTGTACAAGTCATCCAGAACTGATGACATTAACTTCTAATTAAACACGTTCAGTGGCTCTGCAAGTCAGAAACCAACATATTAAAAGAGGGAGAAGGAGAGGGCACATGAGAACACATTGAACAAACCATTTCCCTGTTAGATGTGGGCTGGTGGTCAAAGTGTTGTTTGGGTAGCATCACAGAAGCATCAGGTAGGACAAGTGGAGTAATTAAGTGAGATAATCCTCACATTCTGTTTGTCAAAGGAAACCTTAAAATTTGCAGCAGACCTCGAGGGCTCATTTTTGCAAAGCGCAGTGAGCTGTGCAATGAGAGTAATTACCGAATCCCTTTTTTGCTTTCCTCGTTCTTTCTTGAGGAGACCTGGGATCCGTGTTAAAGAGCAAATGATATGCTACCACATAACATTGTTTGGATTGTGATGTTTGACTATTTAATTTGCCTACTCAGGTTTTATCAGCGGTCGCGACAAAGACTAAAATACAGCTCATGCATTTTACATGAGCTATTGTCATTCTCTCGCATTGTAGAGTCACATTTTTCACTGCTATCTGTGTATACTTTGAATACATTCAGGCCAAACTATGGATAGCATTTTGTTATTGTGATCTACATTACTTCTCTTTCAGATAAGGCACTGGGCTAAGTTGCAGCTCTGTGTTGAAAGTCACCTTTCTAACAGGGCAGTTTTGTTAATAATGTATATCGTTGCTCCCGGTTGATCCTGTTTGGAAGGAAAAAAATGAATTAGTGTTTTTATTTCCAATTGGTTAAATAAAAATGTCACACATAATTATAATACTTGCACATACAGTCAAGGTCATCCAGATACTTATTAGCCCAGTGATGGCGGCACTATGCCAGCTAACATTATTCCCACCAAAATAGAAGAGTCTTTACCGAGGGAGCAGGCATTAACCATAACCACTGGGCCACTTATAAAGGGAGGCGACCTGAGGGCGGAGGAAATTCAAGTCAGTTCAAAAAGGCTGGCTTTTTATGGTCTAATGTGGTCTATCAAAAAGGCTCCCTGTGGCGTGAAATGGGAAAAATTCAAAGTGATAACAAGGGTAGTGGCACAGGTCAGTCATTGCCTGTAGCAGTTGTGGTAGGTAGCAGAACAGAGAGAGATGCGAGGTCACTGTACTTTATAAACATGAGAGGAAGAAATTGGAAGCGTAGGATTGAGTTTAGGATGTGGTTTTGCAGGGACACGGCAGCAGGCTTGTGTAGGGAGGTGTTGAGTGGGAGCAACTTACATGTGAACTCTTAAACTTAAACTTAACGCCAGCATGTTCAATGGCAACCAAGACAGTTACACATATCATGTTCGTAAGACACCAGAATTCAAGTCTTCTTCTCTTATGTGATCTGGTTAAAGGACTCTACCGTACAAAGCAGGAATTCCATAACTAAACAAACAAATCTGAAAACAGCATGATATAGACTGAGCTACGTGCATTTCAAGCTTTAGCTTCTTTTCCAGACATACAACGTTAATATTTGAATGAGCTCAAAATCAATCAAAATTTCATGCAACCAGTAGTGCTTAAAATAAGGGCCAAATAGCACCCAGATAAAGCAAATGGTAAATATATATATATATATATACAGTCTTCAGTTTATCCCACTGTTCGGGAAGTGGCCTATAAAATGTTGCTTTCTTGAACAGATTGTGAATAACAAACCGTCCCCACTTCCCTGTTGCCCAGTGGCTCATTTTCAATGGAAATGATGAAGGCTGGTGATTAACATGGGAGCCATATTGCATCCTTAATGACTCCTGAGTTTGTGTCTCCTCGAGTTGGCCAACGCAAGAACAGATGGCCCCACGGGTGGAATCCAGACATGCTCACTGTGCCTGTGACAACTTTGAAAAGTAAGTGTGTATGTGAGTCAGTTTATGTAGGATTATTTGTGTATATGTGACTGTGCGTTCACAGTGTGTGATGTGTTTCTTTTCCAACATTTGCTCCTGCAGGCCTTTGCTCTAAATAAGAACGTGCTCTTAGTCAGCCAGTGAGATTACATAAGAATAAGAAAAACCTGTGTGTTTGCATGTTCTAAGAGTTTTTTTTATTTGTATGTCTGTATGCCTTGCCACTGTTAAAAACATGTCTGTGGAGTTTACCTCGGGTCTTGGGAGGATGTGCACACTTCCTGTCAGTAGATTTTTTCCCCCATCTACATCAAATGCAAGTGAGCAGGCACAGGGGTCTCTGTCTGTTTCACTTCCTCTGCGTGTTTGCCAGCAGTCTGTTAGCTGCTCTTCTGTGCTTGACAGAAATGTGAGTAGCAGAAACAGTTACAGGTGTTGTACAAGGTGTCATTCTAACCTCTAGCTCATACCCCCCCCCTCAAAAGATGAGAGAGTTGTTGACATGAGAGATGCCAGACAAGATGATGACAGAAGCTAAAATGTTGACATCTGAAGACGGCATCTGTTGCCTTCTACCCCTATTTTTCAACTTTCTGTCAAGCACACATGCATACGCTGGTATGAACGCATACTGATGCACATTAAGATTTCTATGTACTGGTCACATGCCACTCTCACTGGCTAATGAAATTAAGCAAAGAATATTTAAATCGACATAATTGTCTTGAGATGTGCATTTTGAGGTTGAGACACCTCCAGTAACACCACAATAGACACTTATGTAACAAGACAAATGGCTCATGGAGCTGCAAATAAAAAAAAAATCCCCAAAACTCATATTTAACTCATCCAGAAATGTAGGTATGTTTTTATAAGTGAACTGAAGCCAAAAAGACACAGTAATACAAACCCAAGGCATATGGACAGCAGTGCGATACAAAAATAGATGCAAAAGTAATGAACAGAGATCTTTCAGAGGAGGAGAGAAGGCTTGTATTACATCACAAAAAGCAGAACTTGGAAAGAAATTGGTGTTAATAGATATTAACTCATTACCCACAGTCAAACTCAGGAAAGTTACATATAATATGACCTTGTTTCACTGTTTTTAGATGTGACTTTGGCGTTAACGATATTTTGTATCCCAAATGTGATCCGAATGTTAATGTCTACATCAATTCTCACATCTTTGTTTTATTTGAACACTTTCTAAAGAGTCAATCAAGTTTCTTACCTCGACTTTTTCTTCTATCATTCACTTTTCTATCTCTTCTCTTATCTCTCCCCAGGCCCCGTCTTCAGTCCCTTGTTCTACCCACCTATCCCTGGATCCAGTCCCCGCAGTCCTTGCCAATCTTCCAGGCATCTCCCGTGAAAGTCCTCTGTCCTTTTTATCTTTGACTTCGCTGGCAATAACATACTCTGGGACTGTGAACCATCATAAAACTGCTCTTATTTTGTGGTGATGTCAAAGAAAGTGTGATCCAACTGGGGGAAAAAAGAAAAATAAAGAGAACTGCCTGAGGTGTAGAGTTGCCTGGCAACAACTTCCCACCTTTTGTGTGAGTCGGCCTTCATCAGATTGCAGAGAAGACATTTAGTATACAAGTTGGTTTTCACACACTGGTTGAGAGGCAGGAGGGGAGGAAGAGGAAATACAAGGAGTTTTTCATTCATCCTAATGGATTAAACATCATGGCATTTTGTTGTGCCCCTTTTAAAGCCTCACAGATGAGTGTTAGTATATGCTACTCCATTTAAGAACAATAAGAGATAATACTAATAAGCTACTATCGTAACAACATCATTATGTATGCAGGTTTTATGTAACTACATTTATGGTATACAAAAAGTACTCTATACAGTGGGGTTAAATACTATGAACACCTTACAATATAAAATTCAGTTCAACTACAAAAACACAGCAAACTAAAGATTAGATTTTAGAGTACAAGTAAATGTAATGGATTTCTGTAGTATTGGGATACATCAGACTGTTATGTCCATCCTCTGTAGTATACACAAATCATTCCTTTTCAAAAAGATTATAAAAACACTGAGTCATGAGTATTTATATTCTCTCATAAGCCTGTCAAGATGTTGTCTCTGTGATGCGTCAATCTAACCAAATGGAAACTTTACACAGTTTTACTAGGACGTCCATTTTCTAATTCCTTCCTCCCTAACCAGTGACTATAAGTAACACGGTTTTAATGCAAGCAGTCTTAATTAACGCTGCAGGTTATTTAACATTTAGCTGAGTAAATATCTGCTTGTGTTTGTATATAAGTTGTGTGTCTCAACTTTGGTAAATACTGCAATAACTTTTAATTAATGATTATCTAGCTTCTCAGGCTAACTTTAACACTCGATATATACAAAACATGATACAAAGCAACTTTTGACACCTCATGACAAATAAAATGCATCTTTGTTGAATGAAGACAAATTAAAACTCACTTGTATTACATGGACTTCTGCCTGATCATTCTCATGAATATATTGTGGACAGAGGCCCGTATTAGGGAGTATATATTGTTATATATTATTAATCAGGGCACCGTCACCAATTGTTACATGAAAGATGGTTAAAAGAATAGAAGTTACAAGACTTTAATTGAGCCATATTTCTTTAGATTGAGGCCACAGAAGGACTGTGCTGTTGGCTAAGCGTCAGCATGTGCTTGAACCACATCAAGCTGCCTCTTTCAGTGTGGAAAAGCAGTGGCTTGACACAAAGGCCCTCCCAGATTGCTGGACAACTCTCTATGACAACAAGTGAGGACAGCTAGCCTGTGGAGGAATATCATGTCAACCACTTGCATCAGTAAGCTAAAATACTGGCCACTAAATCTGTAGTTGCTTTGAAGCTCAGCTTTCTCTACCACCGCAGCTTAGTACAATGCCAACATTACTGTACCAACTGTAAGTAGTGTCAGTTACAGTGTTTTCTGCCCTTGCCTGGGCACTGCACCCAACTGGCTCTTGGAGGAGGGGTGTAGGTGGTGGTCTGAGTGACTTTAGTCGTGTTATATCATTCAGATTGAATTGCGGGTAACTGAGTTGGAAAAACTGTTCATGTCAGTCTCTGAGTTGTAAATCCAAGTCAGAGATTTTCTGACAGCTACAATATCTCCCACTTGATAAGAAGAGATAAAGGTCTCAACAGACAGCTGGAAAAATAGCTGCGAAGCCACCATCACTGGCAGATACATCCACACTACAATCGATTCAGCTAATTTTAAAAGAAGCTATACACTGTTTGCATCACCCACAGCTACAAATATGTAACAACAAATGTCGCACATTTAGGCTATTTAAATGATGTGACAGGAAATTTCCCTGTCTTTCCCATTCTGCTGACATAGCCTGAATGCAGCATCAAACTTCTACCAACAGTGTTACAAAATAAATAGACTAGTTTTTGATTTTAAGCATTAGTTATTCAGTTCAGGTTTTCTATGAGCATATACACTCTCTCTCTCTTACTCTCAGTACTAAAGTCAATGATTACACTAATTTTTAGCAGGCAAGTCCACGAGGGAAACTAAGGGTGGCTTGGTGCCTTGTTCAAGGGCACCTTAGTGGTAGTTGATGAAGGGGGTTCATCCATTTTGTGCACCCATATTTTCTCAGCAGTCTAGAAAGCAGCGGCTTTCTGGTCATAGTCTCACCTTTGGCTTTCAAGCTGCCACTGCTGATTTACAGTTATTATAATATTTAAAGGCAGCACCTCCAGCTGTACCATTAGCGTGATTGTGTTTAGATCATGGGTAGATTACAGTTCTGCGCAGGTCTGGGGCAGTATTCACAAAACACCCTGAGGCTAAAAGTAGCTCCCAGCTGGCTGAGTTAGGAGAAACTCTTCAGAATAAGGAGCATTTCAGTCCTAACTTTGAGGCATATTTAGTTAGAGAGTAATTCACAAAGCATTTTATGTTTCAATTGATTTCGGTGTTTTGTAAAAATACAATGCACATTTTGATGATAACAAATTAATAAGGATCCAGTCAACTCACTAGCAAATGTAATCACTCCAATAACATCAGAGATTAT
This sequence comes from Enoplosus armatus, assembly GCF_043641665.1. Classification (NCBI taxonomy): domain Eukaryota; kingdom Metazoa; phylum Chordata; class Actinopteri; order Centrarchiformes; family Enoplosidae; genus Enoplosus; species Enoplosus armatus. The sequence goes on from NC_092195.1 coordinate 11,905,703, forward strand.
TGTTTGCACAACTCTGCAATACTTGGACACAGGAAACATTCTGTTGGCAGTGCTCATGAACTTGTAATATCTCAGCCTGTCGGTGTTATTGTACACTTAAACTGTTTAACACATTTTTGGTTTGATGAATAACTCTTAACTAAATTAAATAAATACACATTGTTCCATGGCTAATGCTAATAAAGTAACCGGTAAAATTGGCCCTATTTGTAGAATTACCCCATCAAATATTTCTCTCTATCTCTCTCTATCTTTATCTATTTATCTCCATCTCTTTCTCTCTCTTCATCTAATTAAGTTTATATTAATGTGTGCCTCCTGTTTTGTGTATTGATTTAATATTCCACATTCACTGACACAGGTCAACCAATCACTGTAGACATAGTAAGTTCATTCAAAAAACATGAGGTCATCCATACCAACGGGGTCAACCCTACCCCTTCTCTTAGATTATTAGGAGTTGTTGGCTGTATTCGAAACTACCAACTATACTAGCAGTACATACTAATTTGGCCACAATGTAGCCTGTAGTATGCAGTATGCAAACAAAAGCAAAATATGCAGTATGCCAAAAAATGTACTGATTTGGAAAAAAGATGATATCCTGTGTGAATACGGCCCCTGATCAGTGCCAAGGGCAGGTATTGAGATGGGATAGAAATGTAATTAGCCTAAGGCTCAAAATGGAAGTTAGTCTAAAAGATTAATGATTAATCACTTACTTGGTGCTTACTTGGGTAAAGTATTTGGAGAGATGAACATTCTTATTTTTGTTTGCTATTGAGAGAGTAGATTAGCTCCCCAGGCAATCATGTGACATCCACAATATGGCCAAGGAGAACAGCACTGTTCCTCTCCCAACTTTTGTTAGGCTTCTGGACAAAAGAGTTGAAAAGTTTATGGGTGGCCTGGAGAATTTGGCATGTCTCCTCGCAGATTACATAAAACTGGATTGCAGACTGTCAGTTTCCAAGGCAACTGTATTTTTGTGTCTTTGCTCTCATTCTCATCTGTCAGTTCTCTCAGTACACTTGGCAGTTTTTTTGTCAATCGAGGGCTCTGTGTGTTTGTAAGCTTTAGTAATGGTTGGTTAAGTGTCAAATGGAAAACGTGTTTAACAAAGGCTGTGATTGCACAGGAAGAAATGAAAAAGTGAGAAAGCGGAAATGAGTTCTCTCTGTGTGTATTAACATAAAAGATTGATGCACAGAAAAGGATGTGGGAGAGAGAAAGAAAATGTTTAATTGCCTTCCTATTTAGGTATACACTTCTGTGTGTGTGTGTGTGTGTGTGTGTGTGTGTGTGTGTGTGTGTGTGTGTGCATCTTACACTGTGCTCTTACTTTACTTTGTATACTGGCCCTATAGACAGTATGAGTTGTGAGCAGACTGCTGGAAAATCTCATTATCTGCCAAACAATGCTGCTTAATAACTTCAACTGTTCAAACTTTGCTACTCTCTGAATTAAAGAGGGAGGTTTTAAAACTGAGATTTAAAGAGAATAACTATTGTTCAGCAAACCTGTACGTTTACTGTGTGGTTGCTGCTATACGTCACATGTTAAGAAATGCAAGGACCATCACCTCTACAGTTTATTCTGTGACCATTGAAAGATGACGTAAGCGTGATATTCTGTAGTAATTAAAGAGGGGTACTGTGCAGGAGGAGAGGGACATTTTAGATGCTTAAAATGGGAAGCACAGAAAACATAAATATTAGCACAGTTGTGTAGTGATTTTAACATTCTGATACATAAGTCACATTCGTAGTTAATTTAGTAGCACTTTGCACAGAGAAAATGAACTTCACTGCATTGTAAACTTGAATATGTAACTAAATTGTGTATACCCACACATTTTCACACCACCAGTTGTCTAGTTGCAAACATTAAATGCAGCCTCCTTACACTTTGAGATGAAAGTACAAAAATGTGAATGGTTGAGGAATGTTTGTACCTATCACAGCAACTGCCACTTTGTTTGGCTCAGTTATTTTCACGGACTATTTAATATTTTAGTAAAGCATCAACATCGAGGGTCCTATCCTCCAGCTGCATTGTAAACAGTGAGATATGGTAGAAGATGCTAGATACTAGGTGGTACTATCAATCTCAGGCCACTTGGCAAGCAAATATGAAAGGTTACTCTCCTGGGAAATTAGCTTCTCTCTCCCCTCATAATTGTCAGGCACAGCTTAAAATGATTCCTATAATGTAAGCACACTTCACCTCTGCTGTCTGCCGTCTGAAAATGTCTTCTTTTATAAATTCATCTCAGTGGTTGCGGTTATTGCATTTGGATTTCTCACCTTGTGCTGTGTTTTAATACGAGAAATACAAATGTTTGATGAATCTAAATTGTTAAACTAGAAAAAGTGCTTCGAGGTCCCATCCCATGGCTGATGAATCATCCTTTTGCCACCCACTTCCTCGCTGGACAATGATCATTATGTTATGTACTGGTTAATATATTCATACTTGTAAGCCCAAGGTATTATCATTAGTAAATGGTTAGGAGTGCTGCAGATAAAGGGACTTGGATGTACACTGCCTCCTCTCACAATTCAGTGTTTGTAAAGCAAAGTAAAAGGAGTGCAGTAACTCCTCTCACATTCATTGCGAGGTTCAGACAGTGAATGCTGAAAGTGTCACGGTCAGAAGTGGCAGCGTTTGTGAGAGATATGTGAGAAATCCTCGAAATGTTTTTTTAATCCAGTTCCCATGTTTTCATATCTCATACAACCACAGCACAATTGGCCACGCATTCCAAAATCTCTGCAGGCTTTAACATTGTCAACGGTAAAAACACAGTTAAGAGTCAGGATATTCATAAACTGAATTAATATCGGAATTAACTGTCAGCTGTAGTCATATATTTAAGTGTTTTTCTTAACGGGAACTGAGGGCTCCAATTATCTGTTTAGTAATTTGTCTTCCTCTACTGCGTGATGTCATTATCCACGAGTCCATCCGAATGTCCAGCAGGTGCACTTTCCCCCCTCCCACAGCTCGTTCTGTGGCGCAGTTATAATCACCCATAGCTAATTAAGGAGCTTATGATATTTCCGTTGAGTTCCCTGCAGTGCGACTTGTGCAGCTGTATCCAAATGCTATTGATTGTGGCTGCTGGTGTTTGTATCTTATTTTTCCTGCACAACGGCAGGCATTGAGGGCTATGATGTGTCATAAAGATGAGGGCTAGGGTTGACATTATGTGGATTTGGTGTGTGTGTGTGTGTGTGTGTGTGTGTGTGTGTGTGAGCTTGAGGGTTTCATTTCTCTCCACAATGACTCACTACCCTTTTTTGACTCTTAAGTCATATGTTGTGCAGTTGTAGACATGCATTCCTTTGGCTTGTTTTCAGTTGATATTTCTCCATTGAACTGATTTTAACATTTACAAAACTGATACAGCAAACAGTCATACGTCACTGGCACTAGCATGGTTGCAGAAGCCATGCTTGCAAGAAATGTGTCTTCAGTGGTTCCCATCAGTTGCACTTGACATGCACTGGAAAAGAGGGAGGAAAAAGGAGGGGGGAGGAGTTGGTGAAGGACAGGAGAGAAGCAGACAGAGCAAGGTGGAACTGTGATGCTCTTCACAGCATCACGCTAATGAGCAGGATTATTATGCCCCCCCCCCCCTTAGGCAGTGGAGGCAGACGAGTGGGTGTGGGCGCAAGTGTGTTTTACTTTTGATGGTGTGTGTGTGTGTGTGTGTGTGTGTGTGTGTGTGTGTGTGTGTGTGTGATAAAAGCAGAAGAGAGAAACCAAACCTTTTTGAAAGTGATTCTATTTTGTTGCCTTGACATCTTTATTCTGAATCCACTCCATTTGGTACTCATCCCTATTTATGAACATAGCTTGCTCCTCCAGCCGCTGACTCATATAAACAAAGAAGGTGTATAAAGTATGCAGGCTGAGTTAAGAGGCATTAGCGTGTGTTCAAAGGTCATATATGGGTTAGGGAAACATGCGCAGCCACACACACACACACACACACACACACACACACAAACAAACTCATAATCATCTGCGCTCCTTATTTCCCTTCCTCCGTACGCACACACCCTCTCTCCCACCCCCTCTCTTCATCCTCTCCTCTCTCCTCCGGTCCCCCTCCTCCCTCGCTCAGCAGCAGCCAGTGGTATGCTCCACTCGTCTTCTCTCTCTCTCTCTCTCTCTCTCTCTCTCTCTCTCTCTCTCTCTCTCTCTCCACACTGTCAGCCTCAGCAGTCTCCAGACCGGAGCTAGACACTGGTGCAGCGCCGATCCCTACATGCACATGTGTGTTTCATGGGTGCCCGGTTCTTGAGAAACGCTCCAAATTCGAGTGTGTGCGTGTGTGTGTGTGTGTGTAAGTGTGCGAGTTTATCTGCATGAGAATGTTCGTGTGAGCGTTTGTGGAGCATCTTTTGTATGGGGGAGCATGTGTGTAGAGTGAGAGACAGTGTGAGGATGCGTGGTGGGCAGGTGTTGTTGTGATCGGTGGAGTTTTCGGTGTGCTATCGTCGTGCTGTCTGCCTCCCCCTCCCTCTCATTTGGTTATCTTGTGAGGGCAAAAAACATCCTGCTGGGATGTCCACCTCGCCTGGTGCAACAGACGGGAGCCAAAGGAACTCTTGTAAGTGACTTCTTTTCCTTCGTCTGTGATTGGGAGTGGTGATCTAGCAGCATAGGTTTTGTTTGAAACCAAACCAACCTTCTTTTTTGTACATGCAAACAGAGGGCCTTTATTTTGAAGGGCTACCTGGCCAAGACAGAAGGATGACATGTAGTTCAAAGCAATGGAACAAAAAACACTAAATACATTTTATTATTATTAATGTAGACATTACAAGTGAAATAAAGAGTGTACTTTTTCTTGGTAGTAGGAATGTGAAGTCTGTTTTGTGTGTGTGTGTGTGTGTGTGTGTGTGTGTGTGTGTGTGTGTGTGTAAACAGCAGAAAGATGAGTAGCAGGAGTGAACATGCCTAGAGTTTTATTGTGTAATACTGTACAGGATGTATAAGGGTAGATGATATGTAACGGTAAAGGGGGATAATGCGTGCTTGTGTGTGCGTACATGTTTACTTGATGGAAAGAGAGCTTGGGGAGGTGTGTAATGTGGGAGTGTGTTAGAACATCCACGAGTGTGTTTACATATTCCCTGGAGCGCCTCCAGCTGTCGATCCATTGGAAAGGTGCTGTGCATTGATTGACAACCAAGCCAGCTGTATCTTTTCAGGCAGAGGAAAAGACTAGATTACTTGCTGATGTCATTCACTGGTGTCAAACTGAGGAGTACAGTCTGTATTTGATTTAACCATAACCAGGTGCAGTTTTTCAGTCTCTATGTTTCTGTTTAGCTAAATGAATGAGTAGGAGCGACATACTGGACTGGCGGCCTTTGTTAAGTGTGCTTGTCTGCTGTATGTTTGTACGGTTTCTGTAGCTGTAACTTTGCAGGGATTATGATAAAGGAATATGGCTATAACGTTATAGTGTGAAGTGTATCGGTTATTCAGTGGGTGAAAGTGTGTGGGACTGCTAGCAGTTAGTAATGTTTGACTTCATTGTGGCCTCAAGCAACACACACACACACACACAAACACACACGACCAAAAGATTGCTGTACTGTAAGTGGGTGATTGATAAAATGATGTGACTCATTTTGACTCATCTGAGAGCTCAGTGGGCACATAAACTCAGAAAATCTCCCTCACGCGCACACACACACACACACACACACACACACACACACACACACACACAGAGAGAGAGAGAGAGAGAGCAAGACATACACAATGACTGCCTTGACTGAGGCACAGATCACATCTGGGAAAATGGGTCTCCTTTTATTGCTTTCATTATTATTGCACCATCCCCCTCTTCTCTCGCTTTCAGTCCCCTTCTCCCCCCTGTTATCTGTTATTTACTGCCCAACCTTGCATATAACTCGCCTGGAAACCTTTTGTGTGTCTGGGTGATGTGTTAATGATCACACACTGACACACCCACCCACAGTAGACACCTATTATGTGTTTATGACTGTGGGCTTTTTTATATATAATTACATCATTGTGTGTTCAATTATTTGGCTGGGTAATATGGTATCGTATTGTTGCGTAACTCCTGTTTCACTGTCACATGTTCAGCTCTAGTTCTTGGCTGCTTTGCTTTGTACTTGACCAGTTTGTTCCTTGTCAAGATTCATCCATCACATTAGCTTCTTATAGAGGCGTGGATATTTCAAATAGAAACGTCAAGTGGCTGCAGGCTACAATCACTGATTTACTAGCAGTAATGTTACATAACCAAATGCAGCATCTGTGGAAACAAGTCAATAGTCTCAGCTAAACAACAGCTTTCAAGAAAAAAAAATGAGATTAGAGTAGTTGAAGATTGAGGAATGATTTAATCACGCAGAAGAACAATTTTTAAAATCATATTTCCATTTCATGACTTGTGAATAGTCCTTTGGTGTAATTATCAAAGGAACATGCCCAAACAATGCCAGATTAGTTTGAATAATTCATCATATAAACTCATTACAACATCAAATAAAAGGCTTACTGTGCTTATTTTGCTGATATTGTAATTGCATAATGCAACACCAATTGATATAAAAAATAGAGCACAGTTACATACTATTTATGGAATTTAAGCCCTTTTATTTGTGAGGCAGTAATATTTTTAGATAAGACAGTCTCTGTTCCAGCAGCCTGACTGGTATCATCACAGTGTAACGCTGGTGCAGAGCTCTCTCTCCCTGTTAGTTTGTGTCCTCTGTAAAGGAGCAACAGCAGGCACCTGCCACTGCGATGGATGTGCTGTGTCAACACTTCTCCTGCCAAATGATGGCTTGCCTCACCTCTCCTCTCCTCGTCTACTCTCCCCTCCCCTCCTCCTTCCCCTGTCCCCACCTCTCTTTCTTTCTTTTTGTGCCTTGTTGCTGTACACATCTGCTGTCTTCTCTGCTGGTGTCTCATCTGTTCCTTAATCTCCTCTCCTCTGTACCCCACAGCACTCCTCTCCCCCCTCTCCTCCTCCTCCTCCTGCTCTCTCATCCCTCTCTTCTCTGCTCTCCTCCTGTCTGGTTTATCTGGGTTCACATGAAACTTTAATTGCATGTAAATCAAAGCGCTGCAGATGTGATTAGTCTTTTGTGCTGCTTTAATGAGTGGTTTCTGGACTATTGAAATATTGTACAGTAGCTGCACTGTCTCTGATGGCCAAAGCCACGGGCAAACTCAACTTCTAATGCTGCCAGAAGAAACCCATTTTTCTCTCGAAGAAGTGAAGTTTTCAGGGACAAAGTGGAAAAAAGTGATTGCTGAGAGGATCTTGGAGGAAATGTATTGGTCTTGCAGTTCTGCTCACTGCATTAAAATCTGTAGAAAGTTCTCTTCAGAAAACAGTATTTAATGGGTTTTAGAAGGGCTCATTACAACTATATCAACGTACAGTATACTGTATATGTGCATGTTGGCAGGCTAATATGATATGTCAAGAGAATTGTGTTTGGCTGAATTTTTAAAATGGTAATTATCACTCAGTTTACTCATTCTGATAATAAATTGGCCAGTAATGAGTAATAGAAAATGTTTCTGAGATGTGGCATTAAGCAGGCGACAGCACAGAAGGTGCTTGATTTTTTTAATGTTCAACCAAATATTTGCTTGTGCTGAAAAGTTGAAACACTTACTGTAAATGACACGGTTGCTGCCAAGTGACAATGTTTGAATCCTGTGTTGACTTTATATCCAGTGTTTCCTGTCACTGAGAGACTGAATGTGTGAGCTTACTTACCTGCATGCTTTCATGTGTGCATGCATGCATTTCTACTTTTTTTTTTTTTTTACATTTAGCTTGCTAATTAGTGTATTCAAACATTACTCACACTACATGTAAACACAGACGCTGTCTACACGAGCAGACGTGTCTAAATTTGTCTATTCATTTTCAAGGAGGCCACGCTTCTTTTGAAGCCACTGAGGAAAGTTAAAGACTGGGAGTGATGGTATTAATTGTCTTTAAAGATGGATTTTATTCACGAGATGAAAGAATCTGTGCTGTCAAAGGATGAAGCCAAGGACAGAGCACGGCTTGATTTTCATAAGACATAATAATCCCATTTTAACCTTGACTGACTCCACTTTTTTCTTTCTTTTTGTTGCGAGTGACATGAAAAAGTAATTATATCTGTCTGCTTACGTGTCAAAATTTCAGTTCTATGTGAAAATCTAGTCTTTGTAAAGAATGCTCCCGTTGTTGCATAACTGATGCATGTGTGCGGTTGCATAAATGTTGAGTCTTTCTTTATGCACATGCCCACAAATATGCACACACAGCTGCACACACACAAGTACATAAACCATAACTACAGTGTTTTTCCATGCAGTGACATGGACTACCATTGTGACAATATAATAATCTATCCATCTGTTTTTAGTGGGATTTTTGTGTTACCCACTTCAGGTTGCAGGAATGTCAGCCTTTGGTCAGGAACAGTGTTTTGGGATGGATGACACATTACCTCTCACTTGCTTATTGTCCTCTCCTCCCCTCTCTGGCTTTAGCTTGCTCCTGCCTCTTTTCCTCCTCTCTGTGTTACCAGCAGTGTCCACCTGGCTTAACAGGTGTTGTTGGCAAACGCTGAGCATGTTGTCTCCCCTCTCAACACTCATATTGTTTACTCAACTGTACTATTGCCTGGGTTTCCCAGCAATCTTTACACTAAGATCATCCTTGTTCAATCAGATTAGGAGGAACAGTCTCACAGCAAAGATGCTTTTGGGATTCAGCATGTTACAAAGAGTGCCACAGAAGGAGAAAGAAAGAGAGGAGACAAAGGGAGGAAGAGGAGAAATGAAAGACTGGAAGAGGGGGAGAGACAGAGGAGAGGGGAGGGAGAGGATATGGTTGGGTGGAAGAAAGAGAGAGAGAGACGTAAAAGAGGGCACAAAAATGAGGTGAAGAGATGATTGTTCAGCTCATCTCCTTATTTTTGAGGAGAAAGAGGAGCGTAGAAAAGAGAGCAGAGGAAGAAGAGAGCAGTGCAGCAGAGGAGGGGGAAAAAAAGAGAAGGCAAAGTTAACAGGTGGATGATGAAGGAGAGTGGGTGAAGAGGCAGAGGATGAGAGTGAGTGGAGAATAATAGAGTGAGAATATTTGTAGAGAGGACGAATTAAAAAGATTGAACCAAACCAAAAAGCACATTACAGATAATGAAAAAGAATAATAAAAAGACGTAGGAGAGTAAGACGGGCCTCCACACTATCTGGGAGTCTGCTAATTGGTGGTACGGAGGTTGTGCCGAGATCACAGACTGCAGGAATGGAGAATCTGTAGCCTCCACTATCTGGAGGACAGGAAGTTTCATTCTTTTTAAAAAATGAATGACAATGGAAACTGAAAAAGCTTGGACCTTGTCACGTACAATACTGTAATTGGTATAATTATTTCAGCTGTAACATATTGTTTGAGGTTTTGGCTCCATGCGCTCAGTTAGGGTTTAAGTGCAGATTAACAATTTTAATATAGTGGGATTTTCAGCCCCACTGCTCTTCTGCATGTGCAATATGTTTGTTGGCAATTTTACTACATAATAGTAATTCTTACTTATTGTCTTAATAATACTGCCACCATATTTTTAATCATCTTCATCATCATCATCATCTACTAGACATGTAGACCGGGAAACAGTTGCATACAGTCTGAAGGCAGGTAGATAAGGCTCATCTATCTGCACACAACAAATTGATAATTTGATCTTAACCTATAAGAGGAAATATTGCAGCTATTAGAATTGAGCGTTCTCCAAACCCCTCCTCCAAACAGCTTATTGTCCAATCATAGCTTAGCAACCACACAGTATCGTGGCGTGGCAGGCCTGTGGAAATGTACCGTTTGAAAAGTATGTATGTTAGCTTTAGCCTCAGTCTTTTAGCAAGATATCATACATGTATGCCATCAAGTACATATTTATGACACCTTTTTCAGGCTTTTTGTTATGAATCAGCAGGTAACATTATTATTATTACATTTATTGGAGCTAAAATTTGATTAATTAGCTAACAGTTAATAAAATCTGCCAGCAACTGTTGTCGGTAAAACTGATAGTTGCTAATGAGAAGCCTAGCATTGTCTACAGCAGTGTCTACAGTTGTCTGAAATCAATGATCCATTATTTGAAAAATTATTAAGAATTACGAGTGGTAAATCTACCACCCACTGTCATTCTAAACTGCATATGTGCTGCGCGAGAACTGAAAAGCTTGACAGGCGAGGCATGTCAAAGATCAACAGGCTACACTTTCATCCAGCCCTCCATCAATTAATATCACTGTAATGGTGAAGTTTGTTACCTTTTTTTTCATAGTATCACTGATACAAATAAGCTCCCACTGCTCCTCATGCTGAGAAATTATACTCTGAGCTGTGCGGCATGACAAAAGAATTAATACTTGGACAGATCCACAAGAAGCATAATGATTGTAATTAAAGGGACAATAGTGAGTGGTATATAATTTTACACACAGAGTTATGGCAGTTGTTTTGTTTTATGGGCGTGCCCCAGTTATTTCAGTGGTGAAGGAAGAGTGAGAGGGATGAATCTGAATTTAAGTCTGTCAGATGATTTCAAACACCCCCTCAAATGTGCCTTGGGATGATGTAAAACTGGAGGACCAAGATGACAGACTGTCTTAAATTATATTGCACACAAAGACATACAAAAATACATTCACAAATGCAACACACAAACACAGAGAGAGAGAGAGAGATGAACAAAGACCACCATGCATTCTCATACAGACATCTATCTATCGAAACGCAAAAAGAAGCAGATACAAGCAGCGTTTTTGTCTCAAATCCTGGTCACAGATGGTTTAGAAATTGCATTTTCCATCCCTATGTGATGTACCTCAGCAGGTGGGTTATCGCTTTTTTCTCACCTCTCCTCCCACTCCTCTGGGAAATGGAGACAGAGAGGATCGAGAAAGAAGTAATAGTGTGGTCAGACAGCCAGAGAGTTGCTCTAATTAGGTCCATGGCTGAACAGACAGTATTTACAGACTCAGACAGGGAGGGAGTCTGTTACAGAGTTTATAATGTCAGCTCCTGGGAGTTTAATGTTTTTGCATGTGCACACTTTGTGTGTCTGTCTGTCTGCATGAACTGTAAAGTGAGTTTTTCTGTGCTTGTCTACATGCTGAGGCCATCAGTACTTCTGTGTGTTGCTGCTCAGGCTCCTGCAGCCTTCTTTCCACGTCTTTCTTCTGCATGTGCTCTCGCTCTGTCCTCCAACCCTCCGCCTGCTGCCTTATGTAAGGGTAAATAACTCAGGTCAGGAGACAGGTAATCCCCTCAAGGACCTCTCGTTTGGACTGGGGTCATAGAACACATCTTTCCCCTCCTCTCTCTCCCTGACTCCCCATTTTCCTTCTGTATCGGTGACTCTCTGTACCTTACTCTGCACAAAAGACCATGTGCACATACGTGTGAGTGAGTGAATATGTGTCTACATGTTGCGTACATACATGCGGATATCGGTGAATGTGTCTGTTTTTTTTGCCTGGTATTGTGTATTCACAGATTTGTGCTGTGTGAACGAACAAAAGGAGACAGTGAGGCAGGTTGCTGTGGGGGAGGGAAGGCTTTCCCGCTGTGTGCCAGGTGACTGTGTGTGGCCCAACTAGAAGTCCGATACAACAAAACAACAGATGGATTGACAATACAGCATCATCGCTGGGCCACTGATCAAGTGTTTCATCCCAAGGTGTGATCCTCCTGCTAAAGCCTACTCGCCTTGAGGAAAGAAAACACACACACACACACACACACACACACACACACACGCACACTACCTCACATTGACTGTTGTTGTTGAATGTTTCAAATATTGTATAAAGATTGCATCGCCTTTGCAGTATGTGAAGATAAATAAATATTAAACTTTTACAACAATCTTTGCCCGTATCTTTAAATAATGCGTATCTCATCACATTAACAGTAAATCAGTAATGTAATTCTTCATAAGGCACTGGTAGTTGCCACATTCCTGTCTTCAGTATTGTCTCCAAGGTTTTACCGGTGCAAAATATTGTACGGTGAAAATCTGTGAAAAATTGAGTTTGCTTTATATGTCAGAATGTACGTAACTCTGAGGTACAAGGGCATCGGTGTATATATTCAGACAGCAGTATTGAACCACATGATCAGGATGCAGCACTCTAATGCTCCAGAACATACAAGTACTAAGTACAAGGGCATTAGAGAAAGAAAGGGAGTACAGTATGGAGTAAAACATGCCCAGGGGGGTTCTATCTGTGTGTGTGTGCGTGCACGTGCTCTTGTGTTTGGTGTTGCCTCATCTCTGTGCGAATGCTCTTTGTAACGTTCTCTCCCCCAGCCAAGATTAGGCTTTTCACAATTAGCTAACACGAGGGCACACTTTGACTGCTGATAAATGAGGGGGTGAAAGAGCGAGAAAAGCAACAAAAGAGGGATGAAGAGAGTATGTGAGAAATACGCGGTGACAGAGAAGAGAAGTGGAGCTTGGAAAAACAAAGAGACGTTGCTGATAGCTTTTGATATCTCTGTCAGGGTCTAACAAAAGCACGCTTTAAATATTTAGAGGAAGACTTCGGCACAGATAAGAAGAACAAGCTCTTTGCCCGATAGTTCGCCCAGAGAGCTGAGAGAGTTGAGTTTTCAGACAATGTTAGTACAACTCCTTTTTAGTTACACATCATTGCAGTGACACCTTATTGTCAATAACTGGAAAAGTGCAGTATAGCTGTTTCAAGAATAACAGTCCTTCAGGCTGAATAATGTTTTGTGTAGAAACATAACCCTTTCACTGCTTACACGGCCTGTTTGCATCAACTTCAAAATGGCATTGAAATGGAGATAGCAGTGAAGTGCACTGAAGCGCACTGAAGCTGTGCATTCACGCTGTACCATTCTCAAGTGAAATTTAGTTTCCATTTAAGTAGGTGATTTTAGTCCCAGGACTCAGTTTTGTCTCCAGGCGGCTCTGAAGTCTACAGTATCTGCAGTATCTTGACTGGATGGTGTGGTGGAGGTTCTGTGGATGTTTCAGCCATATGGACAATGTTGTGAACATCCTGTCAGCCTCTCACCTGTTTAATTGACGTATCGGAACTGTGCAGGATATTGGAGTAACATAAAGTCATTCTCATGTTCCTTGAACGGCCTGGAAAAGAGGTGCATTTTTCCTGCTGGACGTAGCAATTTGATAAGAAATAGTCTAATCCCATGAAAGGATCACCTAGTTAGTAAAAATATTTAGCTTTACTATAGTACTGAAATTATTCTGTGCTTTTGACATCCGGCTGGATGGATCTTTTGAGTTAAAAAACATTTCTTCTAGACTTTGGGCGTTCGATTTTGATGATTTGATTTGTCCTGGGCTGTGCACATCCCATGCCAATTTGTAATGTTTCCAGTCAGGATGCTTTCTGTTGCTGTTCTGTAAAGGTCTTAAGTTTCCTCAAGAAGATCAGCTGTTTCTGAGCTTTCCTAACCAGGGTGGAGATGTGAGATGAGATGATCCACCTCAGCTCCACTGATGTAGACAGACATGTGTGTCTTCTCCTCCTTTCTTCCTAAAATCAACGATCAGCTCCTTGGTTTTGCTGACGTTGAGCAGTAGGCTTTTGTCTGTGCATCCTCTGCAAGATTGTTGATTTCCTCCCGATATGAAGTCTCATCACTGCCCTGTGGGGCTGCGTTGTTGAGCCCTAGATTAGAGGAGGTGTGACTGCCAATCTGAAGTGTCTGATGGGGGCAAGAGGAGCTGTCTGCATAAGCTCACATTTGTCAACTGTGTAAAAAAGTGGATTTATCAAGGTCATGGACTACAAGTTGGAGAAATAAATAGAATAAGAGTTGACAAAGACACACAGAGAATATCTCAGTGTCTCCCTCTCGTTTACTCGGTCACCGCAGGATGATAGTAGGCCAGCTCTTAGTGTCGTGAAGGAATCACAATTGTAGATTCATACAATAGTTCTATTATTCCACTTGGCTGCCTCTTAACCTAAGTCTATGCAGGAGAATTCCCACCACCCCCTGTAGCTAGAAGCTTCTCTATTGTTGTTCAGCCATGCAAGTAGGAAATGAGATTGCTAAATAAAGGCAAAGGTTAGGGACGGCATGGGCCCAAGAGAGAGACAAAATCGGATGTTTCTCTTGTGAGAGCAGTGCAGACATGAAGAGTAGAATTCGACAATAAGCCTCAGAAATAAATAGCAACATTACAACCAATAGTAGTCATTTTTAAAATGTGATGCATGCTTTTAGTTGACAAACTGATAAAGATGATACAATTCTTAGTGTGTTGGAAATTAACTTCCTCGATTTTGCACACAATGCTCACAAAAAAAAAATCTCTTGTTCTTTGGTTTCTTTCAAAACCTAAAGACACAAGTAACATGTCAAACCAAAAGAGTATAGTCTTTTAAAACTTAGTTCAGAAATTAATGTTTTAGATGTTCACAGGAATACAATTCTTTGTGGGTGGTGGGCCAAAATGACTACGTATGACTTCCTCAGTTAAATATGGGATCCATCTATGGTTTGTTGACATGTTGTTTGTCTTGTCCTCAATCTACCTGTAAAAGCTTTATAATATAGAAATATATAAAGACATTTCAAACAAAACAAACAGAAAGCAACATACTGTAACAACAGACTGCAGCGTGAATTCCCACCCGCCCTCAAAGGGCCTTTTCTCTCGTTCCAGGTGATCCCAGAAAAATAAATTTGTTGCCAACCAGTCTACCTGATTAGATTAACTTTAAATAATAAAACAACCATATTGCACATATGTCCGAACACCTGCTTGGGAATTTTTTACTCTGCTTCAGCATCAGCTTCTCTAAATGAAAAGGCCTGCATACAGAACTTGTACACCCATTTCTGACTCTCGCTCCAACATGAGTACTGATGAAAGATTGATCAAAGGGAACATGTGTGTGGGCCTATTATGCACAGTGTGGTTACTGTACTGTGTGCAAAAACACATGTTCTTAGCTGAGATGATGGGATATTCATGCACAAGACGACTCAAAACTTCATACATGAACACAAAGATTATTAAATGAAATATCAAAGTATATTAGCTGTGGACATTTATTTAACGACAGGAAACATTTAACTTTGTCAACATTATTCAAATATTAACTGTCTCCACTTGAGACTTTGAACAGCTCGTTCCAAAGAGATTTTTACATTTTTATCCTTTTTCATCCCGTAATGTGCATTT
Organism: Enoplosus armatus; assembly: GCF_043641665.1. Taxonomy (NCBI): domain Eukaryota; kingdom Metazoa; phylum Chordata; class Actinopteri; order Centrarchiformes; family Enoplosidae; genus Enoplosus; species Enoplosus armatus. The sequence continues at coordinate 11,920,976 of NC_092195.1, forward strand.
CACATAATGTGCGCTTCACTGTTTATCACTTGATTGTAATGAAACTTGTGTTACAGCACATTCAGTTATTCACATCTGAATAGGACGTGTTTTTACCTTATAGAGTATACTAACGAGATGATGTACCAGGGCCCCACACCTGATCTTTAATCATGTGTTGTATAGTGAGCACTGCAGAGCTCAGTTATTATTTATCACATACAGTATACAGATTCATTCTGGTCTACTTGTGTCAGTGTTGAAGTGAGGGAGCTGAGCTTCTACAGTGTTCATGTTTGGCCCACAGCCTCAGATGCATGTCATCCCACATCTCTGTCTCCTGTATCTCTCTCTCTCTCTCTCTCTCTCTCTCTCTCTCTCTCTCTCTCTCTCTCCACTTTCCTCTGCTCAGTGAAATAAATAAAATAAATAAAGGAAAGAGTGAACAGGTCATTCTTGAGAGGCGTCTTCACTGAGATCTTGCAGTGGGTTTTGCTGATGTGAGGAAGTATTTCTTGCAGTAGGGAGAAAAGAGGAGATTCCTGCATAATGCATCAGAGCCTGTGTGAACGTTCTAGAAATCTAAAATATTCACACATTTCTATCCTCTAAAATAAACACAGTGTATGCATGTCTCGAATACACATGCATATTGGATGTGAATATCCTCATGCATGCTCCTCATTTGCAAACATCATGTCCATTTACAAATAATCGACTTGTTTTGCAAGATTTGAAAACTTAACCACAGAAATCTTTTATTATGAAGAGCCTTTGCCTGTCCAGAATATCCCAGCTGCTTGTGTTAGATTGCACACAACACCTGAGGGCATGTGTGCACTCTGGCTTCCTTTTTCTCAATGTTGTTGTTTGTTGCCTTCTAGAGATTTTAACTGCCTCCTTGTTGTGAGGATCAGATTGGCCAGGTTTCCTAATTTAGAGGCTAACACACAGTCATTACCACGTTACCTATCGTTAAACAAGACATCACCCTTATCCATGTGAGTAAAGCTCCCTTCAAGGCAAGCAATTAACCTGTTAGAAAATGCCTCTCATCCACACTTTTTCTTCTTCTCCTCCTCCTCCTTTCACCTCCTCGTTCAGCCTCTATTAACAGTTCACAGAGGTTTTGGTGATGTAAGCATTTTTAATTGTGTCCTGGGGAGCAGGCTCATTTTTTAATCTGTTTCCAGCAGTACAGCATGACATAGATGTACTATATGTGCATATAGGTACAGCCTTTGTGAACATAATAAATTGTATCCTGTTCGATTCCTAGTCGTCAGGTGATTAGAGCCCATTGGCTGAATGCTGATTTATTTGGCAGCCCAAGGATTCTTTTTCTCCCATATTTATCTCTGAGAACAGGAGAAGAGTATGGGAAATTTAATTTTTCATTATTCATTAAGACACATTTAATCCCTGTTTGAAAGGATGGGTTTAGCTGCATTTGAATGGCAAATGAAGCAGGACTGGAACTGCAAAATTTTGATTAGCCCAAGAATTCAATTTCCACGTATTAGGTAACATCATTTATCACCCATGCCTCAAACATTAGTTACAGTGGCTTCTCAGTATAAAAATGTATGGTATGTTCGGTATCACCAAGTGCAGCCAAATGCTGTCGGCTGAAGCGGCATCAGTGCACATGAAGAGGGTCCACATGGGCAATGCATTTTGTTGGCAAACGAGAGAGTCGTTTTTTGAGGCAACTGTGTAAGGTGGGCAGTTTGACAGGCTTGTGAAGGGCTGGGAGTCCACCTCCCCTTTCCTCCGCTCTATCTCCTTGATGGATGGACCCTCTATTTGACAATATACTGTCAGGTGCTGTCGGATAAAACAGCCTACTCTCTATCTCTCTGTCTTTCTCTGTCACCGGTTATAAAGATTCCAGTTCAAGGCCACAGAATCATACTAGACATGATCATTATGTTGAATCATTTGCATGAAGGTTACTACAGGAAGTGTTTTCTTTTCTTTCATCATTGAACAGAGAACAGAACCATTCTGTCATCAAGATTTAAGCATGTGACTCATATTTAATAGTCATCTAGTTATGTTACTTTGACGCAGATGTAATATATCCTAATAATAGTTTGTTCCTGGAGTTTATTTTTTGACATTCGAAGGGTTTTGGCGGACATAAGCATTGATATTTATTGCCTCTAATGCACTGATTCCTCTGGTTTATGTTGGTTTGGTTGTACAAAGTCACCAACTATTCACTCTGATAAATCCATTTCCACAAATTCCTAACCTGAATTTCCTGCTTGGTGTTAATGTACGTTCATAAAACCAGCAGATGTATAGTCTTGATACTGTGTGTTCTGTACCCTTTATCTCCTCTGCTGCTGACCTTTCTAATCATTTGGCCTCTGCTGGTGTAAACCAGTTTCTCCCAGCCTGTCTGTTGTGCAACTGCATGCCAGCATACACATGTACTGTACGCTTGAATATACACATTTCAAAAGGCCAGCTGCCTTGCAGCAGTGGAAATGTTTTGAGGTAAAAGTCAGCTGGCAGAGGGGAAGCAAATATATATATATATATATATATATATATATATATATATATATATATAATGGCTTCCCCTTCCCCCTATATATACTACCTCCATAGAGTGCGTTTGCTCACATTCCCTTCTGTCGCCTCTGCTTCAGGCTATTCTACCCACAATATTTAGATTTTGAACTTATTCAGAACAAAACTAACAGGCAGGTAGACAGACATGGCCACTCATCCCAGAGCTGAAATGTACCAGTGGAGCTGTTCACTGTGTGCCTCTGCAGCAGCACATCACTCATTATTGTTGAGTTTTGGTTAAAAAAGGATGAATATCTCAGATCATTCGAAAGCACAAAATGAAGATACGTTTCTCTTTCTTCACTGTTGTGTCAAATCAGATTAAAGATGGCAGGATAATAAATGTACCTTGAGATCAAGAATGCAGTTCTTGTCATCATCATCATCATGTGTCATATTATGTAACTGTGGCTGTGTGTGGCAACGTGTGTTTGCATTGTTACTCAACTGACTGAGTTACAGGTCTTTGTTAGAGCATTTGCAACATTTACACCACTGAATTTCAGGTGTGTCACAGGACAGATTTTGGTCAGATTACATTTTCTTTGACTTCAGTTTCTTTGGTCATTTAAGACTCAGGTCATGACTTTAATTTTTCCTCACCTAAGCTGTATTTATTTTCTGCCTCATAAGGCCCAAACATTTGATATTGCCGCTTTGATTACTTTAGAGGCGAAATGCTCTGTTAGCCGCCTGGGTTTTATCAAATCTGTCTTTAAGCTCTTTAGATGATACAGACTGGGGCTGCATTTAAATCCCCTGCAGTGCAAAATTGCCAGAATCTCCCCAGAGTTCAAGCATCAGCAACATTAGAGCCGAGGAGAGGCCCGAGCAATATAGGCGACTACAAATGTTTTATCACTGGGCTAATAAATGAGGGTCTGATATGGCGAGTGAGTCTGAGAACTTTAAAGTTATTCAATAGTAGCATTCATTTCACTGACTTGTATAAATGCTCAATCAGAGAATATAGATAATCACAAAAAGTTTTAAGTTGTATAATATAATATAGGGACATTTTAGAAGAGTAGCGCAACGCATGTTCTGATACCCTCAGTAAGGTTACTAGCCTCACACTCACAGATGTGACCTTCACCCCTCTCACATCTAATTGGTACATTCCTAATCCCACTGTACAGCCTTCTACTGTGAATGGTTGGGCAGCTAGCTGACACCTCTGATTTGCTGCTAGGCGTAGTCGTGACCCATCCACTCTATTGATGTTTGTGTGTGTGTGTGTGTGTGTGTTTCTGCACACGTTGCAGCCTGTCTAAGCAATTCATGTCTTTCTATCCATCTGTTCTTTTTGTGTGGCTAATTGACAGACAGCGAACCAGGTAAATAACAGTGGCAGCTTGTTGTTTTGGCACATTGGTTAAATGTGTTCATATGTGGAATCGGTCAGAAGGAATGAAGCAGACCACTTGGGGCTGTGCAATGAGCCATGACATGTTGCATGGGGTCTCTAAGGCTGTATGATATCTTTTAACATATAAAAAGTCATCATTTGTAATGAGAAATGTTCCTATCCTCCGGTGGTGTTCAGACTGTGAATGACTTAGCAGATAGAAGCCCTCCCACTGAGCTTTGCCTTACATGTTGGTGTGCAGTTGCCTGGTTACACGTGTAGTTAGCAAAACTGGTTTAATGTGTGTTTTCACTCCCACTCAAATTAGATGATGGTTACTGACAGAGAAAGAGAGACAAACCTTGATGAGTGCAGTCATGAATCATGTGCAACAAGAAAATATTTAACAATTTTTTGTGCCCACATCTTTATCTTCAAAACACAGCTTCAAGCACAAAGAGTGTTTGTGTTTGTAGTGTAACTAAACATCGCCACTCGCTGTTTCTAACATGACTCACGATTCCAGACAGATATATGTCTCAATACTATTTTATAATCCGTCATATAGATCAGCAGAAGTCACAGTAAATCTAAAACTGCAGTATTCTCAGTGTTTTATTGTAGTCATTTCCTCTCAGTGATACCCATCATGACTGCTGTATCACTGCAAACACTCATTTGATTACAAACCAGTGAAAACTAGTTTCTGCATGCAAATGCTTGGCACATAAAGTAGTGAATGTGTTTGTACACCACTACGCTGCCACATTAGTCGGCATAAATTCACTGTAAATGTTTGAAATGTCTGTCTTACAGACTTGTGTTTTAGTATGGAGAATGAAACAACTAGAAATAAGACTTATGTTTGTATGTATATATGTATGTATGTATGTATTTTAGTTAGCTATTCTAGGGATTTTTTTATTAACTTATTTATTTTATGTTTTGTATTTTATGTAACTCACAGCTGGCAAGCACCCAATGTAAGTTATTTTGCACCTCAAATGAAGATGTTACAAGTACACTTTGAGTAGGTAGGCCTATATAGCTGATCCTCATCAAATACTGTACACTACATACAGATCCACTGGCACATTTTTTTATTCAGAGTCATGTTATTTGCGTGCTAACACTTGGTCTGCTCTTGGTCTTCAGGGGCCTTCGGTTACCAGAAATGGCTCATTTAATTCACACATGGTTTCAGTTTGAATCTGGATTTTACTAGAAAGTTCACAAAGGTTTCTTCTTTCCATGTAATTAGGACAAAGTAAAGCCAGCAGCTTGTGTGGAACACTTTGAGCTATATATTGCAGGAAGCCACTGTATAGATTTTGTTCTTGAAAATGTCACTGTATTCAACAAAGAGAGAAAGAATTGTAGTTGTGGTTCCAATCTTGGATCCCCAAGGCAAGAGTCCTCAAGAAAACAAACTTATAATACAAAGTAGAACAATAACACTGAAATGCTGGAAGGCTAACACAGGCTTAAAATTAGATTGCTAGCGAGACGGCTAATAAAAACAGTAGCTAAATGATTTTTCTTGAAATAAGTATTCATTCAGATGATATATATATATATAAACGGTACAAAAAGCCAGACTCTCTCTTCCAGCTTCACAGGCGTTTTGTGAGTGCATCAATTCAGCAGCTGATGTTTTGCTGCTTGAAAAGACAGGACAGAAACCTCATGAAGCTGCCAATGCTGCAGTTCAACAGGCAGGCAGACAGGTGTCATCGACAGGAAAGAAGAGACAGACAGTGAAACGACAACAGTAGAAACTCCTGTGTTTCGTGGGGGGAAGTTTGGAGCTGTGAATGTGGTCTGTGTGTGCGTTAGTGAGCCAAGGAGCGTCAGGATGATTGGTTTGAGGATGACTGTGAGGTCACTGTGAGGCCAGCAGAGTGTGTGTGCATGTGTGTTTGAGAAGCCATATGCACGTTTATTTTAGACTATCTGCAGCCAATGAAATTCATTACAAGATAGTGTATACTCAGGTTTTTGTGTGTAATGTCACCTGTGCATGCTGAAGTACTTATGAAAGTTCATCCAGTCCCTCTGGATTTCTGTATCATGCATATTTTGTCACGTAACATGGGAGTAATTTTGATGTGTGTTTGTGTGCGACGGAGAGAAAGAAGCCATTGTGTGTGTGTGTTATTTACAGCATGGGGGCTGCCTTTGGCGGAAACCTGAGCACTTGAGAGATATAGCGAGGCGGACAGAATCTAAAAATACCACGACTGAGTGAGCAGGGCTTAAGAAGAAGGGGAAGAAGAAGAAGAAGCAGTGGCTGTCTCCACTGTCAAGCCTGGTCTTCAGGCTGTGCACTGCTGTCTCAGAATGAAATATTAGGCCTTTATAAGCAAACGGAAACAAATCCATCTGAGAGCAGACAGCTAATTTAAAGTGACGGGTAGAACAAGGGGGATTTTATATCAGATATTGAATGTTTGATCTGTTCGGTGAGTTAGTGTGGTGTAAAGTGTATGAAACAGCTATAATTAGATCGTGGATGGATTGTTTGAGCGTTAATCAAAATAGAAAAAAAAGACAATTTGAGCTCATGAGGCATGAGTATTAGAGTTTCATCCATGCTGGAAAAATTTGCCCACATTTTCTGTGGGCAAATTAAAAAAAACAATTAAGATATTGAGCAGTGTTTTTTTGTTTTTTTAATAAATGCAGTGTGTCAGAGTGCATTTGAGGCAACACAGATGTTGATATCATCACATAAGCGCTCAGTTCAAAATTTCACGACCTCTTCAGCCTCTGACTTCAAGGTCACGCCCAGGGGCCATGTCCCTCTCCTCTTGTCATCTCTTTCTCCAAGAATGACGCATGGATGAAAACATTTACCCTCTACACATCCTGCCTCTTGTCACCCATCCCGCTTCCTGTCTCTCTGTGTATGTGGGATAGAAAGACACGACAGAGGGGTAAACAAACAGCCTCAGAGGACCGTTACATGTCTGCTACCGTCTGCGCACACAAACAATGGCTCTGGTCCCGGGCCTGTGGCGGCCATTAAAGGCAAATTGGCCAGCAAGTCCAATGACACTTTCATCTGTCCGCCCATACGTCCATTCATTTGTCCACTGAGGCTTCAAACATAACCTTCTCTCCATTGGCACAGCCTATGGCGGCACCTGATATGTGAAGTACACTACAAAGTGTGAATGACTGTGGACCAGCTCAGCAGTGACTTGAATTGGCCGTTGATGACTCAAAAAAAGATATATTTCCATTTGAAAAGGCGGCTGTTAGTGTTACTTGTTATTTACGGTCACTTAAATGGAGTCTGTCAGTGCTCCAACACAATATTCTTTACACCTAAGAAATCTTACTAAACAAAATTCTGTAAGAGCTCTAATTCAGTGCTTCAAAAATCCTGTTGAAAAGGAGTCTTGAATGTCCTCGAAGACATAAAATTAGTTCCTGTTGCAAGTGAGCCCAAATTAGCGTTGCCTGTACAAAAGGGATGGGGTGACCAAGCTTGTATGATGAACACTCAACACTAAGATTTGCATTTCTGCTCTGTGAGCCAAGCTGTGAGAAAATGACTCCATTTAGTCAAATCTAAAGCTTGAGTTGAATCCTAAAGACTTGAATTGCCCTTGATGGCGTGTTTCCTCTCTGCTTTTCAGCTGCAGTTCGTTGCTACTTCTCTCAATGTACAATAGCTGCAAATAAAGGTTTGGTCTCCGCGCTTCTATATATGGACACACATTTACATGCCACATAAAAGAACATTCACACACTTATAAACACAAAGCAAATGCAATACAGACTGCATGTTTATGAGAACGAGGAAATAGTCAAGTTCATCAGCAGGTAAATGGTCCTCTGCTTTATGTCTATATATGAAATAGGTTTATAAAAAGATGCACACAGGTGCGTGATCACCCACACTTGCACGTAAGCAAGCAAACACACACTTGTGCACGCTGTCACACACACGCACACCCTGACATACCAGCCTTTTTCCTGTGGGTTTTGCTTCCTGCATTTGTCGAGCACATACCAGACGTTTCTTTTTCTACCGCTGAAAACAGATACGAGTGTAATTACATTAAAAAGCCTCATTTCATATTGATCCATCTGCAGAAATATCCTTCTGAACAAGCAGAACAAGGTTATTTAATGTAATTTATTCTTTTTTTTATTTCCCCTGGGCTTTGGGTCACGCAGTGGAGAGGTGAGAAGGAGAGCAGACAACAGTTTGCGAGTACACGGTCTATACTTACGAGCAGAAGAAACAGCCTGTGAGGAGACAGTAACACTTTTTCTGGCCTGCATGATGATTGCGGGAACAGACGCACCAAGTAATACAGCAAGTACAAGCTCAGGTAGTACACCAGAATTTTCAGTTTCTACTTCTACTTTGTGATGTATTGATTTTGTCTTTTTCTCATGAAGGAAATTCCCCATTGTGTTCATATCAGAAGAGGTGGTTCAGTTTTGGATTGAGCAGCTATTCTACATGAGTGCCATTAAAAAAGCATTTGTCTTTGTAATTGAATAACATGATGTCATTTCATTGGACATCATCTGCTGTGACTAACATAATGCATTTGCCTTTGCTCCCATGAATCATCACCACATGTGCATGTCTGTGTCAGCGCATCTTCACAATTGTACATTATGAATCATGTTGCAAAACTGTGTAATAGACTGTTTTGTGAGGCAGTGTGCGCATTCACATGAATCTGAAGGTACGTCTGTACGACTGTAGAAAACAGTACGTGCAAGGACAGAATTAGTTGGACTTAATGACTTGCGCTCTTCTAAGTCACGAGCGCAAACTTAATCCTGCGGGCTAAATATGAGCGAGAGCTAAAAATAGTCCCCGTGGCTACGGTAACGTGCGTAGCAGGATATGGTTGTCTGGTAGATGACGATGATGATGAAGAACAGACCAAGAGGCGGAAGGGGGAGGAAGGGGAGATTAGTAAGAAAAGACGTAGCATAAGAGGAGAAATTTATACGACAGGTGGTTTCATGTTCTAAAAAAGCCTGGAAAGATAAAAAAGCTCATCATTAAATGTAGAAAATGACATTCATGGGTGTTTGAGGGGTACTGATATGAACCATCACTATCTATGCTTAATGTCTTGCTTGGGTTAGGAAGCTTTTTGGTTTGATAATTACGCTGCATCTGGGATAAATTTGAAGCCAGGGATTTTTTTGTTGCAAATCATGTGACTTTCTTGGCAACTCTCAAAACTGTTTGTATGTAGATTTGATGGAGAAAGGAAGGACAGGTTTACACATAGAAACTGGCAGATAGACAAAGAGATGGGTGCGCACACATTCAGTAGGTACATAGATCGTCTAAATAAATGGACAGCTCAGGCTAATAATGGATTGAGAATGTGATTAGAGACAGACAGATAAAAGGACATGATCCAGCTCTATCATTAATGCTGTCTGTCCGCAAACTCTAATTATATCTATTATAGTGAGACACACTGCCCTCTTTCTCCCTCACTCCCTCTCCATCCCCTGTTACCCCACACAATGCTTGACAATCTGAACAAAGCTTCCCTGAGGCTCCAAATCTAATAGAGCAGTCTCTACAGGGCATCCACACACACACACACACACACACACACACACACACACACCAGTCAACAGAGAGGGTAGGACAGAGTCAGGAGGGAAAGGTGAGGGAGTGATGGAGAAAAAAGACGAGGAGTCGGATAAAGGAGATAAATTGGACACTGAGTGAGGAATGACAGCGAGAGAGAGCTTTTCTTCTCTGAGTCTCCGAGGACTGTTGGTGTGATGTGTATCATGCGGGAGGTCTGGTGGGACCTCATTGTTCCCTTCTTTGTGTGTCCATCTGCTGCGAGCCCCTTTAGGGCCCAGCCTATTTTATCAGGATTCTGGTTTGTGTGAGGGTGCCCGCTCTGATCCTTGCAGTAGAGTTAACACTCCTGAAGCACTGTATTGATTTGGGGGGGGCTGGGGGCTGGTGTACACGGAGGAAAGGCAGAGAATGGTGCAGAGCTGTGTAAGACAGGCAGCACAATATGACCATATATGCAAACAATCATGAGGAAGTAATGTTCAAATCACACCAGAAAGCTGACCAACCACTGACCTCTGTGTGTCTGTGTGTGTGTGTGTGAGTGTGTGTGTGTGTGTGTGTGTGTGTGTGTGTGTGTGAGTGTGTGTGAGTGTGTGTGTGTGTGTGTGTGTGTGGCTCTGTCTTCTGTCAGTCTGCGAACATCTTTGGCCCATGCCAGTGACATTTTTTGTACTGTAGTTTGATGTCTGCATGCTTTCACCATTGTTTTTATTATCAAGAATAGAAAAGATTTAGTGGTAACAAGAGAAGAAGAAGAGCAGGTTATTGCATTTACGTACAGTATGCACGAGTATACAAGTAGTTGTTCACCTGAGCAAGATATTAGTTATCACATATATTTCAAATATAATTATATATATACTAATAATATAAAGAAAAAATATACATTTTAAACCGTTTATCATGTTTTAGTGCAGCTTTTGACACTGCAGAGGACACAATTTTAATGGACCACCTCATGTCCTGTGTTGGCACAACATTCTTGATTCGTTTTGTTGGGACAGTTGATGTCTCAATAGAGAAAAATTATTCCCTGAATTGAATGTTTTTGTTCATATTGAACGAGGCTCAAAGATGTGGGACACATCAGACATTTTAAATGTAGTGGTCTGGCTCTTGCCACAGTAGTTAGTGTCGGCGAGTGGTCTTATATAATGCTGCCATCAGAGGGAGACAAGAAAACTAAAGAGACAGCCTGTCAGAGACTCCAGGCTGCAGCCGTGCCCAGACACACACACACACACACACACACACACAGTGTGTGTATCCGCAGGGTCATGCTTTCTATCACCCTGTCTCTTGAATATGCTCCTCCCTCTCATGCCCTGTCCACACAGACTGCCCAGATGTCTTAAACTGCCTGGACAGGGCCAAGTGCGCTGTTCAGGCCAATCACAGTCTGCTCTGGAGTTCTGCGTGGACCAATCAGAATCCAGTAAATACCTTGTCAAGGCCAGGCACATTGAAGAATCACTGTTCAGCATGTTAAATCATCCCCTTATTTTTATGTGCTAACATTGGACTTTTTTGCAAAGCTGAACATTCAGTATCTAACAGACCCTATTAGCATTACCTCTGATGTCAAACTCAGTGACCGAATAGAAACTGAATGACATTGTAATCTTTTAAATTCAAGAGAGAATACAACAAACATGGCAGTCATTTATTTTCCTAGACAGCAGTGATGAACCTCCCCTTTAATGCCACAGCATGACTGAGGATACAAACTGCAGGAGATGAGTCTTGGTTTACTGAAGCGTGTGCAGCAGAGGGGGTTACATGCGTGAGACTCCATGCTGTGCAGCACACAGGAGACGGAGTATTGAGTTACTGAGGGTTGGGGAGCATCGCAGGATATGTGACTGCTGTGTAGCACTAAGCTCTACATCGTTCTGCTTCAGTGAAGATTGTCCCCAGCCTGATTTCTATCTGCCACAGCACTCATTAATTTCAGATCAAAGAATTTTGGTTGGAGAAATTTGTATAGAAATAAGTTAAGTTTTAACTGTATTCAAAGAAAGATTGTGAATAGGTTATTCAGGTTTAAGATACCCTGCATTTGTGAGCTTTGATTGAGGTTTGCGCTCTTCAGGTGCGTTCTAGTTTTCCATGTTTTTGTCTCATGTCCAGCTACTGACTAACCGCAAACTTTAAAAACTTTCTTCTCTCTTTTTCCTAGTGGAGCTAGATGCGGAGCATGCGCAGAGAGTTCCTGGAGCAGAACAGGGAGGGGTCCCACCCCCACAGGTCAAGCTGAAAGAGAGGCAGAAGTTCTTTGAGGAGGCCTTCCAGCAGGACATGGAGCAGTACCTCTCTACTGGCTACCTGCAGATCGCTGAGAGAAGAGGTGAGAAGAAGGAGGAGCGCTGAGGTCAGAAGTTCTTTACAGATGCCATAGTCATGCTCTTTGATTATATTTAAACAGCTTGAGATTTAGCATGTCTTGTGGTCTGAGGCCTGCAAAGGAAAAAGGAATGAGTTGAGGTTTAGATTGTGGTGTCTGTAACTCATTCAAGGGTGAAAGCAAAGCCATCCAGCATTCAAATGAATTAATTCCAGAGTCCTGATACCATCAGCCGAAACCTTCACACTTCAACTGCATATCACAAGATTGAGCCATAATAGCTTTCTGCAGCGAGGCTCCACACTCTGAGTGCCTGTCGCTAGACACACAAGTAGAGCCATTACTTTGAAAAATGCCACCGTACCATATAAATGTAGTCTTCCACTGGGATTGTAATAGAATCCGGCTGCAGTTTACCCCATGTATTACTGCCAAAAGCCTATGCTAAAATACCCCAAGGATGTGCTGAAATGAGGGACTGCATGAGATATGCACACTGCACTGAAAGATGCATTGGACTCTACCAGCCCAGAGTGTGCAATGTGATTTTTCTTCTTCTTTTACTCATCTATCCTGCTCCCTTAATCCTGTGGAAGTGGCTTATTAGAGAGGATTGTGGAGCAGTATGGAAGGAGGAGAGATGGAGCGAAAGGAAAGATACTTAAGCAGAGGAGAGGTAGAGAATGTGAGAGACTTATGTTTTCACTGTCACTCAAAACAGCCTTTTTTTATTTTTTATAAATGCAATGTTTTCTTAATGGACCTCCATGACAAATACAATCACCAAAGCCAGGTTTGAAATATTCACAGCTCATTACCCAAAGACTAGTCAGAATCCCATGCAGTCTACATTCATTCATGCTTAAAAGTCAGAGGAGATGTTTACATGTAGACTTCACACTTCAAATGATGCGATTCACAGTACAAAGGCAAGCACGTGGGCTGCTTGACAAAAACCCACAACAGCCAAATTAGAATCAGCCACCCGTAATTGCTATAAGAATATTTGTAATCAGTTACAGGGGAGGCTCTCATCGTAATTCTGGTGAAACACATCTGAAAATAAGGCCATGGCGTGAGAGCTGAGTAACATAGCACACTGCAGCTCATTAACCGTCATGCAGCTACAAATCCCTACAGCAGGGCGGCGCCACTGAAGAGCAAAGATACAGCTGGAGACGCTGAGGAAGAGAAAAAACTGAAAGGAGATAGTCAAGAAAAAGAGAGAAAGAGCTGTGGATGTCATAGGCCACTGAGCCATCAAGTCTCAAGGGGCTTATGCACGCGCACACACACACACACACACACACACATACACATATATATATAGATAGATATACGCTCTGCAATCTCACTCCAGGCAAAAACAGTCTTTCCCAGCAGGGGAACCTTTTAAGCAAGGTCACAGTAGGGCTAAAAGAAGAGCATGTTAGAGGCAGTCACATGGAAAGGATGTTCTCAATGCAGAGCTTTCTAGACCAAGACTTTCACAACATGTTGGTTCGTGTGTGTGTGTGTGTGTGTGTGTGTGTGTGTGTGTGTGTGTGCACACATTTGTTTAATTTTGTTCATGTGCGGGAAAGACTGCTCCATTTGGGGCTGAAAACTGAATCTTCCTCCATACTATGTTTTATGAGGCTGAATAGCTGCTATGTGGTGGTAATTGCGTGGCTGACAGGCGAGATGTGGAAATGCACGTGAGAAGAGGCTGCATACTGAGAATTCATTAGCGAGCATTAGACCTTAGTTCCTCTACGATGTGTCACAGAAAACACCACTACTGTCTCCACAGAGAAAGAGAGAGAAGGAGAAGAATGTCTATATTACTGGATTGGTGTGTAAAACGTGGAGTGATTTTGTGTGTGTGTACGTTTAAATAATACACAACATCTCCATTTGTGTGTGTATACACATTCAATTCATCTGGGTTTGTGTGTTTACACATTACAATCAGTCTGGATAAAGTACATTTGAGGACAGTCGGATGAATTGCCAGTTGAGTGATAATCTGACACTCACTTGTGTGTCTGTATGTGTGTGTGATCTTTTGTGTGTGTGCTGCTATTTAAAGGATGGGGAGACTTTTGGGGCAGTCTCCAAGGGGAATAACATTCCCCTTCTTTCTCTCTTTCTTCACTCTTCTGCTCCCCCTCCCTGTGCCGCCCTCCTCTGCTCTCCTCATTTCCTTGAGGTACGGTTAGCCAATGGCATCTTCTCTCTCTGCTGTGCGCCGACCAATCATCTCCCTTCTTCCTTTTGTGCTTGCAAACCCCCGCCACCCCCCCACCCTCAATCCCCTCCATTGCTCCCCACAGTGCGTGGACTGGCTGTTTGTGAAGCATGCAGCTCATCATGACAGTGAACAGGGGGGGTTGTACCCCTGCAAGGTGGTGAATCCAGGACTAGCAGTAGTTAGTGTATTAGCGGGTGTGTAAGAGGCGTTTCCATTTGTTTTAATGCTGGTTCAGCCACATTCATGTAGAACATCAGCACAGATATCAGACGAAATAAGAGACTCGTTGAGTGTGTTGATTTTTGAGTAAAACTTTACTATATTGTCCAGTTGCATGTCACAAGAATTATGTGGACAATGTAGAATCACCACAATACAGTTACAGTTATGTTGAATATAAAGTTCATCTGTTTCACGTGTTGTATTGTCCACTTTACGATCTTACTTAATGTGCCTTCAATGGACTGCTGCTGGGTTCATTGCATTATGGGGCCAGGTCATATCCCAGCCCTGAAATATACACGAAGGTACCATGAGGATTAGCATTATTCACTTCTCAAAGTTGATCCCAATCATTTCAACTGGTATAAAGTGGATATGTATATGGGTTTTCAAGTCTGTCTTAAAACAATACTCGCATGCCAGTATGTACATCGAAAGATAAAACGTTGGCTGCAGTTCCTCCTCTGTGGTTCCTCCTCTCCATGCCGGCCATGAAAATATCTGGGGGTTCATCCTGGGAACAATTACAGCGTGTTCAGTGTACATATGGGCATGCGAGTATTAAGATAAACTTGTGAACCTATCCTTTAATGATATTGCAGTTGTTGCCTTCATATACAGCTACCTACATACAGTGACACCTGCCAATCCATTATTTGTGGTAATGCTAAGGTAAACAAACTGTTCTACAGTGCATCCGGAAAGTATTCACAGCGCTTCACTTTTTCCACATTTTGTTATGTTGCAGCCTTATACCAAAATGGATTAAATTCATTTTTTTCCTCAAAATTCTACACACAACACCCCATAATGACAACGTGAAAAAAGGTTTTGAGATTTTTGCAAATTTATTAAAAATAAAAAACCTGAGAAATCACATGTACATAAGTATTCACAGCCTTTGCTCAATACTTTGTTGATGCACCTTTGGCAGCAATTACAGCCTCAAGTCTTTTTGAATATGATGCCACAAGCTTGGCACACCTATCTTTGGGCAGTTTCACCCATTCCTCTTTGCAGCACCTCTCAAGCTCCATCAGGTTGGATGGGAAGCGTCGGTGCACAGCCATTTTCAGATCTCTCCAGAGATGTTCAATCGGATTCAAGTCTGGGCTCTGGCTGGGCCACTCAAGGACATTCACAGAGTTGTCCTGAAGCCACTCCTTTGATATCTTGGCTGTGTGCTTAGGGTCGTTGTCCTGCTGAAAGATAAACCGTCGCCCCAGTCTGAGGTCAAGAGCGCTCTGGAGCAGGTTTTCATCCAGGATGTCTCTGTACTTTGCTGCATTCATCTTTCCCTCTATCCTGACTAGTCTCCCAGTTCCTGCCGCTGAAAAACATCCCCACAGCATGATGCTGCCACCACCATGCTTCACTGTAGGGATGGTATTGGCCTGGTGATGAGCGGTGCCTGGTTTCCTCCAAACGTGACGCCTGGCATTCACACCAAAGAGTTCAATCTTTGTCTCATCAGACCAGAGAATTTTGTTTCTCATGGTCTGAGAGTCCTTCAGGTGCCTTTTGGCAAACTCCAGGCGGGCTGCTATGTGCCTTTTACTAAGGAGTGGCTTCCGTCTGGCCACTCTACCATACAGGCCTGATTGGTGGATTGCTGCAGAGATGGTTGTCCTTCTGGAAGGTTCTCCTCTCTCCACAGAGGAACTCTGGAGCTCTGACAGAGTGACCATCGGGTTCTTGGTCACCTCCCTGACTAAGGCCCTTCTCCCCCGATTATTCAGTTTAGATGGCCGGCCAGCTCTAGGAAGAGTCCTGGTGGTTCCGAACTTCTTCCACTTACGGATGATGGAGGCCACTGTGCTCATTGGGACCTTCAAAGCAGCAGAAATTTTTCTGTAACCTTCCCCAGATTTGTGCCTCGAGACAATCCTGTCTCGGAGGTCTACAGACAATTCCTTTGACTTCATGCTTGGTTTGTGCTCTGACATGCACTGTCAACTGTGGGACCTTATATAGACAGGTGTGTGCCTTTCCAAATCATGTCCAATCAACTGAATTTACCACAGGTGGACTCCAATTAAGCTGCAGAAACATCTCAAGGATGATCAGTGGAAACAGGATGCACCTGAGCTCAATTTTGAGCTTCATGGCAAAGGCTGTGAATACTTATGTACATGTGATTTCTTAGTTTTTTATTTTTAATAAATTTGCAAAAATTTCAAAAAAACTTTTTTCACATTGTCATTATGGGGTGTTGTGTGTAGAATTTTGAGGGAAAAAATTAATTTAATCCATTTTGGAATAAGGGTGTAACATAACAAAATGTGGAAAAAGTGAAGCGCCGTGAATACTTTCCGGATGCACTGTATATACACAAGCTTACCCATTTCAAATGCCATCCTGCTCAAACGTGCTCCCATTTGCTTCTGCTTGGCAAATTTTGGAACAAAATCCTGGACTCAGCCCCTTGCTGCTGCACTCTTCAATGCTTGTTGTGTGAGGCTAATATCTTGCTGTCCCGCGTCGTGTCCAGGGCCAATAGGAAGCATGTCGTCCATGGAGGTGAACGTGGACATGCTGGAGCAGATGGATCTGATGGACATGTCTGACCACGAAGCCCTGGATGTGTTTCTGCACTCTGGGGGAGAGGACAACAGTGCCGCCTCACCTGGCACAGGTAGGTGGCCGTAAACACACACACAAAATACATGTAACTAAATTCAATACATTAAATTCATGTAAACTGTAATCATTCATGCAACACCTAATAACTGAAATGAAATAACTTGAAAGAATTCGCTGAAGCAGAAATATGTGACTCAGAAGATTGACAAGAAACAATGTTTAGGCATGATGCACCAACACCATCTGTCCACATCTTCTTGGGAAAGTGCTTGTCACAGTGAACAACCTACAGCATCTAAGTGACAGCTCATCTTCATCTAAAAATAATGTGATGCAAGTGAATCTCTGCCACAATTTATGTCTGTGGGCGACGGAGCTTAACAAGTTTAAACAAAACCTATGAAGTTATTCCAACAGCTAGAACAGTGCCCTCCTTTTTATTAGCAGATGTTGGTCTAAGATAGCAAATAAATAATTGATAATAATGATAATAAATATCAGAATTGTTTGGGTTTGGATCTGATGGTACCTCTGCAGCTTTACTTATCCACCTACCTACCACCCTCCCAACCTATGTTTCCTTTAAAAACAAAGTCTTACGTTCTTTAAGTGACCCCTCTATCTCCCAGGTCCAGACGTCGAGTCCTTCACCACAGAGATCAGCCTCCAGGTTCCCACCCAGGCCGAGCTACGCCACAAGCTTTCTTCCCTTTCCTCCACCTGCACCGACTCAGCCAGCCAGGACACAGAGGCCGGGGAGGAGGATGAAGACGAGGAGGAGGAGGAGACTGAGCAAGGAGGAGGCGGAGGCGTTGGAGGATCAGGGGGAGGGGGAAGACGGAGAAGGGCCCCCGTGGTGGTGACCCTGGACGAAGAGGAGGTGCACCCCGATACAGCGTTGGTGGACCAGGAAGACCAGACCAGCAAAGACTGTGAGGAGGGCAGGCCGAAGGTTTGAGGAGAAACGGACTGGATTTAAACACAAACACGCAAACACACAGAGCTGAGCAATCAAACTCGGATATATAACATTATTGGCTTCCTTCTCAAATTCCTTTCATACTGAAGAAAAAAACACGTGAAAGAAAACACACTGAGGTTGCACTAACTGCCACATGACCTTGCCTTAAAGGACCACTGATGTGAGTTTTCAATTCTAATTACATCCTGTAAAATAGGTTTGAGTTCCTTTTAGCATAATAGCATTGAATGGCTTAACATGCACATAAATAGTTTGACATTATCCAGACAATGCTCTAATATTCTGTTTCTGTGTTTGTGCATGCTGAGACCAGGAGAGGCCAGAAGTATACACTAAAATCATCCATGTCTCCCTCTGCGGTTCTTTGTTGTCATGCTCCATGCTACCTCTGAAGCATTCACTATGCTGACAGACTGCAGCTGGTGAGCATTAATATGTTAATGTTGGAGATTGGTGAAACTTTTGCAGAATATAAATATATTTGTACTTGCCAAATGTAAAAGGCTATCACCAGATCTGTCATGTTTATGACTTTTTGTTTTTAAAACTTACTGCAGGCCACATAAGTGAAATAAGCTTTTAAATCAAGTTCTTTAGACTGTATGTTGTCACCCAGATAATTGTAAAAAAAAACAAAAAAAAAAGCCATCTTGCTTACCTCTATAGATATCTAGCCATGCAGATGCTTTTGGTTTTATTTGCCCAGGTTGTGACTTTTAAAGTTTAAAGCGTTGAAAAATGACATAATTCACAGACCTCTCTGTCAACAGTTGTCACAGGAACTTTTTCTTTAATATCTCAGAACCTGGGTTAATAAAGGCTAGCATGGCAAGATTTTTTTTTCATAATTTGGATGAATTAACCCTTTTAATATAGAATGCTAAATAATGAGTGCAGAGCACTTGACAAATTATCTGCAGGGGGCACATTTATGGATAAGCTGAACCCCCAAAGCTTGTTGCATTTCCTTAATAGTTTATGAGCTAGATTCTGCAATATTTGAAATGTGAACTACCCATTCGATAATACCTTTGTGCCACTGGCTTTGATAAACATGGCAGTAATAACTGGCAGTCACCTGGCAGCGGGTTATATACCACATAGTACTGTACAGCTGACAGACTGGTGGAGTTCAGGTACCAGGATATCAATGATTTCACACAAACACACACATAGGAGAGTTGCCCATTGCCATTCCTTTAACCAATAATATTTGGGTGAACTTCTCCTTTTGAACAAGGACCAAATCCCTGTTTGGACTGTGTGCTATGCACTAGACAGCACGCAGAAGGTTTAACTGTATCCAGATTCTTTTGTAGAGAAATGTTGACATTTGTGCGATGTGACAGCATTAATCCTTCCTTTTCTTTTCCCCTGCCTTCAATTTCTGACTCGTTGGTAATAAATATTTCTCCCCCAGCATTGTTTAATTTTCATCTAAGCATTTCAGGAACAAGTTGAAGATTGAAATGTGAGCAGGATTTAGGGTTTGAGCATGTTAACAGTCCCCGTGCGCTCACTCTTGATTTACAGTCCTGCATGAGCTCGTTACAAATGAAAAGCTGACACGGTGGGGGAACGGATAGATGGAGAGAAAAAGGGCTTTGAAGGGGTTTTCTCTTGGGGAGGAATATTTTATCATGTATATATTCATTATTACAGTTAAATGTTTTTTTAACTGAAAAAAAAGGAAAATCAAAGCTAGTGTTCTGCTGACAGTAAATGGCATTTGAAGGCTGAGAGCGGGTGTGTTGGTTCATTGTGAATAGTAAATAGCTGGTGTCGAAGCGTGACAGTCACTCCAGTGCACTTTAATTAAGGTTATGAAGAACTACAGGGCCATCCAACAGTTTGCATGTACAATGTGTGACATGTGAATGATAAGTGAGTGGTACAACAAAAGAGCACTTCTAATAGATCCCACACCTCTTTGTGTTCTTACTATGGAACTTGATAATGTCATGGTACAGCCTTTGTATTTGCATTGCCCTGAAAGGGTCACTCAAAGTACACCACACCTCTGTTTTTTTTTCCACTTACCTCTAGTATCTATCTAGCAATGCCGATAGTTTGGCTTTATTTTCCCCAGGTTTTAAGATGCCTCTAGGGTTACAATACACCCCAATACAATGAAGGTGCTTTGAAATTTGTTCAAGGTGCTCATAGCACTAAGAAAATGAAAAGATCTCACAGTAATGTTGCTTTCCAAAAACATCTAGACAATCCACAGGCGTCACTGTCAACAGTTCCACCAAGTAAGTAATTCCAATAAAGACTGTTTACAGTGAGGTCTGTGGATTATCTGCCCGGCTAAATTAGGGCCGCAAACAACATGATACCATGCAACAAAAAAAAAGTAAAACATGTCCATCACGAGTTTCCATAGCCCAAGGTGATGACCAACAGTCTAAAACCCCCCAAATATTCAGTTGACTATGAAAGACGACTGAAAACCCTCAAATATTCAGATTTCAAAGTGGAACCATCACATTTTTGCAGTAATATGACTTTAAAGATTCAATCAATTGTCAAAATAGGGTTAGGGTTAGTAAACTAGATACTACTAGATGTATATGAGAAAATAATTTTGTAATTTGGGTGAAGTGGCCCTTTAACATTACTCCACCAGATAAGACTTTGAAACCTATATTATGAAGCTGTTAAAACTGTTTCCTCTTGCAGTCATGTCAAAAGTCGGCACACAAAGAGACACAAGCAGGTTGGAAAGAAATGACAGTGAATTGTCGGTAAGTTTTTATTAAACCTTAAGTACAAACTGCAAAAGTAAAAAACTGTCAATATAACCAACATGAGACTCTCTTTCCGAGTGGAGGGAAAGGCCGAGATGCGGCACTAATAAATTAAGTCACCAGAGACCCCACCGTGAGCAAGTAGTTTATACTGTAGAAAATGGAAGAAACGAACAAACAAAAAAAAAAGAGAACTGAAAAACAAAACAAAAAAATCCCATCAGAATAAAATATATTGTAAGGCCATAAAAACTTGACAACCACTTTTTATTATGTTGAAAACACCCGACTTGGTATTTCATTAAATAGTCCTAAAACTGTTCAGTCTTCTGCGAGGGACGACAACCAACAAACTGGATTATAGGATTTTTCCTTGACAGTCACCACTGGCAAGCTCAGTGCAACATGAGTAGCTACTACATTTTTGTTGAATTTTCAGTAATGAAAATGTAAAAACCCATTTTTTTTTGTGAACATATCTTTTTTTTCCCTTTTCTTTAAAAAAGTAAAGCTAAACAAACAAAACTAGATTGGGGGGCAGTCGTTGGCTACTCAATATCTTCTTTCTTAGTGATATAAGCAGCACTTAAAATTTTTTTATACACGTTTACCAGAGCAACCCTGTAAGCGTCAAACTCACATGGATGAAGAAAGGGAAATGTAAGGCTTTTTCTTCATCAACCACTCTCCTCTGGAACTTTTTCTCTCTTCTCTATTCCTTCCTTTCTTTCTTTCTTCCTTAACCCCAGAAAAAGGCTCAAGTATTTAAAGAAATTTACAGGATTATGTACAAAAAAGTTGATGTTTTGTTTGTGTTGGACTTTTTCCTCTCTCTAAAAATCACGCATAATATATCTGGAAAAGGGAAAAAAAATGCGAAAAGCCAAAAAAAACAAAACAAAAAGGACAATAATAAAAAATTTAAAAAAAAAAACTCGGATTTGATATTTCACATTTTACACTCTTTGACTAGTGGCTCTACTTGAGATAACACATCAGATCAACAAAAGTAAAAAACACAAAATAATAATAATAATAATAATAATATAATATAATAATTAATGTTTACTGGTACAGATGAAACAAGAGGACTGGAAGAATGGAATGTTAACACGATTGCACATCTAGAACCAGAAAAGCCTGAAAGCCTTTCTGCCCTGTGGGGCGGGGGTGCGTGAACTAGCTGTTAGCCGATAGTAGGCGCAAACCCCCAGATTTTAAATTTTTGTGTTGTTATACAGTAATTATAACCAACAGCACCAATAAAATGGACCTCCTCGCTGAGTATCAGGCACCGTTTTCACTTGCTAGCGAAGGAAGGATCCCTCCATACTACCAGGAAGTGAGGTGAGGGGTGACCTTTCACAGGTCAAGCAGCTGTAGCTCTGCCCCCTCTCACATCCGTCAACGAACAGAAACATCCACAATGACAAAATAAAAATAAAATACACAGAAGACTTCTTGCAAAAAACCTAGCAAAAAACAAAGCTAAAATTCAAAATAGAGCTTGAAAAAACATAGCCAACCAACAATAAACCAACATCGTCTGTCTTTCAAGTTTTTACCTCGCGTCGCCAACCCCCCTTTTTAAAAATAAAAAAAAACAAAAAAACAATGCAGGAGCTGCATCAAGAAAGAATTAAAAAAGGACTCCTCTTCCTCAAACCAAGGATAGAGAGAAACTTTGGGTAACTACTTGATGTCATTTTCATTTCAGAAAACTGGGGAGAGAAAAAAAAAAGGCCGCCTTTTCATTTGTCCCATGTTCACAGTTGAGTGACGCATGATGAGAAGGGATGGGGGGGGGGGGGGGGGTTCCGTCTCAGGGACGAGGGCAGGAAAGAGTGATGCAAGACTATGGTAACAAATGTAACCCATTTTAGTGACGGGAGGGTGGGGGTGGAGGTAAAGGGTATAACTGTGCCCATCAAGTCTTCTTGTGAACGTTACACTTAATGCTTGTAATGTTGTAAAGGACGACTTAAAGAGGGACGTGGGGGATTCTAAAATCATCCAGAATAAAAACAAATTCTTCTTTCACACTAGTGCAAAAAAGACATCTTGCTTTTCTTTTTTTCCTTTTCTTTTTTTTTTTTATAAACAAGCCTGTCATACTAAGGGGGGAGGTGAGTATTTTTTTGGGGGGGCGGGGTGCTGAGGTCAGGTGAGGGGATTTTCAAAGCTCAAAAACAATCTTAGGAGGAGGGATTGATAGTGATCCTGCTTAATGTAAAGAAAAAAAACAACAGGTTTGGGAGGGCTCGGGGAGGGTCGGAGCAGGACGTGGGAACAGCACCGGGCGGTGGTGTCGAGGCGCCCCCCTCAGGACACAGCAGCGGCCTTGGGTATGTGGCTGGAGGACAGGCGTGCCAGGGACACCTCCACAGTGGCACGCTTCCGGGGGCCTCGCTTGGCCGGTGATGCTTTGGCTGGGCTTAAGCCGTGGCAGGG
The DNA here is from genome assembly GCF_043641665.1 of Enoplosus armatus. Taxonomy (NCBI): domain Eukaryota; kingdom Metazoa; phylum Chordata; class Actinopteri; order Centrarchiformes; family Enoplosidae; genus Enoplosus; species Enoplosus armatus. The sequence continues at coordinate 11,944,041 of NC_092195.1, forward strand.
ATCCCCTCCTCCGTTGACGACAACTCCACCTCCGCCTCCGTTCTTTAACATGGCCCGGCCACACACCTGGTTCACCAAACTGTTGATTTGCTCCTGATTGGAAGGCACAGAGAAAAAGTACAGATGAAAAACTGAACCTGAACTGAAGTTAAAGTTTTAATATTCTTTAATAAATATTCTTCTCTAAGATCATTTGTTCATATAACTTCACAAACACAGCAGGAGTTACAGCATTGACATAACAAAATACACTGTCATGCTGAATAATCTACTTCCTGGAGCAGTGTAAACCAAGCTGATGTCTCCCCCATCTGGACAGGGAGAGAACTGAACCACGGCAGAAACACACAGCGGCAGCTCACCTCATCGTATCGGTACATCATCTTAAGGCCTCTGCAGGACTTGTGCTTCTCCACATAGCGCAGGGCACACTCCAGACAAAAGACCACATTGTCAGTCTCCTGAACCACCTGCACAGAAACAGAGACATTAATGTAGAAACCAGACACTCAACACAGGATTCTCTTGTTACTGAGATGGTGGGAAAACTGATAAATCATTTAAATGTCTTCCTCTCCTACTGTATTATGCAGCTGGCAAGTTAGTAAGTTTGCATGTATTACAATATTATGGCATTGAATTTGATAACATTGTTATATCAAATTTCATCATTTGGGTTTATATTGAGCCATGAAAAGTTGTTGTAGTCTTGCCACTGTGCTAATAAATAAAATAAAATAAAATGAATGTTATGTATAGCAGGTAGCAAATAGTAAGTACAATATATAAGCTGTATGTTTCTGCAGGGAATAATGCAAAATTATACCTACAAACTGAAAGAATGATAACCACTCTTGCATGATTGATGATTTCATGAATAAATATTTCTGACTTCAAACTAGCACTGTAGCATTTTAGAAAATAAGTCCTCCATCTTATAACCAAGGTGTGTTCAACTCCTGTGCTCTCACCATGGACAGGTAGCAGAGATGCTGACAGATCTGGCAGCGTCTCTCTGAGGACTCCAGTGCCAGCCATTTCCCGCGGGGCTTCTTGCGTCCCTCACCGGGTCCCAGGCTGCTGTCATGGGTGCCGTAGCGGGCAGAGGAGAGCAAACCTGCCTTGTAAAGTTCCTGCCGTTGGCGCATCTCTATGTTCCTATTGGACAAGAACGCAGCTCATTAAGTTAAAGCCGGAAAACATTTACATCTGCTATCGTGTAAAAAGCTGTGCATAAACTGTGTCGTGGTGCATTAACTAAGTTTTTTATTGTTCTGGGAAAATACAGACAATCTTTATTTGCCCCTACCTGAGGTCTTTGAGTAGGGCGGAGATGGTGGTGAGGAGAAGGCCATTGTCCCTCTTGGATTCGGCTGTGGCGATCTGGTACAGTAGCTTCTCCATGGAGAAGGGTTTGGCTATACGACGACATTTCAGGTCCTGTACACAAATACGGAACAGATGATGTATTATGAATCTCATTAAATCAGTAACAAACTATTTTTTATGTGTTTCGTTGTCATTTTTTATGGTCTCAAAATCAAAAAAAGACAGCACTTCTTCCCCAACATCGGTCGTTTATTCAACCAGTTTTGTTTCCTTTTACACACATCCAAATACAGATATTTTAACTAGATGAAGAAAGAGTAAAGCAAGTTGACAGACATGCTCCAACAATGCTGATAATATCATGTATAAGAATGAAATTGTTTGCAGTGTAACCACAGACTGTACACAACATTAGTATGTAGTAAGTAAAAAATGTTCACCATTTGGAAGAAAATGTTTCAGGCAGTGCACCACAATACAGTACATTGTATGAATGCCATATTACCCTTGAGAGCAATCTTTGCTGTGGCTATGGATACGATGATATTGCTGAAGGTATACGCGGTTCCATCACCATAATGCCCATAATGATAGTAAGAAACATTTTCTTCTCTTCTATTACTGCTTTAATGAGATCCAATGGTCCGAAGGCTTGCTCATGATCACAAAAAAATCTAAATCCACCCTCCAGGGAGACTTACAGCTGCAATTACTCCTTAAAGTTCAGCACATTGGCTGATTAGAGAATCAAGCTCTAGGTTCTAAGTTCATTTATCCATTTGAGTTTCAATCAGCTCTACATAAATCAGAGCTTTAACTGCCACCGTCCACAGGGGGCCAGTGTTGTGAGGCGTTACAAAGCAGAAGCCAAATAAAAAAACATGTAAAATCTGGAATACACAGGCAAAATATTCATTCCAGCGACATTTTAGTTTTCATATTTATAGAAAACATTTTCATCCCTTATTGCACATTTTGTTTTCCACATATACACATGTGCCATTATTCATTTCACATGGCCCTTGTACTGATCTGCCCACCCAGATTCATATGCTGACCTTTGCGGCCTGATAACCCAGGTTCATCCAGTGCGGTGTGGCAAAGTGCACCGTCTCTGACACGCTGTAGCCACAGCACACCTTAGAGACAAAGGCTCCGGGGTAGCAGACCACAAACTGGCCGCTCCTCTGGACCGTACGGTAAACCTTGATGCCTTCACGGCAAAGCACCTCTGGAGAGATCTGGAAGATCAAGAACGAGGAGGGGGAGAGAAGGAAAAAGGGGTTACATTTCTGAAACTGTATATTTTCGGTAATGAACTGGCTTCACAAAGTATCATGACTGACCATGATGTTCTTCTCCAACATTTCTAGTCCTGGGGTGCCATTGGCCTGAAGCAGTGTATGGACCACCTTGTCCAGCTTAGCCTTCTCCTCAGCAGGGACAGAATACCTGTGGGAGGAACAGAGATATCAACACACATGGACATCAGTTGACTTTACCCCATTTGCAAACAGTCCACAGGGAGGAGACTATGCTCTCAGATTAGCTGTTTTTTTATTCATTGTTTCCTATTGGTTCTCCTCGCTGATTGCACATATGTTTAAACATTTACAAGGGAATTTGGGAGAGTGTTTTCAGTATGATCGTGTACACGTACGTGCATACTTACCAAATGCAATCAGCACCAGTGTGTAAGTAATCAATATATGGAAGGCGATTTTGGTCGCGAGACCAGCATGAGGTAGAAAAGACCATGCCAATGTTAAGCCAGGGAATTGTCACCCCTGGGGAGACAGAGGGGTTTAAAGAGAGAGAAACAAGAGTATAGGTTATTATTAACTGCACATTACGCAAACAATGACACATAATCTGTAGAGATACAGCAAAAAATTCATTAATGCTCTATATGTATGCATTTTCTGGAGCAATTTGCAATAATTGTGTTTCTTTGAGAGAACTGCCTTCACATGTACTTACCAGGCACAGCACCCAGATGCCTCAGAATGGATCCAGAGTTATTGGGGAGGACAGTGAGGTTCCATCCATGTCTGAAGAGAAGATGAGAGGAAATTGTCATTTCTGCATTTTCTTTCCAGGCATGCCAAAAAACACCAAGTGGTCTAGGCAGCTCAAGGGAGCCTCCATGGTCACTCTTGAGGAAGCAGACACTGCTACTCTTTGGGTTTCCCTGCCCAGATTCACCATCTGAGATTCATAACAGGGGCCATCCGGTCAACAGGTCAAGACAACAGTCTTGCAAAAGTGGCAGAATATTGTGTCCAAACTTTAAAGTGAGTGTGGTGTAAGCTCTATGAGCAACTTACTTTGAAAATGGCTCTGACTTTCCTGTGGGGAAACCACTGCCATGTGTACTGGTGTCCACCTTCCCACAATGCACCGCCACGTGGCTGTCTCTCTGCTCCACAATCCTCCAGTACTCTTGCTGCATGAGCGAAAAGGAATCAGTGGAAGAATGCATGAAACAGGGTACAAGTTTCAGGTGTGCTTCATAGTCAATTATGTCAGCTAACTGAAGAAATGCTGCTAGCTGAGGTCTGTGAGCAAACTCCCCTTTCAATGATTTTCTCATGGCTGAGGTTTTACATAAACATTTGATCAACAGCTCTAATGTTTCATCTGGCAGCGACAAAATGTTTCTTTCAGAAAAAAATAACAAATGTACTAAAAATAACGAGCCACTAGAAGCTATTGTAGACAATGCAGTTTACATTCAGTACAAGTTGTTTAATCAAGAGATGGCATGCTAACCTCAACGTCAGCAGCTCCTGGTTCCTTGTTAAAGCACATGGTCATGGTGTTCCGGGCTATCCTGAAGAAGTTAGTCAAAGACACCGATTTCCCCTGCAACAAAGAGGCATTAAACATGAGTCCCAGCATGCTAAAAGGAGTCTGAGGGGAACAAGAAAATATTTATGGTCTTCGGTCACGATAAAACAACTGTAGGGAATGTGAACCGAGATTGGAGCGAAAATAAAACATGAGCAAAGAAAATATTGCTGGATGTCAATGAACTGCAAGTTCTCCTCTTTCCCACCACAAGTTTGAGTCAAAAAGTCAACGGGAAAGGATTATGGTCAAAAGAATGCATGTAATGTATGTGCACAGATGTGTAAATGGGTTAGGTAAAATGTATCAATCTCTATAAGGTTGCAAGTCCCAGATACGTTTCCCCTGGACTTGACCCTGTCTCCCATGGACACTCCTGCTACAGAGAAGCTTTGAAGGTTACCATAAATCTGCTGGCCCCGGGCCTGGAGATGTATAGACCCTGCTGAAAGATGACCTTGCGGATTCCTTATGCTCACGGTGACAGTCTTTTTCTTTTTTCCCTCTTATTTGTCCATGTTTTCAAAAAGTGACGACCTTACAATCTCACTTCCTATTATTACAGTAGCTACAAGGTTGTGAAATAATGCAGTTACATAAAACAGCATAGTAGTGGCCTAGTAAGCACTGACAAGACGTTCTTTGGGCGAGTCGGTAGCAGCACTTATCCAAGCCTTTCCTGGTGTAATTAGAGTTAATTATACCCTTGACATGCACTTTGTTCTCTTGATAGAAAAAGTGAAATATAACCTCCTCCTGGGGGCCACTCGTGATGAAAAATGCATACAAATCTGAGCTGCAGAGAAAGTGATGGGTCATATTTAGACAAGCCTGTCCCGTCAGGATGGTGACAGCCATTCACATGTCACTACGTTGAATAGTACTTCCATAATTCAGAGGTCTATGGACTGGGCTGGGTCAAGTCTGTTGACAATATCTCAGTTCTTCACAGGGAGGTCATATAGAGGGGTTTAGAAGGGGGAAAAAAAATCAAATGGGATCCACATTTGAGATGGGCGGAGTATTACCCAGCATGAGAGTGAGTGTGAGAAAGAGGCAACACAGAACAAAGTTATCTTAATTACAGAAATAATTACTGCTTCATCACATCAAGATGCTGTGGCATGACAGAAAATGTGCACACAAGCTCTTGGAAAATAAATATTGTGTATCAACACAATAGTTTTTGTGAAAAACAAGTGTGGTTTTTTGTGTATGTGTGGAAATCCATATGTGGAAAACACAAAGAACTGCTAGCTGTTGCACTGATGTACGTGTTGGGGGTAGGGGGGCTTGGCAGAGGCACTGGCAAGAAGACCTGGCACGATAGAGAAAGAGAGGGTCGGCAAGAGGACTGCAGATTTGGGGAAATAGCTAAGAGCAAGGGCATGGGCTGAAGGAGAGAAGCTGTGGGGAGAGGGCTGGATTAAAGGAGTCGAGAGAGCTGGAGAAGGCGGGGTTTGAAGGGGGCGGGGCAGGGGTGAGGGGAAGGGCTGCTTTGGGGGCTGCCTTCTCTCTGACCTACATTTCAGCCAGCCAGAATCAACACAGCTGCCAGCAGGCTGGGGAGGTGGGAATACATCTAATGTGTGTGAATGCGCGCACACACACGCACACAAAAGCAAGACTACTGACCACCTTACACACACAGCTGAACAGAAATATTTAACAGAACCACAAGACGTGCAAGGCACAAAAACTGCTGCCCCTAGCTTGCACACTGAAACCCAGGTCTTCACAATACAGCCACATGACACATTCACATGTATTGCTGCATTTAAACAGGTGTATATCCTCTCATGTTTGCTTTGTGTCAGTTAACAGCGTGACAATGTTACCAAGAACACTGAATAACAATTTCAATATGCATTAACATCTTTGCAGTTCACACCACAGCAACATTCTCCCTGAAACAAACCCAGTCATAGAGTGTTGTGACAATTTATAGCACAGCTTAGCTCCATCTGAAGATAGGGTGCATGTTTCGCCACCTAAGAACTGACAGTGATATCGAAACGCTCAAATATTAGTGGTGATACTATGAAGGGTGTAGGCTGTTTACACCTCATGTGTGACATTAGTCTTGATTCAGATAGTAGTGAGATGGCAGACATCTGGCTGAGCAATAATGAGGCCTTTGAAGACTGCTCAGGCGAGCTACAAAAAGGTCTGACATTTTCCATATCAACAAGACAATGTGCATATCATTTTTTATTTTAATTAACACTGTGTTGATTGAAGGACTAAAACAAACTTGATTAAGGGGATTTGGTAGGTGTCTTCGTGTTGAGTAAAAAATGAAAACAAGGAAAACCACGATCAGGAGACGTGCTAGTTAGGAGACAACATCCAGAGATGTTTCTATGTTTTAGTGCTACTGCTGATGCAAAGATGTACTGTAAACTTCTCAGCAAACGCTGTAATGAACAACTGACCCTGAAACAGTAGTCAACAAGAGTTAACAGTTGTTAACAGCGCTTGATGAGCTCATGAAACCTCTTTTAGAAAGAAGAGAATAACTAAATGGAAAGATACACTTACATGCCTCCTGTCTGTATGCTTCAAATGTGTGGCATAAACAGCAAATGTCTTCTTCATCCTCACCTTGTTAATACATTTGTGCTGGTCACTGAGAACGCCCCTGTCCTCCTCGTCCTCCTGCTGCTGCTGCTGCTGCTGCTGCTGCTGCTGCTGCTGCTCCTCCCCGTGCTGCCTGTCCTCTTTGCCTTGTTTTTCCTGAGCGAAGAGCCGGCGCCGGCCCGCTTTGACCTGAGCCTCCAGCTCCTTCAGATGGTGATACACTCCATTGGTGCGGTGGTTCCCTGTCGCCCCTCCTACTATCCCACCTACTAGCCCATTCTTAGGCTCATAGCGTGGCAGCACCAGTGCACTAGGTGCTGAGGAGTCCGAGAGACCCTCCAGAGGGCCCCGGCGCGACTCCAGGTTCTTTTTCTCCTGCAGCACCTCGACCTGCAGTAGGAGGCGCTCCTCGGTGCTGAGTGAGTCATAGGAGAGAATGTACTGGAGGTAAGCCTCCTGCAGCTTGGCCAGCCGGTCCTGCGCTGACTTAGGGATGCGCAGAAGGTCGGCCAGCTTGGTCCACTTCTTCAGGTCCATCACCTGCTGCATGCCGCCCATGTCATTGATGAGCTGGAAAAAACGTGACAGGTCCACTTCACAGCCACCTGCGTGGAGCAGAGGGACAAAGAGAAGGTTAATTCAGAGAAATAATGAGGGGTGAGCTTAGTGTGGTTAAATATAAAAATGGTGACTCCATGTGTACATAAAGAAGTTGCCCGTTTTCACTTGTCACTTGTCTCAGGTTTTGAAAAAACACAGAAATCAGATCACAACAAGACGACTGCCATCTTGGAGCATCTGCTCCTTTGGCTGCCGTTTCGTCTAGCCCGGTTCATTTTATTTGAAACGGCCAATTGAGCCATCACCTTTTAAAATGATCTGAACCATCATTGTGCGAAACAGAGACACAAATTCTGTTAATGTAGAACTGATCTGCTGGGCACAGTAAAGGAAGTCATTTGGAACCAGGGTATCCTGGCTGGCTGAAGCCACTCCACTGTGGCTCACTGGCTGCCAGGTCTCTCTGGCTAACAGCCGCATACCAACTGTACTCACACTGGGCTAATCTGAATACAGCTGTATGCAAGAGCAAAAGAGCGTGCACAACACGAAATAGTCAAATACAATTCAATAACCATGTACTGTATGTGCATGCATGGGGTGAATACATACGCACATACAGAAAACTCACACACACAGTTTCTGTCTAAACTGGGTTGTTTAAAGGCTCATAAAATGCTGATGTCATTGTGAGAAATGGAAGGTGACGGGACAATCTGGGACAATATTGTTTTCGTGGCCCGTCAGGTCCCTCGCCAAGTTGTTCCACATTGTTATTGTCATCTATAAAACGGGAAGATAAAATCGGGCGAAATGCCACTGAAGCTTTCAGAGCACCACTGATACCAATGGAAATAGCAACATCTGTAATGCTTGCTTATTTGCTGCTTTTATCATGGCCTTACAAAAAAAACACAGCAGGACACTGAGAAGGTAAACGGCACTTTTTTGTACATTTCGTACATTATTTTCCATTAATGTACCGTATCTTGTTTATAACTTTCTTATATTTACATTCAACAGAAGCTGTGAAAGAAAAACAACCAAGTGTAGACAGGGCTGAGAGGAGGCCTCAGTTTGGAAGGGGGTGTTTGGGTTTAATTCACTCCTGTAAAATCGATGGCTCTGGTCCTCTGTAGCAGTGAGCAGGAAGAAACCTGTGGCCTATTGCTTGGTTAATTCAATCAATTCAGGAAGGAGTTTTGTAAACTAAATGGCCTTGTGTACAGTCACATACTCATAAATGTTGTTTGGCTCACTTACCAATGACAGGTGGCTCATCCATGGTAATGCCCTGAGATTTGAGGTGCTTGCGGATGCAGGCCAGCCGCTGCACGTTGGGGCCCCAGCGCCGGCCCAGCATGTGGACCCTCTGCACCTGTGTAACAAAACGCATCTCCTCGCTCAGCTTGCACTCTGGCCGCCAGTCTGGGGGCGGGACGACACGGCACATGCCAGCCTCCTCGGCCTGTTCCCTCACCGCATCCAAGTACACCAGAGGGTCCTGGAACTCCCTAGGCACTGGCCGAAAGACAGGGACTTCACCCAGCGCTGCCCAGCCCTCTGGCCTGCTCCGCTGGCGCTCCCACTCCTTCTCCTGCTCGCGTTCCTTCTGGCGCGCCATCTCTTTCTCATGCTCCCACTCCTTGTCACGGTCAGCGGTCCGCAATGCTGCTGGTTTGAGCTGTCCGGGGTTGTTGGTGGAAGTAAGCAGAGAGGAGGTGGTGGAGGAGGACACAGAGGTTTGTTGGGGGTCTGAGGTAGTGCTGGCACGACTGGGGTTCTGTGGGTGATTCTGGCCTGATGAGGGGGAGGAAGAGGAGGAGCTCCGACCATGAGACCTGCTCTGCTGCTGCTGTGCTTGTCGAATCAACATCAGCTTGCCAGCCGATGCTCGCTTGGGTCGCTGGTTCACCGGCTCTGCATTGGCTGCTGGTGTAGGAGGAGGGGTTTGTTGAGGAGAGGGAGTAGGAGGTGAAAGTGGGGTAACAGGTGGAGTTTGTTTAGGAGAAGGGGGTGTTTCTGATTCATGTCCATTAGAAAGTGGAGTGGTGGTCTGTGTGGCAGCTTTCTCTTGATTGGCCACCTTCTTGCTGCTGCTGCGTGTCTCCAGAGGCGTGGGTTGAAGCTTGGCCTTCTTGGCCTCAGTGCCAGTGGTTTTGGCTTTCTGCGCAACAACCCCTGTCCCCACTGAGTTGAGCACCACCTCCAGACGCCGCTTGGAGTTACGCAGTCCCTCTCGACCTTGGCACTCCCCCTGGCCCGGTTGGGACTGTCTCTGCTTGTCCTCCTTGGCCAGGGTGTTGTGCCGCTGCCCATTTAGCCTGCCGTTGAGGCGGGCGCCGGCAGCCACATTGTGCAGCCCATTGGATAGTAGCACCTGTTTGCGGGTTTTTGCATTGCTGTGGTGGGCTGGTGCCGCTGCTTTTCCTGAGTTGGCCAGCCCATTGCTGGCTGCTGGCTGGCTGTGCTGATTGTGATTGTTCGCTGACGATGGTGCCGAGGCGGCGCTGTTGTGTTTGTTGCTGCTGCTGAGTTTGGTTTTCTTGCCCAGTTCTTTCTGTTTGGCTTTGGTGTAGGTGACGTGGCCCTTGGACACGGTGGCTGTGTACTTCTTCACAGTTTTGGACGGCAGTCGGAAGTCGCGGCTCTTTTTGGCACCACCGACAGCTTGTGCCGAGCTCGCCCGCGTCAGCCCATTCACTTTAGAGACCTGAGATCATCAGAAAAAATAGATGGTACACATGAGATAAAAAGAATTGTATCACAATGCTGTTGATCAATCATGTAAATGAGGTAATAGGGGAATATCTTGAAAAGAGGGATCTTTGCTGGAAGGGAAAGGGGGTGGCATGCTGATAAAGCTTAAATCTCTGAAAGAATACTGTTTGATCACATCTCTGAATGTTGTACGCATGTATGTGAAAGTTAAAAATACCATTGCATCAAAGACAGCAAAAATGCAAAACATTTCCCCAAATGTACCCATAGAAATTCTTTGACCAGAAAGTACGACAAGACACATGCAGGGGCGTGGGCGCACCCACACTCCACAGTGAAGAGGCCACACATTCAGATGCTAGCACTGCAGTAACACATTTGGCCGGTCAGGCCAAAGCTATTTGTGGAAACCTACGCTATTCATTAGAGAAGCGATCAACTGTCTTGATTACTATACTTTCAAATGCAGTACACTTTTGTAAACTGCAGCTCAAACTGCTGTCAACACAAAGGCTGAGATTTAGAAAAGGATATGTGCAAACCAAAACCAAAACCACTACATCCCGAGATAAACAACAGTTTAGAATGGGTAGAAAAAAAAAAAGATGGTAGACATGAGAGGGAAAGCAGGGAAGGCTTCATGGTTTCTGCTAGCAGATGGCTGGACAGTATGAGGTAGGAGGTGGGGTCATTGGGATGGAATAAAAGCCCATCCGGGCACATAAAAACAGCCTTTTACTTGCTATGGGTTTCCTTAAACGCTATAATTCAATTTTTGTGCTATGAATAAAGGCCCTGCATGTGTGTTTATGTGAGAGAGATAGAGAAAGGGAGCGAGTGTGTATGTGCACATGAATGTGTGTGAAGTCTTTGAGGCACCCAGCTGTAGATCAGAGGTTTGGTACAGCGGTGTCTGGTTCCATGGCTGGCTCACTGGCTACAGCTGTGGGAGGAAACATGGTCACCCTGTCCCTCAGTGCAAAGTGCTTTACAGCTGGGCCAGTATGTTCAAATACATTGTGTAAAATTAAAGTGTCTATCGGACTCAGTCTAGCTATTTCCGTCTTTCACTCCATCATTTCATTCCCCTCATCTCCTTTCCTTTACTGTTTCCCCTGTACGCATTTCTAAGAATATCCTCTCTTCCTCGCCCGACCGTGTTAAGAGATCTTGCTAAGTTAAAGATCAGTATTTGGCAGCCAATATCTGAATAGACTGAGTCATGTTTCTGTAGTTGTATTAGCATAAAAGGGCTACTTTGTCCTGTTGTATTTGGTTACATTTTCTTTTATTTTCATACAGAGCAAACATGCTTTTCTTTACGTTTTTACTCTCAAATATCTAAACGATGCATGCAAAGTAGGGGTAGACATTGTCATTAGAAAACATAAAAATTAACATCTATAATCATGTCTCGCTGCCATCCATCTACAGTATCTGTGTCTCTCTGTCCAGACCAGCTGGAAGTGAACCATAGAAGAAAGAAAGGAGGAGAGATGGAGTTATCAATCACAGTCGGGGCGCCACAGGAGGGAGGTGACAGCCGGCCCATTGACAGGTTTGCCTTTGAAGGGCTCTTGTGTCACATTTGTGTGTGTATATGTGTGTGTGTGTGTGCGCATGTATTGTATTGTGTTCGTCTCAGGTGGCGGGGGGCCGACACAAAGACCAGGCCATTAAAAGATAAGGGGGGACTGAAACTTAACCCTGCCTCTGTCAATCACCCCCCCCCCCCCCCCCCCCCCCCAACACGCAGACATACACACACGCCTCCTTACAATGGAAAAACACAGGGTGACAAGGAGTGAGGGAGGAGAGAAGGGGTGTTGAGAAAGAGTGAGGAGAGGAAGGGAATGAAAGCAAGACTGAAAGAGAGAATTCAGCTACGATATGAGTGGATAAAAGAAGGCTGCACAGCAAGCACTGCGTAAAGAACACTACTGTTTTCACGTGATACATACTTCATGTCACATTATGAGCATTGTCACATTCATTGTGACTTTACTTGTTATTTAAGAATTGATTACAAATCTGACACATAATCTCACGAAGTTCAAACTGACTTATTTTTATTGTTATATTAGCAAACTCAGTACAAAGTTCAATGTGACAGTTTATTTAGTGTTACATTGATGCTGAAATAGTAACTAAGTTCTATATTTGTTCAGCCACAGTTTGCTGACAAAGCAGTGAATCTGAGAGACACACTGTCATGACAGCTTCCTGCCACAGGAGGGCTCAGCAGACCGGCTCACTTTCAGGGGGGGCTTGGCAAGTCTCCCTCACTTCTCTCTTTAATTATTTGGTCTGGTGGAAAAGGAGGATGGCAAGAGAGTGACGATGAGAGGAGAAAATACAAGCCAGGAGCTAGTACAGATACTTAGAAAGAAAGAAAAAAGAAAAGAGGTATGTAAAAAGGATATGGAAGTTCCCTCCTGCTAACAGCCACTGGCAGAGACATTTTGAACAGAAATGAGAAGGACGATGAGCAGAACAAGAAAGACAATGAAGCCAAAGGGAAAAAATAGCACACACACGCAGGCAGGCAGCCGGAGATTGTTCTGGAGTGTTCGGTCGCACATGAGCGGGGAAGGGGAGGGAAGGAGGAGGGAGAGGGAGGTGGGTCTAGATGACATCATGTGTTGCTATAGCCCAGCTGAGGCCTGGCAGGAAGATTTTTAACAGGCAACATCTGCAGGAGCCAGCCCTGGGAAGAAGGCGGGGGGGGAGACAGACAGCGAGAGAAGGCCAGCCAGAGGATGGAAGAAGACAGGAGAAAGTTTAACCCTTGAAAAACCCTGCTGACTAACAAAAGATGAGAGGAGATGTAGAAGAGGTTGGGCATGCAGCCCTATATGCAGGATTATTCTGTTCCTCAAACACTTTTACACACATTTTTAATCGCGTACGGTCAGATTTAAACTTATTTGTCAACCTGAGGTACCACTAGTGCTGAAAGGCACCTCCTTAAAAACTTAACTACACATCAGGGCAACAAAGATACCACGTGGGGACCACAAGAACTGTGTTTTGTCAGCTTTGGCTATTTTGTGTTTTCTCCAACATGAAATGACGACAAAAAGGGGCAAGTTGAGGAGATGCTCAGTAATGTTCTTTGTTTCCAGTGCAAACCTTCTCCTCACCATGATGGTCTCTTATGACCAGGAAATAATGTAAACACTATAACTTAAACTTATAATAGACGCAGCTTGATAGCATGCAACACATCCATCAAGTGTTACGGCGGTGCGATGACAATCAACGGGTTAAATCTTATGCTGAACTATAAATCAATTCCTATGCCGGAGTCATTTGCGGTGCGACTGCCGGAACACCTCGACGGCGAGGCATAAATCCGGCTTAAGCCTTCTTTCGCCTCTGCTGTCTTATTAGGGCGTGATGCGATGCGGCCCTGGGCAGGTTGACTTTTAAGCAGCTAGAGAAAGGTCACTACAGCCTGGCACTAATAACACACACAAAACCAAATCCCCTTTTATAACTAACAGGGAGAGATCTGCATGCAGCATCTTCAATGAGCATTTAATTCACATTGGTTTGTTGTCTAATGTTATTTTTCACGTTTTAGTATTATTAGGGGGGTTAATTGAGGAGGGCTGAGGACAAAGGACAAACAACTAAACAAGAAAGTGCAGAGTCCTTTTCAAATGATGCAGAGTTGGCTAAATGGTTTGGCCCTTGCACACCCCACCTGCGCTTGCTTCTGTGTGCAGCTGCTTTGCTGACATCCCCACTTTTGTTATTTAATTAAAATGGATAGAATCATATTGTTTTATAAAAAGGTCCTGTTACGGCGCATGTATTTTGTTGATACAAGCTGCTATTAAATTAGGGAGAACTGAATCATGGTGAATTGAATTATGATAATGCCTTTACCCTCCGGTTTTACACACACAACCCCTAGTTCGTTTTTACGGCTACATAATCACTTAACCTTTTATATGGCTTAGCCTGTATTTTCGCAGTTGGCCGTGTGTATAAATGTGCGTGCGTGTGTGTCTTGAACACACATGGTTAACGCACATACTGTTCATGCTAATTGAAGGGAGAGCGAGGAGGAGGGAAAAAAAAGCACTAATCCTTCCAAATGATTGGAGCCATGTTGTCAAGGGCAAGATCCGTCTGTTTGACACAGGAGCAGAGAGAGAGAGAGAGAGAGAGAGTGGAGTATGAAGAGAAAATGAGTGAAAGAGACTGAGAGAGCCGGAGATATAACGAGAGAAGAGAACAGGAGGAAAAACAAAACACACTGTATGAGAGGAGTCAAAAGAATAACACAGGGTGCCAACAGTGAATTGAGAAAGAAAGAGAGAGAGGAGGAAGAGAGAGAGGTGGAAAAGCCATACAGCAAAGACGAGTGAGTAAGGCTGAAGTTTGTCTTGGCAGGTGGTCACTCTCATTGCAATTAATTGTTGGTTTTACAATTCCAGCCACTTTAAAAAGAACCTTGAGCATATGCTCAAGTGTGCATCAGCAGCAGCAAAATATAAACAACAACAACAACAACAACTACAACACTGGATAGAGGTTGGCATTCAACAGGAAGGAACAGGCAGGGGAGGAAATGGAAAAGAAGAGAGAAAGGAAGCAAAGGGAGCAAAAGCAGGAGATATATCATAAGAGAGACAGAATGAAATGTGGTGCCTCAGCAGACAATTGCTTCTGACTAGCTGATGTGGTCATAAGAATGCCAGTTTCGTGACTAATGCCACCTCTACGCCATCTCTTCCGTCTACTTCTCCTCTTTCACTTCGTGGGGTTCCTTGAAACCTGCTTAGTGCCACAGAGAGAGAGGCAGGCTTTCACAGCCCCTAGCCAGCGCTACTAAATATAGCTACAGTCACGACAGGCCAAAACACAATCATTACTCTCCCAGACACAATGGATGAGAGGAGAGGAGAGGAGAGGAGAGAGGAAAGAGTAGAGGAGAGGACAGAGTAAAAGGAAGAGCAAGCAGAATGCAAGGCAACGGAGGAAAGCAGCAATAAAGAGAAAGTATAGAAGGGAGACAAGAAAGGCACAGGAGTAGTTAGGAGAAATCATTGACAGGAAGATAAAAAGAGGATGTGGCAGATGGGTAAATGAAAAGAAGAGCCAAGAGAGGGGAGGCTTTCAAATGGACATAATGGCCAAACAAGCATGCTGTACCTCGAGCCTGTTAATGCAGAATATTCCATCATATCTCCAGTTATAACATAGCTAATGCAAACCATTCACCTGCCATAGAAGTTTCCCTATAAGAGAATACTTTCCCTTCATGCTTCTGTCACATTTTCCAAGCTCTCCTGAGGAAGCTATAGAAATGCTTTCATCCTTTCCTTTTTCCTCTCTGTGTGATATTTAGCATGTAATGGTTTTTGTCATCCATTTGAAATTCTAACGCTGGGTGCTCCCGGCCATATAGTACCTGTTTGCGTAGCTCCTCAGCAGCTCTCCTCGGCGGCAGCCCGTTGGCGGAGCCTCGACCGCTGGCCATGGCCTGCTGCTCCCTCGCGTGCTCCCGTGCCTCCGCCCGCTCACTGCGCTCCCTCAGGAGGGGCGGAGGTGGAGGCGGAGGAGGTGGCAGTGGCGGGGCGGGCGCATCCCTGCCGTGAGTTCCCGCCTTGGGCCTCGGACTCTCCCTGGTCCCCGCTTTACCGTGGCTGTTGAACACTGGAGGGGAGAAAGAGAGCAATCAGATGTGCTGCTTTTGTGATTCTTAATTAATATGGGAGAGGAGGACATTAAACACAAGTTAAGATCTCTTATTAGCTTGAAGCGGCTACTCACATACATATACTTGTACAAGCTGTATCGTTGATTAAGCTAACTGATTTTAGTTGTCTGTCTGCTACCAGTATATGAAACTGGCATGTCTTCATATACTTTGTGAAGATCATGAAGAGACCTCTTAGTTTTAGGACTCTGAAGCAACAGGACAGACTCTGCAGTAACACTTCGCATGATTCACTGTTGAGATTTAGGAAGCTATATGGTTTATGTACACGTTATATGCTTTTCCAAGTTCTGCAACCTAGTAAACATTCCTAATGTGCACAAGAAGTAACAAGTAAATACATTTAAATAACCAATTAAGCCACTGTAAAGAAAACAAGACACTGTGGAAAGTTCCTATCAGTTAGCAAGTTATAAATACCCTTAGTAGGACATATGTTTTTTCAGGCTACAGTCTACCAATGTCAGTGCCAATATGTGGACATACTGAAAGTCTCAATACCCCCCCTGTAGTGCAGAATGGCATATAAACCCCTGGCACCAAACCACAAAATGGAAAAAGCCCACACAAACATTGGAGTGACAGGCTTTTGGCTGACATATAGGCCCCAATCAGTAAAATATGCATGATTTAAGGTGTGGATGAAGACGTCTTTATACTACATGTCAATGAACTTGTTCAAAATGGGCGTAGTACTACTACATCAACCTCTGGGGATGATGCTAAACGAGTCGAACAGGAACGGGGCAATTAACATACACTTTCAATAGCTCTCTCTTCAGCTTTTATGAGGCTCAATCTAAAGTTTCATGGTGTCTTAATATCAACAGGAAAAAGGCCATATGGAAAGAATGACAGGAGGGCCAAACACAAACACACAGAGCACTTACAGTACACATGCAACGCACAAAATACACAGCATGCTCTGAAAAGCAAGGAATGTGTTGTTAGACGATATGCATGCACGTTTTTGAGCATCAGCGCATCCTTCTGTCTGCAAAAGTGTGTACGTGTGTGTGTGTTGTACTGTATGTGTGTATCCACTCATAACCACAAAGTGAGCGTCTGCAGGTCTCTCGGGCCCCCGGCTCACTGAAAAATGAGAGAAATCCTGACATTTTGAGAAGTGAGCTAAGCAAGAAACTGAGCCCAATAAAAGTTGTTTAAATTAGCTATGTCAACATGGCACATGGCCGAGCCAGAGAGAGAAGTAGAGAGACGGAGCGCTGATGAATGGCCTACAATGTAGGGCCTTTCCTGTCTCTCTTTACCTCCCAGAATAAAATGTTTCTCTCTCCTTCATGAGTTCTATTTCTCCTTTTTCTCAGCTACACCCCCCCCCCCCCTCCTCCATCTCCTCCCCTCCTCCCCTCCCTCCCTCCCTCCCTAAGAGCCCATATAACCCGGCTCCTGCTGGAGAGTGGCCCAAGCGGCATATTAAAGTGTCACGTTTGACACCAATCTTAATACCGCAAAGTGTACTGAGGTGTGTGTGTGTGTGTGTGTGTGCCTGATACCCAACACAGCATAAACACTGTTTCAACACTGGAGCAATGACCCAGTCTTGACTGTGTGTGCACACCTATGTATGTAAACGTCTGTTTTGGTGTCCTTAACCCCCTCATCCCTATTGTCCCCTACAAAGTATATCTGCCTATTTCCCTCTTATCTATTTATTTAGCATATCACAGCGAAGGCGCCAAGCCTGCTTTGCAAACAGTGTTGGTATATGAGATAAGAAAGGAGACTAAGCTGTCCTCATGCACACAACAAGCCTGGATTTGTTCAAACAGGTTTCACTATCCTACTGTTTGTGCTCCTTCTACAGATATGAGCATATGTACAGTTCATGTTTCAAGCTGCAGCTACAGATGCTCCTGAAAGAATGAGAGCAAGGTATATGTATCCATGTTGGGGGGTAGACACTGTCAGTGAACTACACAAAGGCAGTGCACAGTTCTCCAAGAGTTCAGTGCAAGCAAATCTATGGACCTCTCTCCCTCTTTCTCTCTTAATCCCACCAGCCTCTCTCTCCTCCTCCACATCCCACTTGAGAGGATGACAGAGGAAAGAGCTGAGCAAAGCGTTCACCTTTTGAACCTTTCTGGCGGCAATTCTACAGACTAAAAGGGAGGGAGGGAGGGAGAGAGTCAGGGAGTGGGGCGAAAGGGAGGAACTATGAAATCCAGCCCTTGTTTCATGGGGAAACGCCTGGCCGGAAGGATTGTATGTCTCTGAAGTCTGCCAGGGAGGGAGGGCCTCCAGGTTAAAAGAAAGTCTGATTTTTCAAGTGAAAAAAATCTGCCTGTTCAGGAAGATTATTTGTTTCAAGGATTTTCTAGAATCAACTGTTATTTTTCTGGATAAAAAAAAAACACTTCACAAGACGAAGAGTTTTTGCATCATACTTGTTTTTACAGTCATCAGTGTTGGGATTGTGAGCAAGTCTGTTCTCATGGGCTCAACTGCATGCATGCAATTCCTAAATGTTGTGCACAAGTGTGTGTGTGTGTGTGTGTGTGTGTGTGTGTGTGTGTGTGTGTGTGTGTGTGTGTGTGTGTGTGTGTGTGTGAATTCATCCAAATGTCTATGTGCCCCAAGGGGTGTACGTATGCTGTCACTGCGTTGTGTGTGTGTGTGTGTGTGTGTGTGTGTGTGTGTGTGTCAAGGGCCCCGGCCAGCTGTTGCAGTGCATAAACACCTTGTTAGGGCTTAGCAAGCTAAGTGTTAATTGGGGTGGAAAGAGCCGATGTGCTGCTCTGCTATCCCATGTGACTTAGCCTGTCTCTGCAGAGGAACACAAGAGAGCAAACTTAGGAAATTGCTCACGTTCACACACAAACAGGGATACGCACACAAAACACACACAGAGAGACTCTGTCTTCTGTCCCATGACTCATTCTGTGCCCGTTTGGCCCAAATGTTTCTCTTTTGTCGTTGCATTTCACTGTCTCCCAGAAAAAATGGATCTTTCCATTCCTCTCTAGTTGTTCTGCTGGTGCATCATCCTTCACTAGCCTTCTTTCTCTCCCCTCACCTCTCACCCCCAGAGTGGCCCATCCTTTCCTCCTCTTCACTTGCTTTCATCCCCTACACACTCAGACAGTAAACACAGGATCTCTGTGACTCATAAAACCAATTGAAGACATTCTGTCTCTTCAAAGTGCCGCTATTCATGAGTGACTACATTTCCCATCAGGCTCTGGGAATATGTAGGAAAGGAGTTAACTCTATACTCTACGTCGGGGGGTGTGAAGACAAAAGAAGTGTGTTAGTAATGAAAACATGCTTATCCCCACGCTCTTACCATGCCCGTTGAGCGGCTGCCTGGTGGGGAGCTTGCCCTTGCGGGGTGTCGAGTGGCAGGAGGAGGAGGCTGAGGCTTGGCTGCTGCTTCCCCCACCATGAGAGTGGATCCCACCTCCGTTCCTCACCTCCTCCTCCTCCTCCTCATCCTCCTCCAGGTCCTCCTCCTCCTGAGAGCTTCCGAAGTAGGCCATGTTGCTGGGCAGGGCCGATGAACCTGAGTGCAGAGAGGTGGAGGAAAGGAGAAGAAAGGGACACGGAGAGGGAGATGAATAATAAAGAGGTAGGTTGGGGGAGGAGGGAAAGAAAGTAAAAGAGAAGGAGAAAAATTACTATTTGAAATAAGAAAAAGTCACTGGGGAAAAAAAACAATTTGGACACAATACACTTTTTTTGGAGACCACCAGCTGTCTGTGTGTGGAAAAAATGTCTTTTTTCATTCTAATATCTGACATTACAGATGAATCAACATCAATATGCAAGTGGTGAAATATTAATGTAAAAATAGAAGTTGCTCAAGCATTTGTGAAAAATGGTGATTGTGCTGCTGTTTTTTCATCTGTTATTATCCCAGTTGGTGGCCTATTGATGCTTTGTAAACTGCTCTGCACATAGCGGCTTCATTGTTACATTCACACACACACTCTCACACACACACACACACAAACATAATCAAGGACACACACACAGCACAATGTTCAAATGATTTGCAAAGCGATGACAGTTTTGCTTTACCAACATTTATACTGTGTCTGAATCAGACTAAACCTCTTCCAGATCACTTCTTAAATCTGACATCTGCATCTATGGATTTACTATTTATCTATAGACCTTGACCTTTGTTTCTGGAGTTTGTCCTGCAAATGTTTCTTTTTACAACGTTTTGCAAATGCCCGAGTAGTACTGGTGGTTGGAGCAATACAAATGGTATTACTATATGCAGTGCAGAAGGAACGGGAGGGGATGACTTGCAACATATAGTTGGAACTAAAGCCAGAGCACTGGGAGTATGTAACAGGCCCTCTTTCCACAGAGACTGTTGATGTTGACAGTTTTATTGAGACATATATACTGTACATGAGCTCAAATATCTAACTCTGTATAAGAGTTACTTTAGAAATCAAAAGAGTTGCCGCTGAGCTAATCCCAAATCTGTCGCTTTTACTCTTCCAAACAGGATTACTGTCAATCTCTCCCCCTACTGGAGAAGAAAAACTGATGCTCTCTCTCTTTCCTTCTTCTGTCACACTCAATCACTTTCATTGTCATCTCTGAGAAATCTAGCTCAATACGTGCTGGAAGGAGGTAAATGGTGTTTGGCAGTGGGTAGCCTATAATGTTACCTCAGTTAGCAGAATGTAGACACACACTCACTCTCATAAAAGGTCATAAAGCCCAAAGCTATGTTATTAAATCTCATAATGTTGCACTCGTAAATCAGTGTGCAAACAGCTGGTTCAGTCACACAGATGCAGGAATAAAAGCTAAGGCAGGCTTGTAGAGTGCTGCAGTAGTGACTGGCACTATAATGTTTGGACAGAAACATAAACATATATACAGAGGCACAGTTGTAAATCTTTTTTTTCCATTTTGCTGCATCATGCCTCCGTGTGTGCCCAGAAACATCATAAAAGATCTTTACAGCAATATGCTGATCTTTGCCACAAACAGACCTGTAGAACGCTTCATTGCTTGTGTGTGTGTTTGTTTGTTGGGATAGCTACTGGAGCCTTCCACCTCTCACCACCTTCTGTCCAAAGGCCTGCTCGACCTATGGAGGCCCTATCTATAACCTCAAGAGGACAACCAGCAAGACTGTTTGAGTCCATTTCTATTTGTACTGTTTGACTGTGTGTTTGTGATTGTTGATTTACAGTTAACAACATCCTCATAGCGTTGATTAAATGGCTGTTTATGAGTAGGAAACACTGAATTTTATGAATTTGTGTGTCCTTCATACATTGATTGCATAGCATGAGCTGTGGTTTTTATCACCCTTTTAAAAAGGGGCCACAGTGTTTAAAGGCATTAATGGGAAGCAATGTGTGATTATATATCAATTAAAATAATGTTAAGCCTCTGAAAAATGGACTGAATTTAACTAGCCTGCATTAGGCAATACATGGTCCTTAAAATCAGTGAATTAAGAATTAGCCAAGCCAATTATTTAATTAGCGCTCTTATTTTGGAGGGTGCTGCATATTTATCTTTGATTTTACACATTCAATACATTATTAAGTGGCTTAATAAAAAATATAGAGATGACACAAGCACGAGGACACCAAAATAATTCAATTTTCTAATAGACTTGCACAGGGGATATATCTTATACATATTAAAACAAGCCAGAAATTAGCAGCAAAACTTCACCACTACTTCACGAGGTCTCCAGTTGGACAGTTAATTAAAAGAGAGAGTTGATTAAAAGAGAATATGCTCAATCATTAGCTCATCAGTGAATAATGTAATGTAACCCTGCACTGAAGCTGCTATGGGCTGAATAGTTGTTTAGTAACCAGCCTTTTGTAACAGATTTAAAACTACAAGTGGACAATGGAGCACTAAACATTTGTGTGTAAGTGTGTATTTGAGAATACACCCTGACACCCTCACTAAGCCTGGGCTTTCCGAATGACAAATGAGAGGACATGGTATAAGGCTTAAGTGGTGCCCTGATACACTGCAGAATAAAATAAGAATAGAAGGTAAGAGTCCTTAAGGGAACCCTGTCCTTTCCCTACCAACAAACTGCCGTAAATCAACATCTTAAATTATGTTGATTTGATAAATTACTTCCTGCTTTTGTGATAAAAATAATAAGCACATTGAAATCATTATTCTAACTTTCCTTTCTTCGAACACAGATTAATTTTCATTTTGAAATGCACTAACAACTATTATTGGCCAGTTGGAGGGGGGGCTGTGGTTACCACATGTCACATCACATTTTGTTCGAAAGCTTAGTTTAAATTTCATACTCATATCAAAGCCTTTCCAAACCCTAAAAAAACAGAGCCTGGTAATAATAAGTCTTGTTGTGCCTTGGATCACACTTTTCACACAGCAGCTCTGCCAGTTTCTAATTATCTCCTCTGAGAGCTGGAGAGAAAATAAAATCTGTAGTGGCAGCAGATTCCCTAATCAGATAATATTGGAGTTTTACCTGCTCTCTTTAACTTCTAAAGGAGGTCTGTAGGGCAAAAAGTAGCTGCAACACCAGTGAAATGTGGCTTTTACGTAATCCACAGTGAACGACATGCTAAGGCCTGTGTCTTCTCACACCACGTCTGGTTAAAGATGCACTCATAACACATGCCTGGTGTGTTTATGTTGCGGTTTCTTGGCATAGAGGATCTGAAGTAGGATGCAGACAATTATATGTGGTTGAACCCATGTAGCAGTGCCACTTTGTAGCAAAGTACAATTTTCTGGCTTTTACCCAGTGGATCAGGCCTCTGAGGTTGGGTGACCGCAGCACACATACAAACCAGCAGATACAAAACGCCACACACATGCACCTAAAGACACACGCACACAAACACATCACACAGAGACCTCGTTTATCTTGGCCACAGAGCAAACGCTCCTCTCTCAGACCAAACAAACACGCCGAGGCAGCATACACACTGGCCCAATCAGCTTCTAATGACTTGCTTCATTAGCTAAATGGCTGTAATTTACTGCCCTGAACAGGGGTCAGAGGGCCAATGGCAAACAGACCAAAGGGGCAACCGGGGGAAGAAATGGAGGGAGGAGTGTGTGTTTGTTTGGGGGTGCAGGGAAGTGGAGACAAGTGAAAATGTTCAAATACATCAGAGGAAGTGTGTCTGTGTGTGTGTGTGTGTGTGTGTGTGTGTGTGTGTGTGTGTGTGCCTTTATAGGACTTATGGGAACCAGTTTAAGGTACCGTACAATAATTGTTGATATGGAGTAGAAACTGAAAGAGGAAGAGAGATGGAGCAAAGTGAGAAAGAAAACAAGAGACAGATGTATGTGTCGCCAGACGTCAGACCGATGTAACAATGGTACAACTGTATCCTCTAATATAATGTCCAAAATAAGACTTCAGTCTTTTTTGGATTTTGGAGTGAAGGAGACAGCCTGCCAAATGGATCTAGTGGTTCAACACTGACCAATGGCATCCTGACTACAGGAGCGGCTGCAATACCAGAGACCCCGAATCTCAGTTCCCAGAAATACACACATGAATACACAGACATACACACAAACATGGTGAAAAAACACAAGTCAGTCCTTCAAGATCTCCAACAGGGCTTGAGCCCAATCCCCCAATTACATCGGCTTTTCATCCACCTCATTCCGACCGCAGACAAATCATAATTAGGTCTGAACGAGTCTATTAGGATTGTCATTTTTAACGGGGCTCTTGGGCGGGGGGGGGGGGGGGGGGGGGCATAATTACAAACCCTCCTTTCTCTGTCTACCCTTCTTTTGTCCCCTTAACTGGAACTGAAACAATGAGGACAATTTAAATAGTCAATCAGGAGGGTTTAGCTGCCAGGGGGACATGTGGACGTGCTGACTTAAGACAAAGTGCCACATGTGTGCACAGGAAGTATGAGCGCTGTTTTTAAGGGAAGGTCAGAAAGGGAGACGAATCTAGGTTCTCTGGCAGGGAGAGGAAAAGTTATCTCCTACAGCTGGGCACTGCCAAAACTGTTCATCAGTCACTAGGGGAGAAACAGAGAGAGAGAGAAACTGAGAGGATTAGGGATTACGCCTCCAATTGACATTCCTTGATGTCAGCAAAACCATTAACCCCACAAACAGTGGCTCCGCTCTTGGAGGAGAATGCAGAATCAGTCGGTGTTGCAGCACTAACTTCTGCACAGCAACGTGAGTGACAAGAAAGTCACAACTGTACGCACACAGTTTCCAGGCTTTAATCAAATAGCAATCATACATTAGAGAGAGAGAAAAGTACCTCATCCCGGAGGGAAATTTAGTTGTCACAGCAGAAATGCACTTGAGAGACACACGAGTAGCTGTCGGACTTGAAATCTTATTCCCAGGAGTGAAAATGGGCTTCTAGTTAAGCAAGATTCTCAAACAATAAAAATATCATCAAACAAAATCAAATATAACTATCCAGCTACAAAGATAGAGGTCCCAAGCACATTTCCCAGGATTGGCAGTTTTTTCTTAAAAACCAGATGTGAAAAGTCCACGTTTGTCTCACGTGTAAATTGCATACTAGGAATCTGAGGTCTCTGGTTCACTAGGTCAGGGCTGGGAGGTTATGCAAGCAGAGCAGAGAAACTGCCCTCGCTGAACCTGAGAGTGAGAGAAGCACCACGCTGGGGCTGGCAGGCATGGAAGAAGGCCCAGAAGGCAAAGAGGTAAACACAGCAGTGGTGCACATATACACTGGCACACTGGAAAACTGGCACACAGACACATTACACACACACAAAAAAAATCACAGTCCTGGAAATGAGTCTTATGTAAGAGCCAAATTTCCAGGAGTGTGTATGCAAACGGTTATTAATTTACTCCCTTATCTATTCTTATCTCATCTATGTCAATGTGTATTCTCTACGTGTGTGTGTGTGTGTGTGTGTGTGTGTGTGTGTGTGTGTGTGTGTGTGTGTGTGTTTGTGCCCCACTGAGATCAAACTTCGGTGAATAACCTCTTTCCAAAAACAAAAGATTCCTGATATTTACGGTTTTTAAAGATGAATGTTTGCTCTAAAGGGTCAGAGAGCAACCAATACCACTCTTAAGTTGTGCAGTTTACATCCATGACAACAATCATTCCTGAAAGATTTATTATGTTATTTACTTAACTAGCGGGTATCTCAAGTTGAAATGAAACCCTTGGATGACTTGGTAAACCTGGAGCAGGCCAACATTGAGCACTTCGATCTGAATCTATTACACCACTTAATTCTACTCCTCTCAGTGCTGCCCCCACCCTGCCAACAGCAGCACTGCACCCTCTAGGTTACCAGAGGCAGACAGAGCCAGAGGCAGACTGTCTGGCTACCACCCAAATGGCTTTCTCCATGGATATAAACAGCCCAACTACAGGCCTGGACCACACATAAACACCATTCTGAGGACATAGGCAAGGACTGAGCACTCAGCTTGTGTGTGAGGGTGTGTGTGTGTGTGTGTGTGTGTGTGCGCATGTTTGCAGGAGAAAGAGATGAGCAATGAGATAAATACAGAATATAGGCCCTAGACAGTGTGGGTGGTGAGCATGCACGCTGTGCATCCTTCTATACAGTAGACAGAAATCTTGTTTTTCACTTCTCTGTCCGGTTACTCCCACGTTGCATCAGAATAATCGGGCACCCCTGCTCCCCCCTGGAGGAATTAAAAATAACTTTTCCTTGGATACAGCAACAACACCACCACCAGCAGCCAGCCAGTCATTATCATGGAGAAAAAAAAGCCCAAAAGAATAAGATGTCGTCAGTTACAAACTCTGATTGGATTCAAAGGTAACACGAGTAACATGCAGAATGATGGAAAACTTAGTTTGTGATTTCACAATAAGGAGCGACACAAGATCCCTGCTTTCACAATATTTGTTTCTTTTTGTGTTGCTCACTTTACAGCTTCAAATCCTTCATGTTTTAACTGCTTTTATGTAGCTGTCAGTTTGAGTGATGGATAGAAGCCTGTGGGGTGGATGTGTAATGTTTACCAGATAAGAAAAGCAAACACTGCAGTGGGTGTGTGGGGGTGTACAGGCGTGTGTTTACACATTGTGAACGTTTGACCCGGGACGAATCCCAGATATCACCACTGACAGGGTTTTAGGGTAGAAATGTTGCTAAATGCCCCCTCACAACTTCAAAAAGTAAGCCAAAATCAAATTGAAAAGATAGAGAATTAGGGAGATAATGGATATGAGATTTCCATAATAGAGCTAGAGATCCTGTCAGAGGCATTTTGGTGGCAGACATGAAGCAGCCTAATGTGTGTGGTGGTCAGATCACCAGAGAGACATGTATCAGAATCTTAAAGGGGATTGGGGGTTTCAGACAATATCAAAGAGTCCCTTTGAAAAGATTAACCAGGCTAACATGGTCGTCCTCGTGGGCTGTGTCTCGTCATATACCCTGGATGCTGCATGTGTGCAGATATACACACACACACAAACACGCACACACATGATGGCAGGGCACAAAGGAGATAAGCAGAACAGGCAACGTCAGTGGTGAGCATGGATTTGCACTCACACACACGCTTGAACACACACATCCCAACACAAACGCACAACCTCAAGGGCTCTGCTGACATTCTCCCATGTCCCTCTCTTGGTAAGGGTCCCTGCATATGGGTCATATGAGAGGCCAAGGGGAAAAACAGAGCAGAAGAAGCCCGCACAGGAAAATGTCATCCTTGCAGCATGGATACTAGACACACACACATACATACATACATACATACATACATACATACACATACACACACACACACACACACACACACACACAGAGAGAGAGCTAAACTGGGTCTATAAATACAGCGGTAAAGAAGGGAGCGGCAGAGTGGAAAAAGCCCAGTGGAAAACCATTCAATCGTTAGCTTAGCAGCCTAGCTCTAAAATTAGCCTCAGTAGCACAGTACAGCAGACCCTGCACACACACATACACACACAGAGACTAGAATTCGGCTTGCAAAGCACCATTCCTAACCTTAATTATAAAGAGAGAAAGCAGCACAACTGAGTCAGGACCAGCCACCTACACCTCATTAGTCTACCACTCAACATGTAAGGGTGGGGTTAGCTTAGCACCCAGAGCTCAGAATAATCTCAACTTCAAAGTATATGGGACATTATATCATTAGCCTATGTAACATCCTGGCCTATATATGCAAATCAAAGCCCCTCTCACCGAAGGCTTCAGTCAGTTTTAGCAACCTCCAATTATACGTTCTTGAATGAGCCCTGTGAGGTTAAAATGACATTCCATAATGGGAGTATTCTCGTCAGAATAGCAACGTATAGCCATCACGTCCCAACAGACTTGAATCTAAATTTGCCTCTCCTGAGTCTTTAGCCTACTTTGTGAGATGGGCAGAGGTTAATAATGATAACAGTAAATTAATCTGAGGAGAGGCATTTTGCCTTTCAAATGAGTTAAATCTGGTTGTGAGGACATGTTTAAGAAAAAGGTGAGTGGGATATTTAACAAAAAGGATAAAATCAAGATAGCAAAGAGAAGTCACGGCCAAGGTTGTTTGAGAAAATGGACTTAAAGTTTTTATTATTTAAGCTTTCAATGCATCACTCCTTCTCCTTTCATATTTCAAAAGAAAAAGGATGATTTAAGATGGACATGAATGTAAGGTAAAGCTTGTGATTTATTGAAGTGTGTAAGGGTCGTTGTCGTTGTCGGTCGTTGGGGGGGGGTTAGTTAACTTAAGTTACTGTGTACGGGTGTGTGATAGTGTCTTAGTGCTTGAGTTGAAACCAAATAGTTTTCCCTGTTAAGACACTCCCAATAAACAATGATGCTGTGTGAGGCACGGGAGAGCTGCAGACATACACACACACAAAAAAAAACCTCTGCTGCTAATTACTCTGCCATGGCTTTTATAGTTAATTTGACATCGAAGGTGCTAGTGTTTGTAGTGTAGGGCGTGTGACTGTGTGAATACTATATGCACTAACAGCTGCTGTGGTAGAAGGTGATGGGCAGGGTGTTAAAGAGACAGATACTTGTTGAAAGGTAGGAGGGGGGAGATGTGTAAGCTGATGAAACGCAGGATAATCTTAGCCCTGGGCGAGTACACAGTTATTTGTAGTATGGGTGTGTGGTTTTGAGTGTGTATGGAGTGGGTGGGGGGTGATCAGAACCTGACAAAACTTACTTTATGTGCTCTTGAATTGCTTAGGCATGCATCTTTATGTGCGTGTGCGTGTGTGTCTAAACTAAAGAGCAGAGCAAAGTGTTTAACCACAACTCAGGTTTCCCTTTAGACCTGTATATGAGACAATCCATCTCAGTCTGACAATACCAGCACTGAGCTGCACATACTCTATGACAGATCTTGGAAATGCTTGATCCTGATGTTTCGCAGTTATTGGGCGTGTTCATGAGTTTGCTATTAGAAGTGTACATAGTGCAGGCCTATCCAACGACAGCCAAACAGTAGAAAAATGTTATCCAGCCTCAGAAGTAATATGTAGTTTGGCTTTCTAGCAGAGACATGTGTCCTGGATATCCCGTATAAAAACCTCTAATATTGGAGCTAGACATATCTGCAGCTTTCTTGTTCAACAGCATCCCTCCACTTGTACCACTGGTTGTGGGTGTGCATGTAATTATGTCTCCATCTGCTCCACTCTGCTGTGTCTTACCTCTGAGGCAGAGGAAGGTGAGGAAGTCCTCTGTCTTGGGCTTGCGTCTGGACAGGTCCTGAATGGAGGAGGACAGGGATGAAGAGGAGAGTGATGAGAGGGACGAGGAGGGCACAGTGGCCAGGCTGGTGTTCAGGCTGCCTGGGTCGGCCACTTTGACGGGCGTGGTGCTGGGCGAGTTGGGCTGCGACTGGGCAAACTTCCTCTGGGCTTGGAGCCGAGGTCTGAGGGGGAGAAAACAAGAAGGAAACGAGAGAGTAAGTCACTGATATGTATTATTTAATTACAGTGGAGCACATCAGCGTCTTCTCCACAGCGACAAGGAGGCTGCCATGACTGCTTGAGATAATAGTTCATACAATTTATCAGATTTTATGTTCACATAGAAATAAGCACTACAGGACATTTATGCAAGACAAATCACATTCATTTCAAATATTAAAATATAATTATACATGCATAGAAAAAAAACATGAAAAACACATACACGTGCAAATGTAGTTACTGCAGACGGTTTGTTGTAAGAGGTATGTGGTGCTGATATCATTCATCTCTATACATCTCAGCAAAAGACAAAGCGGTCTGCAGCTGATTAAAATCACACTTTTGCTCTTTTGCATACATGCACAAACACATACACACTCTCTCATCTTTTGTATTACTATGGCCCGATGGCTATAGTCTCACTGTAGAGTGGATTGCTGAAACAATTACCCTGTAGTGAAGAATTGATCACCTTTGTGTGTGTGTGTGTGTGTGTGTGTGTGTGTGTGTGTGTGTGTGTGTGTGTGTGTGTGTGTGCGTGCGTGCGTGCGTGCGTGCGTGCGTATACGCACATTTGTTCAGTGAATGGGTGTGAGCCCATCATGATCACTTGGATGAGCAGGCACCCACACACACACTGATGTGGTCATTCAGTGAGTGTTGGGGTGCATGTAAATGTGTGTATTTACATGAGTACATTACACAAAATAATCTACATGTGTGTGGTCACAGCTACACACACACACACACACAAAGTAGTTCCTATTCAATTCCTGTTGAGAACTGAGTGAAAGATAATTAAGGCAGAACCAGTGGTGGCAGCTGATAATAACCAAATACACAGGAACCGTCTGCAAAAACAAGCACAAGCCGCCAGAGATCAACTTAAGTTTCTTCGTCTTTCTATCTTCCTCTTCCTTTTTTCTCTTTTACTTCTGTCTCTTTCTCACTTTCCACCATTTCATTTGCCCCCCCACCCCCTCTCAGTTGAGCTTACTTTCCTATGTGGTACACAAAACCTTTGAGATGTCTCTCTCATTTTTCTCTCTGCTTGTCTCTTTTCTCTCTTTATTTCTCAGTGTGTGTCAGTGGAGGCGAGGGAAGGAGGAGAATATTAAAGAAGTGGATGTCTGAGAGAAAGCGATGGACTTGTCACGCCGCCTCCC
Source organism: Enoplosus armatus (assembly GCF_043641665.1). Taxonomy (NCBI): domain Eukaryota; kingdom Metazoa; phylum Chordata; class Actinopteri; order Centrarchiformes; family Enoplosidae; genus Enoplosus; species Enoplosus armatus. The sequence goes on from NC_092195.1 coordinate 11,973,892, forward strand.
TCATACACAACACGCACACCCCTACACCTGGGTGTGGACACTCACACTCACACACTTAACATGTAGGCACATGCACACACACACAAACCATAAAAGTCCTAGACTGTCAGGGGCCACATGAACCAGCAAGTGGCCTCAATCGATTAGTGCTGCTGTGTGTGTGTGTGTGTGTGTGTGTGTGTGTGTGTGTGTGTGTGTGTGTGTGTGTGTGTTTGTGAGTGAGAGCGAGCTAGAAATGTTGAGGAGAAGTGATAGAAGCAATGTGATATCCTGGTATTATTTGTCAATTTGCTGCGGACCGGATTGAAGTAAGGGAAGATAGGATCATGTCTGGAGAACACCCACAATGCATTTGGCGCACTGAAAGGTGCAGGGTTCCGATTACACTTCAATCAGAGAACAGCGCGGCGTCAAAACGTGTCAATTTCCTGCCGTGACATGGGTGTAAGCTCAATATGTGAGAAATTGAGAGATGATTGCACGCGCATTGCCAAAGCGCTGCGTTTTGACGCAAAGGTGTGAGAAAACTAAACAAACAGCTGTTTGCACACGCCCAGTTCGTTTACAATCAAACACCAAGTAAACAAAAGCCTATGACTGTGATCGACTTGGCATTTTATAAGCTGGTATTCAATAGTACACAAAAGCGATCTGCATTTACACAAATCTAATTGGCTTTGATTCTGAATTTACAAAACGTCCATCATACTCATGAATTTAAGACATTTCCTCTCTGCACACCCAAAATGTCTCCAAACAAATGTGGCAGTGAAGAGTTTAATCACTAATTTTACTGAATACACTGTACTATAGAGCTGCCTTATTTCAACATTCAGCTAAAAGCTGGGTGCGTACAGGAGGTAATGTTTTCCCCTGGTATTACTGAACAAAGAACATGCCTATTCAATAGGCAAACAACACAATGGGGACAGGTGTCACTTCACACAAGGCTGTGATTTACTTGCAAAATAAGGAGAAAAAAAAGAGATAGGGCAAGAATGCGGCACATAGACGAAAGAATTGAGAAACTATCGAAGAAAGGAAGTGACAAAGAAAAAGAGAAAAAGATAAGGGAGGAGCTGAGTTTTCGCCAACCAGTTTAGATGTGATACAGTTGTATATGGTAGTAAATGAAGGAGAGAGGAAGGGACATAGACAAAGACAGACAAGTATATGGAGAAGGAAAAGGTCAGAAAAATGATCAAAAATTGAGGAAATGCAGTGAATGAATCAAAGAAAAAATCCAAACCATTCAAGGCCAGTTACAGAAGAAGAGTGTGATAAACAGCTCGAGAGAGTGTGAGAGGTAAAGCACAATCCTCTGTGTTTCACACATCCACATTGTGTCCGCTAGGCTGGTCTTCTGTTGCTGCCTGACTGGAGGGACTCAACGTGTACACACACACGCAAGGACACAAAAGACATGCTTATACCCTTGCCTACCCAACTTCAAGGTCTGCCCTCATGAAACATTTACCTGCTCAGCCTGCACACACACCAAAATAAAACTCTGCTTCGGTTGTGAGCACTAGGGATGGAGAGTGTGGGGCATACTGACAGAGACAAGTATGGAAAGAGATGAGGCCAAAGCCAGAGAGCGAGATGAAGTTATGGAGAGAGGGGAGAAAGGGCCGATGGGAGCGTGATGTGCAGAGGGAAGCTGGAAGCAGGGAGGTTTTTTCGACTGCTAGACTGGGTAAGATATAGTGTGAGAGAAGAAGACAAGTGAGGGAGAGGGGAAGGAAATGGAGAGAGAGAAGGGAAGACACAGTATACACAGAGATAATGCAATCATAGTTAGGTAACCTTAACCACAATCATGCCACTACATCCATTCTCTCACCCACCCTTCTCTTCTATTCAAAATTTGACTGAAGACAGAAAAGCTTGCAGAGTACATAGACTTAAATGGACCTTAAAGGACAACGGTTTGTTAAACACACAAAACTCCACACCACACTCTCCTTGTTCTTACCACACCTTCTTATCAATAGTCATTTTATATGCTTTCACATAGACGTTGCCATAGCCATGTGTGAACACCTGTATGTATGCATGGCTGTGTAACTGTTGCTGTGCTAATGCACGCTTCAAATGTGCAGCCACCCAAACCTGTCCCGCCATCCTATAAATTAAATCGTCTGCAGTCTAATATCGCAGAGGAGGGAGCTATGCAGACTAAGCTGTGCTATGAACACTTTCTAAATAGTAAGCGGAGGAGCAACTGAGCTCTCCATAAAAGCCTCTTTGGTAAGCTAAACCCTGGGTAGTTTTATAGCTGCAGCCTTAGATAAATAGGATTCTATTTAACTGTTTAAAAAGAGAGAGAGAGGGGGGAATAACTGACACACACACAAAGAAAAACAGGCAGTATGACAACAGAAATGAAGTACAGCAACTGTGCAAAAGAATGGGGACAGAGACAGATGAGCTAATAAAGCAATGTGCTTACTACATCCTGTCTAGACAGTCAACCAGAGGCTCTTTAGACGAGCCTCAGGTTTTCCTGGGACAATTCTCTGTTATCTGTTACCTATTAACTAACATGAGAGATAGGGAACCCCCCCTCCCCAACTTAAGTCTAACGATAACTGAAAGTACATTTCTGGTTACAGGTAATCTCTACTAATTGGACTAAATTCTCTTTAATGTACATTTCTCTATGCATTATCAGTTATCATCTTCTTTCTATTCTATTGGTATGCTGAAAGCAAAAGACACGGCTAATAAAAAGGTAATAAAACCCGATCTGCTTCACTGATGATGTGATAATGCATGGTTTGGCAGACAATCTACAGGCGGTGGAATGGATGAATAAAATCACCTTACACTACGAAAACTACAACTTCAGTAACAAGTAATTATTTCAAAGATGGCAGAAGGCTCTTGTCTTTGGAAGTAGTGCTCAGGTGGCAAAACAGAATTACTGTTATTATCACTATAAAAAAGTGTCCGGAAAATAGAGCATGAAAAAGTATTTATGGCAACAGTTATCTAACAAATTCATCCAGATTTCTCTGAAATTAAAGAATGTCCCCAAAGTTCTGCCTATATGTCAATGCCGAGCCACATCGCTTTAGGAGACAATGCATGAGGAAGGCTTTGGCGTAGCTGATACACACAGACACACAGACACACAGACACACACACTTTAGAGTCCCAAGGACCAGGTAAATATTGAGAAATCAGCATGGGAACAATTTGCAATGACATGACTGTTTTTGCAAGTGCAGCCACTGTGCTAACTGCCGAGTGGTAACATGAGCCTCTGATTTAGCCCTCAGTCTGCCCAGAGGAGGGCTGCCTGTGTGTGTGTGTGTGTGTGTGTGTGTGTGTGTGTGTGTGTGTGTGTGTGTGTGTGTATATGTGTGTGTGTGTGTGTGTGTGTGTGTGTGTGTGTGTGTGTGTGTGTGTGTGTGTGTGTGTGTGTGTGTGTGTAAGCCAGGGTACACTATGTTCCCAAGTGTGTTGAACTATAGAATACTCATTGGTACGGTGCCATGGTAGGTAAGTGAGGCTTACGTAAGTTAAAATTAGACTGATTGCCCTGATTGAAGGAGAGTGAGAGGAGAGACGCAGGGAGGGAAAAAGAGGAAACAGAGATCCAATAGCGGGAGAAAAAGCAAAGAGATTACAGCAGGATGTCCCCATTCATCCCTTTCTAATCCACCTTTCATCCATCCCTTCCTCTCTCCATCCCTTCCTGCTACCCCCCAGCCATCTACCCTTCAAAGGGCCGCTCTAATGTCTAATATTACACATGCCACCGTAGCTGCTGGAGCATTGATTATCTCTGAGAGAGACAGAGTGAGAAAATTCGACGATACTGTCAGCCAGCAATCCCGGGAAAGAAGACGAAACGGAGGAAGAAGAAAGGCAGAGGATAAAGGGGCATTTGTGATTTCCCTGTAACACATAAAATGAAGTAAGATGAAAAATGGGAAGGGAAGGAGGTGGTGATGAAGGGACAGAGGGACTGGGGTAAAGAGAAAGATGAGCTACAGCTAGTTTAATGTATTTTACTCTGCCAAAGCCAGACCACTGCGTGCTCAGGCAGCACAGCTGTGGACAGTTGACATAGATCCCACACATGCACATGGACCCTGTCAATCAAAGACAGCTCCACGTCTAGCTCTCTTCTTCAGTCTCCATCTTATCAACACCTTTCCAGTGATGGCCGTTTCCACGGGAACTGCTGCGACGGCAGGACTTTCTCAATGTGGTCATGTTGACTTCTGCTACGAGGGCGTTGGCAAGCGTCCACCCTGCTGAAGTGTCAGTGAGCAAGACACTGACTGCACTCCCCAACAGCTCCAGGGATGCTGATCAGTAACTGACCCTCATCTCAGATCTCTCCCAGCGGAGGGAAGCCAGCGAAAACAGAATTTGTCCTTCACACTCAATATCAATAACTCAATAACCCTCAGTGTATCACAAATAGAAACCTCCAACCCCAACTGGCCCCTTATACCAGTTTACTGTCAGCCAAAGCACATCGGCAGGGTGCAGAGTGCAAGAAACTAGATGACTAAGCACGTGTGTGTGTTTGTGTGTGTGTGTATAGAGCTGACAACAGCTGATTTATGAAACCGCATATCAACTCATTTGTGCAGAAAAGACTTATAATAGATGCATAGGAAAACACTTTAAATGCCAATTAGGCAGGATTGTTGAAAAATCTCCCATGCATGTTTGATTTATTGAATAAGATGTTGGCTCAGCATATCAGCATGTTTCAATTCTTAACGTATATCAAATATTGATGAATGGAGACCAATATGTTCAAGTACAAGAGAGGGACAAACAAAGAGATACAAACACTGTTGAGACTTGAACTTAGCAGCATGTGTTATGGATGACTCGGTTTTAATTGCTCAAGCTTGAAGAAACATTTTGTATATGGCATATGTGTTAATGGGTGAAATCTAGCTTGAAACGAGCAGCCAACACCAGATACCAAGCCTGTTTCTGATCCTGAAGTTAGACATGAGGCCTGATACTCAGGTTTCAACTGAATGTAAAGCCAATCCTCTGATTATACGGACATTTAAAGCCAGATTCTACTTTCAGTTAAAGGTTTTCAATTTTTCAGTAAATATAGACTCAGAAGTAAATCATTTAATTAATTAGTGGATAGATTGACTGAGCACCTTAAGGTGAGAGGGCATTTAATGACGTGTTAGTCTGCGGTCACGAGGTCACGTACTGTACACTGTGTCCCTTGTAGACGAGGCCTGGGTCCTCCACAGCGGACACTTGGCTGTTATGTGTGGCAGTCACTGTGTGGTTTGGTTTCAGACCTTTGCTGTACCACTGTAACCTGATATTTGGATAAGGCTGGCGAGTGGAACATGAGCCAGTGGTCCCTTGTGTTGATTTGTGCAAGTGTGTCAACCTCTGACTTTTAAAGCACTCCGCACTCTTAATACTCTGAAGTTCTTTGGATACCAGTATTCACCAGCAATGCCAGAAATGCTGTATTAATTGGAAAATAATTGTGTTATCTAAATTGCATCCATTTCAAAACTACACACAAAGCCATGGAAAGAGAATGAAGAAAGAAGAAAAAGAGAAAGGAAGACAAATAGCAAGAAAGAAAAGAGCAATTAAAAACAGCTAATCAATTAAGCTTTGCATTTAACTATCATATACCACTGAAATAAATTGCCAAAAGATACAACAGATAAAAACAAAGTATATATGATTGAATAATTGTATATTTGTATAATTTGAAAGTGTGTTCAGTAACCAGAACTGTTTCAGGAATTCAGTAAATACATCTATACCAGTGTAAGTAATCCTCGAGCTATGTTGGACATTCACAGTTCTCAGCCTTTGAATCAAGCAGACTCTTGAGCTCATCCACCGTGTGTCCAAAGGTTTGATAGATGTTGGCATGAGGCTGGGCTCGAGTCAGACTTTGTGTTCCCTCCCATGGTAAAGGTTATTGTGTGAGGAGGAGAGCACTGATCCAGAGTCTGTACCTTAGGGGCTGCATTAATTGGCTCCAGATGGCCCACATGGTCCTGATAAAAGACTACCTCGCTGCAGCTGGCTCTGTGAGAGTGTGCTCATGTGTGTGTGCGTGCTTGAGTCCATTTTGTACAAATCAGAGCCCACAAATGCACATGTTTATGTACATAAGAGTTTAAAGTGTATGAATGTTTATATGCAGGGATTAAGCTTCACAAAATGTGTATGTGTTTAAGCAATGTCTCTGCCCACTCCTCTATCTGTATTTATGTGTGTGTGTGTGTTATCTGGCAGTCTGTTCAGATTAAAATCCATCAGCAGATAAATTAGTGAAAAGAAATGTTGTGTATGCACAATGATCACACTGTAATTAACACCATGTGTATGTGTGAATATGAGCATTAAAGCAACGACAAAGCTTCAAGGCTACTGTGTTTCAGCATGGTTACCAAACTTTTCTTGTGTTGCATTTAACAGGCACCCCAACTGTTAACTGTCTGTATACCTTTTAGTTTGACACATTTTGAGCTCTAAGCCTAAATTAATCAGCTGGCCTTTACAGATGTTACTTCTTAGCCTGTAGGGAGCAACTACCAGGGTTGAAAGTGCATAATGATGTATTTATATGTAAAAGAAAAACACAAACCCTAACATGTGTGTGTGGTCAACGTAAACATTCGTAACTGAACACTCAGCTTGCTCAATGTGTTTATTGCTTTTCTGTCTCCATGTATTTTGGAGACGGATGGCACTGCAGTGGACTGACCCACTGACCTTGTGACCTTAACATATGCAAACAGCCCCTGTATAGACCCCAGTCACATACACACGGAGCATGTGCACACCAAAAACAAATGAACACCATCATTAGTCAATGAGCCAAGGCTGCTGAGAGGACAAATATGCACAAGGAAGTCCCCTTATTGCTCACTATATTGGACCGAAAAGTACACACAGTAGTCAGCTAGAACCGGCCTTAATAACCATGATAGTAGCGCATATACTATTTGAAAGTATTTCTGTATATTTTGTCATCAAGTGGTTTTAACGCTCAGCTGCTTTGCGTTGACATCAAGATAAATGTGAGTGTGTTTTTCCAGAGGTGTGATAGTGTGCGTGTGTGTGACAGCTACATGCTTCAAGCAGTCACAATAAGGCTAATATTCATTTGAGATTAAAGATATAGCAGGGCCTGTGTGCATATTTAAATATAACCTTGGCTTTTTACTCGCCCCTTTCCTTTTTTTTGGAATGAAACAATGAGACGGGAGATGGCCTGATAGGCAGATGTGGAAAGAAAAGACATCTTGACAATAGATCAAGCTTAGCTGTATCTCTGTGAATATATAAATGCTATATTAGGTCAGATGGAAGTCACCCATTGTCCCCTTTGTCACCTTAAAAATGCTAATGTACAAAAGTGGCACTACACTTTAGCTGAATGCCACTAAAATAACTTCAAAAACACCAATAGAGCTTCCCCCAGATGTAGCCAGAGGTTTTAAATTAGTTGTGAATTATATGGCAGAAAAAAAGGATTAAACAGTACTTCCTGCTCTGCTTCCTTTTCACTCAAGCCAGATATAAAAATAACAAATGCTGCACTTAAATCTAGCCTTTGTTAGCAGTCATGGTCCACTGCTCAGGGCTATTTGCTGAGCAGTGGACCCCCCCCCCCCCTTCATCCCTTCACAAGTCATGCTGAACTCAAACCCTATGACCTCTGACCTTGCAGTGCTCCATAAATCACCCCAGGGAGAGGCTGACCACAGCCAGGTTAGGTCAATAAACATCAGAGATGGTCCTGAATGTGCTTAGCAATCAGTCTAATTAAGCAAGAGCCCCGTATGTAGACCTTCAGAAAGCCTTGAATGGACTTGCGGCCTTGGGGCTAGAGACACATAAGTCTGTGGCTCAAACAAAAGATCAAGTACAAGTAGAGTACAAGTACAGCAGGGCTCGAATAAAATAAAATAAGTGCATAAACTGAACAGTAAACATTAATTGTCTTACCTTTTTCTATTTGGAATGCAAAATGATTTTACTGTTATTTTAATGTATCTAGGTATCCTGTGGTGCACCTATTAGAACTAAGCACAGATTTGAAAGAAACTAAAAGTACACATGTACACACATGCATGATGATCTAAGCGCTAAACACACACACACACACACATCGCGCCTAAGATTTTGTTGCATTATGCCACAAGAAGCACCATGCAAACCAGTTGTAACATGGTTAATCTGTGCTACAATCACGGCGCTAGCACTTGTATTTGACAGTGATTATGGGAGCGAGTTTGTGCGCTGAGTGACATTATGCGCTGCGGTGGATGGTTAATACTGCTTCACCCTGCCATTTCAGCGGAGCGGAAGGCTTTCATAAAGCTGCAGCGAGGCAGCGACAATGAGAGGAGAGTTTAGAGGAGATTTTGGAGACCGACATGCTGACATGCAGGGGTGAGTCACTGACAGACTGACAGAGAAAGAGGGAGGCAGAAAAACAAAGAGAGAGACGTTTAAACTGTACTGGAATAAGAACAGGCTGTAGTTAGTGGTTCCAAATCTCTGTGGGGGGGTTTTAAAAGGCAAACAAAGCCACCATTTGACTACAAAATCAAAAGATGCCATTCTAGTTGACTGGCTAAAGCACACTGACTGTCTGTCTAGCTTTCTAACAAGCTCAATGCATGCTTAGTCCACTATGTGTGAATATAACATCAGGGGCTAGTAGTTGGGTTAGGTGCACTGCACATAGGTTCCCTCACAATACCATCTAAAGTAAATCAATAGACACATTATGGCCCTCTATTAACACACACACACATTTGCAGTGTGTGCGTGCAGGCCTGCGCGCACATGCATGTAATCCTTCATAAATGGAAATGGTGATTATGCATTACTGACAAGAGTCATTGGTTACGCTAGACAAGACAAGTGTGTGTGTGTGTGTGTGTGTGGGTGTGAGTGCGTGCAACTCCGTGTGTGTACACACTTGGCATTCATTAAGTCGAAACAAAACAAGCGGCAGCAGCTGAGTGTGTGAGTGTGTGTCTTGGCTGAGACAACAGAGAGAACAGATTCAAAGAGAGCCAAAAGTGGGGTTCAGTGAAGACAGAGAGAGAAAGAAGAAAAAAAGAGAAGGAGAAAAAGAAAAGAGGAGCCGAGAAAGAGAGAACGCAAAGTTGAGAGGTCTGTTTAAGAAGGCCACTCCACTGCTGATCCACACACACACACACACACACACACACACACACACACACACACACACACACACACACACACACACACACACACACACACACACACACACACACACACACACACACACACACACACACACACTCTTATCCACACATTTGGAGTGCTTTATAAGTTTGTCTTCAGTTTTTTTAAACTCGCACACAATTGAACTAATAGCTGAGTCGCTGGGGGCAACGCCATTAAAACCTCTTGTAAGCATTAATCAGATGAGCTGAAACAAGATGCATCATTATCACATTTTTTCTGGTTTCTAAGATTATAAAAGTCTTAAATCACACAGCCAGATAAATAATTATAATAATTCAACACAAATGAATAACCAGAATTCTGTACCTACATGCTCCAAAGCACAGACAATGACGCCACAAAAATGTCCTGATCGTGAAAAAAGAAAACCACACTGGAGTCATGTTTAGATTGGACCCGGGAGAGCAGTAATACTGAATTGAAATACCAATGAATGATTTACTCATTTCACTTATGACTTTACAAGATTTACAAGATGGTGACTGAATGCCAAAATGATGACAGCGAATTGGAAAAGACATTTCTGTAACAGCAGCATGTTTTATGACTCAACTAAAGACTTCCTTCATGAGGCAACACAAAACAACTGAGGACAATTGCAAAATATTTCAAACCATACGTGCATAGAATAAGGCTACCTTGCCGTATTCTGCAAGCCAAGACAACAACTTCATGGTAAAGGCGGCTAAAAAGCCTGTTCTGGGACCTTTCCTGACACCTCAGAGACGGGTAAATACCTAAATCAAATGTGGGAGAGGAACAGAGGTGCAGCAATATAACTAGGTCAGTAAACCATGGCAGTGAAGATGAGACTGTGCTGAGTTGTGTAAGTTTATGTGTGTGTGTGTGTGTGAGCAGGACCCACTTTTGGCAAGGGAACCCCATTTGGAGAATATGGTCATGGTGGTAGGACAGGGCTACAATGAGCTGGCATGTAGGAGGGGATGTGCTGCCAGTCTCTCCACCAATCTCAGGAGCATGGGAAGGCAAACACAGAGTTGATCTCAAAGACTTCTAAAGGGGACCGCTTCCTGCCAAAAACCACTCGCACCTGTCCTTCTGTCTCTGCCTCCCTTCCTCTCTCTCTCTGCTGCTCCTCCCAGTCTTTCCCTCTCCATCTACGCTCTATCCCTTCATCCTCTCTCCACAGTGTGAAACTAAACTTTTTCTTCACTCAAAATTGGAAGCAGCCACGCCACCGCTCCTCCCCCTGTGTTTTGGCCAGCGCCAGGTGTAAAAGCTCCTGGCATCATCTCAGTTAGTCCTGTTCAGGAACAGTGCGGGGCCGGCCATGCCAGGGCACTGGAGTCATCCTTCACACATAAAGCGCACACACACACACACACACACACACACACACACACACACACACACACACACACACACACACACACACAACACACACACAAACACACACATATTAAGCTTTTTAAGAGGGCATGAGGCACTGCCAAGTACTGGCTAGGCTTGTGTTTCATTAGCATCAGATAGAGAGGCTTTCTTCACTCAGTCCTGCTGTGTGTGTGTGTGTGTGTGTGTATATATGTGTGTGTGTGTGTGGACTAATGAAAACCACAGCGCAGGCTGGCCTCTAACTGAACTCCACTCAACACACAGCACTACAGGCCATCAGAGCAAGAGAGAATAAAAGTGTGAGAGTGTCCTTGTTATACGTTATTCCTTCAGTGCTTTTCATCCTCACTTGGTAGAGAGCAGAGTGTTTATGCTTTGCTATAATATGAGCCGCAGGGTCATTTGGTTTCAATTCAACACTTCCTGTTGTTGTCAGTCAGGTACCCGCTACAATTATTCTCTCACTGTACGATCCAACCTCTTATCCTGTCTGACTCCAAGATCACCTGTTATTAGGATTTATTTCTACTGCTTGCAGAAAAAGCAAACATTTTCTTTCTTTCTTTTACACTTTTACCTTTGTGTCATAATCAAGGCTATACTATTTTTAGGAATTCAAAAATCTACAAGATCTCTAACTTTTACGTCTCTGTAACAGCCTCCTGCAAAACTTTAATTTCTTATCAGTTGCTCTGTTGTCAAAGCCAGGTAGATGAAAGCTAGTAATGACTGAGCTCAGATTTGGAGGTTACAGTATCGAATGACAGCTAGGAGGACTTAGGCAGGTGCCTGACACGCAGTGAATGGAGCCTGTATGGGTTGCTCATTACAGAAGGACATCTGCTGCTGTCCGGCCCCCAGACTCCGCCCCTAGCTTTACACTGATGCTTTGATGCCCTGTCAATGTGTGTGAGAGAGACCAGCGGCAGAACAAAAACAACACACGGGCATGCACCCACGCTCACACACACACACACACACACACACACACACACACACACACACACACACACACACACACACACACACACACACACACACACACACACACACACACACACACACACACACACACACACACACACACACACACACACACACACACACCTGCCACCTAAAGTAGCTAGAATAAAAAGTAGGGAGAATAAAAATATGAGAAAAGCTTTATGGCGGCTGGTTTGCGACACTAAAATATAAGCAAGAATGTAGTAGTGCATTGTGTTCTGTATTGTGTGTGTGCATGTGGTTTTGTGGCAGAGGAAAAAACATCACGCCAGCCGTTTTAATCTGCTGTACACTCTATAGAGCATGATTATTTGTAAATCATATTTTCCAGCTTCTGATTTCAAAACCTGCTTCATGCTGAATGCATTAGAAGCATCACATTTTCCAAAAGACCCTTTATTCCATTTTCCAAGAACATTTGTCTAAAAGAGAGCAGTGTTTTGTACCAATCTCTCTAAAAAATGTACTTTCTTTTCACAGACAAAATCCATTTCAATAATTAATTTGTGATATAAATGCCTTCTTTAAAAAAAATGATGCCGGCCAGAAATTAACATCTTATTGTGCTCTGCAACAACTCTCAATTTTTAAATGATTCGTTTGGAAATGCATGGCAACATTCCTTTAAGTGGCTAATTATAAATGACTGAAATGGCATTTGCGTTAAAAGACGAGGGGGTGTGCTCATTAAAAGACCTCGGCGCCCTTTACAAGGTGGTACTATTTACACTTCTCTGTTGACTGCCATCCTCTATTACAGAACTAATGGGCAACCTGCTCTTCTCCAAACATTTTAATGCACACACTTATGAGTGAGGGAAGAAGGGAGAGGAAAGTCAGAAGAGGGCCAAGAAAGAAATGACAAAGAGGGTGCAGGCACTACGTTTATAAATCAATGCAATGAACAAAGTGGCACTGAAACATTTTGAATTGATTTTGCTGGGGACTCTGTTAGAGAGGGTACATGGGGAGCACGGGGGAGAAAGAGAGAATGAATTACACAGAGAGAAAAAAAGAGGAAGAAGATAAAGTGTGAGAGTATGTGTAAAACAGTGGAGAGAACTTGAAAGCAGCTGGTATCATGTGGCAGCTTCTTAACCCTCATAGCTCAGGAAATTCATCACAACTAAGCAGCACTTACAGTCAGTAATGTGTGCAAAGTTTCGCATCACACTCACACCCTCACAGTAACAGTATCAGTATCAGCAGCAGCAGCAGCAGCCTTTGCTATGAACTGACAGACACCAACAGGCTCACAATTCTACACCAAAACAAGATTCACAGCTCTATAAAGCTCTTTGATGACCCAGTGACTCACAAACAGGATTAGGAACGTGACACACACATAAACACACACGCAGTCTCACCTCTTCTTTGCAGGACCGTCCTCACAGTACTTGCTGCTCCCATCCAGGCCCTGAGAGCGCCCATCTTCTTTGTGGCTGCCCTTTGACCCCGAGCCGTTCAGCTGCCCATTGGCTAGGGAACCTGAGGAGAAAAGCACCAAAAGGGTTAACCGCAAATATTTTACTGACCAATTGTGTGAAACCGTTCAACTTCTGGCACGGTCCTTTGTGGATATTTTATGATCCGTTGGCATATAAATATAGTCTTTGGGGAACAAACAATGTTTTCATCTGACAGTGTTAATAAAGCCTTCTGTTTTTGATTTGATGCAGCGGAGAGGGCTGAAGGCAGAGTAGATGCATTTCTTTTGATAAGATTATGGTAAGTCTGCGTTATCTGACAGTGTAGAGTGCTCAGAACATGGAAAACAGAAGAAAGACAGAGAGCACACAAATTATTCAAGCATCAAGACTGTACAAGTACACCGAGCCCCTGAGCTGAAAACAATGTAGAGATAGTGACACAATTGTCTATCCAGTGAATGCACTGAATGACAAACTCACACATGGCCCTTCACATCACGTATTGCCACATCTATTGCAGCATCATGGGGGCTAGTTTTGGAGTGAGGAGAGAGTTACTTATTCATTTTCCTGCCCACATTTTCCCTTGTCAAATGCAACTGCTGTTCTCTGCTGACGTACGTGATGTGTGCCCTTTGACAAAAGGATTAAAGAAGGGAAAAAAACAAGCCTGAGGCACTGAGAGAAGTGAACAGATATTGCTGGACTTGACATTCTTAGTGAGCCCGATTGACAGAGCCCTAATTAAATATTTAGCAAGCAACTCAGACAAACAAAATAAGCCCCCAGACAGATTCTCAAAAGAAACAACAGGCACTGAGAATTCAAATTAGGTCAAACAGAGGAGTGGAAGTCAATGGTAATTAAGGGAGACAACCAAATTAAATAGATATCACAAGGCTTGATTTCCTCATGGGCAGTTCTTGCTATTCTTAGAACGTGTCATACAGGCCTGCCTGACTCAACAATAGCTTGTGAATGAGCAAACTTATTGGGGAAGCAACTTGAAGTTCAAAGCTTTTCAGAGTTATTAAAAAAAGAAGAAGCAGCAAGCGGCAGCTGCCAAAGAGACTGTAACCGGCTGGAGACAGAGAGACTGTTGCATGTTTAAAACTGCACTGCTCTTGCCAGCTGAAATATCACTTTGCGGAGCTGAAAGCTCACGATTTACATCAGTGAGTGAGCAATGCAGCAATCAAACATTTGACACCGACAATAATTAATCACATTTTACCTGTTTTGACTGAGTATTCATGTCTGACTGGACTTTGGTATGGCAGGTTGTTAAATTATTCACGTTCATTTCGCAAAAATAAATGATGACTCACTGAACGTTCAAGCTCACATTGGTTTGTTTAACCAAGACCGCTGCGGTCATAAACCCTTTCATCCACCTTTCCACTAGTATGTCACTCTCTCATTGGCTGTTCATCGCCTTCGCTGCACACCCAGTGAAATTCCATTTGACTGATGCTTCGGTGGGATGTGTCACTCACCCTGCACCGCAAACTTCTAATAGTGGGTGTCAAAAGCAAAATAAATTAAGATAATAACAACAGTGGAGCACTGGTTAGGATAAGTGGCAACTTCAATGATATCCTGTTAGCGCGGAGGCTACTGTCAAACAAGCCCAGGCATTGTGTCATCCGACAACGATGGGACGGGGAGGGGAGTAGTAAGATCAAATGACAGGATGAAGATGAGCAATTGTGGAGCAGGTAAAGGAGTTTTTCAAACATATGATTTAAGTGAGATTTATAATGTGCTTTGGGCTGAACGAGTGCTCACACACACAGTCACACTTTATAATTATTGCATAGACACAGGCTGTTGGTTTTCCTAACACACGCAGGGCAGGTCGGTACCTGAAAGCGGAGGTACAGTCATCAGACACACATCGCTGCGGTCAGAAAGTTAAGCGTCGGCGTGATGAGTAACGCCATTGCACTGCTCGCAATGCTTTATGTTGGTATTGGAGAGTCTCTAAGTCTATAGGCCAGGGGTGAATCACCACCTTTCAATGTCATGGTTAGCACGAAGGCCCTACATCCATGTGCCTTTAATCTAAAAGGAGTTTCACTTAAAGTCCTTTTTTTTCCCCCTTTCAAGCAAATGTACCATTTCATAAAATGAAAAAATCTGTATTTGTGAGAGATTTTCTACACATTTTTAGGATAAATTCCAAAGATTGAGACAGATTAAGACATTTTTCAGTACTTAATTGGAAAAAAGATTTTTAATACAGAAGTTTGGGAGAACCGATTAAAAATGATAATTAGTTGAGGCACAACAAAGAGGAAATGGTGCAAAGAGTCTTATCATGGCTTCTGGACGATATATTTTGCCAGTGAAACTTGCACCAGAGCAAAAAAAAAACCCAAAACAATAGCTCATTAACTTTAATTGTGCTCAGAAAATGACTGACGCATGATGTCCCCACAGAACGCAAAGAAACAGGCAGAGGCCCATTTCACCGCCCCCTCTTCTTCTCCACTCCCCCCCCCCATTCCTCCAAAGAGTTGTTTGACATATGCTGGTTGCACATGAATGCCCATCTGAGGGGCAGAGCTGGAAATCTAGGGAAGGCAGAGGGCTGGAGATGGGCGAGTGTGGCAGGCAGGCAGGGAGCCAAAGGCAGGCGTCTAAACTCAAGCTCCTGGTGCCGGTGGAGGCCTACGACGAGAGGCTGGAGCAGTGGCAGAGGTTAAGACTGGAACAAGATGGGGCAGCGGAGGGAAATGCTAGTGTGCCGTCCCAATAGCTGCTCCTATGGGGAAATTCTAATCAGATTTATGCGTGCTTAACTAAGCCCATCGCCTCACTATGTTCACCTCAAAGTCTCGAGAGAGAGCTGGCGGGAGTGAGCAGAGGTACATAGCGTAACATGGCGTATCACAGGGCTGAGAGGAGCCTATTAGTGTGAGCTGCAGTAATAAGTGGAACTATAGCAGAGTAGTCATGCCAAAAGAAAGAATCACCGAGGGGGCAGAGACTGCCCTTATAGGTTCTTGATTACACTTACAAACAAAGGCTTTATGTGAAAATGGGTGCAATGTCATACCTAATGGACAGGGAACCACATGAAAGATACTCGTTTCTAGGTTAGCAGATATATGGTAGTAATCTGTCTTTTGATTTCATTCTCATAAACAAACAACTCTGTACAATTTGCAGTTGAAATTCTAATGTTATACAAGACTTTAATCTCCTTTTCCCTCTTGTAAACAAGGGCACTAAAAATTCTATTTCATGCCCTTTGTTCAAGTAATCCTCTGTGCCTGTATACAATTAAAACTGCGGGATAATATAAAAAGAAACAAAGGGTAGTTTTATTTTAGGGAAACTCCCCATAGTATCCATTCCCAGACGTTTTTTAGAGTAGAAGCAGATACTAAAATTGACTGCCTGGCGAGTAGATTTCAAACCGCCCCCAAATATACTGCTCTTCCTTCCAAAATTGGACGTAACAACATTGCATGACACTTACCACAAGCCAGAACAAAAGCATACAACAATGTGCAGTTCAGAAACATGGCATCTGCTTTGTGTAGTTCAAAGCTGTAAATCTAAGACATCAAAGGGAAAGATGGGATTCTGTAATGGCTTGAGCAGTTGTGTAAAAAGAGCATGTGAGGAAAAAATAGATGCAATCTCTTTCACTCACTTGATTCGATACCTAAACTCCTTCTTTCGGCTTCTGTGACTCTCTTATTCATCTCCTTTTCCCCCCACCTTCTATCCTTCCCTCTGCTGGTAATCCAGAGAGAGAATAGAGGGCCCACACAGTGTTTTAGCTGCCACGGCTGCCACTCTGGCCATGCAAGGGGCTGGCGGCATGGGAAATACAGACGGACAGCAGAGTGACAGCGGAGTGAGTGCTGAAGGAAATGGGACGATGTGCATAAAAACGGGTAGGAACGGCAGGTCCCGAGACGTGTAGACAGACAGGAAGAGAAAGACAGGGGACAGTCAGAGAAATGGGTAAACAGGGAGCCCTTCTCTTCAGCCTCTCCTGGTTTTTGGCCAGCAGCCAGCTCTTCCATCAATAGCACTCAGGGAAATGGAGAGGGGAGAATGGATGGCAGGGGGGAGGAGAGGTACACACGAGCGTGGCGGCGAGGTAAGGAGGTGCAGGAAGAAGATGCAGCTTCAACGATTCAGAGAACAGGAGAGGAAGGGTGGGAAACAGGACAGAGGGAAAGGAAGGGAGGGTGGCGACGGAGGAAGAATGGAAAAGAGGGAGGGAGGGTTTGTGACAGATACTGTAGATAGTTAAGACAGACAGGGCAGAGGACAGGAAGGACAAAGCGGAAAAGAGGGAGATGGTGAGAAAAGGGGAGACAGAGACGGATGGGGGGAGCAGGAGGGAGAAAGAGGCTGTGGTGAGGAGGGTGGGGGTGTGGAGATACATAATCGAGGAGATTGAGCAGCGGGAGGGAGAGAGGAGACAGGAGCTTGCGGAGAAGGCAGTAACCAGAGTCCTATTGATGTGTAATGAAACCCTGCATCCAGGGAGAGACAACCGGAAGGACGGGCGGATGGAGGGAGACAGGCACGTGAAGAGGAGAGGACGAGGAAGAATGTGGCTGTGATGGAGTGGGAGATGGGTGAGTGGGTGAACAAGCGGAAGCCGGGACGCAGAAGGGCATAATGTCATTTGTTAAATAATGCAGGCGGAGAGCGGGAGAAGCAGGAAGTGTGATGGACACAGAGATGGACGGCTGCCAACAGCGAGAGGTAAAGTGGCTGGGGAGATGGCATAATTGCTGGCTATGGGCAGGGAGAAGGCTGGGTGGGTGGGGAGATAGACTGACACACACACACGGACACACATGCAGCTGACTGACAGACTGCCACACCCCCTTTAAAACAGATAGCCACTGCTGCCACACAGTGACGGAGAGAGGAGGAGGAGAGGGGGGGAGTTTGGGGATGGATGGAGGTATGTAGGAAGGGAGAGACGGAGAGACGGATGCCTGGGGAAGAGGACAAATGCTGATATACGGAGGCTTACAGCCAGGCATGGCTGCAACCTCCTTCAGTCAGATTATACCTATTTCCCAAAATGGTGGATGCTTGTCTCGAAATTTACTGAAGCAGAGAGGACCTTGCCTTTATTTGGACACAGGTCCTGTGACAGACATTTTATTTCTATCAGAGCTGAAACGATTAGCAGATTAATCGATTAGTCGAATATAAAATTAGTCTGCAACTGTTTCAATATTCTTAGTCTACTATGATAGTAATGGGATTAATTGATGAGAAATCAGAAAATAATCATGAGAATAATCGATAACAAAAATAATCATTTTTCTATAAAAGAGTAAAAAATGTTATTACAAAATACTACAAAATGCCCATCGTAATTTCCTAGAGCCCAAGGGGATGTCTTGAAATTACTTAGTGTGCAACAAACAGTCCAAAACCCAAAAATATCTAATTTATAAATGATACCAAACAGAGAAATGCAATAAATCTGCACATTTGAGAAGCTGAAACCAGCAAATGCTGACATGACATTTTTGCTTAAGCAATTATACAATCTGAAATATAATTTCCCTTTATTAATTTTCTGCCAGTAAAGTAATCCAGGAACAGACTAATCATTTAGATATGACAGTAATCCGTCATCTTCTCCAACTTTACTGTGACATATTAATGGTCATGTACATACATGGTCTGGCTCTCCAAAATGGCTGATAGTTTCACAATAATGCCTGTGTGAGACTGAAAACTGTGGCACATGTCTGGCTCCAACATAAGCCCAGATTCTCTAACCCACAGTCCTCTAAAACAGCAGGGGCTGCCCATTCAGGATGTAGCGCACGCTGAGTGTGATCCTCCAAAATGGCTGACAGTTTCACCACAACGCCTATGCGAGACGGGAAACTGTGCCGCTCGTACAACCTCCAAAGCCTTGCTAACCCACGGTGCTCTAAAACAGCAGGGCCTGTCTATTCAGCCCGGCTCCCTTTTGTGTCAGCGCGGGCTGCTGTCGTTACCCCCGGCACGACGGGCCGCCGACGCTTTCTAATGAGTCATTTTTATTCAGGTGATAAGGTCAGCTACCCGCGGCGGCTTAAAAGGCCCTGAGGAGCTCTGGAGTGGCAGCTATGAGATGCCAGACAGACACACAGAGATACACTAGCTACAGGAAGGGGAGGGGGCACTCGGCACAGACAGAGAGAGAAGAAATGAAGGTGTGGAAAAATATATAATAAAGAAAAATGGGGAAGGAAAAAAAACGCTAGGTATAAAAGATAAGCTACATTTCAAAAGAGACTTCCCTCCTGTCTGTCTGCCTGTCTCCCTTCCTGCCTAGCTGGATGGCTGGATGACTTTCCTTTCTTTCAGTGTCTGGGTTGTGTTAATGTCAGCTGAGAATAGCTTCTGAGGCACGTGTGAAGTTCAAATCTCTGCTGTTGGCTGGCTGAGGGCTTTTTTTTTTGTATGGGAGCACCAGTGTCAAACAAAGACATGGTGGCAGCTTGGTTCAAAACAAGCTGTTCATCCCCCCTGTGCTCTCACTCGTCTTGTGTTGTTTCAGGTTTACACAGCACCACAGCAAAATCCCTCAACTGTTACTGTAGCAGGCCTCCACCTGGAATTGGATTTCTGTCTCACTAAGCAACTTCAAATATTAATTCATGTCAGGGTTTCCATTAGTGCATGTTTTAATGGACACAAGGGTGAGTGTAAATGCCCAAGCTGGAAAAGATTAACAACACTTCTACACATGTTTTTCTTGTGTGAGGCACAGTGGAAGACCTCATCAGAGTCCCTCTGTTTGATGCGTAAACAACTTTTAAAAACAAACTGGGAAAACTTTCAGTTCAATGGTTCCTTTGAGGATGTGACACTGAACCAGCAAAGTGAAAGGCTGCAGCTCGCTGCCCACTGACACACAACAAAAGGCAAATGAAAGTCCTTGATCATCGATTCTCATTGGATTCTCTCCATTTTAAGTCAAAGAAAACATGCCTAGTCTTTACATACAAACAGACTAATAAAACTGTCGCCTGCAATTAAAGGAATGAAGAGCGAGACTGAGAGGCTAATGTTAGGCAAGCCAGACAAAATAGGCAACTCTGGCATTTACTCTACAAAATGTTAGTGCAAGAGTTTTCTTTGATTCTTTCTTTTTGTCAAAACAAAGTGAAGGTTTTCAACATGTCAAATTGATACATTTCAAGATATCCTTTAATTGTTGCAGGACTGTTTACAGTATGCTGAGAAATGTGATTTTCATTTCATCTCATTTAAGTGTACCTCTTTGGAAACTCCTCATTTCAGCTAAATAAAGATTTCAAAGTGCAGGATGAGTGACAAATAGATACTTTATCGTACATTCAGTCTAATCTGATTGAACTTGTTCTTGGTACGGTTATGTTCAAACTTCTGGCTTCAGTCTTAACTTGTAGGATACGGCAGAATTTAACCTTTGTTACAATGATTGTATTCCAGTGATTTGAGCAAATCTGATATGAGGTCAGCTTGCTTCATTTCCTGCTATCCACTATGTGGCATTGAATACACAAAATGAACAATATATCGTACTGTAGTAAAGTGGGTAGCTACATTTACTCATCCGATATCGATATCAGCATCTATCCCAGTAAAAATACACAAGTGGGAGGATGGGACACACAGCGGTACAGGTCCCTTGCATTCAGGACATGGATGAACTTACCATTGGAGTTTGTGGTTCCGTCACCATCCAGCTGCCGTTTCTGTGCACTCCTAAACTCCTTTAGGGAGAGGTAAAGCACCTTTCGCATAACCCGCTCCTCAGACCACGGGATCCCATCACTGTCGTCCTGTGGAAACATCCAGAGAGAGAGAGAGAGAGAGAAGGGGTCAGTACAAACTATTAGATAGAAACTAGATAGAAACAGTGGGCATGTTTTCTTTGCAGTACATTTATGATAATTAGCCAAAAGACAGTTCTGAACTATCACATTATTGTTTGAAAAATCTAAGCTGGCAGGGAGACAACGAACAAACCATTAATATAGGCTGCAGTATTGCAAGTTTGTTTATGCTGAGCTTTTGCCTTTGTTTCTGTTGTCAGACAACAGCGTGCCCATGTGTGACTTACAGGCCAGTTGTGTTGAGATGTCCAAGACAAAACAAAACCTAACAAGCTAATGTCAGCACAGACTGTCCATGTTCGCCTTCTTCAGCCAATTAGGTGCAATAGAGTTACTATGCATCAAAAACAGCCTCGAAAAATATGTTTACATCAAGATAGTGATGAAGCTGCAGCCAGTTAGCATTTTAGTAGCCTGTGGAATAGATCTTTATCATATATATATTTGTCTATCAAATTAACAATAAAATACAGAAAACACAATGATATTGTGCTCTGTGTGGATATGCATGAAAAGTTATGACAGCTTTACAAAGTTTGGGTATAATGGGGAAACTCCTTGCATATTGTTCCGGTTGCCATTTCTCGCAATATCGTGACATTAGCATGACACCACATTAGCATAACATAGCATTGGGTTGCAGCAAGACACAGGGCAACATACATTAGCATAAGAATGCCACGAAGGACTGCATCTCGCCACAATGCCGTGATGGGAGAGTGTTATGGTGATGAATAGGTAGGAAGCAAATGAAAAAAGCATCATGGGACTGTGAGTTCATGTGTTGCTAATCTCTCCCAGGGAGACTGAGACAGAAGATGTTATTGTCGAAGAGGTCACCAGAAGTCACACACAACACATCCTTTTCCAAGACAAGGCCGTGCCCCCCCCCCCCCCCCCCCTTTCATTTTCAATGTGCACAACAAACACATGACAGCAGAATGTAAAGCGCATCAAAGCCACAATTTATTCAAAACACTATATTGCTCTTTTTGAGAATTTTAACAGCTTAATAGCAAAATACTCCACTGCAACAAGCATTGTTAAAAGGGTCTTTAGTGAGTGTCCAACAGCAATAACCCCCTCCCCCCCCCCCCCACACTCATTGCTCTGGCAGCTGTGTTTGATGTTGAACAACGCTAATGACTAAAGGAAATGAGATTAGGACATGAGAAACAACAAAGAGGTATTAATAAATAATGGAAACTGGAAATAGCTCTTCTCTAGTCAAGCCATGGGGCGAGTGGATTCCAGCTGTAAGGTTTGAGAAAAGAAAACACTTTCTAATGTATGCTAATTATTTGAATTAAAAACACATTTCTGATTCTGTCGGCTCATCCCAGCGAGCATGTTCCCTCTGTTTGAAAGTCACATGTAATGTAAGAGGCAGGAAAAGCAACGTGTGTGTGTGTGTGTGAGGAGGGGGGGGGGGGCGTTCTGATCACCCAGTTGACTCAGATCATTTCAGTTGGCTCGGCTAAGTGGCTGGCGGGCATCACAGTGACATCAGCGCAGGGTGTATTAAAAAACCTCCACCTCACACGAAAATAATTACTTCAAGATGTTTGATCGCTGCTGTAATAACAAGATAACAGTCACAGCATTCCATTAAGAACGAGTGCGCTCTCAAAACAGAAAAACTGGAGGAATTCAGATGACTGCGGCTGGCGTAATGCAGAAACTGAGTTTGTGTGTCAGCCTGTATTTCTGTCTGAGTGTGCGAAAGGGAGGAAGTTAATCTCATCCTAATATTATGCATGCTCCCACAGCCAGTGAATAAAAGGCTACTGAAATGACTACTGCTCATAAATGTCTTTCTTTCAGTGCCGCAACCCCAGGTCTAGTATACTCTATTCACACTCGTTCAAACACACAACACACCAGAGATGTTATGATGCATAAAATGTGCCTTCTGATCAGTGCAGACAACTCACTGCTAATTATAGCAGCATCACAACAGGGTGTGTGCAGATGAGTTCAGGACAAAGGCCTTAAACAAACATGACATTTCTGAACCGTTACAATACAAACATTTAAAATAAAGTCGCTATGTATATATGTATATTGAGTATAAACTCTACTTCATGCAACAGCTCCCTGGCTTTTCACTCACCACTACTATATAGCGTCTAATTCAACAGAAAGCCTACAATGGTAAATACAGTACTTCTTAGTGGATTACATAAAAGCCACAGGTGGTTCATGAGAGACGGGGTTGCAAGTGAAGAACTACCTGGAAGTTGGTGAATATGGATTCTTATCTCCATGTACTTCCTGTAATTAGAACAAAAATGATATGGCCTCATTCACTCACGTAACTCATTACACAGCCTCTTAATATTTTTTGACAATATTGACAAGACTGAAGAGTTTGCTTGTTTATCATAGCTTTTGTGGGTTTTTTCGTGTCTCTGCAGCAGATAAAAATAAGCTTTTGCAGAGTTCTGTTTTGATTTCCCAGGTCTGCTCAGGGGCCTTAGGGACGAGGCCTCAGCAGAGCTGAAGGGAGGGTGGGGGGCAAGATTAAAAGATGGGTGTCTGCACATGATGGAGCTGATGGGTGACAGCCACATCTCCCTGCATACAGTACGCATGCTGGCACACGCATGCACACACACACACCATTCAGTGCACCAATGGTTTGCAGCCTCTGACAGAGGTTGATAGGGTGTGTTTTGTGTGTAGCGTGCAGTCCCTCATTACACTGTCACAGGTGAGCGTGCGTGTACACACACACACACACACACACACACACACACACACACACACACACACACACACACACACACACTGGCGAGACAGGTAGTGCAAGTATTCAATTATGCCATTTTCTCCTGTAGTTAATGTCATCTAATCCATTCTGTGTGTGTGTGCATGTGTGCAAAAGCCTGCCAGGTAAGCACCAATTACCCAGACAGCTCACTGGCACTCTTTCCCCTCCTGGTGTGTCACAAGGCCAAATGTACACTGACACACACATAGCATAGACAGTATATCTCAGGCTTACAAGCACTCTCAAATATACAGCTTCTATGCTGTCCATATCTCTTCCTGACACGCACACAAACACAACACACAGCTGTACTGAGAGGAAAAAGAAATTCCTGCCTCCAAATATATTGACCTTAAAGTTCATCTGCATTTCTTTTTCTCTCACTTTCTCTTTGGTTTCCTCACAGTTTGTTGGCAGCGTGCCACAGATATTTCCTGCGCTGTGTACACATAGCAACAAGGTCTGGAGGGGGAAAAAAGGGGGGGATAAAATGCTGACTGACTTCTCATCAGCTGGGGGAGAAAAAAACATGTTAAAGCTCTGCTCTATTACAGCTGCTGTACCCTGAAACCTCACTAATAATTCTTCATAGCTTCAGATCATCGGCTAAATGTGTTTTCCACAACCTTTGCTCAATCGCAGGTTAACTATTTGTCTGACCTGAGAGGTAGTTTGCCATCTGTTTCAGGCCAAGGTTGTGTTGGATTTCCAGCTCCTGCCTGTGTCTGTGTGTTTTCCAGTTGTAAAATAAAGATGTGATGGACAGAAATAGCATGCAAAATCCCTCTGAAGGCATTCACACTGCCTGCCAGAGGGTGAGCGTAGCATGACAGAGAAAGGGAAACTCAAATAAGCAATAAAACCAAATTATGTTGCATCTCAGTTTCTCAGTCAGACTTTGCAGTGTGTGTGTGTGTGTGTGTGTGTGTGTGTGTGTGTGTGTGTGTGTTTTCTGAGGTATTGCCAGAGCTCTTTAGAGGCAGCTCTTACACAGAGCAATGCCAGCCGAGCGCTACCTGGCACTGACACACACATCTACACCCAGACCAGCTCCCATCAGGCTAGTGGAATTCCACTAATGAGCGCAGGGACCTTTTCTGTGCATGTGCGTGTGCGTGGGGGGGGGGGGCGAGTGGCGCATCAGGAACGTTGTGTGCCTACTGTCACCGGCAACCCCACCCCCATCTCCTTTGGAATACACAGGTAATCCGACCTGCAAAAAACACATTAATACACAGACAGACACCTTTTAAGCATCCATAGGGATACTGTGAAAAGTATGCCTCTTCCCTCTCTGTCTTTATCTTTGTCACACACACACACACGTGCCTTTCCCGCTGGGCTTCTTTAAACATTTTACCCCAATAAACTTCTCCAAAAGATTGAAACCAAGGGGAGAAAATATCACTGAACACACACCTGAGAAGCAGTTTCTAACATTTTAACTATTTTTCTGACATTATTCTGGAGCATAACCAGAACCATAATCCAAAATATAATGTAATATCCAGCTGGAGTTTGTGTTTATTACTTTCTTTTAAAAAAAATTGGAAGATTATATTGAAGATATATATATTTAAATTCACTAGAGCGAGAAAAGATCCAGTGAATAAATACCAAAAAACCATCTCCACTACACAGAGTTCAACAGAACAATCACAACCATCACAAGTGAATAAACTGAATTTTGAAAACTGTTCCAGGAATTGAGAAAACGTTAAAAAGCTTGCAGCGGCGTGCCAACGATAAGAAGTCTGAGAGGGATTAATCTATCGCTGCATCTGTATCGGTTCATCTAACTGGATGAAAAGTGGAGCCGGTTCCACTTCATAACCCCAGCTTTACTCAACAATCCTCTCTCCGCAGCAGGCAAATCCAATAACTCTGATAGTTGATGAGGAAACAAGTGGATTGCATTGGCTGCGTGTAATAGTGGATGCTGAAAGAAAGACCCTGGATGTAGCATTAGATACAAGGGAAGGAGGGAAGAAAGAGTGTGCTGGATATACATTTTAATGTGTGAAATTGCTTATTACACCATTCTCTGAAAAACACACTCTGTGCCTTTAAGAGGCATCACAGAGCCTCTGTGTTGTGCTCTGGGTCTCTATGTGCGAGTGTGAGAGAAAGCCAAGCCACGCTAACGTCAGCTCTGCAGCTTTGACGTGCCAGTGCTTACTGTACAGGAGAGACGGAAAGGTGATCAAATCCGTTTGCTAATATTTGGTTACAATCAGTCAAAATCAACATGACAACTGTATAAACAAACGCACATCGCCTTTTGTAAGTTAAACAAAACCTTCAAGCTCAAGCGTGTGTATACATCAACACACTCGGGAATCTGCGTATACGTACATTTCTGTGTGTGTGCGTTCTCAGTAGCTGTTCTAAAAATAGCGCTGTGCTGCTGCCGACTGTGTGGATGTCATGGCAGAGGAATGTGGGCCACGCGCCAGCTGCGATCTGCTCTACAAAACCGGCCCAAAAGCTGTTATTCTAACACACATTTCCCTTTAAAGGAGGGACGGAGAGATGGATGGGTGGATGGAGGAGAAATGTTATTTTAACAAAGCTTGGGTTATTGTATCCAGTAGTCGGGACAGTCTACTACTACCCTCTTTCTTCCTTTCTCCTCCTCCTTCCGCATCTTGATCTTTCTCACTCTTTCACCAACACATGGGCCCCAGATGACTGGCTGCGAGGATATGACTGCTCAGGGTTCACAAGTGGTGCAGATGACAGCGATAACAATTATCTAATTCCCAAACACATCCCTGTAACCTTTCTTGGGGTCATGACCAACCATTTGTGGATCAGAAACATGTACGGCATGTTGATTATGAGCCTGTGGAGAAACAAAGACAACTGCAAAGCATTAAAGAAAGCCTAGGCAATGCAGCAAGAGGTCCAAATTATGCCACCACAATAATGGAAGGCTCTTCAAAGCAATCTTGTGGGTGAAAGATGCAAATGCATACAAGAGCATCTAAGCAGCATGTGTGAGAAAAAGTGACTCGTTAGAAAACTCTGACTGGAAATTTGGAAATTGTGACAGTCCACATATTTTTGAGCCTACTGCCCACTCTTGATGTAAATGGTGGCTACTGTTTCCCAAAGAGCACCCCCAACACCTACTAACAAAATGTGATAAATGCTTTTTAGCAATTCTAAGATCAGCATGGTTTGCAAACAACCGAGCCAGGCTGACTTCCTCAACTACAAAGCACGTGTTTGCTAAAAAAAAAAAAACTCACATTCCAATCCTAACTACATCCTGGTCCCCGTGTCCCTTATGGCTTCCAAGTGGACCGGATGCTTAGCTCAGCTTGGAGCTCAGAGAATAGACAAATGGAACAAGGTTGTGGGGTTGCCGGGGACGAGAGGCCCTATATAATCGCCTCATTACACCACAAGCTCACTGCATTGGAATGTATGTGTGAGAGTGTGTGAGTGCAGCCATAGGGCCTTCCCTTTAAACTAGCCATGCTGGGATAGCCCCAACATTTAGAGTGGAGGGATCCTGAACATTTTCATCTGCAGGACAGGAGGGGAAATGAGAAAAATGCTACAAGGGCTGAAAATGGTAAATGATCTCACATATATAGTGCTTCACGGTTCCCAAAGTCTCATTCACCCATTCACTCCCACATTCACACACCAATGGCGACCGAGCTGCCATGCAAGGTGCTGTCCTCCATGAGGGTTCAGTGTCTTGCTCAAGGACACTTACACATTATGGCCGGAGCCGGGGTTCGACCCCCAACCCGCTCTACCTCCC
The DNA here is from genome assembly GCF_043641665.1 of Enoplosus armatus. Lineage (NCBI taxonomy): Eukaryota > Metazoa > Chordata > Actinopteri > Centrarchiformes > Enoplosidae > Enoplosus > Enoplosus armatus. The sequence continues at coordinate 12,001,366 of NC_092195.1, forward strand.
ATGCGACAGTGCTAACCACTGCGCCACCATGCCAGCCGTGTAAACCGCACTTCTCCAGTAAGCAGAAACACACATCGACCACATCTTCCTCGAGCAACAACACTGTAACAGAATATAAAAAAAATATATATCAACTGGAACCAGACAGATGTTTTTTGGATACTCAGTCTCAAAGAGCCATTTTTAAAAATAGTCCACATGCAAGAAATTGGGTGCGTGACCACACTCCCTCTGCACCTTTTCTGGCTGTACCTACATATGCCGCAGATGAAAGGTTTCTCCCTCAGAACAATGCCTTCTGTGTGCAGCCTGGCCCTGACGGTCTCTCCTGCTGAGCTCAGTGTCACACACACATGCACACACACAAACCTCCCGCGTCTCCACTGTCAATCATATCAGCTGTCGGCATTTGCACACACACATACACACACACACACACAGTCTGAATCTGTCTGAGCGTACATAAGTGACAGACTGCCAGCGCCATTCAGCCCTGTCGAGCATAAAACGCTATCAGGCTGGTAAAAAGTAGAGCAGAGAGAGGGAGAGAGCTTTTAAATACAGACTGTAACCAAGTTTATTTTGACTGAAAGAAATAAATGTCAGTGCTTTGAAGATCCTGTGAGTGTGTGTCTGTGAGTAGAAGAGGCCCAACTGGCTGCATAATAAGGGGTTTAAATTGACTGGGTTGTCCACCCACACTAGCTATGTGACCAACTGACCCCTCTTCTGACCCAACACACACACAGAGACAGAGACAGAGACAGAGAGAGAGACAGAGACAGAGACACAGAGAGAGAGAGAGAGAGAGAGAGAGAGCACCTGAGGCAAACCTTTACAAACACTGATCAATTCTCCACCCGTTGAAGCTGTATTTCATGTATTTGAACTTTCTACTCCCTCATGAATGCAACATACCACTTGTGGCTAAAAAGGCAATTGTTTGACTGCAAACATACCTGATCCACCCCATAACCAAAAATTGATTGAGGGCCATCTGTTCACCAGTTTTCAGCCAAATATTTTACCAACTTTGAGAGAGGTCTTTAAAACAGACAGACATTAATTTGTGGTGTTACAAATTAGACAACAAAGAATTATTAGAAAAATTGTAAAGCCCTTGCTAATCTGTACAACTGGTTTATTTATCACATTCCTGGAACACAGACTGTTACAGCAGTATTGACAGATTATCTAACAGTACGTGGAAGGAGTTTCTGAAGGTTGGGTTCTGGTCTCAGTGCACACATGGCACACAGCACCAGAGGAGCATTACCGTAAAGAGCCGGGGCTCATAGCAACTGTTTCCTGTGCATTCGGTGCCACAAAGCCAAGAAAGGATGGTGGAATTGTTGTTGTGGGAATCTTAAGTGTCTCTCATAAAGTGAAATGTTAAAGTAACTGCTGTAATATCAGCGTTGCTGCGGTGTCTCTGTCAGTTTCACAGCCTTGTTGCCATGGTTTTTAGGGCTCAGTTGAGGAAAATTCTTCATATTCTTAAGTTACATTTGGCAGGTTGAGAGTGCTGACTGTTCAGGCAGAGGACTGTGCTACATCTGGTCTTACAATAGGCTAACATGCACGTCTTGTGGTAGAAATGCGTGTTAAAATGTAGTATAAAGAAAACCCTTGTGTGTATGTGTGTGCCCTGACAGGTTGCATCACAAATGGCTCCCATTCAGAACAGCCTCATTCAACACTTACGCTCCAACTCTGTCACAATATCTTTTTCACTTTGGCTACTTGCCCCTGACCAGAGGTTTAACTCCCATGCGCTGCGAGCACATGCACACACACAAACACACACACAGGCTCACAAGCTGTGATCACGTGGACAGTGAGTTCTGATCGACGGCGCTCCCCAACATGCTGTCATTCATCATGGTAGCAGTGGCGATGGCTCCTGCGCCGCCCTGCTATTCCCTCGGGAGCCTTGAAGGACCCTGCTGCTGATCCCTCTTAACAGAGCTGTGTGTCTAACCTTCTCTCCTCCACACACCTGCTGTGCTGGTCTACACATAGAAACATGAGGTACAACTTCTAACATCAATAGCAATAGTTTATTTCTTTAGATTCATACAGCCAAAGGACTGTGCTCTTCATTGTCACCCAGGCTACATGACACCAGGCGCCGTGTGTCTCTGGAGATTATGAAAATCCTTCCACATAATAATTCCTATCGGACATTTATTTACTGAGATTGATGTCAAATTTTAATTCTACTTGTTCAAATGTATTAAGAGCTGTGCAAGAGGTCACAATATAGAAGAAATATCTGTCGCTAAGTTAATTTTTTTGCTACATGATGAATAAATACAATCTTGTCTAGCAAATTGCCTAAGGCTATGGCAGCCCTAACGGACAATTGGTGAAGAAATATTTTCTCGTTCTTTACAAGCAAGGTCACATTTCTGCTGTTGGACCTCTAAAAACACCACAAGGTCACAATTTTTCTGCAGCTGGACCTCGAAAGCACTGGGTAGAAGGAAATAAACAAAAACAAATTTTATTTTGCAAACTGAAAATACACTTTGATTCTTGTAATGGGTTTTGGGAGGATTTAATGCACTCTAGGGTCATAAAACTAAATGCTGTAGGCATGCTGAGAAGTATTTACTTGAATCAAAACTCAACTTGCTCCCTCAGTTTATTTCACAGAACAGCAGTGATATATTACCAGAAACTAGGCTATAGCTCTTCCGGCTGCCAGCCTGCCAGGTTTGGCCTTTAAATGTGGCAACACATTCTCTTATATTTGGAGGAGTGTTGTGTGTGTCTGCCCCGTCACATGACTGGAACATCTTAAAATACTACCAGACCCTAAATAGTGTAGCTAAATACTTACAGAAGTGTGGTGTGTGTGCATACATCCACAAAGCATATGCAAGTTACATTACAGTGTGTAGACATATCGTGCCACTGAGCTGAAGCCCTCCCACTCCCACAAACACAAGAAGGGGACAGGAAGGCAGAAACAGGAAACAGAGTAACCTCATTAGCCTCATGCGTTGTCTGACAGGAACAGCCTGCAGGCTAGCAGGCTTATACGAATATACAGAGAACCACGGGGCTCTGGTCAGTTATGCTCTGTCTGCTACTAGCGGAGGATGCCATTTGTATGGAAGCAAGCTGGTGTGAAGGCAACGCCTGAGGGGGACTTCTAGAAAGTCTCCCTGTTAGCCTTGGAGAGTCAGACTCATCAGAAAGACTGTAGGATTACATCTGGAATCCAGTTAGGTGAGGCTGTAAACAATCAGACAGGAAGAAGCACACAAGCACCATCATACACGTGCACAAGGGCACACAACAACAACAACAACTCATAGCCTGAGGCTTTAAACTCATTTACCCTTGCAGAACTTTGCACAAGCTCAGACAAGCTGCTTTGCTAGAAAGACTCATTAATTCCCCTTTCCACAACCAGGACATAAAAAGATATTGAGCATGTGAAAAAGGCCGCCGCTTGCCCACACAAGTGAAGAGCTAAATGACTGCGTATTGCAAGACACAAGTTAGATTACCGCAAATGAGTGCATTTGTGAAAAAAAGAAGCCACTTCAGAAGCACCTCCTGCTCTCCGTAGAGATGCCTAAAATGTTGTCACTGAGTATTTGAATCCTGCTTGCATCTCTGTTTAGATTCAACAAACGCAGAGGAAAAGAATAACAGATGGCCTCTGCACCTCCCTATCTCATCTCTCGAGCCCTCCTCGCACTGCTTTCAACCAAAAGAAGTTCAATCTCAGCACAATCGTTTTTAGATACACTGAACGGTGGTGTCTGTTGATGTGAGTGCGATTAAGTCTTTAGAAGATCGATAAGCACCCGTGTGTGTGTGTGTGTGTGTGTGTGTGTGCTCTAGTGGTAGCCTTGGCCAGGCCTCTGAATTGAGTTTCTTACTGTTTTTGTAGCCACAAAATAACCTCTTTCTTCATACCCCTAGCTCTCTCTCTCTCTCTCTCTCTCTCTCTCACACACACACACACAAACTTTCATACACACACCATTTTCCCCAATCTGATACCATTGTGGATTGTGCCTGCATTGTAACAATTTCCAAAGCAGTGGTTCATGTACTAGATCACTAGCAGTGGGTATGCAACATTTACTTCAAATGTTTACAAAGTTTTGTTTAGGGACCAGGCTTAATAATAGGCTCATAATAGGAAAATAATAAAATAAAACAGTATGTGACATTTTATCCAATAATTATGAACACCCTCCAACTTGACAAAAATTGTCGAATAAAATTAAAGAACCAAAAGGCAAAACAACACAGATTGTGCTATTTGTTCCCTATTTTGTATTTGTCATGTTGGGTGTTGGCCTAACCTCAGTGCTACATCCTTATCCGCTCAGTCTATCACACAGGACCACAGACAGTATGTGTTGATGAAATACTGGGTGTGTGTACATTGGTTCCTCTGCAACCCACTGAGTAATGTTTACCTTGAAACCCCCTGTCAGCATCCCTATGCAAAGACATTAACCTGTATTTTCGCAGAAGCATGTATCAGCCTTTACCCATGACAACAATTTCATGTTAGAAAAACAAAGACAGCCTTGATGAGACAGAGAGACACATTCTCAGGAAAGGTATAAGAAGCAACTGACCAAGCAAAAGACCAACAGCACCCCTGATGAGAAAGAAAATGGAAGGCCAGCCTTTCTGTAGCCCATAATGCACCACTCCATTACTGCGTCCTATGCCACCTCTTTGTCTCACACATGCATGCAGCCAATGCACTGTCCAGTGTTGTTCATTGAGATGGATGACCACCCTCGAATGGCCTGGATCCATGCATTCACACTGCTCAACATATGCATGCATGCATGCGCACACACACACACAGGCATTTTATATTTAAATTTCACTTTGAATTGAGGCAGAAAAAAGCAGTGTAAACAGGAAAAAACAGTGTCAAGAGAAGGAGAAGAGAAGCGCACAGTGGCTCCTGTGTGGCCACTCTGGGCCTGGTGCCGGTTGGCATCGGTCGGCATCACCCCCTCTGCAGCTGGTGGCAATATTAACCCGCCTGTTGGCAGACGGCGGGCGGGGGCACGCGGGCAACAACTAGCCAGGCCGGAGGTAGGGCAGCGCTCTGTGTGCGCGTGTGTGTAGGTGTGTGTGTCCTGAGATGCCCTCTGTTGGCCCAGATGTGTGTGCACACTTGTCAGTAAGTCTTGAGGGTAAGTCTGACTTTGTGTGTGTGTGCAACTGTGTGCACATGCCCTGGGAGGGGGTGTGGGTGTGTGCGTGTGCGTGTGTGTGTGTGTATGTATGTATGTAGGTATGAGTCGACATGCAGCTGCTTGCAGTGGTAGATGGCGTGAGGATCCAGACCATAAACAAACCAAACTGAGCCGAGATGAGAACATGACAAAACATTGGCTAGCACTCCTAAATCCCATTTGAAAACAGTGCAAAATCCAGGCCTGTGGATAACCTTGGACTGGAACAGATCAACTCCTAAGAGTTCAGCCTCTCGGCTCTACCTCCACTACAGAATATTACACGTTTTTTTCATAACTGAATAGACAGCGTTGCTTGGCTGAAGGCTGTGTATGGCTCTGTATCTGACAGGGCTGTGCAAATGCCTCTTTTTCAATGCAGATACAACTTCACAGCGGTATGCTGTCATTAACAAGATTCCTCCCGGGTAACTCAGCAGAAGTACACTTGTCTCTTTGATAGCTCTAACATTTGTAAAATAGGTAGAAAGTGAAATTAAAGTTTTGTATGTTAACATGACTCCTCTCTGTTCGATACTGATAACATCTTTTAGCCTGACATCCCACACCAATGATACAATTAAACTAATGCTACAAAAAAGAAAAAAATTGCTATGTTGGAACTGCTTTGCAAAGTAAAGAGACCCATTTTCCACTAGTGTGACTGGGGCAGATGACAGCAACAACAGAGTAGCTTGTACAGACCATGTAAGGTCAAGTCTCTCTCTGGCTGATAATCTCACTAACAAGCGCGTCACAACACAACTCTCTTTCTACAATGTACACACACATATACACATAGATACACAAGACCGTCTCTAAAGGACTTAAAAGCTCACACTATACAAGTGCTTGTCTGGTTCATTACTGGCAGACTGTGTACTGTTGTGTACACATACACACATAGTCGGGGGCCAAGAGGTGCATATCCATCCCTTCTCCCAGCAGCTGTTTCTGACGAGCAAGTCAATACTATCTGTGTGCCTTTGTGCACGTCTCAATGTGCGTGCACATGTACAATCGTGGGTTGCTAATTACATGCCTTCAAATGTAGCTTACATGCGAATCAAAGAAACCGCCTGGAAACGGTACCTACTCCTACACGTCATCCTTTTCGACTGCAACAAACAGGAACATATCTAAAATGTATCTCATCCACCAAGAAAGCTGCAACCAGGAAACTACTACAAAGTAAGCTCATTTGGAATATATGCCAACTATTTGTTGAAAAGAATGGGGACACAGCAGTTGAAATATTTTTGATAACATGCTATTAACAATACTCTGTGTGCAATTTTTCATGTAGCTCACCAGTCAAATAAGAACATTCCAACAAAGCAATAATTAGGTAACATAACTATTATTTCATAGACAACACCATTATTTTGCAGTCTCCCATTGCTTAACAGGGAGAAAAATGAATCAAACTGTTGTGAACAAGCCACAAATATCACTTGGGTGACAAGTTAATTACCCAATTTAACAAAGCAAATAATTACCCTCTGGCTCTGGGACTAGTGAACTATTTTCCTTATGGAAATGAGACTTCATGCGCACACAGAGGCTTGCGTCGCATGGTGGGGAGCTGACGTCAGCAGAGTTCTTCAGGAAAGAGCTATGAGGATGCTCTGGGGTGGGGTCAATAGTTAAGGCCTGTTATTATTTTGTTGCCTCTGCTGGTCATTGAGGTAATTCAATATCAAAGAGAGGAGAGGGCGGGAGTGTGTGAGCGTCGTAAAGCTCCTTTGTTTCATCTGGCTCACACTTTGAGGAATGTGAGGTGCATGCAGTGTTTCTCACCCTGTCTTAAATCTCCCAGTATGCACATGCCATTTATCTTGAATGGGCACATACATTCAAGTACATGCACACACAACTTAAGAGTGGTATTGGTTGCTCTCTGACCCTTTAGAGCAAACATTCATCTTTAAAAACCGTAAATATCAGGAATCTTTTGTTTTTGGAAAGAGGTTATTCACCGAAGTTTGATCTCAGTGGGGCACAAACACACACACACACACACACACACACACACACACACACACACACACACACACACACACACACACACACACACACACACACACACACACACACACACACACACACACACACCAGAAAAGTCCACCATTATAATCCCAAACCTACATGTGTTGGCATTAATCGAGAACAACAGGGGTCGCAGTAAACATATGTCAGACATGACGCACTTCTGCAGAGCTGAGGGGGTTTTCTGCTGGATGTACACGCGGTTACAACACTTCACCATGTAACCATGTATACACAGACACATGACCAAGTGTCTTGTCCAACAAAATGGTTGCTTTGAGGCCTCAGCAATCCCTGTTACCAGTGAGGTTTTCTCAGAAATTGGCAACAAAGACCAACTTATGCCTTCTCAGTTATACGCCTTATGGAAAAGGAAGCTGTGACTGGCGTACAAAATCTCAAATGAGTGGCAATATTCGGCGAGTGGGCAAAAGTGGACAGGAGCCAAAAAAAAAAATCAATATTGCCTAAATTACCAATCACAGCCAATAAACTGAAATGAAACTGCAAACTACAATGAATCTCTAATATGAACAGTGAGAGGTAGCAATACGTTAGCAGGCACACAGTCTATCTACATACACACGCAGATACACACAAACACCTAAAATGTTTTTATTTACTGCACCATTTAAAAGGCTAAGCTAGTCCACAAGCAAAGTGCTAGACAAGCACTCTGTAATAAATCTATAACCGTTCACGGGGGAATGGAAAAAGCAACCTTTACAGCGCAACCTCTTATTCACACACCCTCTTGCCGTTTCACTCTCTTTATTGCAGTCCAGATGAATTCTGTTTATTTACCCCGACACCGTGGCCCAATTTAGCCCGAATGAGGGAAATTAAATCAGGCCTTGTGAAATCGCTACACTTCCCAGCCCTCGTTTCGTCCATTAAATTGTCATTGTTGGCCAGCCATTTACGAGACGCAGCAAAACAAATGTATTGCTCAAGGAGCACAGCAGAAAGCCAGAGGACAAGGCGGAAATTGCGGCACACTAGGTGGGTGGGGAGGTGGGGGTACACGGGCTAAATGAGAAATCATTTGCTGAAACATTCAATGAGATGGTACAGAGTTTTAGCCGTAAAATGGGGTCACAGAGGTCTTTAGAGGGTATGCGAGGAAAGCACTATAGCTTTAAAGTGGACTGAGAGGGGAGGGGAGGAAATGGAAAACACAAGATTAATTATGTATCATACTATAAAATGGTCCGTGTGTATATATGGGAAAATACAGATAGACACATTCACATTACATTCGAAATAACCACCTAATTTCCTATCAAAGGCCACATACGGTTAAAGCGCTAAGTCGACTTGATGTCCTGGGCCTCTCCACTCAGAAGTCCAGCTAAAGGTCAAGGGTCAGGGGAAAGCAGGTGGCCAGAAGGGGTCAAAGTTGACCTCCCGGAGGGACGCATCAGTGGGCGGGCCTAAGGCACTCTGCTCAAAGGATCCGTCAATCACACTCACTTATTTATCATGCGTCGATCTCTGTTGGCCCCAGGGATCCAGCATGCTATTTCTCTCCAGCCTCTTTACCCCCAACCAGAGCCAGATAAGGGCCTCTTTACATGACAAAGTGCTGTGGAAGACCCGGGCAGAGAAAAGAAAGAGGTTCCTTTCAGTTGCCAGTGGGGAGCAAATCCTCTCCCCACAAGAGGTTATGGTCACATGGTTCTAATTTAAAACTCAAAGGTGAAATGGGAACTTTGGATTCCCTGGCCCAACATCATATCAAGTATCTTGCAAGAGCTTCATCTCAAATTAAAATTAAGCTGCCATGGCTATGATGTACTAGATCACTGCTTCAAATCTTTAAAGCTTTGAAAATAACGTCCTAAAAGCTACTCTTTTATTTCATTAGTTTCCAGCCAGTCACGACATAATAAGCATTCTTTTAAAGTCAGACTTTGTCATTGTAACAGCAAACATTCTGCACACTAGAAACCAATTAGACCGGGTTGCTCTGAACGCTAAAACTCTGAGCTACTCTGCAGCATGTGTTATAACTTTAGCTCGCAGTTGTAAGCTCACTCACCTCACTCTGAACCTCACCCTCACTAATGATGTGTTCGAAGTTATTGCTGCTAAAAAAGAGACAAGAAGACAGAAGCAAACCTTCTCCCTTTTTGTCTTCAAATGAACTTGGATTCATAGAGATGTTTTGGCAAGTGAAAGCGAACGAGAGAAAGAAGATGTGAAAAAGGGGAAGCCTGGTTTCCATGGTTTACAAAAACTGGCAGACAAACAAGGCGTCTGTTATGAGTAAAATCTGAAATATATATATATATATATATTAGTACAGGGAAGATGGTGGATTTGGGGTTTGATTTTGTTTTGAGTCTGGGCTGGAGAAAATCCCGATCAAGCCATCTGCCCGTGTGAAAAAAAATCAGAGGAGTCAGACAGTTTCTGCCAGCAAAGAAGAAAAGGGGAAAAGAAGGGGTGTCACAGGGGAGTTGGTAGGAGGAAGAGAGGGAGGGAGGACAGGTAGGCATTGTGTCTCGAGTTCCCCTTCCTATTCATTCACCCTGGTTCCTTTTTGGCCTCTTGGGGGGATGGTAACTAAAGAGGGTGTTAGAAATGTCTTGCTGCTCAGAGGCTGTCATCTGTGGACAGAAGGAAGTTTTGTAATGCGGTGCTCTGTAAAGGATGAAGGAATTCAATCAGCTGGCATCTGTAGAGGACAACAGAGCCCACTGAATATCAATAGCTGTAGGATTTTAAAAGAGACGTGTCACACATTTGCAGCTGAATGAATGTTGCCACAAGCTTCGAATGCTGCAAAGACAATGGCGTTACAGTGAAACTTTGATTAGCCTGTAGCTTGTTATGTGAATGAGAAACTAAAGGTATGAAATTAAGTAAGTCGATCTCTGAGTCACCGTAATAAAGCTGAATAGATAGAAGACTGAAAATAAAAAGGGCAATGAATTCCTCTACACATGCAGCATTCACACACTCAGCTGGTCGCTCTGACACAAATTTACGCCACAAGAAAAATAACTGTTTACAATCCTACGGAGTTATTAAAATGGTGATTTCTGAGTTACCGCTGCACTATGGGGGGCATTTAATTTGAGACCGGGTGAAGGTATGATGACAGGTCGTCCCATAGGCCCGCTGGTATTTCTCCTTGGGGAAGTTGATTTTAAAACAACCCCCTCCCCTTGCGCTCAACCATATTTCACACAGACTTCTCAAATGCGCGCAAATCTTCATCCATCACTGACAGCCAGGCAAAATAAACAATCATACAGTAGATCAATCACTGTCTGTTTAATGCCGCGCAGCGCAGAGGCTGCGAGGTGGGGAGGTTTAACATGGTGGCGCGATAGCATGTGTGCTCACATACATTCACAAGTGTGTTTGCGTGCAATATGCATATTGGTTTTTGAGTGTGTGCAAGAGGAGGCTAAACAACACAAAGCAGACATCTTTTCTCTCTGTGGATATAGAATCTCACCCAACAACCAGCGAAAACCACACACGAGGCTACACGAGTCAAAACTTTCCTTTTCACATCTGGTGATATTACACATTCATCTCACCTTCATCCCAACAGATTGTGTTTAGACTTCAGTCCACCACCTCTGAAAGCAGCAAACGAAAGACAACATTCAAATCTAGATTCTGCAGGATAAATAAATCTTTGACGTGCATTGATAGCCAGAGGTGAAGCATTAAATACTACTGTAAATATGGCCACAGAGAAGTGCATCCTGTGCTGATATCAGTGCTGCCAAGGACTGATCCTGTCTTTAATCTAAACCTTAGATCTGGGCACTCTATCACTGTGTCTGCTTCAGAACCAAAGTCTACTGGCCGTCATCACCTGGCCTTCCCTCCTCTCATCTAACACTTCATAAAGACCATTCATCCCACCATCCTTTCATCCGTCTATACCAGGGGCCTCGTTAATCCTCCTCTCCATCCTGACCCTGTACCACTCTACTGGACTGGGACAAACTTCAAAGAGGGAGAGAGAGAGAGATTGTGTGTGTGAGAGAGAGGGAGAGAGACAGATTGGGTGGGTGGGCAGCTGTGTTGTGCTTGGCCTACACCACAAAGCCTTTAGAGGACAAGGGCCCACACACACACACACACACACACACACACACACGTTGCTACTCAACATCCTCTCCGGTCCTGCAGTAGTTAATCTCTAATGAAAGTGAGAAACTAGGCATAGTAAAACCTGACCAATTTACCAAAAGCCAGCATAGTGCAGGGCAAAATAGTGCACAACTAATGCCTATTTTACGTGTATTCAGTCTCAGGTTACTTAAATTGAATCATAATGCACAACATATAATATATACACACATATAAAGCATAATGTTACAGTAGATCACTACCAGTCAGAGCTGTTAAGTGACAGGGACACATCATTTTCCCACAGGAAGATGCACTATTTAAACCAGCCAGAATGGAATTACAACATACCGCCCTGGTGAACTCTGATGAACAGCCATTAACTGGACTGGTACACAGCGTGCTAAGCTTATGCCTGGCCCCATATGGGCTCCCAGTGAGCCTAGGAAGGGGCACTAACCGAGAGAGGGCTTTGACAGACAAGCTCCTGCTAAAAGTGACAGTCTGTGTTGGAAATAGACTCACACACACACACATGCATCAAATAACCCCCACACACACACACACGACTGATGACAGCTAAGGGAGTCTGACATGCCTGCCATTGCCACTGGTGGATGTATGTTTATTTTATTAACCTGCCACAGACTTGGCGGGAGGGGGGGACTTAAGTGGGGAAAAGAAGGAGACAAAGCTAAATGTTTGTGTGCACGCTGACCTGTAAATGTACATAGAACTTAAAATACATCTATTTATCTGAGACATTTCAGGTTGTTTGCGAATATGTACTTTTAAAAAGGTTTTCCTCTTCAGAGCCTACGCCACTACATCTTGTGCATATTTTTCCCAGTGGGACGGTGTTTCAGACTGACATTTTACTTTGTGTCTGACTCTGACCTATTGTGTCCACATACAAACAACAAAAACTCCATATGTTACAACTGAGACAACAAAACAATAAAACCGGTGAAAATGATCAACAAATGGAGCACAACTGGGATTTATTTTGCTAACATGTTTCCATTGTGCCTTTCACATATGACAACCGTTGTAACAGTTTTGACGCATATTCTTGAAACTCCTGAAACACTGATAAAAAGGGTTTTCTCAGACATTTTCTGACAAAGAATGTTGTTAAAATGTTAACAGACCATGACTTCTCACAAGATAACAGCTTTATGTAGAAATGAGCCATTCCTGCATCACTTGTTCGTCTTGCCAAACCTCATCTATGAGACTCACAATATCGACCATAACTGCCTCACTTATAACTGGACAGGACGGTATCTGACACTCAACCATGCATGGCACACCCTGTCTTGATACTAGCCCGGCCCTGCTCTGCTTCCTGCTCTGCTTATTATCGATGTTGGCTCCTTTCCTGGCGAGATTCTACATAGGGGTAAAGAGTGTGCTTGTGCCCCACAGCACCTTGGCTCTTAATTGATTCATGTGCTTTAATAAAAAGCTCAAACACTACCCCGCCCGGAGGAATGCACCTGTCACATGAAATCAGCAGACGAAAAGTGAGAACAACGTGGGGCTTTAAAAAGGCCCCGTGCCACGGCTATCGAGACACAGACCCACAGCAAAAGAACAGCACAAAGTGTGCGGGTAGGAGGACAGACAGTTGCAGCTGATGCGGGTCTGCACGTGAAAAGTATGTCAGTAGAAAAGAGTGCTCCTCTCGAGCTGTGGTGAAGGAAAGAAAGAGAGTGTGTGTGTCGTGTCTTTGTGTGGGTCAGCTGTTGCTCTTGGCCCGGTTTACCCGCACAGCCTGGTGACTTCACGGCACAGTGACACTCTGTCCTCATGTCCCCATTTCTCTCTTTCTCTCACAAATGCAGCTTATGATATAATGGTCCATTCACCGTAACAACAGTAGAAACGCACTCGCGTTATGAGGCTCCTTTTAGCAACATGCTGAGTCAAAAAAAAATACTTCACTTCTGGCTGACTAGCTGAGACCATTAGGAGTGCTTTTCCATCCAGCACTAGCGCCTTTCCAAGAAATAAGGTGCCATCAGTATAAGTACCTTTAATTGTGCCCAACGTACCATTTAAACCAAAGCTTGTGTTTTTACATGTCTTGAGCTGAGCTGCGTGATTTACAGAGCTCTCATAAAATGTGCCATTTAATTTAAGCTGATGTTCTGTTAGAAAATGCTCACAATCGTTTTCCTGTATTAGCTCAGTGAGGAGCCCTCGACGGTTTTATTTCTTCTCTGTCATTTATAACTGTGGATTGGGAAAAGAAGAGGAGGGAGTGAGTAAGAGGGGTGCGCAGAGGAGAAGCAGAGGAAATACAAGGGCATAATTGCACGCTACTTGCAATCAACTTGAATTCTGCTTTTGTGCTGCTTAAAAAACAGAGAGAAAAAATGTGCTAAAGACATCAGAAATATGGAATCAAATCAACATGCTGCATTCAATTATTTCACCACCACTAGCACCCTTTTTTCTTTCTTTTGTTGGAGTAATTGCCAACTTATATTAAGGCAGGATTAAAAGAAGAGGTGAAAAGGTGGAGTGGTTAAAACAAAAAGAACATGTTTATTTAAAGGAAAAGATGGCGAGAAAAAAAACACATTTTAGTGTGGTGGTTTGGGCTATTATGGTTGAGTAATAGCAAAGCCTTATTCTGCACTTGGTCTCCGACACATTATCAATATCTAAAATTACAAAGACAGGCTCTGGCAGGCTCTCATTCAGGTACAACTCACTGCCCCCTCTCACCTCCGATTATTTCTGGAAAAACTTGACATGCTTGTTTCTGCAGTTCAATCAATGTCCAGCAGGAACTTTCCATATGAAAATGTTACATTCACATTTGTACAGACATTTTAAATCGACCCCTTATTGGCACAACTGACAATTTCTACACATGGACAAGAACATCAACTGTCAGTTACACTCAAATATTAAAGAATCCAAATTCAAAAAATTGCATATTTAAAAAGGGGCTATAAGTGTCACACTTTAATCAGCTATAAAACATTACCTCTGATCATTCAAAACACATTACAACCGCTGCTTGAATGTGGCCCAATTAGCAGAGTGTTAAAAACTACAACACGAGGGGCGTTCTCTGAGCCCAGACACGGCAGCCAGAGACTTGTTTGCCAAATAACAAATGCTTGTTCAATTACTCTCACCTGCCAAAAAATGGTCGTAAATATTGCTGTAGGCAGGCAAGGCTGGCTGGGGAACAGCCTGAAGCTCTTGGGCCAAATAGGCTGCTGGCCTTCACAGAGTCTGGTTGTTTCTCCTCACCCTTTCCACCCCCGAAACATGCCCTTCCCCAACTGACTGCACTCAGCTCTGCCCCTCTCCAACATGCCCTCTGGCAGACAAGAAAAGCATATACTCCATACTACCCGCTGTAAGAATGCATCAAAATGATCAAGACGTCAATTCAGAATGCAGCAAGAAATTTCCACCTCTTGCCAAACCCCTCTCTTTTGCCCCCTGGATTCAGGAGGCGCAGGGGGACTCCAGTTGCCCACAATTTCCTGTCCAAGTGGTCCAAGTATACATACAGTCTCACGCAGACACACACACACACACACACTCAAAGTCTGCCAGCCTGGCGCCTGCTGAGAAGTAGGAGCAAAGAAGCAGAGGAAAAGGGAGAAGAGGAGACACACAGAACATCCGGGAGGCGCCGCCACATAGGGTTCCTAAGTGAGGTCATCCTTTTCCCCTGGTTGTCATTTCTAACCATATCTCAGTCCACCTTCCTGTCTATTCCCACTCAGCACATCAAGATAATAGCAGCTAAATATAAGCTAAGATGATTCCTGATGAGGCTCTGCTTTAAAAAAAAACAAAAAAGCCTACTTGTCTCTCTCAAAGCTGGAAATACTACTACTACCACCACCACCACCACCCGTGGGGGGCCTCTGCTACTTAATGAGATTTGGGAATGCTGGAGGGAATGAATGAGCTGTGAAGCCAAAGTGCCCAACCATTTTGGTTTCAATAAACTGCTTTTGCTTTTGAAAATTTTAGCCTTGGGTTCTTGATAAATGAAGTGTCGAGCAGCCGCTGGTGGTATTTCCTGTGTGGCGGAAAAAAGAAATATTCAGCAAATTCAGAAATTAACCTTCTTCGGAGCAGGCTCTTGCTTGTGGATTTTTTTAAAGGTCACATCAACCACACAGCCAAATAGTGCTAGCAGTATAAGTTTTTGAGCCGTTTTCACAATGCCCTCGTAATTTCTGTCCTTGTCCAACATAACAAACTCTTCTCATCACATGAATTGACAGCAATCGTACCTTCAGACTGATATTCATCATATTTGTTGGTAAACAAAAGGTAATAGGGACTTGTGAAGCGACAACGCACCCACGCAAACACATAACACTGAGATAAAGAGCTCAGGGCCTCTAGCAGGTAAAGTGGCCGCTATGCTTCATTAAGCATGCTGCGATTCCCTTGGCCCTGCTACGTTTACCCAATTTAGACAGGAAACGACATTGTGTTAGCGTTATCGAGCAGAGGGAGGGGGGAGTGTTGAGGAGAGAGAAAGGGAGAGACCACAGGGGGAGAGAAAAGAACAGACTAGAAGTAGGCGAGATTAGATTAAGAACGTAAGGAATGGTCTACCATGAAGAGAGGGATTGGTAAAGTGAATTAGTGAATTAGCACACAGCAGAAGTGCACAGAAAAGAACCTCAGCATGGCATTACCTCAGCTGCAGCAGCAAAGAGAGGAAGACTGGTTGGATAGAAGGAGGAAAAAGTGAAAGACAGGCACAAAGACAAAGAAAACAGCATGCGGGAAGCAGGCACACAAGCCTAATCGCATTAACACCGACTGGAGGAAGGATGGAGGGAGGATGGAGGGAGCAGAGTGCTGTAAGACAAACCCATATTGGAAATCAAGTCTCGTTCTGCGAGCTAAAAGGTCAGCGTGGTCACAGCGTGCATGTGTGTGTGTCTGTGTACTTAACAGGTTGAGGCCACTGGAGAACCCAAGGTCTGCAAAGTAGGAAAGAGGTCGATAGTGCATTACTGAGACACACAGTGAGGCTGCTGTGTGTGTGTGTGTGTGTGTGTGCGTGTGTGCGTGTGTGTGTGTGCGTGCGTGTGTACGTACAAGGTCTTGTCTGTCCATTTGTACTCCACAGCAGTAGCAGAGTCAGTGTCTCCACTGGGAGTCAACACCCGCCTACATCAGACTATGTATGCACGGGTTTGACGAGAGCAGCTGAATGAATAGGCACGCTAGACACCACTCGCAAGGTGGCTTCGGGGAGATATTTATATCTACACCAACTTCCCCAAAATACCAGCTCAAGGAACAACAACAAAAAAAAAACACCCTTTAAGATACAGGCACGCAGCCTCACAGCTTTAGTGGGCTTGTCGTTGCTCTGGAAGACATTACATCATGAGGTGTGGCCTGAGAATGATCTGGGAACGATTCTCACATTCGTGTCCGGCCCTCGTCCAAATCTCAAATTCCCATCCTTTCACTTCGGCACAAACAACAACCCACATGGATTAAGCTGCGACTTGAAGTCGTGCTGATGAAGGCGAGATGGAGAATGTTGCAATTAAACCCTCATTTGCCTGTGTGGAAGACGTACTTCATTGATTTGATTAGGATATTAAAGACAGCGAAGGGACGGGTGGAAAAAAGGAAGTGAGGGAGGAGGAGGAATGGTGAGAAGGCAGAAGAGACGGAGATGTGTGGGAGTGTAGTCACAAAGTGACTGGCAGTCCCGCTGAGGGCTAGCAGGAGGTGCGTGCACACACACACACACTTATTCATGCAAACACGCTTGCACACATGCAGAGTGGGCCAAGGCATCTGTGCTGGAGACCTGTGTGAGTCAGGCTGACGAGATGACGAGCAGACAGACAGAGAGGAAGACAGAGGAATCGGGCCTGAGCGAGAGAGAGAAGTGATCTTGATGTGCAGCCAGTAAATGTGGCTTCATCACAACAGAGCTGAGCAAGTACATAACTTGTCAGACAGATACACTCGCTGAAACATACACACAAACAGAATGTAATAGCAGAAGGTCAAAACTCAAGCAGAAACAGATTCATCTTTTTGTCTGATAAAGTATTACTTTTTGCACTTGCACACCTCAGTGCAGCACACTTGGGACCATCTACCACACCGCCAGGCACAAATGTATGCAGAAACACAGAGATGGCTGCCTCTGAAAGTCTGTGCTTTATTGGTCGGTTTATTGCATGAGATCTTTTGGCAACACTATAAACAGCTTTATATCATGTGGTACAGAGTGTGTTACAGCTGTAAATTTGGGGAGCAGCTGCATGTTTGCAATTCTATTCACAGACAGTCTCTTTTTCTTTGTCATGGTCACATTCCCTGCTACACGATCTGTTTCTCCTAATAAACTGAGAAACAATCTTTTCTCATACGAAACTATTTTCAATTACTACCTGATAGGCACCCGTTTTTGGAGGACACCCCAAATTCCCCTGTAGATCGGAGTGAGGGCGATCCAAACATTTTACATTCCAAAGCCAACAAAAAGCTTTGAAATAATCCTCCCTCGCTGCACTCAAAGCTCCCCTGCCTGCTATAAATCCATATAAGACCATCAGCGTTTCCGCATCGTAGTGTAAACTGCATTCCAGTGTTGCCCTCAGAGTGTCCGTACTTTACAAAGACGGACAAGACACTCTGCTTCTGTTCACCTCCATTTACATTTTCTCCCCAATATGGAATCATTGCCAAGATATTAGATTAGATCAAACCCTGTAGACACAAATGCTTGCCCACAGACTCTTGCACATACACACAAAACAGACAACTTCCTCAACCAAACTCTGTGACCCTTTGTTTAATCATTGGCCATGTGCGGGGGGTGGGGGTAGGGTTTACTAGGCAGGATCAAAGCAAGCTCAAAGACAGACCAAAATGGTTGGGTGAGCGATATGTAAGTACTGGGGGGGGGGGGGGGGGGGGGGGGGGGGGGGGGGGAGTGAATAAGAGTAAGGAGAGAGAGCTTGAGACAGAGAGGCCAGCTCACTAGTTTAAACTCAAGGCTGTCTGCGTATTGTCATAAAAACACTTCATATGGCGTCCCAACCACATTAAACCTCAATTTATAGGCCGGCCACTTTATTAGGTCTCCAAAATGACTCCAGCCAAATGGGCTCTTAATGAAACATAGAAGTCCGGTGAGAGAGACCTATGCAATGTATGCAGTGTCACTGGGGAGTAAGATGAGGCCGGGCTTTGATATGGCTGAGAGAAACACCAGCCGGGGGAGAGGAGAGGTGGGGAGCTATGTCAAGTAACCCTATTGAAGTCTTTCCGAGAGTGATTAATAGTTGGTGGCATCGCTGTCTTTAAGTCTGACACAGTGTTGCTGTGACTCAGACAAGCTACAAGACACAGAAGCACTCTGAACCGCAAATGAGATTTTGATATTCACCACAGACCGAGCTGTAACAATCTGTTTAATATCACCAAAAATCCTTGGCTGTGTATCGTCCTTTCAGTGCAGTTCCATCCTGTTTTGTCCGTTGTGGTGCACCCAATGATAGGCCTTTTTCTGGCCATAATTACTGTCTGTCTGAAACTGTATACTCAAGAAGATGGGTCAAACCACAATGGCAAACCACAGAGCTAATAATAATGAAAACAGAAAACACATCTTAACCAAAGCCAGAGTTTCGTGTTTATCTCCAAAGAACTTTCTGTCTGGCCACGTCACAGCAGTTGCCATTCCGTCATCAGCCTGTGTCTGGGAAATACCTCCAGGGGTTTCCTCGCGTTTGTCTCAGGAAAATGACGCCACTGCAACAACCACAACAAAGCCTGAAGTCTTCATTGCGGATAAGCGGCACCGGAGCTGCTGTTCACATGCAGGAAATGACTTAGCTGACTCAAATGTGTGTCAGTGACATGGTGCAGTGACCCACTCCAGTTATAAAAATCACACACAGAAAATGACTTATGGTGATGCAAGTCCAGGGGAAGGGAGGGAGCGAGGAGGTGAATCCAGGTCTGAGTCAGAATCCCCTGAATCACTCTTTCATGTCAGCGTCATTATTTAATGAAACCCAGAGGAGGCTTCTCATGAGGAAACATTTGTGTGCAGTGGGAAAGCAAGGTATGCTGGGATCAGCAAAAAGAGACTAGAAAAGAACAGTTTCAAGTGTGCTTGGGGAAAAAGTTGTGCTAATGGTGGCTGTGTGGGCATGTTGTCACCAAGCTTTGAGAAATAGAGTTGACAGGTTTGTGTGCAGAAAAAAAAGACGTTCCATTGGTCATGCATGCTGCTGCCAGCTTTTCAAAGCTGCCCTGGTTGCTTCAACCTTAAAACAAAGCAAAACCCATGGTAGTCACAGTATGCTAATGAATTCTGTCAGATTTTGCTGCACTGTATGAGAGCATCTAGAGATCTCAGATGCAATCGAGTATTTCCATTCCAAATATATCTTGCCCTCCCCTAACATTAAGAAAAAAAAGATTGTTGTCCCCATGATTGTTCTTTCTTATCAGAGGAGGAAACTCTTGCCTCTCAGTCTTTCCTTATATCTTCTTCCTTGTTTTAGTCAAGACTATTTTCCTCTCTTCCTCTGTCTCTCTCTCACTCACACACACGCACACACACACCCCCACCCACAGAAGTTGGACAAGTGCCAGAGCAGGGTAGAGCACGTTCAGGGCTTCATACAATGACTTCGATCGATCTTCCACTCAAATGTCACTTTGCATTGGCCTCTACTTTAGATTGTTGTTCATAGATTTCACCCGAAAAAGGAGCCAAGAGCATGTAAAGACAATCAAATGTGCGCTTGTGTGCATTTCGGCATGTGTATCCTTATCTCGGCTGAGCAGGAGGAACAAGTTCAAAATGATTTGCTACGCATTTATCCTGCCCTAAAAGCTTACCACCCATATGCCCTGTGTGTACATGCTCGCTACTTCTTTTTTTTTGCCCTCGACAAAGGGTCACTGAAAGAAATCAATCATCAGTGTGGCACTGAAGAAAAATGTTCACATTCGTCTCTGCAAAAATAATCAATCTTCATCTATCGTGTCCCTTTCATTTCACATTGACAGAGGGAGTGGGAGGAAAACCAAATCAATAGGAGAGACATGTGTTGTGGTGACAATGACGTGGCTTTAGGTGTGTGTGCGTGTTTACGCAGAGATGTCGAGATCTACACTGACATTCCTGGGATTCCTGAGGCGTTTGGTTTAACCTGAGAAACCCGACAGTGGAAAAGAAGAAAAGAAGCAGAAAAGTATTTCACAAGATGGCAAGAAAAAAAAAAAAAAAAAAAGGTTATGATGGCACATTAACAAACTTGTTCTCACACACTGGCATCGGTATTGTAACGCTGAGCTCGGTGTAATGTTGCTAGACTGTGTATGAACTCTACACGGCCTCCGAGCTGGGGGGGGGGGTACTGTGACTCTGGCCCTCTAAAACCACAACTCCCAGGAGGCTCTGGGGATTTATTGACCACAGGGGCAGTCTGGGAGTCTGGAGCTACCATTGCCTCTAACCAGACCAACTGGGAGAAGAAGCAGAATTAGTACAGGGGAGGCCATAGGGGAGAGTGTGTGTGTGTGTGTGTGTGTGTGTGTGTGTGTGTGTGTGTGTGTGTGTGTGTGTGTGTGTGCGCGCGCGCACTGGAGACAGGTTAACTGCCAGTGTCTGCACACAGCAGAAGACGGGCCAGCGCGCTGCTGCCCCAAACATCCGTTATTTAGGGAACAGCCATTGATCTCTCTCTTTCTCCCTCCCCTCATCTCGTACTCCCCTTTTCTCTCTACATCTGTTCCCTCTCTCTCCCTGTCCCTCACACCTGCTCCCTCTCTCTCACCTCCTCCCCTCTGTCTCCCTTTGCTCACCACTTATTCTGCCTTCCTTCCCTCCCTCCCTTTCTCACTCGCCGCCTCTCCCCTCTCTCCTTGCCAAGCTATATCAGACAGCAGATCGACCACCAGGCAAAATCATTTACACTGAATTAAAAGTCCTGTTTTTTCCTTGCCTTCCCCCGTCCCCTTGTAAGCAGTGGGTCTGTGCAGAGGGGAAGCTAATTTGACTCAGGCTAGCCTGACAGCCTCGCAAGTCGCATGCACAACTTGAAAAGGGCCCTTGGATCTTTTTTCTACTTCCCAAGATTGTTTTCCCATACAATCAATCCCCTTGCGTTTCTGCAGAATGATGTGAATCGCAGGAGACCTGTGTTTTTTTGCCATACAACCACCAAGTGGGAGACTCAGGAATTTTGACGATTGTCAGGGTTTCCCCCCAGTTTGCGATCACTCCCTATTCGGGTGCTCTTTCCCACTAAAGCTGCAGAGTGTGGGGGAGGGATGGTATCCTGTCAGAGAGATCCAGGAATTCTCTGTGTGAGCTCTGAGTACAGTGAGTACTCAGTGAGGAGAGAGGCCGGTACACTGAAGCCATTGTAAGCCAGCCAGCCACCCACACGTGGTGCTGGGCTAGCAGATACAGATACACTCTCATGACTGGAGGGACAAGAGCTGTGTCCCACATCCACACTATAAACTATACACTGTATGAGCATGCTGTTTAGGCAGTTAGTATCCAAAGAAATTAATGCACCTCAATTAGACCTTAAATAGTCTTCTTTGAGTATACTGAATTTTGTCACTTTTCCTGTGAATGCACTACACACTCAACCCTTGCTTAGAACTAGTAGTCAAAGTAAGATGCCAAACTCTTTAGGTGTAGCAGTTGGGTGGTGTGTTCTGTCTGTGTTTAGCTCACACACACTCTCACACACACTCTCACACACACTCTCACACACACTCTCACACACACTCTCACACACACTCTCACACACACACACACTGGTGTGACTCTGAGCTTTTCATTATATCAGCACAGCTCATCACAATGGAGGAGTATGTGCGAGTGTGTGGCTTCGCATCATCTCAGCCTTGCTCATCACAATGGAGGAGTATGTGTCAGTGCATTTACGTGTGTACTCACTGCTCTCCCTCTTGTTCCCACACCTCCATTTACCACCTAGGTCACATCTGCCGCTTTCCTGGCAAAGGGAATGGCTCCTATGTCGATAGAAAGCCTATACAGTAAAAGCAAATATGGCCTGTCGTTTCAAACAAACGCTGCTCGTACACACCTACGCACGCTGTCACTCACTTTGTCGCGCATACACAAACAAGAGTTCTCTGAAATTACCATTTACACGGAATAATGATGTGGTTTGCTATATAGACACAGCATGGTGCCATTTCTCTTTTGTTATCCACGGATAAGTGGGATCAAAGACAGTAGCACCATACTGGGGCAAATGTCAGGTTCTGTTACTACTACTATAAAATAGTAACCATGTACAGCACTGTATGGTTAAAGTCACATTTTGTGAAAAGTTACATCTATTTCCTGGCAATCACACATAGCGCTGGAGAGCTGGGTAGACCAAACTCAAGAGGTCGTGGACGTGACTACTTTTTGGAAAACCAGTGGTGACGTAACAAAGATTTTCCCCTCTCTAAGGTCTTGATGTTTATTAGTGATGGAGGCTTTTCTTGCAAGTTGTGTCATAATGAAACCAATCTGAAATCAGGTTGTCTTCCTGTCAGTGCAGCCGAGGAGGAGGGTGTAAAGATGATGACTAAAATTAAAAAATGATCTGAAAATGATGTTTTGTACATTCGACTGAAGCTAAAGATACAGTAGCTCTTCCGTTCATCTTGGAAAACACAGGAGCAGATACACATTTAGAAAGCCAAATTTAAAATGTCTTCTGGTCTAAGGACATCGTACAACATTGATGTTTAAAGTAACTATTTTTTACCACAATTACCAACACGAACATTCAAAGTATTTTGCATGACCAAACCACAAGAGGCCGAGCAGGAGGCCCCTGCACTATCCCTGGGGAAACCCTGTGCATGTCTGCGTGCCAGGCATCTCTCCCGCTGGTTTGAATAATTAACTTGGGGCCTGTTTATCCTCTGGGCTTATTCAGAGTTGCTGGACCGTTGACTCACCCTTTTTAATTCCTTCAGGTTTTTGGCTAAAAGTGGGGAGACGGTGCTGGCTCTTATGGGACTGCGCTTTACACACACACACACACACACACACACACACACACACACACACACACACACACACACACACACACACACACACACTTTCTCCTCTTCAGGGTGTGAAAGTTTGCGGTTTGTGGCGGCCAAGTCATTTCAGAAAGAAAACAAAAGACAAAAGACTCCTTTGCAAGACAAGATGATGCACAGCTTCTCTGATCTGTTCCCAGTTACCCAAAACATGGGGATTTCTGCTACTTTTCTGTGTACGTGCTTTTGAGTCCGAGTGTAGGGTGTAGACACAGAGTACAATACAGACATGATGAGACATTTGTATGAACAGGAGTGACAGTAATAAAATACCTCATAGTTATGATAACAGTCACAACGTGAAGTAACACACTGTGTTTTTCCAAATTTTCTATACTTTTCCCTTTGAGATATGTTAAAATCTTACTAATGCTGACGAGAGTTTTGTCAGATACAACCTACACTGAAGGTTTCAGGGTAGCAGACAGTCCGGGTGAAAGTGAAAAACACTGCCTTGTCACTTCCCCCCCCCCCCATGCAGATTAGCAAAAACACACAATACAGATAACATATATTCAAAGTTTTCCTGAGCTGAAGTTACTAAGAAGAGGGGGTGGTAAAGAGCCTCAACAAAATGCCTGCGTTTCCGAATCAATGTTTTATTGACGTGACTGGTAGCGAGCAGCAGATTTTATTGTATTTGGCAGGGCATTGATTTGAACACGTGCTGATCTCTCTGCTCATCTATATTCATTTGGACGCTTAAGGCATCTTAAAGAGACCGAAGGAGTAAGGGCGCTAGTGGTCAGAGGTATGCACAGACACCACTCTAAAGAAAGAAAAGCACCGTTCTTAACATGTTGCTCGGACGAATACGGCATATGCACAGTATGTAAACACTTAACAGCATGTTGTTAACACGTAGCTTTACTGTGTGTGTGTTCAATCAACCAACACTTCTACAACCACAGAACATCAGTTAGCATCTAAAGAAAATGTGGGTTGAGACGGCCGCTTCTTGTGCATTTGAACCATATTTTTACACACACACACACACACACACACACACACACACACACACACACACACACACACACACACACACACACACACACACACACACACACACACACACACACTAACTTGCATTTGAAGTGTGTTTGCTTGCGTATGGACAAACTCCACTAAATATGCAAACATAGTTCAACAAAACGCAGCTCTTGTATAGTGTACAACATACCCAAGGACAAAGCTCAGCAGCCATTACGAAGCAATCTCCAGCTCTGGTTTCACTTCCCATTAGCCATTCAGAGCCATGACAATACCCAGGGGGAGACTGTGCAGCCCTGGCTTTTCCCCTCTGCCAAGGCCCTCACATTAGTCAGTTCTCTCTATATATTTATACCCCATCAACTCTTCCAGAAGTCCCATGTTTTGCAAGATGATTATATTTTTCAATAATTGTCTGACTAAAATTGTCCGCCTACTTTCTCTTCCTGTAGTAAGGGGAAAAGTGTGTGAGAAGAGGCAGTCAACCTCCAACCTTAGCAACCCTGGGGAGGCATCATCAAGGGCACAGAGGTCATGTTTGGAAATGGAAGTTACCATGCTGTGCATACAGTAATACATGTGCCATAGAGTTACATGTTGTGTGTACAGAGTGCTTAGTATCCCATTCCAAACATGACCAGAGTTACGTTTTACTTGCAGGTAAGTATTCATGACCGACTGACTGACCTGTTCGTACTCTTACAGAATGAAAAAAAATCCTAAAAAGAAATACGGAAATTCAATCTTGCACATTCGGAATAGTGTACTGTAACATGATTGCACTGCCATGATCTTATCCTTGCCCTGTATCCCTGTCCCAATGGCCAAGTCAGTCTTACCTTACCCGTGCCCTGAGCCCCCAACCCTCTTCCCCCACCTCCGGTCCCAGATTACCCATCAATCCCATTTTATTCCACTGGCTCAGGCAGCCCACCAATCAGACGACAGGATAGGGAGGAATATGATAGTGGATTGGCTTGTAAGAGGGTGGAGGGGGGTGGAGCAGCTCAGCCGTCCCCTAACAACAGCAGCGTGCTGTGAAATGAGTGAGTGAGCACGAGAGACAGAGAGAATTCACTCATCCAATTTCACCATCTTGTATTTATTTACTTCCTCTTTACTTCTTGACTTGGCCTTCGTGCCAGTGCCCTTCTGCCTTTCTCTGAATCTACCAAGCACACTTGCTCCGTCTCAAAAATAGTGCTTTCCCAGTCCAGCACCCCCCCGACTGCTCCCTCGGCTGTCAGTCTGCATATGACTGCTGACTCTGTTGCTCACAGTGACATTGAACAGAGCTCTGCCGGGGCTTCAGCCGTCCCCCACACACACACACACACACACACACACACACACACACACACACACACACACACACACACACACACACACACACACACACACACACACACACACACACACACACACACACACACACACACACACACACACACACACACACACACACACACACACACACACACACACACACACACACACACACACACACACACACACACACACACACGCCTGATGCTGTGGAAGCCGGGGGAGGTCAGGCTGGTTCCTGGCGGAAGGAAACAAATTACACACTGTGCTACACATGCCCACACACTCACACACAAGTGCATATGTGCTTGCACACATGTGTGCACTTGCGCACACGCACGGCTCAACTCGGGTTGAACGGGGTCTCTTCGCTGACCTACTTCTTTACTGTCACTCAGAGGCAAACACTAGGCACGCTCGCACTCAACATAAACTCTGCAATAAAGCTGTTTGCATGATGTGAGTGTTAAGGATCAAGAGGGGGCTCTAACCTCACAGCTCCCTCTCCCTAT
The DNA here is from genome assembly GCF_043641665.1 of Enoplosus armatus. Taxonomy (NCBI): domain Eukaryota; kingdom Metazoa; phylum Chordata; class Actinopteri; order Centrarchiformes; family Enoplosidae; genus Enoplosus; species Enoplosus armatus. Next base: position 12,027,695 of record NC_092195.1, read on the forward strand.
CTTTCCTGTGGTGAGGAGACAGCAACAAAAAGAGGCCCCCTTCTGTAGACTAGAGGTGTTAACAGCCAGCTACAGCCTCAAGCAGCCATCTTGTCTGTTTGTTTGTCTGTTTGTTTGTTTGTGTGCGTGAGAATAATAGAATGACAGTTAAAATGAGAAGCAGAAAAAGGTCTGGAAAGTGTGTGTTATTATCACACAGGGTCCTTTTATCCAGTGTGAATGTCATCATTTTTGATGTTTGTACAAACCACATCTTTACTTCTGTCCTACGATCCTCTTTCAACAGCGAGAGATCCTTTTTCATCACAGCTGTGGACAGCTCACCACATCTCCATACAGACTGCTTTCAGCCAAAAACGACCTTGACCTCTGCCGCCTTACTTAAAGTAATTCCTTTTAGAAATAGAAAACGTTTGTTCAAAACTGATAGAGAAGGCTGTAGCTCTGCCAAAGCCTCTTCTTTTCTGGAATGATATCAAGCACAAAAGTGCTTCAAGCATTATCAACCTTGTCTTGGCCTCTGTCTGGGCCACTTGTTGTTTGTTTGCAGGTTATTACTAACACCTGAAAAGTGAACTCTTAATTCTTGTGTTGTAAACGGTCTTTCAACACATAGTTCAGCTTTAAGTCAACTGCCATTCAGTCAAGATAAGCAACTCTTGGATTTCAGTCTATGAATACAGACCAAGTCACTGGTATACTCAGGAAAACTAGCACAAACATCCTGCTATTCAGATCCCTTATCATCATCACATAACCGTTTCCATACACTTCATTTTTGTTTATGAAGTCCTGGCTGGACACAAGTTCAAGAAAGTGCGAGTGCAAGAGTTTCACGCCCTAAAATTAAGAGATATTTGGGAGGACCTTCTGCATCAGAAGCTAGTTAAACACAGAGTTTCAGGTGGTTTCCAGATAGAACTTGACATAGATATGAAGTCTGGCTAAATCAATGCAGTGTAACATTACCATGCAGCTGTGGTGTATTTTTTTTGAACGACATTGTGGTTTGTCACAGTCATGGATTCATAGCTCGTTGATCTTAACTGTTTGTGCCATAACACCTGCAGCTAAAAACAGGTGAATATGAGAGAGGAAGAGAGGTGTTTCCCAGACACACAAAGGCCTTATCACAGGCCTCCAACCACTGCGCGCACACACACATACACACACACACACACACACAATGCAGGAAGCCCACAGAGGGGGGAAGCATGTGCCCATTGTCAGGGGGTCTCATGAGCCCCCCTGCTCTTTTAGCCCTGACAATAGCTGCATTGATAACACCTACCAGCCAGAGAGATACAAAAAGAGAGGGAGAAGGCACAGAAAAGGGACAAAGAGAAATAGAAGGAAAAAGGCATTGCAGCCTGTCAATGGATATCCAGTCACTTCCTTGCCATGCAGAACATTTTTCCCCATAAGGAAAGTGAAGTGAAGAGAGCAACTTTTCTCTCCTCTCATTAGACAAAAACAGTCCACTCCTGAAAAAAAAGCAGAGCTACAGTGAGATGAATGGAAAAAAAGAAAGCAGTGGAGGTGGATATAACTCGATAACACTGCATTGGTTATCAGTCAGCCAGTCAGTCAGCCGCTGATGGGTGAGGTTGGGCACACTCAGAATAAACTCCACCAGTGAGTGACAGCCGCCTTCATAAATCAATCCATTTGACAAGTTATTCATACATCAACACCCTCGTTTATGGAAATCATATGCAAACTCGCTGTCGAGCACTAGACGCATTTACAAGGGTCTTATCCAATTCCCCCACAAGATCATTTGGTGTTCTTGCAGTGTGGAAGAAAAGAGATATTTTTTATGGCAAGATTTTCACTGACGAGGGGAGTGAATGATAAACTGCACTAGCTTGGAGATCTGCAATTTAAACATTTCTTAGTAGAAAAGAAGGAAGATGGAATAAAAGCCAAAAGCAGCTGACATTAAGCAGCAGAGATTGGAGAAAAATACATATACACATCCTTATGATCTTGCAACCACAGGCAGAATTCTGGGGCTCATGTCAACACCTCACTCCAGGCCTGAAACAATAAATATCTAATCCGCGTCATGTTACAGGGCCCCTGTGCAGCTCTGGGCCCCCTAAATTGATCAGCAGCCCTCCCCCCGACCTGAGTAAAAAACGCTCACCTCAACAACCTCTTGTATTTTCCAGTAATGATACCACAATGAGGGTTCTGTGTTAAAAAACAAGCCCTTGACTTAACTCGTTTAACTATAATAATTCAATGCAATGAGGTACCAAACACTTCTCCAGTTCCAACAGCGCTGATCAGGAGAAATGGAATGTCATACAAGCCAAAGTCGACACAGAGATTAAAAATTCAATATAGGCCAAGTCACTCGATATCACAACAATCATATTTCAGCCGCGCTAATCAAATTCACAGGCATGACCTCTGGGGTATATTAAATGTGTATATAACATGTGTCATCTCTCAAATGTTTTGCAGGGGAGATATACATCTACACTGGTAAATACGGCGTTAAAAACGGTGAGCCAGCAGCAGTCGCAGTAGCTACAACAAATTTGCTCCCAATAAAAAGGAGCAGTGGGTAAATTTCAGCATGCAGCTTGCCAGAACCACGGGAGGGAGACTAAATGATTATGTTACAACAACATTGCTCCAGCTCTCCGAAAACAACAATCACGGTCTAGGTAGGATATTGCGGCCGAGTAAAATTAAAGGGGAGTGGGCACGAGCCAGACTGAAGGAAGGAGAGTGGGAGACAGATTTTATGGAGATCAGTGTGTCTATGACTGTGCTGCAGAGAAAGCAGAGTCAAGCAACTAGCGAGTAGCCAGCTTCGAAATTCATACATCCTCTTTATGAGTTGACAGAAGGAGGAGGCAAGAGAGAGTTAAGCTCCTTCTATGTCCAAGCAGCTATGACAGACTGATCCTGTGCAGAAAATGACCCGTCAGTCAAACTCTGTTTGTGCCTTTTCAACAAGCCAAAGTTTAAACCCCAAACGACAACACTGTGTTGCACCACTGGGGACGAAAAGAAAACTCTGCCTGCGCTGTGGCCTGTAAAGGGTTAAACGGCAGCAGGCTGAGCCTAATGCAGATTGTCAGGGAGATAAGATTACCAGTTAGTGTGGTGGTTAATGGAAGCCACCACAGCCCTCCGCTGATAGTTGACAGGAAAGGGAGGAACTGGGCCTGACCACGGTCACATAAGTACCCCATTCAGGCTATCACAGTGACGTGAGGTCAACCTGTATCCATGGTCAACACACATCATCCAAACTGGCTTCACAACCTCCCTCCGGACCTGGATTGAACACAAATTCTACCGCGCTTTAGTTAGATTAAAGTGAAACTTTAATGTTACACATGGTTGAATAACATAAGTGAACATAAGTGAGTTTCTTACTTGTGCAGCCTGTTGCAGATCAGTCTCTGAACCACAACGGCCAAAAACGAAACTGTGAAATAAGATCCTTTTAAAATGGGTTAAAGGTGCTGAGCACACATTCAGTAGACACACACATATTCTTATCTCCAGTGTGAAAATGGTACAAGACAGACAGAGGCTCTTTCAACTGAAGCAAAATGTGGCATTTCAGGTTATCTTCAGATATCTACATTTGAATCTAGTTTTATACAACCACATCCCATGTTTAACAGACCAAAACTATATTTAAAGAGGACCTATTATGCTATTTATACTAAACACTAAACATTTCCAAAGTTGCCATATAATGAGGTAAATGTATGTAAACGTAATCCCTGTGAGCCAAAAGCTCAGGCTGCAGACTGCTCTGAACGCTCCGTTTCAGTTTTTTCAACCTCTGTGTCTATCTGACATCAGATAGACACGGATGTCCTTACATGGTATCTCTGCTCCAGGCACAGACGAGATGTTTATGTTTATGTCAACGTTGCTTAGTAATGTTAGGTTTACAGTTTGCCTTTGCCAATCAGAAGAAAGTGGGCTTTTGGGGACGGGGGGGGGGGGGGGCTGCAGATAGTAAACTGCATGAAGTTGAACACAATATTTTTAATACAATGCAAAATATATGAGATGAAAAGCACAAAACAAAAGCAACAACAGCTCGAACTGTTCAAAAAAGGTTAGTCAGGATCCCAAACAATATTGAAAATTACTGTGCAGATTCCAATTGCTAAACAACATCTAACACGTACTGTGCTTCACACTCAATTTACAATGCAGCACAACTGCTCATTTACAACTCACCTAGACCTCATAGTGCTACATCCAAAGCCTATTTTCTCTGTATTCTGCTGTGTCCAACATCTTAAGCCTTTTAAAGCCTCAGTTTGTTTGTGTGTGTGTGTGTGTGTGTGTGTGTGTGTGTGTGTGTGTGTGTGTGTGTGTGTGTGTGTGTGTGTGTGTGTGTGTGTGTGTGTGTGTGTGTGTGTGTGCGTGTGTGCACGTGTATTGCTGTATGACTGCAGATTACACACAAAGTGTAGCCAGAGAACGTTATGAAACAAAGCCAGGGCTTAGGTAAGGGAGTTCCTCTGCTTAGGGAGTGCAGACCCAGGAGTCCATTCCCTGGCACAACCGCTGGCACAAAAAAAAGACAAGAGGCAATTAAGAAATGATTTTCACCTCACAGCTTGGGACAAAAAACCCTCGTACCTCACCCTACCCTCACCCTTGCTCCACTCACTATACTATCGCACACAAAGGCAAAGCCTCTGGGGCCTAAGGGGCCCAGAGAAAGGGGAGAGAAGACTGACCGAGTGTGTGTGTGGGGGGGGGGATAGTGACACAAGGTAAAGGAAAGATTGTGTGGAAAAGCAATGGAACAGGCAGTGTAGATAGAGGTGGAGTGGAAAGAGTGTGAGAAAGAGGTGAATAATGGCGTTGGTACAGTGGGGATGAAGAATGAAGGTGATGCATGAGAGGCGATTAGATGGCGTAGGTGTAGCTTGAAACCCACGGGGGGGCTCCCACACATGTATTGTAGACTATCACTGGTAATTGACCTTAAAGGGCACCTGGATGGAAAGTGAAAAAAAAATAATATAGGTCCAAACACAGAGAAGAAAGGAGGTAGCTCAACACATGTCACTTATACCAGCTCAAGCTCAAGACGCATGGGTCGAGCAGGGGTAGTTGCATCACGAATGCAAGAGATGTTTTGTCGGCGCACTTACATGTAGCAGTAGCAGGTTTGTTGTTGAGTCACTCGGCTAGCTGGTAGTCATCTACAAAATAAATAACTTAATTACCGGATATATTCTGTCTGACTGTCTTTCAAATACATCCATCAATGATGTTGTCAGCATAACAAACCCAGATAGATTGAGTTAGATATCGAGTTTCTCACGCTCACACTGCCCACCCTGGTTGTGACCAATGCTTCATATTACTGGCTGCGTCTTTTCCTGGAAAGACCAAATTTTTCCAGCCTGTATGAATATTATGGGCTGATTTGAAGTCTTGGTATAGAATATATTGTCATAACGACACACATGGTTTATCTCCTGACTACAGGCAGACTCATGTACTTAAAAGGGTTAAATCACCCAAAAGGTTTTGTTTTTTGTTTGTTTGTTTGTTTGTTTTTTACAAAAAAAAGCATATCACACACCTCTATAGTGGTATCTAGCCATACATGTAATTTTGGTTTAATGTGCTGAGGTTTTGAGCTGTTCGTCTGCCACCGCAATAAAAGGAGGTGAATGAAAAGATTTGTGCTACTCAAAGCACTGAAAATTTCAATCAGAAAACTCAACAGCAATGTGTATTTACAGAAACCATGTCCTTTTACTGCTGTGGACGGTTTATTGGGACTATTTCTTCAGTGGAAGGACACAGTCCCAATGAAACCTCAGCAGATAAAAGCGAAACTGTCTGCACAGCTGAAAACCACTAGGGGTGACTGAGAATTTTTAGTAATACAGGGTGAACTGACCCTTTATTATCATTTAGTTTCAAGTTGTTTGGTGCCAACTAACATCCACAAGACGTTCTGACTGCTGTTATAAATACAGCTACTTCATTAAGAATTACATTACAAACATTAAGAAAAACATCGCAGGGATCAGTTTTATGATGGAACGCACTACAGTGGCTTAAGTAGATCTATACCTGCTACTGCTCACTTCTTGTGTCATATTTGTTAGTGCCTTTGTATTCCAAGCATGAATAAGACGTATAATGAATTCATGTATCGCTTCTCCACCTCAGGAACACGACAGGAATTCAAAACCAGAATTAAAAACAACTGTCATATCTGACTGAATGGTATGAGTAATATGAAATTCCACTCTTGATTTCAGTGACTGAACGGCGGGGGTGTTTTTGTCAAAAAGAAAATGACTGTCGATAATGGTAAAATAACTGATCTACTGTCAGGAAATGGGCCAACATCATAAATTGTGAAAGCTTACCAGTTTCTTACGACTACTGAAATACTAAATAACGAACAGTATTAACAAAAACACAAATCTTGTATTTTCTGAAGGGGCTCTACATAGATTATGAATATATTATCAGTTTTACTGTGTGCTTAGAGGCAACACTTAAAAGTCTTAGAAGAAATTTAAGTCTTAAATTTGTAAAATTCTATTGCTAATTTTTTTTAAAGAAAAAACACAAATACAGCATAACAACTTTTGTACATAAAATGTCCCTTCTCAACTACATTTTCTGAGTTTCACAGCTACACACTTGATTTCTCTGACTCACATGATGGCAAGACAGATCTCGTAACTTCCCCAGCATGCAGCCAGGAACCAGATGCTCCAACAACAATCTAACTTTACTCTTCATCTAGGTCCACACCCTTGTGGGCTAGCTCTGAAACAAAGAGGAAGAGATGTTTGACTTGCTCTGAAACCTTGTCAGCCTGTCAGTTTCTATAGAAACCTGGGGGTGGGAGGTATAAGCCCCCCCCTCCAATCATACATGGCCATCCCACACACACGCACACACACACACACACACACACACACACACACACAACAGAGGCATAGAGAGAAGGGTAAAGAGGTTGGGGGTATACTCTCTAGTCACCATGGTAACTTCCTGCTAGTTGGCTTACAAATTATGTTTACTCAGAGTTTGTTTCGATTTTCTCTTAAGTGCTAACCAACACCTGCATTACTCGTTTCAAATGTGTGAAAGTGAATATGTACGACAGTCAGGCTTGGATTCAACCAGTAGTTATCTCATTTCCTTTCCACATTCTCAAACAATTAAATCTAAAAACAGTCAGCCTTTGTGATGTGCATGTGCTTTTTCAGGAGCTGCATTTTGTATAGAGAGTTATTTTTGACAGAGATCAGCGAACAGGCCTTGCCTTTACTGCCGTCACTGTGGATATTCCACTTGAGATGGTGCCTAATTTGATTATTTCTATCCTCATGGATTTCTTCTCCTTGACGATCACAGGTTGTGATTTCCAGGGTTGGCCCTCTCCCCCCCGGGCCTTGTGATGTTTGATCCAGGGCCAGGGGAGGCCGGCCAGACATTCAGCCCAGACTCTGGCGCCCTTCCCTCAGTGTACCATGCACTCTAGCTCCCTGCTGTGAGGCCTGGAGGAAATCACGCAGCCAGGAGAATTATAAAAGCCCTCATCTATTGAGCAGAGGTTAAAAACAGGGGGAACAATACCTTTGACTCACAGTCTGCGTCTCTCTGTGGAAAAACTTAAAAAGCACCTATTGCTCAAAAAAAAGAGAAAAAAATCAATAGGCAAAAAAACAAAAGAAAAATCAATATTCCTGTACTGACTCTTGTCAGTTCATACTGCTTTTCATTTATGGGAATAAGAACAACCCCAAGGACACCCCCGAAGTGCCTCACATAACAAGATTACAATAAATAAACTTTTAATGTCACAGCAGATATAAACAATTCACTATAAATAAAAATGTTAGTAACAGCACAAAATAGACATTGAAAACATCAAATTGTTTGCAAAGGCATTACAGCAAGGACAAGATTTACCAAGTGCAAAATGACAACCCCAGAGGGCCAGATTATGTGTGCGCGCATGTTAGTATGTTGGGGTGTGTGTGTCTGGCAGGGTGGTGTTAGTGGGGGTTAATACACACAGCTGTGTAAGATCAAACTGGAGAGGATTCCAAAGTTTCCTTTGGCAGACCAAATCAAAACAAAACGGATGGAAGAATGCGAGATGCCGACGGAGTGGGAGACCGAGAGAAGAGAGCTGCGAAACCGCCAACAACCTAATCATGTCGCTAAGCAGTCTGATCTTTCAAGCAAATGATTATCACATGCAAACACACATACTCAGTAAAATTAAAACTGAGTGCAATGACAAGGGAACAGATCCTGCCGATCGCACATAGGCTCCTCCTCTGCAACTGTGAGGCAATTCTGCAGCTATACGCCCGCTTCTTCCGTCCTCTCTCCAGCGCTATCCCACAGAAAGCTCCCAACGCTTCTTGCCTCTCTTTGTAGCTGCGCTGAGTAATAGAGCGAACGAGTTGAGAGGGAGGAGGTGAGATAGAGTGGAACAGAGGAAAAAAAATCCACTCAGTATTCTATTACAAGACAAGATGGGGGGGGAAGTAATGTGTTTCTCATGGCGGGTGGAGGATGGGGGTGTTGGGATAGACGCAAACTGAATGTTTATATATTGACCTGCGAATCAAATAAACCGTTTATTCTGCCTCTTACAGCCCTCAACCACCCACCACCGCTACCTCCTCATTCCTCCCGTTTTCTCACATGAGAGCTGACACGGGAACCAGCACATCCGACAATTCAGCAGCAGCAACGATACCCTTCCACCAATCACGTTGCAGCATTAAAATATGCTCTTGTCCATCCTCCAAATACAGTTTGGCGGGCGGAATTGATACCAGTGAGGGCCAGATGCAGTTACCACCTTTTCTGTAACCTGTCATTTTCCTCTAAATCAGTCAGAAACCACAAGATATAAAACTACTATTCTGCCTTGAATCTATACGCTTTGTAGAAAAGCTCTTTGCACCACGTCACCATCACCAGAAATTAGGCAGCAACAGTGGTCACCCAGCCACTTTGCTCCACTGGCTCATTACTCCCCTGGTTGGGGGGGGGGGGCCTGCCACCCTGAATTAAGGCCTCCCTCGCAAGGGGCCAAATGCTTGGTGAAAAGGGTTGCATTCGAGAGCGCTTTAACAGAAGGGAGGTCACCGTTCCACAACTAGTCATGCACGTTGGAGAGCCACAAATGACTGTCGTGAAAAAGTGGGACAATGATAGTCACATATAAAAAACAAAAATTAAAAAAAAGTTATCACAGGAAAATACCCTCTTGAGAGATTAAATGAGAGAGCAATTCATCGGCCAAGGCAGCGCTGTGCCAAAGAGGGCCTGAATAGAGTGGCCAGTGGCTTGTTGGCAGGAAGAAACAAACTGCTCCATCATAAAAAGAATGATTCATAGATTACTGCACTTGGTAGAAAGCTTGTGAGACCGTAACGCGTAGCAAGAACAGTTATGAATGTACACTGAGTGGTAAAACTGAATAGTGTTCCCGGACTGAAATCTGATGACACTGTACAGCCAGCTATCTTCACAGAAAACATGATAAGTCAGCATATAGCATTTTCTTAGCAAAACTTCAGGATTTCCTGATCTTAGCATCACAGTCAAGACATTTTATGATGTTGCCAACAGAGTCTTACTGGCATATGTTTGACAGTGAAACTGTGGTATTCCAGGCAGAAAGAGAGGGAGTAATGGAGAATCGATATACCAACTGAGCCTCTGCTCTGTTGCTTCATCCCCCGAGGCTTAATTCACTGGATGTGTAAAGACGACGATGTCACAATAGGGGATCAGATGGGATTGACCACAGGATGAAAATGTAAGGAGTGTTTATTAAACTGATGTAGCTGAGATGAAGAGAGGGGAGAGGGTGAGCAGAGATCGGTCAAGAGGTTGCTGGAGAGATGTACGTAATGGTCATTAAAAGCTAATGCCAGATTAAGCTACAATAGCTTGGTGATTCAAAAACGGATGAAAAACAACCTAATGCCTCCTATTTCAGCTTTACAGAGCTTAAAGGGAAGCCCAGGGCTAAGCTGAAATTTGAACTAGAAACAAAAGGCATCTGAAGATTTGATATTTTGTGTATTTGTCTGAAATAAATACATATTTGACTTGCAGAAAGATAAGGTAAATAAATTAAAAAAACTAAATAGTTTTCATTCTACTATTGCTAATTGTCCTTCATGGGCCCCCATAAAGCCTGCAAGGCCAAACCAAAGACAAAGCTAAAGTGTTGATTCAGCTTCATAAGGATCCTGAACGGATAAGCTGTGGCAACCACTCACTCATTCACACACACACACACACACACACGCATGAGTGAGCATGTGTGTTCACATACACACACAGCCTCTCAGGGCCTGACCAGCTGTCCCCCCCCACCCCCATCTCCATCCAAACCCACAGGAGCAGGAGGATATAAATCACTCGGCAGAACGAAGACGCGCACAGAGGGAACGCACGTGGTGTACGTGACACACACACGCCCCTGCTTGCATTGGCTGTCCACAACTGCACTGTGTCCAACCATGCCTTGTGTCCAACTACTGGAGCATATGCTGTAAAACACACCTATACAGGCCTACACACACATACTGTATAACAAAGACGGTCACACCCAGTTTTATGTAATTACTCCAGTAAAAATGCAGTTGATATTCACAAGACTCCTTGGAAGGTTGGCCTTAAAACCGGTTTATCTTACCTACTGACTGCAGGTGCACACCTAAAGACCTTTACCTGTGTGAGTGTGTGCGCTGGTGCCAGCAAAGAGCCGGAGATTGTGCTCAATGTCAACAGCTGATAAGAGAAAAGGTCATATTGCATAATAGGAGTTTGTGCCGTGTGTGTGTGTGTGACATAATGCTGTAGAAAACAAATGCAAGAGAAGAAGAGGGAGGCAGAAACTGTAAAGGGTAAACAGGGAGAGAGTCTGTATTTATGTCGGAGAAAAGAGCTGAGTGGTGATGCATTTGGCCGCCGAACATCCAAATTGAAGCCGGCAGCTCACAGAGCGCCTGTAATGATGCAGTAAACTCTCTGTTGGCATAGCAGACTTTATTTAAAGTGGGGGGAAAAAGGCTCCCTTCTCCTCATTTCGGCACAAACTTAATAAATACATAAATAAATAAGGCTGAATTAAAAAGGAGGCCCGGCTCGCCAAATTCACTCCCAGAAATTTTTCTGGCAGTGCTTGTCGAGTCGGCAGGCCCTGCGAGAGGAGAGATGAGGCCAAAGGGACATGAAGCTGCGCCTGCAGCGTGGGAAGGACTGCCTCTTCCCTGCTTTAATACATGAACTGAGGCAACGTTCACCTGACATCACCTGACAAATTTCGAAAAGAAAAGTTAGGCTGCAGAACACATCTGGTTATGTGTTGTGTATTTTTCTGTTTTAGAAATGTTGTGAAGTATATAATATGCTTTATGTCTTCAGTGCACAGTGTGAATGACACACAAACTCTCGGTTTGTTTCAGCTATTTTCCATTGTGTGTAAATTGCTGGCAATCTTCATAAGGACTTTTTATATTCTTGGCAGTTACTTTTATGCCATGCTGATACAGTTTGGCAACGTAATCAAAGTAGCCCTGCTTTGATTTTTTCCCCATTGGAGAGTTAAAAAAAAACAATAAAGCAGGGTTACTTTCAAATTAAGAAGTATTATCCTCTGTTGCCTTTTGTTTAAGACTATCCCTGCCACATCCTGCTGGTTTCAAACTTGAAACACTCATCACTTTACATTCTGCATGGGTATACATTCATAGAAAAACTGCCTTGTCTAAAGCGACGCTGACAAAATGAACAAGCACATATGGAAACCACTTTTATCTTTTCCCATAGTGCCTTTCACAGGTTCCACGTGGAACGTAACCATAGTGAGCGTGGTCAAATAAACAAGCAGTAAAACGTTGCTTTTGCCACAGTACACTTTGGTTTGCCCTGGTAGCCATAGTGACAAGGAGGTTGCAAAGTGAACCCTGCCATGTTGCACACGTGAGGAGAAGGGAGCTTATGAAAGAATAATTTGCATTGAAACATAAGGTTAAATGAAGCGCATTGAGGCTCAGGCACGGTGAAAAAACAACCCTGTGACCCTCTCTTCATGGTCCTACATGAGGCCCACATTTCATTTGGACAGCCCAAGAACGAGAGAGCGAGACAGAGAGACAGGGAGATAAAGAGAGGAAAAGGAGGAGATGAGGGGGAGAGTCTGTGCCTTTGCACTCCCCATTCTGCCCCAGCTCTCTATTTTTGTTTCCTCTTTTTGTGCACGCTCAACGCACACACTCACAGTGCAATGGATTTTCAACTTGGCCCTCATCAGTTGTGCGCCTGATGAAACAAACACTGACAGCCTCTTTACATTTGTAAAGGCCCCTGCAGCAGCTGTGCTTGTCCCACACACACCCCCACACACACACACCCCATGCGTGCACACAAACATGCTCTCCCACACACACACACACACACAACCTTTGAATCAGAGGCCTAGCCCCAGCTGGGGCCTACAGGAAGAGCCGACTCTGCACAAAATGGCCCTGGCTGCACTGAGCTGCGCTCTGCCGTGCTCTCCTGCTATTCTCGCTTACACACATTCACAAACACGCGCACACACACAGACAGACACAGTGTGTGCCATGTTTCGTTAGACAGAACAACACTGCCACACATTAGCGCTTACTACCTCAGTCATTACACAGCACATACCCTCATCCACTGGCTTGAAAGGCACCAAAATAAACCTACAAAAATGCTTTTTTTTCATCATTTTAATGGGAGCACAGAGAGAATGTGTTTGCTTGCTCCTGCAGCGTCACTCAACGTGACATTAGTGACGAAGCATCTTTGGGGAAAAAACTGACAGGGCAATTTGGCTTCTCTTTTTGGTTCCGTTCACATCGGCAGCCATCAATTCTAGTAGAAAATGGTAATTGCCTTGTTTGCTTTTATCAAGGACTCATCCCCCTTTTTCAATCATTTTATGACTGATGAATTTTAATATCATCCACAGATAGTGGCTGTTTGTTGAGTGCTGCGGGTGGGGGCGGAGGGGTAACAACTCACACTCGTGTTTCAGGGGAAATGGTTAAGCCAAGCATGTATAATTGTCTTACGCTAATTAAGGGGGGATAGGAGAGGGGGAGGGGGGATCAGTAGGGGCCAAGAGTCCTGTCTCAAAGCCTGGAGGGGGGCTTGGGGATCTGGACTTCTCCAGGTTGTTGTAGAAATGCACATTTGTGAGCCTTATTTGGTCCGGACCAGACTTTATGCATTAACTGCAGCTGCTGAAAACACATGACAGATGTGACACACATGCACACACACACACAGGACAGAAACATGCATCCTGCAGTCGGGCACACAGACAAACCATTTCCCCCAGCCCTGATGGTCTTATGAATAGACCAAATAAAAAAAGCCCATCCAATTTTAGAGTGTGTGACACTGTTGGCCACCGTAGTCTGGCTCAATTTTAAGTGGGGACTTTAGTTTCAGTTAGTCATCGATTCTATGGCACATCCTGTTTCCTCAATTCAGAGGGAGACTTACAAACAACTTCACAAAATCAAAAACAACCCACTGCAATTAAAGTATGGTTAAGTTAATGTTAAAGTAACTGAAACTACTTGGTCATTGGAAGCCGCTCTGACTATGACAAAAGACACTATGGTATGTTAAACATCTAGTACAAATGTTATACACAAGAGACTGGGATGCAAATCGCCATGTTAGATTCTGTGTTTTATGTCATTTTAAACATCTGTCTGTCTTCTTTGGGATGACTCACATGTGTGTTGCTTTCCAACAAATAAATGTTAAGGCCCATACATTTCAGATGTGTTGAGAAGAAATGTGTGTTGCCAATAGGAGGATATACAGATGTGTTAGAATGACATCATCTTATTTTTAAAAGAGGGGATTTTTTTCAATAAGACAACTTCTGGAGTGAAATTTTCTTGATGCTGTATCTATTTGTTCATACTTTTACCAGGACCAGTCCAGTTATGTGGCAGAAACCCCATGGATACTTGTAAAACTGAGAAAAATTCAGACTACTGTAAGCAGAAATACTCAACAATCCTTTATTTTACTGCACATGAAATACACTTAATTCCGTATACTTGAGGGAAAACCCCCCATTTGAATTAAGCTGCATGCAAGATTGCATGGAAACAATCATCTGTATTTAGTCTGCTTGCTCCTACAAACCTGTTGCTCAGTTTGGCCTTTTGCAATAATTCCCATCAGCACAAAAGAAATGTGACAAATTGTTCCGTTTTCGACTTATTCAGCAACCAAACTGCCAGCAGGAGTTAACACACTTTTTAAAAAGACACTCCACGTGTTGTTTGGACGGGAGTGGGGGCGGTTAGCTCTGAACCAGCTTCAGAGCATTAATAGACATGATATGCCGAGTGCAAATAAACGCAACACTGTGCCCATCAGGCGCGTGACTATAATTCACAACAACAATCTATAAATTAATCAAAAAGAAGTGCAACAAACTTTAAAGCCCAGACACAGAGGCCCGGCCGGCGTGTAGTCTTCATGAAAAACCATACATGACAACTTAGTCGAGCGATACGCCGAGTCATTCACTTTGCAAGATTAAAACTCTTTGTTTCATTCACGAGAAGACAAATAGGTGTTCGCCAGACCAAAGCCTAAACCGAGACTACAATTTACGCTGTTTTGTTTCACAGCCCCTTCACCATAAATTCACCAGTGCAGAAAGAAAATGGTTGCTTCTTGGTATCGCTTCATACATGAGCCTCTGCAATGCGACTGAACACAGCCTCTTAAAAAGATTGGCTCGTTCAGAAACATTGTGCTCAACCACACCGACCACGTAATGTGCAGCCTGGTGCGGATTCGGTAGCTGAGGACGAGACCCAAACGCTTGTAAGCTAATCCCCCGTAGTATTGCAAAAATGGAGTTATCCCTCAGCGGGCTGCTGCAATATCTGCTCGCTCACAGAGGTCACACGGAGACCTGCAAATGACTGAGACCCTGCCGGACTTCTCGTTTATAATAGGGCTCATGGCGAAGACAACCGCACAACAACAACGCCAAGAGTGTCCCCACACCGTTTCAAGTGTTGCAAATTGAACGAATTTGCTGAATTGCATGACCCCCTTTCCTCCTGCTCTCCCTCACTCTTTATGGAGAAAATTAAAGAGCCACAACAGTCCGCGAAACATGTCGGTTTGTCAGCGCTAAAGCAAAAAAAAAAAAAAACCCACACAGCGCCAGCAGACACAACGCTATCTTTAACATAAACTCTATACATGAGCTTCGGCATGATGAGGGTGGTTTTACATTCACGAGGTATAGCGCTCCGTTTAAAGCGGAGATAAAATGCTCAGCATGGGACGAAATGGAAGCCGAAATAGCTGAGCCATGGCCGACAGGCTTATGTTCACGGCTCTGAATAGGAAGAAATGGGGAGCGAACAAAAGCCCTTTTCTGAAAACAGTTTGCCAAGTCCTTTAATTTAAAACCTTTTATAGCTTTATCACGTAGCCAGGGCACACTGTGTATCCCCCCACCACGCGTTGAAACGAGTCAAAACGAGCGAAGCAATCCCCCAAAGCCCCCGATGTTCAAATAGCCTAAAACATGTCTGATGTCGAAGAAACGCTGCAACACAGACACTGAATAAACATTGCTGTCTCTTTAAATAAAAAAGCATGTAATTGTTAACACGCTGAGGCAACTTAAAGCCGTTGCCTTTTAAAGGATATTTGACCCAAATAGCACACAAGCTGCCCGATGGTAACCTTCACAGTCCGTGATGAAAGTTTATGCATTTTCATCGAGACGAGCAAGGCAAACTTGAATAGAGCGATTGCATTTGTGAGCAATTTAAGAAAAGATGTGGTTTTTACTTACATATTTCTTTTGAATGATATTCCTCTTAGGTCTTTCCTTGCTCATTATGCAATCCCAAAAAATGTTTGGCTATAGAGAGAATGGCCACATGAATTTCTTTTCTTTGACTCTCGCCTCTCCCGGAGCACCACCAAATGACGATTTAAATCCCCGGCTCTGTAGGAAAAGCTCGCTGGCTTTGCAGAATCCTCCTTCGGTGTTTCCCTTAAACTATTAGGATATAAATCCCCAAATTCAAGGGTCGACGACGGACAGAGACGGACCGAAGCCAAACTCACTCGGGGATAACATAGTCAAAACAAATGCACAACAATAAGTTCCATTCGCCAAAACAGCTCGGCTTCTCGTCTCTGCGCACTCGCTCCCGGCTCTTTTCAAATGCATGAATATACTTGAGGTGATGCCAACAAGTTACATCTTGTTCGAGGTGACGATACGACGTGAAATTAATAAATAAAAATTAAAAATAAAACGTTAGGTGTCACGTCTTTTTTTTTTTAGCTGGAGCCTGCGGTCGACGAGAGAGCTCTCCAGCGGCACTGCTGTACTGACTGAGAGCAGCTCCTTTCTTCCCCAGCCTCAGCCTCTCAGCCTATCACGTCCCTCACCATTCAGCGGCAACTTCAAAACCCCAGTGAGACAACCCTAAACACAAAACACTGCCAAATATCCCTATACCATAGTCTTTTACGGACTTATAGTGTGTTTGTGGACATTGCAATAGACACTTTATAATATTAATTCTGAGGCTTAGTGTTTATGTGGCATTTCAAGGAGACAAGGCTGGTTACAAGTAGGGTTATACTTCTCCTTTGGTGGTAGTATATTAAATACTACGTTATTATAATACTCCTATCGAGATAATGTGTATATAGCCTAAAATCAATGAGAAGTGACCTTAGATTGGTTTTTTTTGTTTCCCTTCATGATCTTATGAGGAACAATCACAAGTTTTTGATATACTGTATTCATGGTATCTGTGGTAGTTTTACTTTTGTTACATTTTAAGCTGCAGTAAGAAATCTCAGAAGGGGCTAGGGGACACAAAAAGTAGTGGATCCCAAATCTTTATGTTAATGGCCGCCCATAATGACCAACCCCCACTCTCCACACCACCCCCACAAAGTTAAACATTAGATTTTGTAAAATGCTGTGCTTTCAGGAACCTTTATCTGAGAAAACTTCAGTTGTTAGTAATACTTTAGCATGGAAAGCCTCAACTATCTGTGTGGTAGTAAACAGAGCAGGGTGTAGTCAATGTTCCAATGAGTACTTTTTACACATTTGTTTCCTGGGCTCATAGTAAAGTACATTAGTAATCTGATTAAGCTCTTCCCCCTGGAGCCCCGCAGGAGAACACCTGGGGGTGTCTGCACTCCACTTTGTGAATTACTGCTCTCAAATAAACAAGCCCTTATCTGTGATTCTCAGTTTTATATCAGAATCAGAAATACTTTATTGACTTTATTGATGCCCGGGGGGGAAATTAGACAATTATATGATGATCACCAAGCTCATCCACACACCTCCAACCCCCTTTGCTCCCATTGAACTGAACACCACGTCCAACAAGACAAAAAATGATTATTATAACACATTGTAGGCCTTATTTACTTTTACCTGCGTGCATAAAGTGGCTGCACATTTTTTCCCTCCAATTTGCATGCACCGATTTTCAAAGCTTACACCAAAATCTTTGAGAAAATGTGTGTGTATGTGGACTCATGCGTATTTGTTCAGGTAATATTCATACTTTTGCGTTATCCACTCTGCTATGACTGTTAACTGACTAGGTGTCCTCATCCCCCTCACTAGAAGTGGGCTCACTGTGTCATTATTCTAATATACTGAGTGGGACGGTTGCTCTGTATGAACCCAGGAGGTAGTTAAGAGTAATGTGTGTGTGTGTGTGTGTGTGTGTGTGTGTGTGTGTGGTGTTACAAAAAGACACAGATATAGATGTAGTCTCTAAGGTAGGACTTTGAAGAGAGCTCTCTGTGTAGAATAATGTTTCTCCATGAACTGCACACTAATTAATATTTTAACCCCTCGTTAGTCAGCTATGACCAGGATTGGTTAAGTCAAAACTGCACGAGGGCTCTCAGCTCGTCCACCACTTTGGTCCGGACTGAAATATCTCTACAACTATTGCATCTCACCAGAGTGGTCTCTAGAGTCCAGCTGAATTTGGTGAACCCCTTACTTTTTCTCTAATGCCACCAAGAGGTTGACATTTGTTATTTTTATTGAAACGCCTCCACAACTGTTGGATGGATTGCAATTTGGAACAGATATTCATGGCACCCAGAGGATAAATCCTGATGACTTTGGTAGTCCCATGAATTTTTCCTGTAGCGCCTCCAGCAGGTCACAGCTTTCACTTATTCTGTGAAATATAGCTACATCTACCAGATGGACAGGCACAACATTTTGTACAGTCAGTCATGGTTCCCAGAGAATGAATCTTGCTCACTTTGGTGATCCCTGGCTTCTCCTGTAGTGCCACCATGAGGTTCAAATTTTATTTTCAGTTAAATGTCTCGACCACCACTCGATGGATTGCCATTAAGTTTGATACAGACAGTCATGTTCCCCTCGGGATGAATTGGACTGATATGTCGAAAGTTTAATTTGTCCCATATTAGTTTATTAGTAATATTAGTTTGCAAAACTAACTAATTAGCAAACGTTAGCAAGCAAACACAGTAGACTAAGATGTTGACATGGTTAAGTTGCCAAATATCAGTGTGTTAGCATGCTAACTTTAGCATTCGCCCAAAGCACAGCACTTGCTGTTGTATGGGTGACCGAGGAGGGGGCGAGTCAGGCGATGAGCTGGTTGGGTTTGGACCTGTGTCGGAAGATTTCAGCATTTTCTCAAAGCATTACTTCAGTGTTACTGATAATTCAGCATTATCAAGGAAGACAATGCTCACTCAAGGTTGAGGGCATTGGAATGTGATTTCAGTAACACTGGTCGTGTTGTCTGCGAATGCTTTTCCTAAAGTTTTCAAGCGTCTGTGTCCGACATTCACACCTTCTTCACGCCGTGATTGGTGTGCAGAGGCAAGAAAAGGGGACATGGTTTGAACTTCTCTCTCTAGCTCTCTTTTTCATTTTTGGCACAACTATTTCACTCGGTTGCACACACTAGTGTAACACCATGAATGTCTTCTAGGAGAGACTGTCTGAAAATGTACTCCATTATCCCTGTATTTCAACGACATCACGTACCTCCCCACACACACACACACACACACACACACACACACACACTACGACGGCTGGCTTTTGTAAAATTTGCCCCCGGGGATCAATAAAGTATTTCTGATTCTGATTCTGATTCTGATTCACCGAGTGTAGCCGCTTAGAACAACTATAAACACTTTTGAGGTCAGACACCACGTCACAAGAGCTAGTTCTGATTGAGTATACTGCCCTAACACACACATTCACAACTGTAAGCAAGTCTGAGTTTCCAAGTCATTTTGCCTGCATGTCTTTACAGTGAGGGAGGAAACCAGTGTACAGGTATGATCAAGAAATGTTAAAAGCAGATTCAGCATCTCCCTGATCACCTCAAAGCTGGACTACAATCAATCACCGGCATCCGTGCAATCATGCTGATTTCATTATCATTCTTGTAACGAGGAAGAGCTATTGATTCCTCCTCTATGTTTGATGTAGATTTAGCACAACGCACCAAATGATCAAAGCACTGAACTTACCCATGAATGCATGAACAAAGACACCAAATCAATAGCTGACGGGTCAATAATTCTAAGCGAGGCTTGCGGATGACATGATATTTATGTAGCCCCCCATTAAGTCACGGTGTGTAATATATAAACAGAATATGAAAGAAATATTGAAGGATCTGTAAGAATCCAGAAATTATACAGTGTGGATAGACGCATGAGTGTGAGGATTTAGAGAAGGGATAATGGCATGTGATTTAAATAAATGCTGATCATAAGCATGTTCACTGCGTAGTAAAATGAATCCTAATCCTTTACTTTTTACTCTAAAGCCATGGAAAGTATTGTAAATCTATACAATACATTTATATCTGTGAACATAATATTCTTTTAGCCCCCAAATCAATGATGTCTTGTCCTTTGACAGCATCAGAGTCAAGCAGGCTATTTTGAGACAAGGCTGTGGAACACACTGCCTTTAGCCCCCATCACACTGCCCTCTCGGGGGGTTTACCAGGGTCCTCTGCCCTGCTGGTGCTGACATTTAGGCCCACATGAATCAATGAGACAATCTGCGGAGGGATGCCTGAATTTCACAGCAGTCCCCCACGTAGTTCACATTTAGCCCACGCCATGTAGAGGCAGAAGGGTTGCAGGGTCTTTTAGACATTTTTAGCCTGATTGGCAATAGTGGGACAAAATCTGTTTGCTTACAGAGTCCTTTAAAATTGTCACTATTTTCAAATTTATATTAAAAAGCTTTAGTGTAGGGTTAAAATGTGTCATCTGTAACTGTAGCTGTGTGGTAATGACACATGCATGTTGGAGACTGGAGCTGATGGAGTAGATTATTAAACTTATTCGATGTTGGTCAAATGCAGGAAAGGATTTATATGACTGGCCTTTTTTTATTCATCATATATGCAAGTAAAAACAAGAAGCTGAGTGTGTTTGTTTCTGTGTTTTTTGTGTGTGTCCTTGAAGGGACAGCAGCTTTCAAAAGTGCTGTTTGGACAGCTCTGCTCTCGTATAAATGGCCGAGACATTTACACCAATGGATTTAGGAGTGTGTGTGTGTGTGTGTGTGTGTTTGTGTGTGTCTCTATGTGTGTGATGGAGAAGGCCAAGGATTGATTAGAGCTTTCACTCTCAATGTGGTTAATTGCCCAGTGAGGCTTAGCAGACGGTGCTGGCTAGATTGATGTCCGATAGCCAAGAAGAGGGGGAGTCGGGTTGTGTTTGTGTGTGTGTGTGTGATGGAGAGAGGGTGGGTGGGGGGGTTGATTTACTGGGCAGCAGCATTGGGGGGGGGGAATGAATCCCAAATTAATGTTGAAAGATTGAATGGTTAAATATTGTACACTGTGGAAATAAACCCAAAGGAGTTTCCATCAAAAGAAAGAAAAAATCAAGCAATTGCAATCACATCTGCTAAAAATAAAAGTCGTCCATTGAAAAAAAATACTCAGCCATGTCACTTTTTCTTTCCTGGTAATTAAAACTTTTTGTTTTGTTTTTCACCTTTAGTTTTACGGAGAGCAATGCTTTCATTTCAGGAGCGCCTTGATCACATTCACACCACACAGTTTTTACAGCGAGTACTGCCTCCCCTTTTACAAGAAGCTTCCTTTGGGTTTAGTTCAACAATGACCTGATCAGACCTCATCAGTTCCCCTGACCTTACTCAATCTTTGAAAACAGTTGTTTCATTCTGGCCCTGAATCTTTACCAATCTGTCTCTGTGTGTAAGTAGACGTTAGCATGCTTTTGCCAGAATTACTATGACAGCTCGAAGAGAAGTAGCTTTTAATCTTGCAGTCAAATGTTCCTGGAAGTTTAAATGTTTCTATAAATGTTTGCATTGCAGTGGAATAAGATCTCAAATGAAGAAAAATGGCATTTGCAGGAGGAATAGTGTATGCCACTCGTGGTCTTTTATTCTTCTACAGGATCATAACATGAAGTTTATTGTTCAATAAGAGGGGAAGTATGTATGTGAGGGGAGGGTTGGAATTACCTCGCTGAGCCTGATACCACAGGACAGCAACAAGCGAGCCACAGTGTTGGCAGGGGGTTGGGTGGGTGAGGAAGCAGTAAAATCACGGCTCATACAATTCTCTCCTTTTCACACAGGCTGTTAAAACTCTAAGTAATTTGAGTGCCAGGGATATTGAATACTACATATTAAAAGAAAGAGAGGAAGAGAAGAAATGAAAAGATAGAGACATGGAAGTTTTACACTGCAAAAAGTGTGTCGAAGCCAAACAATCTTATGTTTAGATCTAAATACAAGGACGCACCAACAACAAGGTTATCACTTCAAAAATGATTGTCTTCTTACATGTCATTTTGTCTGCTTTTTACTCTTAAAACAACCAACTGCTGTTTCCATTAGAAAAAGACTTTTCAAGAATGATGAAGACAGAATATGGTTGCACGAGTATAAAAAAGTCTCTTGTTTCTGAAACCTTGTTACCTTTAGAGGAAGTGCATGAATGTTGGTGAAGGTCCTTGATGCCAGAGGAAGAGGAATTTAAATTTGTCTTTGTGGTTCTTTTCTGAATTATTAAAGACTGAACTGAGCAGAATGAAAAGAAAAGTAATCCAATGTTAACATTTAAGGTTAAATTGCTTGTATGAAGCTTTAGATGAACACATTTTCTAGTAGTTTTGCAGTTCAACTGAATTTTGTAGAGGCTGGATTTTCAATCTGGTAATTTTTGTTTAGGAGGGACATATTATTTGCAGTGTTATGTGTGTGTCCTAGTGCTGATGATGGTAGACAGACTGGAGGTCATGGTGGCTTTGAATTACTCCGCTGAAATTTGAATCCTATAAGAACTCTCATTAAAGTGAGGTTAACCTTCACCCCACCTCCCACCCACCTCTCCCTTTCCACTGTTCAGGGACTCGTTGAGATCACAAACACAATTTATTTTTCTACAACCCCCCCGACACACATACAGACGCACACCTCCCCTTCTGAGGGGACTTGAGAGTCCCCACTCTACTACCATGGATAATTGGACACCTTCAACATGCGAAATCCCCTGCAGAAACAAAACAGGCACCAGCGGCGTAGATGCATATCAGGTTTGTCAAATATAAGCACAACAGTGAGGATGAGACAGAGACAGAGGCTCAGTTGAACCTTAACTACAAGCTAGGTTTGGAAAAAAAAAAACATTGGCAGTGGATCTCTCTGATTCAATTCACACATTGAGTATCTGGCTTCCTGAGCTGTGGTGGCTGTGGTGTGGTGTGGCAGGATCAACAGGAGGAATATCCACACCCTCAGGCTCCAGAGTGAAGTTGTCCTCAGGGCACGTAACTAGGATCAGCACTGTGTCCTCTGTGCCCCAAGTTGACCCATCTGGAAGCTAAATGCAAAACTGCCTGAAGATCAGAGCCGAGGTATGACTTGCCCTTATTTTCTGCCCCCAAGGCTGTTGTTGTGTTTCACTAATGAGGCAGACCTCCCCAAGCTCACCTGGCAACCGCAAAACCAGATAAGTCTCTAACCTGGTAAACAGCAAAATGTGAGAACAAATAGATGGTCTGGATGTTATTGTACTTTTTAAAAATGCTTAAAAAAGTAGTGGCCAGGTTGCTCACCACATTTTTTATGTAAGTTTTTTATTGTCCTTGTCTTTATAAGCACCCATTATTGTAATGGCTGATTTCTCATTTGAAAAAACACATTTGACATGACCAAAAAACATATATTCCTTATTTTAATGGATGCTTCTGTTTTGTTTCACATGTGCAATGTTTTGAAATTCAATAACCATGTGTGCCCTCATTCATCTTTTTGACATTTTTATTTTACTCATCTATTCCACTGTAAGTCCAGTTTCCCCATTCAGTTTGACATCATTCAACACTCCTGTTCCCTTTTTCTCACCTCAAACCAGTCTGGACTGGAGTACGGCGTGGTAGCTAAGCATGAATCACTCATGAGGAACAAGCAGCGCCACAGCGTTGCCACGTCCCTTGTGTGTATCTAGCCACACAGAGAGTAATAGCGTTCAGCCACAAAGGTTCTATAGCCCAGGAGTGACTGGCTGACTCATGTGGGTCAAGACCTGCCACAGGTGGGGGATCCCAGGCTGAATAACCTCCCCCCCTGACAGTAGGCAGCCACAGCCTCTGCGCCCCTTTTCACCCACCCGGGACACCTGCACTGGACACAAAAGCCATCCCTCTCCGATTCTTTGAGGGCATGAGCAGAGAGAGGAAAAAGGACGTGGGGAAGAACGGAGCAAGGGAGAAAGAAATGGGGTTGGATGGGTCGCGGTGGGGGCTGCCTCAATCGTAGCCATGCGGAAACAAAGTAACACAAACTCGAGCCACAGCAGGGGAACAGCTGGAGCACACAGGGACGGCTGGCTGTCTGGGTGGTCTGAGAGCGAGAGAGAAAGAGAGGGTGTGAGCTTGCAAGAGAAATGAACGAGAATGAAAGACACAGAGAGGGTTAGAGATGTCGAAAATAGAGGCAATTAAAGAGAGGTAGTACGGAGAAAGAAAGTGACAAAAGGTAAAAACAACTGAGGAGAAGCTGCTACTTGTGGGTTACCCCTTTATCCCTGCAATTATGGCAAATCGATACACATCAATACCTAATTATTCAAAGAATCCCTTCCACCAATAGCCCCATTAGAAGCCGAGGTGTAATTCAAAGTGCAGCAGAAGCCACTTTTGTGCAGAAACAAATTACAGATCATTTGAAATCAGTTACAAATTTCTTCAACAACAGCTCAAGATGGGATGATAATTATGATAAGTATGACCTTTTTTTCATTTTGCTTGGTGAGAACAGAGGAATTGTTATTCCTACACACCACATGCTGCAGTACACTAAATAAAAAAGTCTGATAATCAAACAATTTCACAACCTCTCTCCACCTTTCACTGTTTAATCCTGCTGCTGTTATCAGAACAGTTTAATGAATCCTTTGGCATTCCCAAAGTTAGAGTGTTGGCTATTAGGAAAGCATTCGATAACTAACAAAAGAGAAGCATTCACTTGCGCACAGTGAGCCAGTATCCCTGTGCTTTTCCATACAAGGCTTATCACACCAACATGGTTTGCATGATAGAAAAAAAGAAGGTAAGTCATGCGGGAGGTCCTGCACATTTGCATATCCCCTGGGTGCACGGTGTAATTTAGCTACATATGTCCCTTCCCTAATAGGCTGGAGTTGGCTTAACGCGAGGCTTGTGTTTTTGGAAGCGACCTTGCTTGATTGTCTATTCGGATTCACAGCTCTGCTCTGATTTGCAATTGAAAGGCACGTAATTGTACTTGAACTAACAGAATAACTATAGGTTTTTTAAAGAGGGTACGTGAGGGAGAATGGTGTTTTTTTTGTACGCTGGATTCAAGCTTGTCATCCCTGAGTGCAATCTTCTTCATGGGATATCATTCACACAGCAGTAACTCTCCTTGTAAACGGTGGCGGCTGTTAAATATTGTGAAAAATAGTGCATGTGACTGGGAAGTTAGCCCAAATGCTTATATGTGCTAACTCTACCAATTCAGCCAGTATCACATTCCACTGAAATCATAATGGTACTAATCAGCCTCCATGTTTCCCATGGTAATACATAATATATCTGACTCAAACAAATGGAAATATATTCATGATATGCATTCGCTTATTCTGCACTAAGTTTGACATTCTCCTTTCGAGTCCACAGAGACTCAGACAGCATTAGTAAGGCACATAGATCACCAGAAGCCACCATAAATTGAGGACCTACTTTGTTCCTGGTCATAGCCCGCTGCTTATCTCCCACATTTGACTACCATAATTTGCCTCTCAAATGCTCTGCTGTATGATGTTACGGCTGCCTATATCTGAAAATGCATATTCCACTGATGCAGAGGAGTCTCATGTGTGTTAATCCCAACTTGTTATCCATGACATCAAACCCAATTTATCCAGATTTAACATCAATTTTCAGTTCGACGGAGAGGAAAAGCACCAGAATATGAATTACTGTTATTTTTGCAATCTTTCTAAATAATAACCCTGCCACTCCTGCAAAACACTTACCACTTTTCTTTCTCCCCGATATTAAACAAGATTAGGATAGCTAAAAGGTTAATGAGATTCCCTTCTTTGAACAAACTGTGCCTTATTTCTCCCTTTCAGAGGAAGCCATAAACATCCTCCCTGTAATAACGAAGGGTGATTATGCCGATGATATTAATTATCATTACTTTCAATTACTACACCCAGCCAGGCCCTGTCGGTTATGAGGGCAGCTCCCTGTGGAGGAGCCGCCACCCGCCGCTGTACATTCATTAGCTGAGCCGAGTGATTGTGTGACTCTCTGTCTCTCTCCTTCTGTCTTTCTTCTTCCTCTTTCTTCCTTCTCTCGTGGCCTTTGTTTCATCCTTTCTATTTTTCTCGGTCCAGCCACTGTCGGCTCCATGTACTGCCGACGGTAGGCCAATGAATGAATGAGGTGAGGTGGAAGTTAATTGTGGAGAGATCTGAGATGAGCTGTGAGGGAATCCATGGCACAGATTGTACAGATTCCTCAAGTCCCTTTCTCCTTCTCTCTGCCCACCCCTCCCCCTATTTTCTTCTTCTCCTCTTTCTCTTCCATCTCGTCTCTCTTTGCTTTAGCTCTTGTCACCGGTCCCTCGCTCAATCTTGTTGCTTTGTCTCTCTCCCCTTTCCCCGCTCCCTCACTCCTGACATGAAACATCCATTTCCGCCCCATGAAATATGGAGAGGGCCCTCATGAATTGTTTACAGGTTAGCAGCATGCATGCCAATGGCAGCAGGGGGACAGTCTCAGGTTTTCAGGCAGGCTGCAGTGGGCGAAGGGTGGTGACGGCAGGGGGACAGGCCCCACCAAATATGTCCATAAAACTGTAGGGCCTGATTATCCTGACCTGCAGCCTATTATGAGGCAGTTCAATACAGTTACAAATAAGTTGTCAAGAATGGTGTGTATATCTTACATCTAAAACTTCATACTGTCAAGTTTGTTAAATTATGATGCACACAAAAATCAATTTATATAGATGGTAACATCTTATGTCATCTTTTATCTGTAAACTTTAGTTCAACTGGCTTGTATGCTTTTACCTGAGCAAGATGAATCGTAGTCATCATGTAAGCCACATTTTTTACATGCCTGAGCACTGTTGCATGACCCTGAAGTGGAAATGTGAAAAATTCAGCAGCGTGCTGAAATGGATGCATTAAGTGGAAGGTGGGCAGCAGTTTACTCAAGTCTCAACAT
Source organism: Enoplosus armatus (assembly GCF_043641665.1). Lineage (NCBI taxonomy): Eukaryota > Metazoa > Chordata > Actinopteri > Centrarchiformes > Enoplosidae > Enoplosus > Enoplosus armatus. The sequence continues at coordinate 12,054,560 of NC_092195.1, forward strand.
TTGCTTCCACCAAATCTCAAAGTTGACTTTATCTCCTCACTTTACCTGAAAGGAAATATTTTGACACTGAGGCGAATGTGCATATTTTGAAATTCTTTAAAAGAGGAGAAACACATTTGAACAGTCTAAGTCTAAATTCTGAGCCATAATGGTAGTACTGACTGACATCCAACATTCCTTGTAGATGCATTGCCAACTTTTGTGGTGCACTACTGACTGGAGCATGTCATAGCCCTGTATAGCCTATGAATGTTGATGCATTTTCTTCCCATTTTCCCCATGCAAATTGTGTATCCCTTCATAACATTCAACATTTGGGAGGACCCATCATACTCTTAAGTTTATATGTCACTCAGAAAGCAGAAGCTAGCAGGCTAGGATTACTAGACGGTACAGTAGCGAACCCCAGCCAGACAATGGTGAAGCGTACTGATGTTTCCAGAGGTCTTTATTTATGTTCAGCCATCAGCCATATTTTGAACACTAATTTACTTTCCTCTCCCTGACACCTTTTCCTCAGTTATCACTGTAAGAGCTACAGGACAAACAAATAACATAAAATGAGCTCTTACAAATATACAAACATTATCCATCTACTGTATCAACCATACATATGAGCATTATTCAAAATATTACTGCGTAATATAACCTTAGGAAAACGCATATTCTGTTGCTAGAGGGTACCAAAATAAAAGTCCCATAATATTATAAAGGAACTAACAAAATGAAAGCTTGTAGGAAGTGGTTACCTTATCAAAAGACCTTCCTAAGAGTCATTTACAGGTACTTTTTGTTCATTTTATTTCAACAGCTGTCAAATCATTGGACACCTCTGCACACTCAGTGCTGTGTTCGTCTTACATTATTCAAAGGAGGAGTCTAGCGAGCGTTAGCTGTCTCTGTTTCATGGGTCCAGTTGCGGTGACGGCCATGATAGCAAATGAGTCATTTCATAACTAAAATGAATTTAAGTTCAGTTCAACAGAATACATGACACTAATGTGGTACATTGAACTTAGCTGGCACTATAGGCTGTACAGCAAGGTAGATTGTTGAGATTGTACACTAGCTGCCACACTTAAATGTTCACGTCATAAATGTCCCAGAGGGATCAAGAAGAGAGTGAGAGGAAGTGGGCTGGGTGCTGTAATTTCATCGGTCAGATGGTTCAGGATATTTATTCGGTTGGTCTTGCTGGACGAAACATGGCCTGTTGAGTTGGTTAATTTCCTTCTGATGAACTTGTAGATCACGTCAGCTCTGCACCACAGGGATATGAAGGATGGATATGGAAGCATCAATTAAGATGTACTTCTGTGAGGGTTTTATCAGTTGTGGCTTTTTTCCTCAGGCCTAATAGCTTGTGATTGATAGCGATGAACTTGAGCACGAGGGGTGTGCATTTCAGATGGACAGATAGAGCATTTTGAGGGCTTGCTGCCTAAAGTGCTTTACTGCAGCTTGTGCACTTGTGGTTGTAATGGAGTGCTCGGGAGCCACACCACTTGAGAGATTGTGTGGATATATTATTAATCTGTTCCCTGTGCCATTGCTGTATAGCGCTGAACTGTGGGCCTGGCAGAGAGAATACTGCTGTGGTGCCATCATCCCCGTATCTGTCTCTTCCTCCCTGTCTCCTCCACTCTCTTTCAGCCTCTCTCCTCTCCCCTGTCTTTGTCACTCAACCTCTCCCTCTCTCCGAGGACTGTCTGAGGAAAGGAGCTGGAGCTAGAAGAAGGGAGGAAGAGATGATCAGATCAATATTCCTCTCAGGAAATAGGCTTCCTCTCTCTGACTCTCTGTCTCTCTCCTTCTGCCTCTGCCTTTCTTTTGTGTAGCCAGCTTGTCTGACCACATCACTGGAGCATCGTGGCCAATTTCACAAGCAAGCCAGATAAGCAGCCATACTCAACATGTCACAGAGTGTGTGACAGGCTTGACACGCAGTTCCCATATAATGGGTGGGGAGGGGAAGGAAGTGATAGAGATAAAGAAAGTAGGAGTTGTGGTTGAGAGAGAGGTTGACAGTGGACGTCTGTTTGTCAATGTCATGGCTAAGTCGCATGGTTATAGCTGGCAAACAAAACTTATGTCTTACGACATTTGACTCACAGTGGGAGTGATGCCTGATCAGGGTTTTTTTTTCACTAAATGATGACTTTGCTAGTTTGTGGAAATAACACTTTCCTTTGTATTCCAGATATTAAGAAAACATAATCAGCAGGCATTATAAAGACATATGTGTAATGTAAAAATATTTTGGTATGTGTTTTTAATCACAATATAGGCCACCTCCAAAAATGATCAGCTCTTGTAATTGCCATTAACTTTGGCTTACTTTTCTATGTTAGTGGGCTGTCATAGCTCCCTAAAGCATAAACCATGACTGATAATCTGACTTTTTGAGTGAACCAAACAACCAAAAAGACAACATTTTCCATGCAAGTGATTACTGCAAAAGGTAAACTTAATGATACACTTCAGTATATTTGAAGTTATTTCAGTGAATTGCCTGCTGGTCATGTTTTTCCAGGCTCTATAGCGGGTCGAAGTCAAACTTTCCAGAGATATATGAAATTATTTCAACATATGAAACACACATGACATTTTCTTAATCGTATTGTAATATGTAATGTAATTGCACACACTTTGTCAACCTTTCATAAAGGGAAAGGCTAGGTAATTCCTAATAGCAACAGTCATTTGCAGATGATGTATTTGTTAGGAGGAAAGTTTAAAAACAAGTGAATAAATTGATGCTGACATTTAGCAAATTTTCATAAAGTGGGCTTTTTTTTGCAGTTCAGAAGGACAGAGAAAAATTAAAGGAATTATTGAGAGGCGGAGCAGGACTGAAATCAAACATGGAAAAAACATGAACAAGATCAGACGAGACAGCTGAGGTACAGCGCTTTGGAGACACTGTGTTTATGTCCTACCAGACACATCACCTTAAACACAGCTCACTGGCTGAGACCATTGTTTGATTACAATTACTTTTTCCTCGTCACAGAGCGCTATGAATTCTCCCTCTGCTCTAAATCTTTCTCTTCTCGCTCGCTGCAGAGCCATTTCCACATTCCAAGGTAAGTAATAATTTACTGTCAAGAACTGTTCTGTGTTTTGACTGTTGAGGCGATGAAGCTGTAACCACAAATTGTGTCAGCTGGAACACAACGCGGATGTCAGGGCCGGTAATGGCTCATAAACTACATTAGGATTATATCATGGAAGCACGTCATTTGTCAGATGTTTGTGGTGTAAGGTCATTGGGAAATGACCAAAATGATCACAGGGAATCTATGTCGCAGATTATTTCCCACACTGGGTTGTTTCACACAGACTGTGTGGGCGTCTGTGTGTGTGTGTGTGTGCGTGTAAATGGAGTAGTGAGAGAAGAGGAAGAGATTGTGTGTAACAACAGGAAAGGTGGGTGGTGAAGAAGATACTGTATTTGTGTGTCTCTGTGTGTACAGATAGGGAAGTTTCCACTGCAAGCATGAACTGGCACTGTTGTGAGCGTACACACACCCACACACATACACACACACACACACACACACACACACACACACACACGCTGTCTTCTATCTTATGGACCTGCTACCTGGAGATTAGCTTCCCCACAAAGGGGTGTGGCTGTGTCGTTGACCACTGTCCAATCAGGCGTGACCTAGCAATGACAACCAGCCAACCAGCACACCCAGATCCTGCTGGTCTGCCAAGGGGGCGTCACATGATGGGACCAACTGTCACCACACATGGTCTCTTTCTCTCTAAAATCTGTCCATTTGTGTCTGAGAAACAATCCATCCATTTATCCTTGTTATCGGGGGGGGGGGGTCTCCTGAATTTCTTCTGTTTTTGGATTTCATTCAAACCGGCCTTTTCCTCCAGTTAGAAAGCAGATTTCAATGGGAGCCAAATCATCTTCTTCCTTTTGTATCCTGTAGGTTTTGTGCGTCTCACAGTGTTAAGGACACACATTGTGCTCGGATAGTTAAGTGGTTCAATCCGCTGCTTCTGGAGCTGCGCAAACTCCCCTGATGGCAATGAATCTTGCCAGAACTCTCCTGTGCCTTCCTCTCGACTTTCCAACAGTCTGGAAAAAAAACAAGATAAAAGTGAGAGGACTTCCCACTCTCAGAATTGAGAACACACTATGTTCCTCACAAAAGATTTTCCACAGGTGCACAAACATTATCACTTTCTTTGTAGCAGCCTACATTGACCCAACTGATGACTTGTTTATTTGTATCTATGGCACCTGGCCATTTTCAGCTTCATTTGACTCTAAATACAGAGATTCTGTTCTGGATATTCACAGTACATTAACTCTCCTAGGAACGACAAACACCGTGTTTGTTTTGGACATAAAGAAAAGGACATCTTGGCTTCAGTCGGATCACTTCAGATAAAATATCCCTATTCAAGGCAAACCTGCAACGCTTTGTTCCAAATCACACAGCCAGCTGTTTGCAACAATAAGGTCCTTTGCGGTTCCTTGAATGTAACCTCTCCTCATCTTTGTTTGCATGACTTACACGGGGTTAGACTGTAGTCCCTGAGGATTATGTTTATACCTTGCATCCTGCTCAGGTTCAATGTACACAAAACAAACCGAGGAAGGAGTTTATAATATGACTGAAAACACAGTGTTCATATTGTAAGTTGTACAGAGTGTGAAAGCACGGTTCTTTATATTCTCTTCATAGTGTCCTTCACATGTCTGTACTAGCAGGCTGGAATTTATTTTTTATATGCGCTTAATGTTTGATTTGCTCAAGGTACACTTGCAACTGAGGCTTTAGCTAAAACAAAAAAAAACTGTCTCTGTGTCTCTCGCTCTATGTCTCCCTCTGGAAATGATTAGGGCTGTTGCGGCAGCCTGGAACCATTACTGATGTACACTGATGAAGTCCCATTTGTTTGAAGTGCAAGCACTCTGTCTAAGCTCTCGTGTGTGTGTGTGTGTGTGTGTGTGTGTGTGTGTGTGTGTGTGTGCGTGAGCGAGCCTGCATACATCTGTCCGTCCCTGTGTGTGAAGTCTCCTTCCCTTTCTCCCTCAGCCAAGCAGCCCACACCACTAAAAACTCATTGCAGAGAGGAACTGGAAATAAACTGGTGAGGAAACCCGATCCCTTTGAAGTGTCAGGCTCATAGTTCAAACCGTTGTCGGTCATCAAATATATGTCATCAACCCCCAATTTACGTATAAAACGCTTCCCTTGGCAGCAGACACGTTTCGCCATTGTTGCGTGGCCCCCGTGCTTTGACAAGATAACACAACAGCTTTTTCCTGTCCTTGACATTATTTTAGCCGCAGAACGTCGGCCTAGACGGGCCAGGTTGCTGGTGCAGTGGAGAATTAGTTGGATGTCTCGACACATGTTGTAGGCTTTTGGACAAATGATCACAATCTGGAGCATATTGTTCAGGCGTTGATGTGATTCGGTGCAATTGTTCTTTCAAACAAAGGGCCATATACTGAAAATCTGTTTTAGGTTTTTGGCCAGTGGGTAAAAACTGAAGCTGGTCCTTTTCATTTGTAGTTAAAGACAGCTGTGTATTCTATGGTGATGTAAAACATTTGCCCTTGAACTGCAAATTTTCTGGATGTGTGAAAAGAAAAGAAATGCCCCATATAGAATATAACTCGGAACAGGGTTTCAACACTTAAAGGGCTCGAATTCTCCAACAAAAGATTAGCAATTACACAGAACTGTCCAACGCAATTACTATACTGGTGATTTTGCATATCTTAGCCAACTAACTTAAACTTAAAGTTACTTAAAGTTATAAATCAAACCCTGTTTTTATACTATTGAAGGTTGGCATTTTGTCAGTCTCACTGTTTACTGTTCACTCTGCTAACTAATTAACACGTTACATCTCGTTTGTCCAATCTGTACAAAAACCAAAGTGTGAAAACGTCACATCGTGGTTTTATGGGGGTAATGTGACTATTGACCATTTCTTGGCTGGGTGCAGTAACTTTCTGGAGTTTTTGGTGGTTGCCTGACAACCTCACGGCGACAACTAGGCTCCAGGAGGTCACTGTCCCGGGCCGACAAATTATCCAGCACATAACCGCCTGTTAAACCACAATGTGTCATTTTTACACAAGAAAGCAAATAATTCCGCATTTCATAAAATGTTGAATTATTCCTTTGAATTTTCCAAAGCATATTGTGAGTTTTTAGATTGATTTCCGACCGTCTTCGCAGCCATTTGCTTCCAATCATTCCACCAGAGTGTGAAAATCAAAATTGCTGAGAGGTGAAATTTGCTTGACTGTAAATAAGCTTTCACAACAAGTTATGTTATCATGGTGTGGTTCAGCAGTTGTGCATATAGGGGCTGTTTTGAAAACTCTGGCTGCATTCAAGTATGCACCAATACACACAGATTCAAAGCTGGCTGATAAAGAAGGACAGAAGAACAACTTTTATAATGCAGAAAATGAGCTAAATCTCATGATCATTTTTCAGAACATTCATTTTTCCTTATGTTTGTATTCTGGGTTTGATTCTCTAACATTGTCAGTCATGAATGGAATTATTTTACAGCTTTTCTTTGATTAAACAAAAAAGAAAGTAGCAGGTTTTTTACTGTAATAGTTAACTGTTACAGTGATCAACCTGCTACTTTCTGCTATTTTTTTTTCTCCATCTCAAGCAAGTTCCAAGTCAGTAATAATGTAAATTATAGGTGATTTGTTAGGAGCTAAAACATGTAAAATCCCGGGTGCAGCTCTTTAACTGTCAAAGCTTGGGCCTAAAGTTCCAAAGAGACTACTGTTTAATTCTGCCAGGCCAGGTTAATTATTTTTACGCAACCTAATACTAAGCGAGCAAAGTGGGGGGGAAAGAAGTCTGAATGAGGATTGTGATAATTTTCTCATTGTTGTCCTGTCATCGCCTAACAAAGCCAGAAAGGGAGAGAGCGCGGGTGAGACAGAGCAAAGGGTTATTTAAAGGAGACCTAAGGATGTCCTCACTAATGGATGATGCACTTTACTCACCAGTGCACAATACTGTACACTTCTATTTAAATTCAAATTACGCCATTTGAGGTGCAGTGTGTGTGTGTGTGTGTGTGTGTGTGTGTGTGTGTGTGTGTGTGTGTCAAGGGAGGGCCGTGGTAAGTCCCTTTTGTAGTGTTTATTGTGGACTCGACAATGAGGTTGAACCCCTCTTAAAATGCAAGACAAAGGCAGAGAGGTGCTAAGGGGCAGGAAACAGCTCGCCACTTCTCCTCCATTTCCTTCAGCATACACACACAAACACACCCAAACACACACACGCACACACACTGTGCTAATTACATGTGCTACCGCTATAGATGCAGTGCTCTAATTGTGGAACCACGAGTGGCTCTGGCTATAAATAGATTGACTTATTATGAAAGGAACATGGCAGCATTGGCGTCGACTTAGGTTAAACATTGTGAGGGGGAAAAGATATAGGTAGTGTTTGATGACGCAAGTCATGATGAGACTCTCTGCGTACTCCAACTGAGTTTGGGTTGCTTTAGTTAGTTATTGCTATAATATCCTGCAGGCACTGGGAAGGATTCTTTTCAACATGGAAATATCAACACTTGTGTTCTCTGGTGTTGTTTTGATAGCCAAGCCTAACCAGGAAACAGCACGATAATTACTGCACAATCAGGTCGGTGAGAAAGGCTTCGGCTGAAATCTACCAGCATTGCCCCCAGCATTGGGGGGGGGGGGGGGGGGGGGGGGGGCAGAGAATTAAGAGGAAATTATCCTACTTCTTAAATTAAATGAATAATTTAAAAATCCATTGGGTTGCCTGAAAAATGCATTGTCATAAAGTTGAAAACAACACTGTTTTTGAAGGAAAAATAGGCTTCATTTACCATTTCAAAATACCATAAAATTGCAAAGCATAACCTTTGTTAAACAACCCCAGCAGAGACGTGTAAGGATTGTTGCTGCTGTAAGAAGTTGGAACAAACTTTCACTGTACAAGCTGCTCTCCTCCAGCAGACTGCACCAGACTGGTGTATTATCAGTGTGTAGTGGCGGTGAGCCTGGTGAGTTCCTAATGATAGCTTTGCCCTTCGCCACAGACTAAATCAAGGCTTGCTGGGTAAACCAACTGAGAGCGACCACTTAACCCCCGTCTGCCCTCCTGCCGCCAACGCTAAAAATTTCTCCACATTTATATGCAAATCTGAGGGGACCACCTGACTGCCATGCATCCAGGCACTCTTCACTGCAGCCGTGTAGACAGCCGCAGCAAGTCTTCTCCAAAAATAACTTCCAGAGACTCTATTTCCTGTGCCAAAATAGTCTCAACGTCACACTAACTACTGACTTTACTGTATCAGACTAAAAGGTTTGTAAATTTAGCTTTCTGTTTGCGTCTCTCTCGCTGCTGCTCCACAACTCTCATTCCTCAGATTTTTAATCCCTTTCTCTGTCTTCAGTGTCTCTTTTTTTGCTCACTCTGTCATTTTTTTCGCTCCACATCGCCTTTGTTTTTTTTCTGTTGCACCTATAAAACATGGGGGAAAATCGTTTGGAGCTTTTTGTATCAGTTTCCTCATTTGTCATTCCTGCACGCTGTGAGCCAAGACTTCAGAGAATTCTCCAAAAAGTCTGAGATCCCATCCAGATGATCCTCTGAGTGTTTTGAAACATCCATCTACAACGTCTGGAGACGCACCAAACTCAGGGCCTCAATTTGTCTCCATAATGTGCAACTGTCAACACTTCACAACCCTGTAAAAGAGACACCAAAGAGGCTTGCCCCTTAACTCTGGGGCTTTCAGAGAGGCATTAGAGCAGGCTTGGGAATGTAGAGGGTTCGTGTGTGTGTGTGGGTGTGTGTGTGTGTGTGTGTGTGTACACCTGTGTGCACGTGGCGCCTCAGGGCTCCAGGTGTGTTCACCTGTCTGCCATTCACATCCCTTCAAGGAGAACGAAGCAGAGGCAAGGCACTCAAGATGTCCAAAGATCTAGTTACACTTCTCTCACTCTGTTTCTCATCATTCACACACACACACACACACATAAACACACACACACACGCACACACACACACAAACAGTGCATGGAAGTATGCAGGAGGTCCATGATCCATGAAATGGGGAGTAAGGGCTTGAGGCCAGTGTGAAAGCTGTGTAGAGGAAGGGAGCGGCGTGATTGATGGCGAGGATCAGGAAGTTCTGCAGGTAGAGTTACAGGTAGGACAGGGGAGGAGATGTGCACCACGACGTGTATATATGTGAGGAAATTAAAACTTGCATATGTGTATGAAAAGGAAAAGAGAGAAGCACACACAGAGAGCAAAAAGGAAAAGAGAGTAAAATATCGAGTGGTTTGTGGAGATTGCAGAATGGTGAGAGCTGGAGTGAAGAGTGAAACAGAGCAAACACATGACTGGATGTGAGCCACTTCTGACCACGGCGGTTGAAGCCTTTCATGGAAGCATAAAACTTGAGAGGATGAAAAATACGATGGCAAAGCTGAGCATTGGGTTTGAATCATGTTCTGCTGACAAATGTTAAGTTTGCATGAAAGCTTGAGCCTCTCGCGCCTCGCTGCAGCACCAGTCTGCTTATGTCTGTGTTTTTAACTTACTTAGAAGCAGAGTTAGCCAGATAACTTGGTTTCCTCTGCAAAGTTGCTGCTGTTGCTGTTAGATGCAGTAATCAAAGTCCCAACATTGCCCTTTAAAATCGGGTAGCAGTTAAACATGGGCTGATGTTATAATTACAACAGAGGTGTCAAAACAGCTGATCAGAAAATCAAGAAGAAAAATGGGAAAATCAAATAACAAAAGGAGGGTTGAGGTGGGGGGAGGGGTTCCTGTGTCAATGTGACCTAAGTATAAACATTGCATTTTCCAAGACCGCAATTTCCTGTTTTCCCATGCGATTAGAGTGAAATGTAAGCCTGGAGGAGTCACGGCACGGTCATGTTTCCTCCTGCGCTTTAAAGGGGCTGGAAGAAGAAAGCCGAGGAGGGCCGAACTGATCTGAGCCGAGCCAAAATTTACATGTGTGTTGCTTCTGAGTACATCCTGAGCACATTGTTTCACTTAACTCCCTCCACGTGTTGCATTGTGTGGGTGTGTGTGTTTGTTACGAAGCTGAACAGGCCTCAGCTTTGCAAGCTACCCCTATGTCAGACAAGAATATCCACTGTCTCATGAGCATTTAGGCAATGTGTGGATTTTGGACTTTGGACTGGACTTTGGTCACGTAAAAGTCTGGATTGACTTGGGAATCTTTGAGGATGAGGAAGCCATGCTGTCCAACACAACTGGCTCTCATGAGTCTACGTTCAGGAAAAACTGCACCCATACGCCCCCCTCCATCAACTGCCTCAAGTTGTCATGGTGATGTAACCTTTACCAAACTCAATCTGATCCCTTTGGAAGTCAGATCATTATCCGCACACGTTGAGGAAAATTACAGCACTCTCCACTAAAAGGATTAATTTGTTATTCAAATGAAATGTTTTTTTTTCTACTTTGGCAACCATCAGCTGCACATGGCACCAGCTGATGGTTGTGAAGATGTTCAGTTTAAGATTTGATTAGTTTGGATGACAGCGCTCCAGTCAGCATGTTTCCCACAGCACATTCCTGTTTCTTAGTCATTTTTTTTGCTGTTTTTGGTGAAATGTGGTAAAAATTCCTCAAAAGTGGGAAGTTTTAACTTGACAAAGTTCACAAGCCTGGGTCTATGCTTATATATGTGATCTATTAGACAATGTTAGACCAATTTTTATAAGTCATAGTGAGGTTGATATTGTCTCATGAGCTTTCTTACAATCTCCTTTTTCCCAAAAGTGTTGTAGGAATATTCTCTGATTTCTTTTTTTAAATAATGAGAAAGTGTTGCTTTCCATCCGCTTCCAGTGAACCAATAGTCTTTAAAACTGAACACTAGTGATATTAAAATGGTCTGTGACTAAATTAAAAAGTCTAGTATGCTTCACAAACAAGACTCACCGCGAAAACATTAATAAATTAATGGGCTTCTACAAGTGTGCCTCTTTCAGTTAGCTCTGAATCAGTCGTTATTCCCCATTGTTAAACCAACAATAAAGCAAAAAACATTTTACTGTAAACTAGGCTTTGAGTCATACATAATCTCCCATTCTGAAAGAACTCATCTCTATTCTTCTCCATTCAAACAGAGCTAAATGTGTCTTTCACGTTTGTAGGCGACATCTGGCACCCAACAAAGTAAACACCTGATACTGTGGGATAACCTGACTGGCAAACCAGCCCACAGGATGAGTCAGTAAGCCCTGAGTAAGTGTGTGGTTTTTACCCAGCAAATGTGTCACTCCTCTTTCCTTCGAGGCTTTTCAGCAGCTACAATACGCTGCCAGAGAGACACAATGAGACGTCGGAAGAAGAAACTTTAGTCACTCGGCGTGTTGGAGATGAGCCTCGATGAGTATTTTCTGATCCAATTTACAGTAATAACTCACTACTTGGTAAAGGCAGTAAATGATGGTGCGCTATCTCTGTCTGGTTTTTAATATCAGCATTTCTCGCCGAGATAAAAGGACATTTGGAAGTCCTCAGAGACGCTGCTATCTGATCTGTGCCTTTATTGGAGTTTCTCTGCTGCCTTCCCTGTCTCGTTTTGCCCCTCTTTATCTCTCTCATTTCATCTGTCTCCCTCTTTTCTCTCTATCTGTCTTTTCTTCTGCAGCGCTCGTGCTTCCTATCTCTGAAACGGCCTCTTTTATTCTTTCTCTCACTCTATTTCATCCATTGATCATGTCTTTTGTGGACTGTGTCTTAGTTTATTTTTGACATAATAAAGGTCTAAGAGTTTTCTATTTGTTTTTTTGCTTTCTACTCTTCTTTCAACTTCTGTAAAAAAACAAAACCTTGAAAGAGAACTGAGGAAGTAAAGACAGAGGAAAGGGAGAGAAAGTGAAAGTAGAGCTGTGGGGTTGCCTTGAAAGAGTGTGCCATGTTGCCCCTTTCACCTCCCTCTTCCCCCCTTCCGTCTCTCTCCTCAACCCTTGTCCCTCCGCCCCGTCTTGCCTCCCTGGTGTGTGTTTGTGCGCCTGTGTGTGTGCATGACTGTCTTTTTGTGTGTGTGTGTGTGTGTGTGTGTGTGTGTGTCCATGCACAAGGGATGGAAACCCCGAAAGTTGGCCCCATGACAAGTGACCCCCTTCTTCTCCCCAACTCCCCGTAGCAGAAACCATCAAGAAAAGCAGACAGCGCTGCACACACAAAAAAAGAGAAAAGAAAAAAAAGAAAGGGAGACGGAGAACAGAGCGGAGAAAGAGGGAGAGAGCAGGGAAAGAGGGCAAGCCCAGCTGTAAGCAGCACAATGCGAACGAGAGCTTGGCAGAGGCTCAAAGCTGCTCCGAACGAGTGCCTCTAACTAACCCCCCCGAACTCCTCCACCCCTCCCTGACAAATTAAAAGCGTTTGGTGCTGTAAAGCATGGGGGAGAGAGGGAGGGAAGACAGAGGAGGAGAAAGGAGAGGTGGGGGGGAACAAGGGAGGAGATGGGATAGGGAGAGGGGACACGGGAAGGATTAGGAATTAATGCGTTTCTGCACCGGCTTAATCCTAATGATTACACCAAAATAAATACAACTCAGTAGCATTTTTTTTTTGTTTTCCATTTGATGTTCGCGACAGATGCCAGGGGGCAGAGGTGGTAAGAGCAGGTCTCCAATCTGAATGGACCCCTGTTTTTTTTTTCCAAACACGTGCCAAAAAGTGTTTCTAATTATCTCATTGTGTAAATACAGTATGTTCCCTGTCTTTTTAATTTAAAGCTGGAGAGGAAAATCGAGCATGAAGGAATAAAAGAGTAGAGTGAAAAGAGAAAGGTGTGTGCCTGTGTGTGAGCGTTGTGTAGGATACAAAGACAGTGGGCATATCAAGATACAAAGGATCAACAGATACCAGTGAATCACAGTTTGGATACTTCACACACCCACAGCCAAACACATACAGACTTGCAAACACACACACGCATCTACGAGAGTCACGCCAAGCTGCTCGCACAGGAGGAAGCCTCGAGTTAAATGAACCACAGCTGAACCCAACCCCAACCTGGCACTCAACCTGACATCAGCGCTTCCATCTTCAAACCCGTAACCGTAAAACATGAAAACATACCATATTCAGAGAGGAAGGCATTGATCTTGTTAATGGCATTCCACATTTGGAGTCTATCCTTCGCTGTCAATACTTACACATCCTTCAAAAAACACATATGGGCTCACATCTGGGGGGCATCTTTCTGAAATCTTTAGCTGCACTTTCACTGTCCCGTGGCAGCAGCTGTGGCTGTGAAAACTGTGCGCATGTGTGTTTTAGAGATACTGAAGTTACTACAAAGAAGTTAGAAGTTGTCTGTTCCAGAAAAGACGGACAGATAAACTCAGCAAAGTAAACAAATTAAATCGTTTAGAAGCCACGTTTGTGAGATTTCTTTTTAGTTTTTTGGTTTTTTTTTACAACTTTTCATTCTCTCTTTGTAGTAAACCATTTAATCTGAAGACCTGCTTATTGTGTCTTGTGTTTCTAGGTTGAATAAATGGAATTTAATGTATTTTGTATTGCCTGCTGCAAAGTTCTTCAATTGACGTGGTTAATCATTACTGTAATCAGTTTGTTTTGGATTGCAAGAATGTTGCTTTCATTGTAGTTGACCACGTTTTAAACAGTTGTCTGGACTTGTCTGTTTGGGCTGAATTTCTCCAGTTAGATAACATATGATTAATCAGGTTTGACTATACTTGATTAGAGTTGAATGACCTGAGCTGGTTTTACTTTACTAAATCCACCAAAATAGATTTAAGTGAACATGTGCTTTTGGCTCTGATTGAGGCAGTCGGGAGGTTGTTCAGTAGTGTTACCTTGAGAAGGTTCAGCTTGTCTGGAGTTTCTAGGAATTGAAAATAGGCCACTGGAACGCAACGTCCACCCCTCAAACGTCTGAGAAAGAGGCCCAACTCCACCCAGCCCATCCCTCTCCTCCTGCCCTTCTTTTTCTTTTTACTAGAGTGTGAAAGGGAATACCCTGCCCCAGCGAGACGGCCCCACATTCCTTCATTACAGATGACAATCTGCCCCCCCCCCCCAACCCCCACCCCACCACCGCAAACACCGCAACCCTAAACCCAGGCCTGCCGACTCTGCAGCCTGCTGTTTCAAATGCCTCGGGTTTCACCCGGGGAAAATCCAACTTTGGCAGGGCATCAAATTCGACCCCCACCCCTCAAAGTCTGCGCATGCATTCAAGTGTATACCTGATTGCTTTGCCTGAGTCTTTCTCTGTCCCTCATCCCTTGTTGAAATCCTTCCAAAAACCCATCTGAGGTGTCGTGATTGATGGGAGTGAGTGTCCATCCCCAATTGCTCCAATTAGGTCAGTCGCTCCAGTGAGGCACAGCAACTCTCCATTAGTCCTGTCCAGTTTTTTTTTTTTGTCTTCTCAGAACAGGTGGTGAATGTTGTTGTTGGTTTAGCGAACTTTCTGTGTTTTGTCTGCAGAATTGTGGCACATTATGACTTCTTAACACGATGGGGGCGGGCACATGCAGTGCCGGCGGGGAGCTAAGGATCTACAGTCCAATCAATCAACATTGTCATGTTTAGTCTGTGCTTGTCTTTCACTGCAGGAGGGCTGTCTGCTACTGTTCTGGAGAGCGACGCGTACACCAGCTTTTTTTTTGGCGTCTGCAGAGAGTTCTGGATAAGTTATTCTAAGATTAACGGTGGAGATTGCCTCAACTCAGATAGTAAAGGGGAGAAAAAAGCTGCCTACATGTTCAGATTTAATACCCCCATGCATAAAACAATCATTTACATATGTGCAGCATGACTGTGGCTGTAAATAACTGTGAATCTATGGGGGCATGTAGTTTTTAGTTTATGTTCACAATCACAAATCAACTCTCACTGTGCGGCTTTTTCAGATAAAGATTGAAGATGATTAAAAGAAGAAAAGGAAAGGGAAGTAATGCTGCATCCTGATGGATCAGCTCGTATCATAGCCAAAGGCAATTTGGTTTCATGTGACTCTTTTATGATTACATGCAAGCACAATTACGGTAAAATTTGCACAAACAAACTACATGAAAGATGACAAAGCATCTAGTGGGAAGTTGTTGAACTTTTTAGTTTCTGTTATGCAGTGAAAATGTTCTCAACTGACCAAGTAACATGAATGCAAATACATCATTTACTGACGCGGTGAAATTAGACAGAACATATACTTTCAGTGCTTTTCTTTATTTGATTAATGCCTCAAATTGGGTTCCATCCAAACATGCGTTTTCCCATTGTTTTCTAAAAGCCTGAGTTCCAAAACAGTAACAAAATGGTAAAATAGCATTTTTCTCCCTCCCCTTTTGCAGTTGGCAAACAACAAATTTGACGATGATCTGATAAGAAGTGTGCTTAAATGGATACATTTTTTAAATCTTATCTTGTGCTGTTGCCTATCTTGGCAAGGCCTCCCTTGAAAAAAGAGATTCTTAATCTCTATGAGACCTATCCTTCTTAAATAAAGGTTAAGGTTAAACAATTTAAGCACAGTTCCAAAACTCTGCTGTAGGGTCCTTGAACAGGACACCAAATGTCTACCAGCTCACTTCAAAATGATCAGTAAAACATCCGTCAGTTTATTAATGCTGTGTCTTCTGTCACAAAACGAATGACCTTTCCCACACCCCATTGTCGTATGTTATGAGAGGACAAATATTTTCTTTCAGTGCTGAGGATTTAAACCTGACTCACAACCTTGACCACATGTCATCCTCTTTATCTCCCATCATCCTCGCCTCTCTCCACTGTACACAATGTAATAAGTAAGAAATGCCATAAAATTCCTCATCCATCTCTCGAGCGAGGAGTGGAACTCGCAGGTCGCCCGAGGACACATCCATTCATTAAGCCCCTCCACCCCAGAGGAGGAATTGGACCGCGGGCTCCCAAGTGCATCACCATGTCACCTTGAACAAATCCAGATGATTAAGTGACAAGCACTCCCATGTGAGGACGCTTTATTTCCCATGAAACCCCAACGCTTCCCCTCCTATCCAATTTTCAAGATGCAAATCTTGAAATGTTGTGCTGAGGAAAAAAAAACATGCCTCTCTCTCTCTCTCTCCCTCCATAGTTCTTTCCCCTGCCATGTAAGCAGTACTAATTGCCTTTCATAATTAGCCCGGTGACAATAATTGTTGAACTGATAAAGCTGAGTGCTGTGTGTGTGGTGAAGTCACACTTCCTGGCCCTCCTCATTCTTCCTCATGTGCCTCCTGATAAAGTGGGTCATCAATGAAATGCCCCATATTTAGATCACACAAGGACAATTCCTACGCACATTTCCTGGCAAGTTTTCACATTGTTTCTCTGCTCCCCCGCTTTTTTCCTCTGTGTGTGCACGCACCGAGGGAGAGCGAGGGAGTGGGGTGGGGTGGAGGGAGGGGGGGTTATTTTATAAGATGCATCCCACCGATGGAGCCTCTGCAACCTCACAGACAGAAGCTGGCATGTAAATTTGGGCAAAGCAAGACAAGGAAGAGTTTTAATTAGCCTGGTTAAGTAGGCGCTCGCGAAGCCGCCGGGGCTCACCAAGGGGATTACGACAGATTTATTTAGCCAAGGCTGCAGGAGACGCTGCGATATGATATATTCCAACAGCAACAATGGCTCTGTAATCACGCTCCAACCCCAGAACCCCGGCTAATCTATTCCCGTGTCTCGAAACGAGCACTCATTTTATTCCCTCTCATCTAGAAGTCAAGAGTTTTGTTTTTTCCTTTTTTTTTTCACTCCTTCTGCGCTCCCCCCCCCCCCCTCTCTCTCCTGCGTTCAACCCTTGTGGGCAATTTAGCGAGGCACTCAGACATGCTAACACAATCAACAATCAGGTCGTTTGCTCTCTCTAATAGGCACTCTGGTTTTCAGTAAAAGAAGCCGTATTGTTTATTTGATTGTGTTCACCGGGGAGAGTCCGCTGGGGAAGTATTTGTTACACGTGGAAGGCGGAGGTGGGGTTGCACCAGCACAGAATTGTTGCCTTTGTTTTGGAGAGACTACTACAGGAAGTCTGAACAGTGAGGCACAATGCAAAACCACAAAAGTTACTCTCAATTCAAAGCACTGTATTCAGAGCTTAGTGTCATTTTGGGATGCTTGTGGTCCACTTGTTGAGTGAGTATACAATTCAGCCTCCCTGACTTGAATGGCTTTTCAGTTTGTTATTTATTGTCAAAAACCTGCCTGCTGAAGTGTTGAGTTTTATTTAGATATGAAATTATAAAAGGACATTTCCAGTGTATTGACAGTATTAACAATGAATCAATTATTTTTCTAAATGATAATAGCTGCATCTTAGTAGCCTTGATGTAACGTTGTTTTCATTGCATGAAAAACAGTTGAGCTTTTGATTTACTGAATTAATGTTTAATTTGCATTGAGGCTATGAGAAGATGTTGACTTCTTTACATCTTCATGCACAGCAAAGTCAAACGTCACAGTGACACGCCAACAGAGGAAAAAAAAGACAGTGTGATGGTGAAGCCTCACTACTGAGAAATCAAATAGAAAGCCAAAAATGTTTAAGAGAATAAACTGGCTTGGATGAAAGATATAATCTACTTGCAAAAGCAGCCCATGAGGGAATTCAACAGGCCTGTTGGTTTTTTTTCAAGCTTTTGACATGTTGTCACCTGTCCAAATATCCATCGAAACCATATGGGACCACACACACGCACATAAACACACACACACACACACACACAGTCGTGAGAGGAAGAGCTATGCACAGTAATTATTGACAACACATAACACCTGTTTCTATTCCGCATGGGTAGAGCACTCAGAAAACCCAAATGAGACATGCTGTTTATCCTGAAAGGCTGTAGAAGACCAGGACACACACACACACACAACTAACGGCAACCTATGTAGCGTGTCAGTATAATGGTGTATGGCTCTGTTTTGGCTATTTGCTGAGATATTGTTAACTGAACTAGGATATTAATAAGTGTTGTTGTGTAGCTACTCAGGGATTTTAAAAGGTTAGAAGCAGCAACATTTGTCATGAATTTTATTCTAACAAATTGTTTCTCATTCTGTGACAGATTTGCCAAGTTCTGACATTGACAGTTTTTTGTGCTTTGTGTGTCTGTTTTTCACTATTTTGATCATAGTTCAGAGTTTGCAGTTTTCAGGACAGAAAAGCCATTAAATGCGACAAATGACGGTGCAGCAACTCGGCACCAGAACATGTTTATGGGCTATAGTGCAGCAATGGCTCTGGTCAGTGTGTGTTTAATAGTTTAATAGATGTAAAGTCCAATCAAAACCTGATTGATTGAGGAGATCCAACATACCAAGTGCTGTGTTGTTCTTTGGGCAGTTGGCCTGGTTCTGCTAGGGAAGGACATGAATCTGCATGTGTTTTGAACACCCAAGTAGGAAGCAGCTTTCACTGGAACAACTGAGCCACTATGTTTGGGCTCCTCTTCCCATGTATATTAATATACAAACAAACATGAGGATTAAATAACGCATCTTGTCCACTGACTGCTCTTCAAAGTTAACTAAGAACAGAGCACGACAGAATTGACACACTCCAAAGTACTGAAAAATCATTTGAAGTAATGTTTATATCCCGGTAAAAGCTACCATATTCACACACACACACACACACACACACACACATAAACACATATACATGGATGGCAGGCCACAACACAGACATGCTCCTGGGAGAACAGTGAAGCTCTGCAGGCAGACCTCACCCCCTTCAAACAAGCCACAAAGGAAAACTTGAGCTTAAAGTAAACAGGAGGCAGACAGAGAGAGGGGCGGGGGGGGTAATAAGACAACCGCAATTTAACTACACTGTGTCGCACCGTATGTGTGTGTGTGTTTCTCTGCACGTGTAAAGATCTGTCCATCTTTATCTCTCTGTTGTATGTTCCCACATACTGTACCTGAGTGTGTGCGTGTGTGTATGTGCATATAAAGGTGCATGTGGGCCTGCCCCCATATGAGTATGTGTGTGTGAGTGAGTCAGCTCACTGCAACCGCACACACGCACACACACCACCCTCGCACGTCGCTGATGATCGAGCGCCTTTAATAGACTTGTGTGTGCATGCGACTGTATTCAAATGAATGAAATGCAGAAAGTGAGAGAGAGGGAGAGAAAGAGGCCGCTGAGGAACGTGGTCTGCCTCTCCATCCTCGTCATGCTTTGTGGTTCAGCTGCCGCTGGTGATGTCAGCAAGAAAACGTGACCGTGGGCAGACTGATCCAACCCCCCCCCGCCCCTCCCACACACACACACACACACACACACACACACATGCTCTGATGCCTCATTTACTCACAGGCCTCATTTCATCACAGCTGCCCAAAAAAACTTTAATTTGTGCTTTTTATCCAACTTCAGCACCTCAAATTGCATGATAAATGATCCAACAGCCGGTCAAGGCTTGACCATATGAAGCACTTTCTTGATCTAAACAATTAATTTTCTCCACAGTTGCATATGCATACGCTGCAATTTTTGGTTTGAGAGTAGTGCACTGAGGTGATTTATCAAAATGATGAAGCTGGAGGAAAACAGCTGTTGTGTTTATGGAGATCCTGGCAGGTTTCACTACTTTCGAAATGTTGCATGTTATTAGCATTTCTGGGTTTTTTTTAAAGGAATGTCATAGATCAAGGCTCCTTTTGGGCTATTTGTGGAAATGGAGGGGAAAGCAGGGTAAAAGGCATATTTGACATGACAAAAAAAAATCGGGACAGACTGAACGTACTCAGAGGGAAACTTACAAATTAGCCTCCGCTGAGGATTCTGACGTGCCTTCCCAAAATGAAAGGCCATGACAATTAGCATGAACCTCCCGTCCCGGCTCAGCCGTCTGCCAAGCCAAGCTGAACTTGAGGGGGAAGCAGGCGTTTTTCTCACTGTTTTAACATTCTCCCTTTTCGTTTTAATTAACACCTCAGTTACTCGGGGTGTTTGGGTTTCCTCAGAGGGAGCGTGCAGGAGCCTGTTTTTTTTCCTCCTGGAAGATCGTCACACCTGTTCAGTCAGCAGGTGTTCCAGTCATCTCTGCTGAGGAGGACAAAAAAAGACAGAGAAAATTCCAGAAATAGGAAGCATAGGAATCTGAGACTGAAGTGATTTGATCAGAAAACGATAGAAATACATTGAATGTAAATACGCTGTACAAATCTTGTTTAATTTGCCAATTCTTCCACCATCTGAACAGTTTGATTTTGCCCTAAATTCAATCTTTTCCAAGCAGTTTTTACCCTTATTTGTGAGATTTTATTTCCTCTGTTGAAAACAGGCAACAAAACAAGTCAACACCATTGTCAGGTACATTAGCTATTCAGTTATTCTCTTTTTTCTTCCTCGCAGGATGCTTGAGTGTCTGCATTTGAATATCGACCAGGACTGTCACACAGCTTTCAGGTGAGCGCAGAAGCAGAAATATACAACCCAATAACAGTCCCTGGCAGCTGCTGTATTTTTCTTTTGTTTTCCAAAGTAGATATGAACACATATTTTCCAGCGTTAACTCTCGCATGGTATCATTGCATGTCAGAGGACTTGTATTGCGTTCATTAATCTACCCCACTTGACAGTTATTTGGTCCAGATTTGATTTGCGGCTGTTGGTTTTGATCGCAGCCATATTGGGAATGATTTGAAAGCATTACGGCCTCTCTTGAATCCATAATGAATTTATTGCACCTTTTATAGAATATTGCAGTGACGGGATATGTGTGCTTTAATATTCTGTCTACAGTCATATGCTGGGGAGGAGAGTGATGCAGATGTTAAAACCTTGGCTTTCCTACTTTCTTTTTTTCATTCTCTCTTTCCTTTTTTCTTCACTTTTTAATGTATTTCATGTCAGTTTGTTTTGTGTCTTCTGTCTATCCATCATATATCACGTATCTATCTATCATAATCACGTATCTATCCATCTATCCTTTTGTTTCTTGTCAGCCTATCTCTTAAAGTCTCTCCCCCTCCATTGCCTTAATCCTGTAAAACATCTCTCACTGTTCGGGCTCATCCTCCTCCCTCTCCCAATTAGACATATGAAATCATCCTCGGCGTATCAATTGGTGACTTTTACACCCATTAATTTGCCATAATTATTTCATTTCAGATTGATCTGACTGCGCCATCGCAGATGGTGTGCGCGCCAAAGCCTCGTTCCCTCTGCTGATCAAAGGGAGTCATTTTAATTGGAGCCTTTTCAACGCTAATTGTTCTCTCTGTTGTAAATCAGTGTCTGTTAGTCTCCCCAGGTCTTTGTTAGCAAATTGTCTTGGCAGTTTCCTTGTTTCATCTTGGATTGAGTTTCATTGCGTTGCATAACTGTGTGATTGACTGTGATGATTGCGATATGCAATCGGAGCATTGGAGGATTTAATCTCGCTACCTGTCAGTCATTTCTGCAGTGGTTTTAACAAAAATGATGGCATATAAGAGATATTTGCTGGTATATGGTGATATTGTTGATAGCTGTAATGAGTGAGCTTTGTGTGTGACCCATCTTCTAACTAAAGAAATATATCTCTTAAACTGGATCACAGCTAGTTTTCAAGACTGAAAGCTAAGAAACAAATAAATCAGGAAGAAAATTTATTGAAATGTGCCACTTGATGCTTCCCCAGACTCTGCAGTGCTTTGTAAGTACTACAGCTTTAAATCAGGGTGTAGCCTTTGGCTTTTTGTCCACAGCTCCAGCCAACAAAAACAGCACCTGCCTTTGCATGTCCATCAGTAGCCCATTAACTCATGTCTGGTGGAGCAGACTCTTTAAACTGACCAGAATGTGGCCGGCTCAAAGCCTCTCCTCTACCAGCCCTGTTGACGTATGGAGATAAATGGACTCTGGCCTGCATTGTCCTGCTGACACGCCCACATTCAGTTTCATTGGTCTTTGTGACAGGCAAATGGGGGAGATATGCAAATGAGATGAGCGCATTCAGTGGAGGGGAACCCCCAAATATTTTCATTTTTTCATTCATCAACCATGCTCATGAACTTATTTCTTTCAGTTTTTAGGTTGTCCTTTGGCAATAACAAACACATCAGAAAGGAAAGATGTCTTTAGTCCTAAAGGTGGTTGTTAAGCAGACACAAACTGTTCTTGTTTGTGTCTTGCATGAATGATTCCTGACCTGTGACCTTCCCTAAAGGGAGTGGGTGAGGCTTTTCAGGTTTGGGATTAGGTTGGGGGTTGGATGACCGCTGGGCCGAAGGCAGGAAGCGTAAGCCGATACACATCAGACCTCATTTAGATCTGAAGCGACGGCTTTTCATGCATGACCGCAATAAGAGCTCTGCACTTCATATACACTTGGCAAGGCCACGATGCATAGATCATTAAAGCAGAAATAATCCTGCAGTCTGACTTTTGAGCCTGTAAAACACGAGTAAAAATCCATCACTTCAGTACAGCTGTTCAAGTGTGCATTCGCCAGCTCCTCAGTTTGTCCTTTACAGATGTGTGTTCACAGCAAGTTTGCGTGTATGCATGTATCCGTGAACAAGTATAGGTGTTTGTGCATGTACATGTGTCTGGGAATATAAGACTTTCTCAGCTTTAATGCGTTAGCAGGAGAGAGTGTTTTTTGGAAATCCCAGTTGGCCAGTTGGTGTTTCTGTTACTATGAGAGGTCAAATAAGTGAAATCTAATAGGCTTTCTCTCCCAGAGGAATACTGAGCAGGACTCAACAGATTAAGACCTGTTGACTGATGGCAGCTTAAACTACAGTGCCATTACACTCCCAGCTTCTCTGGATAAGTGTTCCAAAATTATACCAGAGATCGGATAGAAAAGATAACGGAAGTAGTTGTAGTTGGCTCGTCCTCTTGAATTGTCTTGTATGTAAAAGTTCTGGCTTTGCATGCACACACAGTGATAGTGTCATTGAAACCAGCATGAAAAGCGTTTAAATATTTATTTCCACGTCCCATTGTCCAATCCCACATTCCCAGATCCCAAAATCAAAAACAGACTTTTATTTAAATTTAGACTTATTTAGGAACGACACATCAAGGGAAGTCTTTTGGGATATTTTAGGGTAATTTGCGTTGGTTTGCTGAGGCACACGGGAATTCCCATCCTGGTCATTTTCTTCTGAATATGGATGTTTCACAGACTCAAAAAAATAGAGAAATGCCTTCTATCAAAGTGGCAGCAGATTCCTGTCTTACCCCCTACAGTGGCCTAACTTTCCCTCAGGCCTGAGTTCCCTATATGGTCGGGCCTCTCTCTCTCTCTCTCTTTCTCTCTCTCTCTCTCTCTCTCTCTTTCTCTTTCTCTCTCTCTCTCTCTCTCTCTCTCGCTCTTTCTCTCTCTCTCTCTCTCTCTCTCTTTCTCTCTCTCTCTCTCTCTCGCGCTCTCATTTAAGCAGCATTCATCAATCCAGGCCGGGTCTGTTACTATAGAATGTGTAAGCACTCGGATATCGACCGTCTGAGATGTAGAAACACTGTGTTCTGCCAGCGGAGTGACAGAGAAAAGATGAAGTAGATGCTGTGAGTGTGTGTGTCAGTTTTCACGAGTGTGTGTATGTGCATATCTGTGCTGCATATTCCCCAGCACATAGTCATTACCCTTGCATGGTGTCGACTGCACTTTTATCAGTCTGCGAATGCTGCATGTTTCATACAGGCATGTTACAGGAAACCACGAGTCAATGATCATGCCATACATGGAAACCAATTGAGCTTCCATGACTCTACATCAAAGGCTACACTGACTCTTGTAATTTATTCCACATCTGGCCAAGCTTGCCGACTGTAAGAACAGATTTTCAACAGTCAGTAGTAACGGGAGATGGTGTAAGAGAGAGACAATCATTTACTGAAACAAAAAAGGGCCATTTAAACTATTGCACTATGTATGAAGCTCAAAGGGCACAGATTTTTAAGAATAAGAAATGAGGAAATAACCACATTGGAAAAGCCCTTACCAATCAAGACAATACACAGATCATTTATATAAAGACTAGTGTAATCTGAAGTTTAAATTAAATAATACAACAAAAACACAGAAAACAACAGAAAATACATTCAGATTAAGAAATAATTTCTGCAAATTGCCAAAATGATGTCATCAACAAGAGTCTTTGGATGCACAGCTATGAAAAAGGGAAAATTAGACGTGGACTCTTTATTGGACATATTGGCCCCCATCTTAACAAAAGTTTATCTATATGATGCTTCCTTCAAAGATCTCCAATTTGACACAACAACATTTTCTATGAATGAGTAAGATGTGTATGGGCAGGGACAAAGGAGGTATCCGTCTGGTGTAAAATATTTGGGAATTGGCTGGGTTCCACTCTGACTCAGGTTTGTCTCCTTGGCGGCAATGATACCGAATATAACAAATAACAAATTCAGTATTTTAAAAGTTGGTCTTATCACAGCTGCAAGACTTATACTGCAAAGTAGGAAGAACCGTAGCTAAATAAGAAATGAAAGAGGAGTGTATTTATTAATTTGCCAATTACATGCAAAATCCCAATTTAAAGAGAGATAGAACGTAGAAGTGATGGTAGCTATACAAAAGCTTCAGGGATTCAGAAGGAACCGTACAAGGACAGACTTTTTGTCCCTGTGGATGAAAGCTTTGAAAAATCTCTCCTTGAACGGATTGGAGCAGAAAGACCATTTTGAGAAGCCGGATTCTGTGTTTTGGCTTCATCAAGTGGCAACAAACGCCAAGATGTATGGATGAGAGGCCTTGCACAGGTGCCATGCCAATGCCCTAAATGGTTAAGTGCCCCAAGTGCCAGTTTGCCTGGCACCCAGACAACTGGCACAGTGAGGTGGTCCCCTGAATTACATTACTGTCAGTGAGGAAAAGTACAAACGCCTGACACAGAGACCATTTCCATTCAAATGAATGCTTTCATTTTGACAGTGCAGACAGAATAGACTGTTTTAACGGCCTTGATAAATCTGGCCTGGTCCCATTCTGCCAAATGTAGGGTTGTCACAATGCAAACAAAAGAGAGAAAATACAGAAATGTGTACAGACTGTTTTATTACACTTGAACATTTTAGCAAAACAGCTGTGGCAATTCTGTTGTTATATTCAGTATCATTGTGTTGACTTCATGGATACAGCTCCATCAAGCTTCAGTCTTATATCATGCAGCTGTCATGAATATAATTCTTAAACATAAATTAATGAAAAAAAATTTAAAGAATGGAATAATATACAATAACGTAAGATAAGAGGATAAGTCGGTCTTTGCCTCAGCTTCTACATCACTATGTTGCTGAGTCCCTGCTCTGCAGTAATGTACAGTAATGTAATTTAGGGGACCACCTCATCAGTCTCTGCACACCATGCTTGTGGAAACTTTAAAAAAGATCCAATTTATCCAGTTCAATTTACCAACATGTCCAATTTAACAGAGCTCGCCCATTTGTACGAGAAATTATATCCCTCACATGAATCTACACCAAAAGAGAAAGGATGGGACGCCAGTGAGGGACCATGTCCTTTGTGTGACTCCTACTGGTCGTGTTGGACACCTAGGCAGAGAGGGTTGGAGTAAATCTCTCCATGCATTTTATCTTTTAGGTGAAGCTCCTCACTGACAGGTGTAAGAAAGCAACTGGCATATCTATGTGACACATGGCTGTCCACACCTTCCACATGCCAATGGGAGTTTACACTGACAAGAACTGCAGTGCACAGGTAACCTGCCACTCCGAATTTGGGACAAAAAGGGGAGGGCTGTAAGTTGCCCAGGCACTGACTCTAATCAACCTAGCAAACAGGAGAACCAGGATTTATTTAGTTGTAACCATTACATAACACATAAAGTAGCAGTGAATAGATCATATCTTCTTGTTAGTCTAAATCTCAATTTATCAAAGAGACCTATGTTTGGCAGGTATGTTGCGGCCCTCATTAGCAGGGCTAACTGAAATGAAGTGGAAGAGAAGTTGCTCTCCTCCATGTCTTTGCTGTCACAGAGAGGCAGAGGCACAGATGGTGGAGTCGCACATCATTAGGCCTACGAAGCCCAGACTGCAAGCTTAGCTAAACCGAGCAGTCCACTCCAGCCCACAGCTGGACCCTGGTGCGTGCATGTTTTTTGTGTGTATAATCCACAGGTGCACAAGGCCTGCTCCGGACGGAAAAGAGCATTAGCCCGGGGGACCGGGGAGGTGGGGGGGGGGGGGGGGCAAGCAGAAAAAGGGGCAGGGCAAGGCTGTTTCAAATGCAAATAGCCTTCCCTGTTCCTCACAAAAACTATCTCCAGTGGCACAGCTTGTAAAATATAGCACCCTATAGCTTCATTCAAAAGATACACCCACTAACCAGGGACTGTAGAACCACATGGCCCCTGAAACCACTCAACCATATCACGAAGAAAAGTGAGCTCTTTTTCAATGATACTAGTCAATGAATACACTGCGGCGTATTAGCCGAGCAGTTAAGGTTTATTTAATGTTTTACCCTTTGGTAAAACCTGTATGTTGTAACAATGGACTATATAATGCATTGTCTCTCCTCTTGTGCTTATATTAGTATTTTATATTCTATTGATAAATTGACAATTCACTGAAAATTAAAAGTTATAAAAACAACTACAAAAAAGTAAAATACCAGAAACAAAAGTTTGTTTTCAGAAAGTTTGAAGTACCCTGATGGAACCAAGTGCAAAGCAAATGGCCATGATATGTCGTCTGCTTTCTGTGCCAAGGAGCAAGTGCTGGCAAGATCATTGTTCTCCTTAAACACCTCCTGATTATTAAAAGGAGATACCAGAAGACCTTGTCTGTGTCCTGCCAAGTACTTCCACGTCTGATTAACAGTTGTAGTTTGAAGATCATTAGAAAAACACTTTTTGTCAAGCAGGTAAACAAAATCATGACCTTGAGATATCACAAAATGATTTCTAATTCTGGAGGATATATAAACTTAGTTGCAGTAACCTCTCCCTTGGCTGACAGGTAATTTTTCATTCTGTGGATTAAAACATTTCCATACAGATTTGTTAGTGTTGCTTGCATTTAAATCAGGGACGTATTTTAATTACACTCTCGAGAGAAAAATCGCCTTTTTCCTAATGATCCTCTAATCTATTCCCCACTTTCCAAAACTTGCAAATGAAACTTTGTCTGCAAACTTTGTAGGTTCAGATGTTGTATCATTACTCACACGCTAGTGTGACTTCCCAACATTTAGCACTCAGTGGGAAGCCTGAGGAGTGTTTATACATCTGCTATGGCTATCATAGCAGCCTGATGGCCAACAGGCTTTTTGAAAACTGCCTTTGTTTTTAGGACTCCCTCGACATACCACTCACTGATACATAAACTAAGGGAAAATGTTGTGCTAGGCATGACTGAGATACAGCCAATGGCATACACAAACATGCCCTTGCATGCACATGCACACACACACACACTCACACACACACATGCAAACACATTTTATTTGATGCGCCCTGTGAGTTTCATCACATGATATGATACCATAAAATATTATTGTTCTAAGGAATTAATTTTGACGAGGTTGAATTTCTATGACTGACGCTTAAATATATATGTGTCTGTGTGTGTGTGTGTGTGTGTGGGTGTGTCTGTGTACAGACTATGAATTATGACCCACCACACTACAGAACTATAAAAGATACTCTCACCCACACACAAATACACACACACCACATACAAACTCTCTCACACACAAATACACTGGAGCCTTTGACAGCAGCGTTATGACTGCCATGAGACACAGAAGCCTGAGAATTGGTGAATTTTCCCAGCATGCAGTGAGAGAAGAGGCAGAGTAGACTAATGGAACAAACAGATGCTTCAAATCTATCTATCTATCTATCTATCTATCTATCTGACATATTATCCATTTTATTTGGCCCTCACCAAATAAAATATAAGATGACATTGCACTACTACTGTCAGAGAAAGGATCTTCCATATTTTAGAGAAATTGAATTATGGACTTAATACCTTTCTCCTGAAATGAACATTACGGAGCTTTATGCTTCACATTAGAGACATTTATCGAGGCACAACCTGTAAAATAGTCAGCTGTCAGGTTGTTTTAATGATAATTATGTGCATAGCATATATAAAAAAAAGGATAAACGAGTGCTTTTGTTGTGTGAGTGGAAACTTAAGAGCACAGTGAATTGTATGTAGGAGGAGTAGGAAGGCTGGAGGTCGGTGACTGAGTTATAGACTGAGGAGATGACATTTCAGTCTATGACAAATGAAGAAGAGCGAGTCTGCAGTCTGACTGAGGAGAAAGGGGCCTCATTATGTTAAGAGTGGCATAAATGTAGCATGCAGATAGGTCAGCAACACGTTTCAAGCTCAAGTTTGCTCTTGAGAAGCTTTGCCTGCGTATCTGCATGTAATATTATCGCCATTATTTTATTTCCTGCTCTAGGTACACTTTTTTAATTTGTTCACTTTAGAAGCTCCAATAAATACTTAAAGGGGTTTGATTTTACTGTATATTGGACAATGTGCATACTGTAAATGCCTTAAATAAGTGAGGGACAGGTAAAGTGGTAAAATGAGTAAAGTAACAAATGTTTTGAGGTACAATTTTAATTAAAATAACCTGGATTTAATTAGCAAATGTGGAAGATCTTGATCACTCCAATTAGACACCTGCAGCAGACGACATACTGTATATTTGTCTTACAACTGATGTCGACCGTCTTCATGTTTGACCTTTCCAGTACACCTGCCTTTAATGAGGCGCTAATTAAGAGTCCCATTAGGATCAGAGAGCTTGCAATTAATAGGTCCTTAAATACAGAGATTTAGGTCTCTGGTGGAACACTAAGACACTCAGCAGTCACCGTGGATGAAAATGTCAGCTCATAATAACAGAGAAAAGGCTCTGTAATGAAAACTGTATCAGTATCTTTGAGCGATTTTTCACAGCAGACGCTTTGACTTGTCATATTAGGAAAAACACAGGTTTTAATAATGATGCTAACAATGTCTCTGTTTTATAAATGTCTGGAAAGCCATGACAGTGAGCCAGCATGCACAATACCAGGACCCTGAAAATGAAGCAGCTAAATGTAATTCAGCCATCAATAATTTTAGGATCTACACCTGTGCTTTTACCATCTTGGCATGTGAGGAGAACCCATACGTTAAAAACATGTAGACGGTAGTTGAATATCTTCTGCATATATCAAGATCTAAGCTGTTTCCAAGTAGATCTAGGCCTAAAACCGATGTACTGAAAATGCTTAAACATGCAACAACTGCTCCAACTGTTATGGAGTAACATTATCATTCATTTGGAGTCTTGTTTCTCTCCAGCTGCTAAATGCTCCAATATGGTCACCAGTTAGTCACTAACTGTGACTGTCATTGCCATTTGGTGCTGCACAGGTACACTACGGTGGGTTTTTGGAGCATTTTAGTTCAAAACAGCTTCCTGCTGCAGCCAAAAAATATGGTATTTAGGTATGCTATATGCTATGAGAGCGATGACAGTAAAGTTACTTGCCAAACAGCTAAACAATGAGCTTGCTATTGCTAACTTGCTCAGTTAAAAGTGGGATAAAGACAAAGATCAAGTCAAAGATACATGAGGGCTAAAGAGGAATTAGGTGGAGTGATGGGAGTACAAAGCCTCATGTCACCGTGCTGTTCTGTCTGGAGTGGTGATACCATGCATGTGAAAACTTTAACATTATTAAGGGTGTAAACATTATATAATGGCTTAAATATTTGAGATGCTACAAGTAAGGGGGAGGAAGTGAGACAGAATGAGACTGAGTGCTTGGAGGGGCCTGTGTGTGTTTATGAACAGTTATGTTATGTACATGTTTCCTTAAGCCTGAATGCCTGAATACATCTCCGTATCTGATATTGACTTTTCTTGGGCTCACTGACCTCTGTCTGAATAAGGCACGGCATCCTTCCACCCAAACATCGGGTCAAACATTGACATTTTCGTCTTATGCTTGACTAGAAAAATCTGCACAGAAAAGTCTTCCTCCCAGCCATACCAGTCGAAAACAGAATAAGTTTTGTTCTCTCCCCCCCAATCATTAGCAGATAAAGCCCGTCTTTCTTGCCCTTTAATCAAACAGGCAATGGCTTGACATGGCTGGTTAGCTCCTCGATAGAGTGCTCATTGTGCCAGCACTGAAGAGCTATAGAGGGCTTGTCTGCGAGCAAATCATGGGATCACTGGATGTGCATTCCTCCCTCCCTCCCCCATCCCTGCCTCTCTCTCTCTCTCCATCTCTCATCCCCTTTGACAATAATCACGTTGAAGAGTTGCGTAGTTATTGCTAATTTGCGTTCAGGTACAAATGAGAACAAACATTGCTGAAAACAGGTTTATCTACTGATTGTGGATTCTTTTGAGACGAACGCAGTTTGTGCACCTTCACGCAGGTCAAACAAGTCTGATATGCCTCCTTTAAAGGTAATGTGCCCCTATAAAGCCTTTCGTCTTTCAGCCTCAGGTACACGGCAAGGCTGCCCTGTTCTCCCCACACACTTTTCCCCCCAAACAGGGTCGAGAACAATAGGTTTCAAGGCGAAGGCCCTTCCTGCTTGCTGTCTAGTTTGTGATGAACCCCCGGGGGCCGCTGCTCACGAGAATTATACTTTGTCGTTTTTTTCCCTCCTTTTTTTAAGGCAGCTCCTGAGGCAGATGTGCTCTGCTCAATTCAGACGCAGCTGCAGATGAAGAGGAAGAATATCGGGGGGCAAAGCCCGGCGAGATGGAGGAAGAATGAGAACCTAAGGGGAGGAAAGACAGCTTGTGAAGGAAATAAGAAAAAGCAGATGAGAGAGACAATGAAAACCGAGCTAGCGAGAGACAAAAATAACAAAGATGTGAGATACAGAACATATAGAGTCAAGTGAGGGAGTGTTTAAAGGTGAGTGAACAAAAGAGGTGGAATGTGTGAGAAGGAAAAAGATAAACAGAGAGGGAGGGACTGAGGCAGACGGAGATGAAGAGCGCTGTGATGGATCGAACGGCACACTTGTTTCCATGTTGCATGTGAGAGAAGAAGAGACGGTTGAGAAACAAGACATTGTGGTTTCCCTGATCTAAATATAAGTCTGTGGTCGGACCCACTAACTGCTGTGTGTCTTTATCAAGCGTGTTTTTTTTCTGTGCCTCATAAGTAGCCAAAATGCCACATTTACTTAAAAACCATGAACATTTAGTGAAACACTTTTTTACTTACCGGTATCTACTCTAAAATTCTGTCTAATGTTATGCCTTAACACCATGAATGAACTCAGATGTTTGTTTCTTTGTTCATTAAGCTTGACAAAGGCAAACATAAAATAAAGACTTGTTTTCAAAGAACAAAGAATTAGAATCTAAATATAACTGTGCAACACATTTGAATTCATTAAGTGGAAGAAAAAAAGGATTTCTAGTGAGGGCAAATACAAACATTTACATATTCTCATCTCCGGGATATCCCGCTCTGCTTCCTTATTAATCGTCATTTGTATGTTTTGTTGATTAAATGATCCTCCTCATAAATTCTTCATTGTTCCCTGTAAACAACATAGCAATAAAGCTAATGATGTATTATTTTTGGCTGATGTGCTCTAAATGTCCTTGATGTCATTTGCAATTCTTTTTTGTGAAATCCCATTATTTTCTCATGAACATACAACAATAAGAGCCACTTTTTTTATACAGACTAATTTATACAGACTAGGCTATGACCGTGGATTAAAAAGTCTTGGGCATGTGAGTGCGTTTTTCCCCCAAACCCATAAATAGAAGGGGGGAGAAACACAACTTCCTTGCAGGCGTTTTTACTAATATGTAGTAAGGCCTCATCCGCCCCAGTCTCAACTCTCTGCAACAGTACAGCTAGTGTTCCCCCTCATAAACATCACAAATGTCATACTGTGATACTTTGAAGTCGCAAGTGAACAGTGTCAGATTGCTATCTGTCTCAGGCAGTGAAAAACAAGTTTTGAAGTAGAAGTGGATATCCGGCTGTAACTGTCCCAACCCACATGCTAGACAAACTAGAGCATTTTAGAATATGTGCAGGTTTTATCGTACTGGCACGAACATGGTTTGTCATCCTATCTACCTGTATTTCTCTGTTTCTACCGACCTTTCTATCCGCATCTGCAATCTATCTGCAAGTCATGCAGGGGAAACGTTCAAAGGCTCAGTGTGTGTGAGAGAGAGTGTAATGGTTAAGGGGTTAATTGTTGCCTTATCAAAACGCTGTTTCAGTGCAACCGTTGATATCAACATTTCCAGATGGCTCGTCTCTGGATGTAGATAGAGAAGAAAGAATTAGTTGGCAGCATTTTTGTTACTAGGTAACAACAGCAAGAACATGTACACACACAGCAGCAACAACACACACACACATGCACTGTGCCATTCACCTAGAAAGCCACAAGACTCAGAAAGGAAGTTATTAGCCAACATTCCTCACATGTTTTTTAATAAAAATGTGTAGCTAGCGAAGGGAAGGAGTGGAAGTGGCAACCCAAGCTTATTTAAGGGCAACCCCACTTAACAGAAAACATCTGCCACTCTTTCTGCAAGTCATCTGTGCGGCTTTTAGTCATGAAGCTCAAGGGGAACTGCAATTTGGGGGAAATCATCTCAAACAGCCAGACGTTTTTCTTTCTATCAACTATGACCAAAGTCATTGATTTCCTTTGTTTAACATTATTTGAATTATTCTCATTAACCACCTGGGAGATTGTTTTTTTTTTTCTTAGTTTTGACTGTTAGCGATTTGTCAAAAGTTTTGCATAAACATGTAAGCAATGAACTAACACCGTACATTGAATAAATGGCACAGTTACACCTGCAGGCAACAGCCTATAATGCACACTTTGCTCAGTTAAGTTGATAGTCAGTTTCTACAGTTCAAACTGCACTCCTCTTACTTTTTCCCAGTTGAAAGGAAAAACATGGTAAAGCGCATCCTATAAAATGAGATTTATGAATACGCGAATGCATGCTGTGTATACATAGCAGCTGTTGCTGTCAAGCTGTGCTGATTATTTAATTGTTATGTACACTGCGGCAAAGATAACGCAACGACAAGGTAATTGAAATGTTATCCCAATCTTATCTGAGATGATTACTTAAACACTACATTTCTAATGCATGTTGAATTAGGCAATTACATGCGTTTAACGAGAGCTGGTGAGTGAGAGAGAGAGAAAGAGAGTGAGAGAGTGAGGGGGGAGAAGAATTAGCAGACAATGGAATGGGAATATTAAGTGTTTCAGCCAGTGAGTGTGGGGTCAAAGATCTCAGAGTGCTTATAGGCATATTAGCCACTTGGTTATGATAAATTATGACTGTGTTGCCATAGCGACCGGTACACTCATAGCCTGCATCCAG
The DNA here is from genome assembly GCF_043641665.1 of Enoplosus armatus. Taxonomy (NCBI): domain Eukaryota; kingdom Metazoa; phylum Chordata; class Actinopteri; order Centrarchiformes; family Enoplosidae; genus Enoplosus; species Enoplosus armatus. Next base: position 12,087,984 of record NC_092195.1, read on the forward strand.
CAGGAAAAAAAACAGGGCCTTAATGAAGCAGGGCAGAGAGACTAATGTAGTAGTCTAATGTCAGTTCTGTTCTTGAATTAGGTTAGAAATGAACAAACTATATTTAATAATGTTTTTATTTCAGAAACTCACACAAGACCCAGTTACCCAGAAGCCGTGCAGAAGCCTGAAGACAGTGCATCTCCTCTGTGATGTAGTTTTAACTTTAATTTTGTGCAAAAAAATGTCCTCATAGTTTTGTCTGATAAGAAAATTTGAGAATTAATTTACTTTTAAGAGAAAACCATCAAGGAAACAAGGACTTTTTTCTTTTTTTCAGAGTGTGCGTGTGTGTGTTTCTGTGTGTGAGTGCCTGTAAAAATGTGGATTCCCCACTGTCTGCCATATTACTATGATTTGCCACTTACTTGACAATTAGACGCTAGCAGCTGGATGTTGATTTTTTGGGAAGCGGTGGGCGCTTGTCGCCCTAGTCAAGTCACATCCCCCGTGAGCTCATTAAGGATGTGTGGAACGCCTGGCTGATTGGCTTAAAATTCTGGGGATGGACAGCCAAGTCTGTGCTTACGATGAGAGCAGAGAGAAGGCCAGTGAACGAGAAGGAGGTAGACACACAAGAAGAGAGAAAAATAAAGTGATGGTGGATGGATGTACAGTGAAAGCAGTGAGGAGAGATGGAAAGCGGACGTGATTTTGAACCGTACTGGCCCTAAAGGAATTTATTTTAGCTACTATCGTGTTACTGTGAACCTTTTTATGTTTACACGCAGGTGTGTACACAACGAAGCATACATGTGTATACCAACATGTCTGCACATGTAATGTTTGCCAATATCCTCCCATCCATATGCATTTGTGTAAACACATACACACACACACACACACACACACGTCACATGCTTTATAATTAGCTGATTGAGCTCTAACTTCATTACCATGGGCGAGTCTTCTGCACACTAATCAATTTCCACCATCTAGTAGCGACTTAGCGCGCAGCACTGGCTTTCAATGGCAGAATTAGCCACAATGCTGTGGGGACGAAGCACGTGGCCAGCCTGCTGTGGGAGGGAGGGAGTGTAAAGTCTGATTAGAAAGTGTGATGCGTCTGCCCATTTGCATGCAATCTGCGTTTTCAGTGTGTGCCGGTACGTGTGTGTGTGTGTGTGTGTGTGCTGCTTTGCATGCGTGTACCTGGCTGCTCTCCTTTAATAGCCACACATCCTGCTGCTGCCTGTTAAGATCGGCATTTTTACAATCTCGTTTGACTCCGAACACTCTCTAATACGAGCAGGCCAACAAATGCCCAGCCATTTCCTCTGTCTGGCGCCCCAGACCCCCTCTTTGTAGTCACCATTTTTTTTACATATTTTTTAGCCATGCCAGAGGCCTGGCTCTAGGGAAGGCATTGTCTGTCTGTCAGTCCACCACTTGGGTCCAGATAGTATTTCAACAACTATTGGATGGATTTTCATGAAATGTTGTACAGACATTCATGGTCCCCAGAAGATGAATCCTACAGACTTTGGTGATTCTCTGACATTTCCTCAGGGCCACCATCAGATTGACATTTTTGTTTTTAAGTGAAATGTCTCAACAACTGTTGGATAGATTGGCATGAAATTTGGTGCAGGTATCCATATTTCCCAGAGAATTAATCCTGATACTTCGGTCACTCACTGAGTTTCCCTCTAGCTCCACCATGAGGTTGACATTTGTTGTTCAGAGCAAAATGTCTCAATAATCTTTTGTTAGATTGCCATGAAATTTGGTACAGACATTCATGTCCACCTCAGGATGAATTGTAATAATTTTGGGGATCCCTTAACTTCTCATCTAGTGCCATTATCAGGTCAAAATCTCATTTCGCCCAATACCTGCAAAAAAGACATTCCCATCAAAGAGCCGCTAGCATGGCTGTAGAATCTTTGTTTTATTTGCATGATCCCCAAATCACTGTACATACAATACTGTCTGAGGACTGCAACAGGAGACTGTTACTGAGTTGTATACTTCACCAGACTTTTCTAGTAATCAGTATGATGCCACTGTGTCATTAAAGATCCCATTCCAGCTTCTAGTGTAAGAATATGACAGTTTCACTTAGTCTTCAAGAGTCATGTTTGGCAGGTTTAACCCTGACTAGAAACACTGCAGGAGGTCCTGTGAGTGGATGATCAGCTTTGTAGCCCTCAGGCTATCATGTCACACACATACATATACAAAGATGATGCACACCAGGGAACCTGTAGGGACTAGACATGGTGAATGGAAGAGAAGCGGAGAAATGATGGACATCCATTTGATTTGTTTTCACATAGTACATCACAGGCAGTAAGGAGGTGTTTCACTTGCAGGTAGAGTTTTGTGTGTTAAGTGTTATGTTTGTAAGAGAGTACCCCAACATAAACAAGAGGGAGGAAGGAGTTGGAACATGGGAGTAGGTAAAACCCGAGAGGAAGAGGGAACAGCACATGGGTTTATTGACACATGTTACGACTGGCAGGCCTCAAGATGAAAAGAGCATGTTCCTCAAGTGTTGATTGCACATGTGAAGGATTGAGTGCAGTACTGGGAAGCCTCCTTCAGCCATTTTACAGCACAGTCCAGCCACTGGGCCCCAACACCACCACCACCACCACCGTCCCCTCACCCCAACTCCCCCCTCACTGACGAGCTCCTCTTCCACTGGACAAAAGCTGCTGCAAGTCAAGCATGAAAGCAGGGGAGGGGGATGCCGAAAAGAAATTAGGGGTGTGTTGGAGAGAAAATAGCAGGGGGCATGAACTGCCAGCTGTTGTGTTCAACGCTGCACTTCTCCTGGAGTAAAGAGTGCCAAATTTATCTTGGAATGGATCACAAGCCCAAGATTTACCTCAGGTGTTGACGCATCATTTATGAACCGTTGACCGTTATTTGTGCATATTTATCACAATTAAATTTCAACGTGTTTTCATGAGCTTCATTGATAGTCAATCGATGCCCCAAAGAGAAATTTTGCCCTTTAGCTTCCATTCAGGGAGATCAGAGTAAAGAACAGTGACCCTTGGAGCCAGCTGGGAGTTATTGTCACTTTCAAGCACACATCAGCAGGGTGGAGGCATTTTGTCACCGTCGTTTGAATGACCGGAAAGTGTTCCTCAAAAGCAGCCTTCAGTATTACACTGAAAGTAATCAGTTGTTTTTGTTGTTGGACCCGTAGCATTATGCTGGCAAGTATTCTCTTTACTTGAAAGGAGGCTTTATTAAGTCAACACAAAGTCCTTGGCATCATAAAAATGTTGATTACCATGTAGCTTTGAGCAGGGGCGGATCCTAAAAACTCATCTATTTTGTTGTTTAGGCCTGCCCTCTTTCTCACCCTCCTGACTTTTGCTGTTTGCCTTCCCTGCATGAAAATGACTCCTGGTGGGTGAAGCTATCCGTCAATTTCAGCTCTCCAGATAGTCCTCTGAAACCGTTTCAACAAGTTTGTTGGCTCATTCAGATGCATTTTGGAATCCAACAAATCTCAACCCCTGCCCCTCAAAAGTTCTGACTCTACTTATTACTGTATGTTTATGTATGATTATGTTTAATTGTTTTTTTTTCTTTTCTCCACAATGACAGCATGTCTGATTACAACATGAGAGGGAGTGAAAACGCGACAAGCCAAATCAGCCCCCTGAAGTGATATGTATTGGCTGGGGAGATGTATTTTTCCGTCGTTCTCTTGTGCTGTAATCAAAGGGAGTGGCGCTCTGACTGTGACTCCCATCACCAGAGGCTAATGGCTAATCAAACAGGAGGGCTGCCAACCCTCAATGGCTTTCTCTAGCTGTCCTGCACTCTCTCATTTTCTCTTCTTTATTTATTCAAGAGATCTAAGCTTGACAATTAACATGCATGCTATTTCCAAATGGGATATATTTTAAGTGTCCCTCTAAATACACCAGTTAACAATATGATCCCTTCAGAATACAAATGTCAGAGTCATAACTTCATCTTTCTGACCTGCAAAACTCTTTACTGCTAACTTTCTACCTCTTTTAGCTCTTTTTTTCCTCACCAAATGTCACATTTCTTGTATTCCATGATGCTCATGCTGTGCAGCTCTGGAGGTGCAACTTTTGCTCACCCCCTTTGTCTCCGGGCCTTTGTGAAAAGCCACAGTTCAAGGGTCAAAGTTCAAAGGCTCTCTGACCCACAGATCTTTTGAAACGCCACATCCCATCAGTCCTCTGGAGCATTCTGAGGAGGATTTGTATGATTAATCAAAAGGCTTTTCCCCATCCCGGTGTCCAAACTAGGGACTGTCCCACCGTGAGCCCTTCCCAAGGCATAGAGTCAACGCAGCAAATTAACTTCACGCCTTCATAACACTTGTAGATTCATTTGTGGTATTAAAAAATTAATAGAGGGTCTTAGAGTAGGGTTTTCTTCACGACTGCTGCTTACCAAAAACACCTATAAACCTGTAATGTTGATGAGTTATACCGCTGTTAAAGTATGTCCATAGCAGGTACATTCAGCATGATAGAAGGAAAAAAAGAATTCAGGAAGTGATAATCACACTTGAACAAATTATACTGCTATAACAAAAAGCCCGTTAAAAATGGCAGAACCTCTTTAAAAGACTCATGAGTCAAGTGTTCAGAGTCTGGCTAATCTCAAACTAACTTGTGGGAGTTATAGGTTAATAATTAGGGAGTGTTCTGCTACTGGAACCAGTAGCGAGACAGCCTGGATCCAAGATAAATTGGCTCTTTTACTGTCAAGTTGTTTGTATTTAATGCCTTCCACCCAACAGATGCTTCTGTGGCAATATATTTTAATGGTCTAGCCTTGCTCCAGGCCATGGAGGTTGTATGAAATTGGATAGAGTCTGGTGAAGACCAGAGTTACGTTTAGTGAGGGGAAGAAAAGTCATTATTCAGTGATAAAAACTGAGTTTTATTCGTTACAAATCTACAAATCCAAAGAACAAATTGATAAACTTGCTAATGATAATAGCAAAACAAAGCTCATCATTTAACACGTTTCTGTGCCACCATGTGATAAAGAACATTAATCCATATAGTGTGGCACTTTAACTCTGTTTATTTTCTCTGATTCAGGTGTCAGAGTAGCCGTCTCTCTCTCTGTCTCTTTATGTCCCAAACACACACTCGCGCGCGCACACACACACACACACACACACACACACTGACACACTCAGTGGCCCCAGGCATGGCATGTGGGGCACAGTAATGTGGTGAACAAGTTTCAGGACACTCCCCGCTGGTCTCAGTCTGCGGTGCCGACCGCCTGTCCCGGTTGGCCAACCTCTGCCCGCCATCTGTTTCCCATTAGAGCCACAAGAGGGCCGCGGTGCAGAACGCGCATGGAAAAAAAATCCACTGTGTTCCCCTCAAAGTCATTCTGCATTATTTAATTACTGAGCACACTCCATAAACTTCATGTTATTAACACAGTGGGAGCACATAAAAGTATATTGGATAAAGCGACACTGAGGCTCAATCAGTCATTGGCTGGTGCAAACAGGGAATTCAGGCCAATGCTGGTCAGTCGTTGGTCTTGGTTTGTTTGCGTAAATAGAGCATCTTTTCAATCTGAAAAGCTATCAAGTATTCATATGCAACCTTGATAAGGTACATTTATGAATGCCGTAAGTTAAGGATGTTAAGGATGAGAATTGGAATCTGCAGTTTCTCTGCATCATTTTGTTGCTGTGTAGGATAACCGTTAAGTCTACATGTGTGTTTCTTCTGAGTATTCAATGTTTTTTGCCAAGACTTGTTAATCAAAGTGCATTCAGTGAAATAATCAGAGGTTTCACAATGGAAATAAACTATTCCCCTGAAGATTTTTCTATCTAAGGTCTTTCCTTGGCTAAGACAGCCAAAATAAATGCCACAGTACATCTTTATCCAATAAAGAAAAACATAAAAAAAAGTTTCCATTTTGAGTTTCTTGGTTATTTGCATTGACAAAAAAAAGACTTTTTCGCCTGTGCCAACAGCCAGATGAGAGAGGGGATACAGAGGGGATTAGGGGTCACAGGTTTTGAGGCCACACTGCATGACCTCAATCAACGCTAAAGGGGACGTTCCCAAATAGCTAAAACTATCCAGATGATGACCTTTGACATCAGGTCTGCACCCACCAATCTCTGAGTGAACTGGACGTTGCCTCTGGCTTTGGAAAACCAAACGCCTCTATTATGGCCTGAGATTGGAGCAGGATTAGGCTTGGGGTCTCACCATACATATGCACATACATACACACACACACACACACACACACACACACACACACACACACACACACACACACACACACACAAGTACACACACACAAACACAAATGCTGCCTATTTTCATCTCTCACTCTCTCACTTGTTTTCTCTCACTCCCTTCCCTCACCCCCCTTCCTCCCTCTCCTCGCTAACAAGCAATAAAGCTTTTGTGGTTCACTGACTCCTGCCGGCTGCTCAATTGGGGAAGTTGCCTGTCTCCAACACTTTATGTTGTTTAGATTTGCAGAAAAATAAAACATAACCTGCCACCTGCCTGCTCGTACTCTGAGAAGCAGGCCAAACACAACAATTAGCCAGCGCAGAACTGCTATAAAATGCCATTATGGTGTGTCTGTGTGAGTGTGCGTATTAGGGGAGAGACTGAGAGACAAAACAGCACACACTTGAGATATATAAGCACATTTCCACTCCAAATGAATTCATAGCATGTGGGAAAACACGATGGCCTGACCTGAATAAATATTGGACGGGCTGTGTTCCCGTCCAAAAATGGAAATCAGCCGATTGATTTCAGGATAGCAGCGTGCATATATTCAGAAATGGCTTTCATCACTGCCACTGAAAGTCATATAAGGAAATCTAATGTCTCTGTAATGTAAATATAATGCCGCTAATCCGGAGGTGCAAGGCAGCTTGAAATCTCCTCAAGCAGGCGTGCAGGGGCTCCTAAATATGTAATACCGTTAAATCAAATTAGAATGCCACTGTCTGACCAGAACAGAAACCAGCGTGCACCTCACATTGGAAGATAATTCAACAAGCACAGTGAGAGGAAAGCAGATTAATTTTCACCAAAATTATCTTGTAGATTGTTTTCGGCGAACATTTCCATTTCTCAGTGAATTATTCTCTCACTGCAGGCTTGGCAGCAGAGCCACGCAGAGTATGTCACACCTCTTTTGTCAAACTAAATGCATTTTTGTCATTTTGCCTTGGCAGAGGAGGCCTTGTATACATGACATTTCAACCTCCATGCCAACCCCTGCGGCAGGCAATACAGCGGCTTCTCAGCAGCGGGGGCACGCTGCCTTTGATGGAGGCTGTCTGGTTCTGAGCGGCACAGTTGGCCCGGATTGGTTTAATACCCAGCATCAGCTTTTATGCGTGTGTTTTTGAGATTGTGTCTCCGACATTGAGGACACAAAAGAATGTACAAACAGAAATCCCAGCATTCTTTGTACTCAACATCGGTGTGGAAGGCTGCATGTCAGTCAGGTCTCCTTCTGACTGAGATGTTTAGACCTTACGGCTCAGAGCAGCCTTTATCACAGGCCCTGGATCAGCAGAAAGTGCTCATAATTCTGCTCATTTAAACTGGTCTTACTGACTCAAGATTCAAATAAAATTCAACCAACAACGACAATATTGGACGATTCTGCAAAACCCCAGATTACATTCAATGATGATGTTTTGAAGGGATTTCTTAGCTCCTACTCCAAAGAAAGGTACTCTCGCAGCACAAGCGGAACCTTCAGTGACGCAAGTGTACAGTGATTGGTTCAGACAAAAGTGTCCCACCTCAGCGTTCCCATTGGTGGTTCAAATGCATATTAGAAAAAAAGGGCGGTTCCTCTTAGGGAGTTGCGTCAAATGCCTATTGACGCAAAGTGAAACCCAGTCTCCTGAAAGAAAGTCAGAAGTGCTTTCTTCCACTCTGCTACATACAGTATGTATAGAGACCATTACTTTCTGCATTTGTACTGAACTTTTGAGCTGGATGTAAATGGTGAGGTACTTCGCAGGATACTGGGCTGATACAATTACTTATCACTCACACAACGAATCACAACAACAAAGCAAAGAAACAAAAAAGGAAGAATAAAAAACATGATAAATGTATTTAAGCTACATCAAATTTGCGTTGTATTTTTTTGAGGACTGTAGTTTTCCCTGGTACCACAGGTGCCAAACTGAGTTAAAGTTTAAAATCAAATCTTTTCTGGCTGCAGAGGTTTGAAAGCAGCACTGAAATGTTTTGTACACAGACACTCTCACACACACACATTTCCTCAGGGCTGGTCATATGCTTCGTGCTCTCTGTTCAACTGCATGTCTTTTGTGGTGAACTGGCCGCCTCACCCTCGCAGCCCACGCACACTCCCACACACACAAACAGTCATTCACACATATGCATAAAGCCACACATACACGCTGCAAGTGCACAGACAAACGCATTCAGAAATAGTCTGTCGTGACTGCATGTCTGATGCATCCTTTCAGTGAGTGTTTGTGTGGAACAGATGGGAGTTAATGGTGCTGCCAAGTTGAATCATCCAGAGAAATTTGTCAGATTAAAATGTCACTTCAGAGCAGCTTCTAAAAACCACCAACGTGCAGCTGTGACAAGTGCTGTTCTCACATTCAGCAGATGTGTCAAAAGAAACATAAATATGGGTCTGAACTGCTGACCTAACACGGTGGGCCATTACTAACCAATATCAATGATAATAGAGTCTCTTATCATGATGTGAAAGTAAAATATATATGTCGCTCCATTTTGCTGAGACTGATAGAAACATGAAACTTGAAACCATTTTCTGCAAAGACTTAAAGCTGAATAACTGTGACTGACAACTGGAAACCCTTATCTGTCCAGCAGACATTTTATGTAACTTGTTGGTCTGTTTCTGGTCCATCAAATCATTCATTTTTACATTGGGGTTTTTGTATGGATTAAACAAAATGCTAATCAGTTTTTGGTACCATCAGGCGGAGCTAGACTAGCTGTTTCCGACCGTTCTCAGTCTTTATGCTAAGCTAAGTTAACTGGCTGCTAGCTGTACCCTTATATTTAGCAGACAGCTTCCTTTAACACAAGGTCTGCTTACTGGCTTTTTCCGGAGCTCTCATCCACATCTCAAAGTCTTCATCAACAGATGTAGTTTGCTCACTTGTCATCACGTGACTTAAGTATACCATATTATGACCTCCTATTATCATGTGACTGAAATTCAGTAGTTGGGTCACATGATGACATCCGAGCCATCTCCATGACAACAACATCCATGAACAAATCTGTATCCACTGATGATGACTGCAAGATGTTGTTGAAAGCTCCATAAGTGCAAAAGCTAGTAAGAGGACCTTGAGTTAAGACTGCCCAAAGTCAAGAATGAACTTTCACTCTCCAACCCCCTCCGAGTCAGTCATTTCAGTTTCACAACTGCTCTTTTATCTGTGCTGGGTGGTCACACACAGCTGGCAGTCAGCTGAGGTGTCACCACAGCGTCCTCATGTGCACTCCATGCTAAACATACAGTATACAAGAAACGTTGTCATCTTTGCCAATATAATGGATATTTTTAAAACATTTCATGGACTCTGGTATATCATGCTGTCAATTAGAAGCTGTTGAAACTATACTGTACTTAGGGGAAGCCACCAAATACAACACTTACGTTTTGGTGATTGCCATGTGTGCATGTGTTGCTGCATGTGTGCATGTGTTGCTGCATGTGTGTGTGTGTGTGTGTGTGTGTGTCTATAAAGGGGCATGCCCTCGAAACTATTTCCCTTTCTTTTCCCACTTTCTTCACTTTAGGCAGGAGCTGGCGTCCCACTGATATTTTTATGACATACAGGGGTGGAGTGTGGAAGGGAGTGGGGAGGGGTGGGGTGTTTCCGGGGACACGGTCAGCCCTTGTTTTTCAAAGCATAGTGTTAAACCGCAGGAATGCAAAGGCAGATTCTTTGCAGCACTTGACAGCCGCCATCAGCCGCTCGGCTTCTCATCTGAATTCCACGATCCCCAATCTACTGCATGGGTGTGTGTGTGTGTGTGTGTGTGTGTGTGTGTGTGTGTGTGGCTTCGTTTTTAAGACTGAGCTGCATATACTGTAACTGTACTTTTTAACTGGTTAAGCACGTTGTTGAAGTAGAATAAATTGTATTATGATCATATCAATGCATTCACCACTCTTTACTTTCCCACAAACAGGATTGATTGCATATTACTTTTTATTTTATCCTGAGTTGCAGCTAACAATTATTTTCATCATTGATTGTTTTTTCAATTGACTGATAAATAAGTTAATCTACAAAATGTTTGTATTGTGAAGAATTTTTCTCATTTTGTCTATTTATTTCATGACGTGGACTGTAATCACATAGTATTTCAAAATACTGCAATTTGTTTTAAAAATGTGCTGATTTTCTGCTGTAGATTTGTCAAGAAGCTCTTCACACTTACAAACCTCACTGAGCAGTACAACATCCCTACAATAGAATAAATAGGAAAACAACCAGTTCAAAAGCATTTTGTTTTGACATTACATACACATATAAGTTGTTTATCTGCGCAATTTCATTAGCCATTTAACATAAAATAAAGTTTAAATTCTTCCAAATAAAAACATATATTGTAGGTTATTTCCTGTGCAGCTCTACAGGTTAAAATAGTTTTCCTGCAACATAGGAAATCCAACTAACAATCTAACTCCTGAATTCCATGTACAGCATTAATACCAACATAAACGCTCATAATTACATGCATTCGTGGTTCTATGGGCTCCTACCTGTGTCAATAGACTGTCAGTTTATTTAGCTTTAGCTTTGGGCTAAAGGTTTAGCTGTTTCCATGTCTGCAACAAAGCTGTATGCCTCGAGGGTGCAAGTTGAATAAAGATTACATGTGTCATTATATTAAGTAGCAGCGGCTCTTGTTCTGCACACGGTAATATAGGGTGACATACATTTTACATGAGTTCCACTGACCGGCTACTGCTCCAAGGTTGCTCACTTCATTTAAAGCACGGACAGAATTAATTAGGTAAATGTCTCAGAGGTTAATCATTTTCCCCATTCTCTTTTTTCAGGAAAGTTTTTTTTTTCTTTCTCCGTGCTGTGCTCACAGGCTTTGTCTTAACACACTTGTCAATGTGTATGTGCTGATTCTTTTCCTCTATTTAATCCTTTCACTTAAATTACATTTATATATTTAAAAGTCACACCAGGTTATTTGTTGATTTCTTGTGTAGTGTTTCATGTGCATACTCCGACACACATTCTCTCCCTCTCTCTATCTCTCTCTCTCACACACACACACACACACACACACACACCACACACTGATTAGAGGGTGGTCTGTAAAGCCTGAGGTTAAGTTGATTAATTAACATTGATATAGATTAATTAGCTGTAGCAACACTTTGATCTATGAAATCACCTCCATATGTGTAGCCAGCTATGTCCTTAGCACTGGGGTGGTTTGTATATGAAGGCAGGCGACTGCGTGTTGGATTTTGGTTGCATGCATGTGGTTGAATACGTGCCTCCCAAACTCTTTTGACCCAGCAATACGAAAGACAGAGCGAAGGAATAAACAAATACAAAGTTGATCTATGGATGATGGCAAGGATCTGAAGGCATTTGCAGATGGTTTGAGCACATTAATGTGCATTTAATTTGATGTAATTGACTGTGAATTGGGGGTGATTTGACATAAAAACAAAACTGCAATGACAGAAGAGAACTGTTGTTAAATCTTTGGAAACGTAATGAAAATAATCAAATCATGGGTTAATTGATCAGTTCTCTTTAAAAAAAAAAAAAAAGACTTAATGAGTCTTAACAAACACACATTTTCTAAACAAAGGACTTCTTCTAGAAAACATGACTGTAACAGCTGAGAACAGGAGAAGGCGTCGCAGTGGCTCAGGCAGCTAATACATATGCTTCATATTTACGACTGGATGGACTCAAATTCCAGCCGTCGTCATGCTGCCCCTGCTGTTGATCTCTGTTCATGTATGTAACTTGAAACACTGTGCCATAGGAGGTCTTACTTTGAAATGGATTAAAGTTCTTTTTTTCTTTTCTTCCTCAGAAAACCAAACAAAAGTGTTTTGCTTTGAAAAAAACTTTGAAAAAAGCAGTTCTAAATAATAATAATAGTAATAGTAATAATAAAGCACCAAATGGAGGGAGAGGGACCCCACTCATCAATTCCTCTCGACTTTGCTTTCTCTCCATCTCCACAGCAGAGAGGGTCTTCCACTGGCTGGCATCATTAAAAATCAATATGGCTGCTTATTTAGAGTTTGAACTGTGTGTGAATTGGAGAGGGGGAACTCTGACAATTCCCCGGTGCTAAGCCCTCCAAGTCACATGCGGTTTGTCAAGCTTTGTCAGAGGACAAAAAGGGAGAGAGAGGCAGGGAGGGAAGGTGTGTGTGTGTGTGTGTGTGTGTGTGTGTGTGTGTGTGTGTGTGTGCGCCTCCCTCCCTGCCTTGCCTCTGTGTGTGTGTGTGTGTGTGTGTGTGTATATGTGTGTGTGTGTGTGTGTGTGTGTGTGTGTATACACAGTATAAGGGTGAGAGTGCTGAGGATGAGTGGGGAGGCATAGCTGCCGTGGTCTCCATGGCGATGATGCTAGTTAGCTAGCTAGCGCTCGGGGGCCCTGGAGAAAAGTGACAATACAAGGGACTTAGCAGCCGCAGCTCAGCAGCCGCACTGCATTAATGAGATTTTTCACACTTATTATACACACACTCCCAGCTAGAGCCATAGCAGGAGCGGCCGAGTGGTGTGTGTGCTCATTGTGCGCACACGCAGGCCCCGTTTCCATGAGCGTGTGTGTGTGTTTGACAACAAAATTAGGAGCAGAGCTGTGATTGTTTACGAGCAATCGCACAAATAGACACATACATACACATATGATGTTTTCTCTCTCAATCAATGTCTCCGTCAAACTCTGCTCCCCATTCACAAGCGCACACATAAACAAATAAACAACAACACGGAAGTAAACAAATAAACAATGACTAAATTATAGAGCTACACTCCAGGCTGTTATTACAAACCATTATGCTCCTTTATTTTATTGTATTGCCTCATCTCCAGTGTAAAAATACTCCTGTCGTTCTCCTCCTACTGTATCTCTGAGGTTAAAAAAAGGAGACGTGCAGAAGAATAATCTACAAACGTGCGCAGAAACAGACAGACATGTTTGTGTTCATTCAAAAAGAAGCATCAGTGTGCTTCGCTGCTAAAACACATTAACTTTTATTAGAAGACTTTTTTATCGAAGCTCTTTTATGTTTTCTTTTGTTTTCCATTTCATCTATGTTTCTTTTGTGCAAGTCTGTTTTGTCAGTTGTTATTTTATGGTTGCTGTGTTTCTTAATGTTTGTGTTTTCTTTTAACACCCCATTTTATCGCTTTACTCTAAAATACTATGACTATTATGAAAACCGCAAACATGAAGTCATAAAATAAGAAAGATCCGACTTGTAAAAATGTTTGTCTGCTCTGGATGTGCTCAAGTTGCATGTGAAAAGTAAAATAAAGACAAAAAGAAATGTTTGATGATGTTATTTGTAATAGAAATGATAAATGCACAAATCAGCGCAACTTGGTTCACCACTTTGGTGAACCAAGTTGTTATTATTCATGACAGATAACAGTTCATTGAAATGATCCAACTGTGTGGTCTGTTTGGCTCGTGTTTATATGGTTGTGGAATTGTCTGTGAGTTTTCAGTGGTGAGGGATACAGATGTCAAATAACATCAGCAGCATAAATTGATCTCATAATATTGACATGCCACTGTTATTGTTAAGAATTAAACGCTGACATTTTATCATCATGTCATTTAATGTTGAGAGGACCTCAAAGTTCTGCTCAAATCCTGGCGTTATGTTTTATTACGTTTGGCTTTGAATCAATCTAAAATCCATAAGTGGGCAAAGCAAAATTACCAACACTTATTCTGAATCACAATATCTTTGAAAAATGAAGAGGAAGCTCTTCCTTAGGAGAATATATATATAGAATACAGAGCCTCCATATTTAAATTAATGTAAATCCTTGTGTTTCCTGTGATTTATGTTAGAATAGCCTACTGTGTGTGCTGGAGAAACAGGGTCTATATGACGCCCTGGCTGACAGGAGGACGAGGAGAAACACACAGGGAGGAAAAACAATTGTGTGCAAAGGAAATGAGAATCTCATTCTACAAAGAAAGTGTTCCTGTGCTGCCTGGCTGCTGGCTCACAGATTAAAGCAGCTGTCAATTGATCAAATATTTGCATTCTCCTTGCCTTATTTTTTTTTTTTTTATTGTGTGCATTGGCAATCATGTGTGTTCATGCACGCACACACACACATAGAAAAGGATGCGTACACACAAAAACACCTACATTCACACACTCACACACACATTCAAAAACACACACACTCCCAACACCATCCATTTTCATCAGGGGATCTCTCTTGATGCTATAGAAGGGGAGGGGGGGTCTTTTTTGCAGCGCTGACGGCACATGCCCCTTCAAGGCTAGCAAAGGGCAGGGGCCAGAGTGCAAAGGGCGTGCCCTTGTCGCCGTGGTAACATCATTCTCAGGGGGAACATTCCCACCAGTGTGAGGTTACTTAATCCAACTAGTGATGCGTTATCACTTGTGAAGTTATATTTCAAGAGTGTGTGCAGCCAGTCACTCCTGCTCAATGCATGCCTGTTTCAGTTTTAAAAAATGAGTTTTTATAAGTGCATTAGTGTCTTTTAAAGTCATGTAGTGAGTTCTGTTCTTGATGTTCGTTGTCAGTTTTCTGTCTTTTGTCTTTAATTTATGTCGTGTGCTGAAGCCAATTACATGTTTCCACTTTGTAGACAATAAAGTTTCAAACTAACTAACTAACCAAAAGGCAAATGTGAAAATGAAATGAACCATCAGAGATTTACATTCGTGGGTATAATCAGTTTGGAATCAAAGGATGTAGTTTATTACATAATGCAGCAGTAATGATCCTTCTCCCCTAATGTTTGAAGGTTTCAACAAAAAACAAATGAAAAGTTATGTGATAGACATTTGTTACTGAAGTATTTCATCTTTTTTCGTTAAATATTTAACAGACTGGAGTTTGCTGATTTCAGATATTTGTGGACACCAACTGCCACTGAGTTTAGTTTATGTAAACAAACAAAGCAAAAAAACAGATGATGCTGTCATCGTATGGTGTCATCAGCTCTTCACCAGCCTCTGCTGTGAAAACAGGAATACTTGTGTTTAAACAATCATAATACAAACAAAATATTGCACCAGTCAAAAACACATTGACTGTTACCAACACTTTTTGGATTTTGTAATATATTGATTTCATAATGACAAGGTAATACTGACTGTTGTATTTTTACTGTAGCCCCTTTGTGTGTGTGTGTGTGTGTGTGTGTGTGTGTGTGTGTGTGTGTGTGTGTGCCAGCAGAGAGTACGTGTTTACAGCCCATGTAAGTGTTTGTGTGCCTGCGTATGCATGTCTCACCTCCTCCTCACCCTGCTCCGCTGAGAGATGAACAGATGGACACAGTGGGGGGGGGGGGGTTTGGAGGACAGAGTCTAGCGAGGCGCAGAGAAACAAAAGGAAGGAGGAAGGAGTTCTCTATCTCGTCTCCTTCTTTCCCCAGTAACACAAGACGCCAAGCTGTGCCACAGACGTGTCAGACTAACAGGTGACACAAAGGTGTCTTCCAGGGAGCATTCGGGTGACAGTGGGACGATGCAGATAGCAGCCTCGGTGACAAAGGTGACATTGTGTTAGGGAGATGACACTGGAAAGGCGCACAGGTGGCACTAATGTGATTTGCAAGTGCTCACAGGTGACACTACAAGGAGGCAACAATGAGGTATAAGTGAGGAGATATATCTGCAAAACTGTCATGTTTGTGTTAAAGTATATGTTTATGAGTAATTAAATTTACCTTGTTATGCAGCGCTGTGCGGCTCTTAATGCTCAGGTTCTGAAGAATGTGAAAATGCAGCTCCGACTTGAATTTAGTCATAAGTGAACATTTGGTGTCAAACCATAAATAAGGCCTGTGAAAAAAACACTCGGTGACACGTAGAAAAGACTCATACACTTGTGTGATAAAACTCCTACAGCAAATGACTTCACAGTGACAGACAGCAACGCATATGATATGGAAGGCTGACAAACAGCAAAGATAAGGCCTGCAGAAGGATAAACAGGCTTGTTTCTAGGACATTTTAAGGTGATTCAAACGTTAGGAAAAAAAACAAACATATTTTTACCAAAAACTTGCTCGGGAAAGGAGGCCTTGACTATTCCAAGTGAAACTTAGAGTTTTCTTTGAAGTGAGAACGCTGCCTTCATGAGCAGAAATATTACTTGCACATCATTTTAGTTGACGTTTCCCATATTGTCCATGATCCCTGGTTGAATTTAAATTACAGTAGTGTCATTTTAAGTTTGGTTTGATTGGACTAAATCAGTGCTTATAAAACTGAGTTACACGACCGCATGGCTTTGCAAATGAAATGTGTTTTACTGGCCGCCTGGCAACATGAAACTTAACCAGGCCGATGAAAAACTGGAAAAAAGTAGCAACTTGATATCAAGCCAAACCAAACTGAACAAACCAAAGCAGGGGGAAAGCACGCAGAAAGAGTTGTATGGTCTAAGAAAGATTAGAAATGTAAAAACATGTCAGACAGGATTTTTTGTCTCGTCTTCCTGTTGCTAATTATACAACAAACCCAAACAGATCTGTCACAGGTCTGTTGTTACACCTAGGCATATCTGTAAGCTGTGTGTTTACTTTCAAAAAGTATGTACTGAATGCATGCATGTGTTTTCACAAGTATCAGCTGGTCGATTCACTGCAAGATAGTGTGTCAACACTAAAAGTTGAGTGCTTTTGGTAAACCAGACATGCGCAATAACAATCACACAAACAAATACCTTTCTCTCACTCAATCTGTCTCTGTCCTCCTTCAAATACAGACTTTCTATAAAATAATATCTATAAGTAATATAAGTATAAATTAGTATTGGTAAGACAGCCATAAATAACAACATAAAAACAACAAAACAGGCTCCTCTTCCCTCTCTGTCGAGGGCAGAGAAGTGGAGGAGTGTCAGATTCAGCTGTGCTCTCCAGGTCTTCTGTGCAGCACTGCTCTGCAGACCAAGCAAATTGAATAATTGCATGGAGCATGTGCCATCAGGGACGGTAATATTTTCATGTAATTGACAGTTTGTGTGTCCGTGTGTTTGTGTGTGTTAAATTCCCCCTTGTAAATCTATGCAGCATTAGATTTCAGACCGTTTTATTATGGAGATACTTGTGTCTTCCAAGTTGAAACTCTGTAATGTCTACATTTGATTTTGGAGATTTAAAAATTGCATGTCAAACAAATAAACAAAATAGAAATAAAAAAAAGACGTGTGTGTGCCAGTTAGTGTACATTTTCTGCCAAACAAAAGTATTTAAATGTCTGTGTCTGTTTGCTAAAACATACAAGCTGAAGTAGCTTAATGTTTCTTTGTATACACTTGTTTACATGCTTGTTTACATGATTGTTTGCCTTGTGTGGTTGTCTGTCAGCTTTGTTAAATGGACAGACATATCCGGCGCGCTCTCTCTGCCTGGAAGTGGATGTGATGGGTTTTCCCTGTGACTGTGTCAGCTCCGCTTTGCTCTGACAATCTCCTCAATTTGAGCAGGAATTAGATTTACTCCCCTCTGCCAGTGTCGGCCTTTCATCAACAAACACGGGGCGGCGAGATCACATTTGACAAGTGCAGCATAGGTAATATATGACCAGATCCATCATTTTAAACTTTTTTATGTCTGGCAGTGACAAGGCATAAATCCTGACCGAAATAGCAAGAGTTGGAAGGATGTCAGTAAGCGGGGAAGGACGAGTACAGTAAGTAGCAGCAGTCAAGTGTTCCTTTCTCACCCTCCAGAGTTTAGAAAGTTATTTCAGCATAAGCTCTTTTAAATGTCGCCTATGTGTGTGGAAATAAATGTTATGACAGTGAATTAAATAGTTGCTTTTTGAGCTGACTAGGAAAAGAGCATGAGTGACTCTGAGTCAAAGAACCTTTTTTACACTGAAGTAAAGAGCAAGTTGTTGGGTGAATTTCTTACTGAATTTATGCTTAATGTTTGCTTTGAAAGGTAAATATATGATTTTATGTGATTTACAAGTTATAACAGCATAATTTTAGAGAAAAGAAGGCATTTTGAGCATCTTTTCATTAGTTTTAGTCTTAATTTCACTGTTTATCATACATTCCAGCCTGTCAGGACATCAAGTTGATCCCTGCTCATTGGGTTCTGCAGTAAATATCATTATTCTTGCTAGTATTAGACAATCACTACTTGTTTCTGCCTGCAATAACAAACTTAACAACATTGTGAAGTGAAACAGCACAGCATTAAAGTTGGTCACTCACCAAGCACCTGTCCAGCTCTCCACTGGTTCTCCTCACAGCACAACTTAATTAGGCCTGGTCATTTTTTCTCCTCATTCCTGCCTGTTCCTCGTTCCTTGGACAGCCAGCAGGCTCAGAATAATAAGGCTGTGGTCCGTCATGTTTGTATGAATATGTAATTTCAACCTCATCAGTGTCAAAACTAGCAATAGGATCCATATCTCCTTTTGTTAAACTTGACCCAGCCTGGCTGCTCCACCTTATGCGACATCGTGCCCACTTTGTCCGTTGTGAGATGTCCATAGAAACTGCATTATAAAAATTAGATGTCGCTCTGGTGTATATATAGATGTTTTTGAAAATCCAATTTCTAGCAAGCCAAGAAGTTGCTCTCCATTTCCACCGAAGCTGAAGGCTGTAAAACAATTAGCTTTTGATATGTGGAGTCTGACAAAGTGGTACAACAAGCAACAGAAGATCAGTGCCTTGATAAGAATATCTGATATGCAGATGTGCTTTGTGTTTACTTAAGCAAACAACATGTAAAGCACCACCAGTACTATTTGATTTCCTCACCATAAAATATCCCAGGGTCATGCAGAAATATGCGGAAGAACAAATGATGTTAAAGTGAGTCATTTCATAGTAAGCTGAGGGAGAAACTGACTGTTATCTTTAATTCCTTAGGCCATACAAACAGCTCAGAGCAATATGACTATCATGTGTAAGGAGGATGTGTTTTGCTCCTGTGGTGGTGAAGAGTTGAAAACAGCTCCTCGGGGTCCTTGCAGGTGGTTTTACTGACTCACTATTCATTCAGTTCATTCGGCAAATTCATGAAACCTGAGGAACCTTCTTCTCTCCTGACAACATCCTTATGTGTCTGATTGTGATCTACTTTTCCATACATCCATCTCTGGCATCCTCTTACCAAATTACATCAAACACAATTCGAGTCAACGCCATTACCGCGCTGCTGCTGCTCGCTGCATCAGCCTCCACGAGGCTTCGTCCTTATCTTGTTTTCCACGGGGGGAGAAGTACAAGTGCTGAATTGTTCAGCTCAGCCTCTGCGGATAGCTATCATCTCTGACGCTGATTTGCTTGCAGCGCTGCACGGGAGCCAAGATGGATGCATTAGTGGCGTCTTTTCATTGATGAGCGAAATAAAACTTTACGCTTGACAGTCTGTCCCAAAATGGATTCCTCTGCTACCTGCAGGTATATCTGAGGTACACTCATAATCCATCTGATGCCATTCAAGCATGGGACAGCATGGCAGGTTTGCCTCTGGTGGTGAATTCCCTCTGTGCCCGTATATGTGTGTGTGTGTGTGTGTGTGTGTGTGTGTGTGTGTGTGTGTGTGTGTGTGTGTGTGTGTGCGATATTTATGTCTGCATGCAACAATGTCTTCGACTGTGTGGGTAACATATAGAAGAAAATAAGATCCTCAGATTTGGTACATCTGTCCTGCTTTGCCTCAAAGCATGAGTGTACACAAGTATATGTTTTTCATTGTGGAGCGTTTGCAAACCGTCAGTTGGTCTTTATTTAAATGGAATTTCATCTGCAAGACAACTCCACTGGCTCATTTACACTAGACATGTTGAATCAAGACACAATCAAGCGCAATATCTTGATTCACTGTCTCAAACAAATGACATTTAAATGAATAAACAGTAAGCATTCATAACAACATCATCAGGTAGGAGTGACACGACGTATCGATTCTACAGTGTGAATTTCCTGGCAGCGGAAATAAAAATGTGTGGGAAACGTTCTAATTCAGGATAAATTGATATCAGAAACAGAAACCGCCGAACTGATTTAACACACTTGGCAGAATGTACAGTGATTACAGTATGAGATGGTCAAATAATCAGGCTATTTTCTCTCACATTCGCACCCTCACACTTACTCTTTCGGCCGTGCTCTCTCCTCTGTGTGTGTGTGAATGTGTGTGTGTGCTTGAGAATATGTGCTAGAACATTTCATTACGCTAAGATGGAGATGTTAATAAATACTTCCCACAGGCAATCATCGATTGATCACAGTTTCCTTACCGCTGTTTTTGTTTAGTGCGTCATAGACAGCACACACACATAGGTGTACACACAGATATACATAAAGGCTTGTAGGTGCATGAAAAATCACCAGCAGAGACACGCAGAAATGTACCGCATCAACACACAAACCCACATCTACATGCACACACACACACACACACACACACACACTGAGAATGATAAATTGCAGTGGATGCTGGTTTCCAAACAGATAGGCGTGAAGAATTACACTGATCATCGTTTAGCAATGCACCGTTTTTTAGGACATGGTTCTCATTTGTTTTGGCTTGTAAGATTCAGACAGTAGCACGACATGCAGGGAACAAACCAGAGTCAGTGTTTTGGCAAGAGGAAGAGGCTGCTTGTATCTTTATCGCTGCTTATTTTGTGCTTGGCATTTGAAAGGAGTGTTTGTGCCTTGTTGAGCACCGAGGCCTCATCGTGGTGCTGCCGGTGGTGGGGCTTGTTTTACATGCTGCTTACATGGCTGCACGATCCAATGTGTGTTTGTGTACAAGCGTGTGTGCTTGCACATTTGCAAAGAAACATGTGTGTTTAAAGTGTGGGTGAGACACCGCAGTGGTTTGACATATATTCTCCTCTGTGATCACACACACACACAGGATGTAAGGTGCAGCCGGTGTAAGATAAATGCATTTAACAAGTTGTCTTAAAAAAGTAGAGGAGGTGACAGAACAGACATTTGTAATACATTGAAATGTCAGACTTCAATATATATTCTGTGAACAAAGGGAAACCCTATAAACACAGTTTATCTGAATTAACACGAGAACCCAGCTTTAGGCGTACATAGATAGTAAATACAAGACTTATTTTACACATTTGCCTTGGTGGAATAGTGTGCATTTTCTTTACTTAATTAAAAGCATTATTACTATTATGTAAAAATACTCACATTTAACTCAAAATATTATTTAAACTTGCAAAAACATGTGGTACAGCTATGACAGAGTTAAATGTCCTGTGATCTGTGATTAGATTTTCTGTATTTAGATGTGTTTAAAGAGCAGAGACAGTTTGGCAGTTTTTCCAGCAGAGTTCATAACAATGCGTCATATTTTGTCACGGCATATTGGCATATGTTCAATGTGTTTTTATGTGAGGTGCAAACAAAGGACCCTTTCTGGTGCTATAAATCCTTGAAATGTTTGAGAGTCGTAATAGAAGAGCTGTGTTTTTATTCCGACTTGTCAGCTTTAGTTTAAAATAAGATTTCCTTTGGATATATTGTTTTTTAAAGAGAACTTTACTTTATCCAGGAACCCCTTAAAGAACTTCTTTTCACAATTTACGTCTCGGGGATCAGTTACTCAAGTTCCCTGACACTTTAGTCTTTTCCTGGATAAGCTGCGACTCTTTATCTGAATGTCTTCCCCGTAAAGCCACATCATCGCTGCTCAATTTCACCACATTTAGTCTGACCACCTTAGCCCTCTTATCGTATAGATTTACTGAGGATAGCCCATAAAATCCTATATCACTTTTCAAACTGTTATCATACACCAGTTGAAATAGGAGTCATTTAATGGGATGTATTAAACGGCCAATTGAAGTGTAATGTGCTAAGGTTTTATTTCCATTGTAAGTGATGGTGACACGTGAGAGCATAAACCCACAGACCATTAAATGAGCTCAATGAATTAATTTTATGCAGGCACATGTGTGTGTGCAGATGTGTGAGCGTCTCTAAATGACGAAATCTTTGGAGAACATACATTTCTCTGTGCAAATTTAAGCAGCGTGTGTGTGCACTGCTCAGCGTAGACGTCATTTTTTGTGTTGGGAATGTGTGTTTTTGTTCATGTATGTGTTTCACAGTCTGCCGGTGTTCAAAAGCAGCACCATCCCAGAGCTCGTCGCTGCCTCCCCCTCATCAGCCCGCTAATCACCGTGATTAGTGACTCATTTCATCATTACAGGTTTCATACCACACACTGCTTACCTCTGTATACAGCCATTCCTGGAGAAAACTTCACACACACACACACACACAGAAACACACACAGGCCTGGCTGTTGATCACACACTCCCCCACCTTCACCCCTGCAGACTGCCATCCATCACTGTGCCGCTGGGGAGAGAGATGGAGAAAGGACGGGAGGAAAAGATGGGAAGTGGAGAGAGAGAGAAAGAACAGAAGAGAGAGACAAAGGAAGGAGTGACCACGTCTGTCTTTTTACCTTGAGCTGGGCCTCTCTTAATCCCCACCGTGCACTCACACACAAACGCACACATATGCAAATGGAACAAGATATGCGAAACCAGAAAGCCTAAAAGGCAACCACTTCCTCAAGGGGCTCCTGTGTATGCCTGTATGCATGTATATATGTGCCGAGGTGCACCAGAAGCTATACGAATCCTTGTCAGGTCAGGTACGTGTGTGTGAAGGTGCAGCAGACACACAGGCAAGCATGCACAGAAGCACACGAACAGCAAGTTTCAAAATCATAGAGTGAAAACTTAGCCTGCTAGCTGATTTACTTTCTTGGCATTGTTAGCTACTGTACACCCCCATATTTGCAATTAGAAATGTTTTTAAATAAATGTTTTTAATTATAAGAATAATAATGATAATAACATTATTTACGTTGCATTCACAACATATAGTATAAAAGTATGCGTATAAAATAAGAAAACGTATCAAAACGAGCAATAAGAGAAAAAAAAAAGCCCATTTAAAAAGGAGGCATATAAAGGTAGAAAGTGATTTGGCTAACCTCACTGAGAGTGGCAGAAAGCCTGACTTCCCTTTTAAAATATTTGGGTTAGCAAAGAGTTTCTTACTGACACATCCAGCAGTTACAGAGCAACATTATCATTCATTTGGAGTCGTGTTTCAGGTCACCTGGTGAATGCAAGTCTAAATTTCACTCATTTTTAGCTGTAGTCTGGTGTCGAAATATCTAGCTCTTTACCTGCTAAATGCTCCATTATGTTGACCAGCTGGTCTCTAACTGTGTCTGAGCAGGTAGAGTACAGTGGGTTTTTAGAGCTTTATTACTGGAAACAGCTGCCTGCTGTGACCGAAAATGATGCTATGAGGAGTTAACCACAACAGTGAAGTTGCGGGCCGGACAGCTAAACAATGAGCTAAAACTCACTATAAAGTTCTGTAAAGCCGAGGGCTTTGTGGCCCATTTTGTTTAAGTACAGCTTTATGTTTTTGAAATGGCTAAACCAATATACATGTTGGTTTTTTTTTTTCAATATAATTCAACTTTTTTCACATTAGGTCTTAGTGCATTAGCACCAGCAAACAAACAAAAAAACACCCAAATTATTCTGGCACAAGTTTGAACAGAGACAACCCTAACGCTCTACATACGCCCATGTGCACAGCTGACACAATGCCGCGGTCTCCCTGAACTTCAGTCGCACTTCCTCCAGTAAACACCTTCATGACAAAAGTTGAGTCAGTCACAACAACGTGATTTGCAAAGTCGAGAAAACGGTTTGTTGTGTGTGATTGTGAGCATGTACGCATTCTATATATACGCGTTTGCACTGTTTGCATGTGCAAAAGCATCAAACTGACTTTGTACATATTTCCTTTGTTTCATTTCCACCGCTCATGTGGCGTGTCACAAGCTGAGCCAAAACACCTAGTTAGCTTTCTTTGATAGCTGATCCTACATCTGTGTTTCGATGGCACCTTGTCCAACCTGCTCTGAATGATCCAGCCAGGCGGGCCCGTACACTGAGCTGAATCCTCCGTGTGCCAAGAGACTGTCGAAATATTAATCCCACCCCGGGTCAGAGTACATTAACAGTCCCTTTTATGAGGTAGCATACCCCCAGAGCCTTTCAGGGGGGAAACCTTTAGAACAATGGAGATTGTTTCCTGGAGGCTCTGAAGCAAATAAATTCAGCCTGTAGGGACCTTTGAAGGGCACATGGCGTTCTCACCGAGCTCCTGTAACTTCTCAGCAGCAGATAAGTGTTAAATTCTAATGCTCTGAATCCCTGCTGTGTATCTGTTGCCACAAGATGTCCACACATAAAAGAAAAATGGGGGTTCAAAGGATATGTAATAGCCAAGTATTGAGAGAGCTACTGTACAAATCAGTGCTGGAACAGGTGTGGAAGAAAGATACTAAGACAAGGAAGCCAGGAAGTCCAGACTGCTGGGGCAAGGCTATAGGGTTGTGGTGAACTAATCCTAACCAGACCTGCCTCGTCTGTCTTCAACCAGCGACACCTCGTAACACTGGAGCGTATGTGCGTGTAGGAGGAGGTATAGGGACTGGTCTGCATCATGTTACAAGTTTTAAAAAAAGGAGGAGGACATTTTCTGCAGAGTCTGCAGCCTCTCCCCTTCACTAACACAGTGTGTGCATGCATGTGCACACGTGTTTGTGTGTGTGTGTGTGTGTGTGTGTGTGTGTGAGTGTGTGTGTGTGTGTGTGGGTTGTCAAAACCTCCCACCATATGGGCTGTCTTACCAGGTGACCCAGTGGACTGCATTACTGGGTGACAGAGATGCACGACGAAGCCTCATCCATCTCAAAACCCTGGGGGGGTGGGGGGGGGGGGGTCATTGGAGATGGATAAGATGCTAATTGGTGTGAAGCTGGTATGCAGAGCATTGTTTCTTTTCTCGGAGAAGTAGCTGAGCACATGACACCAGCTCAAAACTCCTTTTTCCACACATGACACCTCGTTGCACAGCTAAAAATGTGAATGGTACAAACAATTCTTAAGATTTGTACTATTTAATCAGTGTTTTGACGTTTTCACTTGTATTGTAGCAACACAACTAATTCAACAGTTTCTTTTCCTTTTCTATTTCTTGGAATGAGCATTAATTGCGCTGCAGGGAAGAAAAACAACACGCGCCCTTACACACAAGCATAGCCCCAACAGCAGTTCTTCCTCTTCGCTCGTCTCTCCCACGCTCACCTTTCACTCCTACACAGTCTCTACTCCAGCACCGCATGAACATACTGTAAACATGTCGGCTATTTTTAAAAAAATGGACACGTCTTGGTATTCACGGCCTCGAGTGAGAATAGCTGGAGTGAATGCAGGGTATTTTCTTCACGAATGAAATAAAGTTATTGTTTCAAGGAACTTTTTGGGGGATTTTGTGAGCAAGTAACTTTTCTAAATCTTGATCCTGCTGTAACACTACATGTAATCATTTTGTCAGTTCTCAGTTCATGTTGTCCAGCTTTGTGTGCATTCTTCCTGTGTCTCCCTTTGTTTTGAGCCTGAAAATGAGGTGAAAGGGAGCTGCGTGTAAACTTTTCGGATGATTTCTAGTTGTAAATACGTACAAGGCATGTGCAGATGCTCCCCCAAACTTACAAATTGATCTTTATCATAAGCTTTTTTTTCTGCAGCATCTTCAAAGTGTGCCCTGAGTTTGAGGCCTCGTATAACGCCAAACAAAAAAGTCCAGAAAGCAGCCCGTTGGCAAACAAACAGAGAAAGAGAGGAGGAGGAGGAGGAGGAGGAGTGAGGTGAGGGCTGTGGGAGCTGAGTGGGGTGAAGGGAACGGGGGCATGTTTACCTCTGTTCTCTTGGGGCACTGCTTTAGGGATGGGGTGGGAAGGGGGGGGGGTTCGCCGGGGGAAGAGGGGTGGTCCTTTCTAAGAGGGATGGGGGAGTTTTGGGGAGGACTTCGGGAGGGGGTAAAAATTAGATATTTGGGGGAAGTGAATATTGTGTAGTTCTCCACTGCCCTCTTTCATCAAGGCTTGTTTGCATTTGTCAGAGGGCCCGATAAAGCGGGAGAAAAAAATGCTCACATTCTAACCCAGACAAACCTTATCAACTGCAAACCATCCTGCTTGTGTTGATCACTTCCTCAGACAATCACACATCTCACAACTCTCACACGCTTTACACAACTTTCACACTTACACTCAAGTGGTGTGGGGGTCCTGCACATGAGAATTGGCAGTACGGTGGCCCTAAATCGTCAGCCAAAGACATCAACCTCTGGAAGTACATGCATCCCTGCTGGCTTCAGGTCAAACTAACCACAAGTTTCTCTCTTGTCTGCTCTGCCTTCCATCTGCTTCTCTCAGAAATAGAAGAATTTTACAGAATTAAATCAATTTTAGGATAAAGTAACTGTTAAGAATCCAGTTTTAAATAGTAGTTTTCATTTTGTATAATCCTATTTTAAAATGGTCTGCATCTCAATTTGGCTTTAAAGTGAGCTTGTAAAAAGGGAGGAAAAATACTAACAAACACTGGAATATGGAGCTGCTTGTTTGTCTTGTTCTACTTGTTGATTTTACTCCATCCAGATCAAATTCACGCATATAAACACCAGAGCAAAATAAAACCACCAAACCACATTAAATCCCAGCCCACACCTCCGATAACCCCCCCCACACTCCTTGCAACTCCTCACCCCTAAAACTCTCTCTCTCTCTCTCTCTCTCTCTCTCTCTCTCACACACACACACACACACACATATACATACACACGCACACACCAAAGGCCCCCGCCAACAAAGAGAGGGGGCAGCAGAGGAGCGAGAGAGGCAAAGAAAGGGAGAAGAAGGAAAATGCACGCTTGACTAATTCTTGTATTCAGAGTCGGTAGTCCCATCCCCTCCCTCTCCTCTGGCCATGTGTGTGTGTGCATGTGTGTGTGTGTGTGTGTGTGTGTGAGAGAACTGGCACACTCTAACCTTGACATTTTAGCATCATGGGGGCGATGAATGAAAATGACCACAATACACTTGGGAAGGAGGGACGGGAGGAGAAGAGGATAAGGGGCGAGCCGGGTTTAAATGGTGGAGGAGTAGCGGAGAGAGACAGATCTGTTTATCTATATATTCATATATATGTGTGTGAAGGCGAAAATAGTGTGTGTTTGTGTACAGTTTGTGTCCAAAGTCAGCAGCAGCAGCATGGAGGCAATGGGATCTCTGCTCTAAACAGCCTGCCGGTTATTTAAAGGTCTTGGGGCCTGTGCTGGATTGATGTTGTTTTCTTTCAATCAAGGAGCCGTGTGGGACGCGCTCACGCTGCAAACTGCTCGCATAAACACTCTTTACTGCGAGTATAAGGAGGAAGACAGGCCCAGACACTGTGTCTGCATTGGACTGTCTCTGTCTCCATGTCTGTCTCCATCCACGCATCTCTCTCTGAAGGCCTGACGGGAACTTTTCACAAAGTTACTGTAACCTTCATGTAGCAAACATGTTTCCAGAGGTTTCAAAGTACTGACAAAATATGCTGTGTGGGCATGTTTTTGATTAAAATGCACCTATATATGGTGAACTTCATCATCCCCAATACTGTAACACATATAGGTACAGCAGCTGACTAATATTATACTCATTTAGGATTCAATAACTAACTAACTATATAATATAAAAAAAGAAAGCGTGAGCTAAACTTCAAAAAGGCCTTTATTACTGGTGTTACATTACAAATGTTCTCATCTCACCACAGCCTGGCCTACTCATGACATTCAGCGTCCTCATGAGACCACAAGGCAGCAACAGAGTAGACGAGGTGAAAGAGGATGTGATGATGATGATGACCTCCTTTACATCCAACGGCCACAAGAAAGTAGGTTTAGACAAAAAATGCACCATGATACCCTATAGTCACTATATCAGAGCCTCATGCCTGATTAATGTTGTTTTACATTGAGTCCACCACATATATTATTAAAACTCTTCTCTGGTGACCTCTTGCAGAAGTCCATACCTGGCAATGTTACACAACAGTAGCTGGTGATGTTGATAATCCCACCAGCAATACTGAGACAGCTACATGAGGGCATTTGTGTCCGTGTGAACACGTACAGTGATTGTTTTCTGGTTTGTTTTTCGCCGGACAATTTGTGCACAAATAATTAGAGACTATGAGAAAGTTTGTCTGAAGGTAGAAATCATTCAGCAGACTAGACTGTGTCCTCAAGGCGGCTTATATGTAGTAAAAAACAAAAGAGAGTGAGGTTGTGAAATGTCTTGAGGTCTGTCAGAAGAAGGCGTTTTAATTTTCCCACCAGTAGATATTCTATGAATGCATTGTGAATTATAATTTCCCCAGGCTGTCCCAAGTATTCAGAATCTGAGACAAATTGTACATATCCAGCCTTCAAGGCAGGGAAGAAGCACAAACTCTCCCAAGTTCCCATGAGTGAAAGATTCATGCTTGCACTTTTAAAAGATAAATAATCAATACACTACACATCACACACACAAATGCTCCAACCCAGCCACTCTCTGATATTTTATACCAAAAGATACCGCAGGGACATTGGAGGCAAAACATCAAACATTGGAGAGTCCAGCTCTCTCCGGATGGCGCTATGACTCACTGCTGTTCAGGAGACCAACAATTTCAGCTCCTGTGGGCAGAGAAGTGTCCAAATCTACGACCTGAATTTCAACAAGTGTATTTGCACCGAAGATCCCTGTGGAGAAAAGTAAACCTTTAAATACATAGAGAGAGAAATGTATTGAGCCTGAGCCTGAGGACCTAAAACGAGAGCTTTACATATTGACGGTTTAATTTCACCAATTTTAAATCGTCAATCAAAATACTATCACAATGGCTGAAAATCAGAGTAAAATGACATTCCTCTACTGGCCACCAGAAACCTGAAATAAAGGGTAATTCACAGTTTTTCTGATATGTGACTTCATGGCAATTGTGACTTGTTTTATTAGGAAGATATTCAGGCTAAGAACCCCTAACTCCTATCCAAACCTCACCCTTGCTTTAACTACACTGACACTTCTATTGTAGTGTTTTTAAGGTCCAAGAATAGCCAAAGAAGGTATTCTGTACAATAGACCACCACTGTATACTGTATGTATGACATAATTAACATAGTACTCTATATACTATGTAGTATATACTGTTCTGTACAGTATTCCATATTTTCCATTTGATTTCTGTAGTTTTCCATTTCTGTAACATGGCCAGTTGTAGGAGGAAAATGAGACCAACTTTGCCCCTTCACCACCCATGTACACCCCCGAGGGCCGCTGTCCTTATACCATGTGCAATACTATTTGCACTAACACATGTAATGTATGTAGGGACCCTCTGCTGTACATACATTATGATTAAACTGCTCTGTGGTTGGGGACAGAGACTAAAAAGATCACACCCAAAGGTTACTAGGTGGCCTTACTACTGAGGACATGGGTATTCTATTATTCCCACCATCTTTTGCATCTCCATGGCAACTACACCGACACACACACACACACACACACATAATAGTCTCTAAAGAGCATTAAAGGAAGTGAGTATAACTCAGTTTACGTGTGAGCTCTCTGTACTTGACTACACTGCGAGTCTCACCATCGGCCCATTGTGATTTCCAACTAATTAGGTTGCCATGGTGCAGAGGCCAAATGAGACCTGTTACTATTATCTAACAGCTTGCCTTCATATAGACCTGCATGTAATAGTTACTGCCAGTCGAAATCCAGAGGAAATTGTTACGGTCATGGTGGAAAATAACTGGAACAAATTATGGGATGTGTTGGATGAAATGGGTTGGGTGAAAGAAAAGGTTGGTGAGCATGCAGACACACAAGCACAAACACCTCCATCACAGCAGTAGTCTTTGTGCCTTTTTCTTTCTCATCGACCAGAGCTATTGATGTACTGAATGTTGGAAGGCTGAGTCAATAAACAAGAGGAGAAGCTTTTTGAGGAGAGAGTGTATCCACATGCAGTCCACCTTTCTGTGCATTTGTGTACCTGTGCATGTGTGTGTGTGTGTGTGTGTTTGTGTTGTGTGCATGCATTCATGCGTCTACCTGCACATTTCTCTCTCCTCTCTGTCTCACTGAAGTGACTTTGTCTGTGCGCTGTCTCTTTGCCTCTACTCACATCTCCCGTCCTCTCATCTCCCCTCTCCTCTCTCCAGACTCACAGAGCTGACTCGTTAATGTTTAATGCTCACTCAGGAAGCAGACATGCTCAGCAAGGCTCGCACGCACACACACACACACACACACACACACACACACACACACACACACACACACACACACACACACACACACACACACCCTCCTACATCCCCCTAGCGACGCCATCCTCATTACCAGCCTGAGATTTGACCCTTCACCCCTGGACCAGATGGCTGATGTTTTCATTCTGGAGGGAGAATATATGAACCAGGAGTGGCTCCACATCGTACAGCGTCACAAGAAGGGAAGGAGGACGAGTGTGTTGGGGTTCTTGTCTATCAGCAGGGGGATCAGATAGAGCTATTGCTGAATCAGGCAGGGCCATAGTGCATTTGTATTCTTTGTGAAGACAACTGGGTTCCCAGGAGGCCAAACTGATATAGTTAGCCTACTATATATCATAAGAAAACGTCTGGTACTGAGAGGAAGAGAAAACTGCTTGTTCACCAGTATAGCAGATTTTCTGACTTGCTTGTACAGGTGTAAAAAAAAAAAAAAAGGATTCATATTACCAGATTTTTAGGTGAATTGCTCCTGGATTTGGACTTAACTGCTCGTGTAAAAAAGCACTGTTACACACATTCATTTCTTCCACTGGCCTGTAAACTTTGCTGACTCCACAAACTGTGACAAAGTCCAGATCAGGCTGCAGGTCTTTGCCACTTTACACATCAAAAGATTCCACAAATCACACAGCGTGAACGAGAGGCAACGTCCATACGGGATTGAAACTAAGCAGGCGGCGATGTGTGAGAGGTGGCATTGTGTGAAAATATATGTGTGTGTGTGTTGTGAGAAAGAGATCTGGAGAATGAGAGAAAGCCGCTATTTCACAGGTCTGTGTACATGCCTAAGCACATGTTCGTGTGTAGCTTCTGGTATGGCAATGGCACCCTCAGGTGGTGATCCATGATGGGGGTATGTGCATGTATGTGTTTGTGTGTCTCATGCCAAATCAAGTCAAGATTATGTGTAAATTTTAATATCTCTCAATTGGCTTTAGAGGCCAACATCAGGGATGGTTCCAATGGAAACAAAGAAACCCACCAAATAAATAAAAGAAACAAAGACAAGAAAATGGCCAGACAAGAGATAAAAATGAATAAAACATGAGACAGCAAACAAAATGCACTGATATTCAGGCAAATGGTAAAATAAAGTCATTACTTGAAATATAATGGCGAGCTGGAGGTTGTACACATATTAAAATGCTTGTCTGGAGAAATAAGTCTCATGCAGTGATTTGAAAGTTGACATAGAAATACCAAGCCTGAGTTCCTTTGACAAAGCATCCCAAAGGAGGGGGGCTTTGACAGCGAAAGCTCTGTCACATCCTTTTGCTAGCCTTTATCAAGAGCCTTGGCACAGAAACTCAGGTTGTGATCCGGCTCAGGGGTCAGGGTTTCACAAATGTAGTTTGGGGGCAGACCTATAGTTTTGCCTTGCATGTAATCATTAACAGTTTTTATTGTATTTTAAAATTAACCAGTGAAGGTAGAGTAGAATAGAGTAGAGTCTCACTTGATATGAGATGAGAGTCAAATAGCACTCCCAGGTTTCCAGCTACAGGTTTTACATTGATTGCCAGACTGCCAAGGGTATTATTGATCAGTCATTTACTTGTGGGAAAATGTTGGACAAGCAGCTCTTATTGTCCTCATGGCAGTTAATGACAGGAACCAAACTGCTAGTGTCACCAGTTATTATTGGTACATATAGCTGAATTTCGACAGCATAAAAATGTAAATTCATATTGTATTTGCAAATAATCTTCCTTAGAGGAAGTATATGGAAAAAATAGTGGGCCTAAAATGGAACCTTGAGGCATACCACAAGTGAGATGGGCGGTAGAGGAAGAAGTCTTTTTTACAATGGTTCTATGGTCCAGGTAAGAATTAAACCAGAGTAGGGCAGTAAAAGAAATGCTGACCCACTTTTTACATTATGCATTTACATTTTGTTCATTTAGCTGATGGTTTTGTACATAGCATACAAAGAGGCACAACCCAAGCCAGAGTAGATCAAAGAGAAGCTATTGAGAATAGTGCCATGATGTTCAGTTTCCAATTCCACCCAACACGAGTGCTACAAGGTTGCAGATGCATCACATAAGACATAAATGCATTGACATTTTTTTGAATGAGAGAGAGAGATAGAGAAGGCATGTTAGATGAAAGGGTAATCTCGGAAAAGGTAGGTCTTCAAACAAGACAGAGAGGGATTCTGCTGACCAAATCTTGAGACTGAGTTCTCAAGACAATTGAGAAAATTGCTTTGTCTCGCCCGCTGTGTCAGTTGCAGCATTAAGGTCCAGTAGTAACACAGTGTAGCAGTCACCAGCATCACATGTATAGATATTTCTTTTTCTTATCCAATGGCAGCAGATGTGTGGTCTGCACCACTTAGCCAAGTCGCCCCCGTAACAGAGGTGACAGCCCTCTGGAGAGCTTCTGCCAACAACACTGCATGTGTTCACTTCACTGTCTGTCTCTCTGCCTCCTCCACAGACTCTCACCATCCTCACCATCACCATTTTCTACCTCTTTTTTCCACCTCCTCCCTCTCTCTGTCTCATACACAGTCACATACTCTTAGAACTAAACAGCAGGAGAGAAAGACAGAGTGATGGAAACAGCAAAAAAGATTACTTTTCCATTTTGCCACTCGCACTGCGCCTGTATTTCATTTTGTCCACGAGGAGACGGCTGGAGAGTCTGACGGTGTGTCATGACTCAGTGTGATCCGGAGGAGAGACTGTAGCTCTGCTTATGTTGAAACACAACCACAATGTCAGTTCAATATGACTTGAATGCTGAGATGCATATGAAGGCAGTATTTGTGTGTGTGCCCTCCTTTCTCTTTAATCAGAGAGTGAGTGGAGCAGAACAGAGCGGAGGGTTGAATCAGGGGCCTTTCTGCTGGTCTGGCTGACTTAAGGCTGGCACTGCTGCCGTCTAAATACCCTCCTATAACCAGCTCCGCATGTTTCTCTGTCTCTACACAGAGGATGGATTACTGCAAGTATCTTTTCATCTCACTGTAATCTTCTCCTCTCACATTACCACCAGAGGACCACCTGAATTCAGACATATGGAGCTGGATTAAAACCACACTCTGCAATGAGTTCTGAGTATAAAGTGACTGTCTGCCATGCTCCTCATTACACACAGCATCTTATGAGGAGCGGAGAGGGAGAGTTGCCGTCTGAATGCAATTATTTTTTTCCTTTCTACCTTTTCTGTCTTCCTTCTTTATGCATTCATTCTTTCTTTTCATCCTTTACTATTTCATTGGATTCCTTTTCTCTTCTCCTCCATTTTCATCATCCATCTTGCCCTTATTTTTCTAGCTCTTTCTTTATATACCCACTGATACTGAATGTGAGCTTATTTAAAAACGTATTCACCGAGCTTCAGTAGCCCCCATACTGCAAAAGTTTAAGAATAACTTTTGTTGTTCCAGATCATAATGATTGTTTTTGAAGTCACAGTATACACTAACATATATTACAAGTAAATCATGTATTTAGCCTAATTAGCAGTCATCTGTCCTAAGAAATTATGTGATATGTTATATTTCGCCTATGTATGAATTTTTTTTTTCTTTTTTTTTTTTAATGCCAAAATCTCACATGCTGTCATACATGATTCAGACATATTTAGGTTGAAAGTGCAGAAACATGCAAGAATATCTATTGTATGTGCTTTATTTGGGTAAGTGCTGACCTCTGCTGGTCATACGTGGGATTACTACATTAAGGAGGAGAAAAATGACAGTTGAGATTTACCCTACAAGGCACTAATTCATGGACATACACAGGCAACATTATGAAACCCTGGTTGCAACTACTTTAATAGTCTTACTTAAAAAGATACCTATACTCATATATGTGTAATTATGTGGCAATTTTGTTCTTATTGCCTTTGAAAGAAGGCAGTAGATGTACTTACTAGAGAAGTTTTCTGAATGACTGTTATGTCTTAGTATGTATAGCACAGGCACTTACAGCATCAAAAGGTTTGTAACATCCTTTTTTATGATGAATGAAGGCTTGTCTAGGCTTTGTTTATCCAAGATGCAATAATATACCACCGATTTTTGATTAGATTAGATTTGACTTAAGTATGTATTAAAATTTGATGTCACCTTCGACGTGATTTCATTCATAAATGTTGTATTTTTGCATGATTCAATTGACTTAAATGGTAATCAAACTAGCCTAACTAAGCTAAACTAACCTCAATGGGACATCAGAGCATACAAGACGTTATTATAATTATTTTTCACCAATACAATTAATTCTAAATGACACAAAGTCTGAACGTTTCATTAAAGCTGATCAATAAAGCTTTCTCCTTGAATTGCAGGAGAATTCACAAAAAGAAAGATAATTTTGTAGCACAAGAAATAATTGAAAAACTCAAACAGTGTCCAGACTATTTCATGACACTCAACACTACTGTAAGAGGTGAAACCTGAGGGGAATATGTGCAATACCTGATGTTGGCCTTGAGTGGGCGCCATAAGCTTGACTACCAAATTTCTCTGATTTAGCGTTCACCATTGACCACCTCAAGTAATATAGAATATATAAGCGTTTACAATCGGCTTGGTCAATGTAATCAGTTCTCATTTCCTCATCTCAAATCACTTGTATCACCTCACATCCAAAATGTTGCATCTCATACTGTCTGATGTAGCAAGAATATCATTTGAATAAGTAACTAAGTAAGACTTCTGATTTGCCATACCAACTTCAACAGATGAAACACAACCCATGGAAAGTGTAATCATTGTATTTTGAGTCTATTCATGAGAAGGTTGAACAAATTATGAGCTCCACATTAGAAATTGTCTAAATCATTTGATCTTGTCACATAGTCATTGTCAACAACTGGAAGATTAAAAAATAGTACAGTTGAGTCCAGTTTCACTAGAATACAATATGAGGTATTATTCTACGTAAGAGAGAAAAATTAGCTCTGCAACCAAAATATGGATATCAAAATACAAGAATTTTATTTTACTTTTTATATTCTACTTATTTGTTATCGAATCAATAGCACCTTCAGACCACAGCAAATTCCTTGTAATGTATGTTACTTGGCAATAAACAGTTTCTGATTCTGATTCTGATTCTGAATTAAAAGTACTGCAGATCACCACCTTTACATAAAACCACACAGGAGACACTGGTAAACGTTCAGCGCATAGCTACAGTGAAAGTAGCATCTGACAGTGTACTTAGTGGGTCTGTAACTGGTCAACACATTCCTGTAGTGAGTAAACAAGCAATAGTTGCAGCTACTGGGGGGCATTGCAAACTGCAGCTGTTGTACACAGGCGGCTTCAGGGGCCCAGGAATGTTGTAAAGCAGGACAGCCGTCAGGGATATTCATCACCCAGTTTCCCAAAGCTTCGTACACTGTGGGTGTTGGTTACAGTTCAGGGTAGCTGGAGGGGAAAACCCTGAGAAATACCAGGCTGCCTTAAGGGAAATGATGCTCACCTGCAAAACATTTATCATGTTCCAGTGACAATTAGGCAAGTGAACCTGTAGCATTTTGAAGCTCTCTGCTGACAAAAGTATTGCTGTCTACTGGACTGAACACTTAATGGTGGACTTGTCAGAAGCTGTAGGGGGGCTGTTACGATGTTTTCCAGAAGTGGAACCTCTGAAAATGTTTCGTTACAGATTATCTTCTTAAAAGCTGCATCAGAAACATAAACCACAGTAATGAAACTCTGCTGAAATCAATCACAATTAAGCTACATTTAGCTCCTCATGTCACCGCAGACCGTTTTAAAGTAGATACATAAATTATTTCAGTTTGCAGACATGAACAAAACACACTACATTGCTGTAATTTATATCCACCTGGCCTGTCTGACAAGTTGAGCAGGTAATAACAGATAACAGATGATAATCCATAATGACAGATAATGAGATGACCTTCACATTATATGGATGTTTGCGTTTACATGGCAGACCATGTTTGGGTTCTGGATAAAACAAATAAGATATCACTGGTAATTGGAGTATGAGGTGTTTTTTGCTCCTTTTGAATAGAAAGTGAGGACATGATCTTCATATTCAGTCAATTTCTTGCCTTGTTTGAATAGTAATAGTAATGATGGAAAAGGATCCAGTTACAGAGATAGATAGAGAATAGTGTCATGTCTCCCGTCTGTATATTGCTCTGTCTCTCTCAAACCTGTAATAGGGAAAATGTTTGTATCAGCACACACATACACAGAAACCCTACAACATACTTGCTTTGCTGCTCTTCCAAATGTGTTGGTTGTAATGTTCAACTAAAACTAACTGTAACTAAGATGTATGTGATGATTAGTGCTGTACTTAATTCTAATTTACACCATCTTCCATTATAATCAACGATCTCTCATTTTAACTGGAAGCTTTGAAAACATTTGTGATGAGAAATGCGTCCTCTGGCGCACTGGAGGACCAGTGCGTAGTGCTACCTTCAAGCGCTGTAGGAAATATTACACGTATTAGTGAAGTGTCATGAACAGCCCAACAGAAATTACGGATAGGACTAAGGAGGTTTAAGTCGTGGTTATTATTGATTTATAGGCCTACCTTGGAAAATGTAAGCCATTTAAAAGCGTGTGCTCCACATTTAAGAAAAGATGCTTGGTGAAACTGATTTTCCATGATGTGCTTCATTTATCTTATTTAATACAGTACTTTAGCAGCCAACGTGTGATGGGGGAGAGAAAAACAGTTCGACAGTTAATAAAATACTGTATTTCATTTAGATAAACTATTTGTAGCCATATAATACATAAATGATTGAGGCTGTTATTTTATTTGTGTTATTGATGGTAGGTTTAGTCAACTCTTAATCCTAACTAAGGGACTGGGGATTACGAGCGGCAAGTGAAGGCCGCATAGGATCCCATTTTTTAAGAGGGCTGATGTCATTTCAAAACTTAACTCACACTCCCAAGTCAACGCGGCGAGTTGCTCACCTCCGATTCTCCCGTAAAGTCTCCTCGTACGTCTGGCGGAGCACATTATCAAAAACCTCCGGGAGGTGAAATAAACTGAAGAAAACACAAACTTCTCTACCAGGGAGACGAAGCAGGAGGATTTTTACACCAGAAACCCCGGGACCAGAGCCCCTCTTTCTGCGGGCAAAGGCGGCTGAACTTTTTTTTTTTTTTTTTTTTTTAAACTGCAACCACAAGAAAAATGAATCGGAGCTTTAATAAGTCGCAACCTCTGCGAACAGCGGACTGTAACGCCGTGGAAGTGAAAAGCAAGGTGAGTTTGGCGGGTTTGAGTTTTGTAGGCTCTAAATGGGGATTTGGGGAGAAACTAAAGAGTTCACATGGTCGTCCCGTTACGGTGCGGGACGAGTTCTGGACGAACTGTCTGCAGCTAGCGACACATATTTTCTCCTCTCAGTGACAAAGCTCTTATCTGGTTCATGGAACGGGAGCCGGACGCACCAGTTTCTGCATGTTTCTGTAATTTGCAGTGATTATTTTCCTCTTACTTCCGACCATGCAGATAGTGCTGATTTGGCTCTTTTCCCTCTCTGACACGAAGCTGATGGGAAAAACTGGTTTGACATTGTTTCTCAACAGCTACTCTTTTAGTGTCTGTTACAATGAGAAGGTTGTATCTGTTGAATCGGATGTTTTTGAACATTAGCTGCGGGTTTTGGCGCTACATAGTCTCAGCCTACTCATTGCTCAGAGTAGTTTGTGAGAGGCTGATGGAGTAATAGCTGCATAAATTAAGTTAACCAGCAAGCAAATGACCACACTTATCTACCAATTTCAGGCTTATGTAATGGAGACCTCCACTTAATGCAAAATGTGACCAGACATCTTGTGAATTTTGTAATTTTCTATGTCAAACCTCATCAAATACATTAGAACTAAATAAGACCATTTGATGTCTATTTGATAAGAGTTCAGCTAACTGTCTGCAGTCTAACAAAAGTTTTTTGTTCAGTAGTTTGTTACAGAAATGAAAATGTTTTATAGAGCATGTGAACACAGTGAAAATCATCCCAGATAAACACATGGCACATGGTGAACAAACAGTGAACTATTTATCATCTTGCCACAGGCTCTCAAGGACTTCTTGTAACCAACATTTTTCTATAAATTCCATAAACGTGACGACAATCTCGCCTGGTCTTCATACATATGTGTTTACACATGCCAGCACATATGAGTGCGTCTGCACATCTATGAAAGGATGATCTCCTGAGTCACAGCTGACATGGCAAACTGAGATGGGCAAGAGGTGACTCACTCAGTCCAGAGGTCTTTTCGATCTTTAGTTTTGGGCTGCATAGTTTCAGAGGGGTGGTGGGGAGGTGACCTGGGACAACAGATACAGTGATGGTGGGTGACAAGAAAGGAGGGGCACATCTATTCCAGGATGCTCGGACACACATCATGGAAGAGCTAGTGTTTTTGTTTTGAGGCAGAGTGGGTTTCATGCTTGTTCCACAGAGACAGGAGTGGTCACTTTGTGGCTGTCAGAGATTGTTTGTGGGTGGGACTGACGAGCCAGGAGCTGCGTGGCCGGAACGGGCAGGTTTAACAGCGTCATCGCATTATCACTGCAGAGCTGACTCACTGCCACGCAACGTCACATGTTTCCCTTTTTGGATCAGATGCAACTCATCACTCTTATCACGTCATGTTGTTCTACTGCCTCTGTTCTGTTATGAGCCGCTTGTTGTGTTGTGGAGAGCGTGTGGTTTCGCATGGCATCCCTCTCAATGACAATTGGTAGTAACCAAATCTAGAACATTTTGGTTGAGTTTCACCTGATTACAACCGAATGACAGTTGAGAGAATTTGAATATGTCTTATCAACTCCACTACTGTTGAGTCTCCATTCGAATGTGAAAAAGCCACAAGTAGGAATTTCTGTAGTTTGACTGCATGTGTTGCAAGCTAAAAGTGAGGGGTTCGTCTCAAGGAGTAACCAGAAATGCCGCTCTGAAAGTGCAAAATGAATCCATCCTCCATGCACATTTCAAAAAGTAAGACTTGCTGATGGAAATCTTACTCCCAGTTCTTAAAATGCAGATGTTAATAATCAAACTGCACTTGTATCAGACGCTCTGTTGATAGTAGACTGAGACTGCACCCTCAGTCCTCTCTGTCAAAACCATTGAAGCCAGCTTCACGAAAGAACTAGTTATCTAGAAGTGCTAAATCAAAGGGAACAGGACTTACTGTAGATTTCGTGAAAAGAAATCAAGAAAGCTTTTGACACATTCAAGAAATCAACCCCAGGTTTTGTAGAAGATGTTTGTCCTAAAGAAAACTTTACCAAACAATAGTCGAAGTTAAGCATTCAGATTCACTATATTACCACAGAGTGATTTTGGTGTGTTTAGTTGTCTGTATAGTTCTGTGCGTGTTATGAGCGTGTCCTGGTTCTCACTGGTTAGCGTTTGGTTTTCTCAGTGGAAACTGTTCCAGTGATAAGCTTATCAGGGATAACACTGGAGGTGTCTGGCTGCCTGTCGTGGAGCCTCGGCCAGGAGCTGGTTTCACTCACTTAAAGCTCTTATCTGAGACAGGGAGAGAGTGTAGGGGGTGGGGTGGGATTGTTTTGTTTTACTCCCTCTAACCTCACTTTAATTTATCCAGATTTTCAACACATTTCACATTTTAGCATCAGCCACGTATTCTCAGTTTGAGGCCTGATCCATTCCCCCATGAGTCATTTTGCAGATCATGCTGCATTTATTTATTGATCTTCTGAAATGCCAAGAACCTGTAGGCGATTTCTCCGGTGAGTTGTCCCTGACTTACAGAGTATTAGGTGAGCACAAAGCCAGTGTTGGCGAAAGACAGAAAGTCAGTTATCTTCCATTTTCTCCAGTGTGTCAGAGTTTAGCGTCTCCAGACGTGTTTCAACCTGTTGCCATCACTTTGCCCTGATACGCCAGGAGGGCAGGTGATGTCACGTTTGTAGTGATGTATTCTTAGGTTTGGGGTTTAGCGTGATTAATCATATCTTGTTCAGACTTGCTCGTACCAGAGGGTTCTCCATGTGAAAACAGTTTGTTCTGATCACAAAGCGCGGTGCCAAGTGAACATTTCAGCTTCGGAGCACTGACGTGAGCTTGCTGATATGCAGAAGTGTAATTATCATTTGGTAAGTCATGTGTGACGCGTCGAAGTCTTAAAGTGTTAATCACAGTTAATTCATGTGTAGGTTTCACTTTCCCAAATGTAAAAAGGACACCTACTGAACACCGACAAACCTGCTTGTCAACTTCTTGTGTCATCTTGTGATGTAGGCTGAGTTTTATTAGCTGGAATCCAAGTTGGGTGCCTCACTTTCAAAATGCAGGTTCACTTGTGTGCCTCTGTTTGCCTTCAGTGAATCTGGCAGCAAACCACACACCCGCCTGGCATCCCCCTAGTCTCCTAACACGCCTCCTCTTAAATTCATATGTCGTCTTCTAATTACAGAGTTGTTTAATGTTTCCCCCGCTCTTCTTCTCTCCTCCCAGTCAAGTACACTGCTCCTCTCCTCTGCTACTCTATCAGCAGTTTTCCTCTCCCTCCCTCCCTCCCTCCCTCCTCCTCCATGATCATCTCTCCACTCTTCTCCTCGGCTTGTCAGCTTCCCTCCGCTGTGAGCTGATGATTACAGTAACAAAAAGCACCTTCGTCTACAAATTGCCACTGTGATTCAGACGCCAGTGCTACTGCAGTCGTCTGTTGTTGTGGTTTATTGAGCGGTGCTTTTGTGCCTCAGTTGTAGCTCTCCTCCTCAAGTCCATTCTTGTCCATGAGTCACATGATGACCCAACCGTGACCCTCAGCTGTGCTCTCATTGGCTGTTTGGTGACCTAGCCGGGAAAGCACAATTGTTCTAGTCTGTGCTGTTGTGCGTGAACGGTGGGTGGGAGGCGGGGCGGCCTGCCACTGTCATTCATATATGCTGAGATAGTTTACTCATCTACCTGTATTGTTCTATTGTACAGCAATCCCCCTCCCATTTCCTGCTGTTTTCTTGGTCAAAGTCACGTGTGATGGGCAATTGACCAATTGTTTTCACTAATCACTAATAAACTAGTATCAGATGAGAAGATTGATACCACTGTTATATCTGTCTGTTCAATAGAAGGCTACAGCCAGCAGCCAGTTAGCTTGACTTAGCATAAAGACAGCTTGCTTTTGTACGCATTAAACAAACAAGATGATTATAACGTGTTAGTTAGTTAGTGAGCTTTAGAGGTGCTGGTAGACAGATTTAGTCACCTTCAGACAGAGCCAGGCCAGCTGTTTTCAGCTGTGTGTCCTGTTGTAAGCTAACCGGCTTCTGGCTGCAGCTTCATAATTACAGTATGAGAGTGATATCGATCTCATATTCCTGTAAATATATAGCATTTGCCGTGTGAAAAGCATCCCTGCTCTTTTTCCCTGAAGGTTAATGTTTCATTTCATAAAAGCATACATATTTTTACAATGTTAGCAGAGGTGTTTTAGGAGAGGTGGCTCACCCCAGCTATAACACACTGCAGGAAACACTGATATAAAAGTCTTTCATATACAGAGGCACTCATTTAAAATTCATTATGGTATATCGGTGATTGCTTTTAATAATTTTGTATTTTTCTGTAAATGTATTTTGCTTAGAAACAGCTTCCCCCGTGCCATATTTTACACAAGGTCATGACGGAAACTGTGACAGAGCTCAGCGAACGTCCACCCTGTTAGTTTTATGTGTGCCAGTCAGATGGTTTAGATAAGTGCATGAGGTCGGACATCCTGGGTTTCCTCTTCCTGTTTGGTTTCTCTTAGTGAATGTCCCTTTAATGGCCCCTCTCTCTTTTTGGTCTTCCTCTCTCTGCAGTATGGGGCAGAATTTCGCCGGTTCTCGGTGGACCGGGTCAAGCCCGGAAAGTTTGAGGAGTTTTACAAGCTCATCCTGCACATTCACCGCATCGCCAACATGGAGGTGATGATCGGCTACGCTGATATCCACGGCGATCT
This sequence comes from Enoplosus armatus, assembly GCF_043641665.1. Lineage (NCBI taxonomy): Eukaryota > Metazoa > Chordata > Actinopteri > Centrarchiformes > Enoplosidae > Enoplosus > Enoplosus armatus. Next base: position 12,130,465 of record NC_092195.1, read on the forward strand.
GCTGCCGATCAACAACGACGACAACTTCTGTAAGGCGGTGTCAACGGCTCATCCACTGCTCAGGATCTTCATACAGAGACAAGGTAGGTTGTGCAATGCTTCCTTTGTCTTTTTCTTATATGACCGTCCTTTTTTCCGTCATCAGAATCCTAAACATTGTCTCTCAAAATTGGTAATCAGTTTAAATAAACATTGGATGGATATTGGGTTTTTAAATATCCTGCAACTGGTAATCCTATAAAACAATCATCTATTGCAATAACTGCATCTTGTGCTGCAATTATTGTGCTGACTCAAATCAAGTTTCCCCGCAGAATATTTCCTCATCCAATTATGTCTTTCTTCCCGCTATGGGAACTCGAGGCCTTTTTGTTTACTTCATGCAAGGCTTTCTGTGTGTGTTTTTGTGTTTCTTATCCTGCCCTCTTATTGGCTGGATCTGTCTCAGTCTGTGTCTGTCTGCTTGGCTAAGTCCTCTGTCTTATCCAGAGGAAGGGCTCGCAGGCAGATGATCACACACACAAACACACTTACAAACACACACACACACACACACACACACACACACACACAGGCTGGTGCCTCGGCAGCCCCATAGAAATCAGGTCATTGAGCAAAGCCTGTATCCCGGCATACCAGACATTACTGAGAGACAAAAGATCTGCATGAAAAGAGAGACTCCTTACTGAGCTCCCTCAGTTTGTGTGTTTGTGTGTGCGTGCATGCAAGTGTGTATTTGTCCAAAGAAAACACCACGGTACCCTGAATGGGAACCAGTCCTAGTTTCTCTCCATCTCTCTCTCATTGATCCCAACTCTGGAGTGGGTCTTGACTACCAGCCAACCAGCCAGTGAGCATACAAATTAATCTATCACCATTCACATCTATTCATACCAGCAATCCTTCCTGGAATGTGCCTCGCTCGGTTGTGTAATGAACATGTACACTCCAGGGTATTGTTTTAATTTTTGTCCAGCGGTTCAAATACAAAAGCTAGCCACAGAGTGGTGAATTATCTTGTCGCAGATTTCCAGCAAGAAATAGGGTTTGGATATTGAAGAGGCCCCACCAGACTCCTCCATTGTGTGATTCACTGTCTTGAGAGCTCTTGTGTCTTTCGCTGAATTAACTTGTTGTACATTGGCTGATAAGACATCTGCCAAAGAAAAATTCAAGTTTGCATTGTTCGTTAATTTGCTTTTTAGGGCAGGGTAACATTTTTATTATCTGTTAACTTTTGAAACACAAATTAATATTTGTGTCTTTTAAGATAGCATCTTTCTGTGCAAAGACAGCAGGCCTTTTTAAGTTTCTTAAAGGTTTTCTCTCTCTCATAAAAGCAGCCGTTTGCTTGTAGCAACACTCAGCTATAAGCAATCAGATCAACAAAAAAATAATTTGTGCTTTCCATTGTATACCAGAAAACACTCATTACTGACATTTTAGACTACACTTCAAGGTTTTACCCCTCTTCTCCTTGTTTTGTTTAAATATCTACCTATCTATTTGTTTTTTAGGCATGGTAACTTTGACTTTGCACTCTTTACTTAGCTTGCAGAGTTTCCCCAAGAAAAGTGTTTAGCAGAGGCGGTACTCCATCTCACCTTGGGATCAATTCTCTTAGTACACGATGGCCTATAAATGTAGCCACACTCAGTAAATATATGGCATTTGCTGTGTAAAATAGAAACTCTGCTCTTTTCCCCTGATTAATGTTTTATTTCAAGTGTAAAGATTTGTTTGACATATTAGCATAATATCGCCGCTATAAAACATTGCAGGAAACCTTGAGTTTGTAATGTTTGCAAACTGCATATTTAGGCATCATTTAACACATTGTTAATTCATGTTAAATAATGTCATAACGATAGATGTAAGGGTTCTGCTCTGAGATGTCACCCATAACCATCCATATCTTATACATCCAGCTGGGGCATGAGTTTGTCATTACCTTTGTCACATCCCTTTTCTGTCAGTTTCCCTTTCTGTCAGGATACCTAATACAAAAATGCCATAAAGCACCAGAGGAGCTGACCCTCGTTGAAGCACAGATGTGGTGGCTCTTATGAAGGAGCTTGTGCTGTGTTGTTATGGTGTACACACAATGCTGACATGGTGATGTCCTGCAGGGGAATGTGCACTGTTGTGACTGATGCTGATGCAGTCTGAGCATCTTAAGCCTCACTGCAGTCTATTGTTAGTCGCTAGACAAAGAGGTGTGTGTGTGTGACTGTGTGAGTACCTCATGTCTCAGAAGAGCTGCCCTGCACTCAGTACGGTACACGCTCGGGAAAGTATGTGTGTAATAATGATTGTATCAGTCAGTACCAGCCTGTTAGTACAGGTCACCATGTATCTTCTCCGTCCCGGTCATCAGACCACCCCAGATGAAAGACACACACACATAAAGACACTGTGACTCACCCCTCAGTCACAGTAGGGACATTCTATGTAACTTAAACTGGACTGGTCTTTCATATGGATATGAGTGCGAAAAGAAAAAAAAACACATTTAATTAGACTGCTCCCCTGACAGCTCAGCCCACAAAGTTTTACGCTTCTTTTTCTGTCTCCTTTTTAAAATGCAAGGAAATGTAAAGATCGTCACCAAAGGGGGGGATAGTTGTTACAGTGTGTAAAACATGCATTTGTTTCAAAATAAGGTGCCACATATAACAAAATGCCCCAAAAGTTTGAATAAGAGTGGGAGAATCAAATCAAGTGATGCATCAAGGTGTGCAGTGTTTTGCTCGACTGTGCTGCTTAACGTCTTAGATCTTTGTATTTAATTTCTCAGTAAGATAGACCCTCCTCTCCACCCTGTGATCAGACAAGAAGTGTGTGTGTGTACTTTTGTCCATGTAACAATAGGTATTATAACGTGTGTGTGTGTGTGTGTGTGTGTGTGTGTGTGTCTTTTATCTACCTGACACTCCCCTTCTGGGCTTACATTGCCATTGTTGGTAATTGACTTGAGCACGTGCAGCAGTTGTCTGGCGATACAGCAATAATCCTGCTGATGATACCTATTACTCCCTCTGGGGAATGATGGTAGCTTGTTTAGTGGTGACTTCACCAACAGAATAGAGGCTCACACTTCCCAACAATTCACAATAGCCTCACAGCGTAGAGGATTGCACAGTACTCTTATTCAGTCAGAGCAAGGGGAAGTTAAAGGATAACACCTGCATTGTATTTTGAACCAGGAAACTCACTGATTTTTCAAATACATAACATTTTGCAGCTACATAGAAAGTATTACTTTGTCAGCAATGCAAAACTATTAGTAGGTTCATTGACCTGTGCCATTTTTCAATTTGGAGATATTTCACTTTAGCTTGCACTCAATTAGAATGCAAATGGATGAATTGTTATGTTCAAAAACAGAAAATGTCATGAATCTGGTTGTGCTCACAGTAGAAACGAGCCTCTCTGTTAAATCGTTTACATGATAACTGAAACCACAGGCAGTCTGTTTGTAATGTAATGATTAACTCCAAAAAAAAAAAAAATAGATGGAGAGAAAACTTATCTTGGACCACTGAGCTGTGCAGGAATGTTTAAACTTGGAAAAAGGGATAAACGATTATGTTATTGAGTGACTGCTATATAAATAACAACAGGGCACTGGCACGAGTGTTGAGAATGTGTAGGTGAGATTGTAGGTGGTACAAAACTTGGCTAGAGAGAAAGATTTCTCCCAGTAGTAGTAAAATGTATGAAATGGGATGTCATTTGTACACATCAAAGTCCAACTGCAAAATGAAAACAACATAATAAGGGCATGGATGTGAGGGGAAGTCTTTCTTTTGCTTCTTGTGTTGTTTGATGTTGCGTTACTTCTGCAGCCTCTTCTGTTTTACCTAAGTGTTTCTGGGTAACCAACGATGTCAAAACCTGTGGTGAAAACTAGCTTGTAGACGGAGGGGGGAGGGTAGTCACTTCACAGAGGGAAGTTTTGTACTGGGACACTTCTACATTTCTCATGCAGGCACAATCAGGCAGGAGGGGGGAGGGGGGAACAAGTGATGGGAAGAAATGGGACGCATCAAAAGATTTGCGAGCAAAGAGGAGCGGAGTGAACCAGCTCTGTATGTGGAGGTGGACTCCCTTGTCTGGTCCATCATGTGGGTGTGTGATTGTAGTGGTTCAGTCATGTGTGGTCAACTGGTGATTGATGTTAGATTGGGGTCACATGCACATACTAACATATAGTTTGTTAGTATGCCTGCACAGAGGAACAAATTGGATATTATAACTCTAGTGCCGTCACATTGACTCCGCTTTTAGTTTCCTGTGAAATGCATTTGGTGGTCAGCAATTGGTCCAGCTGTACCTGACACGTTGTGATCGGAGGCACGTTGAATATACTCAGCTAGGTAGTTTTGTCAAAAGGTTTATGGTATTTATCTAGGGAAAACTACAAACTGTTCATTCATATTCTGACTTTTGTGCAAAGTGATGCAAATTAGGATAGTGAGGGTGAGGGGAACTCTACATTTCACCAGCCTCTTTTACTGTTGAGGTGAAAGACGATCCTTGTTAGTGGTGAAAAACACTGGACCGAATATATCTTATCTAATATATCTCTATTCCCACAAATCTATGTTTGGAGTAGAATATGACCAGTGAATGAAGGCTGTTAATGTGCTGAAAGGCTTGTGGAGCTGGCAAACTGACGCGATCTAGCAGCCGTTGGTGCATAGCTACTTATTTCCCACACTACAGTAATGACTGTAGTAATCATGATTATAGTCTTTTATGATAGTCTGTGCACTGTTGTGGACAAGTAGGGTTCAAATAAGGATATGTGTATTAAATTTGATTAAATTTTTACCTGTAATTACTCGTAATGGTAGACGAAAACGGTCTTGAGCCAAACAAAACACAGGCCTGTTTCTGAAAGCTCAATCTTGGGGGCTGGGGGGCTGGGGGGTGGGGGGGGGGGGGTTGTTTTTGTAGACAGTGCCAGTGGCCTGCACACAGACTAAACTTTCAACAAAGAGAAGAGACCCCTGTTTGGCAAGAGGGCTAAGAGTTTAAATAAATAGAGCAGACGAGGTAGGCCAAGGTCGAGTCTGTGTGGCTTCATATTTAGCACGCCGAGCACTGCTCTCCACACACCTGTGAAAACTAGAGGGCCAGATATCGACATCAGCCAAACTAAAGAGAGATGTGGCACCACAGCACAAATAAAAAAAAAAACAACTAAAAAAACGCCAGAATGTAACAGCAGCTGCGCCAGTTAAAGCTGACATCCAGACCAGTGCTGTTTCTCAACAACTTGGACCGCACAGTTGTTTGGAGATCAAAGAAATGCTAGCATTATTATATTTCTATGGCTGCCCCGACTGTCTGCACTCTGCTGACTTTCCACATTTGGCTCTTTTTACTTTTTCTTTTTGCATCAGTTGAATGATAATAAATGGGTTGTTGACAGAACAAAGTTTGGCAGGATGTGAATAGAGAGGTGTCATTTACACTCAAAACTATTAAGGGAGCACAACAGGAAAACCAATGCAGCATGTTGAAACTGCTTGAGCGAAAAGTTCATTAATTGTTTCAGTGTATTAGTCATCACCCTAAGAAGGTGTTTCTGTTCACTGGATCTTGTTAACATCCAGACTCGATTTTTCATTTCTACTAAGGAAAAAAAAAACACATGCAGAAGATTAAAATGGTTACTTTATTTATTTCCAAAATTAGAGTTTTTTAATTCATCACAGACTCTGTATTTTGGGGTGTAGAGATGTTAGGGGATCTGGACGACAGGACCAGACATGACCTGACCTGACCTTTCTAACTGTGGAGTCACACTGGCTGGGAGCAGGAGCTCTGGTCAACCATCAGCCGAACTCGACTCACCTATAAATGAATCTGCAGATTTGCATGGAATTTGGTTCTTAAGATTCAGTTATTTCATTGTCAAATATATAACATAAAACAGAATAAAGAAACATTATGTCATGAAAGTCTGCCATGGCCATAGTCTAAAGCCTGAAACTGTTACAGCCCAAATGTTGAAATGGAGAGGACGTTCGGTGGGCTGGTGTTTTGTTGTTTTTGTCTGGTTTTCTGGTTTTGCTGAAGTCCATTTTCCTGAATTTTCATAACATCTTATTTCCTGTCATAAAAGAATAACATTGCAAGCAGACATCTAATGTCTTCAATTCTCATGTTGTACTCTAAAAGCTTGAATTATTAAAGCTTTATTTTCAGAGACACTTTTGTTTAAAATGTATGTACTGTGCTTTAGCACCTAATCACAACAATATATTCCTTGTATTGTTATTTGGGATGCACCCGTTCTTCTGATACCGATTCGGATACCTCAACATAGGGTTTCTGTGGATATCGATTACTGATTTGATCATCTTTATATCTAACTTGGGATCATTTTTGTGGCTGAATGAATGTAACTGATAGCAGAAACATGATAAAGAAACTGGATTGGTCACATCGTGGCCTGAAACCTTATCTGTTAGATAAGGTCAGTATCAGTGCCAATACCGATCCAGTGTTTTGTTTTTATTTTATTACATATTTCTTTCACTGTCTCAGAATTACATAGATGTAATGTAAAATGTGTGTATATAAATCCATAAAGCAGCTATTATACATTTTAGAAGCAAAGTCTCTGTTCCTCTGTGTGCTGTTGTAGTGGCCAACTGCAGAGACCCTGTCAGCACATCTGGCCACTCTCGCACCATCGCCAAAGGGCTTCTGGGAGAGTGTGTGTGTGTGTGTGTGTGTGTGTGTGTGTGTGCGTGTGCGTGTGTGTCCACATGCCCTGTTCACAAGATGGGATTGCGAGGCAGATGTGTCAACATGCCAGCGCTCAGTCATGGTAGCTGTAGGTTAAAGCTTTGACCCCCACAGCATTTGATCCATGTCGACAGGAGGAAGAGCCACCTCAGTAATTAGCGTTGGCTCTTTATCGCAGTCAGACCGCCACAAAGCTGATTTAGTCCTCTGACACTGGATTAGAATAGATCTCTTGATTAGGATAGATGATTCAGAGTTTATTCATGCCAATGTGCAGCTTTTTTTCCTCTTTGCTCATTTGCATTTTGTGTGCTGTTCGCTAGATTATAAACTTGCATGCCAGCCACTCAATCAAATGCCATGATGGGCAGAAAGCATCCTGTTCCGCATTCCAGCAGATCTATTTCGGTCACGTAAAGGCACTGCCTCATTGCATTGCCTTTAGTGTGCTTTTGTGCCTCCCTTTACAGAACATCAGAGTCATTAAGAGTGAATTTGAGTGTGGTCTGTTATGCTGTTGCTTCCACTACCTCTCGTCTTTGTGCTTGGTACCAGAGAGCGGCCTCAGGCTGTGCAACGAAGGAGCCGGTTGAGTGAAAGGGATCGCTATGAAACAACAGGCCTGCACAGTGCCTACTGCCCCTTGAAGGAAAAGAAGACCGCAGCTGTCAGTTACAGCTCATCTCCTCTTTTTTTCCTCTCTTGTGCTTTTGTTTTCTTTGTTACATCTCCACCCTGCTATGATTTCCCTTCTCCTGAGCACGCTGGTGTAAGTGTATAATTCCTGTCAGACAGACGGCAACAAAACGGTGCAACTTGTCCATCTGATCATCTTGGTCCGCTTTCAAGAATGCTGTTTTTAGGTAGCTGCTCAGACCGAGCTCAGGCATGACTCAATTGTCAAGGGCAAAGGGGGAGAAAACCACGGCAGACAGTGGGGAGTCGGCCTGACAGTAAGAAAGACAGACGGGCGGAGGGTGGAGGGAGGACTGGGCAGGTCGGGTCCACCTCCATCCTGTGGTCTGGCTGTTATCCTCTTGTTGCAAATCTGAGCCAACAGAAATCAGGGATTTTCTGGGGAAGAGGGGAAGCCCGTGCAGGCAGAGGTGGCACAAGCAAATGTCACATACGGTATTAGAACAAAAAGCCTTTTATTAGAGCTTTTTGTAAGCTTTAGACAGATACTTTGATGACACATCTGGGTCACATTCAGAGGGAAGCAGCATGGGAAAACGCACCGCCTTTTGAAAATGCCTCATCTCAGGCAAGTGAGGTGTTTAAGGCCTCGTCAGTGTCGGAAATCTTTCCCGCTTGCTGTGTGTGTCATCAGGCATCTCCGCGCCATACCAAATAAATCCTCGTCTCACCAGGGAAAAGTCTCTGTGCCGTAAAAGCTTTTTAGGTAGCGTGTGTGGGCTTCTCAATAAAACCTGTGTGTGGCCTTTTCTCTGCGTGTCTTCAGACAATGCCAGCCATAGTTAAAGTGTGATGGAGATGCCTGGTGCCTTCCAGGAGCAGGACAGAGCAGCGATGGCCATGTCCGACGGGGAGCTGCCTCTCTTTGTGCCTCTGATTGCAGACCAGCTTGGAAGATGCTGTAAATCACGTCAGCTGGCACAAAGGGGGACAAAGATGTGCACAACAAACACAAATCCACACCCATGCTAAGCATGCAGCCAGAGACGAGCATGCACATACATTGCATCTAATTTGTGCTTGTGTTGTGTTATGAGTTTCTGAACTGAGTCATTTTAGGGTAATTGCACAACTGAAGTCTTTTTGCTTTAACCGTAACAAAGCCTTGCAGAAGATACACACATTCGACCCTCTGTTGTTGAGGCGTGGGAGGGGAGGTCCTGTGTTTTAATTAAACTTGCGAGGGCTGTTGTGTTTGGCAAAACTATATTGGTGTTTGTGTTTCCTAAGTCCCTGCTTTCATTTTGGTTTACGACCCCGCTTTGAACTGCGTTCCTGCTCCCCCACAATGAAGTTTCCAGACATTGTGGGACAGCAGTGTCTGCAGCAGGGCACTCCTCCTATCATCCGTTTGTCACTTTAGATGAGCATTTTATGGATTTTATTTTTACATTGTTTGAACCCAGAGTCAACAATGTTCCCGTTTTTGGTTTTGCATGCTCACGAATTGTCAAAAAAAAGTTGGGTTTGTAGAAAACCGCTCAAATGTTTTCCCCAGTGTTTGACGTGCAAATTTCCTGAAGGATGCAGTTGATTTGCAGTTCTTCATGTTGGTAAAAATGAACTATATACACAGCTGCTCTCAATTCAGGGATTCTATGACACCTCGACAGACCTTCTGTTATGTCTACTCTGATTCTGCAAAACCCAGTGGCTGAGTAGAAATTGACCTCATCCTGCATCTAAATAAGCCCAGAGACTGAGGCTCTGGAAATTGAATGCTGGAAGTGATGGATATAGCCGGTCCTTCAGGGACAAACAAACAACTTCCTAAGCCGCCACCACCACCACGGCCACTCCTCAGCTGCATGAACCTTCAAAAGAGAGAAAACAAGCTTGAAATACTTCCGTGCCTTATTTCTTTCCCCTGGTTTATGGCTTGAAAGTGGAATGAGATCCTGTGACATGTGTGACTTTGAATTTCCAACTGTGTGTGGGGTTTTTGTTCTTTATGTGGTTGTTTGTATGTTGTCATAAGAATGTGAGGCAGGGTTTGTTTTGGGATTTCCCCCTGTCTTAACTTGATAGAATAAACTAGTAATTCTACCAATTCTGTTTATCTATACAATAGGATTTTACTACTACAATCAATTTTACATTAGATTTATATAGTAAATTACCATTTAACAGACCAATCCATTCTAAAACACGATACTTATTTTTTTATATGGGCTGTAAAATTATTGTCATGTATATTTCATCGTTGTAAAACATCAACTTCTTCAATTTTTTTGTTTTGTGTTTATGTAAACAAATCAACTTTAAAGGAATAGTCTGACATTTTGGAAAATATGTTTATTTAGACTCAACAGTTGACAGTGATAAGAAGATTGATACCACTCTCATATTTGTCCATTCGGTATAAGGCTACAGCCAGCAGCCCGTTAGCCTAGCTTAGCATAAAGACGTGAAGTGGGAAACGGCTAGCTTGGCTTGGTTTTTATACGCATCAAACAAATGAGTTATAATGTGTTAATTAGTGAGCTTTAGAGTTTCAAATCTTCATGCTAAGCTAAGCTAACCATTCCCTGCCGGACAGACATGAGCCTTGTTTTGTATGGTGGTAAATTTTACTTATTTACAGTTAACTGACAAATTCAACATCATGTTCAGTTAATCCTGCAAGAGAAATTATTTTCAAAATCAACATTTTGCATTAAGAAACATGAAACATCATAGGTAAATGATATATAACAACGCAGGGATGGATTTTCCTTCAAACGGCACAGAGACAATGCTCAGAATGGTTGAATAAGAGTATGCAGTGGAAAATTCCCAGGCCAAGTTTAGAACCGAGCCATGAGCAAAGCGAGGGACGAGGGTGAAGATTTGGGGTTAGGGAGAGTGGGGAATGTGGACTCTGGGTGGATGTTAGTGGGTTTGTGAGGGAGGAGTTGCTGGTTTGTGCAGAGACGACTCGCTGTGAGACTGCTCACTGCAGTTCCTCCTTAATTACAGCTCTACTGGAGGACAAGGCCAGGCATGCTCTGTGTGTAGTGCTGGAGAACCCGCACAAATTCACACATACAAATGTAGTCAACACAAGCGCAAGCTTGAGCAAAGGATTTGTGTCCTTGGAGGAAATCCTAGTTTACCTCACTTTATCAAAGCATGTAGGTCGGCTTGAAAAGAGCGTGATTGTCACTGACACACATATCAAATCTTCAATCTGTTTTTTTTTATCTTTCACAAATTTCACACAATATCTAAGAGTTTTTTTGGTCTGTTGAGCAAGGGCTCACTATCTCTACCTGGGATGCAGTTTGAAATCTTATGGATCTTTTTCCCTTTGAATTTCCAATAGAAGTTACATTATAAGAATCATTTAAAAAGAAACTTTCTTTTGAATCCTCATAATCCTCTGATAAAACAGAACTGCTACACTACTACAACATATAGCTTTCTGTGCAAAGCAAGTTGAGAAGGGCTTGGTAGCTAGCACAACATCAACCTAGTATTGCCCCTGCAAAGGGTTATTTTGGGAGTCCCATAATTACAGGAGGGACCGACTTTGCTTCTCGACAGCTCACCCGCAGCAAACACTTACCACTGGCAAGGTTGGCTTCAGAGCCACCCAGCTTACTTTAGGTTAACAAAAACTGGCTTGTGCTAACTGCTGCTAGCTAGCCAAAGGTTTAGTTAACAAACAATACAACTATAAATACTATACTTTGCAAACACACACACACACACACACTCCTCGTCCCTTGAAACCAATCAGATGTGCTCGACCTCGTAGCATGTAATGTAATTTAATTTCCCCATTTGATGACCCTGCTTGGACATTCACAGTCCCTGAGGCAAAAAGCATCCACAACTAAATCCATTGAACATAAAAGCCTGTGCAAACATGGCTGTGTACAAGTGCACTGTGTTAGCCCTTGTGTGATTTGGCCTGTGTGGACACTAGTGTGTCTGTCTTAGTCAAGGTCCATGTTTTTTATTTTTGTGTGTTTCTTGGTGTTTGGTCAGTGGGACCTCAGTATCCCTGAATTTGGGGAGACTCAAATCATAGTGTGTGTGTGTGTGTGTGTGTGTGTGTGTGTGTGTGTGTGTGTGTGTGTGTCACATTCACTGTGTGTTACATGCAATGCTGCATGTTCACCCTGAACAGATGATCTTGCCTTTTGGCATGAAAAAAGCACGTTTGTTAGTAGATACAGCATGGTGTGTTTTTCTTGAAATAGTCTGATCCGGTCTGCTGAGAGGGAGTTGGGAGTTTCTTCAGGGTTGTTTACTCTTCTGGTATCCCCTTGTGGCCAAGACACACTGACAAAATAAGAAGCCATTTTGTTGTTGTTGTTTTTTAAGATAGGGGGCTGTATTTTAGTTATTTATCACATTTTCTGATTGCAGCTGGCATTGAAAATGATTGATGATGATAATGAAGGCTTTTGCAACTCCTTAAGGAGTGGTAGTGATTGTTATTTGTAATATATATTTCTTCTTATTTTTCTGAATATTTTTGCTTGTGCATTATGGCATTTTGCATTTTGCGTGGACTAGTGCAACAGTATCGTGTGTGTGTGTGTGTTGTATTGTGTTGTGTGCTCAAGGAATTAAAGGAACAATTACAATTGCAGCCGGCTAAAAGACAGAGTATAGCCATATATAGGTCATGAGGCTAAAACAATGAGACAAGCTGTCATGCCCCTCACCAGTCTGGCAATTGTTCAGCCATAACATGCACTGGAGTGATTTGATTGGCTAGAATGGAGCCAGAAGTATTTATGATTGGCTATCACAAGTCACCAGAGCTGGTAATGAGCTTGACAGGAGCCATTGCAAACTTCATTTAACATCAAAGCAAATCGCTAAGAGGATCTAAAGCACGCGTCTTATGTATGGCTTGTCCATGGTGTAACTGAGTTTCTGCTATTAGCATTCGGTCACTGGATATTTGGTTATAATGTCTTGCTTTGCTTTACTGTTGCCAGGCTCTAAGTGATCAGTGGAATGATCCAAAACTACACGTTTTCACAGCTGCATTGCAGAAAATGAATAACTACGCCTCCTGTTTCTTACCTTTCAGTCATAGTATGAAAACAGCAATGGTGCATTCAGCATGAAAAACATCAAACTTAAATAAACTTTCACAAACTTGTGTTTTAACCTAAAGCCCTGCTCTTCAGTAAGATGCACTATCTCATGAGCTTTGGAACTGACTCACAGATGTCTGGCAGGAATAGACAGGCACACCATGAGGAGATGCTACCCCCTTCTCCCACCCGCTCCCACCCCTCCCTTCTCCAGGCATGTGGGCCACGAGTTGGTGGTTGAATCAGGCCAACTCAGCAGTTCAGGATGGGAGAGGAAGGAAAAGAATGGAGGAGGGGAGGAATGAGCCCTGACTGTTATCCTGATATGAATTGTGTCCCAGAGACTTGCCGAAACAATGGGCACTGACAGCTCATGTGGAAATACTGCCACAGACAGTTTTGACATGGTGTGTGTGTGTGTGTGTGTGTGTGTGTGTGTGTGTGTGTGTGTGTGTGTGTGTGTGTGTGTGTGTGTGTGTGTGTGTGTGTGAGAGAGAGTTGTAAATTGGCTGCAGAGACTAGATGAAGTAAAAACCACAAAAGAGTCATTGGAGCAAAGCAGGAGCAGGAAGAACCAAGGACATGTGTCACCACACACCGGAAGTGTTCTGTTATGCTGTGTGGTTGTGTAAGAGTGGGTGTTGGTGTTTCAGGTGCAAGAGAGGATGGGACTGAGGCTTGTCCAAGCTTGCAGAAGATTTGCCCAATCACACCCAAAGAATGGGGGGCCCTCACCTGGAGGCCTGGAAGGGGCTTTTCACTGACCCTTGTTCATGACTGAATAGAGGTCAGTTAGGGTGCTCACGATGATGGCAGGGTCCAACACATACCAGTGAAAATCTCATGCTGAATCACCTTAAAACCAAAGGGTGTGTGTGTGTGTGTGTGTGTGTGTGTGTGTGTGTGTGTGGTGTGTATTTGTCTGCTTGGATAAGGATAGAAAATGATCTCATTCAGCTTTGGAAAAAACATTTTCTCTGGCCTCTTATGAATTGAGTTGTAACGCGATGTGGATTATTTTTCTTGCCCACAGTGTGAATGAGATGAATGTCTCCAGAGGCAGCGTCATAACAAAGGATCACTTTTCCTGTGGGTTGATGCAAGACCTCTCTCAGCAAGGCGTCCTCTGTGAGACAGACGGTCTTGCCCTTTCCCAGTCTCTCTGTCTGTTTTCCCTTTAAGCCGGCAGTTTACCACAAAAGTAATCAAAATCTGCTCAGAGGCAGCATGATGGGATGTCACTTTCCACCTGCTTACAGGAAGAAATCTGTCAATTTTCAAGTCTGCATGTGTGTTTACTTGCATGGTTGTCTCATTTCCTTACCTGTCTGCTTGAAAGTCACATCCTCCAGCATTTCTTGGCGTGTGTGTGTGTGTGTGTGTGTGTGTGTGTGTGTGTGTGTGTGACAGCGAGAGAGCCAGATAAACCATAATCCTTCTAGTCTGCTTGTTGTCCGTCACCTGCAGCTGATAAAAGATTAGAAAGTGACTTTAGCTCAGATCAGTTATAAAAAGTTGAGGACGATGAAAGTGGAGGTTTCAAAGTAGGACACCAGTAGAGGTCTTCCTGAGTTCACTTGTGGTATTGAGGAACTGAGATCCGACCTGGGTTCCAGATTATTATACCAAATCTAATTGGGTCTGGTGTCGTTTTACTGCTGCAGGTTTCGGGTCTGTGTGTGAATATGTCTAATACCAGAGTGGATCAGAGCGTAATCAGCTCGTACTTGGGTCGCCTTTGTATCAGGTCTCTCTTTAAAAAAAACAAAATGTATTCATGTTGGGTTCTGGTTGGTTTTCCACAGGTCTGTTTAGACAGTAGTATGGATGGATGGCACATGCAAATCAGAAAGCCCCAAAAAAAATCAACCAACATCTCCTTCTAAGTTTATTACTAATGTATGACATTGTGTTTATAACTACAGCTTTCATTTAGATGTGTCAGTTCCTATATTTGCCTTCTAGATATTGAGAACTCATGTTAGCCAAATACACAGACCAAGATATACTGTATGTTATTGCAGGTCTCAGTGGTTTAGTTCAATTCAGTTGGTTTATACAGTATAGTAAATGTTTCAGTTCGCCCACTCCTCCACAGCAACCACTACATTCACTTTATATGTGCGTTTATTATTTTTAGCTCTTCCTGCCAGCGTGGCCACTTTTTATGGCAATTCACTGAACCTGTATTTAAATAACATGAATAATTTCAACACAACTACAACACTGGACAAGTTTATTCGCTTTCTTAATTGTAAAACTATCTCAACGAGCTGTTGCAAATGAACCATATTCCCCTTTCCCCACTGCTGAAGTGAGCCCACATGAATAATATTCACACAGGACTCATAAACATTGTTCTCTTCATTAAGCAACGTGAAGCAAATCCAATTGAGAGCAAATCTTTTTCAGCCTGGGGCTCATTAAACATTATTTGATGGTCGAAGAGGCTGAAGGCTGCTAAGCTTGTGTTTTGGTTTGCGAGTGTGGGAGAGAAATTGAGTTTATACAGCAATCGTTATGTTAGTCATAGTGTCTTTTGAGTGTCTCGCTTGTAGTAGAGAGAAAAGGACTATTGACAGAAGGATTGAATATCAGGAAACTGTATCTCTTGTTTCCTCATAGTTTATAGTCATTCTGTTGTCTGTGTTGTCCTTAAGTCTGTCCTCGCTCTCACACACACACACTTAATCACTCATATGGACTCTCACACAAACAGAAGGCCAGACAGGTGGGGAGGACACAAGTCCAAGTCTGCTGCTGTGACTTGTGTCACCAGAGCACTGCCAGAACCCATTTCCCCTGATCTATTCTTTGCCAAAGTGCCTGTAATATATATTACTTGTCATATGGTTGCAGGACTTGAGTGAGTTTTAATGTTTACACTTGAGTCTGACTCGTCATTCTTCTCTCTTGAAATGAAAAATCTGCTGCACTGCTTATAGCTCAGTATATCTTTTCTTGAGTAAAAGGTCCAAGATTTCCATTAACTTTGTACTCCACAGTGACATGTATTTATATCTTCACATGGGTAGTAAGCAGTGGAGGCAGCCCGGATACCTGTGGACCAGATGGCAGTGGAGACTTTGTGGAGCTTAAATCAGCAGCATGTGATTTCTTGGTGGGAAACATGCATATGATCAGCAGAGAGGCAGCTGGATTAAAACCAGAAGCAGTAGTTAGCTATATTCAAGAGAGAGAAGGAGGGAGGAGGTAGGAAGGTTAGTGAACCACCAACAGCACTTTTTCTGAAGGGGGGGGGGGCTTGATGGAGTGGAGATTGTTCCTTTTGAAAGGTTGGAGGAATGCAAGACCTGTCTACTCCATCGCTCTCCTCTTCCTCTCTCTTTGATGTTCCTCCCTCCCCTCCTCACACACACACAAACACAGGTTAATCTCCTTATGTACGCACACGCACTCTCCCACTCCCTTCTTTTTATTTTTCTCTTGGTCGTAACCTCTGTTCCCCTTGTGATTTGGCCCAACATCTGAATGTGTATTAATAAAGTTGCTGGTGCTGTGTGGGTTCTGGTGTATGTGTGTGTGTGTGTGGGATGGGGATGGTTGATACCTGCAGTGAATCTGTGACTCCCTCCCCACCCCACCACACAGGCCGAGCCAGAACGGAGCAGACAAGGCAGCTCCATTTAACTTGTCCCAGATGTGCAGCCCGGCCCCTGTGTGCCGCAGTAACTGCTAGTGAAATGAGTGCAGGGAGTGCAGGAATGGAGGGGGGGGGGGCGTGCAAAGTGCTACCCAGCACGTATATGCATGCAAAAGTTTTAGAGCCTTGTCTTGTTTTATCAGTAGGAAAAACTCAGTTTTACCTTATTCTCTTGCAGACTGTTTCACCTGACACACCGGATTCTTGTTAGATTATTCTAATCCCAGGCTCTCTCTTTTTCTTTCTTCTTTTTATCCGCGGGAAGCATGATACAAATACAAATGCACCCTCTTTGAAGTCTGTTAATAAGTTAACATGACATTCCAGACTCGAGGCTTTTTTTCATACCGTCTCTTTTTGGAACGAGCAGGTTAATGGAGTTTACATAAATGTGTGTGTGTGTGTGTGTGTGTGTGTGTGTGTGTGTGTGTGTGTAGCAGTGGTGGAAGAGGTATCCAGATCCTTTACTTAAGTAAAAGTAGTTATAAAAGTTATGTGTTCAAAAATGTATTTAAGTGAGTATTATAAACAAAATGACTGTGTATGATGCAGAATGACTCCTTTTGCATTAAATTGTAATCAACATTTTAATATTTCAATGAAAAGATATTGCATCAATGACAATGCATCATATTTTATGAACTTTCACTTTGTAAAGTAACTAGTAACAGCTGTCAGATAAATGTAGTGAAGTAAAAAGTACAATATTTCCCTTTGATACTATAAAGTAGCATGAAGTGGAAACACTCAGTTCCTCAAAGTTGTACTCAAGTACAAAACTTGAGTAAATGTTTTTAGTTACTTTCATTCTTTTCTATGCACCGAGCATAACACAGCATGCACAAGATCAGAGAGAGTTCCAGTAAGTTCTTCTCCAAACCTTCAGTGCAGCTGTCGATTATAACCACGTAGGTTTATCAAGCTTGTCCAAATTTCCACCCAGGCCCTGCCTCAACCACCACTGCAAGAATGTGAAATATGTTTTGCATGTTTAAAAAAAATGTTCTTCTTTATTCTGTCTGGATTCTTTTTCCATGTTAGTGTTAGCTGAGCATCTTGGCAGCAGCCAGCCCTTAAACACACAGATAGACTTCCCGGCCGTCTCCAATGGGGAAGAGACGAGACGTCCAAGAATACTGATTGTTTTGGTTCATTCCTTACATTTATATGTGTACGTCCCATTGGAAGGGGCTCCACAAGCACTTTATACTAAGTTGAAAACTTGACCTGGTGACTTAAACATTAGAGGAGAAAATGCCTGTTTTAGTATTCGCTCCAGCTTATTTACATGGGAGAGGAATGTAGAAATGTGCTTTTCAGCTCATTTTGCTGTATTTGGATGTGTTGTATGAAACCACTGGAGAGTCATGAAAACCAGCTATTTCTGACCCCCACGCTAGGAGGGGAAAGCAATACAAAGCCCTCTGCATTTCATTAAATCATCTCTTTTCTAATGCAAACAGGACAAAAAAATGCAAATGTAGCTGAAGGAAAAATGTTTCAGTGGACACATACGCTTACTGTACTGCATTGTACCGGGCTGTCTCGTTTTGTCCTGCATGGCTGTGCTCTGTCATGTGCCGTTCCATCCCGTTCTACTTTATGCTATATCCCTGGTGGGTTTGAAAGTGAGGAGCCTCCAGCTGTGTGAGCGTGTGTGTCTGTCTGTCTGTGGGGCCCAGGAATGAAGCCCACTGCCACAGCATCCAGTGACCTAATGCAAAAGGCAGCAGGGTCTAGCACTATTCACTATTCTCTCTGTGTGCCTCGTCTCTCCCTCTCTCCAGTGATTATGGTCTCTCCTGTCACTAAGCACTTTGTCACGCTTGGCCGAAAACCATGATGGGGGCTGGGGGGGTTGTTGGGGTCCAGGAATGTCACTTGCATAGATGGACTGTAGCTGGATATGCTGTAGACGGAGCAAGTAGTTTTAGCGTGCAGTAGTGAACTGATGAATGTATGTCGTGGCTGTCCTGTGAAAACTGTGTACCTTCAAAATATCAACTTTTCAACTATTACATTACACTGTTTTACGGGTTTGTACGAATTAAACAAATGAGATGTAACGTGTTAATTACTGTAGTAGAATTTTGTTACCTTTGGACAGAGCCAGGCTAGCTGATTCCCCATTTACAGTCTTTATGCTAAGCTAACCAGCTGTTGGCTGTAGTTTCATATGTACCATACAGACATGAGAGTACATGAGTATCAATCTTCTCATCTAGCTCTCAGCAAGAAAGCTAATAGCGTATTTCCCAAAATGTCGAACTTTATCTTTAAGTTTGTCAAAATCACCAAATTTGGAGATACATGGTTTTCACTGGACATTAGCAATATGGTGATTTTTATTCAAGTTAGTAGCTTTTTATCTTCATATATCTCAATACCCAACTGTAATGTGTTCTTTGCATGATCTGGTGTTACCACAGTTGGCTATATTGCTTCTGTGAAGCTGTCTGAAAGGATTGTGTGTCTGTAAGTTCCTCAGCTGGGCTGCTAGCGTCTGGGTCATATCACTGGGTAAAAATATCATTACCAGGGGGTCACACCCCTGAGGGGCCACCACTAAAGCTGTTAGCAGGGTGTTGATGTTGACGCCTCTACCCCAAGTCTCACATGCACATAATAACAAGGTTGATAAAGAAATAATTAAAAGTCAATCTTATTATAAACAATATAGTTCTTAAATGGTAACGAAGCAGACTAATATTTTTAGTTACATTTTCTTACAGCTGCTTTGACAGTGACTTTTATATAAATGTATACATGTATGTTTCTCCATTCACTGCAGACCAAGCACAAAGATTTCCATTCATACAAACTAACATGTTCATGTGCGGTGACACGCAGGCCCTGTGCATTCACACATGCTAGCACTGTACACACAACACTGACAAATCATGAGAAATGATTATAAATTCTTGCTCTGGTTCCAGCAGCCAGTTGTGTTTTTTCCTGTCCTTGTAATGTTCTCTCTGCCAACACAGGTATACCAAAAGTACCTAACATGGCGAGCCAACTTTCACAAAGCCCTGTGTGAAATATCACACTTGAAGCCGGCCCCAAACACCTCTTCAAACATTATTACTTAGTGCTTAGTGATTGTGGAGCCGCTGAGGGGAAACCAAAAGCATACCAGTCATGTTGTGGTTGTGGCGTCACATATTCACTTGTGTAAAGCCAGGAGCTGATGTTTGTGTTCGTAGTAGTCCGCCTTGTCACGTCAGTGCTTACAGAGTGGCGTATACAAACACAATCTTTTTCCTACCATTTGTGTATTACTCACATTCCATCGCACGTAAAGCAAACCAGAGCATGAGAAGGATTTGAGACACTTTGTCAAAATAGTGTGTTTTTGTTTTGGTTCATTTCCATCGTCTCTTCAGTCCCTGTTTACAGTTGTGTCGAGTCAGTAGTGAATGTTAGAAGACCTGCCAGGAACAAGTGTGCAGAGAGGCCCTAATGGTTGATCATAAAACTCTTCAGATTCCTGTCTTTTATGGGAGATGGTGGAAAAGCAGTTGGACTTTAAAGGGCCTTCTCTTCACAGCTATGGTTAACTAGAGGTGGGCTTCAGTGGAACAAAGACTATTTTTCCTCTTTTTCCTTTTGCTTTGTAAGCACAAGAACAGCATGGGGCATTCAATGGCAACTGAGAACCAGATACAGACTTGTTAGCTGGCTTCTAATTGGCCTCCCTAATGCAGCAATATTACAACATATATTTACAGGATAAATTCTTATGATTGTCAGGTAGTTCTCAGTTTTCATTTAAGTTAGCACCGAGTGTGGCTGTGAAAAAGATCAGTGATGGATCACATTACTTAAACAGCATCATGGCAAGCTTGAAATAGCCGGTTTGCATAGCTTCAAAGCAGCCCATGCCTGTCTAGAGAAGTTATGCAGGTCTTCAACCTGTTTGGGGATATCTCCAACTACATTTACCACCACATTCCTCAAGTGTCATGCACACACACGCAGACTCATGCACACAGCCGCACACATCGGCCGAGAGCAGCATGTAGAAGTCCCCCAGAAGCCATCTTTCCACCTCTGACCTCTTTCCCCAACCTTGTGTGGGTTGTGGGTTGGAGTTAGGTGGTGTTGTCTGGCACCATGGGGTTTTTGCTCCAGTATTCCTAAATAAAACACTTTTTCATGATTAATTTACGCCAGCACTGCAAGACAGAATTTAGCTTTACAATGCTGGAAAACCCACTGTCAGTTTCTGAGCTTCTTTCTTTATCCACCAAGCTGTGTTGGCGCTCTCCTCTTACCCTTACTGATACTCTTTACCACAGATGTTGAATGTTATTTAAGTGAATGGATGTTTTTTCCATCCCTGTCAGCATTTAGCCTCGCTAATAGCTGGATTTCTAGTGGATTTCCCCCCTGACCTTAAGTTTAGAACAAACTGAAGTTTAGGCTAAATGCAAACAGCTGGTAAGTGCATGCATGCTCTGTGTGTTCTTAGATTGTGCATTGCCTAAATTGTCATTTTATATTCCATGCTCTGATAAGTAAATTACATTTGATAGTAAATAACGTAGAAATATTGACTATGGGCTAATTGAAACACCAAGCTTTTCTAATGCGGCTTTGATCTGAGGTGCTGTTTAGCCTGCAAATGCCTGGCAGTGACCCGACAGTCTTTGATTAACGGGTTCACATTGGCTTACCCATCATGCTTCAGTGTAGCAGGGATTAGGTTTGTCAGGAGTTGTTACGATAACCTTTGTGTGATCGGCTGGAACATGCTCACTTAGTTTAGCTGTGTGTGTGTGTGTGTGTGTGTGTGTGTGTGTGTGTGTGTGTGTGTGTGTGTGTGTGTGTGTGTGTGTGTGTGTGTGTGTGTGTGTGTGTGTGTGTGTGTGTGTCTCCCACACTTGGCAGGATTGAGTAAGAACTGGAAAGCTGTGACACCTGATAGTTCATAATTATTTAGCTTCTTTGAAGTAATGAGTGACCTTTTTATGAGGTTGGACTGGTTTAGAAAAGTCTTTTTTGATCTGTAATTTAAAGAGCAGAGTCATTTTCTGCCATTATACTAGACTGCAGTCACATTTAGTTAAACCTCTACAGTACAGTGGTCGAAGCACATGCAGGTTTATCGTGAAACATACAGACAATTTCTACAATGGAGTGTTTTCAGCAGCAACATTTTTCTCTCACAGTAGCAGAGAACATAATGTTAATGTCTTTGCAATGGAAAAACCTTTTTCAGTTTGAACGCATTGGTCTTGAATATAATACCCCAGGCCTGCAGACAGACCGAGACAGACAGGCTTTTGCTGCCACAGTCTGGTTCTATGACTCGACATTTTAATTTGCTTGGCTTCTCCAATACTGTAATCCCATGACGCTCAAGTGGTTTTACTAACCAGGGGAATATGCTCGGCCATGCTTGCCATGCCAGGCATGGTGCACTTAAGGACTGCAACTAACAATTATTTTCATAGGCAATGAATCTACTGATTATTTTCTCAATTAAGTGATTTAATTGTTTAGTGAAGAATGCTAATCACAATTTCCCAGAGCCCAAGGTTTGAAAAGCTGGAACCAGAGAATGTGTGGCATTATTGATTGAAAAAGGGTTTAAACGATTGCCAAAATAGTTGCAGACTAATTTTCTGTTGATAGACTATTCAATTAATTGACTGTATCTTTGTGCTCTGGTGCACTTAAACGTTATACGTGTAGTATTTCTGCTTTCCTGAAACATAAAAAGGTGTGCAACTTGCCCTGCTTCACCTGCAGCTGTTTTCATTGTTGTTTAATGCCTTCTTCGTTACTTACTTGGCTCGCATTTACATTCTTCCACAAACATGACATGTGACATGACCTGATGCTTGATAATTATCTCGATAGATACATTAATACTATCATTAACTTTTTTTTATTAGATAACAGCCGTAGTTCCAAAGTGTGCTAGTTTTCTACTCACTACTTTTCCCTTTTGAGTTTCTGGTCTCACTTTTAGAAAGACAAATGGAGGGGAGAGAAGTGTATTTTGATTTGTTACTGTTGTTAGTTACACTGCTGAACAATAAAGGACATCAGTGAGACAGACTTTAGACATAGACCCTTTTGAAATGTAGTGCTCCCAGTGAATTGTGATCAGTGTAATCAGCACAAGGTGTCCCAAACAGATTTAACCCCTGCTCAGCTTAACTTCAATCTTCCCTCTTCAGCTATTGCCCTAGGGCATATGAAACACACCTCATGCCTTTGTACTTATAGGTTTCTTTAAACAAATTACACCAACATGGGCTTTTTATGGGATTTGCAGAGCAGCTGTGAGGCATTACAAATAGAAAGCAGAATTATAGTTGTACAAATAGGATTTCTGACTGAAAGATCATCTTCCCGACGAAATACACTGGTGATGTGGTGTGCCGTTGGTTTCAGACTGAGGTGAGGGTGTGGAAGGAAGAGCACTGTAGACCTGTAATGAGACTCTGCAGCGATCCCCTCCAACATGGTTCCCATCAGGGAGACTTGCACTTGTGGCAGAAATTCCAGCCCTGTAGCAAATGCCTTGTCTGGATTCAATCAAATCAGCTTCTGCCACAACATGCACAGAAAACTAAGAATACCATGCGCTTTAAGTTTGATGATATTCAGAAGCTTATGCTGAAAATGGCATTTTTATAAGGACTCATTTTAAAGCAGCAAAAGGTGATAAGAAGCATTTTTCTGGCTATTTCTTTATCTTGTGTAACGCACTTTTGGCACAGCAGTTTGGCTTCAGCCCATGAGCACTTGACAACATTATTTCATGCTGTGCCAAGAGACGTCAATCTTCAGTTTCACCAACACTCATTTATCATTCTTATTTTTCCCCAATTTAGTCCTCACCAATTCCCCATGTGTGCTGTGGTCTGTGTCGCTGCTGACACCCACAAAAGCTGCTTCTTTTCTCTCCCCCCCCCCCCCCCCCCCCCGACCCTTCGTTTCAGAAGCTCTAGTAAAACATGCTGCTTAGTCAACATTCTGCTCAGGAGGAGCAAGAGGAGGCGGTGGAGGAAGAAAACGTATATTAATGATGAGTCAGCATTGCATAGGGAGTTGTATGGCAGATGTCCACACTCCGCTGAGGCTGGAGGCTCGACTGGCCAGCTGGCTCTGCTCGGACAGACTGCATATTTGTTTCAGTGTTCTCTCCTTCTAGGGTGTACTTTGAAGACGGGGCCAAAAATTACAGTGTGCTTACCCACAATCATTTTTTAGAAAGCAGGTGTCCCAAACAGTAGGGCAAAGATGACTCATTGCCGTTGCCATGGAAGTGCAGGAGCTGATGCTCCCGCCTGGGGACCCTCACTTCCTGTCACATCAGCCTTTTCTGTGTCCAGATTTCCTGTCTGCCTGAGAAGGGAAGATTAGAGAGCTATCAAGTTATTTTATTTTGTTATAGAGCACATTGTGTATTTATCACTATCTAACACTGTGTCTTTGTCAGAACCACAACTCAATGAATGCATTTTTTCTTAAGTGTGACACCCCAGAGTATATTTTTCATTCCGTTCTTGCAAAGCCTCAATCCTCCCTCCTTTATTTTATCTAAGCCAGTACATGAGCATGTTTGGCAGCGGCTATGTTGTTCTGAAGAAGCAACTCTCTCATTGCGAGTCTAGTCCTCCCTATGAAGGTTTTCATTGTTTTATTGATTGCTCTAAATCTCTGGTTGGAAACATCACGCTTTAACTGAGGTTACCACACTGATCTTCCCTCGCAGCTCATTCTTTCCACATTGTATTATATCCTTTGCAGTCTCTTACTAGTTCAGCTAGTGGTGGACTGTAATAAAAGCACAATGAGTATTTTGTATCTTTTGAGTTCCATGTTGGTATTGACATTACATGTATGTGCCTGTGTATCTGGCTGCAGAAATGCACTCTGGGAATCCCTACAGCTGCGGCCTGGTAGCAGAAGGGTGGTTCACCTGTGTCAGCACAGACAGGAATGTTCTGCACACTCAGCATTTTATACGAGCATGCACACACACAGAGTCTTTAGTATTAGCAGCATGTGAATCCAGTTGACATGCTCACATGTGGACTCATCATTTCAGAAACGTTGGCTTCATACTTAACTCTGTTGTTGAGTAAACCAGCTAGCGCTCGGGCCTGGTTTATGGCTTCAGTAATAAGAACTGTCTTATGTCACATATGGAATCAAATCCGTATAAATGATTAGCAGGTCTGTCACAGGAAAAATTCCTTTCAAGCACATCTGTGCATAGTTTGAAAAAAGGTTGTTGAGTTTGTAAAGCAGGTGGTTTGATTTAAAGATGTACGCAGAGGCTGGAGTGTTCATGTACAGGTTTTAAAGTTCCAGGATGGAAACCTTTCCTGTTGTTTGTTTTTAACTTTCCAAATCCCCCTTTGTCAATCTTTTTGTGCCTTTTAGGTATTTTATTTTTTCCCCCATTTCCTTTTAACATTTGGGGACAAACACATGGAAGAAAGAATGTTTTCAACCTGTGCTGCCTGCTCATTAACAATGATGAAGCCTGAGCTCTAAACATCACATTTCTAATACTTTGTTTCTGTCTCCCTTTATGTTTTGCAGAAGAGGTCGACTATGCTAACTTTGGCACCAACACAATAACTCGTAGGAAGAAGGCGGTGGTAGCACTGCGCAATAATGATGTCAACCGCAAGAGGCCACACATCCGCATCGGAATGCCCCAGGACTTCCGGCCCGTCTCCTCCATCATTGATGTGGACATCCTACCTGAATCTCACCGCCGGGTCCGACTCTACCGTCACGGCTCGGACAAACCCCTGGGCTTTTACATCCGAGATGGGACCAGTGTGCGAGTGACGTCACACGGGCTCGAGAAAGTCCCCGGCATCTTCATATCTCGGCTGGTGCCTGGAGGGTTGGCGGAGAGCACCGGGCTGCTGGCGGTTAACGATGAGGTGCTGGAGGTGAACGGCATTGAAGTGACTGGAAAGTCCTTAGATCAGGTAACAGATATGATGATCGCCAACAGCCACAACCTGATTGTGACAGTCAAGCCGGTGAACCAGCGCAATAATGTGGTCCGCAGCAGCAGGATCTCGGGGAGCTCAGGCCAGTCGTCAGACAGCAGCGGGTCAACTGGTTACCCGAGTTTGTCAGTGGCCTCGGTGGGGGTGATGTCCTCTGGAGCACATGGATACCAGGACGACCTGGAGAGTGACGAAGAGACGGATATCGTCATTGAGAGCAGCCTCAAGCGGCCGTCTCAGAGGTCCAATGCTTCCCTGGCGTCCAGTGTATCTCGCACACACCAGCAGGCGCCGACGACGGCTTCAGGACCGGCAGCACCACCAAGCCCGCCCACACGTCCTTCATCTGTGGTCTCCACTGCCTCCTTCCACTCCCAGCCGAGCCTCAACGGAGGGTCCCATCACCACCACCAACACAGCAGCCTCAGCTACCAGCTCCACAGAGACCTGAACCTTCAGCACAACCCACACCAACAGTCCCAGCACCGCCATCACCATGTACAGCCTCCGCACCACAGCAGTAACCCAGCCCTCCGCCACAGCAATGGCAGCCTGCACAAAATCCTCAGCTCCATGAAATCGGACCCACGACACAGTCTTGCACTTCCCAGGGGAGGGGTGGAGGAGGATGGCACTGTCATTACTCTATAATACTTACAAACACACACACAGACAGAAACATCCCAACTGCTCAGAGACTTAAACTGGAACACCAGGCCGGATAAATATGAGCACGAGTGTGTTTTGTCGGATACTAATTTTGTAACTTCTTTTTGTTTTTACAAGATAATTGATAATAAGAAGTTACAAGCCAGGAAACAAGGAAAATGTATTGTGTATATATTTCCTGTGTTTTTAAAGTTGTCTTTGTCTTACTTCAAAAGATTTGTATGTTTGTATGTAATAAGCATCAGAACAACAACCGTTTTTAGGCGAGTCCACTGTATCCTGGAGTTCTGAATGTGCCTACCGCCTAATATCTTTTGTTAGTGACCACTTTTATTAAGATCCTTTTCATTCTTATTACCGGGACCAACTTGGGGTTACTTGTGGATGTTTTTAAAGAGTAAATCTATATTTCTTATATTCTGATAAATGCTGTGTAGAGTATGATTTTTTTTAATAGTTCTTTTATGCATTGATGATTGTGATCAAATCCTTGTATCTGTTCCAATAAATTATTTTAAGTCTCACAGTTTTGCAAACTCGAAACGTGATGTTTGGGTCAGCAGTTACATTTATGGTTCCTAAAGATTTGGATTATCAGCTGATTCCTCATTTGTATAATTGGATCTGCTCTCATTTGAATAGCCACTACTTTCGAACTTGTGAGTGTGTGGATAATAGTTTAATTTTGTTGATGCAACAACTATATAGCTTTCAGAAATGCCACAGCTAGTGTTTAATGGGCAAAAACGATTTTCTCTTGAAAATAGTATTTTAGGACTGAATATAGTCAGTGATATAGAATGACATGTAAAGAAAGAAAAAGCCAAAAACAAGAGTACACTTGAGTCAAATTGTTTGATTCAATTTGTCTTAGATTTACCTCATTTTAAATCCTCAATTTCATCACTTAGTCGCTAATTTTTGTGGGTGCATAAATTAGATATAATTTAATTTGTTTAACCAAAGTTTTGTAGCAAAGAAAAACTTTGTCTCCAACACATAGAGCAGATGCAGGTTTAATTGAAAAACATTGGCTAAACAAAGACCATGTGACATCTAAAGATATTTCCAGGTCATCTTGACCTGGTTTCAGGGGGGAAACTATAGTCTATACTATACAAGTCAGATGCTCTACTCTAAACCCACTGCTGACAGTCAACGTAGCAAATAATCATGGCAGAAGTTGACATCCCAATTTCTTCACCAACAGCAGCATCTGTACACTAGGAATGCATAACCACAAAACATGTTGTAAGGGGTGTGACATTACTGGTAGTGTTCTTACCATTCTGCAGCTACAGTAAACTGTGAAGATATGGCAGTAAGGCAGTAGTCCGATTCAGGGGAAGTGGGCAGGACACATAGGTCCAGTTTCTGAAGGTTGAATTCCTTTTTGCAGACACAACTGGTCTTTATCATCAACAAGCTACAGCCGATATATTCAACATGGACACGCAGCAGGACTGCAGCTGTGTCCTGGGTCAGAGGCCCTCCACCAGCAGCAAACTCTTTTCACTTCTCTGCTAATGAATGTTTGTCTGCTGTGTTTACTCAAGATGCCATTCCGCTCAAACAGCTAATAGATCAAATGACACCCAACTGCTCTGCCTTGGCTTTGGTCTGCACCACTAATCAGCAGATTTGAGTGTATTGACAGACCCAAACACAATCAGTCTTTGCCATCACTGTCTTTAACACTGATTTTCAATCATGGGCAACCTGCCTACGAAATATAAAACTTAATATCAGCAGAATGTGCACATGCAGTCCTTGTAGTTTGAAAGAGTTTTAGCAATAATGTGTGAAAGAACTATGTAACCCACATGTGACACAGATGCCCAGTTGGCAATAGTGTACACTGATAAAATGTGACAAAGTCTTGTTAAAGATTATATCTAAAAACTCATCTAATCTAAAAATCTAATTCTTGAGTGCAAAAACATCACTTAAATGTCCTCTTTTACCTGACCATGTCCAAATGTATATTTTATATTGAGGGTAATTCATTTCTGCATCTTCTCTCCAAATAAACGGATTTGACAGCTCATCCAATCTATAGCGATACTTTGTATGTTGTGATAAATGCATTTTAACCATTGCCATAGTTTATACCTCTACATCAGCCTTGTGCAGACCACAGAAGTCCATCACCATGCAGTAACTCTGGCTGCCATCTGCTGGCCGAGATTGCAACGACATGGTATGCCATGAAATGTTACAGGCATTTTTAAATCATACTTTTTCAAAATGATCAGACATATCACCATAATGTTGTGCCTTTGCTGTTTCAAAAAGAAATTGTTTGCATTTGCATTTGTTTGATTATTCATTTGACATCTTTTTTGACAACCTATGATGAACATTATCATGTCAGTCGATTCGCTACAATCATTCTGTGTTTTATTTAAGGTTTGGAAATATGCCTTTTGTTTTTGCTTTGACTTCAATTATACATGTACTGAGCATTTACAATATAGTAAAGTGGGCTACAAAGTAAAGGGCTCAAGTTTTCAACGCTTTATTGTGCGCTACAATGCTATGACCCTCATGAGCCACCATCGGCTGCATAACACACGTGATCTAGTCAGTTGACAAGGCAAAACACGGCAGTAGCTACTAGATCAGAAAGACAGGCGACATGGACCATCACCGAGTAGACAGGGTGGGCCTGCTGTCTCCCCTGGAGGAGTCCAGCGCTGAGATAAGCAGGGACAGCGGCATTGTTTCCCAGAGTGCGAGTAGTCTGTCCATGGTGAGCGAAATCCTCAGCAGCGGTACCGTGTCGCAGAGCCCCAGCTTTGGCGCAGCAGCTAACGTTATCACTCGAAGCCCGAGCCTCAACGAAGCAGCAGAGCCCGGGACAACCGACCAGCACTACCCAGAGCAGGACGACGAGGTCCTGAGACACACCGCCCTCAGCTACTCCTCCTACATCAGGGCGACAGCTGGAGAAGAGGTGTGTGCTGGTCGCAACTAACGTGCTAAGTTAACGTTAGCTCTTTGTTTATAAAGTAGCTGTAGCGTAGCTCACATATGTGTTACTGCAATATACTTAGCTAATAGTTAAATCGCGTCAGCTAACGGGCAATGCAGTTCTTGACCAACGGCTAAGTAAAGTGGTTGCTAGGCGACACTGAGGTTGACGTGATTGGTTGACAGCACCTATGCTGATTTACTGGGATGAGTTAAGACCCTTGTCAAAACTGGAATAAGTTCATTGAGTATAGCACCTTTCACAGAGCAAGGTCAAAAAGTGCTTCACGATAATAAAAGTGTTATAGTTAACACCATAAAAACAGACAGCACAAGGCGAGACAAGTCCAAGACCTAAAGTTTGTAGTTTTGAGTCCTGAACAAGTCATTATGCATCTTTTACCATATTTAATGCCATTTTACAAGTTTAAGCACCTTAACAGTAACTATAGGAAATTTACAAAAATAAAAGACACTTTTAAAGGGGTACTCCATGAAGTTCTTGATATTGATAGGTATTTCTTTACTGATGATGACTGACCAGACTGCTGTCACTCCTGAGTTGACATTAACTGGATATTCGTGATACCAGGCAATTCATAAAGAAGCTGGCAAGACAAAGGCCCCTGTGTTTTGGCCCCGTGGTCTCTGCTGACACAATTTAAAGGCTTTCTTTTAAATTCCAGCTGTAATTGGTGTGTGGGACTGAATTTGAAGTGCACAGAAAATCTCACATAAGTCCTAGGCTGGCATCGGTCATTTGATGCACTTGATGTACTTGATGTAGCTTTGGTTTTGAAATAGTGTGTGTAACATTTTCAGCTTTTTCTTTTAATGATTTCTTCTCTAGATCCTGTGCTTGGAGAAGAGCTTGGAAGAAATGCTGACGAGAGTAGATGAGTTTGTTGGAATGCTGGATATGGTAAGCGAAGTCAGGCTATGACACCGTAAATGATTATCAATGCACTATGTCTAATTTCTATTGAATTACATGCATATTTGTGTCTCACATCCTTTTGTGTTATCCCTCTAGATCCGTAATGATACCTCCCAGATAGTGAATGAAAACCTACCTCAAATCCAGCAGAAGTCTGATGAAATGAGACAAATCTACAGAAGAATTGATAAGTTAGAAGTAAGTGATCATTTTAACTTTGCAAGGTTGAAAGGGTTAATACTACTTCATACAAAATATTTAGTTTGGTGTTTTTGTACTGTATGCTTGATCCAGTGAATGGAGTCTTCAAAGCAGACTGCAAACTTCTGAAATGGCATGAAGCCTATGATGTAAGGTTATGTAAACAGGATTTGATTCATAATTAACTAAGCGAAATATAGATATTAATAGAGATAATATGAACAAAGTAAAACATTGGCCGACCATTTCCACTTCCAATAATAGAAGTAACCACTGGTCTAGGAGTGCAGTATGTTCCTGTTTTCAAGTCCTAATAATGTTTCACACCCACCGAGTAACATAAGAATTGGAAGTTGTTTTTTGTAACTGTTTCATTCCTCATCTGAAAGGCTGTCTTTATTACTTCTAATTCTATCTAATTCTCTTGAACATTTTTCAATTCAGTTATTTCAAATGTCTTTTCGAGTTCCCTCATCTGCCGCCTCTTTTAAATGTGATAAAACTAAAGTTAAAACCTTTTAAAGATGAAAGATAGATTCTTTGCTTGCACAAGTAACCAAATTCCTGCAAGGGCTTGTGAAACCTTTAGATTTATATCAGTGTGATGTTGAACTGTCTTGAATGAAGTTTGTCTAAAATAATGTTGAAAAGAATCTCAATTTTATCAGCTGTTTGCTATGTTATTCTGGTGTGCCTGCAGGCCTTTGTAAAGATGGTGGGAGCCAATGTCAATGCGATGGAGGAGCAGGTGACGCAGGCAGAGGGAGAACTAGGGACACTACCTGGTGCTTTCAAGAAGATCCTCCGCACAATGAGCGTCCCAGGCTTCTTAAATGTGAGAGCTCCTTTTGTGTGCTTGTGAATTTATAGTTTTACATTTGCCTATGAATTTTATGTGTTCTTGTATTAACAATCATGAAATAATGAGTGAATTGTGGTGTGAAACTGTGTTTTGTGCCACTGAGTTGAACAGAGACTCTTTTCCAATAAACATTTAAAATTCTGCACAGCAGTTGTTGTAGTTGTAGTCAAGGCAGTGCTATCGGATAATTAAGATTCATTTTGTGTCTGTTCACTCACAGAAACCAGCCAGTCCAAGGAGACCAGCACCACATCAGCGTCAAGAGATCCCCAGCGTGTTCCGGACAGATGATTATTTCACATCACAGCCAGAACAGTGACGTGCTAGAACATTTAACACATAACTTGGTTCTAACCTCAGAGGCCTGTTGGGTGAAACTGTAGAGACAACTTGTACTGCCATCCATTGCAAGAGGATCTATTGGTGCAGTGGCCTCAACAAAGCAATAGTAGCCTTTCTGAACAAGTCACTGGAAGTCAAGCGCAAGACATTCTGCATTTTTGAGTGTCATTTTCCTGGCAGCAACAAGCACTGAACTGTAGCAAAATGATTTTAAAAGTGCCTAAATGGGTCTTATTTCTGGCAGTCTTGTTTTCACTAGTTAGAAAACAATGTCAGATATTGGATTTGTGACAAGTCAGGAGGACAAAGTCATCCCACTAGCCAATAGGACACTGTAAAGAAGGTAGGAGGAGCTGTAATCTTAAAATGTATTACATGAATAATTAACCCAGCTTTTTTATAAATTACATTCTTGTTACTGGTGTTTGTAAAGACCTGCACGCTGTTATGAATTAATCTGTATTTCTAATGTCTTATCACTCTCCCCAAGCAATATCAATCTCCAGTTAAGCATTTAATGTCTTCCATTTCAATATATTCACTTTATTGCTAGCCTGATGTTACTGGCTATGGATGACAGTTGCGTCATTGATATGGGGCTACATCTTTGATGGCACCTTTTCAATAAAAGCACACTATAGACAAGTTAGTTTCACAAGTCAGACTATCTGATGAATCAAAGTTTGGGCCAGGGATGTAGCTGTGATTGAGTTTTGTAACAATAACTGGAGAAACTTTGGATCTTGTCCTTGGGAGACAACTGTACCTTAGAGATGTGATGTGAACTTTACCCATCCAATAAGGTTTAATCAACAATGGTTACAGCTATGATTCATTATTTGATTAATTACTTGCCAAAATAGTTAGAAATAAAGATGTTTCATTTACAGGATGATTTTGATTTACGTTTTTAAAATAATCATTAAAAGATTTTTTTGAGACAAATTCTGTGTTGCTTGACCACCCCCCAGACTTATCTTTTCAAAATGGTATTTAGTTTCAGTTTACCTCCCTTAAATGCCCGTGAGACCTTTCCCTGGGTTCAGTTTTTCAGGCAGCCGTTCCCTGTAGTATGCACACAAATCCCGCCTCCTTTACATGGATTGGCAGGGCTAAATTCCAACCATCTGTATCGGGGGTTGAGCTTGTTGGAGGTATGGATCATGGATGCATTTTAAGTGGTGGCACACAGTCGGGGAGGAAGAGTTCCTGACAGGCTGAACACAGGGAAAAAAATATCAACACTCTTGGACTTCATTGGCCAGTTTGCAAGTAACGTCATAACTTTGTCATGACTCGGAGGAAGCGGGAACCCCATCATCCTCCGTTTGACTGGATTTGTCTCTCCACGCGGACTCGCCCGCTGATTGAAAAAGTAAGCAAAAACTTACGGACACGGTAAAATATTGTTTTTGAGTTAAGTGCGTCTCAACAATAACTTGCCAATTTGTAATAACATGGTTTCGTGGAGACGAATCTAACTAAGATAAATTAGAGACAAAGATTATTGAAGCGTTTCCGGGGAAAGCCACTCTTGTGAGCTAACGGTAGCCATAAATGAACCCACCGCTACGTTACCGGATAACTTATGGCGGTTGCTCTCGATGTTGAACAGTCGTTTGTGGTTAGTTTTCTTTTTAACACCCGCTTTAGAAGCTAACCTCCACAAGCCCAAGACTAGCTCGGGTGTGACTTCTGACTCAATCGGTCTCTAATCTCTATCGAGCCTCCGTCAACATTAAAATCAATGTGACTTGGGCCAGACGTTTCTTAACGTTAACGTTAACGTTACAGAAAACAGCGTTAACGTTACCGTTACACCTCGACGTCCTGACACCTCATTGCACTATTAGCTAGTTCAAATTCAGCGATATACATTTGTATTTTTGTCATTGCTGTAATCTTTCTTACCGTTGCAACCGATGGAGAACTTGGACACTAATTTACATAAAGGAGGTTATAAGTTTTTCTAGCTTTTTTTTCATAGCGTTATATCCCTCAGCAGGAGATGGGATTAATCTGTAAAATATGAATATATATATATATATAATAAAATATATCTCTCCTAGTGTTTATATATTCAACAAGCAAGTTATTGAGGTAGAGTTTCCATAGTTTTCTTATTAATTTCATCCTTTTCTACCGTCTGCGTGAAAACGCAATTAAAAGTGTCCACAGACTGTAAAGCTTGCCAAAACTATGCATTCATATTGAGTTGTACTGGTCTTATACTTGAATCCAGTCGTCCTACCTACATTGTAATCATTAACTTTAGCAGAGTGCTAAATGTATGGTCAAAGGACGTCGTGGGGGTCCATGGATTCTCATTAAGTTAACCTGCACCAGAATAGACTTTTCTGCACTTTTAGACTCTTTCAATTAAGAAATGTTTTCGTGGCCTCATCCACACAAATTCATGTTTTTCCTTTATCAATGGATTCTATCAAAATGGGCCAAGACTTCAGTGTGAGCTTTTCTCTATCATCAGTGAAGTTATGATTGTGTAACTAATAGAATGACGGGCAGCTTTTTGTTTAATAAAAGCGTAGACCTCCTTCCATTCGTTCCATATACCATACACATACTGTATATTTTTACATATGTGGTGTGTTTAAATTACTGGAGTGACCAGAGAAAATGTTATGTTTTGGGAATGTGTTTATAAAGTGTCAACATGAGTTCAGTGAACAGCCTGCAGTCTACTGCAACTTTGGCTGACTGCTAATGATGAGACTATTCCCTTTTCCAGATCCAAAGCTTCACACATGGCTTGCGAGAAAGTAATATGGCAAAAGATTGGAGAGGGCTTTGTCCAAGAATATTACAACCAGTTTGACAATACCAACAGGACGGGACTGGGTAACCTATATGTAAGTTTGTTCAGTGCCCATTTAATTATTGCCTGTTTTGTGTGTAGTGTAAGTGTGCAGCATCAACATTTGGTGTCAACACTGACAAACCAAATTCCATCACACTTGACATTCACAGTTGAAGTTACTGTTGGAAATGCTATGAGGCATGGTTAAAAATATAAATTGTGTGCATGCATTTGATGTAAACATACTTTTCTTTTCTTAGTCTGCTGACGCCTGTTTGACGTGGGAAGGATCACCTTTTCAAGGGAGAGAAGCCATTGCTGGCAAATTAGTAGTAAGTATCTCTTTTTACTCAGGTTGTATTAATCACAATACTCAAATTAATGTGGAAAAAGTAGGCTTCCCAAACAGGTTAGTAGTAGCAAAGAAAAAAGGAACATAGCCGTTCACTGGCAGCTTCCAGTTCAAGCGTCTTTTTATGTTTGTGTGTGTTATTGTACTTTCCATTAATACTGTTGTTTCCAATCCACAGAACTTGCCTTTCAAGCGTATTAAGCACATTATCACTGAACAAGACTTCCA
This sequence comes from Enoplosus armatus, assembly GCF_043641665.1. NCBI lineage: Eukaryota > Metazoa > Chordata > Actinopteri > Centrarchiformes > Enoplosidae > Enoplosus > Enoplosus armatus. Next base: position 12,165,007 of record NC_092195.1, read on the forward strand.
GCCCACGATAGATAGTTGTATCCTCATCATGGTGTTTGGACAGTTACAGGTAACCTGTTGAAATTTCATTGATAACCTTAGGTCTGCACCTGGGTCCTGTATCACTCAGTTCAGCTTAGTCTGGCTCTCTTTGGGTTACCTGGCTTCACTGAGCCTAACATTGGCTCCCCTAGCTAACTGGTATCACAAAGCTTCATCATCTGTTAACTCTGGGTTTTCCAATCCAGCTATGAGTGTGTTCATGTGGAAGAGGCAGAGTTGTTTTATTACAAGCAACATCATCAGAACCATGACTGAAGTACTTCATACTTTCATACTACAAGTATGAAATTTGGTTAAAGTGACAGTAAAAAGTGATATTCAGCGAGATGAAATTAATACAATCACATAACTAGAATGGCGAAAGATGCTGTAGGAACACTAGCAATAATTTCCAAATATTAAAAGTAAGGTTAAGGCTATATGGTTAAGTGTGGTATTTATTAGATGTGTCTTCAGTATAGTGATTACTTTTAGTTTTTTGTCTGATGATGAATATGTGATGCGCATAAAATTGTTAAAAGTAATGTAAGGCTGTCTCTGCTGCCAAAGCATAGAGAAGAAAGAAGTTGATGCTTGATGCTGACCAAAATGTTGCATTTATACTCATGGGAGCTAATTAACAGTATGTGAATTATTTTTCTTATAAAAGACAACAGAGGGTATATTTTTTATTTCCACTTATCACAAAGTCGCGTCATGTCATTCTTAGCTGCAGTGAAGGAGTAAGAGTATAAAGCATCAACACTGTCAGGATGAAAGAACCTTTGTGCAATTAAAATAACCTCGAAGCTCTGTTTTAAAACCAGAGTGAACCCACAAAGTGTCCCTTCAGACTGTACAGTCTATGGTCAGTTTGTCCTGTAACCTAACTTCTTCAGGAGCAGGTTAGCAGTGCAGCATATGTTACCATGGTGATCTAACCTGGTTAAAAGTGAGCAGGCTTTGTGATACAGGAAAACCCAAAAGTTAAGTCCAAAGATAGCTGTCTAACCCACTAATCTCGTTATGTGGTACAGGTCCCAGATCCAAAGATATACAACTTTCCATACAAGTTTTTCTTATACCTCAAACCCCCTTGTCTTCCAGTAAAGTCACCTTGTTTTATCATGAATATTGCATTTATGGTTAAAAAAATATATAGTACATTTCTGCCTTAGCTAACATTACCATTTATGCTTTCTCATCATTGTGCTCACAAATATTTCCAACACTTTTCCTGCAACAGGTAGATGATGATCCACCAATGGCCTTTCATCAAGTGTTTATGCTCAAGTCCCAAAACTGCGCATGGGCTTGCACAAATGATGTGTTCCGGTTGGGGATACACAACATACCAGTGTAGCGATCTGGATTTGTTGGCTCACACACATTGACATCCAGCTCTGAATTCACACCATGGTCATGCTGTCATTGAAAACACAAGGAATTATATGCAAAGTTCCTCCATGTTTACAATACACTTATGAGCATGGTATTTGTATTAGAGATGTCAAATTACATTCCTGTCCAATAAAAGAATTTATTAGTCTGAATTACTGTACTTGTTCCCTTTTTTTGCCAAATGGCTGTATTTTCTTGTTTTACTCATTTTTCTCCATGACACAGCCTGCAGTATGATGACTTATACTGAGGGAGAAGTGAGTAGGTTTCATCAGAAAGTGAGAGCGTAGTTTCCAGGATTGCTGTCGTTTTACTAGGTAATGTTGCGTAATTAATTTATAGCGTGTGTCGTGTATGAGCACTAGAGGCGCTACATCCCTCTGTGTGGGTGTTCGTTTAATAACCAACAAAGCTGAAGCCGCATTCACACAAGGTTATGGCACGGAGTACCAGCTAGAGGAGCGAAACTCAGTGACACCGACGGTGAAAAAAAACCCTCAGGAAATGGATCTAATGAATATAGATCGGCAATCTGGTCTTAAAGAATCGGTAAGCAGTTTCAATACAGCTACTGTGTGAATTGTATCTGGGGGGGGGGGAGTAACGTTAAAATAATCATTCAGCTCTGTGCTTTAATGTCAGTATGTTTGTCAACCTCACCCCGAGACCTCCAGATAAATGGAGGCGTCTCAGCTTCAAGTCAAACTCTTGGTTATATGAATATAGGGTATTGTAAATGTAAAGCTGTCGGCCAACATTTCGACTGTGAACTGTCCTTGTCTGCTCATGTAACGTAAGCTAGCTAACTGTTCGTGACGGCGTAGGGGGCTGTCGAGAGGATATAGTTAAACAATTTTAAACTGTTGACGTGACAAAATAATGGCTAGCAATTAAAATAACTTCTTCAATTAAATAGAAAGCCTTATATTGGACATTTAAATGCGACATGCCTTTTGTTATGGATGCAACGAGTTAATGCGCAAGCGCAGTAGTAGTGATGTGTCGGTCGCGAACGATGGGAGCCGGCTCTTTTAAGTGTACGATGGGAGCCGGCTCCCGCCCGCGACCGAGCCGGGGTTTTTTTTGTAAAGTAATACAAGGCAGAATGATATGACGATTATTGATATTTGTGCCAAAGGCTCGCACAATGATGCTTACATCGTTGTTAGGCAACGCCCTCTGCACACGGCTCGCACCAGTCTGCAGGTAGAGTTAAGTTTCGTTTTCCCACTTCTCACCCGCGATCCACGGAGACGGCAAAACAGCTGATTGAGCTCGTTTAACACAGTTCGTGTGCGGCAATGACAGCAAAACCACACCTACTGTAGCGATTTCTATTAAGTGCCTGTGCATCTGCCTTTAAAGTGCCTGCTTCAGAAATAAACCATTTAAAGCATATCCCTGCCTCCCGTGTCCTGACAAGACACCCCATATTATTCGCAAATTTCCTAGCCAGTGGAGCTTTCCTACAATATGAGAAAATGTAATTTTTACTTTTGAATACTTAAGTACAAAGGATGTATTTAATAATTTAAGTGATATATGTGTACACATACAAATCATAAGTCAAAACAGCGCTAAATTTGGCTGGATTATAGAAGGTATAAGTGGTAAAATGAAGAGCCGTTTGGGAGCCGAAAGAGCTGGCTCTTCTTGGTGAGTTGAGCCAAATGATCCGGCTCACTAAAAAGAGCCGGAATTCCCATCCCTACGCAGTAGCCTAATTTGTAATTAAAGGCACAATCCGTTCAAACAGTTGTTTAACTCACTAGAATGCAAAACGTAGAACCTAATTTTAACAATGTTTACTTACTGTTTCCTTATTGGGCTCTGGCTACTTGTAGAATGGCTTCAAAGATAAAGACCCAGACTGCCAACATGGTTCAGAGACAGAGGAAGAACCTTTACTCCGGGAAAACCCCAGAAGGTTTGTCATCTTCCCCATCCAGTACCCAGACATCTGGAGGATGTACAAACAGGCCCAGGCCTCTTTCTGGACGGTGGAGGAGGTAGGTTTCAGATTTACTCTACCGAATAAATATAGTCATTTTAGTAGTTCACCAGCTGGCTGAAGGGATAAAACATGACATGTACTGAATGTTTACAAAATAAAGTTTTACTGACCAGATGTATTCTGATGAAAATACATCTGAACTGCAGTATCAGTCTATTTGTGGTAAATGAAATACCTCTGAAGTAAAACAAATTACAATTTGCACAAATGCCACACATTAAAAAAAAAATTGATACTGAGTGATACAGGTTGGTTCCCACAAAGACATACTGTATATGTTGCAGCCCTCCACCAAAACTGAAGAAACAGTCGTCCACCACAGCCTATCATCACTGGAAAAAAATGAACAATCTATGAGACAGACAGGTGTACTGTTGATGTTGTGTCTTTCAGGTTGATCTATCCAAGGACTTGGCACACTGGGACCGTTTGAAACCTGATGAAAAACACTTCATCTCCCATGTTCTTGCCTTCTTTGCCGCAAGTGATGGTATCGTCAACGAGAACCTGGTGAGAGGGGCCAGAGGGATGTCTGAACGTCATACTGGATGTGTTTGATAGCATACATAAATGGCAGCCTCACTGTGTGTGACTACATGTGTCCTAGCTTTACCCTGTGTGAGCCAATTGTTTCATTGTCAAAGTCAGATTTAGTTTCAATTTTGTGATAGCTGAAGATGATACGTTTACATAAAATAATGTGCTTTGTATTTGTGTTTCTGTCTTTTCTAACAGGTGCAGAGGTTCTGCCAGGAGGTGCAGGTCCCTGAAGCACGCTCCTTCTACAGCTTCCAGATCCTTATAGAGACTGTTCATTCAGAGATGTACAGCATGCTCATCAACACTTACATCAGGGACCTGAAGGAGAGGTTTGCTTTGCTTCCTCACTTCTAATGCTCAGTGGCTCTGACTAAACTTTCATGCAAGCAGGTCACATGTGAAAGGTGAATTTTGTATATTTATTGCAATTTAGATGAGCTCTAGTTATTTTGTGGCCTAACGAACAACAGCTGGATAGTTTTGCTCAAAACAGTTTTAGCGGGAAAAATACCCAATATGAAACCAGACTGATACATCAAAATTGTTGCATCCAATTGGTATAAATAATTGCTACAGATTGTAATGGTTAGATGGTAAAGATTATGCGCCTCACTGCCTTTGGAGCAAGCGCATAACCATATACAGACAAATTCTCCCCAGATCTCATATCTTCAAAACAAACTGTAAGACTTGCACCTGTTCATCACAGGCTAAGTCTACACCACTTTGTGGGGATTTCTGTTGCATTCCCAGCTGCAGCGGCTTTGATGTACCTACAGACTAGGAAGACAACACTCTGCATCAAGAGGCTATTTACAAAAAGAATATGAACTCAATGTTTTATTGTTTTACAATGTGTATTTTGCTGCATTCATTTTACTCTCTACCTTCACAAGCCTTCCACTATTTTGTGTCTTATGTTTTGTACTTGATTTAGATAGATATGTTTTATGATATGTTATCTTCTTTTTTGTCTCAATAAAACAAAAAAGTGCAAGGGAGTGAATACTTTTCATAGGTATTGTATTTGTTATGCTGAGGCTATATGTTTAGAGCAAGTAATGCAAGTCGTTTTTTAATTAATTGGCAGGGACTACTTATTTAACGCCACTCAGACGATGCCTTGTGTGAGGCGAAAAGCAGACTGGGCCCTCCAGTGGATAAATGACAGCAAATCGACATTTGGTAAGGAATATACAACATTCAAAACATCATATTGTAAATCACATAATAATGAGAAACTCTCGCCCAGAGGAGCTTTCTATATATCTGTGGTTAATAGTAGTTTTTACACTTTTTGACCTCAGGGGAGCGAATTGTGGCTTTTGCAGCAGTGGAGGGCATCTTCTTCTCCGGCTCATTCGCTGCCATCTATTGGCTCAAGAAAAGAGGACTAATGCCCGGCCTTACCTACTCCAACGAGCTGATTAGCAGGGATGAGGTGAGATCAAATTTTGAGCGCAGCCGGAATACAATACAGTGGTGTACAAAATTGGGGAAGCGGACTTATGTTTGATCTCAGGTTGCAATGTTTGGTCAGTAAAATAGTAGTAAATAGGGTCACAGTTTGCGTGTGAATACAGTTAATGTCTGTTCTTCTCTGTTTTGGTATCAACTATTCTGACATGTGTATGTGATGTTTTTCATAGGGCCTGCACTGTACCTTTGCCTGCCTGCTGTACAGCTACCTGGTAAAGAAGCCATCAGAGGACCGGGTGAAGGACATCATCACCAAAGCTGTTAGCATTGAGCAGGTCAGCTAGTGTTGGAGAGAATATGCTTGTTGTAGTATATCTCTGCTTGTTTTTAATGGTTTACTTTGTCTATACTGACTCCCATTGCAATAAATCAACAGCAGCTTGACAGCCTATTATCTTTTGAAAGACCAAAATTTTGATAGGCCTAGTTCTGTAAATAAATAAACATAAGTTTGGTGTTGCAGGAGTTTCTGACAGAGGCCTTGCCAGTGGATCTCATTGGAATTAACTGTTGTCTGATGAAGCAGTACATTGAGTTTGTGGCCGATCGGCTTCTCGCTGACCTCGGACTGGCCAAGGTAATTCTAATTTAAATGATCATAAAATAGATACAATTAAAGCCAAATTGTCATTACCCTTTATGTTGTGTTTTAAAGAAATTTAATGTAATAACATCAAGATGTGTTTTGTTTGCTGTTTGTAATAGTGTGAAACTTTATTTTCTCTCCTTTAATCCAAGGTATACCAAGTTGAGAATCCATTTGACTTCATGGAGTCCATTTCACTAGAGGGGAAAACCAACTTCTTTGAGAAACGCGTAGCGGAGTATCAGAGATTTGGAGTTATGTCAAGCATGATGGACGGTGAATTCACTCTGGATGCAGACTTCTGAAACTGCGATGACATTACGTTTTTAAGCAGCTATTGATAACAAAAACTCTTTGACAACGGGGGTTGAGAATCACACCTTTAGTTAATTAGCATCCCAAGTTTAGTTAATTAGCAAGCAAATAGTTTGAAAAGTGGAATAGGTTGAAAAAATGGACCCTTCAGGTGCTTCTCATGGCGGCTTTTGGCCTCGACATGCCAGAAAACACGCACATGACCTGAGTTTTGTTCTAAAATAAACATTGAGTGAGGGGATATTATTATTCTGTACCTCATTGGACAAGATGGTTCATATCTAGAATATATTTTATTGAGTCTGCAGTTATGGCTGCCGGCTTCTATGGTGAACTGTTTTTATAATCTTTTAATGTACAATAAAATGTTTTGTAAAATCACAATTATTTCATTAATGTAAATAAATTGCATTTGTGAGGATCTGTTCGTACAGCCCTCAGAGAGACAACTTCATTCAGCAGCCTTGTTTTGAAATGTGGGGGACTAGTTACAATAAATATGGTTTAACTACATGATTTAGATATGGCTAAATCCCCGAATGTAGCAAACATTACTGATTTTCAAACAGTCAGAATAAAGCAGTATTTGTATACTGTGAATTGTAGTTTTACCGACTTTCTCCAAACGGTCAGATTAGATTAGCCACTCCTCCGTTAGCATACGGATGCTGGCAATGATAGCTAACAGTTAGCCAGTGTTTTAGCGATTTGCAAAGATGGCTGGGGACTTTCAAGGTTTTGCGCTGGAAAAAGCCGAACTGCTTTCCAGCCGTTTGAAGGAGGTCCTGTCTTCGGGACAAGGATATGTTCAGGCTCAGTTCGGGGTGGATTTGGGTCTGAAGCCCGAGTTGTACCCGACGTGGGTCATCCTTTCTACGGCCGCGGTGGGTCTGCTGCTGCTACTCTGTCTGTCCTGGGCCGCAGTCTGTGGCGGTCTACTCGTCGGGAAAAAGCGGGGATCCCCGGTCACCCAAGGCAGCGGTGAGCCTAACAAGGCCAATGTTGCTAAAGCTGCCAAACCAGAAGAACAGAAGAAGAGGAACAAAAAGAAAACGCTTGAAAAGGTACCGTTAACGAGCTGCTGAATCACGGTGGATCAATTAGAAGAAGTGCGTCTAATCATTGGTGTGTCGAGAAACAATTAATGTCAAACAAAAGTGTTAACTCAGCGCATTTATCCCATTGTTAATTTATCAATGAAAGCCGTTCAACGTTAATTAGCCAACATGGCCATCTCCTAACTCTTAACGTACACCATGAATTAACTAACGCTATCTTTAGCTTTAACGTTACAGGTCACTTTGTTTACGCAACAGAAATTAAGCTATTTAGGGACATATGTCATGTGCCCCACTTACAAAATGACAAAAAATAAACCAGTTAACTAAATATACATACTAGCTGTGTGTAGAGCAAACGGACAAGCCGTTAATGATCGTTAATGCTAGCTAAGTAAAACAATAGCAATCGTTAGCCAACACTTAACCTAACGTTAATTTATATGACACCTGAAGCATACTGGTTGCCTTCATATGTGCGATTAGTCTGAACTGTGCTTATAACGTGGAAATGGCATGGTTTTCACACATCTGCGAACAAGGTTTACTGCTGTAAAGCTGTTATTCAGTCAGTAATGTTTAACTCTCAATAAATTCAGGACTGCGTTAGCTGTTCAATCCACAGCCAAAAGTCTGGTGTCAGATGTAACCAATCATGTAAAGGTAACCACCACCTAATGGATCCTGTTTTGATGTTTATGTGATGTCTGTCTTTCTCCCCCAGAAGACTCAATCCAATGGACAACCAGTGGCTGTAGCTCAGGAGGAAGTTAAAATGACTGAGACAGTTTCCAAGCGAGCCCCGCAGATCAGAACCGAGAAGGTATGTTTGAGCAACTGCTGCTCAAATTAAGGGGGCCCGAATCTGTTGGTGGTTGTTGGTTTTCTTATGTATTATATGACAGTTTTGTTGTTGGTGAAATATTGCTGAAACCCCAGTCATTTCTTATCAGATTTGCCAGTGTGGCATGGCTTCAAAGGACAGCAAAGTTACACGATTTCAAATGGTGTAACTTTTAACCCCATACTTAACTTAAATATAACTTTTATTTATCTGTATCCACAGGTGCATGAGGTACAGGCCTCAGTGCAGGTGAAAAAGAGCAAGAAGAAAACCAAGACGGATGTGAAACCAGTCCAGCATGTGTCTACAAATGATGGGAAGGAACCCGATGATGGTAAGACTCAATTGTGGTTGGGGAAATTTCATACTAACTTCTCGTTTTCAAACGGACTGTTTAGTTTTTTCCAGTACATGCCCCTCATGTTTTCAGTATTGCATTTGATGTTGTTTTTTGTCTCCACCAGGTGCGTGGGAGACCAAAGTCAGTAACCGAGAGAAGAAGCAGCAGCGCAGGAAGGACAAGGGCCCTGAGGACTCTGGCAGCCCAGGAGGGGTGGAGTCTCCAAAGACCAATGTGGAGGCACCTGTAGCCACAGCACCTACCAACACCAAGAAGAACAGAGGAAACCATGGTATTCATCTAGCACATGTTAGAATGTGGGGATTTGGTGTGACACTCAAAGCCAGAGAAGTAATCTAAGGCTTGGGCCTGAACATTTATTTAACATAAACTGTTGACAGAGCTAAACATATATGTAGCACCTTGATGTGAACAGTTCACTTAAGCTTAAACAAAAATGATCAAGTGATATCGCATGTTAGTCAACCATATTTCTTTCCCCATATATTTTCAGAGTCACTGCATTCAAGAACCACAGGAAAGGCGGGTGCAGCCAGTGGAGCTGGTAAAGACGAAGCTTAACCATTATTTTGTGTGATTGAGATGGGAAAACAATTTAATAGTTTGCTTTTTCTTTTTTCTTTATTTTCCTGAGTAAAGCTTTGTCTAATGTCAAGATGAAATGGAAGATATACGTAAATATGTCTCCCTGTGTGTAGTAACTGAACAAGCCTGTTAAAATCAGTGTTTTTGTTAACTTTAAAATACAGAATTTGCTAGACTGAAGGTTGTCACTAGTTGACAAAGCAGCCAGTCTGACTCCCTGTCTTCCCCCAGCTTCCATCTCCTCAGTGTCATCCAGCTGGAGAGAGGAGCCTTCAGTCAATGGTGGAGCTTGGTCAATGGGTACTATGGAGGGAACCAAGTGGAGTGCCATTACCACAGCTACACATCACAGGGCCCCACCTAAGCGTCAGTCCTGGGCGCAAGAGACGCCAGGTACCACCTCAACCTGCGTAGACTTTTTTACACCACAAATATAAATATTGTTAGTGGACACAGCATAATCTACAAGCAATATTTCTTCATACAATATAATTTGTGTCTATACAGCTATTTCATAATTGTTCACATTGCTATAAAGTCAAGACAGGCTACAGTAACATTAAACACTGCCATTTTGACTGCTAAAATGAAAAAAAAAAAACAAATAAGATTATTCTTGGTTTTAATTTCACGGAGATTGTAATCATTTTAAAGACTGTCCAAGTGAGCCATCTGCTGAGCAAAAGTGGTATTGCAAGACAAATTAAAAATGAGTAGGAGTGGAATTGTTAAAACTTAAGATAACATTTGTTAAGTGGCTATGTTAGCAGCTGCTGGCTCAACAAAGACACCCAAAATAAAAAGGCTTAATTTTATAAGGCGACACATCCTGAGGGGTTATTTTCTGGCAAAGACCCTTGTCCTCCTCCTGGATGTCAAGTGATTGACTGTAAACGAGAGCAAAACACAATGCAGCTGACATATGAAAGCACTGAAATTTGGAGCAATGAAATGATGATACTCTTTGAGAAAACCTAATTAAGGCCTCGTATTTACAGAGATTAAATCGATTTTTAAGACCGTGGAAGGTGTTTTTGTACTGTAACTGAATGAATGGCAGCACATCTGTTCTAGGAAGATAGGAAGGTAGTCCTCGATGTCTGAGTGTAGACATAAGTAGAACTTGTACGATGTTGCCAGATCTAAGGGCCACTGGAAAACAGCATTCCAGCCATATAATCTGTGTTTCTGTCTGCTCTCGCCAGCAGCATGGAGTGGCATTGACGGCCGGATAAAGACTGACCTCAACCCTGTGTCCTTCTCCATGCTGGGACCAAACACCACAGGTCTGTACTGTGATTAACTGCCAGCTTTATCACCCTGTCACAAGCCACACTACTTTCCAGGATGTGTAATCCAAAGAATGTATGATGTAGTTTTTCCACTTGATTTCAACAGCTTCCAGTGTTTGTTTGTTTTCCAGCACTAATGGCTAATTTACTTCTTCTTCTTTTTTACCTCCCTCTCTCCCTCAATCACCTTCTGTCTCTTTTAGATCCGATATCAAATTCAATTGAGATGCGGTGGGCGAGCCACCTTGATGTTGATGATGAATGGTCTGGATCCAGTGAGTATTTCAGGAACCCATTCAACATAACACACCCTTCTAAATAACTGCGGATCATTGAAAAGAAATAATTCAAAGCTGCCAATGATGTTGTGAGATGAATCCCAAGTCTTAAAAAATCTTAAAATTAAATGTATTCATTTTGATTTTGGGGGATGCAAAAGTATACATTATATAGACATGCATATACGTTTGAATTTGTAATGTTTTGTCTAACTGCCATCCTGTCGATGTGAATCTTTGTAGATGGGATGACAGCAGTGGACCCCAGCTCCGACTGGAATGCCCCTGTTGAGCACTGGGGAAACTATGAAGAGCCTCCTGTGTTGGTGACTCCAGCGCCTCCAGTGAAGGAACAGCCTGTCCACAACAAGGTTTCACTGACACATGGCTCCTTACACCTGTTAGACATTTGTAAATTATCTCTATGCAAGGCCTGAAAGTCTTCATAACATTTTAGAAGACTTTTTACTTTCCGGATTATGTTGTCTTGGTTATTAAAGAAGCAAAATGCCAAAATAGGAAAAGCAGCAACAGAATGTCTTTGATCCACAAAGTACCTCCAGATTTCTTTCTGCTATGGACATCACTGTTACCAGAACTGTCTGTTTTTGTTAAAGCAGGTATCAGAGGATGAAAAGGACACTGAGGATCCCTCTGGTGGAGCAGCCAAATCCAAGAGGAAGAGGAAAAAGAAGAAGAAAACAGAAGAGGAGGCTGCATCTGAGGCTCAGGCAAGAAAATACTAAATCAAGCTGTCAGATGAATACCTTGCACAAAAGTATTAAACTGTTCTATTTTATTTGTACATATTCACATCAAATGGTTGTAGGCATCTCCCTATAATTGCATTTGTTTCATTGCAGATGGCGAACACAGCGCCCCTGGTCAATACAGAACCCAAAGAGCCTCCTGTGCTGGCCTCCAAAAAGCCGAATCCCAACATATCCTCCTCTCAGAGTAGGTTTCAACAGCAAATAAATAAATGTTCAGTGTAGTAATACTTATTTATACCTGTTTATTCCATTTCACTACGTTCACATACATTTCTTTCAAGCACATACTGTATTTTATGTCTATGTTCAAAAGGTTTTACAGGGAGATGGTTCTAAATACAAAATTCTTCTTTTACCTTTTCAATCTTCTTGCAGAGAAGTCTGAGCAGATTGTGGAGCCTCCGAAGCCCTCCCAGAAGAAAAAGGTCAGAAGGGAAACATGAAGTCACATCACAGGTCCATACACAGCATATGCAAATGATTGTTAAATGTGTCACATGCAATAATTACCAGGTACAGAGTTTCTTTCTGAGATACATCAACGGTTTATCAGCTACAAAAATAAAACAAGCAGTGGATATCACCTGCTTGGCTAAATATGGTGATAAAATGTGGTCCTGTGGACTGAAATCTTAATCAATTTGCACTATTTGCTACACTGCAACCAGAATGAGTTTCAGGGGAGGTGGACTTGCAGTGGAGGTACATGTTTATGTTATTATTTTTTATGGCATCAGAAGTGTTTTTTTCCCCCCTCCAAGAGTGTGTGATTATGATTGTTGACCTAAAAATACAAAACAGATTGTAGTTTTATTTTTTGTTATATGAAAATGTAAGCATACAGTTTTGCTCCCCAGAGTACTGCACTTTGTCTTATTTGCAGCAAACTGTATGTGAGGGCTGGTCTCACATCAGGATAGGTTCAGTCTATCTCAGTGCAACATGCACATTCCCATAAGTACATTGAAAGAGTTCAGGGTTGCTGTAATCATGGCCCCTCTTATACAGGCCATGAAGTGATGCCCTCAAAAAGCAGCTACAATCCACAATGTAAGAACTGGGGGACAAAAGCCAAATAATGGCCTTTTTAGTACAAAATTCCCTCTTTGCGCTTCTTCAGACAGTGTTTCTAGCCAAGGTGTTGGAGATACATCCTGGCAGTCACATATAGGTTTGTTGCCGTGACAAAACCCTGACAATAAATCTATACGTGCCTGCAATACAAAGGTACTCACTTGATTTGGCAATTCTTAGCATATTAGTTTTGGCAGAAAACTGCACTTTTTTCTACACTTTATTACAGCAACCTGTAACTCCTTCAACACACAAATTACATGTGAGTGTTGCGTTAAGATAGATTTGCCTATCCTTTTAAAGTAAGGTTTCCTAAAATCTATCCTTTGAGAGCAAACACTCACCCCCTGAAGGCTGTGTAGTTTATAAATTATTAAGAATGGCAGCTGTGGTCAGGTTCAACTACATGTCAGTTACAGCGGTGGGAAGTTTCACAGCAGAAAAAAAATATCTTGGTAAACCACCTCTTTACTGTCAGTCCTTGTGATAGTATGTTCCAAAAATAGTTTTTCCAAAATATGGTTAAATATTGCCTGAGCTCAGAGCTGTGGGGAGAGGCATAGCAAGACGCTGTAGTGTTTGTCAGATTTTGTTGAAAGTATGATGTGCACACTGACAGCTGAAAGGTCTCTGCTTCATCCCTTATGGATTGGATCAGATACTCTTTTCAAAGATGATGCTAAATTTGAAATGTTGTAAACTGATACTGGATTCACACAGATGGTAACTGCTATGTAGAGAGCCCAGTGACTGATATGAACCACCAGGAGGCACTGTAATGTGAAGTACAAGAGCAGTGGGATTACCCCTTAAAGCTGTAGCACTATTAAGCGTGGTCCCTCTACTTTTATCATTCTGAGTGTGTCTATCTTTATCTGACTAGACTGTGCGTTGATTTCTCTAGAGACTTAATTGTCCCTTCTGCACTCTTATTTGATTTTTTAAGCATTTTTCTTCCAGTTTTTGTGCTAGAAAAAGCCATGCCATATGTACAGATTGTAAGGGCTTTTTCCACTTCTGTGATTGCACTGTGCAAAAGGCTGTATTGAGTTCCTTTTGATGTCGATGAATTGTTTTTACTACCTTCTTGCGGAATGTGAAATGTTTAACTTTTTTGGTTTGTACCTGACATCTGGGATTTATGATGGGGGGGATTTTTTTTTTTTGTCAAATTGAGAATGAAGACATACATAGAGATAGGATATGGAGCAGCTTTAAGCCCACATCAAAGTTGGTTTTAAACAAGACACACACACACACACACACACACACACACAAAATTACACATATATAAGAGGAATTTAATTCCATTGCCTTAACCTGTAGTTGTATAGAAAGTGCATTGGCATCCTTTTTTATAGTTTCCATCCAGTTGCAAGTTTTGATGTCAGAAATTAATTTCATCTTGCATGATTTTGATAATAGTACTTGTGTACATGAAATGAAATGAACGATCTCTTGCTTTAACTGTTAGTACTTGGTCCTGGCTTTTGAATAGCTTTTCTAACGAGACAAGTTGCAGCTTTTCTGTGAGAATCCAATTTAGCGGACATTAACAAAAGTCTGTTGTTTGTAGGCAAAGAGCCTTGGAGCATCAAGGTGTTGATCAGCTGATGTTGGTACATAGTTGTTGGTAGAACAAAATGAAAATGATATGTCGCTGTGGCTTCAGGCGCCCTTTTTTTGTTAAATTTTTACTGATGATTACAATGGATTCAATCAATGTATTTATATACTTGTCTCTAGCAAATGGTTATGTGAATGATTTTGTTTGTTGAGGAGATACAAATGATATTTCTATGTTTGTGTAGGTAAAAATGAAAAATAAATGAGAATTGCTTGATATCACATTGTCATAGAAATGCATTTTTTGTCTCTAACTATGGCACATACATAACTTTGATTTTTCTTCTTTTTTTTTCTTGAGGCTTAAAGCATAAAAGACATGCTCTCCTCTAACTAACTATCTAACTAGATAAATAAATTTAAAAAGCTGCACAATTACTAGTTTTATTCTATATCTGACCAATAAAATAACTAACTTGGTAACTAACCAACTATTCTTTGGTGTGCAAAAGAACAATTTGTGCTTGTTGAAGATACTGTGATAGCATCTCGTATTACCAGTGTTTTGTTGAATTAGGATGATGATTGCCAGGAACTTCTGGGAATCCAAATCTGCGCCTTCTCTAAAGTCTGTTGAAAAATGTACAGCGTTCTCTACACATTATAACAACCAGAGCTCCTCAGGCAAGTTATATTTAATTAAGTCAGTTGTTATCCTGAAGAAGTACTGATGATACTGATAGTTGATTTGAATATGTTTTCATGCCAAAATAACCTGAAAGTATGAATTAGAGGCAGATGTTGTCATCAGGATTCCACACAAGCAATACTCAGTAAATGATGCTTTCTCCCTGTCCACTGGCATCTTGCTTTCATGTTTTCTGTCAGACTAATCTCAAATCTGTGATTAATACAATGAGGATTCGCTATATGCCAAGGTGGAAATCTGTGTCAGCAGCCAGGCCTGGGATAGGCCCTGGTTCCCATGACCCTCCTGAGGCCAAACCGCTGCCCCAGTCAATGTGGTGAGGCAGTCGCATGGCACGCTTACAGAGCCTGACCTCCTTCGCCTCATCAGTCTCTCCATCCTTTATCTCTCGGTTCATTTAGGATTTACCAGCTTTTTATCTCTCACAAACTCTGGCTCGCTCTCCATTCACCTTCACTTCAGAGAGATATCACGTTTTTTTCATTCTTCCCAGAGGATTGCTGTACTTATTTTTCTAGTTTGTGGGACTGTGTGGAAGGCAGATATATTAATAGTGAAGGTCACTCTCTAATGGATGGTACTGCAGTTGCTCAAAGCCCTGCTATGAAAATCACTCGCTAATGCTGTTTTAAAAAAAGATCCATCCAAAGTCCCTGTGTCTGAAACCCAGAGGCTTACACATAGTGCTAACCTGAAACAAGTCAGTCAGACTGTGGCAACATCGTACAACCAAGCTAACAAATGAATTCACCCAAACGCCGGTTTTGTGATTGTATTGTTCTGCAGCAGGTCTGAGAAAAAGAGATTATAAGGCTTTGTGTTTCCGGTCATTATATCAGAGCTCCCTCTGCACGTACATGAATACTTCTGTTTAATATTTCAAACACACTCTGTGAAATCTTTAAGGTCAGAATAAAATGGGCCATCAGTTTGAGAATTCCTCTTCAAATTGCGTTCCAGTGTTTAAAGAGGTGGCAGTCTGGTCAGTATTAAGTCATGGCAGGAGAGGAAAATCCCGTAATGTGACGATGATGCGGTCCACCCACCAGGGCTTAGTGCTGTGGTCACTGGCCCATCTGTCGGGCTTCATCCAGAATGTTCGGCCAGACGGAGAGACAAACGGATATGAGATGAAGACTTGCTTGTTCCAACACTGCAATAACACATCAATCTCCAGTCTTTTTATTTAGTTTGAGGCTGGTGTTATGGGCTCCTGGAGCAAAAATATTGCAGGGCCCCTCTTCAAGACTCTGTCTCAAGATCAAGTAAAAGCAGCACCCACTTGAAGACCCCGATCATGTTAGTTGATAACAGTAGTGCATATTCCCCCAGACAAAACAAAGTTACACTTGATCAAATTACTACAAATCAGTTGCTACACTGTGAAGCTGGTGCTTTTGGGGGGCCCTGGAGCTCAGGGGGGGGGTGCATGTTAAGTGCTGTGTTTAAGGTCCACAGTGACGTGGCTTTTACGTTTCAATTTTATTTACATAGCGCCAAATCATAACAGAAGTTATCTCAGGGCCCTTTTCATATAGAGCTGGTCTAGACTGTACGCTTCATGATATTATTTACAGAGACAACAATTCCCACCATGAGCAAGCACTTGGCAACAGCGGCAAGGAAAAACTTCCTTTTAACAGGCAGAAACCTCGAGAAGAACCAGGCTCTGGGTGGGTGGTCGGTCATCTGCCTCGACCAGTTGGGTTGAGAGACAAAGACAGAGTGGGAGAGAGAGAGAGACAGAGATCTGCTTTAGTTTTAGTTTTTAGTGTTTTGCTCGTTACTCTTTAAAAATTGAAAAAATGTCTTCTTCTAACCCTGGACACAAGCTTGTAGCACTTGAACCAAAAAGTGATTTTACCCTCTCAGATTGTTTGATTTAAAGGATTTTTTTAGAGACCCGAGAGGTGAAAATATCCAGCATATCAGCATTTTCTTCCATATCATTGTATTGTTTAATTTTTAAATATTTTTATTTCCAACGTGAATTTACTCACATCAAAACATGACACAAATCACAACACACCATAGCTTCCAGTGCACAAATAAGCACACAAACACCACGATACTACCAAATGCATTGAGGGTGGGAGAGCATGTTCAGGGAAAGTATGCTTAATGGTTTAATAACATTTTTTTTTTTTTCAAATCCATCCTTTTATCTATTTCATTGTATTGTGAGTTTTATCTTGGGTTACCCTGGTCCTGTACCCCCAAATGCAGTGGACAAACAGAAAAACAAAACTCTTCTACAAATAATGTAAATATACATTTTGATGTAGGCTATCCACGTGAGCAGTCTACTGTATCAAAATCAGTGAAGTAAATGTAATCATTCAATGTCTCCCAATAAAAAACTATATAAGTGAAAGGGCCGGAAAGACAGCGTCATGTGAGACTTGAACTGGAATATTCCGTGTGGTTATGAAGCATTTTGCATCCATCCCTCGGATCTTGGTCAAAATCCTCCCCTGGTCACGTGACTCCGGGATGAGCCAGATTAACGGCTCTCTGTTTGCCAGGAGTCCACTTGCGGAAACAGACGAACATCGGTTCAAACGTACACTGGCGGTCCCAGCATCAAGGACGACTCTGTTTTTTTCAGGACATTGTATCCTCGAATAATACATTTTTTCGGCTGCATTCATGAAATAGCTTGAAATTCACAGCAGGATAAATAATGATTTCGCCGTGGGACCGGTGGTACTCGACGAGCTGCTGCCTTTGCTGCCATGTACGGACGGGCACCATTATTCTGGGAATATGGTATATGGTAAGTCAGATTTTTCATTCGATGTCAGGCCTTAATGTCAACAAATATGGCTAAATATGTGGAATACTAGCTGATAAATGTCAAGTGCAAATTAGTTGTTGTTTTTTTTTTTACAGCAATAGCTAAATTAGCTAGCTATTGCTGTTTTTCATTTGTTTTTCGACACTCATTTTTGATTTGCCATTCATCTTGAGGATGTCCTCGGTTTATAGAATAATTTAACACATTTAAAATAGAGTGTTAGCTAATTAATCGCCACCATTTCCATTTAAGACTCATTCCTTGGCTATATAGACATATTTTAATCAAATACAGGCATATAATAATGATATATATTGGCACAGTTTGTAGCCGTGTATGGGTATTCCTTCTAAGCTAACGTTACACTTTGTTGTGCTGGAATGATGAACCTTACCAGATGATTTGTTTCGTCCTACATTTGTACCGGTTAAAAATAGAGTTTGCTTCTGTTTTTACTCACGGGATAACCTAAAGTTTTAAACATAGTTCAGTAAGCCTGGTAAATCCCTGACCTTTGTTTAGCGTTACAGACAGGCTGTTTGACCCCACTACTAATCAAGTACATGTCGTCAAATCGAGCCAAGGCCAGAAAAAGCAAATGTTTATGTTCATTAACTACAGATGATGAAAACAGTGACATACAGGACTCATAAGGTCTTTTTTTTCCTAATCATGCTGTTTGGACAGATGCTGTACTGTCCAGTGCTGAAACAATTTTTGATAATCAAGTATTCATTTTAGTTTCTTCCAGCATCTCAAATGTGAGGATTTGTTGCTTTTCTCCATTTTATATTATTGTGAATTAAATATCTTTTATCTCTCATTACTTTTATCTCTCTCCAAGAAAAAGCCCTGCTCCATCTGATCAATGAATTCTGAAGGTTAACCCAAGAGCGTAACAATTGATAACTCCACTATGAAATGTAATATTAATATTGATCTTCATTTCCCCCACAGCTCATCAATGCGGTGGTCCTACTCATCTTGTTGTCGGCTCTCAATGACCCAGTTCAATACCGCTACCACCTTACCAGCTCTGAGCTGGGAACCGACATTGATGTCATGGACGATGCAAGTGAGTGTAGCTAATCCCCTCATTGTTACATATCTGACTTGGGATATATTTGATTGGATGTCCTCCATGACGCATGCTTATTATTCTACATACAAAGTGCAAGTTCAAGATATATCGATATGATTTGAGCGTAAGATCTCATGTAGAAGGTGGATACATAAAACAGCTTTTTAATTATTGTTATCGGCTTATAATCAATATTCCATTTACAAGAAATTTAATTTCTTCCCCTGTCAGTGTTGTTAATAATGCACTATTTCATGTAATTAAACATGTACTTATTCTTGTTGTCAACCATACAGAACATTCAGTTGTATTCTAACAGAGTTTAACAGAAAAAAATAAAAAATAGAAATAGTGAAGCTGTAACAAAATATTACAATAACTAAATACCCAGACAATATCAAGTTTCATGGCCCAGTAACGATATTATTAGTATGTATCTCCCAGCTCTGTCAGAGAGAGCCCGTTAAAACTAACATGTCCTTATAGCCCCATGTGTTTCTGCAGCTCTAAAATCGCCTCTCCTTTCTGCCCACCACTTCTTTTGCCAGGATGCTGCTCTCAGCACAGACATAGCTGAGTAGGCTCGGCTCCATAGTGAACAAATCAGAGCGCATGTGTATTTTCAGTGCTTCCCCTCCAGCAGCGATCATCATCACAGTCGCCTCTGGAACACCAAGGACCCTGTCACTGGCTACTCTGATTAAAAACGACTGCTCTAATTCTCCATCGGATTAGAACGGTCATCTTGACTGACCCCCCTACCCCCGGATAGCGTTGTTGCTTGGGCAGCATCAGTTAAAGATTGTGAAACAATGGAAAGGGATGGAGACGAGCTGGTGTCATGGTTTTGTAATAGGCAGGTGTCAATAGTACCAACGTCACTGTGATCATATGCAGAAATGAAAATCCAGATGTGTGGATGACATGTGGGGTGAGGGTTGGCAATGCATGTATTGTTTAAATATAGTATGTGTGAACATCTGTGTCTAGTGTGTGTGGCAGGGGATTAAGATGGAAGGGTATCATCATTTCCTGGGTCTTAACTCAGTGTCAGTACTGTAATAATCACTGGTGCTGAATGTAAGGACACACCAACAGTTGTGATGATGTACAGAACTTGCATTCAGTTTTTCATGAGTTTGTATTTTGTAAATTTGTGGAAATTGTGTTTTCATACTAATAATAATAATAATAATACCAGGGATGCACTGATTCCACTGTTTCACAGCCGGTACTGTTTCTGAATACCAAGTTCAACTGCCAATACTGCTCAGTGATCTGGGATCCCTTTTACAAAACAGGACATATGCAAATATCCTGTCTTAACTTGATGTCAGTGGATGCCCGTACTACGCTGTGTTGACACTGACAAGCGTCTCATCAGGCAGTTTTCACAGCTGTAATGTGAATGTGAGAGGGGTGTTACATTTTGTCAAATTTAGCACCTCTTGCATAACAGTTACCCACATGCTGATCATGTTTTGTCCAAGGCAGATTGGGTGCTAAAAATAGAGAAGTTACTTAAGGTGCTTTGTTTTAAAAATCCATGTCCTCATAAAGACGTTTGGATTACGTCAGTGGATTCAAGGGATCCAGTGAAATTACGTGTTTGCTGCTGTTCTTCGCTGGTAATCTAGATTATCTGTTCTCACATTGTTTGGTCTGTTTGTGTTTTTCTTTCTGCAGATATCTGCATAGCCACTGCAATATCCCTGCTCATGATTCTTATATGTGGCATGGCAACATATGGTGCTTACAAGGTAAATAAATAAACAATACAAATGAGATTCAAACAGACATCTGAACTTGAGAAACAACCTGCCCTTGTTCTTTACAAGTTTCATCATCTGTTTTCAATCTCTCCCACGTAGCAACACGCTGCTTGGATCATTCCATTCTTCTGCTACCAAATCTTCGACTTTGCCCTTAACACGCTGGTAGCCATTAGTGTGGTGGTTTATCCCAACACGGTGCAGGACTACCTCCAGCAGCTGGTGAGAACCATTTCCCTCCAAACCAACACCCATCTTTTTTCACTGCAGGCTTTTTTTTGTTCTTGTAATATTGTCAAAAGCTACAATATGAAACACTTGATTTTAGTTTGTGACAACTGTTTAACAAGGGTTCAAGGGTTAGTGCTTCATCTGCTAAATAATACTCCTAAAGAAGTTTCCATGATTCATTCATTCAGTGATTTATAAAAGGACACTTTCTTACTTTCCGTCTTACATTTTTCTCCATTGATTTTTGTTTAACTCTCTCTACCTCTCTCCCTTTCTTACAGCCGGGGACATTTCCTTACAAAGAGGACATCATGTCCACCAACAACATGTGCCTAGTTTTTGCAGTCCTCCTCTTCATTGGCTGCATCCTCTCCTTCAAGGTAAACCCACAGAGTCTCTATATCACTGCAGATTCTCCCAATCTACCTAGCTTTGTCCTTTTTTTGGCTGTGGTGATTGAATCTCCAGCATCCATCTGAATGATGTTTACAACTGTGCAGATACACAGAAATGGTCTAAAATCTAATGATATATGCAACACATTGCGACAGATTGCACGCACCCACTGAACATTTCTTCCCTGTAGAACTGCCTTTTTATAGATATTGCAATGTGATTAAGTCAATTAAGTCTCAAACTGTGCACATCGCATGCAATATGAACCATATGGCCTGTATAATGAATCTGCCAGTGTGAACATTCCCATTATCAATGTTCTTCATGAGATTATCACACAGTCAGAGAGCAGCGGGTCAGGGACAACAGGAAACCAACTCCTGTCAAGCTAATTTCCCCTTAATGCATGGATGATTCTCCAGGCGCAGCTATGCTCTGGGGCTCTGGGACGAGATGGGACATGAAGTTGCAGTCATCTGTACAATCAAATCAAGTTGTTTCTCCTCTAAGCTCAGATTGGAAATGTTCATGGCAGATATCCAAAGCCAGAGCTGAGGTTTTATGATAAGAAGCAGCCACTGGAAGATACACTGCTGAACTAACAGAGAGAAGAGTTATAAATGTCACATCTCAGGCAGAGAACTTTGTTGCACAGAGTAAATGGGGTAGTTGAACTGCTTATTGCTTTAAATTACAGCATTTAAGATCAAATATAGATGTTTGCTTGCTCAAAAGATAAATTTGCAAAGCAAGAATGAATAGAACCCAATTTCTATTGATGGACTGCTTGTACAGCATATATTGGCTACTAGTGACGATAGTTGAGTCAGTTCCCTGGAAAAGGGGCCAGATCTGAAACCTCAAGGAAGCATTCAGCTCTCAGCACAGCACAGCACCTGCTAAAGTTCCTGCTGAAGCCAACATCCTCCACTTGACTGCACTTGGCATAAATGACAGATACAGACAGGCAGGAAGAAGGAGAGCTAGAGATAGAAGAGGGGGGGGGGTGTAGCAGATAGAGAGATGTAGATGTAGGATGAGTAAAGAGACGGAGACAGTATGACATAAAAAGTATATGGGCAAGATGGTAAAACTCAGAGCTATAGCAATGATTACTGCAAGCCTAGCACATTACCATTGTGATTCAAAATGTTATTTTCCCCAACAAACAAAATGGGTATTTTGAAGTCAATTGTATAATGAGTTGCAATGGTTCTGTGCTACCGTTAACTGTATTACCATCATTAGTAGCATCGGGTTTTAAAGGTATAATTGTGCATACAATACTGTGGTGCATAGCTGAATTTAGAGTTGGTATCACAGTGAGGAGGTCAATTCAGCAGATGGTAAAGTGATTGGCTAGCAGGCAGCCTGGTTTCCTGGTTGGTCAGTTGCGCTTACTGCTGGCAGAGGTACCGACTCAGCAGGCTACTCACACTTATACACAATGAACCTCCTGTTCTTCTGCCAAGTCAGACAAACCTAAACCCCAGTGCTACCGTAGCCTTACGGAGGGTCAGAGATGCGTGCAGAGTTGTCTTGGCTAAAATGTCGATGGAAAACCAAGAAGGGCAACACTGTTTAGGAAAATGTCCACACATAAAAAGTATCTTATATTTGTATAACTGACTTCAATTGCCATGTCTCCTGACCTGTCTCGTTACAAAAGTAGCTGATATATCACAGTCAGTATCAATGCATCTCTGCCGGTATCACCCCTAACCTTGATGAATGGATGAGATCACAGCAATGCAGCATCAGTAATAATGAAAAGTGGAGACAATGTCGCTAAAGGTCATTGTGTGTTCATTGTTTTCACCTCCTGGGGACAGGCCTACCTGATTGGCTGCGTGTGGAACTGCTACAGATATGTGAGCGGCAGGGGCACCACGGAGGTCCTGGTTTATGTCACCACCAACGACACCTCGGTGAGTGCTCACACCCACCCTCAAGGACATACTGAAAATACCCCTCACTCAGATCATAATATAATTGCATTTGCGCAACATTGATTTTGGCTTATGTTCATTATGTAAGTTGAAGATAATTCCAATAAAGGCTTTGAAAAGTTGTTTTCATCACTATGCCTAGCACATTAACAGTGTATCAAATGCTAGGCTCAACATCTGTGAGGCTTTTCTGAGCTATACTAAAATATAGACTATATTTACTTTTGTATGTTATTGCAGTTCAGTGAGTTGATACCTCTAAATGTACAAGGTAAGGATTATAGGCATTAGGTGTAAAGTATGTGATTATGATTATATAGCTTGAACTGTGTTTAGAGCAGCAATTTAGAGCCTGAAAAATAAATATATTTAATTTTTTTTAACTAGTAAAGGCAAATTTCTCAAAATATCTCATTAACCTTAACCTCAGACTTGAGAAGTTAAGTTAATCCATGTAACGCAGGACAACTGGAGTGATTTTCTATTCAGTGTGGGAAATAATTTCTCCAGTAAGCAATATCTCATGAACTAGACTGTTTTCTGCAATCATAGATGCAACATTACTAAGGAGGAAAAAGTAGCACGTTCACTTCAAAGTCAGTTCAATAAGATTTTATCGATCGAAAAGAAAAAGATCAGAGCATATATATAACTTAACATCTATTGAAATCTTTTTATTTACATACTATATATAAATGAAATTCTAAAATTAAAATTTCCAAAATGAAATTTGAAAAAGAAAATAACTTTTCCATCTCCAAGAGGTTCAGGTTAGTGAGGTTCTGCCATAAAATCATCATAACATATTGAAGTATTAGAATAGTTGTCATGTTACAGTCCCAGTCCAGTGCTATGTGTAGTATTTTAACCATTAACTAATTAGAAATAATACGAGAATGAGAGCCCACAGTTAGTAATGTACAGCTTAATATTAAAATAAGCAGGAGATTAAGATTTATTTAAGGTAATTAAATGCATAAAAATATGTTAATTGTTGACTCCTATTAAAATCCTACACATATCACTTTAGTAGTTCATAGAACCCTGAATGTTTCGACTGAATATTTTACAGTAAAGCGTTCACAGTACAGTGAACGTGCAGGATCCAGATTCTACTGTTCTACTGTAAATATCCCAGTGTTGTCACCGTGCAGTTTACAGTGTCTCGGTTGTCTGACAGTCAGTGAAGTGACATTGGTGCTGTGGGTAGCAGTACAGTAGGTGCTGTAGGTCATCCTGAGGTGTGATTGGCTGGCTCTGCAGAGACGGTTGTCATCCATCCCACTTGTCCTCCTCAGTGTTGACTCAAGGGGTTTCTGAGAGGCTTTAGCATAGTCACGGTTTCCATTTGTCTGTCCGTCTGTAATCCTCTACACTGATACATAAGACATTAATCTGTCTCACACCCGCTGTCGTCTCAATACGTAGCACTTCATCTGACTGTCACTTTGTCCTTGTTGTTGTTGTGGCCCTGGTTCACACCGCTGACTCTACCTGCAGGAGCTAAAGCAGTAGGGTCTGGTATCATATTATGCATCAGATGGCCTTTCAGCAAATATTGGATATTTGCCAGTCAGTTTTGTCCACTACAACTCAACTACATTTTGAGAGAAAACATTTAACACATTTGGCATGGAAACACTTTTTAGAGGTTAGTTTAGAAAATATTTGTTTAGAAATATTTCTAAATTGATTTCCATGTAAAGCATGCATAGAACAAAAAATAAGCGAATTTGTTTGGGTTAGCGTTTTTTTTCTTATTTCCAACAAATCCCATGAAAACACCAAAAACAACGTGTCAGTCCGTCTCTCAATACTTCCCGACCTTGTCTGTTGCTCTCAATACAGCCTTATCCTTTAAACACATCTCTCTCTAAAACATTTTTTTTTAATTAGTGAACAACTTTTTGGTTGTAAGTTTCACTTTGGGAAATAGTGAAACAAAGAAGTACAGGAATCTAATGAGCTTGTGATTGTAGAAATTGTGTTTCAGGCAGAATCAATTACACACAGGCTGTAAAAAAAATAAGCTTTAGTTCGAAAATAAAAGGGTTTTTTATTTTATGAATATACATGTCCCTTTACTGAGCAAATAATACAAATTGATAAAATACTGACTATATGTATCATTCAGCTAATGGAAACAGAAAATGGGTGTATATGTGGATAAATGTAATGAAACTCTAATGTTTATTCAAATGAATTAGGAAACCAAGAATACACAAAACAAAACAAAATGAAGCAAACAACTGAGGCAACTAGGTCAAAGTGAAGGCCACAGCACACGCTGTTTGAATTTTAATTAGAGAAGTATCAGGGAACAAATAGTATTTAAATATCTGAGGCACATGGTTCACACAGGTTAAAAGCCTGAAAAGTGACGACATGGTTTTATCACTGCATTCCCTCCACACGCACGCGCACACACACACACACACACACACACACACACAGAGAGCCGAATGAATAGAGCGCTCCATCTATTTTTACTATTAGAAAGCCGGCAGTGTGTCTAAATGGCTTTTTAGTGCCTCGAACATCAAGTACCCAGCTGCTTATCTGCCGTGCTTTTATATAAATGCCATTAAAATGCACAAGGCTCGGCTCTGCCCCCCCCCTCCCCCCCATATATCTCTGTCCGTCCCCCTCTCTTCTTCTGGACATGTTATATAATTGTCTGCTTGTCCGCTTCATTTCAAATCCTCCCTGTGATATGTTCGCCGGGCCTCCCTGGCTGTTTCACAACTCCATCCCCTTGAGCATATTCTCTCTCTCTCTCTCTCTCTCTCTCTCTCTCTCTCTCTCTCTCACTCTCTCACTGAATTAGCAGCAGTGCTGGTTTTATAACACCATTTACAGAGAAAGACCTCTGATGGAGAGAGAAGGCAGTCTGGCCTCTAAAGCACAGGGACAGGTTATCTTTGTAACTGGTAATGCCTTCTGTAGGGATGGAATAAAGAGTGTGAAAGATGGAGAAGGAACCTGCAACAGTTACGAAAGGCTGTCTGAAATCACTTCCTATTTACTATATAATGTACTATGCTAACTCTCCGCCATTTTATTTGAGTGACTTAATTCTAAGTGTGTACATTTCTGCATTATATAGTTTCCCCAAGAATTGCCCAATTGGATGGATAAAATTGTTTCAATGGCACGTACACTGCATTGAATTTTATCGTGCAACACAGTGTGGACGTAAAATGATGATTTATAAGTTTATAGAGTGAACTACTGTGTGTTTATTATATAGGAAATAGTGAATAACTAAATATGGCAGTTATTTCGGACACACCTTTTAAAGTGAGACTGTGTCACTTTGGCCAAAAGTGAGTTACATAATAATAATAATAATGATAATAATAATAACATGTTGTGTAACAGTAGCATAAGTATATAAGAGTTATGAAGTCAGGAAACATAATTTGCTCACATTAGCCACCTTAAGCTACTGGTCATACCAGACAAAGCTGGGCTTTATCAGCAAAACCCCTGAGTATATTGAATTGATTATTGGTCTTGTTCTTGGTCTTTGAGAACAGTTTGTGAAACAAAATAATCAGAGCTCAAAGGTCCACTCACTAGCTTTTTGGAGCTTTCAACAGTATCTCACAGGCTTCTTCAGTAGGTGGAGCAGGCTCAGGTGTCATCACATGACCCAACGTGACCGTCACATCATGACATTTGAGCCTGCTCTGTTCGCTGGAGAAGACTGTGAGATGCAGCTGAAAGCTCAGAAAAGGTTAATTACAGTTAATAAGAAACATTTTAAAACAATTGAACCACATAGCTCTTATAAGGCTATTCATCAGAACGGATAAAGAAACATTTGAGGCTTGCATTGGGACTCAGCCGCCTTTTGGTTTTCTTTTACATTTCAGGTACTGCTGCCACCGTACGAGGAGGCCATCGCCATACCACCGAAGGAGCCCCCTCCCCAGTATATGGAGGCATGAGAGACGTCCTCGCTGCTGGATCCTGTACTCCAAACAACCCCCACCACCTACCACATCTCCCTCCAACAGTAGGACCCCAACGCTGGCTGGAACATGTTGAAAAACAGGACAAAACAATGTCTTAGAGGCTGGTTTCAGCTTGGATTCCTGCCAACGCTAGATTAGATTAGGCCGACCCTGAGCCAGTATTGCCATCAACTCTTCCCCCCCAACACCACCCCTGGCTTTTGTGACGTATTTTCCTCCCCTCTCGTCTCTTCTGTCCTCCCCCAAGGACAGTATTGCAGCAACTTCATCTGCTCCCAACCATCACCACCACCACCAACCCTCCCTCTTGGCAGCTGCTGTCCCCTGGCAGCATCTAAACTCTTGCACGCCCTGAACACTCTGTCCCAACTTAATTTGCACTTTTCTTTGAGTGAAACGTGCACCGGTCTGGCCACCAACTGTTAACCCCCAATACTGTGAATCTCCCTCGTGGTCTTTGTCTAGAAACAAACTACCTGAAGAGAGATAGCGACAGAGAGAGTGAGAAGGAAAGCGACATACACGATCAGTTATGCAAGAGCACATTTTTCAGAAATTGACAAATTCCTTCATTGAATGTAATGTTGAGGTATTTTTGTATGACTTTTTTGTATAACAGTGAAAACTGAGAGAAAATGAAGTGAAAAGTGAAAGGCTGTGCTAATGTGATATAATATCATCTGTGTACTGATGTAGCTTGTCCTGCAGGAAATCATATTGAAAAAGGTTCCTTGACCAACAACTACGTCCTCCTTTTGTATCCATGTAACACAGTCTGTGAACCTGTAATCCATTGACTGCCAGTGAAAACCTTCCTAACCCATTGATTTCAGTCACAATATTCCAGTTTGCCTACCTGTCCATTTTCCTGTCTGTTCCGAGATCTCAAAAGTTTAAGAAAGACTGGCGTTAATGTGACATCCAGTGAAGCACTTATCACAAACATAAATGTTTTGCACATTCTCACACTACTGATTCACATCCAAAAAGGCAATACACATACTGTAAAATCTAAAGTGTGTAAACATTAGTGTGTGAAAATGTTTCAGTGAAGAATCTGTCTCGTTTTCCCGTCAAGTTGCAGCTGCAACAGCATCGTCTGTGTCTTTATTGTTTTTGTTGTTTTTTACATGGATCATGGTGTATAATCTGATCTTTTTAGTTGAGCTAACTTAGCTGGACTGAGGGCATTTTCCTATAAAGACAGCGTGACATGCTGCTGTACATGCAGAGACTGTGTGTGCGTGTGTGTGTGCACGTGTGCTTGCCTGTGCATTATGATGTAACTCCTTGGTCCTTTGTAGTAACATTTCTTTTGCACATGCAGTAATATCATGTTGAGATATTTCCTGTGCTGGTGACCTTTTTTGAAATTTAACGATGGATGGGAATCTAAAGCATCGATTTAGCTTAGCATAGTAGCACAAAATCAATAAACAGTATATAAAGCTAGAGAAGCTAGATGCTGGTCGTTTGCCTGGAACTATTTAGGCAATAAGTTGAGACATAATAATGGAAGAAACAATATTAGATATACCTAATCCCATTTTTTTCCAATAATTCCTATGTAGTATTTGCTATCAACAGAAAAACATTAAATCAGAGTTACATTTTGTCATTCAGACTATGCAACAGTGCATTCAACAACTCCTTAGACCTGGAAATACCTGTACCATGAAGTATTTTCCATTTGATACTAATACTGTAGTTGATAATGTAGTCATTTGTTGGGCCCTTCATCATTGTCCCTGTGTGAATTATGACTACTGCTTTTGCAAATCCAACAAAGCTAAAATTGAAATTGCACTTTAAAGTCAGCGTGAGCTCACTGATGTGTTTGTGTTGTGTTCATCTTTACCACAGTATGCTGTAGCTAAGTGGCTCTAATATGATCAGCCAGCCTCTTCTGGATGATACAAGCCTCTAAAACATGACATAAACAAATCAATATATGCATTGAGTGACTGAAAAGCTGACAGATTATAATGTTATTGAAGGAGAATTTCAGCCGAGTCGTGCAGGTTTTAGAGGAGAGGCTTGTACAGTATCTGGACCAGTGGATGGCTGATGCCTCATTTCATTAGAATCACTTCAAGACTGTTCTCCATGGCTTCCCATTCACACAGATCCTCTTGTTGGATCTGCATGAGCTCATGTCTTCAATTCTGAATAATAAAAAGCAAAATCAATCAGTGTCTGCTGCTGGATTTATTTACAGAGTCCAATGTTTTTTTTTGTTCTATTTTATACTTGAGCTTTTCATCATCATCTTGAAAAGAACTTTTTTTTTTTTTAAAAGTTAAGCTGGCTGGTCACATAAATTTCATTTTAATTAGCCAGCTACTTAGTGAAAGTCTGGGAGATGAGGGGGAAAAAGCCCTTTATCAGGATAAACTTTAGTTTTGGTGTTTTAAAGTATGTTTAAGTACATATCATGTTGTAACTGACTTGTATATTTATTACTGGACTTTGTTTTGTGGGATGGTCCAAACGTTTGCCATGACACAGAAATGAAAATTAACTAACTATTTATATGCTAGTGAGCTCAAAGATAACATTTTATAAAAACAGAAATATTACAGTAAAAAAGGCACAGGCAAAAATATAAAGAGTAGTAACATTAAGGTCCACCTCCTAAAACATGATTTTACCTATTAAGTAATTCAGTGAAACCAATGTCCTCCATCTTCTTGTTTGTGTTAAGTAATACAAACTCTAAATCCAAAATAAAAGGCGCTCTAATAATCTTCTTCAACATGCACCTTTTTCACAGCAGACATTTTGACACAGGTGTTAATAATAACATGAACAATGGCTCCAGCAAGCAGCTAAATGGAATTCAACCATCATCCATTTCATTAATTTTCAATGTCAAACCGTCTTCTGTGAAAAAGGCTAACCCTAACCCTAACGCTATGTTTGCTGTTAGTGTGAATGGGTCAACGTGTGGGATCTAGAACTGTCCTATATGGAGTTACGTGGTTATTAGAGCGGACTGAAGCTAACAGCACGTCTTGTGTTGGCATCATGGGAAACACAACTCGACAAAAATGTAACACATCATAGGCTGAAATTGAGTACATATCACCATGAAGACATAAAGTTTGGAGAACATGACTATTCAAAAAAGTGGGTGTCATGCCGATGTGCATGCGTCCAGTATCCCTCAGTTGGGACGAACAAGCTGGCAGATCAGCAAGGATTTACCCGCCTGCCTCAAAATGGAGGCTGGCATTACCTTGCGTCTGACAGTAGGGGCTACCAGACAGACACGTTCACCTACTTTCTGCTACTGGGACAGGGCAGGGAGGGGAAAAAAAACAAGTGGGTCACATTCTGTCTCTTTTCTTGCTGAAATGTTTGCTGGATGCAGATAGATGCAGAGGGTTGTACAATGACATCAGCTTCAAAAAGGGGAGATGTTTCTGGAGAGCCAAAGAGTGGTTTTGCAAAATCTGTCAGCTTACTTTGCATGACCTGGATAGTATTGAAATTTTTCTGTACTATACTTCTGCTTTCCATACTTGTTCTATAAGTGTGTAAAACTGTTTAATGTTCGTACTTTCCTGTCTGTCATGACATTGCCCAGAGACAATGAGAGACGTTTATGGTCAATAATATTGTGTGTGAGATAAAGCCCACAGCACCCAGTAAATATCCACTGAAGTCACATAGCACTCTGCTGATGCTCCTATGGCGAGAAAAGTTCAATACTGAATTTACTCTAGTGACCAACATGAACTGTCAATCTGCTGCCTTGTGTTTGGGAATTTTGATGGATTTGTAGTCAAATGATTTTGTTCTACTTAACTGGAAACAAATGAGTCACTAAGAAAACAATTTCATTTGAGATCAGCTAAAATGGGACAAAAATAGTAAAAAGAAAAAGACCCTGACAGTAGCCCAAACATGTGAAGTGCTGGAGGATGCTGTATGGCCTCTAACAGGCTTCAAGTGTTGCAGATTGTTTACACGTGTTCATTCAGATCTTATTCTGCAGCCTCTTTAGATATTGTCCTCGTTTGGTACGGGGCATCTGCTGCACGTGAACAGATCATCTGGGATGATTTCATTCGATTTAATTGGGAATCAAGATAACGGCTTAGGGAAGCAGTGAGTGGAAAAACTGGGCCAAACCACTGGACGAATGATGGACGGCTTATATCTCTGTCTCTGGGTGGATGCAGGCGGGCTGCCTGTAAGGCCAAAGTTTCAAATTTAGGCCAAAAACAATGACATCTGTGGGATTAAGTTACAGTATAATATCACATTTTGCCAGTTCATGATTCTCACCTTTCAGTGACTGCAGATGACTGCTGCTGTTGGTATTCAGGTTTTCAGGCATTGTTGTTCCTCCTAATCATTGCATTCAACGCAAACATTTGCAAGCCCAAACTGGGATAATCCTGATATCATCGTGGGTTATTTTCTTGACTTGAAAAACCTTCTCCAGAGCGATGTAAGACATCTCACAACTTTTTTCACCAAGTGAGCAGTACTAAACATGACAAATAGTGATATTTATACTAATATTGATGTGTAAAATCAGTGGAGTGCCCCTTTAACATCTAATTTGTTTTGAAAAAGGGACCAGTTCTGTTGGCAGTTTATTCTAGGCCCTAGAAACAGAAAACAATCTCCACTCAAATCTCCACTGACTTTTGTTCAGCTGTCATGGAACTGTAGGTATTAAATCTTTACGTTATTCTGAGCCCTATTAAGACTTCTTGTCCCTTTTGGCTTTAAAGTTGACCTTAATATGGCCAAAAGCAACAGGAAGCAATTAAATGTACCTTAGGTGAGATTATTTTGACAACTATTACTCAGGTTTTTTTGTGGAAATAAAACTTGTGTGCTCACCTTGCTTTAAAAAAAGGCCTGCGTCAGCCTCAGTTTGATATACCTCAGCAGTTTCAGATGAAAGGCTTAATCAGCTTTATCCACCGATGCTACAAACTGCCCTTCAGCAAGGCACTCAACCCCCACCAGCTGCAGCAGAGCAGCGGTGTAGCTGTGCTGTGACCTCAGTCACATAATGTTAGTTGGCTGTGAACACTGTGAACCCACAGCCAACAAATGTCCAACATACACTGATGTTTCGCAAGTGCTGCAGTGGCTGTAACATTAAGATGTTTGATGCAGCTCCATATCCAAGCAGAGTATTTGAAAGAAAACTTCTTCCTCAATTAGAAGTGAAGAATTTCTTCTTGGTGGTGGATTTGTCAGGTCAGAAATCTGCACATCATCTATCACAAAGAAATATGTACAGATGGGTGTCAGTATTCTGGCAACAATGTCCACATCTTCAAGGAGTTTAACCCAACATGATTGTTTTTTAAAAAAAAATTGATTTGACAACCATTATTCGAGTCATTCAGGTTTGATTTGTGGAAACATTTTTCTTCTTTTGAAGTCAGCTTGGCTCAGAACCTAAAACAGAAATAAATTTGATCCACCACTATGAATTTAGAAACATGAAATTACACAATTTTAAATAAAAGACTGCTTTAAAGTGTATATTACACCCATTTTACTTAACTTAATTAGCCCTTTTCTTTGGTCTGCAGCATAAACCACTTTATTCTTGGCCTTTTGGTATTGGTTGATATATTCTCACACACAAGTCGGAGGACATCAACGGTATGTATGACAGAGGCGGCCATCACCCTCTAAAGCCTTTAATACCTCTGAAGGGAGAGCGTCCTTACTCTATTACAGTCAACAGGCTGCAGCTAATACAGCGGACGGCCATCCCCAAGGTTTATATAAGTGAGGGACAAAAAAAAAAACACTCAAAGATCAGCCATTGCGTAATTTTTGCATCAACACGTTGATAAGCAGTCAGTTGGGCGGTCATTTACACAGATAATCCCGTTGTCATGCTTCATTACACAAGTCTCTGAAGAAAGATCAACTGTGGCTTCCAGAATTATTTCTGTGACGTTTCCAGCTGACAGTCTCAATATTGTAAACAGCTCTGCAGAGACACAAGGAAATCCCTCACACAGACCATGAAAATGTTAACAGCAGTAACCTCATCTGAGAAAACCAAAGAGGACACCGGTGCTCTCTGGTGGACACTTGCAGCACTAACACACTGTCTAGACGATCAATTGATCAGAAATGAAATGACAGCAGCATGTACTGTTAACACCGAATTTATTTATAACAACGGGGTGGGGGAACAGCTCTACTGAGGTGGCTGCTGCTGGTCAGGCATGCTCCTGATGATGTCAGAATCGCCTGAAGAGGAAAAGAACAAAGAAAAGTTAAGTTGACCGAAATAAAAATTACCACACATACATCCAATTACATCCCCTGCATAAAACAGCTAATTTTTTAATACCTCCCAACAGAGCATTCATGAGCTGGCCAGAAAGCACTGGCAGTTCATCTAAGCACTCCGAGAACCTAGCAAGCCACTAGTCCTGAAGTGAACCACTTTGATGGGCAGGAAATAAAAAAAAAAACCTATATACTAACTAGTTTGAACAGTGAGTCAAAGCTGTGATCCTAAATATTTTAATAACAATAAAAGGTCAATGGAGACATTTTTACAGTCTCATTTGTTGAGCTGCATCAAGTTTACATTTAAGATCATTTTTAAAAAGGATGTTTTGACAAAACTACGTTACTCTCCAGTTGTGATAATGATGCATGGATATTCTCTCAGATTACAGTACATCATAGATCTGGCTCATTGGCCCCAGTAGCTATTCACAAATAAAGTGCACAATACAGGACATTAGAAGCCACAACAGTTAAGTTTTTTTAAAACACAACAAACCTCTTGTGTTTCCAACAAATGACTTTCCTCTCCGTTGTTGAATGCCAGTGTGTTAATACTAGATTACCAATATACTTCCAGGTGAACAGGATCACCAAATGGAAATGCATATTCTGTCGTGAATCACTGAAATGTTGTGTTGTGGTTAAACTTTGTTGGTGTTAGAGCGGCCTTTTTGCTGCTGTTCAGTTCTGTCAGGCTCTGACCAGTCCTAAATATTCCCTCAAATATTCTAGCATGGGAAATCTGAATTAGGTCTGAAGAGCCAAAGAACACGCTCAAGGTTTTTGAAAAGCTTGTGAATCAACTGCACCATACAGTAGCTGGTGCCCAATACAAAAAGGTAGGTACTCACCAGGGTCAATAATCGCCAGTGTGCACACCCTGTAGTATTTGCCGCAGGCTGTGCCGAGCTCAATGTTGTTTCCACTGTAGTGGTGGACACCAGTCTTGGCTAGCATGGCATAGTACTCAATCTCAGATTTCCTGGACAGGGCAGAGACAAAGGAAAAATGTGAGTCAAGGCAGCAGATACAAATAGTGAATTTGACATGGGATCCAATAAACAACGACATGATCAGTTTGAACATTAAATATAATTTTGCCACCTTATGAATGCATTGCTAATAAAAAGATTGACAAAATGATTTTCTCCCAGAATCCCTACATTATAGGGAAAGTCAGCTGAGTATGCAGTCCCAAACACAATGAAAAGTCTGCATGTACAGCATCAATATTGTTGGTATCATGCTTTGATGACCTGCAACAGTAGTTGATGCCATATTCTCATTGTGTTGATAACTCATGGCCCTGTTAACAGCACTGTCAGCCATTTAGGCTATTCGGTTAACAAGTTGTTACACACAAACCACAGACAAATCACATAGTATGAGGTTATCGATTATCTTCATATACCTGAGGGCAGGGCAGTTGTTGGCCAGGATAACCAGCTTGGCTTTTCCCTGACGGATCATCTTCTGGGACTGTTTGTAGCCCAGGACGTATTTTCCACTCTTCATCACCAGCTGGAGCCGGGAGTTGATGGACTCCATGGACTTTTTCTGAACAAACACGGGTTTACATACTTAAAGTTAGTGACAGCACACAAACTACATAGCTAACTTGCATCACTTGTCCATCGCTGAGCTCACGCAAAACCCAAAATGAGTTAGTGGGAATAACAAACATCCAATTTAACAAATGGACACAAGGAGGTCAGCACATCAAATAGGCTGTTAATGAACATTGGTTGGAATTGTTGCCACTTTGACATATTTCTGTTAGATTTAGCAAACTAGCATTAGCAACACTGCCGGTGTTGTACAGTACTTAAGCAATAAATGTTAGCCGATAAAGCAGATGGGTGGACGACAATAAATAGAGGGACAGTCGACACATGTGCTTTAAATATTTATAGCCGCAATAATTCAACGCAAAACAATACATATTCAGTGAAATCATGTTTATACGCAGAGCCACAGTGCTAGCTAGCAGGCCCTGTCAGAAACACGTCTCCACGTGAAGTAGCAGCCTGGCCCTAGAGCAGCGCGTGCAATTCGGGCCGAGCCATCGCCACTCACCGTTTTCTTTGCGGCCACCATTTTTGCGGTTTAGTCCGTACCGGCCAACCTGCGGGCGAGAGGAGAGGAGGAGAAGGCTTTCGTTAATGTCTGGATAGTAACAAAATGTTCAAATGAACAAATCCCGTTAGTTTTTTATCAGAAAACTCGGAGCTCGTCTTACTGTGAGTTTACTCCAATATGGCCTCGGAGAGAAAGGAAGTCCCATGGTGCATTGCGCTGCTATCTGTCGGTGAGCCTGCGCAAATGAGTACTGCGCAGCGTACTCAGTTGTGCTGATAGATCTTTAAATCAACAAAGACTAAGTTACATGAAAATATGTGTAAATTACCACAAATGAACAGTCGTCTACAGCGAGTATTAATGACGGAAATACACAAAGTAGATTTGCATGGCAAGTTTGTTTATGTAACATATTTCAACTCGTTAAATGCATACAACAACAAGTGACATAACACAGAAGAATAAAACAAAACAAATTCAAATGAAGACAGATCGACAAACTCAGACATGCACAGACACACATACACACGCATACAATGAATGAAGCTAATAATAGGCTATTTATGTTTGTTTTATATTTTTCCATCCAACCATTTTGCCATTTTACACACCAAATACACGGTCACTTACAAAATATAATGTACTGTTATATATTAAACTACCCATGGGCAGCCTATATAAAATAGGCTTTTTAAAACTAGTGCCATCTAAACCAGCAACAACATTAAAATGCTGCTCACAATGCATCAAAAATAACAACTCAATAAAGCACTCTTCTGATGCCTATAGTACTTAGATACTTTAAGTACATTTTGCTAGTAATACTTTGGTACTTCTTTCCTTTTTGTACTTTTGTAAGTGATTTTATGAATGCAGGACTTGAACTTGGATATGAATACTTCTACCACTGAGCAGATGGGCAAATTTGTCCCACTTCCACTGGACATTGTGCTGCTACTGTAGATTAACTCGGGGTTGAGATGTTTGCTCAAGGGCACATTGACTGTGGGCCCAGTTGTTAGTTTGGCGATGAAAAATGCTACAGGTTCACTTTCCCCGCCCCAAGAGGTGGCCGCTGCACACCGACTGAATAATGTATTTTTGTCCCTGCGCCAGCCTCCTGGAAACAGCCTAAGTTACAGTACACAACAAAAGCCCACATTTCACCTGGGTGCCCGACTGTTTGGAGACTTGTAGCCACAACACAAATAGCTGAACGCGTTTTTGAGGAAGAGCCAAGATGCGCAATTACGCACGAGACTAAAGGAATTCGACGACCGGCCTGTCTTTTTGTTTTCTCCTCCAGGGGATTCGCTGTCCACAGTTTTGAGTCCTCTCCATTTAAAGAGACGATATCTATGCACGACGTCATCAGTGCAGCTACAGCCTCTCCTCACCTCTTAACTCTGAAGTTCACCATCCAGTCCTCTATGTGCACAGGACAGGATGGGATGCTCCACCAGTTCCCAGACTTCAGCGGTAGATCCGACTCGACCCAGTGCTAAGCCCGAGGAGAGCAACGGAGCCAGCATAACAGGTGATGCCCAAAGCCCCACACTTATATGTAGTGTAATATATATGTTTGAGATATGTGGAAAATACAAATAACATATGTGTTATGTATGCAGCTGGGTAGCATTTATTGCAAGCATAACAGAATATTACATAGAGCCTAACTGAAAATAATGCAGTCAAAATAATGCCATGATGTAAACAGTGCATTGGAAGCAATGATTTCCTAAAAATAGTTGTGACTGTAAATGTAATATAACAGTAATATGTTTATGTATAGTGTGAAAATTTCCATCTCTAAACTTTTAAGCAATAAGGCACTGATCAAGCACTATCCCAGGCTCCACTTTAGAGATGTTAAAGGCTGTATATCTGTCAATTTGCTGTAATAATACCACTCAGATTATGTCTATAAATAATTATTGAAATCAAATGTATTGATCAAAGTACTTTTAATAGATATTTTATTTCACTAAATACTATAAATAGCCTTATAACATCATAGAAGTGCCATCTCCGAATAGAGTTTCATCATCCATTTGATTATACTGTTGTGAACACTGCTCCGATAAGGGGGATGACCAGGTCTACATGCAAATGAACATCAATGTATTTCTATGGCTACTATATCTGATGTCTTTCATTTTTAGTGAGCCAGAGCTCCACAGTGACAGGTTGGGAAAGTCCGTTGTGATTATTTAACAGGGGTCTCTGGCTCTGTCCTGCCTGAGAGAGACAGTGGCATGAGAGCAGATTTGGTGACAGTCTACAATTTCAATAGGAAATGGAGAAGCCACTGTGGACACTCCTTTGTTGTAGTGGGTCAGAGATGGCCCGGCTGCGGTGCAAACTAGCACGCCTTTCAAGGTAAAACACCAACACTGTATCCTGTGTTTGAATTTAGCAGTGTTAAGGAAGAGCAGGGACTTATAAATATGTGCAGGACGAATTGAATTTAACGTCAGAGGCTGCCAAATGTTTATTCTTGCCAAATCTTTGTTGTGTACAATTACAATAAATGTGACTTTGTTTGTATTTCTGCCAGCTTAAGCATTATTTGACTGGTAAAAGATTCACTAAGTGGGACCACCTCTGAGCCAGTGTCTCTTGCTCTTTGCCTTCCTTAAAGGGATATTACAGCCCACATGCATGCACGCTCACATAAGTAGATATGCTGAAATGCATAGACTTAGAGTGATATAGTGAGCTGAGAACTCTGCTAACCCTGCTATAGTAGTACATAGAGCTCATGTCCTGCAGCTGACTCTGACCTCCCTGTTGAGGTGAAAAGCAAAAAGAGTTTCCCTCTTATGACTCTCAAGTATCTCATCATTGAGAGTCACTCTCCATGTTTATCAGATGGATGACACTGACCAGCGAGGCATTGTTGTTGTAAACGTCTTAGAGGTCAGATGGAAATTTGTCAGGATGTTTTCTTATTTTTGCATGAGGCTCGTCTCCTTCACCGGATGCAACTTGTCACTCCCAAGAAAGAAGAAGGACAACATTTATTAACCCAAGGTTCATTCACTTCTTGTAACTTGTTGGTTTAAAACTCCAAGAATGTCACTCATAAGGCAGCATCTGTCATCTGACAAATCGGATGGGATACAACACAAAAATCTTGATCTAGATAAGATAAGATAGAATTTTATTTATCCCGAGTTCTATACTCAACTTGTGTAATATTTTAGAAACTATTATCAGGCTCAAGAGCAATGTTTACAGGGGAACAGTTAAAGAATGCAATCTTTTTTAAAGGAAAGTATAAAGACAAATATGCAAAATGTTTCCATTCTGGGAAAGACACCTCATTTATACAAACATAGAAACTGTGCGGTTAAGACTCCTCTGATCCATGCAAATACCTGTGATGCAAATCCTTCAGGAAAAAAAGGTCTACAAGGAAGTGATACACAATATCACTAAACACATGGCAACCTGTTCATAGAGCTGAGAAGTGTGCCATGAGAAGCTGTTAATGTTTATTAACAACAATCCACATTATCATTAACCCTTTGTGCTTCCAATTATGAGGTCTCTTTATGCTATTTCTTTTGCTGGCGGGGGCGACATGTGTTTGATTTGTTTCCCAGTTATTTCAAGGAGGAACAGTTGATCAAGTGTTGTGTTTTGAGAGAATTGCGCTCTTTTTTGTTTGGGTGAAAGTGGTAGCTTTGCGTGGTCCAGCTGTCAGATTAGATGTTAGAAGTCATTTTGCCTGCTTAAAACTCTTATTTTAAAACTGGCTCCATTCTCAAATTATGAAACATGCAATCTGCTCAATCTGCAGAATTTCAAAAGGTGCCTGAATCGTGAAGTTTGTTTTCAGTGTTGCATGGCACCCATAATGATATTTGTTACTTGTTAACTCTTTGGCTTTGGGTTAAGTCAACTCTGTAGCCATCACGTAGACAACACAAACATGAAGTAAACTAAAATAATAGAAATTGTAGTTCTTGTTTTCATACCTGACAGGGACTGTGTGTGTCACCACAAGTGAAAGTGCTGCTACTCTCTCTGTGTTGCCATGATGTGAAATGTGAAGAGGCTTATTTTGTGGGGCATTTTTTATCACAGACAACAATAGAACAGAACAATATCATTAGAAGCACATGTTTACCGCAGGTTACCCCAGTGAACACAAATACTACCTTGACCCTTGACCCTGGCGTCATACTGTGTCCACTGTGTGATAAAGGTCCTGTGCTTCACATGATCAATTTTGACTGTGGGACAAGAATTTAACACTCATCTTGTGTCTTATACAAACATTATAATGTTTCTCATCTCATCTCATGATTCATGAATTCTGTAGATTTTATTTCATTCTCACTAGATCTACAGTAAATTTGATCTAGTTTTATATTTTATATGTTAGTTTTATTATCTTCAAACTGTCTTATTGGATGTTTGGATCATGTGCTGTGTTAATACTTGTGTTCCTGACAGGGGCAGCCAATGAGAATGGCAAAGTAGCTGAGGACAGTGAAACTATTCCAGACCAGACACCTGCTGAGGGCGGCGATGCTAAGTCTGCAGGTGAACCTGCTGCAGCTGCAACATCTGCAGACAGCACCGCTGCAGCTCCACCTGCAGGGGAGGACCCTCAGCCTGCTGCAGACAGTCCACCTGCCGAGGCAGCAGCACCTGCAGATGCTCTGGAAGCAGCAGCAGCACCTGCAGATGCAGATGCAGCACCGGCAGATGCAGCAGCAGAACCTGCGGAAGCAGCAGCAGAACCTGCGGAAGCAGCAGCGGCACCTGCGGAAGCAGCAGCGGCAGCAGACAGCACTGCAGAGACAGCAGCCAGCTCCTCGGAGCCTGCAGCTCCTGAGCAAGGTATGTTGGAGTCAAAAGCAGCACTGTGACAGGCCAATGGCATGTGTTTCATTTCTCTAAAACAAGTTTTCCACTTTAGTAAAATGTTTGTCCAGGAATAGAAATTCATTCACAAACTAGAGTTTAAGCCAATTTCTACGTACATTTTTAGGACTCAATATTTTTGGTAGACTGTGAGCTGCAGACAGACATACTCAACTTTAGATTCAGTTTTTCTAATTGATTCTTCTGAACATGTTTACTTGACAAAATCCCACTTTGTCTCTGCAAAGTGACCTGTTTAAAGCTGTTACCTGAGCCCTTGTAAGGCTCTAAGCTTGTATTCATTTTCATTCTGAGCTTTATTTTCTATGCAAATGACACATTTGTGCACTATCTAACACAATGGCTTTGGTGACAGTCTTGTAACTTTATCACACCAACTGAACACTTAGTTATAAAGCTGATGAAGGATCGAGCTGCATACCTTTTTAGATCTTCAACTGCTTCTGTGTTCAAGGATTAAACACTAAGATTAGAGGATTTTTCTCTTGACATCATAGTCTACATCTGTGAAACTGGTCATTTAGAGCTGTTACCACAATCGGTAGAAAACAATAGTCACAATATTTATGTGTCACATCGAGGAAAGCAGAACTTATTAGAGACAAAAAGTACAATTGTCCCCATTTACCAGCAGTAACCTGAGCACTGCTCTGCCTCCTGCATAGTGACCCAATGAACATGGGCTTCCACAGCGCCCAGGTACATAATGTCCCTTCCGTCTTTCCCTAGACCCTCCACAGTCCCACTGCCATGACGGTAACCAGGCGGTATCCAACAACACACAGACAGACATGACTTTGGCCTTTAATGAACACACTGAGGTGGCCACAGGGATGTTTTTATAAGTCACTTATCTGATTATTTAGTTAGTATTCAGGGATCTGTCTCAACACCTATGTTTACCATGAACTAAGGAATTACTTTGATTGTTTTATGAATTATATTAATATTATTGCTGCAGTTTTGAAGACATTATTTGAAAATGTATTTAGAATATGTTCTTCCGCCTGGCAGTGTACATGTGTAGGATGGACTGATCTGTAACTGTAGCCTGTTGAGGTTGTAACTATTGTTAAGGGCCATAGAACAAAAGTTTTACTTGGCATCACAATTTTGCTGAAGTAACAAAATAAATTTCAGATTGCTAGCAGCCGTGATTTATGATTTTTAACCAGCTGGCCCAGGATCAGCTCCTGACTTGTGTAAGTTGTCAGCAAAGACTTTGAATTTGTACTATAGTGCACAAAATGGTTGGAGGCCATTGTTACAGTTTGTTTAGCCAAGACAGCTCTGTTCTTGGGAGACAGCATGGACATTTTCTCCCACATTAAACACATAACGTAGTCAGGATACTTGTAAGTTTAACATTTTTAAGCACATGGCATTTGCTGTCTCTGGAGGAAATACTGAACCTGTTACCTCTCCCGCTGCTCTGGTGACAGGGGGATATGCTAAATTACAAACCAGCGAATGCAACACAACTCTAAATTCCAAGAGGGCACTTCAGAGCGACTGCAGTTCTGCACAGAGATAGTCTCTCTGCACACTTGACTCGAAATGATTGTCTGTACATGGAAGTGCTCCACAGGGAGCTGCGTGACACAGTGCAGCTTTACATTTACTGTTATCGCTTCACTTGTTGTTTCACGATGCAAATGACAATCAGCCAACATGTTCGTGAGGTCAGCTCTTCATTTTCCTCTTTGTCTAATGCAAAGTGTCTACCTCTCTAATGCAGGCCATTAAAGAAAGATGGACATGGTAGCAAAGCCAATACACTGTGCACTTACTTACATAGATTACTGCATATTGCCTCCAAATATGTTGTTTTTCTGTTGTTGTGGTTTGCCTTCAGTGAGAGTGGAAGCTGTGATACTGACAGTTAGTGATTCTCCTGCCTGAGTCATTTAATTCTCTTATGAATGAGAAGCATTACAGGTGCCATCTCTTCTTTGGTGCCTACATACATTAATCTAAGGCTATGTTAATATTACCAGGTTCAAAACTCAGTATATTTTGGGGATGTTTTTTGCAAATAAACCCCAATATAATGCTTCTTCCAACAGTTTGAGAGCTGGGCTGTTACAGAGACTAGTTGGTTACACTCTACTGCAGAAAAAAATATTTATTACTCATGTTAAAGCAACAAGTACATACAATATGAAAGAACAGAAAGACAGAAAACACACTGAGTATTCACCTAATTTGGTAAAAAAAAATTGTCAGTACTCTCCTTGACCTCTGTCTTCACTTGATCTCGACCCCTCTTCGGTGTCCAACATGACTCGCCCTCAGTTCAAGCTTGACCACAGCCCTGTTTGGACAGCCTGCATGTAATGTGTGTGTATGTGTGTTGCCAACACTTTGTTGTCACTGTGGTCTCATTAAGGTGCAATCTGAGTCCACAGAGAAACTAGAGCATGCCAACACATATAGGGCTTCCACTGGCCGCGAGCCTCCATGCCTCAGTTTCACAGCCAATGGAGATAGAGAAAGGATCCAGTGTCACATTAGCAGAGCGGACATGGCAGCTCATCCACCTCTGCATCTGTTCGTGGTCAGGGTTGAGATCGGTTTGGTGGACATACTCTGCAATCACAATCCTTTGGTAGAGAAGTCATGACAAATGTGTGCAGCACTGGTCTCTCGCTGTATCTAGCAAATCATACTTTCTGGCTTTATTTGTCCAGGTTTTCAGATAGCTGAGATTTCTGTTGCAACAAAATTGTATTTTTGGTTCTCACAGCATTAAAAGAATACATTTTAATACCTCAACAGTGATATGTCTTTGGAGAAACAATGTCTATGTTAATCAGAATAATCCACAGACCTTCCACCAAAGAAATAATCCCTATGAAAACTGTGTATCTGGACAGAGATGTTTTGTAATGTTGTAAGCCCAAACAAATTACATTCACCTCCAGGGTGCCCCCAATGAACGGAAATCTTTCTTTCTAAACAGAAAAACCAGAGGCCACAGCGACTGATTCAGAGCCCAAAACAGAGGAGGCACCAGGTGAGTGGCGCTGTAACGCCAACACAATGTCACCTAGTCTAAATAAAAATCTCTATGCCACCCTAACATGTTTCCTCTCTTTGTGTTTTCAGCTCCCAGTGAGTGAAGTGCAACATGAGTGACTGCACAGACGAGTTTGCTGGAAGTGTCTTACCTTGTTTGTATGCATGAGTGAAAGTATGTGCGTTTGTGTGTGAAAGACATCGCCTTGTTGCCA
Organism: Enoplosus armatus; assembly: GCF_043641665.1. NCBI lineage: Eukaryota > Metazoa > Chordata > Actinopteri > Centrarchiformes > Enoplosidae > Enoplosus > Enoplosus armatus. The sequence goes on from NC_092195.1 coordinate 12,208,611, forward strand.
AGATCCCTGTGATGACCACATTCAGTCAGGGCTCCTCAGTCATCACGTGCCTTCTTCTCCTCATGATGGTGTGTGGCTGCAATTTCTGCTCGCAAACTGTATATAGACAGATATCTACAGCACTTAGTGGGTGTGTTTTATTTTCAGAGGTTGTCAGAATAACTTGAAATTTCTATATATTATCCGCATAGAGACTTATAATAGCAGATTTTCTGAAACATCATATATGTCTTTAACTTGAACCTAAGAGTCTGTTCTGTAGTTTTCTACAAAATTATAATTCTAAAGGAAACCAAAGCCAAAATATATTTGCTTCATGAAATTATGAAATTATATTATTTTTGGGTAGCTGGCTTTGATTTTACGACCATGTTTGTAATGAATATGAAGAGCTGATTTTAAACATTAATATAAGAGCATGAATGAGATAAGAGTGCATGTGTTTTTTTTTGTTTCTGATGTGTCATGATTTCTCTCTGGGAAGACGACCTGTAATCTGTAAACTATGAACTGTCAGAAAATTAAAAAGACCACCTTAAAAATGACCTCTAATGCACTTTCTTTGATATCTTAATGCAGGATGGATGCGTCGGATGTGACGTTTTAGGATGAATAACCATTCAAGGATCAGAGGTTTTATACTACATTTTTTATTAGTGAGAGCTGCACTTTTACAATGTGTTAAACTCTGGAAACAAAACAGAAGAGGAAGTTGATTTGACCCTGAATCTGGCCACTGTGACACGGGAATGTTAGACTGGTTGTACAGACGTTTTATTGTGAAATTACCATTAGCCACATATTCTGGTGAGTTAAGTGCTCCTCTGTTGCTATGGGTTTTAATTCAAAGTGGTATAATACTGAAAGTAGTTCACAACTGCCGTCAACCAGCTACAGTGGCCAGAGGAGAAACTAAATTATGCTAAAACCTGACTATATGGACAAAGACAGCCAACAAGATCCTAGCTTGGTCCTTCATGTGTCATCTGAAAATACAATAAGGCTTCTAGAGTACAACTATAAAGGTCACTTGGTGGTTAGACTACAACTTGTTTGTGACGTGGCCGGCTAGTCAGGAGTCTGAGAGAGGACCGAGTACAGCAACCGCCTCAATTTCCACCAGTCCACCCTGGAGAGGACAGACAGAGACCATGAGGACACACTCCACTCATAGTGAAAACAGCTGCACACGGATGATGGAAAATACATGGCATGGATGAATGAGCATGTACCTAGCTGGCATGAATCTCTACCACCACTTGTGTATTGATGTACATGTACCACAGGGTACTGCAGTTATATATTGGTGCAAAGGTTTTGTTTGTACTCACTCTGGGGAGAGCAGCGACTTGGTAGGCAGCTCTGGCCGGGAAGTTACTGCTGAAAACTGGAGGACAAACATGTGCATACATATATTATTATTATATCATATTATGACAAAAGCATATTGGAAAACCACCAGGTTTATCTACTGTATGATATCTATAAATGGATTTCTGGGTTACTTACTAAAAAGAGTTTATAAAGTGTAACTAAAGGCTTTATTGGTGTATATCAAATAAGTTATTAATGCCTATAGAAAAGTAATAAGCCATGAAGCACAACTATTTGGTTGCCAGGTTTTAAAAAATCCATTTGGCTGGTGTATGTCTGGTGTATAACATGTTTGTTTTTTCATTTAAAAAAAGGGTCAAATCTGCTGTTGTCTGCCTGATAACTACAGCTCTTTTCCAGGAGTTAAATGTCAGTCCTTGATAAATTAAAGAGTTTGTTAAAAAGAAAATTATGCTGGAGGAGAATATACATAAGTTAAAGAGAGTTTTCACAACCGGCAACTCTAAAATTGTCCGTAATAATGGCTTATTACTCATCTACAAACATTAATAAATAACTGATTTTTTTATGTGTAAAGCATCTGGAGGAACACTAGGAAACCTGGAAACTTTATATTTTACACGAGACATAAAGAGTTTTATAATCGAGACTAATCACCAAAAGCAAATATGAGCAATCTCATTCATCAGACATGGTCAAAACTTTGGCTGCTGGCCTGGGAAGTCTTCACAGCGGACACATGTCCTCTCCTTCCTCTTATCAGGGTCAGGGAAAGTTCCCTGCCTGAGGTTTAGGGTTGAGTAGCGCCAGGAAAGAGGTGGGAGCTCGAGCCTATACCCAAGTCCTGGAGGGTTGGGTTACGTCTGTATGTCTGCACGGCGGTGTCCATTTACAACTCACTGGGCACTGCAGCTTCCATTACATCCGTCTGTTGTGATCCATGGGGAAATGCCCAGACCGAGCAGCCTGTGAGAGGAGGCTGCATTCATACAGCAGAGGACGGGCTGAGTGAACCTGTCTGTCAGGTGACTGCTATACCTGTCAGCTGCCGTTTTCTGAGGGATGCCAGTGAAATACGAGCAGTGGTGGAATGTAACCAAGTACATTTACTTATGTACAAATTTAAGGTACTTGTACTTTACTCGAGTCGTTTCTTTTCATGCTACTTTCTACTTCTATTCCACCACATTTCAGAGGGAAATATTATACTTTTTACTTCACTACAGTTACCTATAGTTACTAGATACTTTACAAATGAAGATTTTTGCACACAAAACATATTAAAATCTTATAAAATATGACGTTTTGTTATAAATTAAACTACCTAAAAGTACACACGAGGCAACTATTTGGATAATCGTTTTATACCTAATCATTTTTCATGCAAAAACATTTCATGGTACCAGCTTCACAAATGTGAGGATTTGCTACTTTTGTTTTTAATAATTTTAATTTATTTCTAATCATGTATTTATTTTGTTATTTCATTTCTAAAATAAAATATGAATTCATTTAAAGGCAGAATAAGGATATCTAATAAATCAAGTTGGCACGCTCCAGCCTCTATATTCAGTATAAGGACATGTAAACACGACCATCAATAAAGACAATATGAGAGTATTAAGATCATATTTATACTAAAAGCCAAGTGTTGCCCTTAAAGAGACATTTGTGTTTTGGCTTTCTCCATCTGCACAGAACACACTGTCAAGGACAGACAGCTGGTAGACAATCAGTGCTTTGCTCAAGGGCACTTCAGCAGACTACATACTTCCTGTATGGCCGTTTACATGACAGCAGCTCTTACAATCTTAAATGCTGCCCCCGAGTGGCTGCTTTTATATATTTAAAAGAATATCAATGTGAGAGAAAAACAGTTTATTCTATCAATTAGAAGACCCGATAAACTGCCCATCTATTATTTTCCATAACAATCCACTTTTTATCATGAAATTTAAGTATTGTCTTACATGTTTTGTAGACCTCGTTGACGCTGTTAAAGTCATTTATGTCAGCAAGCAGCACAGTTGTCTTCACCACTGAAATCAGAGAGATTACGCTGTCAACATTCAAATCATATGAAACATACGAGCAGCAGCTGAGTAACTGATAGTACTGAGATCTCACCATTGGTGTAGTCACAGCCAGCTGCTTTAAGGATTTCCCCCATGTTGACGAGAGCCTGAGGGATGAGAGACATTTTGATACGCAGTCAATCAATTTTTATATCACCTTTCAAATTGTATTTTCCTATATATATATATAATCTCCTGTGCTTATTAATCATCTTAAATGTAAATTACTTATGGAACAAGTGTTGAGGAAAGATGAGGCGAGTGGCTCTCTTCAGTAGAAATAACTGGCAGATGTTACAGTCAGTGTCATCAAACATCATCACCTGTCCCTGTGAGACTCACCTGTTTGGCCTGAGCCTGCACCCCTCCATCTACCAGCTGACCAGAGGCCACGTCCAGCCCCAGCTGACCAGAGATGTACATCGTTCTGTCCACAACCACCGACTGGCTGAGGAAATACATTTAGATACATTTAGACCACTTCACACTGGACATTTAATTTCATGAGAAAAACACTGATAAGATAAGTGGCAAAAACCTGCTAATCTTATTTTAAAAGGAATAATCTATATTAACTAGTGAAATAATTTATCTCTATGAGTGTTGAACATTACTAGCCTTCTGTTTCTGTATCTGCACTTACGTGTTCGTAGTTGATTATCAAGTCAAATGTTATAAGAAATGAAAGATAAGAACATTTTACCACCAGACACCACAATGGCAAAAAAAAGCCAATTCAGAGGCCACACACACACACACACACACACACACACACACACACACACACACACACACACACACACACACACACACACACACACACACACGTCTGATTTAACTCCACCCACTGACAGCCAATTGGCCAGAGCAGGAACACCCCTCTCCTTTCTGCACTGATTGAATTAAACACACCAGACTACTGTGTTTTTAATCAGGTTATTTCATTATTTCGGATCACTTCTGTACATTTGGTGCATTTTTTGTAAATGTCTGAAGGTTTAGGCCCATCTGAAGTCCAGATACAGAACATGAATCCATACCTGTATATTCCCTGTCTGACAGGAGCTTTCGGTGTGTAGGGGATCTGTCGACGAATAGTTGCCATTACAATCCTTCTGTGTGTCTGTTCGACAGTCTGATTTCTACCCTGCAGCTGCTTCCTCCGCTCTGCTAAAAGTCCAACTTTGGCTCTTTTTTTATGGGATCAAGTCAAGCAGGTGAGTTCACTGTCCACTAAGACCCGCCCCTGATCGAACATTGGACTGTCCTTGTGATCCCCATTCATTCATACATTTTATGCACCACGTGTCGCTATAAATAGAAAAAGGTGCACGTTTCTGTTAATAAAGTGTCCTCACCTGTATGGACCGATGGCAGCCGGGGCTGATGTGGTGTTGACGATCCTTCTGTTTATTGCAGACATGTTTTCCTGATTTCTTTCCCCTCCACCCTTCCTACACCGCAGAGTGGCTGTGACTGGAAGGAGTCGTCGTGCAACAAGTTGTGAAAAGAGGAACAGTTGCTGCCGTCAAGTCTACCGTAATATCTGTCAATACGCGCACGCTGCATTCTTGGAAGACTTTTTTAGGGGAATGCCATGCCAACGAAAAATGGTGGCGTCCGAACTTGAAGCATTACGGTACGACAGGTGCCTTGTGGTCCTCCATGATGTTTTCTACTGAGTCCAGTTTAGAGGTTCAAGTCTCCTTTTATCGAGTCACAGATAAGATAAAAGCATTGTAAGCAAGTAATGGTTAACCATAAGTAACTTTTATTATTTCTCGCACCTTTTCAAAACTTTATAAAGTATTACAAACAAAAGATAATAAATTAAGTGGTTCAAACATAAATGCTTACATTCCACTCTACACCCTCAAGTCATTATATAGCGGAAAATAACAGTGAGATAAATGACAACAAAATCATATAGCTATATATCAAAATGTGATTTCCGATAACTGTACATATTATGGCAGATTCTCTTCAAATGGGGCTTCTTTTTTTTTTTTTTTTAATAATTGTACAGAGCAAATTGTTTTTTGTTAAAGCCGACAATCCAGCTTCCATATTAACAGTACTCTGATCTGTGCAGTTAATACAATAGCTAAAGAGCAAACATAATTATAAACATGCATAGTCTAAAACACGCTGAAATCAAGCCACATATATTTGACAAAAGGGCAAAGCAGCCAAATCAGCTTCCATATTTAAACCAGTCACAAAAAGAAAAAAAGGTTTTAAACATGTTTAATAAATAAAAGTGTGAATGCTTGTGTGTAAGTTGCCAATGCACTGCAGACTTAATTTATGAAAACAATTCATGGCAAGAATGTTAATGATTTCTGTGAAAGAACAGGTCCACCTGCATGAAGAAGACAAACAAAAAACCCCACAAACATAGAGACATGATCATTCAAAAGCTGAGATGGTACTGACTGAAATATAGATTCAGGGGTTTAAAATGTCAGCTCATGTTGGGCCACATCAGACGAGACATAAGACAGTGTAACAGGTCTAGTTTTAGATTGCGCTATTATTAAAATGTAGATTAATATGCAGTAAGTATGGGCTGAACCGCACCATTGAGATTGCACATTAACATTCATATGTAACAGCAACCAGCAGATACGATGTACATGTATATAAAGATTCATTCAAAGGGTCATTATTAGCACGTGTGTAAAATCAATGTCCAAACTAAACTATAACCACAACAGAGCAGTTTGTTTCCTTCATGAAGAGACCAAATATCTTGTTCGCTTGTTAGTCAGACTTTTCAATTAAACATTCAAAATTGTGAAATTTTTGAGGCCAATACTGACATCAATATTTGAGAGCTGAGAATCTGTTAACAGCCAATATTTATATATTTAGGATAAATGTGCAACATAAACAACGATTTTTGATATATGACCGATCACTGCACCAAACAGTTTTGTCTTAACACAGTTTTTAGCTGTTAAAACACATTCCTTCATTAATAACATCACACCTACATGTCAGAAAACTGTCAAAAAAACAGCACATTCTCACACATAACTGCTGAAACATAGATATAAGCTGCAGGGAAATTTGCTGAAAAAATCTTAATGCAATTTAAAAAGTTAGTCTGAAATTCAGACATTAGATGTGTGGCTGATGCTGCGGCTCTGTTTTTATTAGTGTACAGTATCAGTCCGTCACTTGAGTCTTTTACCTCAACTACAGCCATAAAACTGTTAACATGACTAGTTGTAGTATTTGGTCTTCTTCACTGCTTTTACATTTAAGATGGCTCCACAACTGGTTTAAATGTTTTAGACATTCATATTTTAATATGAAGTCAATCAATCATAGCGTGGAACTATTACAGAAAACATGATGATTAGAACCTTGAAATAAGTCTACAGGGAGATAAAAATAAAAGTCATGCAGTATCTTGGAATGCTTTTGCTTGTATGGAAATTGTACATTTTTTTCTAACTTAGGAATGAATTTCGGTGCTAACTCTGGTTTTAATTTGAGTGCGGTGGATCACTTTGTCAAGGAAAAGCTCTGATTTTAAATTCATGAAGAGCGTTGGGTGAGTGTGTGCTCAGAGAGCGACGTAGAAGTGGGACAGGTGTGTTATGAGGCACTAAGATGCGCAGTGTCTGTCAATATAGATATGCACTGGATGTTTAAAAAATATCATACTTGAAAACAACAAAATGAAATAAATGATTAAGACTAATGAAATAAGTTTAGAATTTTCTGATCCACCAACAACTGAAAACATGCACGACCCGTTCAACATCCACATGATGTCTGTCATTTCTGTCCATTCTCACAGCTTTCCACAGTCCAACTCATGTCCAGGCGAGGAAATGGATTTAACCATCTGACGACTTGGTTGTTTTAATACATTGCTTACTTTGAAAACCAGGTTTCAAACATTTTAAGGCATTCTCAACTTAAATCAACATAATCTTGATTGTCTTTGGTCATGGACAAGCCTCCACAGCTTTTTGTTGCAGGTATTTCCAAACTAGGATCTATATTATATTTACACTGAAGGTGAAAAGTCTGAGGAAAGAAGACCACTTGTCATTGACCATGGTGATTACACTGCTGCCAGTGCCACAGGAAAGGCTTCCTTATGCGCTGATGGTGATTCCCAGAGGGTTTTCTGTTTGGAAAAGGGGAAATTCACTTTTAAGACATAATCGCCAAACCTTCTCTCTTTGGCCGCAGTCCTGAGCACAGGAAGAGCAACTTAACAGGAATCATAGAAACAAAGATTAGATTTAAAATGGAGGAACAGCATCTAGACATAGTGTAGAAACAAGGCAGACGAGTGTAGATTCCAGGAGCCAAGATGGATGTTACCCAGGAAAAAAAGCATCGAACTTCATTTGAAGGCCAGTTAGCAGTCAGTCGGAACAGCAGTGGGCTTCCAACAAAGACATCTTAGTTCCTCTGAGTCAATGGGACATAAGTTTTGTGGTGATGGTGGCTTTGGGAAACTGAGACCAGAGGGAAAAGGCGACAGGGAGGAGCACTTAGAAGTTCTGTTGTCGTCTCTTCTTGGCATCCATGGCATCCAGGATGGGCTGCCGTTTGGCGGTGTAGCGCTGCCTGAGCTCCTCAATCTCCCGCTCCATCATGGGATCCAAGGCACTCAGCCGCAACTGCAGCTCCTCAAAGTCCAGGTTCTTCAGCTGGGTGGCAGCACACAAGCAGAAACACAGACAAACAACAAAGGGGAAGGGATGAGTCACATTTAGTGTCTTGTTGTGGATAATATTGTAAGAACTGCTTCTGTTTTGCTATTCTTACCGCTGAGGCTCTGGTGTCTATTCCACCATGAATAACCCCATTAATTACAGCAGTACCATCACATGCTCGCGGAAGATGTTACTCACAAAGTCAAAGTCTCCGTCCTGAGGCACCTTCCAGTTGTCTGGGAAGACGTTCTTGGACTGGATGTGGTAGCCGGGCTGCTCCTGTGGCTGGTTATGGTTGTAGTTCTCCTGCTGCTGGGCCGCCTTGTTGGAGTCCTGCTTGTCGAAATAGTCCATGAAGGACGGACGCATCGGCTGCTGGGGGGTGGCGTGCCCTGAGGAGGAGGGAGAGGGTTGTGTTACAAGGAAACGTCTATCACAGTATTTTCATGGCATGCATTTCATAAATATCTAGAGAAGCAAAAAACATTGTGTGTGCTCACTCCTCATGGATCCCTGGTCTTCCTCCTCCTCTTCATCATCGTCACTGTTGATGACCATAGTGCCCAGGTCTGACTCGAGCATGGTGCTGCCGTGTTCAATCATGGTCTGTGCCCCGTCGCTCATGGTGCTGGTGGCCCGCATGGTTCCTGCACCCTCTGACCCTGACTTCACCATAGTGTGAGAGTCCACCTCCGTCTCCTCCTCCTGGAATACACAAGACATTTAGTCATACAGCCTCTCAAGTCAAGTCAAATCTAGTGGCTGACTTTAACGCAGACTTTATTGTTGATGTGTCAGCGTACGTACAGAGTTGTCCTCCTCCTCCTCCAGCTCTCTCTGCTGCTCCTGCTGCCTCTTGGCTTTCATCTCCATGGCCTCAGTTATCAGGTCTCTAAGGATTGTGACCGGCTTGGCCTGGCTGATGAATGGGTGCTGGACATTCACAAGAACAAAAAAAGTGTGTTTTGTCGTAATGTTAAGTGCCTCAATGGCTCTCTGACAACACAGTGACAACACAAATAGAGCATCCATGATATTTTGTTCACCCTTTGCATGTAAAGTAGTTAAACTCAGTGCGTAACGTTCTGCTCTTATAAGTTTATGTCTGTATGTGCGTGTGTGTGTCCTCCCTTCCTCCAACCTGTAGGAGCTGTGTGGCCGTCGCTCTCTGCTCAGGATTCTTGACCAGACACTTCTTGACGAAGTCTGTGAAGTCGTCTGACCACAGCTCCGGCTTCCTGAATGTTGGAGGAGGGTTGGTGGGGATCATGAAGATAGCCTGCATGAACACAGAGAGGTTTCAAAAAGTCAGGAGGGATAAGACATCAGGTCAGCTTTCTACCAACACCCTGCTTCAGAGCCAAGTGGTTGGGTCTGAGTACCAAGGTCTTCCATGAACCATGATTGAACTCACTCTCATGGGATGGATGTCTGCGTAGGGAGGTTTGCCCTCTGCCATCTCTATGGACGTGATGCCCAGGGACCAGATGTCAGCCACACAGTTGTAGCCGATCTCCTGGATCACCTCTGGGGCCATCCAGAACGGAGTGCCGATCACAGTGTTTCTCTTTGCCATGGTGTCCTTCAGAGGAAAAACAATGTTGGTATTGTCGTTATGAACTTGTAGTTTTCAAAATAAGTGAAAGATTTCACATTCCAAGTGGAAGTTTGATGATAACGGTCACTTTGCCGTCACTAGTACAAACCCTCAAACAACTGCTATAATAACAATAATACCGTTAGTTGTCCAGCAACTCCAAAGTCTGCCAGTTTGGCGTGTCCCTCAGTGTTGAGGAGGATGTTTCCTGCCTTGATGTCCCGATGGATCTTCCTCATGAAGTGAAGATATTCAAGACCCTTCAGTGTCGACTTCAGGATAGTGGCAATCTCATCTTCTGTCAACTGATGTGAGAATAAAACACAGGGATGAAGTATGATCCAAGTGTAAATGAAGAAATTTGACAATGTAATGCAGGTATGTAACACAAGTATGACTTATTGTATCTTTTATGTAATCAGTAGTTTTGCTAGTTAAGTCACAGACAGACTAGTTAAGTCACAGACAGACCACCAGTCTGTCATCAGGGCACTGAGGGTATTAAAAATCAATGTCTTGTTAATGTCAATGGTCAAACAGTAACGCTGTATGTTTGGTATGTACATCAGTCTATGATAAACATTATAAACAATCTGCTCTGAGAAAAATATATCACAGAAATATAAACTCTGATCATTTGTGAACCACTTACATTTCAGTCTCACACACACACCGCAACTGAAAATCTGTGTAAGCACCCACCGTCTTGTTACGCAGTCTGATGATGTCAGAGACCGAGCCGGCTCCACAGTACTCCATGACAATCCACAGGTCTGTGTTCTTGAAGTAGCTGCCATAGTACTTCACTACATAAGGGCTAGGAGGAAATGCCAAACAGAGTGGTTATCAAAAGAGAAGGCAGAAGAGTTTCGTTTAGAACAAAAACAGCAGAAGTGAGAAAACTCTTGTAGGTTAAGACGTCAGAGAGCTGTACAGGCTGCGGCAGGCAGCTAATGGCACCATCGCTGTTAAATCAAACAAACCTGTCACACTGCTGCATGATGGAAATCTCCTTGATGATCTCCTGCAGATCAGACTCCACAGGAACCTGTTTGATGGCCACCACCTGTCCTGACTCCTTATGGATGGCTTTGAACACGCTGCCATAGGAGCTAAACACACACACACAGACAAAACTCACAATATGTCCAGAGTGCATTTTATAACAGACAGTATTAAGGCATTTCTCAACAGAAGAGGTGCATCTTATAAAGTACAGACTGCTGTGTCTGATGGGCTTCAAATTTTTTTCCATTAATGGCACACAAGTGGAAATGGAAGTTAGTCATGACAAAAACATCTTACCCTTCACCGAGTTTCTCTAGAACATCAAACACTTCCTCTGGTTGTTTGGTCAAACTGTCTTCACTCAGCTTTTTCAGCTTGCTGTAAAAATGGAACAGTGTAGTGTAACACCAAACTAAAACACAACATTAACACATAAATTAATGGAGCTAACTAACTGAAAAAGTAGGTCTATTAAGGTGTAAAATTAGGAGAAGAACAACTTTTAAGATGTATCATGTTATTGATACCATGTCGCCCAGCTCTTTCTCACACTTCTCAGGCTAATGATGCTCCTCACAGAAATAAGCTCCTGTGGTGTTTAGTTGGCAAGACAACCAGTGTACACCTGAATCACCATGGCACCAATTAATTCAATGGTTGCCAAGGATACTCATTCGATTTACAAGGAGGTGTGAGATTGTTACAATTTATTAATTTGTATTTTGTATTTCATGTCCTAATAATAGTAATTACGTAATGCTAGATCAAAATGCTTCCCAAAAGGCACCAACGTTACCGAAGTTAACATTAACAATTACCCAACAAAACAGGATAGAAAGCCATTACAGGCTCTAACACAGGGCTTGTGATGTTGGTAAAGAGTGACCTCTAACACCATTAATTCATCTTAACTAAATGTAAAGTTTGACAGAAAACCGGTAAAGCTAACATAGCATCAGCTAGCTGAAGACAGCTACCGCCTACGTTAGCCTTTTAGCTAGCTAGTTAATAGCTTTCAAGCACGTTTTAAACCACTCGGATGTACACAAACCTTTTGGGGGCAGTCGGCTCCATGATGAATAACTTCAAAAAATAAAAAGGCGACGGACTAATAGTAAGTTATGGCAGTTTTGGGGCCAATAGTCAAGATGTGAACATTATCGATAGAGTCGTTGTTGTCAAAAACTAGTGGAGGGCCAGCTGAGTGTTCGTCAGATGATGGACGGTTTGGGGATACATTTTCCCCACACTGCCCCCTGTTGGGCCGGAGTGCAAAACAAAACATAGCAACTTCTGTCTTTAGAAACTACGAACAACCTGCAACAACAAAAATCACAAACACTACTGCATGCATACAACGGAATCTGTCATATATTCACATTTATTAGCATTGTCTGGCTAAATTGAAAAATGTGCCAAATGTGACTGAGTATCTTTTGGCCAATCACAAACCACTTTGCTGTGAGGTGGAAGACAGTTGTACGCATGTGCGCAGGCGGCTGTGCGTAATGAGAAAAGAGAGGTAAACAGCTAACAATTAGCATGTTAAAACTGTGAAATGTCTTATTTTTATCTTTCCTTTTTGTGTATTTCATATTCACTATATTTATACTGAATTTTGAGATTTCTTAAAGACCTTTGTCGTTTGGTACGTTACCGATTGTGACGGTTCAGGCTAATTCTGTCGGTACCACACCATGCTCTTACTGTGTTAGCATGATTTAACGTTACAGATGTGATTGTGTCAACATTGCGTCTCCTGTCTTCGATAGAAACAAAAATGGATCCACAGAAAGAAATGCAACCGCCCAAACAGCAGCCTATGATCTACATATGTGGAGGTACATGGTATTTATAGTTCAGTCAGCTATTGTAGCCGTTACTACTGCTAACGATGCTAACCTAACGTTACTTTATGCTTTAATGTAACTGCTGCTTTAACACCCCGTATTACTGCTTGTACTACCATAACTACTTATGTTTTAGGTGTGTAGTACTACCACAACTACTTCTGTTTTGTGTCTTTCTGTTACCTTTTATTACAATATAATAAGGCTACACTCAATAGTACTCTTAGTATTTTACTGATTGCCAAAATGCTACTGCTTCATGAAAGCATTATTATATATTCTTAAGTACATGCATACAAATTAATGAATACATTTAGGTCCAAATAGCGTGTTTTTATACAATGAATGAATTAAGGTTTTTTTATTGTGTCAAAAATGTAAAAAACATATGCAAATGAGTGCAGTGCAAACATTTCTAGATGATACTACAGAGTCGAAAGACAGAAAAAAATCACATATATTTCACAATCAAATTTTCAAACCTTCAGTTCAAAAGAAATAAATCACTGAAATGACAGATACTGTATAAATATACCCTAAACATTAAAATAGAGATTAATTAACTAGACCTACTTGCCTTCTTTTTCACACTTTTGAGACAAAGTTTCTAAATAAGTTACTCTTCTCTTTTTAAATATGTATTTTATTTTGTATCTATTGTGCATATGAACTAACCTCCATTAACCAAGCAATACAAACAAAGCCTCAGCATAAATTTGAAAATGACATAACCGTGTTGTAAACTGTGTATCAGTCTTAATTTAAGGGTATTTGTTTTGTAATATTCTTTCCGTCTTTACTTACAGAATGTCACACTGAGAATGAAATTAAGGCTCGTGATCCAATCCGATGCAGAGAGTGTGGTTACAGGATCATGTACAAGAAGAGAACAAAGAGATGTATCCTTTAATATGTATGTGAATGTTTTAATATTTGAGATATAATAATTATAATAATTGGTGAATTTTGGTTGTGTGGAAAGGAAGCATGAAGGTTATTCCTCGGATTATTATGTCTGTTTTACTCCAACGTTTACAAACATTACAAATGTAAACAAAGCTTCTGAAAACATGAATAACTGACGACTACTAGTTGATATTAAATATTAGTCCTCATATTGATAAATGGTCAAATATTATGTGATGGCTAAAGGCTTTTTATTATATATCATATGTATGAATTGAGCACTATGATACCTGTACGTTTCCTTGACTCTTTGATTTCAGTGGTTGTTTTTGATGCCCGATGAAGAAGAGGAGAGCAGCAGTTTCGATTATTCTTGTTTTGTACTATTTTTGTAGTGTATGACCATGTAAATAAATAGACCTCCAGGCCTGGCTTCAGAGTTCTGACTTCTACTTAAAACTCACCATTTTCACGTCGACACAAACAGTGCTGTTCTTTTTGAGTGATGGATAAAAGATTGGTTTATTAAAAGCATGATTTTCACTGACCTTGCCTGTTTTCACAGTTTTTTGTTATCTATTATCATCTTTGAATGGTAAAGGCTAGGTGAATACAGTAACATGAATTGTGACATTTTGTTTTTTTAAAGCTAATTTTTAAATTCTTGTACAAAATTAACCACTATTTATCTTTCAGTTCAAACTAACCAGTGTCTTTTTTTCTTTGTTTGAATAATAATAAAAAGCCGGATATGCCTTGAATTATCCGGGAAAAAGACAAAGATGAGAGGAAAATGAAAAAAATAGGTTACAAAATGTTTTTTTCTGCTATCCTTTTAATAATCTCACAGCCCCTCAGATTTAGTTTGTGACCCCTTGTAGAAGTTTTAATCCCCAGGTTGGGAATCAGTAATCATAATCTCAATAATAATAAAGTTTAGTAAAATCTCTATATAACTGCTCAAGTTAACAAATGAAACAAAGTATATAAGTATAAGTATATAATTGCTTTACATCCTTATAGTGGCAATGTGAAGGGGTACAGCTGTAAAGGAATAGTTTGACATTTTGGGAAATTTGCTAGTTTGCTTTTCTGTCAAAATTAAGATGAGAAGATTGATACAGCTCTTATGTTTGTGTGGTAAATATAAGGCTTCAGCCAGCAGCCAGTTAGCTCAGCTTAGCTTAGCATAAAGGCTTGAAACAGAGGGAAACAGCTAGCCTGGCTCTGTCCAAAGGTGTCAAAGTCCTACCAGCACCTGCGAATCAATCAATGATTTACACTTAATATTTCATTCATTTCATTCGTACTAATGGCAATTCACGTTTTTTGTTGGCTGGGGGCAGTTAAATTATTGGGTAATTATTTTTTGCCTAATCCAAAAAGTATTAAAAACTAAAGACAAATGTTCATCACAAGAACAAAACCAAATTAATTTCTTCACACTGCTTACTGATTCTGTGTGAAATGTCTTCAGTGGAAAAAACCCCAAAGAATTCAGTTTATAATGACATTAGAAATATCTTTATATGTTTATGAGGGTGTAAAGAGCAAACATTTGGTAATTTCTCCTGATAAATAAAAAAGCATAAAACAATATAATCAAAATTGTAATCGGTTGTTTTCCTGTTATATGACTAATTCAAAAACTGCTGTTTCTTCTAGTCTGCGTTAAAGTGCCTTGTCTCTGGCCATTTGTCCTCAGTCCAGCCACTAGAGCCCTTTTGCTCTGAAGTCTAATCTGAGGTTCTCCCATCAGAGCTGTCCTACTGCAGCACTGCATCGCTGTTGCACTTCCCCCCTCAGTGACGTCTCATGCAGGGGGCGTGTCCAACAGAAATCCCCAGCCAGGCTCAGATGTAGCTGCGGCTCTGCGAGAGGGAGAGGCAGGGAGGGAGGAAGAGCTTGAACACACTGCAGAGGGAGTGCAGCTATGGGGAACGCACAGGAGAAACCCCCGAGCAGCGGAGGAGGGGGAGGCAGATCGGATCAGGCCACAGCAGGGAGTGGGACGAAGAGACGGGGTGGAGGCAGCGTGGAAAAGCCCCAGACTAACAGAGCTCCAGAGAAGGGGGTGGCCAATGGCACTCAGAGAGAAAACAACACTGGTGGACAAGAAGAGCGGGGCAGCCCTGCAGTGGACACAAGTTACCTGGACGCCCCTGCTGGGGCCCTTCCTCCTCACCTGGCCCGGCTCAAGAATGAAGGGAACCACCTCTTCAAACATGGCCAGTTTGGGGACGCCGTGGAGAAGTACACACAAGCCATTGATGGATGTGCTGAAGCAGGTGGGGAAGATATGAACAGTTTGTGTATTTTCACCTCACAATCAGTATTTCATCAGAGGAGAAACACCTCGGTAGATATTCATATTTCATAAACATATTTCACTCTCAGATGTCTCTTGGGTTTGTAGAAGCAATTCTGGGTTGTTAAACTTGACACACAATTTACAGCTGCATTCCACATGAGAGCTTATGTCAAATTAAATTACAGTAAGGAGTAGGGCTTCTTTTCTCGATTCATCTATTTATTGTTTGGTCTTCAAAGTCAGAAAATAGTGGAAATGCTGCTTACAATTTCCTAAAACACAAGTTGACATATCCAAATAGCTTCTTTTGTCTGACCAACAACCCACCATCCAAAGATATTCAGTTTATAATTGTAGAAATTGCAAAAAATTGAGATTTGAGAAGATGGAATCTGGGAATATTTGACTAAGACTAATCATTTTAACCCTAATAAGGAGGTCTTTACCTTATGCTTTATTTATACCTGTTTTGAAAGCACCTTTACAGTATAAATACTTCACTCTGCTGTGCTTTTTGATGAAGCCAAGTCTTCAAAAGCAACTTCTTGTGGCCAACAAGTCACTAATGTAGAAACAACAGATTGGTGGTAAAGAGACAGGCAGAAAGCCTCTTCTAATATCAGTGTAAAGGTATCAGATACAAGTTGACTCAGAGTGTCACAGTATCCCATGTCAATTATGAATGTATTATTCTCATGCCTACATTATAATTCTAGTCCAGGATGAGCACAGGTAACTTTCCAGATCTGTCACCTGCGTGGATCAATGAACTGGTAATCACAAGTTTTTAGTGTAACATCCAAGAACTGCAGCTGAGACATGAGGCGTCACTGGTGATTTGTGAATGCAGTGCAGTGTTGGCACAAGACAACGCCACTGACCGTAGAAAGGAGTCATGTGCTAGTGCACAGGGCTTTTAGGTGAGATTGAATGTCAGGCTGCATCTTTAAGAGCACTCAGCCAACTTTTACTCTCGTAGCGGGCAAGAGGGATCACTTTTTCTGCAGCACTGGAGGCAGGCTTAAAAAGATTAGACTAAACTTAATATCATAGCAGACAGACTCTCAAAGGAAAGCACTGAAAACTGTGTGTTATGATGTTTTTTTTTTTTTGATATTGTAAATCTCAAGGTTAAAGGAGTATCAGCACTGTTGACATCAGTTTTTGGGCACTGAAGCAGCATATAATGACTGATGCTCTGCTGGCGGTTGTGAAACTGCAGTGGAGGCTCAGAGGAGAAAGGACAGAGTAGAAAATGACTCTACCAGAGGGACTGATGGCAACCATTTATCTGTCTACCCATCACCACCCTTCAGCACCTCTGGACAGTCTGCACTTTAAATTGAGCTCTTTCTGTCGTCCTATTTTCTCTTTGGCCTGGACCTCTCCAGACTAAGGCCACGAAGTACAGCAAAAGTTAATAAGAGCAGTTCTTGATATGAGGCACAAGCCTGTCCTTACACCCGTGTGTTATACTGAGATCAAAGATGATTTGAGTGTTCTTCCAGCGTCTGGTCTTTCAGATACGTGCGTTGTGGTTGGTCTTCTGCAGGCATTGATGCTCCAGAAGACCTGTGTATCCTCTACTCCAACAGAGCAGCCTGTTACCTGAAGGATGGAAACAGCACAGACTGCATACAGGACTGCACCAAGTACGTGACAAGTGTCAGCTCTGTGCATGTGTGTTTCTGGCTGTGTTTGTAGACGTTCTTTGTGCTTATTTATGTGTTTATTTCAATGTAGTTTCTGTTTCTAGCATTGCACTCCTATAACATTGTCAGGTGACGATGGACATTTAAAAAAAGACAGAACCAGATATATTGCCCTTTTTATTCCACAAATTCTTCTTCCTTGTCAAAACCTGGCCGCCTACATTACCCACAATGCAAATTAAACACAGACAGCTGGGTTGTTAGCCTTAAGCAGAGATGAGGAGCAGGCTACGTAGGTCTACTAAGCTTTCTTCTTTCTCCACACCCCAGATTATTTCTATAATTTTCTAACTTGTTGTCAGACCCAACCGAGGCTGACTCAAGTGACATCACTTGAGGCAATTTATCGGATTTCATGCAGCTCCCTCCGCAGCCACTTAAGTATTTATATGCAGTAGTACTTCAATCGGTGGAATTGCCCTTCAAAATGGTGTAGCATAATCCAGATCAGTATATTGGTAGTTTATCTCGATTCATTACTGCATGACTTTCCTCACATGCCTATTGAAATAATCTTAAGACTTATTTGAAAATCATCTTTAAAAAGTTCAGTCTGTGTCTTGTTTTGCTGCATTTGGTGGCTTTATAATTTCGTGTCAGCTTCTCTGTAAAGCTTGTAGTTTTTTCATATAATCTCTTCATGATTTTTTATTCAGCTTTAGTTTTACTTTTAGTACTTTTAATAAGTAGACTGTTTAGGAGGCTGCAGGAATCTCTCTGTCTGAATGTTTATGAATGGAGAGCTACAGATCAGCCCAGTTAAACCTGTGACACTGTGTGCAGGTGTAGACAGTTTGATCCTCTGTCTCTTGCGTCTCTCTGATCCTCTTAGGGCTTTGGAGCTGCAGCCCTACTCCTTGAAGCCCCTGTTGCGCAGAGCTATGGCCTATGAGTCACTGGAGCGCTACCGGAAAGCCTACGTGGATTATAAGACCGTCCTGCAGATAGACACCGGGGTGCAGGCAGCTCACGACAGCGTCCACAGGTCAGCAGAGAACAGCCAAACACAAGGAACTGTAGTTACTTGATGTGGCTTCTGTGTGTTTCTAGAAGAAATCAAGAGAAATC
Organism: Enoplosus armatus; assembly: GCF_043641665.1. Taxonomy (NCBI): domain Eukaryota; kingdom Metazoa; phylum Chordata; class Actinopteri; order Centrarchiformes; family Enoplosidae; genus Enoplosus; species Enoplosus armatus. The sequence continues at coordinate 12,227,158 of NC_092195.1, forward strand.
TGCTGCTGAAGTCTTTGGTTGGGATGGTGGGTCATGTTAGAGAACCACTGGTCCATACGACAGACTGAAAGCTGACAGGTCTGAAGGCCAGCAGGTGTAACTGATCCACTGTAGGTTAAGGCGGCACATTCAGCACCACAGAGAGTTCCCATTCCCTCAGGGTTGAATAGAGAGTATCCCTATTCCTTACTACAGACAGTATGTAATCTTTATAGCAGACTGTTTTTCCAGTTAGTATACAAGAAATTAACATACTCATTTTATTCTAATTCTTGGGATGTTGGACGTCAATCAAACTGCAACTTTAGAATGCCACAACTAACCAAAACTTCACAAAGAGACAGCAAAATGCTTTCCCATAATGTATTTATTTATTTTTCTGTGGTGTCACTGGAGCTGTTTCACCACCATCCAGTCTGAATACACTACAGACTCAAATCATGCTAAGAATCAGTGTGTGGTGTGGATTTCAGATGCAGCTATATTCATTTTTTAAAGGGCCTACTCACCCATGGTCCACCCACATAGGTGTTTTCACGTACCTTTCTCATTTTGACATGTCACAGGTATAATAATTCAGTTTCAGGGTCCTGGTATTGTGCTCGCTGTCACGCTGTCACGCTGTCATGGGACTCTTGAACAGAGCAGAGCCATCGTTAATGTCATTAGTAACACCTGAGCTTCTCTTATTATGACAATTCAAAATGTCTGCTGTGAAAAAAAGCGTATTGATGTCTCATTGAATCTTATGTAGACTTTGGTGTCCTCTGCAAACTCTCAACAAAGCTTTTTAACGTGTGCAGAGGTCTAATCATGCTGAAAACACCTGTCACAACAAGAACAAAACATTGAATTATTTAAAACTGAAGGAGTTGACAGGATATCCAGACTGCAAAAATGTTATCAGCTTACAGGTCGTAGAGTAAACTTGTCCTATATGTATGTGAAAGGCAAGTTATTATTATTGTCATTACTTTTCACTTGAGCATTCCACACTGCCATTAAACGGTCCAATTATTAGTTCCTGTAAGGTTTTGTCTCCTCTTAGCATCACTGAGGAGCCCATTAGTCCTGTAGTGGCGACAGCATCAATCTAACACTTTTCGTGCTGATACCGTACGTCGCACTCTCTGTGACTTCTGCCAGGATCACCAAGATGCTCATTGAGCAGGACGGGCCTGGGTGGAGGGAGAACCTCCCAGAGATCCCCGTCGTCCCTCTGTCGGTCCAGCAGCAACACAGAGACAAACCGATCAGCGTCGAAGTGGCTCAAGCACGAGCCGCCAGGGCTGCACAGGAGGAAGGTCAGTGAGGGTGTTACATTTTAATATACAAACGTGCTAAGGGTATATAACCTCCTGTTTTCCTGCTTTGACAAAATATTTTATTGTCTTTTCAAATATTGACTTGTGGGAGGAGATAAAGTTTGAAATGAAACCCTTGAATTATGGAAGCATAAGGCAGCAGCAGAAGTCAGTCAGTGAGAATCACTCTGTAGATGCTGAGCAGTGGTGAAGACACTCCCACTGAGAGATAGTGTGTATCTGTATGTGTGTGTGTGTGTGTGTGTGTGTGTGTCTGGGTGGATCATCAATAATGCAAAGATGAAGGCGATCCACACAGACTGTAGTGCTGCTGTAATGGAACAATCCAGGTCAGGTTTCCTGTAGGCTGCTCCTGCTCACACAGACCAGAAGGCTCCACATGTATCATATACTCAAATATATTTAAGTACCTGTAGTGTAGTAAATACGCTATAAAAACACACATCCACCAGAAAATAAATTGCTTTATTTGTGCACACTACATAACATTTCCATACACAAGATTTAAATCTTACACAGATAAAGCATCTGACCTGTACAGACACACACATGCACACATGCACACATGCACACATACATAAACTCTTAATGACTCTAGCACAAAGACAGAACGGAGCTAATCTCAGAATAGCACACTGCTGTTGCTGGGGAAACAGATGGGAAGTTAGATCTTGTAGTCAGTGTTTAGCGCCTCACGTTTATTAGTAAAATCCTGTTTTGTCACAGTGAAAGAAGGAACCAACAACTCGTGTTGTATGTTGTAACTAAGACACACATTGCATTTCCTCAGCTGGAGACTCTTACAGTTATATTCAGTATCATTTTCGCCATCACTCTCTCCGCCTGTACAGACAACCATTCTGTTGGAACAACCAAAAATGTATATTCATCCCTTAATGAGCCAATTTCTGTAGAACAGCATTTCTACTCATCTCACTTTAAATCTGCTTCTGTTCAGAAGATAATAACTTTTTTTCCTATTTCGGTGGTTTGAAATTTGCAATTGAAATAGATGAAAATCCACTTGCTGAACTGACTCACTGATGTGTGCATTTACCACAACATTCAAGCTTGAAATTACAAACTTGAGCTCTTTTTCTGTGATTCCCTCTGAATAATACAAAAATAAGACCAATCTGATCCCATTCAGATGCTTCTTGATTGGCTGTTTATAAAGTGACACCACGTTTGTTTGCTGTATCCCTCTCTCCTGTGCAAAGCTATGCAATGTGTTTTAAATAGCCTCAGGATAAGTTAATTAAGTACTGCACTGTGGTTGAGCTGTTGCTGGTGTTGATATTAAAAATCTTCTTACTCTCCTGACGCTTGCAACTAATCTTCTCCCATCGCCAAAAAAGAGCTTAGTCTGCCTGCACATGTTTGACATCATACTGCTGTGTGGTTATATTGTCCATGAACAGACAAATTATCACAGACAATTACACATATTACCACCATTTCTGATTTGATTATAGTATTTTATCTATTTCTTCCAGGTTTCTCTGTAAATATTCTGATTCTGAAGTATTCTTCATGCTTTACATATTAAATCTTCTTGTTTTCAGTGTTAGATTAAACAATCTTCAGAGGGGATTGGTCTAGAATACTGGTGCTTTGCTTATCAATTTATTTTCTCAGCTACAGAGCAGCTTTTGGAGTAAAAAGTCTGAGTGAAGACAGGTGTTGTACTGTAGCAGAGAGTACAGTAGAGTACATTCACGTGGCAAGTGTGAATGTCAAGCCTCACTGAGTCTGTTTTCTGGTCTCACTAGATAAATGATATAGAATTGGGTTTGATAAAGGTCAGGATTATCTGTGTGTGTATCCATGAGTCTGTGAATATGTTTAAGTGCCTGTGTGTTTCCCCAAGTCATTAGATATAGTGGCTTTCTCAGCACAGCAGAGAGCTCAGTAAGCAGGAGTTGACTCATCCCCTCTGGTCCATTCAGACTGCTGCTGACAAGCAGATGGATTTATTGAGCCCTCTTGAAAGAGTTTGTGCGCTGAACTGATGGGGAAAGCTTCTTTACAGACAAACAATATTCAGTACGGTCTGCCGTGACATGTGTAAAATAACCTCCATTAACACTGAAGTCAGCGTTGTTGTTTTTTTGGCAACAGTTACATTTTACATACTGTTTCTTCTTTCACCTGTTTCAGTATTGAATGTTTGCTAACTTGCATATTTCTGTCAACAGTCAGAAGAAAAGAGGCCCGCTTTACTTTACTGAAACGGGAAGGCAACGATCTAGTCAAGAAAGGCCTCTTCCAGGAGGCTCTGGAGAAGTACAGTGAATGTCTCACCCTAAAACCTGACGAATGTGCTCTCTACACCAACAGGTACGCAGGAAACATCCCCAGCGTGCAACTTGGAGCCTTGCTTCAACACACATCGAAGCCTTGTTTGATCTTTGCAACAGTGAGAATTTCCACATGTTGAATCATCCTTGAATTAAACTCTGAACGAAACACTGTCTCCACACTGTGCTGTAGGTACAACGCAGGCTACAATATCTGCTGTGGACATCTTGAGTTCCAGATTCAATACTTTAGTGACATTATATGTTTAGATCTTACTTATCTGGTTATAAAAACATCTTATTTGATGTAACAGACACATGGAGACTCCCAGAGTTTAGGATGTAACATAATGCTGATGATAAAATTGGCTGATGATCTCCTTTAAGGACAGTATAATAGGAAAAACAGTAGAGGGCACCACATAATCATTGTGTGCCAACTCCAGTCTATTAGATGTGTTATCATTGTCAGGGTACATGTACATTATTAAACACAAACGTTACTGTTTGATGTACTGTATCAAAGTTACCTTGATGCTAATTTCTCCCGCAGTCCCTGGCCATGGACATGCTGCTTTCTCTGACTCCTGTCCTCTCTTCTTCTCTTCTTCAGAGCCATTTGCCTCCTGAAACTGAATCGCTTTGAAGAGGCCAAACAGGACTGTGACTCTGCACTGCAGCTGGAGCCGGGCAACAAGAAAGCCTTCTACAGACGAGCCCTGGCTTATAAGGGTTTACAGGTGCCATAAACACACACACTTATTCCATCGAAGCAGTTGGATTAGGAGTGTTTGTGCACCTATTTATTGATAATATCTTTCTCTTCGTCTTTTTCTATGTGTGTGTGTGTGTGTGTGTGTGTGTGTGTGTGTATCATAGGACTACCTGTCGGCCAGCACTGATCTCCAGGAAGTCCTCCAGCTGGACCCGAACGTGCGGGAGGCCGAGCAGGAGCTTGAGGTGGTGACGGGCTTGCTGAGACAGAGCCTGATGGACAGTACTGCACACACACCACGGGTAAAAGATGGTTTATATATGTACATACACAAACCTCTTCAAGACGTAACTCAGTGATTCTTGAGAACAGACAAAACCAGTTTTACATATTACATTACAAAAAATAAACAAATATAATGTGTATAATATCAATTACAAAACAATTATTTTTTATTATTTTTATTCAATTTTGAAGGGCTTCCTTTCAGATTTTTATAGATAATCCTCAGTTAATATGCAAAGAGATAAGATATTACTAGTTTAAATAATTGAATTTAAGTAAATATCAACATCTGTTAAAGAACCAGCGTCGATTGTAACGAAAAATTACAATTCTAGTTATTTAAAATGATCATTGAACATGTCCAGTTTTTAAAACCATAAGTTACAAGAAACATATATTAAGGATTTAACATATAAGTGAATTGCTAAATCGCTGAAAGCACAAACTTACTTATTTATGTGTTGGAAAATCAAAGAAACAATAAGAAAACACTGATATTGTAAAAGAGAAAAAAGATATATCGTGCCTTTAAGAGTTGCACTTACACAAAAACAAAACCACCTAGAGGCTGACTTCTGCTTATTTCCTCCAGGTTTGATGTCTTTATAACGTAACATGGAGGCTGAGGAGTGAAACAGGTGTGGACACGTACTGTACTGTAGCAGTTGTGGAGGAAAAGGACTTTTTAAAGCCATCAACTGTTGTAAAAATGTACCTGTGAAAATAGAAATGACTGGCGTTGACTCCTGGGATGGGCTCCTTGGACGACCAGCTCTCTTTCAGCTCTGCACCATCCGCAACGTGAGCAAACCACACCATAACTGAGTACACAACCTTACATAATGGGAAGCTTTATTTTAAAAAAGGCTAATGTCGAGGTACTCATGACCTGCTTGCACTATAAATCATTCACATTATGATGTAATGTACTGTACATACAGATTGGAATAACAGGCTGCAGAGTGCAGAGTAACACGGGGGAAAGTAAGAGTGTATTAATGTGTGCCTTATAGAGATTTCTACCACAGTTAGGATGAAATACGCCAAGATTAAAAGCTTTATTTTGATTCGTTTTAAAGAGGTTATGTTTCCAAGCTGAGCTCATGACAAAAGCACTGACAGAAACAGATTCAACTCGACTGTATTGTGTGTAGAGATAAGGTCCAAAGGTAAAATTGATCTGGTACAATCTTTATGTATTCAGGGTTTCAGCTATTTCAAGACTCATTGTTTACATATCTTATCATTACAGCTGCAACTAAAAAAAAACAAGCCAACAACTTAATATAAAACATGTCTGTAGTAAAATGAGGTGTTATGACTATAAACTATAATTTAAGAAAATAAAATAATGATTTAAAATATCCCAAAAACTCCTGAGCTCAGTGTTTAAGTCTTTGTTAATTATGAATGGTCAGTTCATTGGTTAATATCCAGCTACTGAAGTTAGTGTTACAGGTCACTTAATCATGTACTGTAAGACTTACTGTAGGTCTCAGGTTCAATCTTGAATGTAACCAAGATGACTGTGTGTGTGTGTGTGTGTGTCTTTGTGTGTGAATAGGTGTACAGTATTTACTTTTGGAAAGTCTCTTATCAAAACACTAAACACTTGTTCCATAACTGGGAACCCTTTCATTTGCTCTGTTCATAGAAACCTCTCACAGCCTCCATTCAATAAAAAAACAAGTATACTTAGTATTGATCAAACAGTCAGAGCACAAGAAAAGTGATCTGCAGGGTGTCAGTTGATATGAACTCCAACAACTGGTTAAAGCCTCTTGACAAAACAATATTTTGGATGCTGCAGGTCAGGAACCTTCACCTTAAGAAAACACCCACAAACATTAAGTATCTCCGAATTCAGTCTGAATAAACTTTATAAACTTTTACCCACTTGTTGTCACAGTCAAACATGAAAGGTTGAACAAACTCCTCTCATTATTTGGCAGAATGTTAGCAGTTAAGATGAATATTGTCAACTTAGGTCTATTAAGGTTAACTAGTTTTTTTTCTGTCAGTCTACCCGCCCTCAGACTGGTTTAACTTCTTGGTATCCAGTCCGTTGGCCCACCTTTTTAAAGCCCTACAGCTTTGGACCACAGTCATGTTCACTTCATTAGAGCTCCAGTGCTTGATTGACAGTTACCCGACTGGGAGGGACAAATTAGACTTTTGTCACTCTTAGTAGTAGACTGGGGCTGCGGTCAAATAGTCTTTTTTTGCTTAGGAAGGTCCCTAACTGAAGTATCTAAGTGGCCGTCATGATAAGAGCCAGTCAAATTCTCTGAATGCATCCTGTGTGTGCTTCCTTTCTTATCTCCTTTAGCATAGGGTACACTGCGCCATCATTTATGAAAGGAAAAGAGATAATGCTGTCCCACAATTCCTTGCGACAGCATTGCAGAGAAGGATTGCAGAGGGATTCTCTCAACACCACGGTTGTCTTTTCCTGTCCTTTATGAATTCTCCGTCACATCTTTCTTTGACCTCATGACGTTTTCCATTGAGGTCAAGAAAAGGTGTTTAGGAAAAGACCTGGGACTTCATTTTTTGGACTATTCGACCGCAGCCTGAGTTTGGTGACCTCACTTACCTTCAGTAGGAGCAGAGGTCTAATTGATCAAAATAACTGAAAACATCTGTGTGGGTGTGCAGGGCCTTTAAATATCTCTCTTTTGAATCTCTTACACCTTTGCTTTTTAAATATCCCATGTCAACCCTATAACACACAAAATGTAAATCTTTGTATAGCACAATGTGCCACAACTTTTATTTCTTTCATACTTTGAGGTATTAATGTATTAATACACTTTGTCCAATCTTATTTAACCTATCACTCACTTCTTTCCCCTTTGTATTGTCTAAATAAAAGCATAAAAATCTAAAATGAAAACACTTGACAGGAGGCTTGAAGTGCTGCTTCATGGAATGTAAGAGCATGTACTGTATGTAAATAGTTTGAATGCAAATGTAAATAATAAACTGCTATGCGGATGCTTCAATGAGTCTGTTTCTGCATTAACGTGATTATAAAGGTAAACTGAGTGTGTAGTCTGAGGGAATAAACAAAAACCCTGCAACAAATTGAAACAAATCAATGATGGATTATCAAAATTGGACTGTTGATTTACTGATGTCCAGCCACTTGGCATGTTATAATAATCTTAAACTGGGCTGCTCAGAAGTCATACAGTTAAAACATGAAGTGTAAATGACTGGACTACATAAAACCATAATTTTCAGGTCAAAATATAGAGACAAGAAGCTTCATAGAGCATTTTATTGTTTAAGGATATGCATTTACATGCACATTATAAAGCAAATAAGTAGGGAATATATACTTTTTCAAATAGCATAAGCTTCTTTTGACCAAGTTAGAAAATAGACCTGGCAGTTGTCTCCAAATAATAATATAAAACTCACACATTTTTGACAGAAGGAACATAAACAGGGTGGGAATAACCTGCAGCTGGAGGCTTTTGAGGTGCACCAAAACTCTTTTAGTCGACACCACAGCTTCTCTGATGGCCGACTCTTTACTCCCAGATGGCTCATGCTGAGTTTGGCTGGTTGACATCCCAGCAGAGCGATCTGTGGTCAGGCTGAACATAACAGCTGCTGAACACGACATCTGATACTCAAAATGCTGATCGCTTTGGATAAACTGGGTTTTATTGCCAACAGGAGCTGAACGACAAGACAAGTGAACTGAGTTTGGCTACTTTAGGGAAACATTTAAAAAGAAATTATTCCTAAAGTCTGCCCAAAAATCAGGTTTAATCAAATGTTGTATTACCATTTCTGATCTGCAGACTGGATTTTTCAACCTTATGGACTGAACTCTCCTCATGTAGATTTGTACAAGGAAATCATTCAGGTAGAGATGTCTTTGGTAGGCTAAACAAGCTAGTGTGACAGCTAGCATTAGCACTCAGTGGAAACTGAACATTTAGCATCAGGTTTCATGCGTTGAATGAGGCAAATATAATTAATCCTCTGATGATTTTTATGTTTATCATTTGAAGACATACAGAATGACGAAATGAAAGTAAAATAAAAACACTATACAAAGGATTTCTCCCCAAAAGGCACTGTGGGTCCAACAAATATAAAATTATTTGCATTAATCATTTGCAAGGATTTAAGAAAACAACTTAAAACACATTGTAGTTACAATACAGCCAAACCTCTGAATCAAGAATTATAGTTCGATGTGGATATAACTGAGGGAGAATCAAAAATGTAACCCTATTACCTTCATACATTCACTACTGGATATTAAATCACTGACAGATGTGTTTCTCATTGCACCTTTACGTATACCAGAGCGTTTTCATTTGCCATGTATCCCTTGACTGGACTTGAAAAGCTTCCTTTTCTTATTGCAAATACATCATTTGGTTGACTTTCCAGTTTTAGTCACTGATTACTAAAACAAGCCTCATGAATTGTAAGAATTGATATAGTTTGAGATTTAAAAATCGGGCTGCTCTGCTTTTGTCAGTTGCATTTATAAGAAATAACTTAAAATTCCCTTTCTTTAATATACCTCTCATAATTCCAAGATATACTAAAAAACTGCAGTGAAAACTTGCACAGGTGAAACCACAAACAAAGATCTTTTTTTTTACCAGTGCAGACAGGGGCTTGTGAAGATGAATTAATTCAAGATGGCATCTGTCTTAAATGCACAATATTTACGGTTCGAGACGTTGTCAACACAGCACCCACCCGATTATACTAAAAGGTTTGGACCCAACACAGGGCTTCAACATTAAAACCAACTTTCCCAAAATGGAAAATAAAGATAAGCAAAAAAAAAAAAAAAACAGGAGTCACATTTTAAACAAACGCAACAATAATAATTGTTCTTATAGATGATTATGGAAAAATAAAATTTGCTACAATATGGATTGGTCCCTCTTAGGTTCAACAATCCTTTAGCTGTGGTGTTTCTCATGCCATTTAAAGAAGTCACAGTGGTGGCACAGCGGTGGACCACAGTGATGACATATCCATCCCTGATTCATGCAAACCCCCGAAGAAAACCAGATTTTTGCAGTCACGAGGGAGAATAGGTTTAGGCTTTAAAATAGCAGCTCAACTTACTATTGAAAAGAATATCAGACTCATCATAATAGGTGGATGGGCCTTCTGCAGCATCTCAGCACCTTGATAACATGCTTTACACCTGTGCACATACATTCACCTCTACCTCCTACAGGCCTTGCTGCTCCGGGTGACACACACACACACACACACACACACACACACACACACACACACACACACACACACACACACACACACACACACACACACACACACACACACACACACACACACACACACACACACACACACACACGTTGTGTCACTGAAGAACAGAGCCCTCTGATCCGCTCTGACTTTACTGTGCTCCCGTTTACTTTACTCACAAATCTCTCTCCAACTTGGTCTTCGACCCCTGACATTCACATAATATAAAATATAATTAGACTTAAACTTATAGCCTTAAACTTGACCACCAGCTTCCCAAAGGGGGGGCTTCACTCAAGAGGTGAAATTAGGTGATAAGGCTAAGTGAGCTAGCAGTGATAACACCGCCAACACTCAAACAACAGGACCTTTAGATATCTGTTTGTATACAGCGATTCTTTATTGGGCTTACAGGCTGTGCGGCAGTGTTTTTGGTGGTCTCATTTATTTTCTCGTCTTTCTCTGGCCCTATGTCTGCGATGTTGCCTCCACTCTCCTCATTGATGTATAGAAATGTCCCACTAATGCCCTCTTTTGGCGAAGCAGGTGGAGATGACGAGAGCAGACGATGGGTGAAGGCTGCGTGGCTACTCTGAGGTGGATAATGCTCCAGGCGGTCGTACTCCACCTCGGGCATGGGTGCGATGGTGACGTCGTTGAAGGTGGTGGTGGGATGATGAGGGTGGGGGTCCGCTGGGGCGGAGCAGGGTGGATAAGCTGGTCGTGAGGTTTCAGGGTCTGAGCAGCTGAGCTCCGAGGAGAAGTGGCTACAGTGCGAGTCGGCCACTGAGGGCAGGCTGCCGCTCAGAGATGGTGAATCAAACTCAGAGGAGTTTGTGCTGCGCTGCTCCAGCAGCTGAGCATCCATATCTCCCTGCATCTCGTTAACTTTTGTTTCTCCTTTGCTGCTGCTACTGCTGCTGGCTCTTTTCCAAAGCTTTCCTTTGCTCTTCTTGCCCCCTGAAGTGGAGGGTTCTTTTGACCAGGGGGACGAGGGGCAGCAGTGGTTGTCATGCTGCGCACAGCAGCAGGTGGAGGGGCATGCGCATGTACCACTGCTGGCACCTTTAAAGCCGGCAGTGCTGCTGCTACAGCTGGCTTCATCCAGGCTGCTGCTAGCGCTGTAGTGCCTAATTTTCTCCTGTTTGGACTCCATGTCTGCCTGAACTTCCAGACTATTGTCTCTGCAAAATACAATCGCTCAAAATTAACCAACAGTAAAAGAACGAATAATTTTAGTTTTACAACTTTGGTATCTTTGGCAGTGCAGTAAATAAAGGTACTTAAAACAAAAAAGGTACTAAAAAAAAATAGGACATGGATTTTTTTTAAAGAAATGTGCTGCTGCAACAAGTAGGATGAGTATGCTCTGACTACTGACCTTTCCAGAGGCATGTAGGCATTGAGGATTGATCCTGCCATGGCTTTTGTGCTCGCGTTGTCACTGATTGTCCCCAGACTGACAGTGGCTGACTCTCCGCTCAGACTGCAGCGCTCCTTCTGGACATCAGCCTGCACTTCCATCCTGGAAATAACAATCGACACAAAATATGAGATAGTTCAACTCTCGATGAGTCACTGCACATTTGCTTTAATGAAATTAAGGCATTCTAACATTTAATATCTCAAAATGCACAAACATGCACTACTGCTGTCTTGCTCATTTGCGCAAATTCATAAAAATGTCAAATGACAATTTCTGCTGATTTCTGCTTCACTCTGTACCATTTTTGGCTACAATTTTCTCAATAAGACATTTATTACAATGTGGAGATCATCCGGGTCCAGTCTATTACCTGTTGTAGCAGCTGCCAGAGAGGCTGCCAGTGATACTGGTCCCAGCGAGGGCTGTAGTGCTGGCGTTGTCGCTCATATTGTCCCGCTGAGTGGAGCTCATGCCGCAGCGCTCCATGTGGCTCCCACTGACACTGAGGCTCAGGCCCGTCAGGCCACCGACACTTGCTCCATCTCCGAGGCTGGGATTGTTCAGCCGAGTCTCTGCCACTGAGGTTGTGTCTAAGGAGAGAAGGAACAGGAAATGTCATTTTATTAATTGACAGAAGATTTGACAGACAAAGAAGAGCCTAGATGACAACAACAAACAAAAGAGAAATTGAAGTCAGGGCCCAAAGTTTATTCTTCTGAGGTTATATCAATGACTTTACTGACTTTTATAGGCTTTAAATTAATCCTGGAACAACAGATTGATGAATTCTTGGTGTGAATAAGGTGTCATCAAGTCTCACACCTTATGTTCGTGGAAAGGTCAAAGTCCCTGCTGTCATTTGGATTCATATTTATCATTCACAGTGTTGACCGAAGCTGTAAGAAATGCAATCCATCTCCCTAAACGCCTCCTGGGAAAGCACAACCTCACGCAGCCGTCAGTTCGACAGTAACAAACACACGCTGGCAGGAAAAAACCACTGACACTGAGCCAGTCATTTCACACCATCACACACCTCAAACACTTGTCTCCCATGAACTGTTTTGGCACTTCATGGGCTATGAATAATCTATGTGTACACACAAAAGCACTGACAGATGTAGGTGTACTTCTGTAAGCCAAACGGAGTTACATGAACACAAATGTGCCAGCACACATAACTGCCACAACCTCTTGTGTTATGGTTGCTAAAATGCTGCTGGTATTTTCCAAATATTCAGGTGCTGTGCTGTTGTATTTAAGCAAACTTGGGTCATTCTTACTTGAGTAACTTACTTGTGAATAAACTTAAAATAAATTGAGTGACAAAAAGTTAACAAGAATGCAAGCAACATGAGGCGGGAATACAAGAAGTCAAAGTTCAAAAGGAGACAGAAATGCAACATGTTTATTGATAATCCTGTTTTGTCTTTTAATCCGATATATTTCATGGCGTGTTGTTGTGCTGGATGTACTCCGTGTTTTATGTTACGCTGTCACCTGATATACATTGTTTAATGTGAGAGTGCGTGGTGGGTTTTACATATTTTTATTGTATGATTTATGTATGTATTTTAAGTCTGTGTTTCACCCGACTGCAAGACAAGTTTCACTTGGGAACAATAAAGTTAAGTTGAAACTAAAGTCTACCACTTGTTGTATATTCTGAACACTACTGGGATCATGTAGGAAATCAGTGGCAATGCTTTCCAGTGTTGTTCATCAGCTCCATCAGTTAGAGATGCTCACCTGTGGCTGCTGCCCCGCTACCTATGTTGTCATTTTCGTCATCAAACTCAATTCGCACCCCTTTGCCATTGCCAGCAGACACGCCACAGCCGCCGCCCCGGCACAGTGAGATTGGGACGACTCCGTAGACGTAAGCCAGCATGATGGGGACACCGATGCCTATACAACACAACGTAAACACACACTTAGACTGTGGAGGTAATCAAGGTTATATATTCCTTTTAGATTTCCCAGCATATCCACCTCTTTAGACAGTTCAAAGCAGAAAAACAAGAATGGCCCTAACCCGAACCCAACAAAGGAAACCCTTTTAAATCATTTCAATGTTGCCGAGAAACAGATGGTGAAGGAGAGAAAGTCAAGAGGGAAAAGAGAGAAAAAAAACCTTCTTTCTTACCAACAGTGACGGCTGCAACCACAGGCGACACAATCACAGACAGTGTCACACCACCAGCTATTACCAAGTTCCTCTTGTGTTTAGAGATGTCCTTGCCCTCGTAGCGATTATGGATCTGAGGAGGAAAATCAGTTAATTACCTTAAAGAATGAAATCTCTGGAACTACAGCTGTACCACTGCTAGCTGTCCTCTGTTCACTGTCTCCCTCTAAGCTTTCCATTTATCTGAAGAAGCTGTTGGTTTTGAGCACTATTGCTCCATATCTTTCCTCAGCTGTCTGGCGTGAGCTCTCACCTTTCTGCCCACATAGACTGGGATGCCAATGATCATCGCAGGGATGGCGATGCCGGCTATCAGGGCGATGCCCACGGGCGCACCGACCAACGTGCCGAGCTGCCAGAGGATCTTCTTCTTTCTGCTCCAGGGCTTCTTCCCCCAGAAGGTGCAGCCTGACGGGCTGAGAGGATCGGAGGGAGAGAGGAAAATGGGTTGTCAGTGTGCGTATCATTGTTACCATAACTACTAAAACTAGGGCTGAAACATAGTAAAGTGATAAGAAATAATGATGTAAAAGATGGAAAATAGCAGCTGAAATTATTATTTTTTTCTCCTGAAAATAACTACATTTTAATAAAATAATTCAGTGACTATTTCCAGACTATCAGTACACAGAGGAGACAATTAACTACTGAACATGTATCACAAATCAACAATCAATACTCACACATACTCATTTTGGTCAAGGACAAGAATGAACAGGGAAACACAACTGTGGTGACTACTAACTGCAGATGAGGAGTTTTTTTCCTACTGTACGTTTGTCTCACCTTAAATAGTGCAGGTCAGAGATCTCCTTCATGCAGAGCCAGCAAAACTCGCAGCCGCAGACAGCACAGGTCATGTGATTACAGCTTCCATCATTCATCTTGATGATGTAGGCAGCACAACGAGGGCAGGGCTTTATGTCGTCACCTAGTGAAGGTTAATTGAGGGAAAAGCAAGAGAAGCATTTTGAATACAGCATTTTTAATGATTATTTATAGTATGTGGTTAAAAAAAAGGGATGGGTGTGAGGTATTTATTTGTTTGTTACCTGCGGCTCCACTCTCTTGGCTGTAGCTAAGGGAGGAGGACCTGAAATTCCTCAGCCGGAGGCTTTGGGCCCTTTGTTGTCGTGCTGTGTCACATGTCTGGTTGGGATGCCACAGCTGTTTGCAGTGGTAGCAGAACTCTGTCCCACAGCCCTCACGCCCACAGGTGATCTTTGGGCAGCTGGCACAGCCAAACGCAATGACTGCGTAACTGAGAGAGAAATAAAATTCAGCCAAAAGTGGTTAGTATTAGCTGTAAGGAGAGGATGGATGTAGTAGTTTAGCACAACACTAGGGGTCAGCAGAGCTAAAATGAAGTGTAGGGGTAGAGCAGGAGTATAAAACTAGGGTGGGTAAAACAAAAGGAGCTGCTTCTAATGTGTTTAAATACAAAAATCAAAATCCAAACATTCACAGTATGCACTGCTGCTATTTACATCTTCAGGAATCCAACACACACTGAGTGTTTGTTACATAAACACAGGAAATTAGCTGACTTTCGTAACGATTTCTCCAATGAGCTCTGTTACAACAAATCAGTACTGGCACAATCAGTTCTGGACAACTGCATGTCACCACAGCATCCCTCATCAATCATTATAAACAGTCAATTTGAGAGCCGTTATTGAAAAGTATATGGCATGGCAGAGGCAAAGTCCAACAACTGTTTTGTCATAAAAATGCAAATCTAATACAAGTTGGCACACTGACACTATAACGATCCATCACTTAGGCATTTACATCCCAACACAATTACTGCCTCAAATAAATGGCTTTATTAGTCGTGAAAATAATAAAATGAATGGGAGCAACAGTTTCACTTTGCTTGCTGACTCACAGTCCTACCCTAACCCTTTTAAATAAAGTAAATACATGTATGAGAACCTCAGTTAAACCCTGGGATTGTTGCAGCCATTCAGCATCGCATAGTAGGGTTATGATGGGAACATTAGAAACAGACGATAAGGAAAAACAAACACTCTGGCTGACGTATGAACTGGACAATGCGCAACAGTTCTATACTGAATATCACTGAGTGCAAAAGCATAAAGGTCCAGTGTAAATGCTCAAAATAAGAGTCTGCAGCTTACATAAAACCCCAGCTGATGTGAACATGGCACCATAATATCTTTCTTCAGGAATGTCATTCTGTGAAACAAAGCCTGAAGCTCAAATTCCCTAAGTATTTAATCCAAAAGACACACAAACATCAGCTGAAACCAGAGAAGCAACAGGGGCAACAGTTGTGAAGAAAGTGGTAGTTACGTAAAAGCACTCTTTTACTAAAAGTCGGTAAAGTAAAACAGTAAGTAAAATTAATATTTTGATGTTAGCAAAGGTGAACTAGCATCCCTTTGTTTCTGGCAAAAAATAAATAAAGGAGTTGAATGTTGAAGCAAACCACGGCCCTTGTACTATGCATTATTATTATTATTATTTTTTTAAACACAGACATCTAATAATCACTAAATTACTCTGAAATTCTTGAGAGTAGAGTTGCAGCGATTCGTAGAATAAGCCATCACCATTTTGATCATCTTTTCCTCAACTTCCATAATAGTAAATTGAATATATTTGAGCTTTAGACTGTTTGTCTGACAAAACAAGACATTTGTAGACAACACCTTGGATACAGTTTTTTGACCAAATGATTAATTGAGACAAACATTTTGGATAAACTGGAGAAAGGCAATCTATCTTAACAGCACAGCAGGGAGATGAGGTTTATTAAAAGCCTGATTATAGTTAAAAACTCCAACTGGTTTCACCCTCACAGGGTCTTCATTTGGGACAATGTTAATAAAAAAGATAAAAGTTAATAATGGAGTCAGGGTGGACTATGACCACACATATTTTAGAATTTCCATAATATTTTAAATATTGTATAGTGGTTTTCTCTGCTATGTCAGATGAAGGAAACAAAAAAAAGTACCAGTAACAATGCTTTTTTCAGTGTTTCCCTAGAAACTGTAGTGCGTGTGGGCACCATATACCTACAGAGCATTCGGTCTAGACAGTTTCCAGACAGTCTGTACTTCACACCTCAGTGAGGCAAACTGAAGGCAAATGGTGTAAAAGTCGTAAAGTGGTCGGGATAACTTCCAAATGGACCTTTTGGTATTCTTGCTTGTGTTTTTCCACATACATTTCAATGTATTAATCATAGACCATGATTTCATAGACCATCAGTGTAACAACTGCATTCCTGTTCAGTTTTGACTTGTGTTTTTATACTGAGAACTCCCTTTCCTTTGAAACGCAACTTTATTTGTACAAAATACAAAAACAGTGCTGATCGAATAAGGTTTAGACATACCAACCCCAGACAGAGCTTAACTGATTAGATGATGGGAGCAAGAAGAGCTGAAACAAGCTCATGAAAGAACCATTATTCTAACAGACAGGGTCAGCAGTGTTGATGCAACAAAGACAAGAGAGAGAGTGAAGGGTAAAGCCATCACTGAACTCAGCAATCACTCAACGATGATAACTGAAATCAGAATGTGGGCTTGTAACTGCTTTAAAACTATGTAAAAAAAAAAAAGTTGTCTTTGAAACACTCCTGCCAGCAAAAAAACATTAAAAAAATAGACTGTCGCAAATGCAGATGAGCAGTTTTGATTATGCTGTGTGCATAGTGGTAGTCATGGCCTAAAGGTGCATTAAACAACAGTTAAGCAGGGTGACCCAGTCAGCGCAGAGAGAAAAACGTTAGCCTCTGTTCAGGCCCCTGTGAGCAATCTGTTGAACCCCTACCAGCTCCAAACATACAAGACCCTGACCTGACCCTCACCTGCACTGTCACCTCCTCGTGAAAGAGGGAAACCACAAAAATAGTTTCTCCCTCGGAGAGTCAACAGAGTTTTTATTTTTTTGAGCCATGGCTGAAGGAATGGACTGAGGTTTGCAGAGCCCATCTGACCTCAAACTAATACTTTACATCGCCTAATTCAATACCTGGATGTTTTTTCACTTTGATCATTTAAACTTTGTTTTTACTTTTTAATCTTGTTCATTGTTTTACCGTTTTATTCTGTGTGGTACTCTTATTACATATTTCTGGTCTCATTATTTTAGGATAATTTAATATTTACTCCGTGTTACTGTAAAGCACTTTGTAACTTTGTTTAGGAAGTGCTTTACAGTGAATAAAACATGAAGCTATTATGATGATGATGAGTATTATTAATAGAGAATATTTTGAGTCTCTAAATTTTAGTATGTGTGATGAAGGGCAACAAAAATAAACCTAACCTGACTGAATTTAGTTTTAATATTATTCATACGGGGTCTGAGCCCATTTTTACTATTTAATATGCTCCTATACTTAGGGATGTATATATCCCTCTACAGCGTATAACCATTAGTGGTCAGGAAAATGACAGGTACAGTCGGATAACAATAGGCATCACCATCACTTGCTGCTCACGCCTTTTGGGCTGACTCATTAGGCTGAAGGAATAAATCGGTCTTTTACTGCTACAAGATATTTATATCTCAGGCATCAATGCAGAAACTGGGGTGAACTTCAGAAGGCCAGATTACAGCCTTGAAGTTTCCCTGACGTAGCTGCTTACTATGTTATTTTGGGACTTGTGTATTTGTTCTATCAGAAGTACGAAACATCAAGAACATCTCCGGTAACCGAAATAGAGATTTTAAATTATTAAATAAAAGATGTATATGTGGAAAAAATCTCACATGCTTGAATTTTTTTTGGCAAACAGCTTAAAGTAGATCCTGTTAGTCTGAGTGTGCTTTGTTGCCATAAATGTTAGGTGGCAACACTTTTAGAGAATATTTAAAATTCGTTCCCACTCTTGAGTTACACTGCACAATCTTTACGTCATTTGTCTGAAAAAAACATCCAACAAGCTCTCACCTCAATTCAGCTGGTGAGTCGTACTTTATGTACAGAAAAGGTTGTCCTAATATGTTATTCACAGAGTATCCTATATAATCCCTCAGCTCTCGTTCTTACCCACAGTCAGGGGCAGGGCACCAGCGGCAGTCAGGTTCAGACACCAGCCACCTCCTCAGCATGAACTCCTCGTACTTCTCCATGAGGGCTCGGTCCCCCAGGATCATCTGGATGTCGTGGGGATTGAAGCGCTCGGAGCACTCGGGGCAGCAGATGTTGACACGAGACTCCGAGATCTCGATGCGCAGATACTGTCGCAGGCAGTCTGCACAGGAGCGGTGGTGACAGGTCATGATGTCAGGGAAGCGATCGCGTGCATGGCGCAGCAGGCACAGTGGGCACTCCAGCAGCTCTGATGAAGACCCTGACACTGATGAAGTCGATGCTGCGGCCAGTGCAGAGTGGGCAGAAGTTTTATCATGCTGAGTCTCTGGATGGACACTTTCGGTGCTGACAATGGTGTCCACTCCAGTTCCAGCCTGCTGAGGCCTGGACTTGCGCTTGGGGTCGCGGTCAGGCCGGCGGCGTCGACCGAAGAGTGAGTGGAGGGACAGACGGCGCTTCTTGGGGGTCTTTCTAATTGAAGGTAGGCTAACGGAGGAGGCAGCAGAGTGAAGGTCTCGCTCTGAGCCTGTGCTGCCATGGTGCTGCTGGTGCAGGCTGCTCATCACGCCAGAAGGGGCGCCGCTGGTGTTACGACCAAAAATCACCACATCAGGAGATGAGGGACGGGGAGAGGGAGGGAAGATGGAGAGACTGGGGTTTAAGGGACAGGATGGTCAGGGGGCTGGGCTGCTGTTAGCTAGGACATAGTGGCTGGTACAGGACGTCTGGAAGTCTGTGGCGTGGTCTGTCCCTGGTTTAAATCACAGTGACGAGATGTAGATGTTCAGATGTAGGACACCAACCTGACAGAGACAGAAAAAAAACAGAAAATCAGGTACAGAACCAAAGCTGAATGCATTAACATTTAATGTTCTGCGGCAAAAACAGAAGCATTTGGAAGACGAGTGTAGTGGTGTGTTCCTCAGGATTCATAACAACCAATCAACTGGAGATAACAAGTGAAAAATCTGATAAAATCTAAGACAACTATCATTGAGGCGTTTCACTGATGTCTGTGTTAAGGAAAGACCATCCCTTTGATAATTTGTAGTTTTCTGGCAGACTTCAGGCACTTTTTCCAGGCGTCTTCGGCGTATGTGTGTTTGTGCATGTGAGACTGTTTACATAAAAAGACTGCAAGCTTTCCCTAGAGTGTGTATTAGTCATGTGTAGGCAAAACAAGACAAAAATCCTGTGTTTTTCCCATTGCAGATCTCCAATGTGGCCACAGCTGTGTCAATGTGCGTCTAGAGCAGCCACACCTTGCCTCAAATGCTTCCACATGCTCTTATTTTACTCAATATGAACTAAAGCTTAACTCATCATGCCACACAGAGCCAAACAAGTACAAGTAGTTAAAATTGATTCTCATGATTCTGCCCTGCTGACATACACCAACACAAAAGTAATCAAGTAATGAGAAGCCAATTTCATTCTAAAATAAACCAACATGTTTGTTTGGGTGTGGTGCTATGCAGGCTTCCACACAGTTGACAGATCCCAACTCAGCTAATGGATTTACATGTTTTGAATAAACATTTCTGCCTTGGGCTGTTTCGCAATGAGACCAACTAGTGGAAGGAGCAGAACAAAATGAGAGCGAATGTCTCACTATTTGCATTTCAACACCAAACTTCAACACTGACACCTGATTCTGTGTTGCATCCCCCTTTCAGCAATAATAACACTCAGATTCCAGTTGTAAACAACATAAAAATGCTGGACAAATAACAGCTTTAACTGGTCAGAGACTCAGTTGGAAAATAAAGAGATTTGAATGCCAAACCACTGCACTCTACAAGATAAAGTCTGTTGTTTGTTTCAAGGCGACCTGTCCTGCTTTTTTGCAGACTAGTCCTGATCTTTAAAATCAATAACCGTGGCCAAATCAGGCTATAATACGGCACATGGTGTGTTCCCAGCTTAGGCTAAGAGAAGAAACAGCATTTTTTTATTTATGTCTTCAAATTTGTCCAACTCATCTCTCATTTGGAAAACAACAAACCAGCACTGCAGACAAACGACTGACATCAGAGATGCTGCAGCTGAGGGCTATGCAGTGTTAATAAAAAACACTTATATCTCCTTCGAGTACACCGTCACTGTGACACACACACACACACACACACACACACACACACACACACACACACACACACACACACACACACACACACACACACACACACACACACACACACACACACACACACACACACACCATTTACCATGTTGGTTTATTAGTTAATTTCAACACAATGTTACCGCTATTCCAACAAACACATTTTGTTGATTGTATCTATCATTAGTTTAACTTCTCACCAGGTTTAAACCATAGGAATTTGAACTAGGGCTGTCCCAGAATCAGGATTCTCAAAGCACTTCAAACCGACTAACCTACAAATATGAGAAATATATGTCACTCCTCTGGTTAGTTCAGCACACCTGCAGAGCAGCTGCCCCACACTTAAGTCCTGAATCAACCTACGTTAATCTCATGCTTTACCTCTAAGACGTCTGTGATGTGAAAACATCAGATTTTCACACAGTCAGAGAAAGTAAAAGTTTGCATCCTGGTTGTAGTTCAGTTATAAAATCCTAGCACACCACGGAGCGTCTCTCCTATTTGGCTGCTGACAGCGCTGTCAGCCGAAGACTCAGCCACACAGGACGGCAGTGGAGGAGGTTGTACTAGCGCCTGGTTCAAAAGTAGTTTAGCCGACTTCACTGACTGTCAGGAGCTACCAACAGACACAAGCCGGACAGCCCTACCTCTTGTTGTCCAGTCGCGCTGCCCTCTGTTTGTAACTTTTACAGCTTGCCATGCTGATTCACCTGCATTGCTGTGTACAATGATGCAGCTAAAAAAAATAAAGTGTAGAAATCAGACTGACAAAATGTGAATCGACTCTCAATTTTCCACATTTGTGTGATACCTTTATGTCCTAAAAACTATATACCTTCCAAAATCCCAAAGCATAATACCAAACAGGCAAAATGGAGGACAAAGAATGATTTCCCTCTGCTTCAGTATGCTCTTGTGTTTGTGTGTGTGTGTGTGTGTGTGTGTGTGTGTGTGTTTGTCATTAGGGACTAATTTCAGGAAAATTCCAGTGGGAGCCAAAAGGTGACTAATTAACAAGCCTACTGCAAATCTCAACTGGGACAGCAATCCTGCAAAGTGCAAACGCTCACTCTCATAACCTGGAAACCTTGGTCTGACTGCCTGCAGTTTTTCTCCCCTCACAATGACATACAGGCAGCAGTTCCATTTTATTACGGCTACTTTAGTGTTAAAGGAAAGTCTTAATAAAAGACTGAAGCCAGATTCGGTCTGGTGCCTAGACTGCATGTGTTCCCCTTCCTCCTCCACATCAACCAAGCATTTTAAGTTGAATTAATTCTGCCTTAATTCTTATGCCAAACAACGCAGATAAAGTTTCAAAGCTGAGGTGCCAAAATACAAAACTTTAGTACACTTCTCCAACTCAATATGGACAGACACAACTGGGTTTTCTGTGTTTAGCAGCAGCAAGTTTCCCAAAGAAAGCAGAATCTCATCAGTGGCCACTCAAAGTGCATTTGAGAGGCTTTTTGATGACAGGAGTAACCTGCAATCCATCTTCACACACATTTGAGATACATGGATACTTTCTTTTTCAACAAGTGCACTTGAAATTTGGGCATAAATTATTTGGCCCCTTTGGAGCCATTTCATTCCATGAAAATTCATATTACATTGCCAATTGCTAGAACTTTTTCATAACTGACAAATGCTAGCTGACAATCCAGTATGAACCACCTTTACTTTAGAGTTAAAGTTCTTTCCATTAAGTGTTTACATTAGGTCGACTCCACACACCCTGATAGTAACACACAATCATAAGAGCACTATAAAATATGGGCAGTGTAGTGTAACATCTTGCCCTTTTACCTCTTTTAAGGTCACATTCAGAGTACCAACACTGTGATCTCTGCGATATCAAGGTGATAACAGGACTGTCAGGACTTGCAAACAACACTTCAAGTTTTTCTTTAACGAGAAACAGAGGTGTCGCTCAAGGAGAAGTCTCGCTCTGAAATCACGCAAGACGTGAGATGTTGCCGGAAGACGACGGTGGAAACATGAGTCATCTTTTTCTTTAACAAAAAGGTCGATCTCTGTAGGGATCTTTTCCATAATGTTGTATGCACTATATCAATTATTCAACAGGCAGTACACTTGACATTTCGGTGTTTCTCAAAATACACTTTGCTGGAAAAACAAACTATATAAAACAAACAAACATGGGGTGTGGAAGACTAGATGTTTAGCAGCCGTAATTAGCTGACTGCAACGAATAAGCAAATTGAATGTGACTTATATGTTAACTTGTCAACTTAAGATAAATGAGGGGAAAAAAAGTCTAAACCATAATTGCGCCTCATCAAGCCATTAGCAACGCAGCCAACTTGTAAAGAATAAAACGTTTTAATTGGCAGTTCTGCAAGTTTAAGAGTCACATTCAAAACCCAACGCCTGCATACCACATCTGACATTTAAGCAACACAAAACACCAGTGGGTATCACGACATGAGATGATGAGATGATTGGACACGATGATGCCACTGACTCAAAGACAGTGCTGTAGCCTATAAACAAGTAGAGAAAAAAACTCTAAAACGTTTTGTGATTACTTTATCAGGTAAAATCTGTATATAAATGTAAATGTAAATACTCAAAACAATCAAGTAGTATGATGATAATAGCAACTACTGAAAGCCTTTTTTAGCAGCAACTTTCCAGAGTCATCCTTGAGTATCTGCGCACCAAACTGTAGCAAATGCTTTTCTAATGATCAATATAGTGACCACAAAGAAGACTTGTGAGACTTATCTGGTTCTGGTGAAAGTGATGTCCTAACACTATAATTCCACATCATAACAAAGCTTGATGATGTATTGGGTCAACCAGCAGAGTCACGAGAGCAAGAGGAAACTTTAACAAGACAGAGGAGCAATTTCAAGCAACCCGCAAGTCAAAGTGAAATTACACTCCCAAGGCGTAATTAAACTGGAAGAGCCTGCCTCGGCACTGTACCGAGTGAGTGGGACTTTCCATGTGACTGAGGTCACTGTGTGTGTGTTTGTGTGTGTACACGTACGTGCATGCATTCAAGTTCTGTGGGTCAAGGCAATCACATGCAACCGCGGCTCACACACTGGGAAGGTGTCCCAGCTCCCGAGACAACCCCGGGGCAGGAAGCCTACTGCGGCAGAATAAATGGTTTCAACCTTCCGTCAACTCCTAAAAGAAATCCCTGAGTTTGCATCAGCTGATGCTACATCTCGACTACCATTGTAATATGATTTAAAGCTGTGGTTTTCTGCTGGAGAGGCCGGTCAATACGAGGTTACTGAGATTCTTTGAGAGTCACACTATAATTTGTGTGTTAAGATGGACAGGAAAAATTGTAACAAAATGTGTCACTTGGGAAAGCAGTGGTAATGGATTTAACAAGTATGGCCCTTCAGACCACAAAGCAATAACATGTTGGCTCCTGCACTGCTATAAACAAAATAAATCCAGGTTTCCATGGCCTGTAATTTTGCAAAGAGACAATTAGGTGCATAACCAAATTGCAATGGAGCATTTTATGTTACAGGTCTGTGACTGCACACTGGCACGTCAAACCCTGCTTTTGTTATTTTTGGACTATTAATAAGCTATAAACAGAACATGGCCCTCTCCCAAAGAAACATCCTTTCCTGAATATTCACATTGACAATGCTCCAGAGCACTTGTACTATTTCCAAAGTAAATAGAAGAGCGGCAGCTCAAATAAAACCAGGCAACAATAAACATGTCCCCACTATGGATGGAATTCCTTTTCTGAAACTATTTAATAAAGAATATATAACGTTGTGCTGACATGAAAATGTATCATCTCCTTGAACCCTTAGGTGGTTTCAAAAAATATCAGCACACACCAGTGAGATGTGTCATCTCCCAGAGTCTGATCAAAATGGTTTTATAGTCGCAGATAAATGAACAATCAAAAATAATGAATGATTACTGGATCATACAGTTTAAATAGTGTAAAATGTTTTATATTGAACACAATACTGGATGTAAATTCAATGTAAAATGTAACTTAGGTTAACGTTAAGGTCTACCAGGCCGAAACGTTTACAGTATTTTACATAAACATAATATAAACACAAGGATCTCCTAAATGTTGTTATTGAAAAAGAGTGAGAAAGATATATAGTACTTGAACTGGACTTCAGCTCTTTTCTAATCTACTTATCCTATTTTTGACAACGCGGTAGTTGAGCCACCTCCAGTTTATCACATTCCTGACGATATCTCAGTTTCTGGAAGTGCACACCATCCACACCGAACTGTTGGCTTGACATTGTTGATTTAAAATGGTCTATATTTGAGTCCAGGGGGTTTTGGGTAATCAGGAGTGTATTAAGAAGGAATCTTAATCCAATATGCTGTGTTTTTCAATGCTGAAGTGCAAATTCAGGTATAGAGGAAGTAAACTTCCTAGGATTTTTGCAAGTGTGGTAGTCTTCAAAGAAATCCCACGTACAATGATCAGCTTCCAACACTGGAAGTGAGTGGCTCAAAGCGTTCTTCTGCAAAGTGTTCATCGCGTACGCTAATTTCCCGTGACATTCCAGCCAGACGACAGACTTCCTGATCATGACAATGCATTCGGATAGTACGGCTTGAGGAACAGGCTGGACTTGATGACAAACTCTATAGAAAAGCTTGTGTTTATCTATCACGTTGAGAGGA
This sequence comes from Enoplosus armatus, assembly GCF_043641665.1. Lineage (NCBI taxonomy): Eukaryota > Metazoa > Chordata > Actinopteri > Centrarchiformes > Enoplosidae > Enoplosus > Enoplosus armatus. Next base: position 12,252,526 of record NC_092195.1, read on the forward strand.
AATGTTTCAGCTTTTTTGAAACTGTCACTGCCGTCTACAGCACGAGACATCCTTCTGAAGCTAATGCACACTGGGAAAAAAGTTATTGATGTTCAACAGAGAGTGGGGACAGCAGGAACTGGAGTGAAGGCCTCTGAGGCTTTCAGTACTATTTACTAAACAGACAGCCAACAGGGCAAGGTACTTTTCCACTGTTTACACTATAATGAGCCTTCATTTGTATGTGAGTGTCATTAAAACAGATTAAAAAAAACTGTTCATCAATTTAAATGAGGTTGTATTATCTTTCCATTTCTCAATTCAGCACCTTTGAGACAGCTAATAAAGATGGCTTGTGTTTGCCCGAGCTACAGAAGGGGAGATGCCATTTGCCTACTACATAGTGGGACATCAATGCCGCCCAGTAGGGGTCTGACAAGGATGATAAAGGAGAGGAGCCACATCATAGATGTTATTCTATGGGTCTAAATGTCGTTGCCCATTCATTGCAATGACAGCCTGATTTCTTAGCAAAGACTTTCTCCAACTTCTGCATTCACTTCCTACTTTCAGGACCGTCTGCTGCAAGCCTACCCATCTGAACTCCTGCAGGAACTAAAGGGGGAATGCAACACGTGAGGTGTATGTGGTGCCTTGTTGTGGTGATGGGAATTACCGAGAATGCAGATTGTCATGGGATTTTTTAAGTCGTCACTCACCACCATCTGTGGCTGAAACCAAATGTTTGGATTAAATTCAATTCCACATAGGGACAGAATGGTGTGGTATTTGGTGAATCCACTCAATCAACCCTCTACATCATGCATCTTCCCATCACTACACACCATGACAGTCTCCTCGCTGTCTGCCTTTTCTGCTTAAGTCTTTTCACCCCTAACAGCAGGGGGGAAGGAAGCAGATGGGTGGTGTGATGTGGGAAGACAGCTCTAACCCATTCTGTGCTACCATGAAGGAGCAAAGAAACACCGACAGCAATTCACAATTTACCAGCAGTGCAGGGACTCACTGATTAATCAATGCCACCAATGCATTGATTTGATTCATTTAAATTTAATTTAGCTAGAAAATGTGTGATAAATAGTGAATACAAATCAAGTGCCTTTTCACCTTACAACACAGTGCAGTTGCCTTTGAAGCCCAGGTGTTCATATTCACTGATATAAATAAGATTTCCACATTACAGTCAGTTACATTGCAGAACTTCTTCGATTACAATCTCCACTGGGAGACATCATCTTTAAGTTTATCTTATCTGCATCCACGTAGATTAACAGGAACATCAATATAACCGCAGACTGTGATCATACTTCTTCGTATTTGTCCCACGACACAAAAACACACAAAGATCAACTGAAACTTGAAAATCATGTGTCTCTGTCATGCGCTGCTGTCTGGTTGTCATTCAGTGTCACAGTGACTCCAATGATAGAGGGGTGATGATCACTGGACTACACAAATACGACTTAATGTGAATTTCAGACTGCATATTTACTGGTATATACAGAGACAGGGGGCTCTTTCATAAACACAACAGGCATAAAACGTGAATTTTTCTCACTTGAATACCGATATTTTTTGACAGGACTGTCACATAGCAGATCTAAAACACTGTTAATATAAACTAATTATCAACATAAAGTACGATCATAATGTTGTCCCTTGCACAACTGCCCAGCAAATTTATGTCAGATAACCTTAACCTAGTTCAGACTGGAGACATTTTGACCCACTTCAGATTGTTTACACATTATAGTGTGTCAATAAGTGACAAAGAGTATTTGCTTCATCACAGGTTTACTCACAGGAAAAATATGTGTTATGTAAAATGGCCTTGAGACATAATCCTCGGCGCAAATTATATAAAACAATGGAATATGCTTAACCTTACACATCAATATTTGCATATAAAGCTAAGAACAATACATTGTTTAAAAATTGAGATTACATTCAGCAAGTCTGAGACTAAAATTTAAGTTAAACAGTAACAGGCCGTTACTGAAAGCAAAGCACTATGACTCACTGAGAGAAAGCTCCAGTGAGGATGGCTTAGATTAATTTAGCATGCATGCTATAAAAGTCACACAGTAAATAAAGAAGGACCGTGCCGAGCAATTGACCTGTTATCTATTCAGTAAAACACTGTTGACTATGCTTTAAAGTGACAATGGAAAAATTGTAGGAGAGCATTTCCATTCACTGAACACTGTCTATGTTTAATACAATTCACCAGTGGTGGGAGAAGCATTCAGAAGTAAAAGTAGCAATACCACAATTTAAAAATACTCTGTTACAAGTAAAAGTCCTGCATTACAAACCTTAGTTTTATCAGCAACATTAACTTAAAAGTAAAATGTGCTCCGTCAGTGCTACATTTTTATGTTTTACTATTGGATTATTATTATCTATTGGATAATGATGCATCAACATGCAAGCAGCATGTAAATATTGTTACCAACTGAGGTAGAGCTAATTTTACTCATTTTATATACTGTCAGGTGGCTTAATTTACTGTATAACAATGCACTGTATTTTATAGTATCATTCTCAGTTTTTAAAATCCTAATCTACAAAGTAACTCGCAGCTACAGCTGTCAGATAAATGGAGTAAAAAGTACAATATTTACCTCTGAAATATAGTGGAGTCGAAGTATAAAGTAGCATGAAGTTAAAATACTCAAGTAAAATACAAGTACCTTAGAATTGTACTACACACTCAGACACCTGAACTTAAACTTTACATGAATGTCACTTTCTGTAAAAATGTGAACCAAAAAATTATTTAATGCCCAAAATAGGGCACCGAATGACCTATACGTCATTAAAAATTAAATATGTTAAATTGTAATTCTAATCCAGTTATTGTGAAACACAACTTTACTGTACAGTAAACAGAAAACGAAACAAACCAGCCTCTGCTCTTACGTTACATAAATGTAGCGTTAAAAATACTTTAGTTGTCTCGACCTACCTCAGTGATTTATAGTGAGTAAGTTCTGCTATTTCATCTAAAACAAATTTGTGAACAAGTCTTTTAGAGCTCTACACAGTGAGTGCAAAAAGAGTACCAAAATGAGGATACTGAGGATGCCGTTATTTCGTATCCAAAACAAACCCACAGACCCACGTAACATTATGATGAACAGAAATGGCGAAATTAGTGGCAACGTTAAACTCATAAGAAAGGAAAGGAAAGGAAAAGGCTCCATATGTGTCATCTAACGCTCGGCACAGGAAGGACCAAATTCTGTTTACAGTTTCCACCTGGCTAGCCAGTGTTAGCATGCTAGCTAACGAAATCAGATTTGGCTAGCAGGGAGCTAGCTCCCAACTTTAATCGCCCAAAGAGTTGCTGGCTAGCTGAGCTATGGCTTTTCCTCACGTGCCAGACAGTTCAATCGACAATATGGTTTATCTAAGAAAGTAACCTTAACGGTTATAAAACTTTATCTGGTGCCAGCAGAGGCTTTCTGTCGACCTGGAGTTTTAACGAGGAGAATTTACAAGCTAACAAAGCTAAAAAACTGCTAGCTTCTCGTCAGCCTAGAAGAGGAGGAAGTTCTGATCTGTGTGATATTAACCAAACGTTAGCTAGTTCGGGCTGTAAAGATCATCCTTTTACACACTTACCGTTAAATTACCCCCGCTTCTTTTTACTTAACAACAAAAGTTTTGACCGCTGTGTCCATGTCTCAGTCAGCCGTAGTAAAAAAAAAGTGTTGCAGAAAACTTCGCAGGACAGTCAAGGTACATTCCCCGAGTGAGTCTGACTATTGTTGTCAAGCCACAGAACAAAAAAGCTACAAAAAACATGCATACTTCCGGCCGGAAATGTCGGCTTTTCATAATAAAAGACACCGTCAGGTTTTAAAGATGGTAAAAAAGAATAATTTTCTAGTAAATGTTAAAACATGTTTTTAAGTTAAAATAAAGTTATTAACAACAAAATATACTTAAAGTAAAAGCAAAATCAACCTTTTTAGAGTGTTATATTACTGTTTATATTACAATATTTGATTATCAATTTAATTTAAAGTACTGTCTGATCTTTTAATTAATGGCAATGATATTTCATGAACTGACCCTGTGTTTTGAATTACAATATCTTCAAAGCAAATAGCCACTATAGCTGTAAAATAAATGCAGTTGAGTACAAAACACAATATTCCCCTCTGAAAGGTTGTGGATTACCAGTATAAAGTAGCATAAAATGCAAATGCATGTGAAGTACCAGTACCTCAGATTTGCACATGTACAATACTTGAGTAAATGTACAATAGTTACAATAGTTAGGAAATGAGGACTGGGGTTTGAAGGCAAACCGCTAGTTGTGGTATGTTTTTAAAGATTTCTAATAGGCATGTGTGAAATAGCATACTCTACAAAACAATGAAAACACAAAATCACCACCAAACAACATTGGGCAAATCCACCAATACTACCATTTCTTTTTTACACTGCAGCTCAGCAAACTTTCTGAATTTTGTAGTGAAATAAACCATGCATTTCCTGCAAAATACAAAACATTAAAAACACACACACACAAGAAACTTCTTTCCCTGAGATAATAACATTTGTCTGCTGTATGCTCTTATTTGTACGCCACATTGCTCAATTGGAAAATTTCTTCCTGATAGCAGCTGTTGACTTGACACGTTACCCAGCCAGTGTTTATCTAGCAGAGGAAACACTGCCACCCTGTGGTTCACCGGAGGGTAGCTTTGTCATACACCCATCACGTATCATGTCCCTGCCATCACGGAGAAATATCTACAGTAAAACTTCATCCTTTAGGTTATGATGCGTTGTTAAATGTATGTCAGATTTCCTCGAGGCTTCTTGATATTTATCAGTATTTGTCTTATATACATATACATGTAATTTAGACCATCAGTTTAGACCATCAGTTCTCACAGCATACTATATCTGACGATGAAGCCAACCTTAATGTTCCTTATTCCCCCTTAAATCCTCTCCTAGAAATTGTGACGTTTGGATGAAACTGTTGTATAATAGATTATATAAATGTATGTTAGCTGTATTCACTTTCAAGCATATCACTGTATCTGCATCACACATTATGTATATTGTGTGTCACATTAAAGTTTTTATGGCCACATGAACACAAAATGCTTCACTTCCATATAATTCAGCATCATATATTCTATTTCTTGAGAATCTTTGGTTCATGATTTTAACTCAGTTTAAAATAATGTTCAGCGGGGTTTTAAACAATACCTGTCCAAACAAGGTTGCTGTATGCTGATTATCTGTCTAGGGGGATCATCATATCACTGTAGGTGTCTTTATGTTTTAGACACGTTCAAACATGTCCTCAATTTAACCAAGCAGACAATCTCATGAGGCTTTTTTTCGTGAGGGAAGTAAATGGAAGACAGTAGCTGTGGCTGTAAGGCAGACGTGTCTTAGGTGGGAAGGGAAATGTGCAGCTGCTCTGTATCATTAGAAACGCTGCTTTTGACCTCTTTGTTGACCTGTAATCACTCATAAGATTCAGATGACTGATGTATTCTTTGTCCAGCACAATGAGCATCGCATTTCTCCGTCTTATGGTGTTGTTTAACAAAGGGCGTGTTACTGTGAAAGTACACCGATTATGTCATTGTTGAGTGTTTTTTTTCTGAGTAAAAAACTCAGATGAATTGCCGTAATAGCTATTATCAAATACATCATAAATACATAATGCCAGTAATGCTGTAAAAAGTGCTAAATAGTTTGAATACAATTATGTATCTATTAAATTAGATATTCAATCATATTTTTTGATTAAATCATTTAATAACCTGGAACTTTGTCAAGGACGTCATGATGGCATCTTTGAGAAAAATTGAGAAAATGTCCACTCGGCTATCATTTTGATATTTTCATAATATAGACTTTATAGCTGAAATAATTTGTGGATTAATTGATTGACTGATAATTAATGTGACTATTTTGATTGGCGATAAATCATTTAACTATTTGTAAACAATAATGCCCCAAATTCACTGGGTCAAGCTTCTCAAATGTGAATAGTTGCATGTTTTCTTTCTAGTTCTCTGTGATATTGAACTGAATGACTTGGGTTTTGGACTTATGGTCGGACAACACAAGCAATTTCAATATGTCACCTTGGGCTTTGCAAAATCATTCTTATTATTTTCTGACATTTTATGAACCGAATTATTGATAATTAAACAAACAAAAAAAGATAACTATCAGCATAGTGGTAGTCCTAATAGATTTTACTTATAATTTTAATATGAACAACAACGCCTAAAAGCTGCAAATTGTAAAATGAAACCTGAACATCATATCAAATACAGTCAAATTGATTAATACACAAGAACAAGAATTGTAAATGAGTGTAAAACAGATGTTTATTTGTAATACATCAAACAAGTTTTTACACATTTACTGGGTGAAATTATACACATTTATTCTCAAAATGGGTGCTTGAGATTGAGTGATGTAGTTGTTTGACATCTCGTGCGTTCACTGAATATCTTTGCTGCGTTTGGTTTGACAGCTACCGGAGGACCTCTGTCGGCGCATGCGTACATGTCAGTTGTTCAGATGTCAACTGCACCAGAGAGATATCGGACAAACACCTAGCGAGAGCTCGTTAGCGTCGGGAAGTAATAATTCCTTGACCAAAAGCTTCTCTAGCCTGAATAAAGTAATGAGGTAGATAGTGGGACAACTAATTACACTTATCTTGATTAAAATAGACTGGCACTGCCACCGTGAAAATGGACCAGGAGTTTGAAGACATAGATTCAGAGGGCCGGTGGCAAAAACTGTACCTAGTAAGTCTGTTAGCATAGCTAGCACAAAGCTAACATAAATAGTCAGTACTTCAAGCGCGCATTTAATTTAGCAAGCTAACAGTTCGGCTAGCTCATCAAGTGTCCGATATGTAGCCTGTTATTCATCGACAATTAACTTCACGAGTTTGGTTTGGCTTGTTCTATGTTGTTTTCAGCTTGGTTATAGACACTTCAACACTTTAATATGGTAACATAAATGTTACCGTAAGCTTAGTCGGTGTCATACGCTTGTGCATGTGGTTGAAGCTCACTGTGATTAGCTACATTATGTAGCTATTCATTCATTTTACTTTTATACTTCACTCTACATCTTTCTGATGTCTTCAGGAAATCAGGAATCAGTCCCACGAGTGCTCCTACAAAGTGGCAAAGCATCCAGAGAATCGCAACCGAAATAGATACAGAGATGTCAGTCCATGTAAGTAAACATTTGTGGAAAGTCTAAACTGTTTACAGTGTGACGTTTCTCTAAACCTCTAATAATGATAAAAATAATTTTAATAACAACGATAATTTTGCCTGCAGTTGATCACAGTCGGGTGAAGCTGGAGAACACAGACAATGACTACATCAATGCAAGTCTGGTAGTCATGGAGGAAGCCCAGAGAAGTTACATATTGACTCAGGCAAGTCCCCAGACTTTTTATTCCAGTAATAACAATCATGTCTATCTGCTTATTAGCTGTCAGATTAATTGATTAATCGTTGGTCTATAAAATATCGTTTTATCTTGTAACATATTAACAGTATACCACTGAAAATCCTTGCGACCCCCTTATTGTAAGCAGCAGTTCGGTTCCCCTCATTGAAGTCAGTTAGTTAGTCTTATCAGAAAAAAGCAGTCAAAGCAGATTGGCAGTTTCGTTCTCCAGACTGCATGTTGAATTATGTGTGTATATGTTAAGTTACTGAGCGTGCTTGATGATAAGGAGTGCTTGTTTGGTTTACATTAATCATGTAGTGATGAGTAAAGTCTCTGCATCACTGCATGATGTTAACTGTAGTTAGGAGGGTGTGTTGTTTTGAGACATATTGTGTAGGTTTATTTATGTGGCTATGTTGCTACAGTGTAAAGTAGAGCTGGTTAATATGTGCTCTTTCTGATGCAGTATCTTTGAAACGTTTAGTAATTAGTGAGTAGTAGTAGAGTATTTCAATTGAAAAACAGAACAATTTTATATACATACGAGCACAGAAAATAATGTAATGAATGTTATATATTTATTTAATAGAAATACTTCTGTAGAGGTCATACAGTATTTTGTACCTAAGCTTTTTTAATTTTTATAATTATTTACTTCATTAATTTATATACAGTTACTTGTAAAATTGCTAAGTACGACCAAATGGAGAATGAAAAATGATAATATCACCAGGTGTATTTCGAACTTCAGACAGTTAGACTTGCTTTATTTTTATCATTTGTTTCTGTATGTAAAAGACAAGACAAAAACAAAGAGCTTTGACCTTTTTCAAGGTGGTAGATAATTGAGTGATACTTTCTTGTTTGAAAACTAAGATTAACCAACATGAATGTGTCATATGTTTTGTAACCCTTGCTGACAGACAGTGTTGTTTCTGTATAGGCATGCACATAACAGAACAGTAGCCTAGAGATGAGTTTTAACATACATAGCAGGGAGTAAAGTTATTAAAATGTGTCAGAGGTCTCTATTCTGACCTCTAATGGCAAAGAAAAACACCTCCAGGTGTCTGTCTCAGAATGACCATTGTTGTATGCTTTTCCACTTAGCTGGTTACCTCATGACCAAAAGAAGAACCCAAGTCTTGGCTGATCCCAGTCAGCTGTTTGGTATTGACGTTTGCTTGTGGGATCATAAATGTTTTGCCACTCCTCATTGTTAGTTTACTGCTATCTAAAAATATGTTTTGCATTTGTAACACCACCAGTCCTATTGGCAGTTGAGTTGAAATCATTTCCTTGCTTAATTTTATCTGTGAGTTTTGTACAATGTTTGCATTTTTCAGTCTTTACTATGGAAAGCAGACATAACCCCACTGCACTGAGGCTTTCTTCTGTAAACATGGAGAGAAGATAATTGTTTAAATGTTAGTTTTGAAGCAGTGAAATTCTGGTCGTGACAGTGTTTTATTCAAGGTGACACTAATTGTTTGGCTTTTCATGAGTGTTGCTGGGTGAAACTTCCTCAACTCTCCAGCTTCTTGTTGCTTACTATGATTGTTGGGGGCCAACAGGAGTGTCCCCACCCCACACAACTTTGAATATTCTCATGTGTTCAGGAAATGAAAGAGCAAATAACCACCAGAAATCACCAAATTAAATTGCTCACGGTGCACTGAATACTGATTCAGTAATTTGAAGCCACAGAGAGATTGCTCAATTCAACATGACAAGACTAAAATATCAAGTTTCTTACGGTAATTCAGGAAGCAAGAAGGCAGACATTTTTGGGATGTTATCAAGCAAAAATATGTCAATATTTTGCGAAATGCTTTGCACTGGATTTGTGTCACAACATGTTTGGTGGCATTTTCAATTCTTTTCAAAGTCTGTGTGTGTTCTATTGAGATTGTACCATTTGTCTGTGGTTTGTTTTGGCATTATAATGTACTGTAACACTCTTCAGAGATGGTCTGAAATTAACTACCTATCAGGTTTCTTGTTGCAAAACGAAAAATACAAGAAGAAAATGTTTAACAAAAACGAAAAAATGGAGATAATGTTTGCTTCTGTCTAATGAATTTTGGGTATCCTCAAATAGTGGAGCCATAAGCCAAATTACTGCAGTTTCTTCTGCTGTTCTTTCACAGTCCTTTAGTTATTTGCATCCTAATTTACGTGGTTTTCTTTTATTCTTGTTACTGACACATTTTATTGTATTTGCACCTGACAAAAAAGTAAGCAAAGCAAAGCAAAGCCTTGCTGACAGTTTCCTCAACACCATCCATGCCTTTGTGTATGTTATTTATTCTGTATTATTTGAGAGACATTTGACATTTAAAAATATTGCTTCTTACAGAGTGCAGTTTTCTCAACTCAACCACAACGTAACCTTTAGTAGTCTTGACCTTTTAAGTAAATTCTTGTTATCAATCTGCAAATCTTGTTTGAACAGTTATCACATTGATAAAGAAAACCCTCAGCCGGTTGCTTAGTTAATGTATTCAGTTGATCTACAGTAATGTTATTGTTCGTCTGAAAGATTACACACATTTCCATTGTAAATGACTTCCCACTGTCCCTCTGGACTCCTGCCATGTAACTGATCAAAGTGTGTTTGTGTGTGTGTGTGTGTGCTTGTTGTCCACAGGGGCCCCTCAGGAACACCTGTGGCCACTTTTGGCTCATGATCTGGGAGCAGAAGACCAAGGCGGTCATCATGCTCAACAGGGTCATCGAGAAAGGCTCGGTAAGTACACAATGATGAAAAGACATCATCTTGTCTGGTTTGACATATGCCATTTGTCTTGTGCGTACATAAACCACACACAGACTGAAGAAATACTGAACAGACCACAGAAAGACAACAACAACACACTCACACAAAGTTTGCAGCCTGCTGGCAGTGTGAACCGATTAATGTTAGATTTCTGTTGAAATGCTCCGTCTCCTGTCAGCAGGCTAACTGGAATTCAGTGTTTTGACAGCGTATTCACAGATGTATATGAGGAACTGGGATGCAGCCCAACCTCTGTACTCTTTTAAATCCAGTGATCCTGCAATGTGCCGATTAAACTCACACACACACACACACACACACACACACACACACACACACAAACAGTCTCTCTCACGCAGAGCAGCTGTGATCTCTCTCTGTTTCTCAGTAAAGCAGCTGGAGTGGATCTCGCTCAGTCATGAGAGTCATTCACTGACTGTTTTCTTGGAAATAGAAGATAAAGAGCACCTAGTCCACAGATATTATTAACCTCACAAGGATCTTTTATGTAGGCCAGCTCTCCAATCCTGCACAGGGAAGGTTGCATAATTGACTTATCCTCAAAGTTCTGCCCATTGTCTATCCACTAAGAAAATACTGTACAATGAAGTATTGGTGGTAGACATAACCTAAGTATTTGTACACAGTGCACAGTATTTGACCGAAGTTATGATGGATAAAAATATCGTTAACATTATAGTACTTGAAGTGCACTAAGAAATCAGGAATTGTTGGAATTGAGCCAGGCTTCTCATCTCAACTTTCTCTGTGTTAGATTTGATTGTTTACACTACTGGTTTATAATAATAATAATAATAATAATAATAATAACAATAAGAATAAGCTTAATTTATATAGCACGTTTCATACAAGAAATGCATCTTGAAGCGCTTTATAAAACAGAAAATAAAAAAAACTACAGTTAAAATAAAAGAAGAGGGAAGTAAAATAATATATAAATAAACATAAGTTTTAAAAAGTTTGGTGTGTATTTCTATGTGTATTTTGGGATTTAATCTCTTAAGTGACTGTGTCATGTGAGGACTGCAGTCACAAATGGAAAATACCCAGAAGTAATAAATGAGGAAAACTGTTAATACAATCTGGACTAATACAAGTTTTTAATCACTGTTTTGAGTTTTGGGTACTTTGTTTAATTTTTATTAGTTCAATGTGACATAACACAAAAGGTGACCTAAATTACACAGACAGAGGTGCAAATAAGTATACAGACAACGAGGCTGTGATAGAATATTTTTGACGTCACAAACGTTGGTACAGATGTATAACTGTTTATGTTAATGAGAGAGCAACATATTGATGTTTTTGTATTTGTATATATGTTTCTGTGCATGTGTGAAGGTGTATTATGTGTGACATGTAATGTAAGTGTGAGTGTGAGCAGGTATGTGTATGGAGAGAGAGAAGACAAAGAAAAGAATCCTTCCCTCTCCTGTTAGTCGTCAGCTGCTTCACCTCATGGCCAACCTGACCACTCAGCTAGCGTCTGCTTTTCAGGTGTATTTCTTTGTCAGATATTTAACTCATTTGGTATCTCTTACCAGGTTTGTCTTCTTTCTCCTTCTGTGACAGGAAAAATGTGCCCAGTACTGGCCCACAGCTGAGGAGAGGGAGATGGCCTTCAGAGACACGCGTTTCTTGGTCACGCTGTTGTCAGAAGACACCAAGTCTTACTACACCACCCGAGTGTTGGAGCTGCAGAATATTAGCGTAGGCCTGAGTATTTCTTAGCACAAGGGGTATTTCCAGTAAAAGGTGGTAAAGCAGAACTGAAATGGTTCAGGGGTGTCACACCAAGACATGGACCTGTGTGGTCCGAGGCTTTTTAGAACTGAAAACAATCTTGTTCATTAATAAGACTCGTTGTTGCCTTAGTAATGAACTCTCAGACTTTCAGACAGATTTAACAGATTTTTACCAGAGTTTTATGTTATCACATATCCAGAGTTTATGTAGCATGTAGGTGTGAAGAAAATGCAAATAAGCTGCAGATTATGCAGCAGAGCAATTTAAGTATTTGAAATACAATGTCTCCGCTGCAAATTGCATTTTTAAAATCTGACTTTAATGTTTAGAATTTTTGTAATCCATCGTTTGCCTGCCGAAGTGATCACAAGAAAAATAAGCCTGAGATATAAGTACACACACGTCTTTGTTTGCTGTTTTGGTGGGTCAAGTTTTCAGAACCTGGTTTATTGCATGAATTGAAACTGAAACAGTTGGAAGTGTTTGCTTTGTTCAGCTGTCAAACACCACTGAAATAAGTCACATCAGCACTGACAGGCTCACGGCAAATAAATAGTATAATAATTAATGATGATAAATAATAAAAAGTTTTGCACCTGCTGATGAGGCCTCTGTTTGTCTGCTCTCATAGACGGGGGAGAAGCGAGAGATCTACCACTTTCATTACACCACGTGGCCTGATTTTGGTGTCCCAGAGTCCCCGGCATCCTTCCTAAACTTCCTCTTCAAAGTGCGGGAGTCGGGAGCGTTGGGCGTGGATCACGGGCCGGCTGTGGTGCACTGCAGCGCTGGAATCGGACGCTCAGGGACGTTTTCATTGGTCGACACTTGTGTGGTCCTGGTAAGTCCTGCCTCTTTGTTCTATGTGAGTGGTTTTACTAAATATTCACACGGCCAGAATCTAGATGAATTTGGTTTATAGGTTTTCTAGATCAGTCACATTTTGTATGAACACAAAAACGGTCTTAAAAAAATATATTTTGAACACCAAATGGAAAAAATACTCGTGTAAAGATTTGATTTCTAATTTAGACATTTGTGTGTGTAAAAGCCAATACTGACCCATTTTATTGTGTTAAGTGTTGCCATGTTTACCGGGGAGCACATATACATACTAAAGTGTATATATTTACATCAAAGAAATAGTCCATAGTCAGTTTCCTGATTGAAGCCTCTGACTGAAATTAAAAATAACTTGAAGGCTGATTAAAGTATTTTGAATAAAAGTTTAAATAAACCTATTTTCTGAATGATACCTGGTTCAGAACTTTTATGTGGTTGTGTACAACATGCAGCTGAAATGCAATGTTGGCAACCCATGGCATCCTGGGAAACACATACAAACATGATGATGATAATAATAATAATAAACTTTATTCATACAGAAAAGTTACACAGTGCTGTACGTGGTTGAACCAGGATTAAAACAGGACTGCAATGATGTCGATAAGATCAGACAATTAAAATAATACAAAAATAAGATGGAATAAAGTACCCATCAATAATTTAAGATAAAAACAATAATAATACTAAAATGTATAAGACATGTTGGAAATAAAACGTTATGCTAGCATTAAAAAAAGCTTTTTGTAAAAGATGCGTTTAATGGTGGTTGATGTAGAAGTAGATAAGCCAGGTCTAAGATAAATAGGATAATAAAAATGTCAATTACAGCCAAAACTGCCGCACTATACTCACTGTCACAGACTGCCGATGTGTAACAGTGTAAGAATGTGTGAGGCCTAAATTTTCCTTCAACACACAACCAACAAATGAGTCACTAGGTATCGAGAGAATAGTGGGTTCATCCTGGTTAGCTGAGCTAATTTACAATCCCATCCTGTCCAGATGGACAAGAGGAAAGACCCGTCATCAGTGGACATAAAAAGCATCCTGTTGGACATGAGGAAGTACCGCATGGGCCTGATCCAGACCCCGGACCAGCTGCGCTTCTCCTACATGGCTGTCCTCGAAGGAGCCAAGTACATCATGGGAGACTCCTCTGTACAGGTACGTGCACCACACACATCATGACCAGCTCTGTCACTCATTCTGACACACTCTCTCCCTCAGGGATTTACATTATAAGCACCTTCTCCTCTCCGTTTTATCTCTGTATCTGGTGTTTGCTTGTAAACCCAGAGACTCCATTTCATCCTGTTCTCCTGGTGGGAGTTGTTTCTTGTGAAAAGGATTAAGGGCCTGTGTCCACATAGCATTTTTTTCTGGCAGAAAAGCGCTGGCAGGGCACTGGGAACACTGGGGTGAAGCACTTGTGCAGTGCGGCTTTTCTGTCTCTGTCTCTCCAGCGCCTTTCTGAAAAGTTCAGAGATTTTCAACTTGAAATGGCTGCACAAAAAAGGCGAAGCACTCTGAAAAAAACACTATGTGGACACAGGCCCTAAGATTTAACAAAGTGATAAATGGTGTTGTGTTTCAGTGGATTCCAGTTTGTGATGACAGCCTAAATGTGTGATGCCAGGAGAGAGATGATGAACATTTTAAGACACTTAAGATAATCTGTGTTTGGGAATCATTGCCAAGAGCAACTTTTAAACATCCCTCAGCTACTCACAGGTTTTGTGGAACTGCAAAACTGTTACACGATAGTGTTGTAATAAGTTTAATATCCAACTAGAATAAATATGTCATAAATATTATATTTATTCTCTTATTTCACTTTATTTATATGGATCAAGCACAGACTGTATTATGTCAGTTTGTGAGTTTCTCTAGGCCTCCGTTCAATTGGGAATTTGGCTGTAGAGAAAAACACTGCAGTATGGCAGTGGGCCAGCCTGGTGATTGCTATTTGTTTATCTTATACTCCACAGTTATTCAGCCTGTGTGTGTGTTGAACCCACATAATGCAAAATAAGGGCAATAAACGTTTGTCAGCAAGAAAGCCACAGTGTGAACAGTGTGAAAATAGAAATATATTCCAACCTACAGCGTTATTTACAAGATAGTATCATGCCAAGTTTCCATTGAACTTATTAGCTTGAGTTGATTTGCATCAGGAAATGCAAAAAAAGTACTGTTGATCCACTACATTAATTTACTGGCAGGAGGTGGATGAAACAAGGCTTCTGTAGATCTCCCGACTTATCACCAGATCTAACCAGGCCTCCAGTCATCTTCGTGATAATATGGCTGAAAGAACCAAACACTTCTGAGCATCACAATAGAATGTTTCTTAGCCCTACCTGTGATTATGAGGTGTATTAGTACGAGAAGTAGCTAGGTTTTACACTATGAAACATTAATGAAGATTGTGAAGGGTGCTAAATGGTAGACAGAGAAACAAACAAATGTACATTTACATTGCATCCTACTTGAACCTCTGATAGAAACTGCTGTCTAATTGATGCAGTCCAAGAGGTTAAAAACTGATGTGAAAATTGTGTTTCACCCACTAGTCTCTGCAAACCGCAGTCATTTTCTTTCATACGTTACACACGGCCCTTACCTTTTAACACATCCTGATAAAACCACGGTCACTCTTCTCGCCTGTGAGGCTGAAACTTTGAGACTGAAACTGAATTTCTTTCATATTCTCTTTTTCTCAGCCTCGCTCCTCCTTTGGGGCGGCACTCATAGGAGAATGATTTTTCTTGGCTTCTGATATTCTTGGCTTTTGTCAAGAAGGTCAGAAGTGAATAACTGAGTATCAAACTTCAGCATTTTGTTCAAGCCGATGTCCTGAATACTTGACAGAGCAGTGATTGTTGTTAGAAGCTACATTTTTTGTTGCAAACAGGCCACCAAACTTGAAAGTAAACTATCTTCCTCTCCTCTCTGTCTTTACTGTTCTTCTCCCCGTTTAGAACCGGTGGCGCGAGTTGTCCAGGGAAGATCAGGAGCCAACACCGGAGTCTCCCCCCTCAACTCAGCCTCAGGCCAGGTGTCCGACAGAGCGATGCAACGGCAGCCAACGGGGAGGTCAGCTGGAGGAGGGAGGAGACTACAGACAGGATGGAAAAGTACCTGCGCAGTCTCCCTGCAAGGAACAGGAGCTGGACGGCAGCACAACACAGTTAGTACACTCCACCAGTTGTTGGCCTTATTGTTTCAAACAACTTGAGAAATGTCAAATGAATGCCATGAAAAGCAAAGCCAATTTGTGGAGAACATTAGTGAGCACGTCTTTGAAAGGGACAGTTCATTTTTGACAAATGGCTGTTTACACATTGTCCTCCTTTTTACGCAGCAAACGACGCAGAGAAGACAGCATCTCCAAATCAGGCACAGCCAAGACAACCCAAAGCAAGCCCAGGACAAATGACTCAGAGAAGAAGAGAAAAAGGTGATTTTATTTTTTGCACACAAAGCATCAAGTTGTTACCCTCCAGGATTATATGTCATGCACCATCACAATGCTGCTTTTGTATTCATTACTCGCTGTAGTTTATACTACCACGTGTGTGCCAAGTATTTGTTAAGAAAAGAGCCGGTGTTTAATGTTGAGATGTAAAAATCTGCAGTCTGACATCATCGTTCTGCATGCTTCCTGGTTTTCTAGTTTCCGTTAGACAGAAAGGAAAGTCTCTACAGCTCTACAGCTCTTGTGATGTAAAAGAAGAAAAAAGATATGAGTCAGTTTCAGAGGCATTTCTTTTAACTATCCAGGCAGGCTTTCCCAGGGCATGACTCAACTATAGCAGAAGTTAGACTTCATGCAGAGCTAAGGTTTCATTTTCTCTCTATTTCTAATTTTCTCTATCCCTTTCTGTCTCTCTCAACTGTCTCAGTCATTTAGTGTGAAGCCAACAGTCTAGCTAACTGACATCTACTTCACGTTCTCATAAAGGCGGGACAGTTAGACCTGATCAAGCACTTTTATTCTGATGACTGCGCACCTCCAAAAAAAAAACAAAAAAAAAACAAACGGCTCACCAAGTCATTTCTGAGAAGTCTTCCTTTGTTGTGTGACATGTCAGTGTTGTTCCAGTAATTCAGCCCAAACTGCACCATTTCTGACAAGCTCTTACTCTGCTGTTGTGGTTCTTCTCGGACAGTTTGGGCTGCATTTGCTGCACATGACAAGAGCTGGCCTGTCCAGTGGGGGGAAGTGTATCTTTACCCCCCTCTGCGACAGCGGCAACATCCACGAAGAGCACATTTAGAGGACGAAGTTTACCCACAGCTTTTAAAAAGAACGCCCACTCTTGTACATGGAGGTGTGTGTGTGTGTGTACTTGGTGTCTGCTGTGTTTTTCTTTCTACTGAGGTTTTGTTTTTTGTTTTCATGATTTGCTTGGCTCCTGTGGTTTGGACTTGTGTTAATTTTGGCTGCACTCTAGCACGGTGTGTGTTTGTGTGTGTTTGTGGTTTATGGTCGTTGAAGCTCTGAAATGTCAGGTTGAGTTGGAATAATGCAAGGTGCTAATTTACACCGAGCATCATAGATTCAAATTTGGTGGCATCTTTTTTTATCTGTATTCCGTCATCGACCGAGCCAGTTTAAAGCATGATTATAATCAACAACCACTAAAGTTCACTAAACCACTGCTTTGCACATAAAGGTGTTATTAATTTGTTGGCTAGAGAATGTAGAATTATTGATGGTCCCTTGACAATCATAGTGTTTAAGTAATTGAATAAAGAGTAAATTCTTGTTCTGGTTGAGTTTCTTCAGGACCTTAGCAAGGCAGCGTTCCTAATTGGTTTGTGGGTTTTAAACTGCGTCAGTGTGATTTGGCCTTGTTAAAGTTTGAATGGAAATTGTTTGAAATTCATCAGGAGTTTTATGGTCAGGGTCTTCGAGGGCCTTTGTTGATTTAATAGGCCAGATGACCATTGAACAATCAAAACTTTGTGTTGTCTTTTGCTTCAGTTTTTCAAGCTAGATATGTGGGGCTGCAACCAACAATGGTTTTCATTGATTTATCTGTCAATTAATCAATTTGGTCTGGAAGTAGTAAAAAATGCCTTCACCTTTATATTCCTCCTGTAAAACATGTTATTTTTACAAGTTAAATTTATACTGATGTCAGTAGGCTTTAGCAGCAAAAGGCTCAGGACAGTATAAATACGATTTCTAAAGCCAAACAGCTGGGCAGCATCAGCCACGCTGGATTTAGCAGATTTACATGTGGACATAACCTCTTTTCCCTGGCTGATGCACTGGCAGCACTCTCAAGTTCAGAGAGCCCAAGATTACATCTTTGAAAGCCTTTTTTTTTTTTGTCCAACCAACAGACCAAAACAGAAAAAAGAAAACGAACCAGAGAATATTTGGCATTTTGCTTGATAACTGACATAAATGATTAATCGGTGATTAAAGTTGTTGCTGATCAATTAATCAGCTCTACTCTTATCTTCAAAACCCTTCTACATCATACAAGGGTGTGTCTTAGTTTAGCTCACAGATAATCAAATCTAATTATGTGTTCTCATGCTCTGCAGTAACTAAATGTTATTAAATTTACAGCTAAGAGCATCTGAGCACAGTGTGACTTGTTGCTTATTAAACATAATGGCTGCTTTGCATTGATAATCAATCTAACGTTGGTATGATCAAAGTGATCCAAGACTGTGTCGTGCCACAGCTCCTGCTAACAGTTGAGCAAACCTTCCTTTTAGTTTTACCTTGTAAACTTAACCAAGCTGAAGACACTAACTTGATTTTGTGGCACGAGTTCCTTTGATCACTCTTGAGCTTCACCGACACTGGTAGAAAATAGTTTGTTGAGTTCAACCTCTTTTAAATACTCTGTGTCTTTGTGACAGGACGAAAACCAGCGACTGCTAACCACCTCCACCTGCGGCCACGCACCGACAGCTCTGGCAGCAAAGCCAACATCGGCAGGGAACTCCAGCTCTCTCCCAACCTCTGTGTCTTTCTTCCTGGACTCCAAACCACTCTTCCTCACCTCCACCTCAACAGCCAGCTCTCCTCCTTTTTTTTGTGTCCCAGCCCAGTAGCATTATTAAGCCACCGCACACCTCCCTCTTCTTACTCCCGTTAGCAGCATGTCACTCCTACATCCGCCTCAGTCCTCCACCCATGTCTCCTCATCCTCTCTAAACTGTTTACAGCAGACACTTCGACATTCTTTGAAGAGAGCACATGTTGAAAGAGAAACACACCAGCGCTTCATCCCCTGGTCACACCTCAACCACAGCCTGCGCTGCTTCTGGAGTCAGAAAATCGTTTGTTTTTGCTTTAATATTATTATTTGCAGCTTTGTCATTCTATTATGCTTCTTTGCGTTTATGAAATTAAGACTAATAATAGGGGCTATGCATTGCCGATTTGTAATGCTGTTCATATGTGTATTTTTAGAAAACCTTTTTTTCAGAGGGGAAAATAAAAATGTTCTATTTTTTATAAGAGATTACTTGAAGTTTTTCACGGTGATGGGGGGTTGGTTAAATGAAAAGCACTGCCTCCTCCCACATGAGAAATTCAGTGGCATGTAATGTTTCCATGATGTACATAGTGTTCTTTTTAAAAAGATGTGTGTAAAAAGACATATTTTTGCTTGTAAAAACAAAAAAAAAACGAACGACAATGTAACAGATTTGAATACAGTAGAAAAGCTGATTTGATGACTTGTTCTCCTTTTGAAATGAATTTGTCTTAAATTTCTCTTTCTCTTAGAGTGTAATCTACAAATAAAACTGGTATTATCTAGTTTACTTAACAACCTGTCTTTGCTCTTCTCTGGTTAAGTCAACACAAACCTGGTAGATGATAAGTCATAAGCAGCACTTCTATTGCACACAGAGGATGGAGCTAAAGCCTGCAGCTGGTTAGCTTAGCTTAGCTTTTCATAAAGACTATAAACAACTAGCCTGGCTATGTCTGAACAAAATCTGTCTGCCATCACCTCTAAAGCTCACCTTTCGTTTGTTTAATCCGTACAAAAGCCATGGTGTAGAAACGACAAGTTGCAGTTTTATGGATGGTTAAATATGTGGCAGATTATTTCTTGGCCAGGCTTTCTTAGCTAAGAAATAGTCCAGCACATAACCATCCACAAAACAGCAAGTTTTTACACCCTGGTTTTTGGACAGATTTAACAAACAAGATATAACGTGTTAATTAGTGAGCTTTAGAGATGGGCACATTTTGTTTTCTTTGGACAGAGCCAGGCTAGCTGTTTTCTAGTCTTATGCTAAGCTAAGGCATACAGCATGAATTCTGAGGCTCATGGACAATTACTGTTATTTGATATTAATAACATAAAAATTAGGTTAAAATGACTTAAATCATCCCAACTAGCAAATATTTGTTAATGGCTTTATTAATAATATTAGTGTGAATTAACTTTTAGGGCCAGCAGTATTTTTCAAATGATAGGTGTGTCTTTTTCAGAGCCAAACCTTCATTTTATGGTTTTCCCTCTTAAAATGCAGTCAGGACATGCCTTTCCCACAACCAGTCTACTCAGAAACCCAAAACAATGACACAGACAGAAAGGGAAACCACAAACTTTATAAGACACAGTATGAATCAGAGTGCAGTCTTGGTGTTGCCACTATGTAAGGTATTGTAACGTGTTGTAGAAAAGAGTCAAATTACAGAGAGGCGGGTCTGCCAGGAATACAGTATGGCACCTGGCCAACCACTTTCAGTTAAGCGGGGCGAAGGCAGGGTCCAGTGAGACTAACACAATCAAGGTCTTAATCATTTAATATGAATTCACTCCGGATTCTTGTAACAATCTTTTATTTGAAAAAAACAAAACATTCAAATGCTGAAATACTAGGAAATGGTTCTCCAGAAGTGCACGCTTGGGTCACGTACATGACGCATTGTTTGCACAACTTATCAAAATAAAAGGAAACCGCAACGTCCAAGAGGGGGAGGGTTCTTGTGGGGTCAGTTTACAACCAGATTTTATGTCCAGACCAGGTCAATTCAACATAATAGAGTTTAAAAGTAGAAAGTGTCCTTCAGAATTATCAGCTTAGGCCACAAAAAGACGTCCTCTTAACTAACCAGATAAGTGAAGAGTTCATAATGGTCTGAAAAATGCAAAGGTGCCAAAGTTTTCGGAGCCTTGACTTTGCTGCATTACCCAGAAGCTAATTATGAATGATGCTAGAAATAGCAAAAGGTTAATATGTGTGTATCAGAACAGTGCTGGAGGGATGCCGTTGCCAAACAGAAGACTCCAGGAAGTTGGGATCTTCCATTTCTTGGGCTCTTGGCTCTGAAATGGGAATCAGATAAAACCTTAATTGGAGATGTATTATCACACATTATACTGTAATATACAGTGATTTGTACTTAATCAAACTAAACATGTTGTTCACTATGACAGAATACTTTTCTTAAGCTAGTTTCAAGTCTCTGCAAGTTTATTTTCGTACCGCACTGAAACATTTTAAGAGGCAAATGGCTCTGTAAGCTAACTGCAGTGAGGCCGTCTGCTCAAGGTTGTCACTTACGGGATTGTCCAGCAGATGGAGCCACGCGTTGAGGTGGTTGACCAGCGCGAAGGCGTCTGGGATGTTGTCGCCCTCTGAACAGAAGAGCAGCAGCACAGCGAGCGGGAGATCCTCTGCACAGCTGAACACAACATCCAGCACACATTGTCAGACACATACAAAAGAAAAAGCAAGTTTCAGTGTGCTGAAATAATTAAAAAAAAAAAAACATTGTTGTAGGCAAAGCGTGTTTCGCTGTTATCGTAGTAGATACATACAATCCTATGTAACACGACATAAAAGGTAAAAATAAAATCATCTAAATGATTAAGTAAAAGTATAATGTAAATTATGCATTTTAAAAAGTAAATTCAACTTATTTCATGAGTGCACAGTTTGTTGCTGTAATTGATTAATTATGCAGAACCATGATTCATGATGCATAGACAGAGGGCAGTTACAACTCTATTTCTAACTTCTTAAACTTAAACTAGATATATATAAATGATTGATTTGAACTTCTAAAATTCAACTTAAAAAACCCCCACAATATATAATTTTTTCCCGTGTTCTTTCAGATCAATCATGAGCAGTCAACAGCAGGCTGATGCAGCTCTCTCTCTCTCTCTCTCTCTCTGTACCTGTCTGTGTAGAGTCCTTTGGTTATGCCTCCTCCGGGGATGCAGAGACGTGGCTCTGTGTTGGCGTCTGTCAGTCCTGGGAAGGCTGCCACTCGCTCCATCTCCCTCCAGCCCAGCTCTTTCAGCGCGTCAACACTCACCTTCAGCAGGGACGGAGTGACCAGGTACCTCAAAGGAGTGCTGATGACAGACGTGTATTTGTTAGTAGAGATGATTGTAAAAACAGCAAAGGCAAAGAGAGGCAGTGATGATGTGAAGTACACGGTTAAGTACCCTTGCAGCTGTTGGTCGTCCCTCTGGTAGGCGTGGCTGCTGGACAGAACCACAGTCCTGGAGAACTCCCTGGCTTTGATCCAAGACACGAGCAGCTGGCGGAACTTTTTGGATTTTGTCTGAAATTAAAACTAAAGGTTAGAGCTCTAAATCCATTCAGGTCCATGGAAAGATAAAGATGTAGGTCATGCTCTCTTAAAACACACCTCAGCTAAAAATCTAGATTATACAAATAAAAAGGTAGGCCTCAAACTAAACTAAACACTCCTTTGGGTTGTTGATTAATGAAACTAGAAAAGCAGCATCTTTTTTCATGTCAAAACACTTAAAACATAAATTAAATAATAAAAAAAGGTATAAAGAATCAATTCATGCAGATGCAACAGACTGTGGTTTTACCTGTATAATTGGCGCCCTGATTTGAAGAACTGCTAACTTCAGTTCTGCTGCTGTGTAAACTGTTGATGAGAAAAGGTTTAATGGAGGTTAGATTAGATTTTTGAATGATTTCCTTTCAAGTCACAGCAGCGACAAATGGATGTAGGTCTCACAATTTATTCAGTGTGCCAACACCCAGTGAGATTTTTTAAAGAAACACCATTCAGTCTTCATTTTAGTCCTTGACAGCAAATAACTTGTAGAGCCCTGACTGGACAACACAGCTGGACCCAAAGCAACTGACAGGAGACATGACCCGTTTATCGAACATTACAACAAATTTAACTTTCAGTACAGATTTTTTTACACACATGCCGGTTGGCAAACCATACTTACACAGAAAAAATACAGTAAGTAGTAGCTATATAAGCATAATCTAACAGTTAACAAAGTACCTCAAACAGGCTCTTGGTGCTGGTCTAATAAAGAAGATAATTCACAGGTGACATTTGCACATTTAAATAACCAACACACAAAGAGGTCAAGAAATCCTTTTCAGCAGTGATCAGATGGTACCTTCTGCAGGGGTGTGCAGCTTCTCAGCTTCTTCCTTGCAGGTGGCGTACGGGTTGTTCCCGGCCATGGGGATGAGACAGTCTGTGTGTAGGTAGCCCACTCTGCTCATGTGGAGGGTGGACACCATGAGGTCCACAGCCAGCTGGCCCACATTACCAACAGCCACTGCTGGCTAAGGAGGAGAATCAATGCTTTTCATTGTCTTAAATTACAGTAAACTGAATCATTTGTATGTCTGGTTGGACAGAACTCTGGGTGATGGGCATTTGTTGCTATTTATTGACGTTATACAATGAATCAATTCGTAAATCTATAATGAAAATAATCATTCATTGCAGCCCTGTATAAAATAGTTAAAAGATTAGCTCCACCTCAAGCAGTAAAAAAAACTCTCTGCTAAAATGTGGCTTACACATTTAAGCAGTAATAGTAATGTAATAATATAATATTTAACAGAATAACAGTCACAGGTGCCATGAGTACTTTTAATTGTCTTTGTAATGTAGTATTTTAGGTACATTTACTTGAGTTCCACCAATGAAAAGCTGTGATTCTGGGATGTTAACTGTAAATAAAATTGGCATAACGTGTTCTTGACTCTGTTCCCAATTAAATAACGAAAACTGTGCCCTATTTTGGGACTTGAGGTTTGTATAATATGTGTGGGGATTTCCGTTTTACGTAACTGTCAAAATATGTCCCACCTCCATCCATTCCGGTGAGACATTGAGTGTAAAATTAAACAATTAGTCAGAAGACACATGATAAACACATTATACAAGGCAGCCATGACATGAACTAACTGCTGCAGTGTATTTGCCTCTTGTCAAAGTGAAACCACAAACTTCAGATGTGTCACTCACCATGACGAGGGTGAAATCTTTGAAGCAGGGCGGTGAGTTTTGTGAAGCGATAAACATGGTGCCGTTTAGCTAGCCAAACACACAGAGCCAAACAGGTACTGGGTAAGAGATTTAAATGTAATTATGTTATAAATATTATCCACAATTACAGTCTCCCGGTAGTTTTCACTTCTATTTTCATGCCTGGTGTTGGGGACCTTCTAAGCTCTCACTCGGCGTCGATTGTTGATGATTGCGTTGCTTTAGTACCTGCTGTCAATGCCTGAATTAAAAGAATCAGGGAAGCTGTATTTTTGTAATAAATATTTAGTAAAGGTCCGTACCGACTGTCACAACCTGTGTTTATAGGTCTATATGTGTATATATTGGCTATATATTTTAAATTGTGTTTTAGGGGTTTCTATTGTAATCAGGGATATTAACGGCCAAACTGCAGCTCCGCAAAGATCCCCTGCGTTTTAGAGATCTGCAACTCCTTCTTAAAACAGTGGACACAATAATAACACTTGCAACACTGCTTCTACTACTGCTAATAATAATAATAGTAATAATAATAAAGAGATACAAAATTAAATTATTAATTATTGCTAGTCATATTTAGCCATAGCAGATAATCGTAGTAAAATTGATACAATACCATTAAAACCCAAAAGATATACATACGAATAATAAAATAATAGATTAGCTAACATATGCTGTTTGAGATGAAAGTCATAGTAAAATCCAAAATATAACTTAAAAAGAAATCAACAGTCAACAAAGGATTACGAAACACTGGTGAAACATGTGATTTGAATTGAGCAAATCACCTTGCAGTGGAAGTGCATAGAAATTAAAATTACTATGAATAATTAACATTAGTCTAGGGCCAATAATATGGATACATCTTAATATATTTAATATATGACAGCAAAATTTCTTTTCATTCTTCATTAGTTTTACCAGGAAGATGCACATTTTCAGCCCTGTTGTCTCCTCAGACTGATCACAGGAGGGGTTGTTTATTTATTCATCTAATTTAATGGTCTTTTACCAGTGTTACACTGTCATTTTTCTTGGATGAAGTTAGTGGTTAAACTCGGTAAACTAATGTGAAAACAGCAGGGAGGGCTGTCTTCGCCCTGAAGTGGAACGAATACTGTGATCGGTTTAAAGTAAATCATTTATAAAAGGAATTTAAAATATGCAAGCTGAACTCTGTAACCTTTAGGCTCCAACTGCCCACACATGTATTGTCAGCTGTTAATAATAGTGAGGACTTGACAAGATATTGTTGGGCAGAAAATCCATCAGATTTTGAAATTTTGTTGTACTACTGTACAATCAAGTTGAAGGATCATGGAAGGAATGAAGGTCAAGTGTGCAAGATGCAAAGTTTGAGGTAGTTTTATTATCTTTTTTTTTTTGTTAAAGTGGTACAGCATGTACAATAACAATGAAATCAAAGTTGTAAGGCTACACTTGAACATTAAAATCATCATGTCATTTAATATCCAACATTTGCTAATTGATACATTAGTTATATTAACGTAACATAAAGGATCAGGTTTATCACAGTGATTACGGCATATCGTTAGACAGATCACCGTACGACCAAAACTAAATTATGAAAAGATAAAAGTACTTCATCTTGCAGTAAAACACTTCTCACTACAGACAGATGAGGTAGCATCCAAGAAGTCATTTTAGTTTGACTTCATTGGGAATAGACTGGCCTTTCACTGCAGCCACAGCATTTTCTACCATCCTCTGTACCATCCTCCTTGTTGTAGTGTAAGTGTTGGTGCCAACGTGGGGGGTGATCAGCACATTGGGAAGGCCAAGGAGGGGATGATCCCTGCACAAGAAGAAGAAGAGGAGTTGTTAGGATCCAGCCAGTGTTGGTAAATGTGCTGCTTCCTTTCACTAATATTTCATCAGTGTGTTTTGGCTTTTAATCAATTAAAACAAAGCAGTGCCTGCTTGCACCCTTTACTTGTATGTGCAGATGAATTCATTTTTCCTTTTCAGGTTGTGTTTAACAGAATAGAAAAGCTGGTCAAGAGGTTGAAAAATGTCCAGGGCTTTACAAGAACACTGACATATTATCACCTAGAACTTTCTCATGGCGGTTGTGTTAGCAGACATTCAGACACATTCACATAATTCAAATTTCAAAGAAGGAGAATGTGGTCATTCTTCTTTCACTCATTACAAATCTCACTTCAATAAAAACTGATAGTGATTCTGGTTGAAGAGTGTGGGTGTTTTTAGACCTTGGCAAAGGTTCAGGGTGAGTCACGTCTAGCGCTGCCGCACGAATCGATCCAGACTGCAGCGCTTCGACTAAAGCATCCTGGTCCACAACCAGACCTGAGACACGAAAAGAAATTAGACTAAAAAATAACTTTCTGCAATTCTTTTTACCAAGATTTGCAAAGTCTAGGAAACACGTTATCCTCACCTCTGCTGATGTTGACCAGTGTCGCTGTGGGTTTCATGAGGGACAGCTCTCTATGGCTGATCAGGCCTGTGGTCTCAGGGCTCAGGTTGACCGCCAGCATGACAAAGTCTGACTCTCTCAGCAGCTCATCCATGTTCTCACAGTACCTCGCCCCGACGGCCCGCTCATCTTCGACGCTCCTGAAGAGCGCAGAGAAAAGATGGAGCTGACCATTTACATGGTCTCGTTGATTTATTGCTTTAAAATGTTAATTATAGTAGTGATATATCTACAAATATCTGTACAAGTTGGCTCAGCTTTTTGGTGGATTTTGACAAAATATTATATCATTCTGAAATTGTCAAACATCATTTACCATCTACCTTTATTGTTTAGATGTACAACAGGTATAATTTCAGGAATTATGCCTGTGTTTGATATAAATTAGTCTTACAAATTACTTCTGAACCAAATGAACTATTTAGTCATCAAACTTTTACCTCCTGCTCCTGTTGTGATACAGGATCTTCATGTCAAATCCTTTTCCTCTTTGAGCGATTTTGCAGCCAATGTGTCCCATTCCAATAATCCCCAGAGTCGACCCCGTGACTTCAACTCCCATCAGGCTCAGTGGTATATTGGTGGTCTTTGGGTCCACAGCTATTTGGTGACCTGTGGAAAAACAGGTCCAAAAAAACTCAAATCCTTCAATCAACAACGTTTTTTTATCAAAGCCTGTACTGCTGCTGCTACACATTATTCTCGGGTGTCTACTGGATGTGAAGGGTGTTTTCAGCATTTAATAATTAGTTTAATTAATGATAAGTATGAATTGATTTATATTAATCTCAAATTTTACTCTCTGTCAGTAAAGTTAAAAAAGCAGGCCACAAATTATTAGTGAGATGAAATGTGATCGAAAGAATCATTAATTAATGGACTCAAGGTGAAATTTAAAGGCCTAAATAATTTTACAAATTCATAAATCTATCCTTCATTTAAAAACAGAGGATTGGAATAGAAAAATACAAGTGTTAATTGGCACATTTCAAGATAATTCTTTAACTAATACTGTTTTGAATGACACTATTTAAAGCCACTGTGGCCAATAGTGACCATTTCAGGATAATGGTTCATGCTACATCATAGTGCCATAGTGAAGAGTGATAAAGTCAGTGAACTGACTCAGTAATGTCTGTTTTCCAGCAATATCCATATTAAGTTTGCTAACATACACCAACATTAGCCACCAAGTAAAGCTGTAAAAAGGGAGTCCTGAAGGTATTAAATTAAGAAAGAGGTTGTTGGTAAATTAATTGTTTCATAAATTACTTATATTATAAATTAAAATACTTGTTTTATTATGTTTATTTAAGACAATTGTATATCTTAACCATTAATTTTTCTTCCATTATGAACAAAAACTTACTTTCCTGATACTGACATACCCTCAGACAGTCTGCAGGTTTTTGTATGACCACATTGAGGACTCTTCCTTAAAGTGTGAATGCATCTGACTGCATCTTGTTTGGCCTTCGGCTACTGACAATTCAAAGGATTCAGTTAACCTTTGACCTCGGGAGTCTTAGGATACATGGTGTCATACAGATTCTGAAACACTTTGAGGCAAATGTATGATTTTGGTCTGTATAAATAAAACTGACTAGACTTGATTTGACTCACCCTCAACGATCTTCCGCGCCGATGCCAGGAGCAGTCCCATTGCGATATCTGCAGTGGCATCGCTCACCACGCCGGGCGTGTTGGTCACCTTCACGCCGAGACTGTTGATGTACGGCACATCCAGGTGGTCGATGCCCACTCCTCCGTTGGCGACCACCTTCAGCGAGGGAAGCAAACTGAGCAGCGAAGGCTCGGCTGCAGGACTGGTGTTCCACAAGAACAGGGCCTGGATTTTAGGGCCGTGCAGCTGGGCGTTTTGAAGGAAGTCTTTGTGGCAGATGATTTGGAAGTGTTGTTTCATTATGTCAGTGACTTCTTCAAGGTAACCTTGCTTGCCCACCTCTGAGATCAGAGCCCATGGCTTGTTGTCCTCCATCACCTGGAGGGATGAAAGTTAAAACACAATATGAAACACACTAACTTTGGTTCATCTCAAGGCCTGGAGTGGGCAGGGATGGGGTATATGGTTTCAGATTCAAAATGGCTTTTAATGAAACAATAATGTAACTTTCAGCAAGGCTGGATCACTAATGGGGCAAAGTCAGCAAACTGCCCTGGACCTCCAGACCCTCGGGGGGCCCAAAGGCTCCAGTTTCACCATGTGGTAATTAGTTTGTGGTGATGTAATTCATTCCAGATTTGGTAGTACTGTATTCACCAAAACACATCATAAACTGATAAAATGGGAGCTGCAAAGCAGAAGTTAATGTCTGTGCAGTAAATATTAAACTTAGCTTTGCATAAAGACTGGAAACAGGGGGAAAGGGCTAGCCTAGCTCTGTCCAAAGTACTGATGAGAGGACCGGTTCCTTAAAGTAACCTGGTTGGTTTCATTCATCTGGCACCAGCAAGCCGACTCATGAACGACTTGTTTCGTTCTTTATTTTTTAATTTAGACTATCTATTGGCCCTGAGCAGTTGCCAGGCAACCAGCGCAGACTCCAGGAAGTCACTGCTCCCTTTGAACAGAGCCAGATTAGCTGTTTCCCCCCTGTCTCCGGTCTTTACAGTCTTCTCAATACATATGACATCACAATATAGCATAACTGATAGTCAATGGTGTCAAAATCAGGGCCTGCTGTCACAGCAGTATCCAAGATGGATGCCTCAAGTTACTTCAGATCACTTCTCATGAATTAAACACTTATTAATAACCTGTTATCAATAATAACCTGTTATCAATAATAACCAGTGGTTATACAAATTCAGTAAGAACTTACAAAAAATCATGGACGGGACAGCACTCACAAGTGTTCCTTGTTCTGGGTTCCCTCTGCACTTGAACCAGGAAGAACTACTTAGGCAATGTTTAGGATTTCAAAATAAGAGCTGCATTTCAACAATACTACACCTCCTTCTACTACTACTATTAGATAATAATAATAACTACTATTAGATAATAATAATAATGATAATAATAATAATGATCATAATAATAATGATCATAATAATAATTTTTATTGTTAATGGTTTTTAGTGTTTCAAATGAATCCAGGCCAAAGATATTTGACTCATTTTTAGGTTGATAGGACACCTTTAAAATGTTATGCCTGAGAGAGAAGCATTATATTCAGTATGAAAGAAACACAAAAATAATCTTTAATAATCATAAAATAAGTCAACGTTTGTTTTATTATTGAGGAAAACATAAATCAATATGAAATTACATGAGTGTAATTTCAGAATGTCAATATTGTGGCAGGCTAATATTTTCACTCTGAACGACTCACCAAGCTGATAAATTGAGTTCATCAGTGAATGTTATTGGCTTCTTACAGCAGAGCTTCAGCCTGATATAAAAGTGGGAACACTCTAAAACAAAATGTCAAACATGATGATACTAATAACGTTTGCAGAGACATGCATAAACAGAGGCTGATGTCCATAAACCTGTTGCCCCTGTGCATGCTGGGAGGCTTTCACTACACCAGGTCAGGAGGGTTAGCAACAACATCCAGTTTAATGTCTAATCTGTTCGACAATTATGGTCAAACTGAACCGAAGACTGGAAACTTGAAGTGGACTTTGGTTGACCCAGACTTCATTTTAAACATCTCTCATTCCTTAATACTTATGGTTTAATTTAAACAGGCTTCATTGCTCTTGATGAGGAAATTACAACTAATGTCCACGGTTATGTTTTTGTATTGTCTCGTGTACGTGGCTAAGACGACTAAGGTCTGAACAAGACGTAGGGTTTCTGCTGCTCGAGGAGGGAGACCGCAGATCTCTATACAGTAAAAACACATGAAATATCACTGCAGTATATTCTGGTGTGAGAGCAGAGATAATTTGGCACAGTAATCATAAAGCATATGTTTCTTGTGATGTAAGAAAAATAAATCAAAGAATGTTAACTGGAAGTAGGTTTTTTTTAGTTGAATGTGCCAATAAATTATTGATTTAAGTCAGAGAAATGTTACTGGTGGATCATAATATTGGTGCTGGGAATAGGTCACAAGTCATTATGATCATACTGTACTGTATGTCAATGCTCAGATTGAGTTCACTGACCTTCAGCCCTGCACCCGACCCTGTCCTCTTACTCCAACCAAAGTTTGTATCCAGCATATCCCCAAAAACACTCCCATTACAAGCCCCTCGACAATACCTTTTTGTGTTGCAGCTGGCGCACAGATCTGTGCATGTTAGTCACTTTAAGAAGCCGGGATGCTTGTGCTGAACCCCACAGTCTCCTCACACACTGGACATAGCAGAGACTTCGCATTCTGGCTGGCAAGTTAATGATATTGTCAATATAGAGTTTTATAATGTTACAGAAAAAATTTAAACCCAGCAGAAATGATTATCTGCAAGGTGGCAATCAATAATTACTGCTGATTTGATGTGCAAATAATCCTTCAACATAAAACAGAGTGGAGGAAAGTGTTAATTCAGTCGTATTTTTAGTGTGCATGAAGTGAAAGTCCACAGGTCAAACTTCTATGAATAAATGATTAACATGAAACTTGCGGGTCACCTAAAAAATCCCAAACAAGCTAATGCATCAAATGATACAAAAATATTTGATGTATTTAGTAGAGAAATATTTTAAATGACATCAACATTTCTCTTAGTTAGTTAGTTCTGTTAGTTGAGTTCTCACCTTTTCAGCTGGCACTTGAAGAGTTTTTCTCAACCCTGCTGTTTCCTGACTCTCAGTTACGAGGGGTAGAAACTGAGGTTTAAGAGGGAGGGGGGGGAGGAAGACATTCAGCTGGTCTTTGATAACATCTGACCTCCCCTTTGCATTAGATGAAATGTAACTGTTTAAACTGGAGACGCTGCAGAGGGTCGACAACACCCAGTGGCATAGAGAGGAGGGGAGGATTTCATTCAGTGAGCGGGTAGGCAGAAGCTTCTGGGTGGTGATTGCACAAGACCGAGCACAGCAACCAATGGTCAGAAACCCCCCCACCACCCATAAAGAGACAGTACACAACTGTTCCAGTATCATGAAGTTTAGCTTGTCAATTCTCCTCCTGTTGTATCTGCTTGTTAGTGTCATCATGTTCTCCCCCTCCAGTTCAGTGGGAAATTCTGATTTGATTTGAGGAAACGAATTATCCTCGAAGGGGAAGTTAAGCAACTGTAGCAGCTAATAATAATTGGAATTAGAGGAGCATGTAATTGGAAGAGCATGTAATTTGAAGTGCATGCAAATTGGCAGTTAACCAACCAAATGTATGACCAAGCATGTGCAAGAAGTTTGGATTCTAGCATCAACACAATGTGCAAAATGTATAAGATGGTGTGAGATTTGTTCATTATGAAAAACGATAAATGATAATAACATACAGATGAGCAAAATGTGCTTAATTCACATTGACAAGTTCCATAAGAAGCCATGAATGTAAATGTTTTGTTGGCAATTTCTTTTGTGTCACAGACAAACTGCTGCTTGTTTTTGCCTTTAGCAATGTCATCCAGGTCACCAAGCCACAGTGCAGCAAATAGAATATGCTCAACCACAAATAAGAAACTAAGTCAACTTTATATATACAGCATTTTTTAAAGCAGTAGTTACAAAGTGCTCGACTGGAGAGAAAAGAAAGACACACTTATGTTGCAGAAACCACAAAATATAAAGTTATCATAATAAGAAACACTCAAAGAGCTTTAGTGAGCCTTTCATAAGGCGACAATACAATTTCCATAACTGCAAAACTCCTTATCAACTATTTAAGAGCCTTTGAACTTGAAGTATTCTCACCTACATTAGGACATACGATGTTATTTGAACATGTAGCCACTAGGTGGCAGTAACATATTAACCTGTGTCTGTCTGTCTGCAGCACAATGACTTCACATGTGTTTGAATGAGCTTATCAGTGCTGAAAGTCTTGAAAGCTGCTGCTCAGGCTGCTAACAGCTTTGAGCTGGAGTGACACATCCCACATAACCTGCCCGCACCGATGCTGCTCCTTTGTGTGGGATGGATGACCCCAACTACCTTGAGTGTTTCTATTCGCAATAGCCTATCGAAAGAATCAGCAGACAACAGGACAACACTGTGTCCAACCTTTTTGCTGTGTGATCTACCTCTAGACACCCATTAAAATGAAGGAATATGTCCAAATAATGCAAGAATGATAGAAAAGTTAGAAAACACACACAATTTTGTGCATCTTTCGTTGTTATCCCTTTAGTCATGTGACCAATCAGATTTATCTTGGGATGGTCTGAAGTTGGGAACCACACTGTGTAATAAGTCACACGGAGGTAAAGAGCATTTTAGATTAGATTTTTCAATTTTTAGACAATCTATTATATTTTTGACTATAGCCTCTTTATCTTTGCCTTGAGGTGGGTTGTTGAGCCTCTAAACTGTTACTAAAACCTTTTTAAGATTTAAATTTATCCACACCTGAAATCGACTGCTGTATTTCTCTCTGACCTGACTCACTGATGCTCAATGGCATCTTGAAGGTAAATTGTTCAGTGAAGCTTTCACTCAAATTATCTGTAAATTCAAGCAGATACGCGACTAGTCACAAGGTCACCTGTTGAACTTGCAGCTTCCCTCTAGATTTGGTAAAAGTTGATTAAAAGGAGTTGTTTGTAATGTTATTGTCTATGTGGGTGTGTGTTTCTGCAACAACATCAGGGGAGGCCATGTGTACAAGGCAGCTGCAGATCAGCAGCTTACCTGCTTTTCACTGTTGCATAATCTCACCACCTTAACTTAAAGGATCTGCTCCTCCTCATCCTTCCCTCGCCTCCTCCACACCTGTGTCTGTTGTTCCTCTTCACCTCCTCCCATCTCTCCCTTCTTCTTACCTCTCCCCCCACTCTGTCACCTGGGCACTCCTTCAAACTTCCAGCTCCACACTTTTTCTCATCCACCTCCTCCCATAGCCTCCGATGCCTTCTCTTTGTCTCTCCTCCTTGCATCTGAGGCCACAGCCTTCTTCCTCCCTCTATCTGTACTGGCCAGGAGTCCATTAGGCTTTCATTAAGCCAGTTCAGATCTCCAGCCAAGCTCCAGTTCCAACTGCCGCCACATCCGACAGCAGAAGGTCTTTCAGCAAAGTGCTGACTCACGTGGGAGACACAGCAATTATTTATCTGCCTTGTCACACAGCATTTTAGATATTGTTGACAATGCTCTTTGAACATGGAAGTACGATCCAAGTCACATCAGGAGGTCAAATGGGAGGTTTTTGTAATTTAAGGAAAAAGCATCCCACGTTTCATCAAGACATTTGTTCAGAACACTGTATTCATCACCACCTTACATCATAGCTCAATACGACAGCACTTATTGTGTTGCATGTCATGGTCTCATGTTTGCACACAGGTGAGGACTTATATCTGACCTGTGGTGTCACAGTTTGTCACGGTACAGCACAGAGGAGACACTGAGTGAAAAAATCCTTAAGTAAACTCTGCCTCTCTATAATACTTTGCTGACGTGAGTCCACAGCCTCATCCTGACTCAGCTTATCGGCGCCACAGAGCTCTTTGAAGTCAAGGTGTAGTCGCTTTTCACTGTGCCTCCTCTGAGCAGATAAAAATAAAACTCCAAAACAATGCAGATGGCTTCGCTGTGGAATTTATAAATGGTGTTAGTGCTGTGGTGTCATGTCTACTTTCTTGTATTTTCTGGCAGTAAGTAAACTGCAGTGAAACAAGTCAATCAAAAATCAAATTATATGTATAACTCTTTCCTACGGTCTAGAGACAAAATAATAAAAGTCATCTGTAAAGAATGATGCAGGCAAATGCCCACAGTCAATGTGATATTTACCAACATTTAGTAAATTAAATGGTTCATTACTATAATTTGAACCAGTAACAAAGCCCTATTTGGTGCCTTGTTGAGGATGCTTGCAAAGTTCATTTTAGAAATGCAATTTTCATTCAAGTTTCATTTAAACATCTTTTTTTCTATTAAAGTTTACTTTGCTGTAAAGGCCTGTGTCTTTTTAAAACTGTAATCAATAGCTAACAGTTCTCCTTGAGTAAAGTACTGATTCTAACAATTCCTTTTAACTTTCTTTTCTTTTAAAACATTGTTTTACATTTATGGGGAAATTATACCTTTTTTAAGCACTTTTTTAACCTATTTTCTTACATTTAGTCTCTTTTTAAAACTGGTATTAATAACTGACAGTCCTCTAAGAACTGCACATGTTTCATTCAGGATCCTGGTGCATGGTTTAACCACAGGCTACATCTAGTCTAATGCAGACATAATCATCTAATTATATCCTTTTAGTACATGTGTAAGAAAACATAGCGGATTTGCATGTGTGTATAGTGTATACTTTGAGGGTTTGCATCAAAAATATAACCAGAATTGTTGTGCTGAGAAAAGTGGCTCTGTTTCCTTCACTGTGTATTTGCCACTGTTTTCATGTTTATGCTAACATCTCGTGTCCAACTCTTTCAATATGAACCATGTGGAGACTCGGCCTGCAGAACATGTTAGTGGACATCTGCAGGACAAGCGAGTGTCTTCGGTGACTCAGGATTCCCCCCTAGGGTTTTGTCCCTGGGTTTGTTCAGAGGATTCCCCCTCCTGCAGGTGCTGTTGTCTTGCAGGAACACAACAGAGACCACACACACACACACAGTTCACACCTGTGTCTCTCTAATGGTTCTGAAGAAGCTCAACACGCAACTCAGCATGTCCTGGTTGAGAATAAATTCACCTGCTGGGTAATCCAGTCAGCCTGAGCATTAGTCTGTTGCTCATGACGCACAGCGCTGTTCGGTGAAGTCAGAGGTCAACTCAGTAGAGCCGGCCTTGTTCTCTGACTGGAGGATCACCTGCTCCTCTCTGGTGCCCGGTGACCCATGCTTTGCCTTTTGATACAGAGGACACCGTCAGCATACACTAGACATATGTAACCACTCTCACACTAGATCATAACATCACATATTGGACAGTAACAGAAACAAGGCATGATGATGCAGTCTTGCTGGTGAATTTCATTATGGAGTTTTTTTTAATGTGTAACTTTGGGTGGCTTCTTCTTCTCAATAAGATCACAGTCCTGAGCCAGGGAATGGCTGCCAGAGAGATTAGCTCACCTCGAAACTTTGGCCACACTCCCCAGCGGGTTCAGAGCAGCATAAGGTTAGCGCCTTCTGGTTAGGTAACAGATAATCAGCAGAGGAGGAGAGGCTGTTGGTCCTCTACTGTGCAGCTCAGTGGCTTCTCCATCCAGCACCGGCTACTTAGCCTTGTCTTTAAAGCCGCTGTTACCTAATGACAGAGCCCGTGTAGAGCCATGGGCCGGGTGATTTAGAAGGTGGCTCTCCAGTTCAAAGCCTCTTGGCATTTGAGCTGTGGCAGACCAGGCCTCACTGGTGTGTGTGTATGGATGAGTGCAGAGTTGCTCATTGCGCTTCAGCCAGTCAGATCAATGTTATGCAAACCTATTAGTCAGAGGTTGCAGTGCTAGCTCCACAGTACTCAGGGACTTTCCCTCAGGGTCAAACTCACTGATGAGCTCTCACTTCTGTTAAGAGTGAATAACAATGTTGTCTGCTGGTTAAAGCCAATGACTCAGCATTACAATGTCAAACAATGCTACCACGACACTGAATTACCCACCCTGAAACTGCCTCAGTGAAGGCATCAGAGACTCATGATCTTTGTTCAATCATTATAAATGGATGCATTGATGTTTCATTAGCTTTTGTATCGTTTTTTTGTATAAAGTTGCATTATTATTTGAAACAAGTCCTCTATTTCTTTCTCATTAGTACATAAAGATAGCATACACGAGACAAACATAAGTGAAACAAAATTAACAGACAACAGCAAAACTAAACCAGTACTTTTAAATCTAAGGTTTTATGAGATTTTGTATTGTTGTGATTATTATCACAAAATACATGGCACTCTCTCTAGAGTATTGTTTCTGAAAACTTTATTTATGTTTTCTCTCAATGTAGGATTGTGTTTTTGGGGATGTTCATGTGACTTACAGCATCTCTGGTTTGAGTCTGGCTGGGACCTTTGTTGCTATTTCTCTTCTATCTTTAATAAAGGCATAAATTGCCCCCCCCCCCCCCCCCCCCCAAAAAAAAAAGAAAACGGTACTCAACTGGGGTTGCATGTGCACATTATCAACATTATCAACCAAGTTTTTGATGTTGCATGTGTCACCATTGTTGTATGCATTCATGCATGAATCTCAGTTCACTTAACCTCCAGGTCTGGCAATGTCAGGGTTTTTAAAAGATAAGTTACCACCAACTTTTCAAGGGACAATGGTCCTGAATGCACCCCTGCTGAGATATGACTCCTATATACATTTCTTTTATAGCTATTGTACAATGTTGTAGCCATTGATTTGGGTTTTTGCAACATTGCAAAGAGAAGTGCAACATGAAATTTTATCTCACAGAAGCTAAGATGATGCCTGCATGCGTGTGTCAATCAATGTTTTCTCACATAACATTTAAAACTTGTCTTTCGTGTTTAGTTTTTGAATGCAGAGGATCATTCTATCTGTCAGTGTGTTCAGGATTTTGCTGACTCAGTGGGAGGGAGGGGCTCTCAGTGTACTTTATAAGGCCATTAAGAAAATGCTCCCTGGAACACCGGCTGAATAAGCCCCGTGGCTTTGACTTCCACTAATCATCTTAGGTAAAGCATGGCTCCCAATGTGCCTGCATGGGAACACTTGTACTCGGTCACAGCAAATGCATGTTGGTTATCATAACCATAATCTCTCTCATCATCATCATCATGCAATACTCAGAAATAAGTAAGCCTATTATGTTGTCACTGCAACCGAACATATCATCTGGAGGTAATGTAAGGCAATGCAAAGATAGTGCAGAAAGTAAAGAGTTTAAAATGAAGTCTGTTTATCTTCATCATTTGAATCCCTGCAAGAGACTAGGTTGCAAATACCCCTCTGCAAGGCAGATAAGACACATATAATGCATGCAAGACTATGGTTAGAAAATGCATTTGCATGAAATAACATTTGTATTAAACTGCATTATTGAAGACAAGAATGTGGGCAGGTGTAAACTAAGGAGACATGCATTGCATGGCTGCTCAAACAGCTACGTTTTCCCTCTATTTTAAGCTTTTGAAATATTTGCTAAATGCTGCTTTAAGATGTTTTATGTTTATGTTTTTTTAATATCAGCATCAAATGTTACAACCTCGAACATGATACATTCTTTCTACCAGAAATATCCAAGTAAAGTAAGTGATGCTGTTAATAACAAGTAATAGCAGAAAAAACGAAACAATAAGTAGATGTAGCTATATATAAAATATATATATTCTAATGTATTTTATGGGCAGTAATGTAGCTAGTATGTACCAAAACAAACCGACTTCACTGTTTAATAATACAATTTCTTAATATTCCTGAGATATTCAGAAAGTATTATAAAGCACGGCAAATTGACTACACTGCCACTCAGAACTTCTAGTACTTATTTTCATAATATAACTATGTTTTCATGAATTAATTAGTCAAAAAACCGCTAACTTCTGTGTAAATCTTTTCATACTAATCGCCGTCCAGGTGCCGGGTTCTTGTTGCCAGGACAACGCGGATTCCCATTGGCCGCCGCCGCCCCACGTGACGAGCAGTCTTGACGTCACGGTGAGAGGCTGCGGGACTAAGCAGAGGCTGTGCAGCGGCTCAAGAAACAGACTGGTAGAGTTTGGACTGAGAGCAGCCGGGAAACTCCAGCTCCTGTGTGGCTCCTGCAACCTGTTGCTCCGCGTTGTTGTCTCTGAAAACTTTTACCGTCCGCACCGGTGACGCGAGGTAATGGACTATTAGAGACACTTATTAACAGGACCTCCACAGCAACTTAAAAGCGAGGTAAGTTGTCGCTAATATTGTGTCCGTCCCTCCCTCGCAGTTTGTCCGCTTCCTGTTACTTTTGTTTTGTTTCCAGCTCAGGTGAGATGGCTTTACAGGTTGAAGCAGATACCTTACAGCTAGAAACTCTTACTGACACTCTTATTCGTCTATGTAACATAACAAGTATAACAGTAGTTCCTCATTTTCTATAACTTT
This sequence comes from Enoplosus armatus, assembly GCF_043641665.1. Classification (NCBI taxonomy): domain Eukaryota; kingdom Metazoa; phylum Chordata; class Actinopteri; order Centrarchiformes; family Enoplosidae; genus Enoplosus; species Enoplosus armatus. The sequence continues at coordinate 12,291,270 of NC_092195.1, forward strand.
GCAGTGCAGCAGCGTTACAAGATGCTAGCAGCGGATAAAGCTTTACCTAGATTTCTAATCGGATGACGCTTCTTCTTCTTCTGTCCTAAATGAACTCTCAGAGGAGCTTGATGTCTTTACACACTTCATATTTAATTGTAGCGTGAGTGAGGACAGGAAGTGAAAAAGGAGTCCTGCCACCACACAAGGCTGAGTGAGGCAGGGTATCTCATTTCAGCAAACACACATCAGTCAGTCAGTGGATTAAAGCAAGGAGAGAGGAGGTAGCGTTATTGGACTGGTGGTGCAAGTTTGTTTTACTGTGAGTGAATGTCTTCGGTGGAGATTGTGATTATCTAGTCAGTGTAGTAGCAGTGAGATGTGTTTTCACTGTAATGAGCTGACAATCTTGGGAGCTTCAGTGCATATATGATAAAACAGCATTAGATCAATGATGAAAAGATCAAATAGTTGCAGAAAATGAATCGTCAAGGATTTTGATAATAATTTGCATAATTTATCAGGCCCAAATGTAAAACATTTGCAGGTTCCAGCCTCTTAAATATGAGTATTTATAGCTTCTCCTTGCTCTCATGACAGTTATTTATCAGTTAATGTCATTTTTTAAAATATAATATCAGGAAAAAAAGGTCCATTGCAATTTCCCTGAGTCCAAGGTGAGGTCTTCGAATGGCTTGTGCAACAACAACAGGACACATTTAAGGAGATATTTTACGTTTCAAACATGTTTTGAACTAGAACATGAAATAGGAATTTATTTCACTGTTTAGAAAACGGAGGAAAAAATGTCCATCGCAATTTCTGAGTCCAAGGTGAGATCTACAAACTGCTTGATGTATCCGACCACAGTCCCAAATCCAAAGATATTCAATTTCCATACAGTATAAACCAAATAGAAAATGTAACAGGAACAATTTTGAATGTAGATAACAGATACAAGTCATTTATCAAGTAAAGACATTCATTTCTACCAGCTTCTCAAATGTGAGGGCTCATTGCTTGACTCTGTTCTACAGTATGTAGACTAAATATTTAAACAAAGAAATGATTGACAAATGAATCAGTCATGCAAATAGTCATTAGTTGCAACCATACATTAAATTGCTTTAGCAATAGGACACATTGGTTTCAGGTTTCCACCAAACAATCCAGCAGCTGCAATAGTGCAAATGTACTTTTTTTAGCTGGTGGCTTGTAATAATTGAATGCCATTTTTTGGTTTGGTTTTGATGTGGGATGTAAACAAGAACCTGTCATGGCTGAATTTCCTCTGGCGACCCCAGTGAAGTTTTTGAAAAGACATTAGCGGATCGAATGAAAGATTTTGATGACTCACACAGAGAAAACATAAAACTGACACTGACACAAAGACTCTGAAATGACATCTCATTTTTGCTATCTTTTGAAGCTCAGTGGCTTCCAAATGTTTGATATAATACCTCATCCTGCCCCTCCTCTCACCTCAGCCAGCCAACACAACATAGCAAGAAAATGTAAAGACCTGCGGAGGTGCTGACACAAGGGTGGAGTTGAGATAATAGCCCCCTTGGTGTCAAAAGCATCCCTCCAAACATTTCAAGATGTTGAACTCTGACAAATGTACTCTAAATTTGAACAGATGTTCTATTTTCATCTGCGTGGGTGTCTTGCGGGTTTGTTTTGGGCCAGACTGACCACATTTGCAGCATCCTCTGTAGTTATGCTCGTCTGGGCAGCAGTCCGTGCTCTTTTTGAATTGAATTAGACCTTTTTAGAAGTGGACGGAGGAGAGTGATTGGGAGAAAGCAAGGATGAGTGGAAGATTAAACTGAAGGAGGAAGGAGCTTCAAATACTGATATAAAGGATGAGACAGAAGGAAAGAGACTCTGGCCTGTCACACAGATAATATTTTGGATTGAAAGCCGCATTTCACACATGCTGCACAGCAGATATCACTGGCAGAGAGGGGTGGGAGTTGTTTAGTCATCGGCCAGATTGACATTTCCATCTCTGCGGCCTTTGTCTTTACAACAGGCTGTTTCAGAGAGAGGCACATTTAGATATTCAGTGCAAAGTAAACAGCACCCTCCTCGTGCAATCAGTGACAATTTGCTGCGAGTGTGTGAGTGGTGGTGTGTGCGTTTGTCCAATCCAGAGTCTGTTTTGCAGCTCAGCCTGCCTTCTTGCAGTTGTTGTCAGTGACACTTTTTTCTTTTTATCTTGTTCTCATTCGCTCCCTCATAATGGCTTCTCTGTCATGATTGTGGTTTCCTGCAACGCCTTGACGCACACGAAGCTCTCCGGCTGACAATGGGAGCTCATGTGTGCTGCATTATGATGAAGTGGCTGCCTCAGGTTTCTCAAAGGCAGGATGGATGGGACAATGAGTAGCATTTAGAGAAGCAAAGAAATGCTTTAAGACGTTATCAAGAAAAACAGTTTTTATATTTACAATATTTGAGTCGCCGTGCCAGTTGCGTTGCCAGCATTTGCCAATATTCAGATATGATTGATGTCCGTTGAAATGACAGATATAGGCAGTAATAAAGGTGAGGTAATAAACATAAACATTAGTTAGTGTCAGAGGAAGTGGGGGCTATTTTTAGTTTGTGTTCATTTTTCATCTGAAATTGTCTGAAAATGTTTGCACTCTTGTGGAGGAAGCTGCAACTAATGATTATTTTCATGATCGATCGACCTGCTGATTATTTTCTTGATTAATCGTTTAGTCCGCCGTGTCAAAATGTAAAGAAATTGTGAAAAAATGGTCACCTCATAGTCTGAGGTGAAGTCTTGAAAATACTTGTTTTGTCTGACCAACAGTCCAAAACCAAAAGATATTCAATTTACTATCATATGTGACTCAGAAAAGCAGTAAATCCTCACATTTTAGAAGCAGTAGCAGATAATGTTTGACATTTTTGCTTAAAAAATTACTGAAACAATTAATCTCATGAGACTGTTGGCATCATACAAACACACAATTACTTTGACTTTTAGTTGTTGCACAGTCTCGTCTTTACTTTAATCTCACTTTCTAAATACTTTTTCACTTAGCTGCAATTGCAAATAGCTACAACCTTCTCTTACTGATGGCACAGGATTCCTGTTTTCCTGACAGCAACAGAACAAACCTCCTGCTGAAGATGTTAGCTGTTTCCCCAGACTCTGGTACAGATTGGACCAATCGTAGACCAGCTCTGACCTTACACTAAATAACACAGCAGATAGAGTTGCAGTCAGATATTCAAGGAGCTACTAAAGCACGCTACACTGAGCTGCACTCGTCACGATACTAGTAACGTGAGCAGGGGCTGCTCCTAAAGCTATGCCGTGCTGCAGCAGCGTTCGATGGTTTGAAATGTGCTGCTGATCAGGTTTGTAACCAGAAGACGTTTAAAGACTATTTGAAGTAGATGTGTGTGGTGTGTCGAGAAGTGTTGATGAGAGCTGCAGGTAAGAAATTTAAACCAACAAGCCGTCACCTTTAAATTCATACATGCCAGACTTATGAGACATTTTAACCATTTTCTTTTCTCATTTTATTAATTTGTTGTTAGTTTTTACATCGCTGTTTTTATAACACATAATGTACAAGCTTTCTGTTCTCAGCTACCTACAACACTAGAGGCTAGTTTCAGTTGGTTTGAGTAGTAACCTCTCCCTACTTGCTCACATGCAGATGATGGTGAGTCTTTGATATGCTGCAGGATCTCACTAGTTTTGTAGAAAGTTTGCTACCATTTCAGTTTGTGTCACTGTACTTACCTGCACTTTAATGACACGGATGTTGATCTTTTGAATAGAGTTAAAGTTAAAGGTCACATTTGGGCATACAAGGCTCTGTGCTCTATGCATCTAGTTTGCGGTAACATTGGAGGCCTGCCATCTACTTTGATTCGCTTAAATAGCAGAGAAGAAAGAGAGTGATTGTGGTGTTGTTATCCTCAAAATCATGTGTCTGTGTGTGGTATAACCTGAAATCAAAAAATCACATTCAACTTTGACTTGAGCTGCAGCCTCTCGGGTTGTTTCAGGTCGTCCTGAATCTGTCTGATCAGAGATGAGCAAGGTTGTCGTTTTTACTATCTTATCACAGCTGAGATGAAATATAATTATCTAATTTTCACCTGTGCGTGATATCAGATTGCAGATCTTGCAGGTCTAATAATTGCTCGCCTGTTAGGTCGAGAATGACTGCCCTCGGCTCTGCAGCCTGGTCACAGACGGATCATGTTGCGTTATGAATGTATCATTCATAAACTCACTATCTGAGATCGGGTCTCTTTCAGTCACTCTGGATTTCTGTCTGTTCTTGGATTATCTTTTGGACTCTTGCGTTAAGATTTACCTGCAGGATATAAATGGAGACTTCTGCCGGTTACATAAGTGGGAAACAAGATGTTCTAGGATGAATGCCGCGCGGAGGACCTTTTGATTCAAGCAGCAAGAATCAGTCAACCCATTTTTAAAGTGCAAAAATATTGGCTACACAGTCGTGTGGGATTTTGTCTTCTTCATTTGTTTCATGTCTGTAGTAAAGTCTTAAAAACAAGGCTGGCTATCAAACCAGTGAGAGTGAAATGTGTCTGTAACATTGAATATCAAGTCAATGTTATGTTATCAAGTGAATATCAAGTAACATTGAATGTCAAGTACTGAGAGTTTGCATCAAATACTTCTTAAGCTTGTTTACTTACAACCAACAGTATTTTCATTATCAATTAATCTGCAGATTATTTTCTTGGTTAATTCATTAATTATTAAATCCATAAAATGTCATCACAATTTCCCAGAGTCTAACTTGATTTATTCACATTACTTGATTTGTGCGACCAACAGTCCAAAGACCAAATGTATTCATTTTATCATAGAAGATTAAGAAAACAAGAAAATATTTACGTTTTTTGAAGTTGGAACCAGTGAATTCTTTGGCCATTTCATGAAAAAATGACTTCAACGATTAAAAAATGAACATAGTTTCCAAATAAATTTTCTGTCAGCCAACTTATACATTTATTGACTCATAGTTTCAGCTCTATTGCAACAATTCTTCCAACAAATATATTTTATTGATTCCTTGAACAGTTTGGCATGTTGTTAATCAATAAAGTATTGTTCCAGTATCAAAGCTCAGGCACCTGTATTAAAAATGTTCAAATGTTACCTAGCCTCCAATGTTTGCTCTAATGCTTTTGTCTTTGATTAGAAACCATTCATATTTAACAAATATTAGAGGAAAAAGAAGAAGAATTACTCTCAATACAGGACCCATACACATGCTGTTAGGGAGCGAGGTTAGAGCCATTTATATTTCATATGTTGCTCTCAGTAGTTGTTGGATAAGAAGATATTTGCCCCTCGAAGCTTCTCTCTGCTTTGATTCTCTCGTCGATATTGTTGATCTTTAGTTAAATACCAGCATGATGCAGCACGGCTTGTTGCTTGTTGTTGTTTTAGGAGTTAAATATGTCACAAAGCCCAGCAGGTTGATCTTGTATGTACCGTCTGTGTTATTAGAAACTGAAAGTGACAGCCTGTCCTCTGCTGGCTAATACCTGTACAAGCTAAGGTCACCGACTCTATCTCAGGCCTGTTCTTCTCTCAGACACGCTCAGAAGGTTAAACCAGTGGCTGCTCTTCACTCGCTCGTCCTGATCTTAGACGTGGCCGAGGTAGAAACTTGTCTCAACCATGTGACCTGTCCACTTGTCAAAGCCTCGGTTATGTAACAGGGCCATCAAAGGCCTGCCAGCAGGTAAGAGTCTTAACGGTTAATTGTAGGCAGTGATCTCTTAGAGCCAGAAATAGCTGAGTTCTTAGGGTGACTAGTTGAAGGGATGTTCAGTGGAGGTCTTAGATCTCCTCCCGTCATTCCTGCTTTTAAAGTACACAGAAACCTTAAGCCAGAGAGAGAGGGGTGGGGTGTAGTGTTGTTACATTACATTCATTTGGCACACACAAAACAACTTGCATTTGTATCCATACATACTGTACACATGGAGCAATTTGAATAAAAATGTCTTTATTACACACTATAATGTAGTGTAATGTGAGCAGATATAAGTGTTTATTAATATATTTGTTAACGATAACTCCTCTGATGGTCACCAATAACTGAATGCTGGTGTATAAGCAGGTCATAAATTATGATATAGTACAGTACAGTTGTAATAATATACAATATGACTGTACATTAATAAATACTTATATCTGCTCACAACTACATTTATAGTGTGTTATATACTATAGTTCTTGTATATGCTGAATAGAGGATGTAAAATGTTACCAAGGGAAATATGGGACAGGAAGGCATTTACTTGATAGGCCTCCAGTTATTGAAAAGAGTTGACAACAATGAACATTTATCTCACCTGCGCGTGTGGACTGGGAGGAAACGAAAACCCACAGGGAGTAAAACATGCAAACTACACCCAGCCATGTAGTTTACAAACAATCAAAACATTTTTTAAATAAGTAAAATACTTGCTGGCTTGTAATAGTTACAGAGTAACCAGCATGATTCATTTTCTGTCAATCAACTAATAGATTAGTTAGTAATTGTTTCAGTTTTGTACCAATAGTCTCACACTATTATGAGTTAAAAACGTACCATAATTCACAGTAACTAAATAACAAGTTTTAGTTACTAATACAGTTATTTAATGTAGATTTGTGCTTGTTTTCTGTATGTAAAGTGTCCTGGGGTTATGTGAAAGGTGCTTACATGTATTAAATATGTTTTATGTCATTATTATTGTTAATATGGAGTTTAAAATGGCACTGAAACGTAGTAATAGTAGATTACTCGATAAGTCAATAGATTGATGATTATTAATCATTCAATTAAGTAATTTATCAAGCGCCAAACTAGTTCTTTCTAGCTTCTAAAATGAGATCATTTGCTTCTTTTCTCTGTTTTAAGTCTTTGTAAATTTAATATCTTTAGATTTTAGAGTGTCAAAAAAACTAGTCATTTGAGGGTGTGCTCTGGGAACTTGTGATTCACTATGTTCTGACATTTTTTAGACTAAACAATCAATTAAACAGATAAAATCATCATCAGATCGATGAAAATAATCTCTATTATACATAAACACATGTCCAACTTCTGAGTAAATCTATCCTGTAACTCCTGTCATGTTGTTGTGGTTGTTAAGCCAGTAAGAACAACACTAATTAACCTTCCCTCCCTCATTTAGAGTAAATGGGGAGAGAAACATTTTAGCGGCTCTGTTCCTCCACATTAATGTGTAAAAAGGAGCCTGTATGTTTACGACCGCAGCTAAAAGCAAACAATTAAGCAAGCCGTCAGCCTGCACAGAAAGTGTAATTAAATGCTCTTTGTGAATCAAAGGCGCTATGTAAAGTAATATGTATTTTTTTATTTTTGCCCACTCGCTGCCAAAAACAACAGTGATTGTACGTTCAGTCGTCATGACAACGCTGCCTCAATAATCATGGAAGCGCTCCACAATCCGCAATTAAAATGCAGATTGCACAGTATGTGGCTGTCCCGGTCACCGCATCAGACAAAGAAGGAGTTTATGAATTAAATGAATGGGGGCAGTCAGGATGACATCGACTGGTTGATTAGCTGAATGACAGAGTCTACTCTCTGAGAGTGTGTGTGTGTGTGTGTGTGTGTGTGTGTGTGTGTGTGTGTGTGTGTGTGTGTGTGTGTGTGTGTGTGTGTGTGTGTAGTTACACATCAAACATGATTTGTTTATGGAAGTGAGGAAAGTTTCTGACTTTGATAATGCACACACAGGAAGTGGAAAAAACGATGGTTATGTTGTTTGGTACACTTAGATCCTATGATAATAAGTCAGTAAAGCAAGGTCTGCTGCAGAAGAGTTGTGCAACGTGTTTTAAAGGCCAACTGAAATTAAACAGCATTTTTTTTTGTCTGTTACAGCACACATATCTGCTCTGTAAACCGCTTGTGCTGGGTTGAGGAAAAAAAAAAGAAACCTAAAGGGAGAAATTTCTATTTCATATTTTTTGGTTTCATGTTGGCACCTGCTAGTTTTGCATTCATTCGATGGAATACCGTTCTCGTATCCGTCTATGTAGATGGACACCTTATTGTGATAATAAAGCAGTAACGTCATCAGAAGCAGCAGACGTTGCTACACATGTTAAGGATCCTCCTGATTAGTCCTTTGCTCAGGCTGTAGGAAAAGCACAGGTGTAACTAATAACTTAATAATGACGCAGTCCATTTAGGTGTTTCAGGGCGAGGGTCCTGGTATTGTGCATGCTGCCTCACTGGACGGCTTACTGGAACACTTAAATGGAACCAAGCCATAATTAATATTACTTGTTAAACCTGTGCTTTCTGGCGATGATGAATCAAAATGTCTGCTGTCAAAATGACCTATTAAGCACAGTCTGAGTGTTTGTGTGGGCCTTCAAATGCAGATGTTGGGAATATTTTAATGGTAAATTTACTTGGGCTGCAGTTGATGATTTATTAATCTGTCAATCAGTTTCCTCAAATTAATCATTTGGTCTGTAAAATATCAGAAAACGGTGAAAAGTGCACATCACAATATCTTAGAGCACAAGGTGACGTCATTAAATGTCTCAAACCCAAGATTGTTTCGTTTACTATAATGAAAGACGAAGAAAAGCAGCAAATTCTCACATTTGAGAACCTGGAACTGGTAATTTTTCTTGTAAGATGACTTAAGTGATTAATTGGTTATCAAATTGATATAATTTACCATTGCTGCTCTAAAATGTACACAAAGTGCCCCTGCATCCGTTTATTATATGACTGCAATAACGTATTATTATCTGATACCTCAATGTTGTATTGTAAACAGTCTTCGTGTTGCTCCTCTCAGTCTAGACTGTTTCGTTCTGTCTAATCCAAAAGCAGACACACTTCCAATCTGTACATCAGCGTTTCAGATCGGACCCCCGCTGTGTAGCTGCTGCTGTGTTTTGTTCCAGGAGTGATGAGTGTGTTAATCTCCTTTTCACGCTGCTCCAGCATTCACGTTGGCATTGAAGTGGACTGTAGGTAACAGCAGGGAATCATTAGAGGTGGCTGCCACATTGCTACAGCCCATTGTTTACTCTGAGTTAATTAAAGGATTATATTTGTTTATGGAACATGTGAGTGTGAAATAAGGGGGGACAAAGGCCCTGTCTACACCTGGTATTAACATGCATCGTGGGTGATAGGTCAGGTGTTAACAGGGCCAAAGGCCGTGTCCTTGCATAAGCAGTTAACAAAACTAATGAAAATGCGCCCTATTTAATCACTTCCTCACAAATCAAACTATCCACACTGTTCCACTTAAAATGCCCAAATTGCTAAATTAATTGGTATATAATAGTCTTGTTTCCAACATAATTGTTGCATGTTATTTTCCTGTTGAGTTTGCCACTATAGCAGCACTTTCCATTAACGCTAAGTTCATTGGTATTGGCAAGAAGAGCATATTCCCACTGAAGCACCCACTTTCCAGGGAGGTGCCCGTGATGGCAGCTCCTTTTCAACCAGTCTTGATTGATTAATGGTTCAACTGACAAATGTGATCTTAAAAAGCCTACATTTGCTTATAGTGATATTGGTCAGACAGCCAAACTACAACATTGACTGGAAACACAGATTTGACAGATCATTACTTCCCTTCCTGAACATGCTACCTGTACAGTAATTTGCTTTGGCCTGACCTGGCGTAGCTGATTTCATCTGTCATTAAGCTTAGAATAGCTTCCCTCTTGTCTTTAACCTGCAGAGCTCAGCAGCAGCTAGTGGTCTGACTGGTGAAAGTGCTTAGCACATTACCTGCCAGGTTAGATGATGAACCACATCCTCTGTTGAGTGTTAAGGCACCCTGTTCACTTTCTGCAACAACTCATTCACTACAAAGGAGTGTGGTTTGTGCCAGACGCACCAAGTTGGATCAGCTTGGTAGCTAGTACGCATGTTGGCTCACTCAGCTGTGTTTTCATTATACGCTTGGGAAGCATAAAACAAATTTGACAAGGGGTTTACTACTATACAGTCTGTCTTTTTCTGCAGGTTTTATTTCAAAAACCTCATCAAAACCCACTATTAATACAGAGGATGTGTGTGTCGAGGCATCAGCGTCGTGGTTCCTGCAGGAAATGGAAGGTGCATCTGCAGTGATGCACACACAGACATATTGGCATGCGTCGGGGTTATCAACAGTGTGTGTGCTACACTGTAAATGTAGGTGTAGTTGTGCATCTGTGGTGGTTGTGCACCGTGAAAACATTTGGGGGTCTCGTGTTGCAGGTGCATAGGAGACTGAACTTGGCAGTGCATGTGCACAAAACTCAACTTTATCTCCCTGCTTTTCTTTTTATCTGATGTACTGTCATTGCTTTTGTGATAACGTGTCTTTGCATTTTTGTCATGAAACAGCAACAACCTAATTGAAAAAGATAAATGCAGTTAGATAAAAATAATCTTGAAGTTGAACTGGCAACTAAAGTATCTCCTTAAAAAAATAAAATGAAAGCAAAAACTACAAATTGAATAACTGACAGTGAAGCTAATATAAAGAAATTATGTAAAGAACATGCATAAATAAAAAAATATAATCTGCAGTTTGTATTGAATAGTGTAGGTGCTTTTACATGTTTTACAGTTTTCCTTTTTAGAAGTCTTGGGTTAATAGTTTCAAATCAAATTTCAATAACGGCTCTTTGTGAAAACAACACTGTTGTTAACAGCTCGTGCACATAATGTTAGGGCCCTACCGGGTTTCCCACATTTCCCACAGTTATTTAGCAGAGGGGGTTTACTCTCTCCTCTCTCATCAGTCTTGTTTTTAAGCTGCTAAAGAGGCAGATATTTACATCAGGGGCTGGTAGAGAGCTAAAACAGAGCTTAAAGGAGAGTGAACAATAGATGATAATATGTTAGTGTCGTGTCCACGACTTGTTCCGCTGCCCCCAAGTGGACAAAAAGTCCATTATTGCAGTGTAAACTGTATTTTCGGTGTCTTCAGGTGGATTTATTATTTTATATTTAAAGAAGAGCAGCAAACAGCTAAAACTGCTACCTTTTCCAAAAGTTAATGCACTTTCACACATTAAAAAGCTGAATTAAGACAGTATGTTTTTATCCTTTTTACATCACAGTCCTTCCTCACAGTCTTCCCTCCTCCCTCTTGTATCAAAAATGCTCAAGGACATTTCAGATTATTTCTAACAACCTTTTTCTGTCTCTCTCTCTCTCTCTTTCCTCCTCACTGTCAGCAGTCTAATTCTCTGCTGCCCTCACATCACCCACAGCCTCAACAGAAGCAGCGACCATGGGTAAACAGAACAGCAAGCTCCGTCCCGACGTCATGCAGGACCTGATGGAGAACACGGACTTCACCGAGCACGAGATCACCGAGTGGTACAAGGGCTTCTTGCGGGACTGCCCCAGCGGTGCGCTCTCCATGGAGGAGTTCAAGAAGATCTACGCCAACTTCTTCCCTTACGGAGACGCCTCCAAGTTCGCCGAGCACGTCTTCCGCACGTTTGACGCCAACGGAGATGGGACTATAGACTTCAGGGAGTTCATCATCGCCTTGAGTGTGACCTCTCGTGGCCGACTGGACCAGAAGCTGAAGTGGGCATTCAGCATGTACGACCTGGACGGGAACGGATACATTAGCAAGGCAGAGATGCTGGAGATTGTATCGGTGGGTTTACTGTTGTGCTCTCTTTTGGTTCCTCCTATCTTTATTTCCTTCTATCCTTCGTTCTCTCGGCTGTTCAGACTTTCTGCTTCTCTAGCTTTATATAGCCCTCAGTCTTTCAGCAGCCATTGCATGCCATCATGGTAACGCCATGTTCCCTGGTCCTAAAACTATTCCTGCAGTGAAGCAACATTTTGCTCAGCCATCCACACCAGCTGCTACATCATATATCCTTCTGCTTCTGTGTTCTGCACCATTTGACTGCCCACAGCAGGAAGACCAGCCGCTGTGTAATTTTAGAAACCAGCAGTTCCTCTCAGGCCCTCAGACGTCTCTAAATAAGACTTGGCTGTGGTGTATTTCTAGAAGGGAGCGGCCCTCCTCAGATCCTCATATTGACTCAGCACTGCATCCAGCAACTGTGCAGTTCTGGGAAGAGCAGCCCCCCCCCCATCGTTTCCTCAGTAGCTTCAGTGTTACTTTACAACAAACACTCTCACACAGGCTCCTCGTCCTATTGGATAAATGGTTCAGACGTCTGTCAGAGCTACACACACACACACACACCGGCAATCCTTTACACGTTGTAACATCACACATCATCGTGCTAAATTGAACAGAGTGCCAAAGAATGTGTAATCCCATTCTCCACGACAGTGTTCCTTATTTATAGTGTGTGGCTGTGTGAAGTGAGCGGTGTGTTTATGTGTAGGAATGCCTTGATACATTTGCAAAACATCACTCCATTATAGGGCTACATCTAATGATTATTTTCACTATCCATTCATCTAGTAATTTTTTTTTCATTGTCGATAAAAATGTCCAAAAGAAGCAGGGACGCTGGAGGTCGGTCAGAATTGGGGGCCAGTCTATATAATGATGTCTTAGATTGACATTCATTGTTTTTGCATTACTTTTCAATGGCCAGGATGATTTATATCTAATAGTTATTAACATTTTACACCAATTTTAGAGTGTTTTCTGAACACTGAAGTCGAGCATGAAAACCTGCTTCCCTATTACTGCCTACTGTTACTTGATAAATTGATTAGCGGATCAAATGAAATTGTATTTATTATAATTCTACCGTGAATGCCAAACATTTGCATTATCATGCTGCTTATTTCTTATCATTATATGTAATTAAATACTTTGTGGCTTCTGGTTAGACTTCATTCAATTTATAGTTTAAGTGACTGATCAACTAGTTAAAACAAATCAATACACTAACTAACTAATTGATAACAAACATTGCTGCTCTGTTTGCACATGAGACAAAATTAATATTTCACACTTTCAAAGGTTAAAGTGTCAAATAGAAAGACTGTAGGAATGAAAACAGAATGAAGACATGAAGTTGGCAGCAATATTAATAAACACTAACGGCTTCTGCTTTAAATATCTCAGAAAACCTAAACAGTGAGGCAAACACATTCACTCGTCTTGATTTTTCATCTATTTAATCTTTTTTGACATGACCACTTCCTGTTGGCCCCAGAGCCAAGCATAAATGAAAGTCATCCTTTATCTCTCTTCCTCCCAGAAGAGATAAGTTGATTGATGGGTCGTATATATATTTCACTGAGATGTTGTTCCAGCTGATGCAACTTTGCTTGATAAAACCTTCTGGCCGGAATAACTGATATGAAATGTGATCGGACTGTAAACTTTTGTGTGGTTGTCTTTATCATTGGTGTCATATGTGGCTCAGTGAAACTGTAAAGGTTTTTTGACCAGAGAATATCTATTTTCATGTTATTTAAGTGACTTAACTCAAAACACTTGTTTATACCGATAAAGTCAGAATCATAAAAGCTTTAATTTGCCAGTTCTAGTAAGAGTCCATACTAATTTGTCTGTTTATGATTTCTGTCTTCAGGCTATATACAAGATGGTTTCCTCTGTGATGAAGATGCCTGAGGATGAGTCCACACCTGAGAAACGCACAGACAAGATCTTCAGGCAGATGGACACAAATCGAGATGGTAAGCCCTCCTCAGTTGAAAAAGCACCTTCTTTAAAGTCTATAACTGAATGTAATTTAAACATTTTACTTTGGAAATCTACTCTATGAACACAGTGACCCATCAGATATTATTGTTATTATAACTGTCACATTTTCATTTGATCTATTTTTGATCAGCTTAGATCTGCTGCAACGAGTAAACAAGACAATTAACCAATGAGCTCTAATCTGTCTCTCTCTGTCTCTCTCAGGTAAACTGTCCCTTGAGGAGTTTGTCGAGGGGGCGAAGAGCGATCCCTCCATCGTCCGGCTGCTTCAGTGCGATCCCAGCAGTGCTGGACAGTAGAAAACTGGACTTTTCCCATCGCAGTTTGATTAATTTTATCACATTTTCAAAATCTCTCCCAGCTGACCCACCTGAGATTATTGACATTTGATCACTTGAGCTGTAGAGGCACATGCACACACACACACACATACATAGCCAACATGCAACTGTACATACCACAAATACCAAAGCCTGATGCATATATAATCTTTCAGACGCCCACACGCACATACTATACATGTGCCTCTACGCCTGGTCAAAAGCTGCAGACAACACGGGTCTCATGCACGGTACAAATATAACCCCAAGGACTGAAATCCCATCAAAGACTTGTTAAACACTGAATCAAAGCTGTGCTATCTCTGTCTGAGAGGACGGCCAGCGAGGATAATCCTACAGATTCGTGAGGTACATTGAGCCGAATCCAAGTTTCTTTTATTCTTTTATTTGTTCTTTTATTTAATTTTTTATTTAAAAGGAATCATGCTCATTTTGTTCTCTTTAACTGACTCTTGGTTGTTGTGTGATGACGGACAGATCTTTACAAAGTATTGCAGTCTAGCTTCATGTTAACACTGGATGAAATGAAGTGTGTGAGTCTGGGACTACACGTGTTCGCAGCTTTACTGTACGGCTTATGTAGACGGAAGATCTGGGAAATGTAGGTTTTAACCTTAGAAGAATTTTTAGAAAGGATGAAAGATGAGGTTTTTTTAAATGTATATTTTGGAGGAATGTTACATCAAACCAAAACTGACTGAGATTTGTAAATGAAGGGGAATATTTTGACTACAGATTACAACCATCTGTTCTTTTGAAAGTGACTTTTTATGCCAAGTTCTGTGTCCACACACACACACACACACACACACACACACACACACACACACACACACACACACACACACACACGAGTCTACACACACACATACTTCACATTAATTTTACTGATGAATACATGAACTTGACATATGCATATAAACCGAGCTGTGATTCTCTTTCTTCAACTATTGTTCAACGAGTGTATTAACAAACAAAAAAAAGAAAGGTAGACGTTATATGAATATATAGTATGTACTTATATATTCTTTTACTCTGTGATAACATTGTGGAGATTTGCTGCAATGGATGAAATTCACTTTAAAACTTTTTGACATATAAATTATTGGAATGTGATGATAAAAAATTTTTTTCTTTTACTTGACGAATATGATATGAAAAAGTTGTACAGTATATTCACTCATATTTATGCTAGAAAGGATAAAAAGGAGAGGACCACACATATTGCTATGCAGTCAGCTTTGCATATCCACTGCTACATTGAGTGAGAAAACGGCTACAGATCTCAGTTTGACCCCCCCACTCATATTTCCCAGGAATCCAGTAAACATTGGCAGTTTTTCCTGAACTGTATGTAAACAGTCTCCAAATGGTGTACGCGTCATTAAAGTGCAACAGTAACATCCGCAAATCTCAAGTTTTTCTGCAAATGTGACTTTACATCTCTTCAGATACAACTGTGATTGAAAGACGGCTTTAGTGCTACTGTGACTATGGAGATTACAGATTTTTATGACTTTGACACACAGTAACAGAACAAAGCACTGACGTTTGTAGCGAATAATGGAAGCATCCACCAAACCTCACTGTGTTTTTGCAGGATTTAGTGATAGCTCTTTACTGCTTCCAATTTGCTTTATTTACACCTGCCTGTCCCTGCTGGTCTGAAAACACCATGAGATACAGTACTCTTCACAGGCGGATGAATGATGACTTTGGGGATAAAAAGAAAATCTGATAAATTCTCTGGGCTTCTGCACATTTCAAGTAGGTGATCATCAGGTTCTTCAGGCCCACATTTCACTTCAGTAGCATCTTGTGGTCAAGTGCCAAATATAGATGAATGAAATAAAAGAAAAAAACAGTATTGTATCCATTTATACTGTACAGTTGTTACCTGTCGAACAAAGAAACTTTGTCACTGTATCATTTTGTAGATTTTGTATTGTTAACTTGCATTATGTGTTCTGTGTAGGATGTCCATTTTGTTATTCAAATAAACACAAAATGGGATAATGGCTGAGTGTCTTTTTTCTATACATCATAGATAACCCACATAACTAATGGGTTTGTAGCAAAATCTCATAATGAAGAAAAAACAGGTAAACAAGTTTGGCTCAAAGATAGCTAAGTTAGCCTAGCTTAGCAGAGTACCGCAGTAACTGCTGTCTCAGCTTTTGATAAGTGGACTTCATTTGATCTGGTGCAGTTAAGTTGCCTTTAAATGCACAAAATGAAGGCATTATAATCTTTATATGAAAACGTTTACACTTTCTCCATCTTCTGTGTTTCTGTAGTTACTGCTCTTGCCTTTGTAGGCCAGTATACCTGCTTAACATCAGTATGTTAGCATGTAAGTTCTTATGCTATCATGGCTGTAGACTCTTAGTCTTGTTTTACCAAAAATTACAGTTGGATGTTTATATCTTTATTAATTTTTCAACACAAAAACATAAACTACACAACAAAAATGCAGTTTGTCACCCTAAGTTGTTTACAATATTTATCATCTCATGTAAGGTCCTACAAATAAACAGGCTATTTGTTGACATGTAAATAGGACAACTTGGCTCGAAAAATAGAGATAAGCCATTTAAAAAGTCCTTGAGTACTCTTTAAAGAGGGTGACTTTGAAAAAAAGTCACTGAAATGTGAAGTACTTGAAATTCTTGGATACATTTCTAAATAAATAATAACACAACTAACAAAACCATAGCCTTGCATGCAAAGAAGCTGCTAAGTTACTTAAGACCGACTAATTCAAGCTGCGGCTACATACAGTGCATCAGGTATTTCATGAGGCTACTCCTGATGTGTTATTTGGCAAAACCAACAAACACAAGACTGTACAGAATGAGAATAAAAGTACAAATTCTTTTATACAATAAAAATATTCAGCAAAAGTGGAAGACATGGATCTGTACTCCATGGTTTCACCTCACAACATAGAGGATGAGTACACAGAGGAAGCAAATATAACCAGTTCATAAGGACTTCTATAATGTCCTCTTTTTATTTGTGTCCTCCTCCTGCACAGAAAACTTGCTTCATAGTGTAACAGTGTCAGAGAGGGATCAGGTGTGTCGTCGTTGACCTCAGAGCGTCGGAGCAAACGCCACCAATGGACTGTCTCTAATACAGTCAGTCAGCTTATCAGCTAATAGATAGCAGCCTCGTAGATTTCAGCCAACCAGCAGTCACAGCGACTCTCTCGTCTCTACCTGCAGTCCTTCGGGTCGGCTGACGAGCTGTCAGATCTCTGTCAGCGTGATCTTGTAGGCGTCTCCGTAGCTCTCCATGTTGAGGATGAAGGTGTCTTCGTTGGAGTAATGCTCGATGATGTTATCGTCCATGTTCACCAGGATCCTGACACAAGAGACACTTCAAGTTTCATTTTCATCCGCATTAACACGAGGCTCCAAATAGGTCTAAAAACTGCAGTCTGCTTCCTCACTCACCCTTTTTTACTTTTCTTGTACACTTTGGCTATCCTCTCTGTGGGCACGCCGTACTTCTCTGATATCTACGAATGACAAATGAAAGCAGTGTGTAAACAGGTGCTCTGCTGCCTTTTCCATCACTCTCACAGGTAATCAGAAAGGCATCACTCACAGAATCCATCAGGCCTGTGAGCGTGGGAGACTTCAGCATCAGGGCGTCAAACACCTCGTCCGTCTCCTTTCTGACGTACAACAGCACTGCAGCGAGAGGAGGAAGAATAAAGCTTCAGCTGTATTGCAGTATTAGTTTATATCATTTATTTACAGAATACTTTATGCCATCACAATTTACCTGAGTACAAAGTGATGTCTTAGAATTTGTACTGTATAATCCTCCCTCCCAATACATTTACACTAGAGTTGTCAATTAATTAACAGATCTGCAAAAAAAAAGCATCTCAAATGTGAGGATTTGCTGCTTTCCGTTTGTTTTAGATCATTGTAAATTAAGTTTGTTTTTGTTTTTTGACTGTTGGTCAGAAAATAAAACTGCCAATTTTAATTACATCACCTTGTGGGCGTGGGCAACTGTAATCTGCGTTCTTCACTACTTGTTTTATATTTTATCACTAAACAATGAATCAATTAATCATACAAATAGTCTAAACTTTAATGACAGCTAGGCACCTACTAAGGAGGATTGTGTGACATGATCGAAAGCTCCAGAACAGCTACTAGCGAACAGCGCCACTGTTTTGTTACTACTTCTTCCACGAACGAACTTTTAATCTGACATTTTGAGCCAAAATGACCTAAAACAACCTTAAAGTGCTCAGACAAAATCTACAATTCCAGGACAACTTGGCAAAGCCACAGAAGATGGTGTGATTCAATCAAATGCTCCACAACAGATATTAAATGGATCTTGAGATTGTTTTGTCAACAATCAATGGATTAGTTGATAAGGAACAGTTGCAGCTCTAATTTACAACGGTTTGAAATGGAGACAAGAAGCTAATCCTGACATCTGAGAAGCTGTGAGCAGAGAGTGTTTGCTATTTTTGCAATATAAATGACCCGATAGTCAGTCCTGAAATGGGACTCAGCAAAAGCTGATCTACAGCCTGATATTCATCCTCAAACCTGATGGATCACAACTGGACCAGAAGAGTTTGACCTGAACTGGGCAGAATTCATCACTCGTTCAGGCTTGATTTGATAAATATTGTTACAAACAACCATTTCACCTCCCTCGAATTATTAAAAAGTTTAAAGTTTAGTCTGGTTCGTGTTCCCTTATTTCAAATAAGAGAGAACGACGCGCAGAGAGGAGGAAGCAGCAATCTTGTACCTCTCTTGTGTGTCTCCTCTTTGATCTGCTTGTGAGGTGACGGACACAGATCTTCATCTGACGGCCTAAACATCCTCTTCACCAGCACACTCCTGAAAACACACAAAAACAAATGTGTTGTCATGTGCCATACACATATGCATTATGTTTGCATTTGTGGCGACATGTATATGTTTGGTTGGTATCTGTACCTGCTTTCATTTGCATGCTTTATATTTAAATGACCTGATGTTAATGGAAATGCTCATTTCCTGTTCATGAACACACTCACCCTTCTCTCTCGATCTCCTCTGTGTTGAAGGTAAAGACCTGGAAATGAAGCATTAAGTATTAATGCGAGTTTTAAGCTTCATGCACATAAAAACATTAAGTAGAATATTTAATTCATACTGATACATTTTTTCAAGTAAAAGTACAGAAATATTATCAGCTAAATGTACTTCAGTGCTCATTCTGCATAAAAATGGCCGCTGTGGCCAATATACAGTATTTATTATGTATTATATGATTAGATTGTTAATACTGATGCATTTATGTGCAAGCAGCATTTTACTGTTGGAGCTGCTCAAGGTGGAGATAGTTATGAATACTTTATATCCAGTGGTTCCCAACCTAGGGGTCAGGGCCCCTCTAAAGGGTCACAGGATGACTCTGAGGGGTTGATGATTAACGAGAGAGGAACAAAGAAAAAAAATAGTTCTGCTGCACAAATTTGTATTCACTTTTTGAACATTTCTCTAATCTTTGCTTTTTTTGTGAAATATTGGGGAGTTTGATCTACTTGGACATCAGTTATTTAAATAAAACCATCTGAGAGGTTTAATGAGGAAATCTCACTTTGGGGGAACAACTCATAGACTCATAGAAACTGCTTTTTTGTAAGAACTCACACGCCATGAAGGTTGGGAACCCTCATCGGACAAATAACTGGTAACTAATAAATGTAGCGGAGTAATAAACACACATTTCCCTCTGAAATGTAGTTAAGTAGAAAGCAGCAGAAGATGGAAATACTCAAGTGAAGCACAAGTAGCTCTAAATTGTACTTGAGTAAACCTACTTTTCCACCACTGCAGAGAGAAGGAAAACCAGAAAAATGTATTCAATGTTTTGATGTGGAGCTGACCTGCAGCCATGAGGTCCAGTTTCACCTCTCCGCAGATGAACTCAGCTGATAGCAAACCAGTTCTTAGTGAAACGTGCGTGGAGATGACCTACCTGTCCGGCCCTCTGCAGGTTGCCAAAGTGAACGTCGGGGATGAAGAGCACGGGCTGAGCCTCCAGGTCGGTCATGGTCTTGAAGTAGGTGGTGTCGGATTTCTTGGGTACGGTTATCACGCCTACGCCTCCGTCTTTCCCTGAGCACCAGAGGAAAAAGAAGATTCAGAAAAGAACAAAAAAAGAAAAAGAAACACACTGACATGCAGATTAATACCTTGTAGTCACAATTATCTACAAGCAGGAGAGGGAGATGTACTCAACATGATTTCATGTAAACAAGAGAGCGTTTTACCTCTCCAGTCCTCATATCGCTCCCTGGATCTCTAATTTTCTCTGATCTCGACTAACAAAATAAATTTTCATGAAACACAAACCTTTTGACTTCTTGCGGAACAGTTTTCTCTCCTCGTCCCTTATTTTCCTCTCCGCTCCCTGAGAAAAACAACAGACAAAAACTCACTGAACTCATCAGTTTGTGAAAATTATACCTGCCTCATTTAAACACACTTCACCCTCGACAAAATGAGTCATCACCACATAATTTCTCAAATCAAATGGGAGCCGCTCACTTGTTTGTGTGTGTGTGTGTGTGTGTGTGTGTGTGTGTGTGTGTATTATGTGCAGGCGTTATGTGCAGGGCTCACTGTGCAGGTGAGACCACTAGAGGGAGGACTGATGTCATGATTTAAGTCACTCCACCTGAACACTCAGCAGTCAGACACACTGTCTGTAGCACAGTTACAATACACACTGTCATTTTCACTTTATGGTAAAGATCTCAGCAACCCAACACATCTTGTTTAAGTTCATATTATTGTCATATGGATCCAGACAAATCCAGATAACTAAAAAAATCTGACAGCTAAAGCTTCATATAAGAGCAACTTTAACATCTCCTCTCCAGAAAATGCCATTATTGCCAAACTAATCGCCATGACGACATGAATTCATTT
Source organism: Enoplosus armatus (assembly GCF_043641665.1). Lineage (NCBI taxonomy): Eukaryota > Metazoa > Chordata > Actinopteri > Centrarchiformes > Enoplosidae > Enoplosus > Enoplosus armatus. Next base: position 12,312,247 of record NC_092195.1, read on the forward strand.
TGTTCACATGCAAATTGCAGTTTATTTATTTCACAGTGGACGAGGAGGCTGAAATATTCCTTACAATCCTCTTGTAAATAGGATAAATCAACTGAGCAGTATTCCTCCTTTAAAATGACACATTTGCACTAAAAACATCATCACAATAAACGTGAAGTGATTTCTCACCTTGTCACAGAAGACCTTGATCTGTGAGTAGGCCCTGTGCAGCGGCTTGTTGCTGCGGTTGTTGTAGCTGTACGTGTCGATCTGGATCATCAGAGGAAGACCCTTCACCCCCTTCTGAGAGGAGAAGTCTGTACTCAGACAGTTGACTGTGATGAAGATCTGCCGGGGACACAGAGGAGGGACGGGGAAGAGAGGTTTACACAATTGAACCCACAAAAACATCCACAACAACTCAAAATATTGACAAGCGCAAATAGAAACTGGCTTGGAACACAAAATTAAAAATCTGTTTGGATGTTTTTCTGGGTTATTTGTTTGTGGTTGAAGAATAAATGTCATTTGTTAAACATGAGAGGGTAGTACTCCCGCACAGAGGCGCATGCTGTCGAGTCTGTATTTCATATGACGAGTACTTTTTTTTGCCAAATTTAAAATGTCTACAGTGAGGGACATGAATTATCCAGAGCGGGAGATTGTCTCTAGAGAGATACATGTCTGTTCACCTCTGTTGCGTTTGGGCGGCGGCAGAAGTTTCAGATATCTCAAACTCCCAGTAGATAGAAATCAAAATGACATGTAACTGCATGGTTTCACAGCACTCAGGATTAGTGAGAAACTATATTTTTCTACAGTTTCCTTTACACCTTGAGAGCTACAAGTCTGACTTTCCAATATATATTTGCATTATAAATCACAGATGTGGTCTGTTTGATGCCATTATGAGCTCTGTGATTCCTTTTTTTTTTACAAACATGTACCCTGATGAAGGTATAGTGACTGAGAGCTGTACAGTGTACAGAGTCTTTTTTCACCATATTTGACTTTCATGGCCTTCTTGAACTTTAGCAGTGTGTCATGGGTTGGAGTGATCATCTCACTGACTCAGTGTTTCCCCAGCAAAGACATACATCACTTCCACAAATTACGACTCATTTAACTCAGCTGACCCGAGCCCTTTAATTGATGTCAAGAACATGTGGGAATATGATCACTGATGATGAATGAGAACACGTGTAGCTTAGCACGCTCTTCTTCCATCTGTGCACAACACTACTACTATATATACACTCTATATAATTCTCCACTTCTCCACTGTACCACAAGCTTCTTCCTCAAAATATACATGTATACAAGTACAGATCTAGTTGTCTGTGCTACAATATCTGCATGTTAATTTAAAGAAATCTTGCATCAATTGAGGTGTTTCTTCTTTGCTCTCTGAAAAACGGATATTTATCTTACAGGTCTGGACAACTTGTCAAGAAGTTGTTTTACGTTTCCTGAAGCATAAAATAGACAGTCACAAGTTTTTCAGTCTAAAAAAAACCCCATAAACTTGATCTATCTCTTTCAGGTACCTGGTTTATTATGAGACTTTGCCATCTACTTCCCCCTTTGTAGAAATTGATGAAGACATTTTGAATAATTCCTTCACTTATTATTTATATATATATTATTTTTAGACCTACAACAGGAAAAGCATGTGCAATAAACTACCTGGGCATTGCACCTGTTCATGTGCTGCAGCAGATATATTTAGGCTCAATAGTCACACAGATTAAGAGAAAGAGAGGGATAGATGTGGAGAGAGAAAGAGTCAATATTGGCCCAGAGAAGTGTGCTTGGATTTCCTCCAGCAATGTCTTTGTTCCCGGGCTTCTATTGCAATGAAAGAGCCACATAACACACACAAACACAGACTAACTCTGACACACACACACACACACACACATAGTCAGCCACATTCACACAGAAATGAGGGCAAAACAAACAACAGAGGGTGGGGACGGGGATCGGTGAGTGTTGGCCCTTGGGGGGCCTCTGGAGTTCAAACAGTGACGTGGCTCCGTTTAAGGAGTGGCCACAAAGGAGTGGGCTTCACAAAGACAGAGAAGACAAACAGAGCAAAAGTACACAACACTGCCCATCCGTTTTATGGTGGACAGTCGAAAAACATACCAATCGTACGTGAAAGGAGCTGCTTTAGCTGCCTTCAATTCTTGTGTTATACCAAAATGTTGATGATTTAATTCACCGTTTTTTAATTGAGCTCTTGAGTGTTTGTGATGTCGACAGGTTAGGCTCTTGCATCACAGTCAAAACCGGTTGATTTGTCAAGCGAGTGCGTTTGTTTGCCAACTCTTGAATCAGCACAAAAAAAACCTGTCCCGCTGCTTTTCTTTTTACATCTACAACACGCCTCCAACGAGAGTAAATATAGTAGACCGGTTTCTGGGAAAATTACAGTGACATTTATATCCTGCAAAAGGAAAAAAAAAGGCTGAAATATTTGTGTTTTGTACCTTGGCCTCTTCATTCACGTCCCAGGTGAAGGAGATGGCGTTGTAGGCGATTTCCTCGATGTTGCCGATTGTGTTGAAGCTCTCCTTGTAATCAGCTGTGAGGACAAACAGAGGGATGGTTTATTTCTGCAATCTCAACAACCTTTTAAATATAACTCCTGATATAAAAGCATGCTCAAAAGGTGTGCCTGAATTAATATTTTGAATCTATGTATAACCAAGTTTTACTTCAGTTTTCTGATATCAGCTGTTTAAAAAAACTGAAAAAAAAAACAACCAAAAATGGTCAATAAATGACACAAGCAGGTAGCTATTGTTTGTTAAGATAAGCAATCAAATGGCACGCTTCAATTTTATAAGATAATACCTTATCTGCTTAAGCAAACAAACTCTCAAAGGCTTCAAAGGCAGCAGGAGGAAACACAGGAAGCTATCTGGCTCTGAGAACCGTATTAAAAGCCAGTCATGTGAGCGCCTCAGCTGGCTATTGTTGACCTGAGTGACAACAAACTGGAGGGACTTTAAATGTAAGGCCTCCAGTACACTGGTATGCTGTGTTAAATAAAAATAATCCAGCTGTGAGTAACAAGTGACTGCGATCTGAGTTACAATCACCCCAAGAACTGCAGGTGATGATGTTCAAGTGGAAAGCAGGACTGTTTTCTCAATTGTGTCAGAAGCCATATTTAAGTAACAGCAGTGTTTGCTCACAGGGGTGTAACGCTACAGAGCTGATTTAGATCAGTGGGTTTTTAAGCTGATTTAAAGAATGAGGCTGGTGATGTTCTTTATTCTTATCATTAACAAAATATAAGTCTGTCTGCATAAGATAAGATGAGACACGGATTTGTGCTAAACATTTTTGGAGAAGCAGCTCATCCTACAACAGTCCTGCTGGTCACTTCTCAGAGCATCCCCCTCTCCTTCGGTGACCTCTGACCTTCTCCATCATCCTAACCTGCCGTTACAGCGACACTTCCTGGTTCTTTAGCAGGTGCACAAAGCAGCAGGGCAGGCAGCAACGTGCCTATCTGCCAGTATCCCCCGTTAAACAACCCCATTCAAATGATCCTTTCTGTGACGCGGCCCAGGGGCACGAGGAACCCTCCCCCCCCTCCCGACAAACCCTCCACCGCTATTCAAATCAGCTCTCTGGACGGCTTCAGGTTACAGGCTGCATCCAGTGACAGGCCGACCTGGCTCTGAGGAGTTGAGTGGAGAGGTCTGTCATTTGACCTACAGAGCTGTTTGGTGGCTCAATGCATAGTCATGCGCTCACATATATAAATGAGATTAAATTAATAATAATTTTTCCATCCCCAGATACTGGACTCATTAAGTATTTTAAGTGTGTAAAACGGTTTCTCAGCATCCTGGTTTTCTTGGAACCATGTTTGTACATGCTGAAAGAGTGTGTGCATATCTACTGTATGAACAGATAACTATCTGTGTGTACATGTGAATGTATCAGTGTGATGGAAAAACATTACACACCCCTGGGTTGAGCTGTAGATGCACACGCTATCTATCTACGGCTCATACATCCAAACAAACACAGACTCATTACACGCCAAGCAGGATGCCAAAGGGAATCATGCTGAAAAAGATGAAAAAGATAACACTTTCTCTTGACAGGATCTACTCGCAGCTCTCTCATGTCATGTCAATATTGACGTGCTATTTAGCCGCAAAACAGCCGAAATGCTTTGACTCAGGAGTGAACTTATCTTAAGTAGTTTCATATTAAAATGTGTTTTATATTTGTGTTTGCATTTCTAAGACAGCGCTTCACAACCTCTTTTTCTTGCGACCTGTTAAAGGAATAGTTTGACATTTTGGGAAATACTTACTGGCTTTCTTGCTGAGAGTTAGACAAGAAGATTGATAGCACTCTCATGTCTGTATGGTAAATATGACGCTACAGCCAGGAGGCAGTTAGCTTAGCTTAGCATAAAGACTGGAAACAAGGGGAAACAGCTAGCCGTGCTCTGTCCAACGGTAATAAAATTCGCCTACCAGCACCTCCAAAGCTCCCTAATTAACATGTTATATCCAGTTTGTTTAATCTTAACTAAAGACAATGTGTAAAAATGTCAGTTTGTGGTTATATAAGGGATTATGTGCCAGACTATTTCTTGTTAATGTGTTAATTAGTGAGCTTTAGAGGTGCTGGTAGGCCTTTGCACAGAGCCCCTGTTTCCAGTCTTTATGCTACGCTAAGCTAGCCATCTCCTGGCTGTAGCTTCCTATTTACCAGACTGAGTGGTATCAATCTTCTCATCTGACTCTCGGCAACAACGCAAATGAGCGTATTTCCCAAAATAACAAACTAACAATGTAATGTCTATCTGCGATGTCAAAGGGTGCATGTCTGTCAAAGAGTGATTCAGACAAGGTTTTACAGGCATGAAGAGCCAGAAGTATTCCAAAAGAAAAATATTTTGTGCAGCTAAATTTAGTATTTTTATTATTTCCTACCACAGTAACCATCTCACGACTGCTTGAATTTATCTTGCAACGCCCAGGTTGGGAACAACTGTTGTAGCAGCTATAAAGATGTGTGTGAATTGTCGGCTGATTTGTCTTGGTTCATGTAAATATAGGAATTTAGATTAAGATTGGACAAGAATTACTTTCAACAGACCAAAACCAGCCAAGGTAACAGTGCGACTAGCATTCCTCTCCCTGTCCCAACAAGCTGTGTATGTGTGTGTTTGTGTGTGTGTGTCTCCCATCCACCCCAAGTCTCTTCTACATACCTCTGAATCTCTGCCTGGTTAGCAGGCCCAAGCTTGTCAAACCGCCCACGAGCGTCTCACACACACTCATTCAACAAGGCGTAGAAAAGCTCAAATTCAAATCCATCAACCGAAAAACACCGGCAGACTAAAAGGTCAAAAGTTTTAAGATATATGAGGCTTCAGTTTGACAGCATGCTTCCGTTGGAAATGCTGCCAGAGAAAGTTTGTCACGTTCTTTTGGATGATCAAGTTTTTCCTCACATCAGTGTTTTGCTCAATCTTGCAGACAATGTCACTGAGATTAAAGGATTTATGTTGTTTGTACCAGCAACACCTAGACATTAAGAGATTCAGGTGTGTGTGTGTGTGTGTGTGTGTGTGTGTGATGGTGGGCAGCTGAACAGCCTCAGGCAGGCAGTTGGGTGGGGGCTTGTTTGCTCTCAGTTTGGTCATGCCTTGTTTATTAGCAAAGTGCATTCCAGCATTTGCAACAACATAAATCTGTCATTGTATTTTGGTTCATGTGTTTTGATTCATTCATTTGGCCATTGAAGAATTTGCTGTTGTTCACATATAAACATGGAGAAAGTCTTAGAAGAGTCGGTAGAAAGTAAAGTCTTACCGATGTCTAGGACTCTCTGTTTGGCTGTGTGCTGCCGAGAGTGCCAGTACTTCCAGTATTTGAGCTGCTCGTCTCGGTTCTTGTCTTCACTGAACACCACCATGACGACACTCTGAGAAGGGGAACAAGACAGGAAGAAAGGGCAAGATGAATCTCGACCAAATGATGCTCAAGATTAAGATGAACCAGCGGCTGTGTTTTGGAGCCTTACAGGAGAGCATAAAATCCCATCAGATTCTTGTCTCCTGTGACTTCCGCAATTAATATAATAATATAATATAATATAATAATAATAACATTTCACTGACCAAGGTCATTTCTGAGATCTGCGAAATGGAAGTCTGGCAAGGCAAGAAACATGAAGAATCGTTTCGAACCTCTAGAGTAGCCGAATTTATGTGAAAGAGAAAATGAGTTCAAATGGAAAAACTATCATCTTGCTGATGCTGCTCTGGCTGTAGTTATCCACACACAGTTTTCCTGTGCAATGAAGGATTATTACCAACATTTTAGGCGCACTAACTTTCAGTTTAACCTCCAAATAAAGTGATTTTGCCCTGTAGGACTTCTAGTAGGGATGGGGCCGTGTTCCCAGATCTCTTAACTGATGAAACTAAGGCCAAGTCAAAAATGAAATGAAGTCATGAGACTAGATCGATCAGCTCACCCGGACTTTGCTGATGGGGTGACGGAGGCGTTTATTGGCGCTGAGCTCGTTGAGCGTCACGGCGTAGAACTGGCCTTTGTTCAGGTAGGTCATTGGCCCCTCGCCCTGCTTCTGACGCAGCGAGCGAGTGGCATCCAGCGTGTACTGGAAGCTGTCACTGCACACACACAAATACACACCCACAGAGAATGATATGTGATTAGACATAACACGGCGGGATGGGGGTACAACAACACACACGTTTGCGCTCCTTTGTGGATCACTTAAAGTCAGTGTTTTGAGTTTGACTTACACTCCCTCCTGGTGAAATAAGAAGTCATCTGTAGCCAGAGAGGAAGGTGTGTGGTACTTCTGCTGAGAACGCAGAAAACACACAAAAAGAGGAAATTATTTGGGCACAATTACAAGTTAATTTAGTCTGAGAGGAACTGGTTAAACAATGCGGCAAATAACAATATTGTGATGAATAAAGATCAGAGTGACGACATGGAGATCCCAGGCAAACAGGGAACAAATTCAACAACTACTTGTAGATTGCTGTTCAGGTAATGCACCTTTGGACTCTCAATGAATCATATTTAAACATCTATCTGTCTCCACGTACCAACGACTCAACCCTCGCATGTGCTGTTAACGATGATCAGCAGGTGACATTCAGTCTTCTGGCACTGTAATTTCCCTTTTTTGGTGTTCCCATAATCTGTCTTACATCTATCCACATTTCCCATAGTGCCTTTCAACAACCCCTCAGAGTGAGCCTGGCTGAGCAGTCAGCTGTGGTTTTCCAATCGAGAAAAAGTGACAAGTGAGTCTCGACAGACGCAGTTGCTGTTTGATTGTGAGGAACTGACAACAAAATTGACTGACTCACGTTCGTTTTCTACATTTTGACACCATTTAGACTCAGAAATGCACAAAACAATACCAATTTTCAACAGTAATAGTATGTTTTAGGACCGTTGGGTACACAACCTTTAGACTTGTGTCCCCTTAAAATGAAGCATTACAAAAGAGGAATTATTAGATAAGCTGAGACATGACGTCTTTTCTCACCCCATCTGTCTCCTCTTCATACGGGCTGTCAGGTGGACTCTGCTGGTCTTCCTTCCCATACGAGCTGTGACTGACGGTGGTCACCTCGTACGGACTCTGTTCATAGATCACCCTGCCCGACTCTTCTCCCTCCACCCTGTAGTGAAGCCCTGCTCCCGTCATGAAGACGGGCGCGTACATCTCAGCCTTCACAGCGACCACGGCTGACGAGCCTCCATCCCCGGACGCAGGCCCCATCGGGCTGCTGAACTGCTCCCGTTTGGTGTCCTGGTGCTCCGTGTTCAATGACAGGTTGACGGGAACAGATTTGAGGACTTGGACGCGGTTGTCCACTGTCTCCACCTCGCTTTGGCCGCTGGGGTTGCTCGGCAACGTAGACCTGAACAAAAACATAGATGACATCAGATTTGATCTTAAGGTAATTAAGTGATTTCTAAAAAAGACCATAATTCCTTTTTGGTGTTGTTGACTGACTATTTCAAATATCACTCAAATTAGCAGACAGACAGACCAGACCTCAAACGTTTGGCTTAAGATTTTTTTGAATAAAACCCTAATTTTATAATAATAATAATAATAGGATGTAAAAAGACAACTTAATATACTTAATACTGTTTTTACTGTGTACAAAATTTTCCCTGTGTAGTTTTTGACCTCTAGTAGCTAGTTTTTATGAGTGGGTCCCCATTTTGTTTATCTCCTGCGATACACAGCAATACACAGTTCTGCCAATGGTTTCACGCTATTCTACTGATCTGCACCTTTTTTTGTAGATAAATGTTTTTTGTTGAGACACATTATATCAGTAAGTCTTTTGTATTTTCTCTTTTGTATTTTCTTTTTCTGCAGGGATCAGGAGGCGTTTGCTGGCCTCAGTCCAGCCTGTGCTTCTGTCATTCAGCTTCAAGCGAAACAGGACTCACTCGTCTGTGATATTTGCTCACATGAATACTAGAAGTGCTTGTCTCATATCACTATTATCCTTACATATATATTATATTATCCTTATTACACAGTTCTTTATCATTGTGTTTTAGTTCTTCATATTAAACAGTTTTATGTGTAATGTTCTTAACCACCGGTGCAACATGTCAAACACTGCAGTTATTGAGCTCCGGGATTTTAATTCCACACATTGCTGGGAAAGGGCTGCTAGCAACTACATGTTTTACATACTTTTTTCTACGTCTCTCTGTCTGTACATGTGCAACCTTGGAGGAGACATTGAGAGACCCAGATTCACTGACCTCTTCTCCTGCTCCTCCGTCATCTCAGCGACTTTGGGAACTGGAAGAAGCCTCTTTTCTTTAGGCACCTGGAAGGAAAACAGGAGGACCTGTCATGTTTGTCGACATCATTCACATCTAAAATGGGAGTTCTGGCTCCCAATCTTCGCTTGACATTTTTCTTTTTATTCCTGAAGAAAGTGTTGGATGAGTGACTTGGTTTCATGTTTGATGAAACAGTAGGAAAATAGCTGCACCTGTTTACGTCAGGCCTCTGAACAATGTATGTTTAGCATTGCTGCAGTTAGAAATGTGATGAAATAACAATAGGTATGCTGTGAATTAATTTGTTGTTCTTACACTAATCAATATAATGCTGTGCGCATATTAATTTAGACTTTTAGACAGTTTCATTCAGTTTCACTGGGAAATGTCAAGAAGTCTAAATTAATATGCTATTAAATAATGAATCAATATGGTCTTAAATTATTTTTTAATTGCATCGCTTTTTCTCTGAAGGACTCTAAAGAAACAGAATAATTATAGTTGTAAAGACTTATTTAATCCAGTCCTCAAGGTTTTCTGTTGAACGTGCAGTTTATGTCTCAGCTCAGAAAGGAACTGTGCAACATCCAAATATTCCAAACATCCAAATTCAACTTTTATAGCTCTTTTTAAAAGTCAAGTAAATCTCAGGACAGGCTTTACTTTATCATCTAAATGAAGCTGCTTCTTTATACTTTGTAAATCACTGAAAACCACACACTCATGGGCACCTAATGATTATTTTCATTATAGATTAATTTGCAGATTATTTTCTCTTGTTTTGTCTGACCACCAGTCTAACACCCAAAGATATTCAGTTTATTATAACACAACACAAAGAAAAGCATCAAATCCTCACATTTGAGAAGATGAAACCAGCCAACCACCATATTTATGAGTGTATACTGGACTATTTTTCCAGACCTTGTAGTAGTCGTAGAGCAGGCCGAGGGCGTTGGCGCTGTCCTCGTCCCCGTTGATGCTCATCATGGCCTTGGTGGCGGCTGTGAGCGGGTTCTCCAGGTACGACCTCCATGCCTCGTCCTCGCTGGTGTAGGCTCGTCGCACCGCGGGGAAGGAGCTCTCATTGGGGACCACCACCACCAGACGCTTACTGACACACACATGAACATTTGAATTAAAAACATTAGATCAATGAATCTGCTGGTTTTAGCTGCACAAATGCTGCTTTCTGCTATCTAAAGTGAGTTTATTTTTGCTTGCTGATTAAAAAAGTAAGAATTTTCAGGTCAAAATTTTGAGATCTGGTCGTTTGTCATTATTTCGGACATTTTCTATATCAAATAAGTGATCAAGCATAAATGTAAAGATTAACTGATTTATATAAATTGACACTATAGCCCTTTTCATGGCTGTCTTGTGTGTACGTGGGTTTATCTCTCTACTCTTTAGGCCCACTTAAGTCGAGATCACAGACCAGTTAAACACACAGTGTTGCCACAACATCACTTTGAACTCAGCCAATCACAAGAGAGGCTCCGAATGTGTCAACGTGCACTTAGAAAATGTTGTACCTCGTTCATTTTTCTGTTTTTGTTCATATGTTTGTGGTTACGACAGAGTACTTGAATCAAACTGACAATGTAATACTCTTAGCTGTGAAATCTACTACATGCCTTGGAAACACACATTATAGATTTACAACATGAAATAAATGAATTACTATTGTGGTTTATCTGATTGGCATTAACTCCTGTCTGCTGGATCTACCTGCCAAATAAAACAAATCCATTTGTCCTGCCTCTAATCTTTGATGCCATACTGATGCAAACCTGCACCCAGGATGAGGCCCTTTGACTGTCTCTGCCTCACAGATGTTTCTTTGACTGATTACCACATCACACATTTCTGTCTACGCTTTTTATAGCTTTGGCAGAATGTTGTTCATGTCAATTGATAGCCCGGTCATTATAGCTGCAAAACCACAGTTTTTCTTTTATTGATCTTCCATTTATTACAAATTATAGTCAGCTTCTCCATGGCAACCACGCCTGCAGGTGGAGAGCTGACATGCAGGTATGAAAGACATCTACATTATAGGAGGTATTTATGATTTGAAGTGACACTTGGACACTTAGAGACATTTAATTGTTTTAAATACAGAATAATAATAATAATAATAATAATAATAGATCACAATCATCATGTTAGCAAGCTCCCTCTTCAGCAATAATACAGGTAGCTGCCATCAGTAATTTAGATTACTATTAATACAGTTATTCACATGTATAACTGTATTAAGACTATTAAAGAATGAAAAGATAAATTATGGATGGGATTTGGTAAAACTGAACATGTCACAGATCCTCTGTAACACAAAGATTTCTGGCAGCCACTCTGCTATTTCTGATATTTAAGAAGATATTAAAAAGTAAGCAGAGTAGAAATCTTTTTCAAAAGCACAATCCCTCCTAAAACAAAGTTAGTAAAATGCTTTTCTGATTGTAGAAGTAGCTTTGACTACAGTACAAAGGTCATAAATTCGCATTTAATATGAATAAAGGAGTTTCTGGTGTTACAAAACAACAGGAGGTCGACAGGCCACACAAACTCATTCACAGGCAGGTCCATCGCGCACCGAAGGCCAAACACATGAAACATGTAATGCATAAGTAGAGCTGAAACTCGATTTTCAGTCGAAGACATGAGGGTGTTTAGAAAATCCAATCCTTGCACTTTTCCATCAGTCAAAAATGGCGAATTCAGCTCTAACGAAAATCCACGGCACCAAGTTTACTTGTCATCTTTTCCTCCTGGAGAATAGTTTAATTTGTCAGAAACTTCCAGAAGCAACATTAATCAGAACGTGACATTCTTTTTTATCCTCTGATACAACCTATTCAAAAGAGAGGTTTGTTTGTTTTTTAATTAGCGAGTAAAAAGAAAAAACACTTGAAAAAAGTGTTTTCCCTTCAAGTTGAGACCATCAAAGATCCTCTCCTCTGGCTCGATCACTTACTTGTCTGTCTCCTGTGACATATTTTGCTTCCTCTACGATTCTTCCTTGTGAAACTGGACTTTCAAGTCGGAGCAGGTAGTAGAGTGTGTGAGTTGCCAGAAGTTGGGCTACAGGTAAGTCGACTTTTCTCGCCCCGCTTCTTTTCTCCCTGCCCCTCTCTCCGACTCTCTCTCCTCCGCTCCACCTGGCAGGTGAAGCCGCTCTTTGTCCCCAGCAGCCAATCGCTCCGCTCGTCTTGTGTTCAATTATGACACACACCAACATATCCTGCTGCCATGCATTATAATATTTGCCTTTGGTTGCTTTAATGGCAGGGGGTCAACTTTGGCTGAAATTCTTTCACTGTAAAATTATTGAAAGGTTGAGGGCGAGTCTGCCGTTGATTGGCTGCTGCAGAGCGGTGCTCGGCTCTGATTGGCTAGTGGGTCAGAGAGGCAGGTAGAGGCCCACCTTACCTGCAAGCAAACGAGAAGACGGCATTGAAGCATAATGACACAGAAAACAGGGAAACACAGTTTCTACGTGTAGAAAACGTCTCTCCCTTTGTATTTTATTCTAGAAAATGAGACATTTATTAAAGCAACGAGGGTTAAAAGCTGCTGGCTTAATGTCTGAATGGACTTGATGTTTGACTGCTCAGCTTTAGATGTCCTGACTGACCCACATCCACAGGTTTTCTCCCTCCCACAGCCACTGATTTAACCTTTTCCCCCTCTAAATTTTCCTAATGACTTGTCCGTGTGTGTCTGTGTTTCAGGTAATCTCAGAGCAGACAGGAGGCAGGGAGGAGCCCTGTCCTTAGCTGACACAATGCCATTGTCCCCTTAATGAAGCCATTGTATGAGGAGATCCCAGTGTTTGGGATTACTCTGCCAGAGCAAACAATGTGTGTGTGTCTGTGTGTGTGTCTCTTACAATGCTGGAGCACTGCTGAGGTGGGGCGTAACAATTTGTGGCTACTGACCCTAAATCTTTTTTTTTCACCTTCTTGTTGTTTTAATTATTGTTGTAGATAGATAGATGACAGATAGACAGATGGCTTGTAGTGTTGCAGGTGTTAAGTCACACAAAGCAAATAACATAAGGACACTTTGAATGGTAGAGAAGCAATAAAATGATAAAAACAACATTGTACAAAGCATTCAAATCTGAATTAGAAATTTAACCTTAACTAAAAACTCTAAATATAAAGTGTCTGGTAAAATCCTGTGCATGAATATTAGTGCAAGTAGAAAATGCATAATGTCTCATACTGGTATGGATTGTGGTGGTTATGGATGTGATCAATGTTTGTTTGTCTTCAGGAGCTTTTCACTGCACTTTATTACACTTAATAAATGAACAGTTCAATTCTGCACTGTAATGACCACCAGAAACACCAATTGAAACATTAGATAAATAAACTAAATACAGAGGCATTTTCAATAGTGGAAAGTGACTAAGTACATTTACTCAAGTAGTGTACTTTAGTACATATTTTAAGTGCTTGAGTATTTCAATGTTGTGCTACTTTACACTTCTACTGCCATTTCAGAGGCAAATATTTGCCTTTATTCTACTACATTAGTTTGACAGCTGTACTTTTCAAAGATTTTACATAAAAAACGTGATAAACATTGTATGAAATACAATGTATTGTCAAAGATTAAACCAGTTGTTTTCAACCTTTTTCGCTTGGGACCCACCACAAGAAAAGCATTGTAGTTGGGGCCTGTTGTCATGTTTCAGATGTCTATGAGTTGTTAGTAGTTTCACCACACACCACCAGTGTTTGATGCCCGAAGAGGTCAAACTCTCCAATATTTCACAAAAAGGCAAAGATTAGAAAAAAGTCCAAAAAGTGAATACAAATTTGTGTAGCAGAACTTCTTTTTTCTTCTTGTTTGTACTTTTACTTAGTTGGAGTTTGAATGCCTTTCACTTGTAATCTGAGTGTTTTTACATGGTGGTATTGGTACTTTTACTAAAGTAAAGAATCTGAGTACTTCCACTACTGTTCTACTCCACTACACCTTCATGTACTTTCTAATTCCGCCACATTTTCCTGACAATTGTAAAAGATCTCAGAAAAAGAGTTCCATACAAACAATGCAGAAAGACCCCCCCCGCCATTGGATTTTCAGAAAGAAAAACAGTTGAGATGCAAATTTAAAAACTGGTTTGATGTCTTATGACGGTGTTTGCCTGACAAAATGCAGGTCTTTTGCTTATGAATGCCTTCAGGCAAATGTAAAAATTGCGTTTCAGATTCAGTTTAACCGTCAGTGGTGTTGTGTGTGTGTGTGTGTGTGTGTGTATGTGTGTGTGCCCTGCGGATGATCACTACTATCCTCCCTTGTCTAATTTGTTTTACAGAGCACCTGGGCCTTTACTGAGCTGTGTGTGTGCGTGTGTGTGTGTGTGTGTGTGTGTGTGTGTGTGTGTCAGTGTGTGTTTAAATGAACCTGCTAGATAAATACAGGTGGAGTCCTTTTCTTCCAACAACACACAGACAGAGAGACGAAAAACACAATGACAAAAGTAAGAGGGACAAAAAAAAACACTAATTTAAAGTAGGAGAGAAAAAAAGATGAATAACTGATGTATTCCAAGCATATTTATATTCAACTTTATTACCATTTTTTCCCATGACCACAGACTGATCACTGAACGAGCCTCCTGGGCACAGACCCCTTGGACCCCTGGGTCTGTGCCCAGAGCCTCTGTTTGACAAGTTGAATGAAATGACTACAAAGAGACAGAAAACTACTACGAAGAGACAAAACGTACAGCAAAGAGACACAAAACTAGCATAGAAGAGACACTAAAGCTAATGCAAACGACGCGGCCATGAGGTGGGGGGTTTGGGGGCTTTTACATGTCTGTGCCCAGGGGCCCGTTGTCTCAAAATCTGTCCATGCCCATGAATCATTAACTCTACTCAGAAAACAGAGTGAGAGGTATGTTTGGATTGACTTAATCAAAATAATGGTTATGTATAAGCCTTTCTCTCTACATGACTTCTCCTAGCTGGAATGTCTGCCATGTGGTGGTATGACAGATGAATTAGTGTGAAGACTACCGTACAAGCTGCCACAAGCAGGCATGGGCAAGACTGGAAAGTCAGGGGCCAGGAGCCACAGAATACCTTCCTCTGTGAGAGAGGTGAAAGATGTATCCTACATACCAGGAGTTTTTTCACAGGGAGAAGCAGCTTGTCTGGACTTGGCCAGGATTAGGTGTCTGAGTCTACCTGTGTGAGTACAGAACCTCACAGCTGAGATGGAGACCGAGAGGTGTGGATGGAAGTGTCGACCTCTGGACGGACGGCAGGGAGGAAAACAGGAGGTTGGGATGGAGGAAGAGGAGGACGATGGTGAGAGATGAAGTAGAGTAGCGGGCAAGTTCATAAATAAGTAAATTACACCGGTAAATGACTGGTTAACATCCATCTCATTAAACAGATGACAAAATAAAGACATTCAGTGTCTTAGGAAGGTACTGGGCCACCATTAGCTACCAGACCAGCCCCAGTGCCTCTTGCAATTGACTCTGCCAGACCCTGAACTCTCTTCATTTTGGTGATTTGATGAAGGTGTTCATTTGGGTTGAGATCTGGTGACTGCAAGGGGCCATAGCACATGATTAATTTTCCTTTTCATACCGTTTTGTGAACCTTTGCTTTTGCATTCTTTCTCCAATCATTTATTCAAGGTTTTTCCTTTAATTTGTCAACTATCTTTGTGCATTTAAGGGTGCCCCCCCCCAAAAAAATCTGAGAGGTCACTTGATGGTTAAAGAGATAAGAAACCAAAATATGTTTCTGTTACACAAAAGTATGTGGAGGTTTTTTTTCTAACTTTTTACTTAAAGAAAAAAATATCCCTTTTCAATTGATCTGCTCATAACTCAAGAGGGGCCACAAATAAACATGGGTTCATTTTAAGGCAATATCCTACAAAACATCATGCATTTTACATTCAGTAAAATACATAACTGACACAAGAAGATTTTGCACTTTCAGCACTCCCTTAAAGATTTCGATGAGCTTCTACTTTAACAGTATTAATAAAATATGTATGTAAAATTATTTAAAACATATTACACTCATCAGCATCAGCCTTGTATTGTCTAATAAATCAGAACTTCCATAACTTTTGTGTTGAAACTGACATTTGATCCTGTGCTGTTGACTCCATTCACTAACAGCCACAGTTGGTCCAAATATCAGAGAGCTGCTGCTGTTAGTGAGGTTAGCGAGCGCTGTCACCACCTTCACAATCAGCCTCTGTCTGACCGGCTTAAGTCTGCCCGACAACAGACCTTACCTCTCCTTCAGTTGCACTCTGGGTGTGTGTGTGTGTGTGTGTGTGTGTGTGTGTGTGTGTGTGTGTGTGTGTGTGTGTCAAGGTAAGAAATTAACTTTTTTCCCCCTGAAGGCATGGTTTGCCCTCTTGATGTGATTTCTCAGGGCATCCCAGGGTCAGTTTTAATAAAACAATGAACAAATGCATTTGCTTTGCATTGCATCAACAGCAAAAAAACATTAATTTGTACCATTAAATCTGGTTTGAAGATTTTCTCCCTCAGAGATGGATTGATGTGTGCTGTTGGTGGTTTAATTTGTGATTTTATTTCATTTTTCTCTCCCAAAATACACTGTAAAAACACCTGTGTATGTGTGTTACATGTCAATCAAGTCACGTGGTATGAGGCCTCTAAAGGCAGCAGTGAAAGTTACCAGCATGTGGATGTGTTGTGACTGTGTCATGGCTTGTGTACAGCCTGACTGGTCTGGCAACATTGTGGCATGTCACGCTGGTGCAGCAGCAGCAGTGGACTGTGGCAAAACCTGTTGGTTTGGAAAGCATGAGGGGGGAGCAGGGAGAGGAAGTGGCCAATGGGGAAGATGAAATCCAACTTCCTCTTCCCTCAACAGCCTCCAGAGACACAAGGAGGTCACACTCACCCCTGAAATCTACTCTATCTCCCTCTCTGTGCTGAGTTTTGTTGCCAGACAAGTTTCAGGTGCCAAGCAAGGTGGTCTCTACCCTGAAATGCATCTTAAAGAACCTTTCCCGACTGTGCTTTAACCTCTTGAAAACAAGCTGACCCTAGATATGTGGTCATGCAGTTAGAAACATGAACCAGAAACTGCAGTTTGATGGCTAAAAGATGATTTACAACAAAAGGATCCCTCAAAAACAACTTGGCTGAGCCGAAAGTGAACCTGAAAGCCCTTGTGGCGGAAGGAAAGGACCCAAATGGGAAAAAAATCTCAGGCTGTCTGCGGCAAACCCCTGCTCATTCATACACACAATGGACAGCCAGGTAAAATTCTCCTCCACTATTGAATAGCTGACACCTGGAAGATTTGCTTTCACACAGGCCCTAAGGCTGGAGCACCTCACCCCAAACCTAAACTAGCAAGTCCCTACACAACAACCTCCAGGGTGGGGGAACTTGAGCAATGTGCGGCTTTTGTCCCCCCCCCCCCTTTCTTTTACTTTTTGCCCCCCTTCTGAAAGCATAATCACACCCTTCTCTCTTGAGAGATATTTCCCTCTTTCACATAAGACTGAAAGGATTGTCTCTCTTTTCTTATGATGAGGAGGGTAAAAAAAAAAAGCAGAAAGGGAGGGGGACACAATGGCTGGCTGGAGACTTTTCTCACAATGATAAAATTTCTCTCAAGAAAGTCATAACACCTAAATGTCAGGAAGATCTCCAACGGAAATGAGTACTGTAATGATTGTTGGTGAATAAAAATAGACACACATACACACTGACTTCTGTTTACTTTGACTGACTATAAAGACAAATAAATTATAGCAACTCACAACTAGACAAATAAAAACTATGATTTCCCTATTTTCTCTATAGACTGATATTTTGGCGCTGCATGTGAGTCTGTGTTTCCATCATGTGATAACTGGAGTTGCAGTTCATTTACATATTAGCTGAATTTAGTCAAATACTGAGCAGAGGTGAACAGCTCCACTGTTCCCACCCGACGCCAAAAACCACAGTCACAGACAGAAAAGATAAATATCTAACACAGTTCCATGATACATGTTATGGGCTGTACAGGTCACGCTGCAGCAGTGTTTGTTTTGCAGTGATTAAAAATACATGCTAATAGAACAGGACTTACCGGACCAGCAGTACATACAGCTAAGTCTTGAATTTTAAATTGTTAATATGATGATAATAATCATTACTATTACTTGAAGTGTATGAGTATTGTGTTCATGTTGTCATGGGCATGTTGGAGCTCTCAATCTGTGAAGACCAGCGGTGAACATGATGTGGATGCTGATGGCGCAGCTCACAGCATGAATTAACCCTGATGTTTGACTGATATCGCCCATAAAAAAACAACACACACACACACACACACACACACACACACACACACACACACACACACACACACACACACACACACTGAAACATACATTAGCCCTTCATACCTGCCCCCTAGTGTTACTTTGAGGAAGCTCTTTCATTGCTTACATCTCACAGTTGGTGATGATGCTAATGGTTTTGCTACTGGATGCACTGTATACCAATAAAGACTGATGTATAATATAATATATAAAATTATATATGAATATAGAATACTGTAAGGTGCGAAATGCTCAGCAAATAGCTAATAATCTGACAGACAGCACAAATACAAAAGCTACAAACTGCTTCCCAAGGAAGAGAAATTGACACTGAACAAATGATAAAGACTTGCAGAATGGAAAGACAGATAGAGCTGTAATAAAATAAAATAAAGCCGTAAGGCAGCAACTGAGCGTTGGTTAGGCTTTGTGAATTTTGTTTATAGACTTCTCACCACATATAATGCTAAGGTGAGTGGTAAATTCTGCTCTTCACCTTTTCTCTGCAGCTTATGTGTAGATTATTGAAAGCACCTCTAGGTATTTTGAATGGTAGTGTCTACGGCTGTGACAAGTGTAAGGTACATTTTATGCACCATATCATGCAAGTATAATTTCCCCCGGGGGATCAATAAAGTATTTCTGATTCTGATTCTGATAATGAGGACAGCAGCATTATGAATAAAGCAGTGGATAAACAATAACGTCCAAGTTGGGATCAAACTGAAACATTTAATTAAAACATTTTATATTTTAAGAAAACTTGATTTACTTATTTCTCATAATTGCATTCAGTTTGATATCATTCTTCTTGATTGTGTTTCTGAATGTCTTGATTTCCCAGTTTATGCGGATGTGTACTAACCAAACTCTGCCACTTGGGGGCAACATTGCTAATGTCATACCTGCAGCATGGTGCCTACAGTCAAACAAAAGACCTGGCGTGCTCAACTCCAGTGTTTTTAGAGTATGATGGGTGCCGACCCAAAGATCACAAAGTAGCCAATGAAGTCGTCAGCACTCTCAAATAAGTACGTAACACTTTTTCTTCAGTCAGCCAGCCCATCAGTGCATTCACGGATTCCTGTTATAATCGTGAAATGGGGTCATCCCTATGTACTTCCACGGTTAACTCCATGTGTCAGTTATCTTACTCCCTGCAGTTGGTAAACGCAGTGTGTCTGACAATATAAACTCTACCTCTTCCGCGAATGCTGACACCAATAATAATAATAATTGATAGTTATTTGTGTTATCCTGTCATTCACTAAAATCACAGTTTGGTATGCTGCTCCTAACATATCTTATTTACCTTTCAGCCTAGGTAAACCTAGGTAAACGTTTTTAAACCCATGAAACTGTATAATTACTATCAAAGCCGAATGTTGCGAGTGTCTTTGAACGCAGCAGTAAGCCTTCAGCTGTCTGGGAACTGAGCAGCTGTCACACTTGAGTGTGTTCGTCCAGCTAACGACACGTACTCTTAGTTTAAGAGGTAAGAATGGCTGTCTTTTTAAAGTTTTATAAGCTATAACATATCGCTGATATTTTTCCATGTTAACGTTACCCACAGGCTGAAGGAACCGTAAGGTTATCCGGCTAGCTAACGAGATAGCCAGAGTGAGCTGAGGCTAGCGTGTAGGCTAACGCACTTTCAGCTGATGGTCACATGCGGCGGTAGCTAAAAGCTGGATTAGTTCAGTGGGAAACAAACCAATATGGCCTCGATGACAATGGGCCAGCTGTGTTGTGGTAACTTAACTGTTTGGTCTCAAGGAGCCTAACTGGAGGACTTGTCCTAGCAGAAAATGAAGAGGTGGAGAGGATATGAAATCTCAGATATAAACAGTAGCTAACTGTTAAATTGCTAATTCATCCGTTGTCATTGTCCCAACATTTGAATAATAATATAAGTGAAATTACTAATATCACCATTACAATGTATTCCTCAAGCTCTTAAGAACCTATAAAAGTAGTTTTTGAATCAGCTGGCCAACATATGGAGTTGACATACAGAATCCTTAGCAGGCTAACCAGATTTTTCATAAACTAACCTACGCTAGTTAACACTGAATACACTGCTGACCAACAACATACTATTTATAGGAGTTGCGAGCAAAGCAAGGCAGGATTACCAACAGGGCAAAGTGAGAAACTGCCCCAAGTCCCTAGATCTTCAGGGGCCTTGAAAGCCTCAGGGTCACCCTCTCAGAGTGTGGTAATTTGGGAATATGCACCACTAAAGTTTATAAACTGTTAAGAGCCTTAAGGTGGGTGTTGCATTCTTACCTAACATTAGGTCCTTGTGTCAAATTCTAGGGGCCCATAGCTCATTTTTGCCCTGGGGCCCTTTAATGGGTTAATGTGGCCACACTAGTTTGTAAGTATGCTTGCATATTTAGGGGACCTCATTGTCATTATGGGCCGTCCAGCCCACATGCTCAAACCTCTAATTTACATAAACGTAAAGGAAGGATCTTATTGAAAGTCCATGCAGTACGTGCTGGACAGGAGAACCTAGTTTATGGGACCACACAGTAATTATTTAACCACATATTTAAATGGCTTTTAGGGCAAGAAAGAACTTGTTTCCCTCCCTGATTCCACTCTCATGAATGCCAATTGTGAAAAAATCTGTAGAACAAGCTGCCAAGGCTGGTCATGTTCCAAGAAACAGGTTTATCTTTGTAAAAACAACAGTTCTATGTGTCAGATTTAAGGTGGCTGTAGGTTTTACTCGGCAGAATAATCCAGTTAACACGGTAAACTTGCTTCCTGGAATCAACCCCTGTAGAGTCACTAAGCTAAGCATTTATAATGTTGTTCTTTTTCCTGCATCCTGAATGTCTTTTAATTACTCCTACCCTCATGTAAGTTGAGGTTTTATGGCTCTATGGCACCTGCCGTTCAGTTCAGGTTAAACTGGAGCTTTATCTTGTTTACTTTGCCTGACCCTGACTGACTGGCAGTTGTTGGTTCTTTGCTTGCTATAGTGTGTTTATATCCACTAAACTTTTAGCTGAAAAAAGACTGATGGAAAATAATGACAGAATTGCCTCATAGACCATAATGTGTGATGGTCTCTGTCTCCCATACTTTACCTTTGGTATCACAGTAAATATGGTATTATGCAACCCTTCTCTGTGGGTACTAAAAGTGACTAAAACTGACTTGTTTATGGTTGATGTGTATCAACAATAATAAAAAGTGAATTATGTCCACAACACTGATGTGTATCACTAAACATGAAGTCCTTTGTCCTTGCTTCCTGCTCTTTAGGCTTTGCCAGAATGGCACGCGGGCATCAGAAGATTCAGTCTCAGCAGAAAAACGCCAAGAAACAGGCCGATTTAAAGAAGGCCAAGGGTCATGATCAAAAAACTGCAGCCAAGGCAGCACTAGTGTTCACCTGCCTTGTATGCAAGGTGAGTATGAAGTCTCAACTCTGAGAACCCAGAAGCCAAAACCTGACTCAGGATGGGAAAAGGCTTTTATTTTCCATTTTAACTCATTAATTCTGCCCCCCCCCCCTTTTTTTTTTTATTTGTATAGAATCCTTTGATCACTGAGAAGTCAACCAAATACAAGGCTTGTGCCATTTCCCTACATTATAACATAACATTTGCTGGATGTGTCATCCCTTCCTGCAGTCCCAGATGCCTGACCCAAAAACCTTCAAGCAGCACTTCGAGAGCAAGCACCCGAAATCCCCTCTGCCCCCTGAGTTGGAGGGAGTGGAGGCATAAACGGTCACCCTGGATACCAAACAGAGTTCTTCAAGGCCCTGCACTAATTCCGCACTTGTCTCAGTCTGACAGGAATGGACCATTTTATGTAACCAACATGAAGCATTTATCTACATTTAGGCTTTAACAGACCAGGTTGCCTTTGGCGCAAAGCTTCCTCCCATCCAGTCCTGTTTTCGCTCGTGTTTAAATACACGTGGGGCTAAACCCAAATGCCGGTTTTGATTTTAGGGCCGCTGAAGACCTGTACGATCCAGGAACAATCAGAGTGGTGAATGGAGATTTCTCCCTTCATTCAACAGACTCCTCACTCCCCTGAGGGGTTTCGCACATAGGAATATTTCTTGCTGCTAGCTCCTATACCTCTTTATCTGAAGCTTTGGTGGCCTGATTGTCTAAATAAACCTTTATAGCCAGAATGCCACATGAGGTAAACACATACAGTGTCCTTGCATGGATTTGGCTTGGGTGGGATACTTCTGATTTTAAATTTGCTGCAATCAAGGCAATGACAAGTGTGACCTCATCAATTTTATTACTGCTTTGTGTATTGAATGAGAAGGAGGCTGACATTTTTTCTCATATCAATTGTTGAATATGGAATTCCTCCACAGCGCTGTCTGCCATGTTCTAGCTCATCATAATTTCTTGCCATTTCCCTACACAAATTGTCAGTTAATAACATTTTAAGGGAGGTTGTCAGCAACATTTGTATGCTTGGGAAATGAATGTATGCTCCAATGATGTATTATAGCATTTTATTAAATTTTACTTTGTTGTATATCTGCTTTTTATTTCTGTGTTTCTTTTCATAAACCACCAAATATTCTGCAATAGTGTTATGTAGGATGCATGATGAAACACAAATACATAGATATACTGTGTCTTTCAGTGGATATTATGTGAAAGAATCATCCCTATCTGGTCTGATGGGAGTTTTCTCAGGCCTGTCAGTTTTGTTTCTCTGGCTTGGACTAAAATTCACTGTCTAGATTTCAAGGTTTTGTTGGCCTGTTTACTTTTACTGACAGTTCAATATTTACTGTTCAAATTGACTGTGCTTCTCTGCAGCTCTGCTCGCACAGTGTAAATGTTCTTTTCACATTATGTAAATGTGAATTCTTCGTAGGACATCAGCTGTCACTTGTAAATGCACAATGATTAATGAATGATGACGAATATTTCTGTGCAGTGTATTACATTATGCCACTCTGGAGCCTTAATATCTGGCTGAAAGGGAGACAGGAAGACTCACAAAGAGTAACTAACAGCTGACTTGGACATCATCCCAGAAGGCTTAATGTTAATAATCTGACATTTTTATATGAATAAATGATCCTTCACCGGGACACCATATTGGTCAAACCAAGTACACACAGTTCATGCTGCACTTGGAGGTCTTAGCACCTGGTGTCAGCTAGTCTTTAGGAAAACATTATCTGATGCACAGGAAATTATCCTTTATACATTGGCAGCAACATTACTTGTTCTTTTTGTCGTTTCTCTGGGTTAAATTGCAAAACACATAAATCAAATATTAGATTATAGTAAACGGTTCTGAACAGCAAAAGAAATTGATTTAGACTAAACAACAAGAATATCAGTGCCAAATCTGAAAGGGATATTCAAATTGTAATGAAACAAATATACCGATGGAGAACCTGATACCAACTGCCGACAACAGGAAATGACTCAAACTGCAGCACTGTGTGTGTCTAATTAACAAAAACAATGAATCCTGTCTGAACCCATGTCACTCGACCAGCTGAAAATTGTGCCTTTGACTCTTTTTCATCACAGAAAGCACTCATTTCCTGCTGTTCCTTTTCTCCAGCTGTGACAGATGCATTAGTTCAGCTAAGACTCAGTGACTGAAAAGATGTGTTGTGTTGTGTTGCCATACAGACAAGAAAAATAGCATTTCCTGGTGTTACAAGCTTGCCTTGTATTCACAGAGTCTCTGAAGAAGGTCACAAAATGAATCTTGGTCATAACTGAGCCTGAATAAAACTCCTGTTTTCCCGTTATTCTGAGTTTTCAGTAGAAGAAAAAAATCAAGCCAGTGCCATGCTGCCTGTTTTTTTAATGGTTTAGGCGGCTCAACTAGATGAGTCATAGCCCACATTGTTCCTCTGTCTCCTCACACATAGTCCACCTCCTTCCTTCCCATCTGTAAACTTGTGAATAAAAAAACATAACACATGTTCATTCATACAAACAGACACACACATCTACTAGATCTCCTTCGTGTGTTATGGCCTGTCTAGATTCAAGCACAGGACTGACAGGAAAAAGAGGAGCACTTGCACAAAATGAATTAGTTGTCTTAATTAGGTGAAGGAATTAATTAGGTTCCCACCAGCTATAGATCATCTATTTCTGGGCACATATCTCAGTTTGAAAACCAGAGACTGCTCTGATATAGAAACACTGTGGTTTTTGGTTTTATGTGCCAGTGTCTTAAAACATCTAAGGCTAATTTAGACCAAATTATGAACAATTGTTTATATGCAATTTTCTTTTCAGGAAAACAACTCAGCGTTCTGAACCACACTGGTCAGTGGCCACCATAGCAACAGTACTGCTATATTATTATAATTTCTGTCTGGGCCCAAAACTAGCTGTGTTTCAAGGTCAGTACAGAAGCCCTTTGCAATCTACTGGCCTGCTTCAGAACAACACCCAAAAGTCAATAGACCAAGGCACACCTTGTTGAAAATATGAGTACTGAGCAATTTCTTTACAACATGTTGTTGCTTGAATAGCTAATCATACTTCTAGTAATGTCTTTAAATCTTGTCATTTTATTGATGCTGTTTTTGAGGTAGACACTAGATGGAGCCTCCAGGGTCTATGTTGTTGTTTTTTATCATTATAGGAGAACTCTTTGGGGGAGCATCACTATCATTCACATATATATTTTCTTCTATCTCAGCTGTACGTTGTAATAAATGTTATTTTTTTTAATTACTTATATTTAGTAATGAGAAACACAGTTTATCTATCCACCATCCCTGTTTATATAGTTCCCCTAATCCGGCTTGCCATTAATTAGTAACCCCTACAGCGTCAGATACTTTTCCACACGTGATTTGTGTCCTTTGAAGAGAAACTGTTGAACCTTCTCTCTGCACTCTATTGAAACGATTTTCCTTTTTGTAACTTTTGTAAGACAGGTCAAGGAACATGATTCATGTGTGATACCAGAGGGACTAATCAGTGGTAATTAGTGAAACTAGTGGAACTAGATAAACAGGAATGGTGGTTGGACTACTGAGGGGGACATGGCATTTTGATGAAACTGCCTATCAAGCAGGTGGGGCCAGCCAGTGTTCTTTAACCTCAGCAGATACAATGTAGATTTACTGTTAAGCCTGTTTAAGCAGCTGGGTATCATCTCTTTACCTGGGCATGGGTAGGATCCAGAGACAGTTGAAAGGTACTTAAGTTCAGGGTTAGAAATTGTGTCATTATCAATCAAATGATACCTCCCTGTGATTCATTTAGGCTACTGTCACTAGAAATGTATATGACTGTGTGTGGATGGAGCTCTCAGGGAAAACAAATAGTAAAAAATTGACATTTAATAATTTCTTAATTTTTCACTGGTGATGATAGGGAAACTGAACTAGAGACACAGTTTCCATAGCAACCGACAGCTACTAGCATTTAGGACACTTGTACGGTAGATACAAAGGGGGGTCATTTCGTGCCAGTCCCGCCCCACTTCTGTGTTATATTCTGTTCCCCTTAATATTTTTTAATGAAGGACTTCTTTCATGATTCCGGTGAAACAGGATACCGTTTTCTGTCTCTATTTTAAGAGACATCAGTATCTACTATTATATTAAGCAGTCACATTTTAACTCCCTCTCCTCATACCTAAGATAGAATTAATCAACTACATCTCCCATGAGTCTTTGCGGACGTTGTTTGACAAACGCTCATGGGATATGTATTTGTTTTTAATAGTAAAACTTTGTAGATTTACAGTTAGAGGATTTCGGAAGCAGAGAATAAAAAGTAGCATTGGGCCAAATTGAGACGGACACAAACAGTGTGTTCTATACACATTGTTTACTTCATTTAAGATGAAAATGTGTGCATTAATTTTCTTGTAATAGGCCTGTATATAACGGAAACTCTTGATCTTCTTTAAAATTGTCCACTGACTGAGTTTACATGGCTTCAAGATTTTTGCCTCTAAATTTGGTTGCCCTGGCAACCCGAGTCTGACGTCATCCGTCCCGGTGCGACCCTGCTGGTGTGTCTTTGATTGGAGGGAAACCCCGTGGATGAGCGGGAGAGATCATCAGCTGTGCGGCCGGGAATCAGGAACAACATCGTCTAACGACACTCACAGGTTAGTTCACATTTATTTACTACTGATGGTCGATGCTATTTTCGACGGAATATCGTTAAAATTGCCCCGTGTGCTTTGGGGGACCCTTTTAATTCTGCATGAATCGTTGCTACTGACTGTAAGAGGAAACCAGTGATGCGCCGCTGCTCAGTCATTGTTCGGCGCTTACTGAATGGGAAGCGTTACCGCACTTCAACCCATCTATTTCTTTCAGTCGCTGCGTTTAGAATGCGGCTTTCGGCGGTACCAAAGAAGCGTTGGTAAATGAAGCGACCTAAAATGAATGTTTAATTCTCGCAAAACCAACAGCTTTGGTTTGTTTTCCGGGAAGCGAAAAAGGGCGTTCACTTTGGACTGAACTAAGCTAGGCTCCTTTCATTCCAGGTTAGTTGATTCGGTGACACCATTACTGGGTCGTATCTGTCCATCCGCTGCTCTATTAAGCGGTTTTCACAGTAAACACTGAAAATATTACATCCAAATCAAACAGGAAGGCTATTATTTGACGATTCGTATCCTTGCCGTGCACAGTAGGAGCTCGATGGGCAGGTGTGTGTGTGTGTGTGTGTGTGTGTGTGTGACGTGAAACTGGGTGGCCGACATTCCTCAGAAGGGTGCAGGTGTCTGCGTGCTGGCAAATCTGACTCACTGATCGTGTGATTTTTGACACGCTGGTCTCATAGGTTTGGTGCTTCTGCGTTTGTACAAGGCAGCTGGTAAGCAATAATTTGTAAATTTGTTATTTGCAAATTCGTTTATTGTTCATGCACTGCAACAGTCCTGCAGTTATGCTGAGGTGGAACGAGGAAATTGTAAAATATCCTACTTAGGAAGTAGCCTACTTTTGAAAAAATGGCTAGTGAATTGGGTGTCATTAGGGCTCTAATCAGAACAAGGCCAATATTGACCATAGGTTACTGTATATACTTCCTGTCGTGCACTTAACCCCCATATAGAGTCAATAACTCTGTTTTTCTAGATTATGTAATATACAGATGAAATTACAAAGGTGGTTTAATTGAGTAATCGACTGACAGAAAATTAATCTGACACTATTTTAGCGATGAACCATTTGTCATTTATCAAACAAAATTATAGACGTTCACTGGTTTCAGCTTTAACAAATGTGAGGATTTGCTGCATTTCTGCATCTATTTTCAGTCATTTTTCAAACCAAAAAGCCAGATATTTACAGGTTCCATCTGCTTAAATATGATGATTTCCTGCTATTCTGTGTCATATCGTGGGTTTTGGACTGTTGGTTGGAGAAAAGTCTTCAGTTTATGCTCTAGGAAATTGTGATGTCCATTTTTCTTTATTTGTTGGCATTTTATAGACAAAAGGACTAATAGATTTATAGAGAAAATTATGTGCAGATAAACTGATAATGAAAATAATCATTAGTTGTAGCCCTAACACAGTATAGTCACAATAGGTCACCTTGGGCTCTGGGAAATTGTGATCTCCGTTATATCACATTTTATGTGATAAAACAATTTTTCTAGAAAAAATGTACAGATGAATGAAATGGATAAGTGACTTTTGTAAGTAAAGCAGCCTCAAATAATAAGAGGGATAATTTGCTGCAACCCTAATGGAACTTTCTATTTTCAATATTGTGGAAATATTCAATATACTACAACCACACTTTGTTGAAAGTGTTTAATTCATCATGCTATTTAGCACATTTCTATCTCAATAAATCAGTCAGGCTATCTGAAGTAAAACCTCTGCACACACATAACCACTTTCTCTCATTGTATTTCTAATGACTTGGATGCCAAGTGATATTAGTCACCAGTATAAATCAAGTCTGTGCCACACTGAGTGCAGATGAGCCAAAGCTGGTTGAAATCCAAAAAGCTGATATGCACACGCCCAACTACTACACACACTTACTACTGAAAAATGTTCCCAGGCATTGTGAGAGACGGAAACACTGATGGGATTATAGTTGTAATGTGATTCTTAATGTGATGCAAGTGATACTGACCAATGTACCAAACTGACTTTTTGTCCATGTAGAGTAATATTCTCCAACTATATTAGAGCTCAGTATTTACTTCCTGTTGACTCATTGCTATATTTGTGTATGTTCAAATGTACATTTACATGCATACCAGAAACCAGGTTCCTCTGAGAAATCAGGTTATTCAGGAAGTTACAGGAAAGACGACGCGTTCACATGCAATGTAGTCCTCCTTCATTCAAGTTAAAAGATCAAATCCCTTCCCCCTTCCCCATCATGTTGCTCCTTTTTCTCCCCTTGTTCCTGCCCTCCCCCAACGCTCCTCTGTCTTCCTAATCCGTCTCCTGTCCCCTTTTGTTTTGTCCTTCCCGGCTCCCTCTCCTCTGTCCTTCCTTCCTCAGCCCACACAGGAGCCATGCCAGACAAGGAGGAGCAGGTACAGAAAGCCAAACTGGCCGAGCAGGCTGAGCGCTATGATGACATGGCCTCAGCCATGAAGGCTGTTACAGAGGAGGGCTCGGAGCTCAGCAACGAGGAGCGCAACCTGCTCTCTGTTGCCTACAAGAATGTGGTGGGGGCTAGGAGGTCCTCCTGGAGAGTGGTGTCCAGCATGGAGCAGAAGTCTGATGACAGCGGGAAGACTGCACTGGCCAAGGAGTACAGATTAAAGATCGAGAAGGAGCTGAATGACATCTGCAATGAAGTACTGGTAAGTAGCAGAGACAGTGGATAGGATGTGAAGAGAGTCAGTGTTTGAATCAAGATGGATGGATGGGAAGATGATGAGAGGTGCAACAAAGTAAAAATTCAGGTGGCGTAAAGGGAGATGGCTGTTTTTTATTGTTTTTTATTGAGAGCTGGAAGCATTAGAACTGAAATAATCTGAGGAAGGGACAGAAGGTGAGGAGCAAGTATTCAAAGGAAGTACTCCACTTAGTTATTCTAATGTATAATGTTTTAGGGACAGCTATTTATAGCTATATAGTGGAACCAAGAAGTGAATCCAGTTTGAAACCACTTCAAAATATCTTTTTGATATATATTTAAGTGTTTTTCTGTGTGTGGCACAGAATCTGCGAATTGCAATACTGCAACAAAAAATGCCCCTGTGGCCCATAAAGCATTTCCCCTATAGATTGCCATTATTAAAGTGTGTAAAACACTTAACAGAACACCCCAAACTGCAAACAAGGTCAGTTATTTCTCTTTGCATGATGACATTTTTATACCATGAAGGTTTTATATTTGCAAAACATTCTCAGAACCTGTGTGTGACATCATCCCAATGTAAAGTCTATGGGACACGCAGAGGCAGGGAGAGAAATGAGCTGAAAACTAATGTGCATGTTTAGTGAGCCACACAACACAGAAACAAACAAGAAAATGAGAAAACTTTTGCGCTGGGTGAGAAATGTTTGTTCAAATGAATGAGCCCCAACTTGAAGTCCTGTATCCAGTTCTTGTGATACACCAATGTGTGGGGTACACAATGGGAAGCCAGTGAGGGACCATGCCTTTGTCATTGCACTAGTGACACCTACTGGTTGGCCGCGGTCCCTGTTTAAATGCTGAGGGAGTGATAGGGATCTAAGGCAGGGCAGTGTAAACCATCAGCTGGAGTAAATGGGTTTCTTGACACCACAAATTTTAAAAAATATGGGAAGAATTCATTTATGGGTACAATTCAAATGTCTTAGTCACATGGCTGTTCTGAGCAGAAAACCGCTTGTCTAGCTTAATATTGCTTTGCTTGAGTTACAGTTCATCTCTGAATATCCAATATCTGTGCCATTGATTACCCTCAGTAATTATGAAAATAAACATTCATATCTATAGAGATAGATATACATCTATATAAAAATCTCAAAATTGTTCTGCTGCTCTTAAGGTTGCAGGAAATGAGCAGCCTGCAACCGTGAGAATGGGGCTATCCTTTAAAGCAAATAAGCGGACTATTTTGTCACAGGGTTCTGGTTGCACACTTAAAGTCACCTCTCCAAATACTTGTTTTAGTGTGTTTCAACACTAATGTTGCACACTTGCACTTGCAGGAACTGCTCGACAATCATCTGATCCCCAAGGCCACGCCTGCTGACAGCAAAGTCTTCTACCTGAAGATGAAGGGAGACTACTTCCGCTACCTGGCTGAAGTGGCCACTGAAGAGAACAAGGAGGGTAAGTAAAGTAAAGGAGACATCTGCTACATACACTGATCATACTCTCTCCATCCATCTCTTATGCAATCACTTAAGGAAATCAGGAGATTATTATGTTCAGGGTTCATGAGCAGTACGCAAGACACGTCAAACACACAAAACATTTTAAATGGTGCCACCTACTGCTAACAACGCACACTGCTGTGTGATCCAGCCCTTTGTTTCTATGGCAATAGTCACACATCTGTTGGAGGATGGGATGAATGTGTACTTATTAATGGTCCTCTTTTAAGATGAGGAGACCAGGCTTGCTTCAGGTGTTGTTTGTGGCCAGAATACTGACACACTACCCGTCCTTGACCTACAACTGTGTCAGGCGAAATGCAGGCAAGGGTTGCTGCTGGGTTGTCATGGCAACAGGAGCAGCACCAGGGTGTTGGCTGCTACTGGTGGACGGGAGGCATTTTTAGAGTTTCTTTGGTGGCTGTGGCAGCCTGAAGAACTGCCAGGGTAATGTTTTTTCTTTTTGTTCTCAATTTCAGATTGTGTTGTGGGTGACACAGTGTCTTTCAGCAGTATATATTTGCAATCCCATAGAAATGAGTGCAATCATTTTATTTCTGTGGTAAATCCATTATAACCTCCCCTGGGTGGTTTGTCACCTTTGCATGGGCAGTTTGTGATCCATAGTTTTCCAGTCTGGCTTTTGGCTGTGAAGTACATGCTCACATGCAACATTGATCATGACTGAGTCCTGTTTCTTTTCCTTTTCTTCTGATCCATTAAGCATAACATTAGGTAATAGTGCTTTTTTTGTCTTTGCTGTTTGAGGTTCATGCCCAAAACGAGTCTTGGAAAACAACAGGTTTGGACTGGTTTGAACTAACAATGAATGGATTAGCTGATCGACAGACAGCAACTTTACAAATATTCATTGGGTTCCAGTTTCTCAGCTGGAAGGATTTGCTGCTTTTGCTCGTCTTATGTGATGGTAAATTGAATATGTCTGGGTTTAAAACTGTTGGTTGGGGAAAAAACAAACAATTTTAATCACATCACCTTGGGGTTGAGGGAAATTGTGATGTGCATTTTTTTATATTTGACCAAATGATTAATAGAAAAAGTAATCAGCTAAATAATTGCTAATCAAAATAATGATTAACTGCAGCCCTACTAGACAGTTTGGCGCACAAGCACGGCTTGGATGTCTTGCATGTTTATAGGAGTTAGATTGTATGTAGGTGTGTAATTTCTGTTTTTGCATCCTCAATATGTGTAAATATTGGCAAGGGTGGTTGTGATTGTCAGAAAGAAGCCCTAAGAAGCAGGAATGCACCATCATGCAAACAAAGATGGAGCACAGTGGAGTGTAGTTCAATCCAGGGCAGTTACAAAGTCATGTGAACAAATCTCAAGTAATCTTGTTTTTCCCATTTGAAATATCTGCTTCCTGATTGGTCTGTCTTCCTATGTGTAGCCATCATCAGTAGCTCAGAAGGAGCCTACCAGAAGGCCTTGGAAATCAGCAACCAAGAAATGCAGCCTACACATCCCATTCGCCTAGGCCTCGCTCTTAACTTCTCTGTCTTCTACTACGAGATCGTCAACTCGCCTGAGAAAGCCTGCCAACTGGCCAAGGAAGTAAGAACTATCCTCTTCTCACACTAGTGTTTTATTTCAGTTTCTCTTTTGATTCCTTTTCCATTTGTTTTGTTGTCTTATTTTTTTTGTTGCCCCCTAAAAGATGAATTGTCCTGAATCTGGTGCAAAGTATAATATGAGGTTAATGTGGGTCTGGTGGTCTTCTTGCCCAGAGGTAGATGAGCACATCAATCTCAATCTCATGTCTGCACGGTAAATACGAGGTACTCGTAGCTGGATTTTGTTAGCTTTTGACAGAGCCAGGCTAGCTGTCCTCCATCTCCAGTCATTATGCTAAGCTAAGTGGCTTTTGGCAGTACCCTTATATTTACCACACATACATACGTGAGAGTAGTATCAATCAGTCTAACTCTGGGCAAGAGAGCTATTTAGCGTATTTCTGCTGTGGATTTGGCTTTCAAACACAACCATGTTTTTAATGTATACTGTAGTCTTTTAACTGGTGTTCTTGACACTTTCATGATCCCCTTTTGACAATGAAAGCTACAGAGCTCCAACATAGTTTAAATTCTTTTGGCAATGTCTTTATGTTGCTGTTTCTGTTCCACCTTAAGACCTAACTCCTACATAAGGAAAGCATACAATTGTGCCGAACAGCACGAATGTACCCTTTTTATCTTGAACCCTATTAATGGCTGCTTGCTGTTGTGTGTTTTATTCAAAGTTTTTTTGTTTGCCTGGCTGGTATTTACTTAAATCCATCTCATGTTGGTGAATTTACAATCTCGTTTTGGAAAACCACAAACTGGTTTTAGAAGCATTGATGGCTGTCTCTGTCTCCTCCAGGCGTTTGATGAAGCCATTGCCATGCTGGATTCCCTCAACACCGACTCCTACAAAGACAGCACCTTGATCATGCAGCTGCTTCGTGACAATCTGACTGTGAGTGTCTCGTCTTGATTTCCCTGCATGTCAACTCTCACTTTCTGCTGTCCCTTATCTCAGTTAACAGTTTTGATTCACATTACTCGTCAAACTTGACGAAATATTTGAGATGCGAAGGTTTTTCCCATGCTTCTTAGCGTACACTAATCCCAGTATCCCTTGCTTTTATTGCAGCTGTGGATGTCAGACGTCCAGGGTGAAGGCGAGGGTGAGGCAGAGGAGACGGAGCAGACAGCTGAGAAGAACTGAACTGAACTTCAGAAAAAAACAAGACAAAAACACACATTTTTTACCTCTCACCAGCCTAAGTTGTGTGTGTGGTTGTGTTTGCACATACATGCACAGATATGTATGTTTACACTCCACTCACAATGTGTAAAGTACAGTATGTGTGTGCAGATACATTGAAGTGTGTGTGTTAATTGTATGAGCACCTCCACAGAGAAAAAAATGGAATAGATCTTTTTTTTTTTTTTTTTTTTTTTTTTATTACTCATTGTGTGAACCAGTGGATGTTTATTTTTTTATTTAGTGTTTTTGTCCATGGTTTAGTCCAGATTAAATCCCTCCTTTAGATCCAAATCAGCCCCATTCTCTTTAACCTTATTCACTGTAGCAAACTGCTGCTGTTGCAGGAAAACACAAACAAAAAACCTCTAACTGTAATTTTGATAATTTGTATGTTTTTACTTGAACTCAACATTTACAATCTTTGTGACACTTGGGTCAACAAAACGTAACTGTAACAAAAAAAATGGTCACAGCAGTCTGAATTCACTAAATTTTAGGTCAATAGCAGTAATCATATAGATGGCAGAATTGACCTTGGTAAAGATCTATTACCATATTGCTTGTATCCATCCAGCCCTGTCAGTGTCCAGTGTAGCAGGTAGTGTTTTTAATGGATGGTACATGTGTCATGGCTCAGTGGGTTCCATGTGCATTTGGGTGTAGGAAAAGGTTTTCTGTATGAATGGCCACTTGCGAAAACTGTAGTAAAACTTTAGTTGATAGTTTTGTTGAGAGGATTACATTCCATTTTACTGACATCTTTTCACTCTCAGTGAAATGTGTAGACTATAATTTCCTGCATTTTTCCATAACACATGACAAGGTATAGACAGCTTAAGATAAAGTGAACAACTTGACAAAATGGCTCGATACTGTAACTTTTGATATTTTATCTTTTCAGCAGTGCAGAGGATACTTTTGCCATGTGGTTGTATGTGGCTTTCTACTCTTTTCTATTCAGGTGTTTTGTATTTTCTTTTTGTGTATTTTATTCCCTTTTGACTCTTGATTTGACTCCTGGAATGTATGTGGTTCTCAGTAGTATGGTGTGAGGGTTAGCCGTGCTTTGAAACTGGCAGTTTTTGCTTAGGATTTAGCTCAAACCAGGTGGTTTACAGTAACATTTACCTTCCTTGAAAGAACATTGTGAAAAGACAAGACTAAAAGCAATGCTAAATATAAACTGATTATTAAAGTAACTTGGTAGAAAGCTGCGTTATGACCATTTAGTAGTTACAAAGTAGTGCCAGTTTCTTCAAATTACAGTATCTTGGTTTTAAAAAGATGGGATGCAGGATTCAGAATTTGCAAGTTACACTCTGAGTACGTTATTTGGTTATGTGCTTTCATGTAAGTGGAATTAAAACATTAAAATCAAGTGTGCTGTGCTCGGTGTGTTTGTTTGCTCTCTGTACATGTGGAATGACATCTTTACAATATATTAATGCATATGAGAAGCTGTAGGCCGCTGTTAGTTCATCAACTCAGTCTGCCACTATTTACTATTTAAAGCCACTATTTACCTTGTCAGCTGCTGACACATCCTCACTGATCTGAATGTACCCATGTTAAAGCTAAGAAATGAGGACCACCACAGTTTACAGCTCTATTTTCTTTACCTCCCTTGGTTCTGGTGAATTAAAAGTCTTAGATTAAGATGCAACATTTAAGCTGTCAGAAGTATGGCACCATGAAAGGCCGCAGAGCTCTGGTGTGGTTTTAGATGGAAGCATGCTTTTCACTGACAATACTGCCCTCTGCAGATGGTCATAGCTGTGAAGGGCCATGTTGAAATGCATGTAGATGGTAGTGGTCATTTGCTCATTTTAGGCTTGACTGACCAAAACCGTTTTGATCTATCTCTACACAAACCTAGAAATTATTTGCCCAACCCTACTGAGACAAAATCTGACTAAAAACCAAGTCTAACTGACATGAGAGATGACAAGGTGCCAATTGTCTTGATTTTTGAATACATGTCAAACTCTTATCTATTACTCTCCACAGCCACACAGACCATAAGCACACTGGTGTTAACCTCATATTCATAAACAATAGTAAGCCTATCACATTATACAATATCAAGGGGGTCAGTCTTCAGTCAGTAGGCCCATTTCAGTGACATTTGTGAGCAATTTAGCTTTGATCAATGGCCTTTAAAGACAAAAACAAATCTAGTGGGGTGAGTAATGTGGCTCTGTCTTTCATTCCAACTCTTGATGGCAGCTGATAAGGCTCCACACTTTTGTAAAAAGGACATACTTTAAGTGTAAGGACTTTGAATATGATGCAGCCCTGCATATCACATTTGCTGAATGACCAAATACACAAATGAGGAATGTCCTGCGTGGTGTTACAATGAAATGTCATACCTAAGGCATGACCAACCCGTGATATTCCCAGTACAGTAGGCTATTCAGCAGTTGGGATGGTTATGTGACTATGGGTATGAGCTTCCAGGCCGCCTGTAGATCCTAGCCACTGCGATCCAGGAGGAATTCAATGTAACAATTGAGTATTGTGGTCAATACAATAAGTCAATTTCAGCCTGTAACAATACGTTTTTACATGATTTCATCATCATGCGTACAGTTGTGGTCAACGCCCCTTTGTTGACTTTTTTTCCACTATACTCGAAGATGATTGGTCCATTTCGGTGACGTGTACATTAGTATATATAAGACAACTTCCCAATTGTTTCCTCCCCCTCAAACCCGGCTGTTAGTGCTGTGTGAGTGCGTGTGTGCTCCTGAGCCCGCTCGGCACACGTTCTATAAAAAAATAAAAATACAAAAAAAATTCAAAACCTAAAAAACCCCCCCAAAAAATCTTTTTTTTTCTTTTTGTAACAAGTCGGTGAAGCTGGAGAAGACATTCGAGGACTGGACGGTAACGTATAAGAAAGGGCTGCCTAACGTTAGATCGAGCGATACATTTTTCAGTCGACGTGTTACTGGTTCAGAAGCGAGGCCAAGTAACGTTACATTTGCTTTTATCACTGTGTGTCTGTTTTGAATGACCGTTTTAATCCCATTAGAAGTCGACTTTGTGCCATTTGAATATATTCATCTTATACGTTTCACTCCAAAACACTGCAACTGACAAGTCAACGGTTGCTAACGTTTACCATCAGCATTCTGCCCCGAACTGACGTGACGCTAGTGACCGGAGAACCAAGCATTCGTACTGTCGCCGAAAACTTTTTTCGTTAGGAAAATCGAGCCTCGTCCGAGTACTCGCTAGCCTCCACAGCCAAGGAAGATGAACCCCAGTGCTCCCAGTTACCCTATGGCCTCCCTGTACGTCGGGGATCTGCATCAAGATGTGACTGAGGCCATGCTGTACGAGAAATTCAGCCCAGCCGGAGCTATCCTGTCGATCCGGGTCTGTAGGGACATGATCACCCGGCGTTCCCTTGGATACGCCTATGTCAACTTCCAACAGCCAGCGGACGGTAGGTCATTTAGCAAAATACCGACTTAAATGTGTAAATATGAATGTGTCTTTTAAGATGACAAGTGAAATCTTGCCTCTTCCCACTACACGTGACTGCGGCCGACATATTGTCGGTGGGGTCTCCTCATTTGAACCTCCCAGCAGTGGCGTAGCAGAAAAGCACCACGTCCGCCCTGCCCTGCCCACCCCAGTAATGTAGCAGTGGACTGCCAGCTGAAGACTCAATGCCTTTTCTTTTTTTTAATCTCTGTTCTGTCAGGACAACACCCCAACTGCTCAGCCTAAAGTGCTGACACAGTTTCATTAAATCTAGCCTGAAGGCCTGCCTGTCAGTTTTGTTGTGATATGAACTTTCATCTTTATCAGTAAAGAAAAAATAGTATGTAAATTCCTATAAATGTTAAAATATGTCAGCCCTGTATGCCTTAGAAGCCAAATATCTACCCTCCACAAAATATTGTTCCATGGATAAGAGCACGGGTCTGCATCTGCCTTCTGGTGTTCCTGGGTGTGTCTCTGTGTTTTTACTGAGATATATATTTTCTGTCGAGGCTTTTGCACTGGTAGCCTCTTAATCTGCCAAGTATTAGGGGTGGGGCCATATAGATAAAATCCTCTGGTTGTCAAGATACAGTATAATGTGTTATGGTACATTTTCTCAAACTGTTAATTAGACAGGAATGTCTTTTTTTTTTGTTAATCCAGGGAATTAAAATCCTGAAAAATACAGATACTCTATCATACTGATGCAAAACTCTTGTAAATTCATTGATACCATAAAGCAATGGTGGCTTAATAGGAAACGACTAATCAGTTAATTCATTAGTTGAGTGACAAAAAGTGAATTGATTAATGATTTAAGTCACTTTTTGAGGACTGACAGGTGTAAATATGTTGAACCACCATGACAGCATGGACTGTCGACCATCTTATTCCTGAGAAATGTCCTTGCGAGAAAAATGCATCATAGTTTTACAGCCGCTTCCAGTCACCTAATTACCTTCACAGTCATATCATCAGGTCAGGCATATTGAAAGACTGCAGCTTTGTCAAATTCAGTGCTCCCTCTTTAGTAGGTTGCACTGGCCAAAATGGCTGCTACAGTGACTCTGTAGTTCATGGGCCCCACATTTCTTCATCATGGATCATGGGGATAAATATGTACTACAGACAAAAACATTAGATAAACAACAAAGGGACATTTTGCGCACCTTGAGGACTAACAGATGTAAATATGTTTAACCCCCATGACAGCATGAACTGTGGCCTATCTTTTTTTATTTAGAAATGGCCTGGGGGGAAACTTGAAGATCCAGTTTTCGGACATTCGTTGATTTCCCAACCGCCCTGCAATAGAAACCCCCTCAAGACTAACACCCCCACCTTTGACACATGCTGTCATATTCAGCACTTGAAAATGTAGATATACTTAATAACCTAACCCCTGTTACTCTGCTCCTTCTCTCAGCCGAGCGTGCACTGGACACCATGAACTTTGATGTGATCAAGGGGCGGCCTGTGCGCATCATGTGGTCGCAGCGTGATCCGTCACTGAGAAAAAGCGGCGTAGGAAACATCTTCATCAAGAATCTTGACAAGTCCATTGACAACAAGGCTCTATACGACACCTTCTCTGCTTTTGGCAACATCCTGTCATGCAAGGTAAAAGTGGTTGACTCCTCCTTGTTGTATCTAACCTGCAGCATGGGGGATGGTCAACCCTCATTGTTGTGGTACAGCATTGTGAGTGCAGGCATAGTTTGCATGAATGTGCTTTGTAAATGTCCTAGAGTTGTTTGCACTATAGAGAACAGAGAATAGAGAGATCAATCACCCAGCAGATATATGTGAATCTTCACAAGATGAAATAAATAATGGATGGAGTTATACCAAATAATGAATTTGTATATCAATTAATATAGATATAGAAATATCAACTCAAATTATATTTATGGGCAGACATGGGAGATAGGGTTTTAACAGTCGAAGAAATTCTGAACTTGGCTAACACATGGAATGTCACAATAGTCAAAACAGAAAGTCAGTTTAAGAGAGGAGACTAAGGTTTGATATACTGTTACTGCATGTGTGTGTGTGTGGCTTAAAAGCAGCATGTGTGTTCTTTCTCCAAGGTGGTTTGTGACGAGAATGGCTCTAAAGGCTACGGCTTTGTGCATTTTGAGACTCAGGAGGCAGCTGAACGAGCCATTGAGAAAATGAATGGCATGCTGCTCAATGACCGAAAAGTGTAAGTGAATGTTATAACTAGTTTTAAACTGATTTGTTGCATACTAATGTGTGAAATGGAAAAAAAAGACTTGAATTAATATTGCACCTGGTCAGCAGTTTGAAGGTTCTTTCTTTGCAAAGATGACTGAATAAATAGATTTGCGGCAAATGAAGACTGCCCTACTATGTGCATAACTCATTTGTTCTGAGTTCTGTAATGTGTAATAATACTTACAGTAAGCTTGATGATGCTGATCATACATAGTTTTCTAAAAATACGTATTTGTTTTTATTCCTCTTAATTAATGTAGTTAATGTGTATTTAAATTTTGGTAAATGTCCATTTCAACACAGATTCGTGGGTCGCTTCAAATCTCGCAAAGAGCGCGAGGCTGAGCTGGGCGCCCGAGCCAAAGAGTTCACAAATGTCTACGTCAAAAACTTTGGTGAAGACATGGATGATGAGAAGCTGAGGGAGGTCTTCAATAAATACGGTCAGTCAGGGTGTCCATATTTCAAATAGCTCTGCTCCTATACATACATATAGTGTTTTGATCTTCTGCAGTAAAACATTATGGGGCAAAATATAGTCACTGAAGGTTATCTTTCTGTTGCCTAGGAAACGCCATGAGTATCCGCGTCATGACCGACGACAGCGGAAAGTCTCGAGGCTTCGGGTTTGTCAGCTTTGAGAGGCACGAGGATGCCCAGAAGGTAAGGGTTGTACCAACAATTTACTGGTGACCACCTGGAAGTGTCCGCCACTTCCTGCCTGAGTTGACTCAGTTTTCTTGTTTGCGGCAGGCGGTGGATGAGATGAATGGGAAGGAGTTGAACGGCAAGCTGATCTATGTTGGCCGTGCCCAGAAGAAGGTGGAGCGACAGACGGAACTCAAGCGCAAGTTTGAGCAAATGAAACAAGACCGCATGACTCGCTACCAGGTCCATTTCCTCTTGCAGTGCAAATTCAACTTCCTGTGCCAAAACAATGCATCATAGCTTGACATAGTTAATTACCTTCACAGTCATATTGTCTGGTCGAGCATATTGAAAGACTGCAGCTTTGTCAAATTCAGTGCTCCCTCCTTAGTGGGTTGCACTGGCCAAAATGGCTGCAACAGTGACTCTGTAGTTCATGGGCCCCACATTTCTTCTTCATGGTTTCTGGGGATAAATATGTACTACAGACAAAAACATTAAATTAACAATAAAGGACATTTTTCAGTCTGTTGGCATTAGATTATTCCTTCCTAATATGTAGTGTTTTCAAAAGAAAACACAAAAGTTAACTTCTGTCTTACCTACAGGGTGTCAACTTGTATGTGAAGAACCTTGATGACGGAATTGATGATGAACGTCTGCGAAAGGAGTTCTCGCCATTCGGCACCATAACTAGTGCCAAGGTAGGACCTGAGCTGTTTACTTATCTTCTGTAATTAATACATGGCTGCGAAACTGTCATTTACCAGTGCTAATACTCTTTATCGCTGTCCAGTTCATTAATGAGTTTCATTTGTCTCTCTCGCTCTCAGGTCATGATGGAGGGCGGGCGTAGCAAAGGCTTTGGCTTTGTTTGCTTCTCGTCCCCAGAGGAGGCCACCAAAGCGGTGACAGAAATGAATGGACGCATTGTAGCCACCAAACCATTGTATGTTGCCCTGGCCCAGCGCAAAGAGGAGCGTCAAGCCCACCTGACCAACCAGTACATGCAGCGCATGGCCAGTGTGCGTGCAGTGCCAAACCCCGTCATCAATCCCTACCAGCCAGCCCCACCCTCTGGCTACTTCATGGCAGCCATACCTCAGGCCCAGAACCGTGCTGCTTACTACCCAGCTGCTGGGCAGATGGCCCAGCTCCGCCCAAGCCCACGCTGGGCCACCCAAGGTGTCCGGCCACAACGTGAGTATCTCGTTGTGTGCGTGTGTTGTCATATTAAAAGCACATTAAGACACTGTGAGACAAAAACAGTTGTTTGTACTTATACATGAAGCCACTATGTTTTTGTGTGTTCATAGACTTCCAGAACATGCCGGGTGCCATGCGTCCCTCAGCACCACGCCCTCAGACCTTCAGTGCCATGCGGCCTGCCTCCCAGGTGCCCCGCATGATGTCCACCCAGCGTGTCGGTCAGTCACCAATACTCAATCAATATTCTGTCTAACTGCACAGCAAATACAGTTCAACTGTATGGCTGCTACTTGTGTCTTTGTGTTGATGTTTCTGTCCCCCCTGTTGGCTCCTCTTGCAGCCGCTCAGACCATGGGCCCCCGACCAGCCAACCCAGCTGCTGGAGCAGGAACTTCTGTGCGTGGAGTCCCTCAGTACAAATATGCCGCAGGAGTCCGCAATCCCCAGCAGCACATGACTGCTCAGCCACAAGTCACCATGCAGCAGGTAGGAATGCACATTTCTTTGTTAGACCAGACCTACTGACCTATTCTGCCCAAGCTGGATGTGCATTCAAAATGTTCTGTCTGACTTTTAATTCCCTGCGTCCCTCCCCTCAGCCTGCTGTTCATGTTCAGGGACAGGAGCCTCTGACTGCCTCCATGCTAGCCGCTGCTCCACCACAGGAACAGAAACAGATGCTGGGTAAGTGTCAGCAACACCTCTTTATGACGACTTACCATGTTCGCTTGACATAACATAAATCTGCCGCTTCTCACTTGACCCAGAATGTACAAAACCGTTTCAACTTGAAACTTTTTTCTGTTGGAAGTATTTTTCCTCCTTCACACAGTCAGAATGTTCTACCTCTGTCCCTTCCTAAGAAAACCATATCCCCACTATACCTTGTGTGCTGTATATTGTATATAACACAGGTATTTACAAGGTATTTTCTCAGTCATTTAAATCCTTTGTATCTCTCTCCTCTAGGTGAGCGTCTGTTTCCGCTGATCCAGAACATGCACCCAAGCCTGGCAGGAAAGATCACTGGCATGCTGCTGGAGATTGACAACTCAGAGCTGCTTCACATGCTAGAGTCCCCAGAGTCTCTCCGCTCGAAGGTCCGTATTTAAGTGTGTTAATATTGACAGCTTCCCTTCACCAGGATATTAAAGGACAGGGAAGTTCAGAGAAGAACTACTGGAGTTTGGGTGGAAGGATGCATCTTCACTAGTTAGCAGTCATTTATTTTTAAAGACACATGATGAAAGGTGGCTCTAGTGGGTGCTGTGAGATGATACCACCATGATGTTGTGGTGTTAACATTTAACAATTTCCTTTCCAGGTGGATGAGGCGGTGGCTGTGCTTCAGGCCCACCAGGCCAAGGAGGCTGCCCAGAAGACTGTGACAAATACAGCTGGTGTCCCAAGTGTCTGAATCCAAGGTACAACTAGTTTCCAGAGCTGCTTTAGTGTGGCAACGGGGGAAAAAATCACTTATTGTGTTTTGTTTCCTATTCACAGGAGTGGGGAACCTTGGGACTAGCTTCACCGATGGAGAAAAGAATTAAACAGTGAAAAAGTTGAAAATACACAAAACAAAGTAAAAAGAAGTCAAATAATATATTAAAAATACCAATGGAAACAAGTCTCCAGTCGGGCCTGTAATGAACAGAAACACCGGGCCTGGTTTGCGGAGTTAAAAAGAGAAAATACGTAAAAAAAGAGAAAAAGTTAAAATAGAAAATGATCATTTTATGAGGGGTTTTAGAGGAGAACTCAAAATAAGATTGAAAGCATTCCTTTCTGCAATTTTATCCCTTTTAAATGTTTGAATGTTTGGGCTGAAGAAGCCTGTTATTGTGAAATTTCCCTTGACCTTTGCTTGCTTGAATAAAACTTATAAAATAACTGGCATGTGTCTGTTGTTGGCTGTTAGTTAGATTACAGATAATCAGTCACAATAAGCCTGCTCCTATCACTTGTACCAACTTGAACATGGTAGGAGTTCCCAAATGTGTTAGTTTCTGTTGGCCAACTCAAAATAATGCAGAACTCCAATAGTAAAGTGGTCAAAAATAAGCACCCATCATAGGCACACAAAAAGAAACGAACACTGTGAAATTGTGTTTCAAGTTTTAATTGTGCTTTGCGACAGGTGATGATGTCAATGTTAACGATCACTGAAACACATCTTAGGCTGTTGTACTTCTGCCTGCACTTTCAGGCCAGCTATCAAATGCAAGTAGCTCCATTAAGTCAGTCCAGGACAGAGAGGATGGTGGTGAGGAGGCACATTTGCATCTTTTTGAAGGACAAGTGGCTTAGTTGGCAATGCCCTGCTGTGTCAGCCTCTGCAGGATGGCCTCAACCTGCTTCTGGAAGTTGTCCATCAAGGGCTGCATCTGAGCCTGCACGTTGGCAGCCAGGGGCCTGATCTGCTCCTCCATGTTGGCGGCAGCAGTCCTCAGCTGCTCCTGGATCTGAGCGGCCAGGGGCTCCAGCTGGGTTTTCTTGTCCTCCATGAAGGTCCTGTGGGGTAGAACATGAACCACCATATATAAAAAAAAAACGTTGTAGCTGGTCAACATGGAGCAAATTAATAGTTCAATATATAATAATGAATTATATTTCATAAAGTGATCATATGCTTTGTTTGTAAAATCTTAGGTAAGTGCTTTCCCTCTGAAAGCAGAAGTATAGTAGTAGCATAAAATGGAAAGTAAAGATTTGTACAATACTTGAGTAAATGTTTTTTCTGTGGCTACCTTACATGAACATTGAGAGCTTCAGTAGAAGTTACAACTTGTAGGTTGACATTTAAACAATGGACCAGGTAAACCTTGACTTCATGTGTGAAGGTTCGAGGTGTTGAGGGTTCTCTGAGTACTCACTGAGCCTGGTTGGTCAGATCCTGGTTGCGGATAATCTCAGTCAGCTCCTGAGTCATTTTGTTCTTCATCTCTTCAAAATACTGACCGAGCCTTTCGAGATCGGCAACATCTTGTGCAAAGCTTCCTGTGGGTTTCCGAAGTTAAGCTAGTGAGTTTTTCACAACTATGAAATAAACAAAATACTACAAATGTGGAGAACTTAAAGTGTGTGAAGGTCGTACCTTGTGCCAGAGCCAGCACGACGACGGCTGCAATGAGGGAGAATTTCATGGCTGCTGAGTGGAGAAGACCTACAAAACAAACATTATTTAATTATTCTGGATGTTAATATGCTGTCCTCCCTTCATTTTGGTTCTTTTACAATGTAATCATACCTGTGCTGACGGGAAGCACCATCCTTTTTTTCTATTGTGCTTGAGTTCAACTTTCATGTGTAATTAAACTTCCCTGACAATGTTTAATGTTCAAAACCAAAATGACAAGCCCTGGGTCTAGTTATTAAGATGTTTCATGCAGTTGCTTTTCAGAAGTCGAGTGTAGGAAGGCCTCCTGTTGCTCAATCAGATGACTCACTGATAAAAGTTGTTCTAGGAATCCCAGCCTGGCTTTTTGTCACAAAGTGAAAATAAATATTTTGTAGCCACTGCGTGTTTGTCCAAACCCCACACATTCACTTGTAAACTTTATCTGGCTTATCAGATATGTCATGTCAACAGATCTAGTAAAAAGCTTGTAACTGAACCTTGAGTTTGGAATAATTTATCACAGATATGTTTTCCCAAGGTCAGGAATAATGTGTTCAAATGTAGATGATGTTTTTTGATAGCTTTGATCCAAGAGCATGATTTTCAAACTTTATATATAATTTTATTTTATATATAAACTTACAAACAGGAGCACATTTGTAGAATTTACTGGCCCATATTTATTAAAGGCTTTTTATTTTTTAACCATCCACTTAAGTTCCTGGAATTTCTTTTTTTTTAAACTACACCCCACATGATGAGGGCATTCCTCTTTAAAATAAAAACACATTTTATAATTTACTAATAAAATATAAAGAGGAACTAATCACTTCCATTGGTTTAGTGTTAATTTAGACTATACTGGATCTCACTATGCTGATTTAAATTCAGTAAACACCTTCACTTGTCTTTGGGTCATTCATTCATTCTTTTAAACTTTCATTAACATTGAGGGGGATTAAAAGCAGGAACTAC
Organism: Enoplosus armatus; assembly: GCF_043641665.1. NCBI lineage: Eukaryota > Metazoa > Chordata > Actinopteri > Centrarchiformes > Enoplosidae > Enoplosus > Enoplosus armatus. Next base: position 12,357,178 of record NC_092195.1, read on the forward strand.
AGGAAGTGCAGATGTCTTTATGCCAGTGAACAAAGTGTTATATGATGAAAACCACTGTTCGGCAATTAAACATGTTTTTTTTATGTCTTTTTTAGGCCTGAACATTTTAAGTATGAGTGTATGAAAATATACCAGTGTGCCTTTTCTGTCTTTCTACATTTATGTTTCGAGCTTTGTGTGTTTTTCTCGTAAGAGCCTCTGTTGCAGGTGATGAAACTAAACTAAGAAAATTAAATTATTGTTCACAAACAACAAATAAAGACATAAAATTAGATTGAAAGGAATTATGACAAAACTTTACGTGAAAGTATAAAAAGTAAAATGTAAAATATAAATATGATTCACAAACATCAACACCTTTAGGATCAAATCCTACACATAGCTGGTTATTTACAGTGTTTGCCTTCAAATTTAACCCTTCCTTTGCCATTATTCGACATCAGTCCCCTCATTAACTCTCAAAGCAATAAAGGGGTACATTTTACACTCAAAAAAAGTTACATTTCAGTCTTAAACCTAGTAACAATTGGTAGTTTTACATTCAAGAAGAATGTGTCTCAGTGTGTGAAAAGCAGTTTAAACCCATTAGAAAATTAGTAGAGTTGGACTCACCTGTACCGCAGGGACAATCTGGACCGGATGGTGCCTTCCTGTAGGACTCTCACACTTCTTATAGTCCTGCATGGTGATGCAGCCCTGTCGAGACGTGAATCTGATTGGACAAGATAAAAAAACAAAACATTATTGGATGTTTGTGCTGGTAAGGGACTCGCAGTGCTGACCCTTGCTGCTCAATCTGCCACCTGCGCAAACTAAACCAAAGTCCAACAGTCCCTCTGCTGACTGTCCAACATGAGTGTGCATCTTATCATATTGATGAAATACTTAATCACCGGTAACAGCATCACCATTTTGACAGTGAGGCCATGTTTGGGACAACGTTTATATATTGCCACATCAGCTTCAACAGATAAGATAACTGACAGAATGTCTTGTTTTATTTTGTATTTGTATTCATTTTGTAGAATTACAGTTTTACTTTGGTTTAGAAAAAGCGCTCTAAAATAAAGTTTGTTGTCATTATTATAATTGTAGAATTGGACTTTATGTAGGTGAAGTTGTGCTCATGTTTTCAGTCATTTACCTTTTAAATGAGTCATCTAGAATGATCAGGTGCTTTACGTTTAGTTTTCAGGGTATCTTTATTGCACTGATGAGATCTGATTAATTGATTGATTGCTGTGATAGGTGTTGTTTTAATGCCGAGTCGTGTGTATTTGTGTAAAGGTCCATCTAGATGTCGCAAACAAGGCTACAAATGCTGTGGTATGTGGCAGAGGTCCATGTTATGTACTTGCCCCAATGACAATAAACATATAGATAAACAATAAACAAGTAAAAGAAATAAATGTAAGTGTGGCCATAAAATGCAAGTTTTATGTAATGGGAATTTATGACCACTCCTCTGGGATCATCATAAGGCATTAACAGCATTGAAACAAAACAACAAAAAAACATTATATTCTCAGAAAAGCATTCTTTCTTGTTAGCCATGTTAGCTTGTCTGTCCGTCTCTTAGTCAGTCCACCTCTTTGGTACAGACTGAAATATCACAACTGTTGAATGGATTGGCACAAACTTTGGTACAGACATTCATGGTTCCCAGAGGATGAAACCGAATGTAATCGCCACCAGCAGGTTGAAAGTTGTGCCATCGGTAGCACAACATATTAATCTGTCAAGCACATACCTACAATACTAATCACATTCCGACCATGGGTTTTGTGTTTATTAGCAAAGGTTAGCATGCTAACAAACTAAAATGGTGAACATGGAACATTATACCTGTCGAACATCAGCATATTAGAAGTACAGGCTCACGGAGTTGCTAGCATAGCTGTATACTCTTAACTTTGAACTTTAATTGTGAAGGTTTATGTCTGGTAAATACTGAATTAAGAGTTGTGCCTCATGTTTAGAATAAATACAAAACTTTTTGTTTTGACTTTTAAGTTGTATTTGTCTTGATTTAATGGTCAGATACAGAAATGACAGGATTGAAAACTATTTTCTAAAGAGTTTTTTTTTTTAAAGAATATGGTCTTTAAAAATGTCTCAATCAGCTGTCCTTTGGAAAGAAGGCTTGTCTGACACTCATTCATGTGGATGTAAACCTTCTACCTTTGGTTTACATCCAACAGGGTGTTATTGCTCCCAGTCTATCTTTATGGTTGTTGTAAAGTAATTAATTCTCAGCCCCACTCCACTGCAGTCAGTAATAAACAATTCAGGAAGGGGAAAATATGCGAGCAGTGGACATAAAAAACACAAGCTGTTTAATAAAACTTGAACGACAATCCTGTGAGTCCCTGTTCATCTAGTGGGAAAGCCCTGCACTGGAGTTGTTTTAAAAGTCAGATTTTGACTATAAAGCTTCGATCAAAACCAGATGTGGGAATGTTTTCAACCAGCGATTATTCTCTCTGTACAGAGTCTGCTCACCACTGGCCGGGACTCCCCTGGTGGAAACAGATTAGGTTGTTTACATCTCTCAAACCCATCCCCTCAAAGAAAAGAAAAAAAGAGAGCTTTAGACATGGAGCCATCTTTGCTGTGGTATGCAAGGACAAAATAGAGGTGGTAAGATCCATTTGGTAGTACAAAGTGAGAAAACATCAATATTATCAGCAAAAAGTACTTATCAAAGGAAATAATACTCCCCCTTTCAGAGTGTCATAATATTATATACTGTATGTGCTAAATCACATTATTGGATTAATGTTATTGTTGCAGTAACATGTAAGCTGATTGAGGTGGAGCTAATTTAAACAATTTCATATAGTGTTGGTAGTTTAATTTGTATCATATGTCATAAAATGATCAAATGTTTTTAATCTGTAAAGAAACTACAGCTGACAGACTCCAACCCTGTCTCCTAGAAATTACATTTATACACACTGGAATAACAAATACATTATACATTATATAATAATGTTACTGATACAACAATGTGTAAGCAGCATTTTACTGTTGTAGCTGGTTGAGGTGGAGCTAGTTTAACTTCTTTATATACAGTTAGCTAGTTTAGTCCAGTGGTTCCCAACTTATGGGTTGGACCCATTTCAATGGGACACAAGTTTAAACTGAGGGGTCATGAGATCTTTAACTGGGTAGGAAAGAAGACACGTTCTGCTACACAAATTTCAATTCATTTTTTGGAATTTTCTCTAACCTTTGCCTTTTTGTTAGATATGGGCTCATTTTACTTCTTTTGGCTTCAAACTGTTTAATTGTTTAATGGAAACCTTGTGAAAAGTTTGGAGGGGAAATGTCCCAACAATGCATTGTATTTTTTTTAATCACAGTTTATCATATTAATAATTAAGTAATTAGTCACTATTGCTACCACGTCAAAGTTGTGGAGTAAAAAGTACAATATTCACCTCTGAAATGTAGTCAAGTAGAAGTATAAAGTAGCATAAATGATAAATACTCAAATAAAGAACCTCAAAATTGTACTTAAGTAAAAGTACTCAGTTATTTTCCACCACTGGGTTTTGTCAAAGTCAAAAATTGCACAGGTCAGCTTACTGTTAGTTATAATAATAGTTGATCAACAATGAGGGAAAGAAAAAAGTTGATACATTCAGTATTTATGTCAGAGGATCCATCCACTTACAGCAACTTTGCTTTGGCTTTCTTTGACTTTGCTCCTGCATTAAAGTTGAATCCATCATGGAGCTTATACAAACTAAGGCGCAGAAAAAGACTAGAGAACAACACTATAATGTCCAAATGTCACTGAGCTGCACAGCTGAGATTAACTGAAATGAGAGCACGCCCTCCAGTGAGCCAAACACTCATTACAACTGTGATAAATGACTTGTTGATTTTCCTTTCTGTTGTGGTAAACAAATCGAACAGGTCACATCTCAACTTTTAGATTTTAGATACTTTTTCGTGGCTTCTGTGAGACTTTCACAGTCTACTAGAATTTGTTGAAAAATGTTTTTGCAGATTCAGTTTTAAAAAAAAGATAAATTCAAATGCTCCCCAGTTCCTCCGGACTGCTGTGGCTTCATACCAGACCACAGAAAGAATGAAAAATTACACAAGTTCCAGAAAGTCATAAAAAAGCATTTAGGAAGCACAAGAGGAGGTCCCATTTCCTGTTCAAGTCTTTGTTCTGCACAATGTTGGTGGTCCACTAACTCAAACTTGCAGTACAGTATCTATTTCACTGTTTCATAGAAGGATCATCATTTTTGTTTCGCCTTCTTATTGAGAAAACTGAGTTACTCCGCTTCCAAGTTTTAATCACATGCTTCAGGCTGCAGAGCTGGAGCTGTAAACCCACACTGTAGTTGTACTCTGTTGGTGCCAGAGGAGAACACAGGAGGCTCAGATTTCTTGTCTTGATATTTCTCTGACTTTCTCCAGCTCCCTTCAGGTGCTACAGAGAATATCGGAAATATCACAACTGCATGCATATGCTTCGAACGAACTATACACTGTAAAGAAAATGTTCTGTGCTGTTTGACTATTTTAAACTATTACATTGTTTTTCAGATATTAAAGGCCTGGTTTTACAAATTAACATAATAGCAGTACAAACAAGCCTTCTGCCATGTAGAGTAATTTGCTTATTTGTACATTTTTTAGTGGCACCACATCTTCCATCACTAATCTGTGACTTTCCTGCATAAAACATTGCGCAGCACATGACTTTACATGCCTACAACAGAGCACACAACTGATAAAAATATAGAATTATCTACCATTTACTATTATGATAATGGGCTAAAAACCTGTACATCCATGGTTAAACAAGCAAAAATACTGGTGTGAAAGTAATTTAGTTGAGACGTTGTAGAATACCAGGGTTCCTTGAAGGCATCATTTGACTGACAACCCCTTAGCCTAATCCAGAGAGTGAGGATGCATAGCAGCAGTGATATGTGTCGAATGAACATCGGCTAAGTACTTCTTTCGGCTGTGATTGACAAAAGCCTGCAGACAATTTGTTCATTCAGCCCTTAGAGACCATTTTTGAACCAGAACCCGTCGGGTTGATCGGTCTAAATTTCATCCACACCGGGGCTTCGCAGACGTTACGTTAGCACAATGGAATCTAACGTTATCCCGGACAGTATCCGCCCTCAGAGGCTACAGCCAGGGATTGGATTCGGTTCAGGACCCACCGGGACCCTCCGCTCCTCTCTCCGGCCCGGGGTTACGGTCCCCATCGCGCCGCTGTTGCCCTCCCCGGCCTCTCTGGCCGCTTCATGCGGGCCTCCTCCGCCGCCGCCTCCGCTGCAGTTCCACAGCCTTTACGGTGGCATCGGAGCGGGGCTGGGGCCGGGGGCTACCGGCCACTGTAACCCGGGGAACCCGGCGGTGCTGAAGGAGGCGGTGGAGGCTGTGGTCCGCAGCTTCGCCAAACACACACAAGGTTACGGCAGAGGTAACGTCCAGCTGTGCTAAAGCTCTGTTTTATGTGCAGATAATGGTGTTAATCTGTGTCATACTGTTCAGTTTGTACTTGGGGAGTTTTGAGGAGCACAAAGCCACTTTTAGCTGCGCCATTTGTTTGGAAATGGATTAGCAACGGAAAAAACACGACCTACATTCCTGTGATGTTCATGTTTATGTTACAGTGTCTAATACACTGACTTTATATTGTTTTACCGCGTACTGTGGTAGTTTTCACCTGATGCAGTATCTCTACTATGTTTCTTTCTGGGATTTAAAGTTTTCCTTTGATATTTACATAGTTGTAGCAACCGTGGCTTCAATCACTTCATTATAGGATTAAGTACCACAGCTCTTCGGGGATTACATTTACGAACAATAAGCTATTATACCTATAAATTAGCCACATTAAATTCATCCTGTTTTACATTGGACACGGTTCACTACTGGTGCGAAATATGAAAATAAAGTAACAAAGGAAACACAGGGGCTTTACACAGCGTCAGTAGTAAAAATGTAGAGGTTAAAATCAGGTAATCCTGTTTTTTATTGAGCACAATAAAATGTAACCATCTTTTTAGAGATGACCAAAAATATTTTGTGTATCATCCAGACTATATGTTTTAGTAAGTGGTACCAGATTGATTTTCACACCTATAATTACTTCTTATAGAAATAAGCATGAATTAGTGATGTTCTAAATATATCATTTATTTGTGCTGTTTGCCTCATGATGATGGTCCCTCTTTACCAATCTTTTCATCTATTTATTAATCACTACAGCACACTGGCAAGAGCTATGCTTAAGACTAACACTAGACTAAAAACCTGCTATTGTGTTGGCAGGTGGAGCTGATTCAAGTGTTCCTGTTTTGGTGCTAATAGGATTTATTTCCAAAAGATTGTCCCTCCATGCACTGACTAACAGTCTCTTCCCTCTTTTATCCCATTTAGGCTACTTAACACCGCCAACATTGGCAGCACCATAAAGACTGTTTCATCAGGGCTGTATTATCACGTTTTTACAGAAGAAAACGTGTGTCACATTTTGGCATTTGGCAATAATTATTTCCACTACATTATATTGTAATTTGGGTTTTCTTCATTTTTCCTGTGGTATCGTTATAATTATGCCATTACCAGGGAATTAAAAGGCTTACATTTGCAATAAAAACACTATTAAGACTATAATTGTCAAGTGACAATTTATTTAATAATTTTTCTAATTTTCCTTTTTTTCTGTGACACATTTGTCAGATATGTGGTGATTGCCAGGCCAGCCATCCTCCACTATCTCCCAATATTTCCTGTCTCTATGTGTTATCATATCGCTGTCCTGAACCCTTGAAATGCTCAAAAATAACTTTGTCAGGGTCTGAATTTGTTTTAGTGTGTTCGTCTACTTTGCTTGGTCCCTGATTTAGGGAAACTACTCTACATTTCAGTAAAATGTAATAAATATACTGAACATCCCGAGGCTCATCATACATCTAGTGCCAGCTTAAGTTAACTGTTGGAAGGATACTTTTGAAAGAATATGTTTAAAGAAAGAGTTCATATATATATTTGTTGTGAAAGTAATGTCACAGAGAGCAACTTTCACGTCTGTTAATAGTACTTGAATTGCTGTTTTCAATAGCACATAAGTTATTACTTAATAATTGGCTAACAACAAGAGAAGAGTTTATAGTGAACGTTCACACACAGTAAGAGCAATAACAAAATAATTTGGATTGCAGTTTAGGGATTTATGTATCTGATGTCAGAAAATATCTCGGCTTGTTTACAGAGGCCTCAATAGCTGCAAGGCTGCAGCCCTAAAACGCACTGATCAGGCTCCAGACACAGTACGAGAGCGAGAAGCAGGCTGCCAGTGTTCGTATCAAACAGTGAGAGCTCAGCGGGAAAGAGCTGAGAGGTAACAGAAGTCAAAGAGCCCTGGATAATGTTGGCTGCAGCCAAACCCAAATACTCTTTTCTGACTCAGTTGCAAATTTTACTGCTTTTCTTTGTTGTTGTTTCCTTTTGGAGGGCAGGAATGTAACGTTCTCACATGGGCTCATAAAGTGTAGAGCTGAGGGTGTGTTTCTTTAAGCAGCTCCTCTGAGGTGATGCACAGTTTCCTCTAAGGAGAGCCACCTAAATATTTTTCAGGAAAAACCTCCGGCACCCTTGAGATGACCTTCCCCCCACCCTTTCCATCTTTGTGTTTAGAGAGGATGTTGCAGAGGACAGCCAGTAACGAATGGCACTTGAAATGCAAACTCATCGCAGAAAGCATTTTGATTTCTAGAAACCAGAATATTTCTATGTAAGTAGGGTTAATTATAAAAGAAAGTGTTGATATACCACATTGTGACAAGGCTTCTTTTATCTCTGTGCCCTCCAGTAAACGTGGTGGAAGCTTTACAGGAGTTTTGGCAGATGAAGCTGACCAGAGGGGCCGACCTGCGCAACGGAGCTCTAGTTGTTTATGAAATGGTCCCATCCAACAGCCCTCCATATGTCTGCTATGTTAGTCTTCCCGGAGGCAGCTGCTTCGGAAGTTTCCAGGTACCGTGTCTGCATTTTCTTACTGTGATAACAGCAGTTTTTCTTTGATTTTAAGATAGCGATAATTGGACATCAATGAACGTGCTGTGTTGTGGAGAAACCCTCCATACTGTACGATTAATGTAAGAAAAATGGTCATTCAAGCTTACAAAATTCCAACACGCTTGTAACTACAACATACCAAATAAGGATGCAAACTCAAGGCCACAAGACAGCAAATTAAGGTCTGTGCGCGCTGTTGCGAACTTTACTCCAAATAAACACTGGCTGTCTTTAGCTTTTTGACTGTATATCTGTGTTTCTGATGGTATCTGATCGCTAATGCATGTTCTTCTTCACTGTTTGACAGTTCTGTCCCACCAAGGCCGAGGCGAGACGCAGCGCTGCCAAGATTGCCCTGATGAACTCTGTTTTCAATGAACATCCCTCTCGTCGCATCACAGACGACTTCATTGAGAAGAGCGTCAGTGAGGCTCTGGCCTCCTTCAATGTAAGTTACGTATAATAAATTACAGAGGGTTGTGTGCTTAAGTACTTAACAGTCAGTCCGGAAGCAAAGTCACAGTGTATCTGCAGTATATCACAGCATTGAATAAAAAACAAGGACAAGAAAGGACACATATGTAAGATGCATATGGAAGTACTGTATATTACTTAATATGTATGTATATGTAATGTATTTGGCAACATGCACATGGATATTTGCAGTACAATAGATGTTTTGAAAGTATGCACAATGCATACCAATAATTGATGCTTCGAAAAGAAAATGAAGGAAGGTTACTTTGCCTTGAACTACCTCCTAAATCTGAAACTTCTGCCAAGGTGGTGGCTATGTTGAATTTATTGTTAAAGCCCTACTCAGATGTCTGGAGAAACATGATTACATTCTTCATGGAGACGCCAGATATCATTATTTCAGCCAACTCCCCCACTACCAAAAAATGTTTCATACTGCATACAGCACATATTTTATTTACCCAGAAATCCAGTATTTGTCAAGCTGTTGTTTGGGCCAACACAGCACACTCACTGAAATTAACTTCTTGTTGTTTACAGGGAAACAGAGAAGAGGCTGACAATCCCAACACAGGAATCGGGGCATTTCGCTTCATGCTTGAGTCCAACAAAGGAAAATCCATGCTTGAGTTTCAGGTGCATAAACTTCAGGAATGTCTGTGTCGTGTTAAGTTGCATTTTATGTTACTCTGACGCACCAGGATAATGTGGAAATAGCATTGGCATTGGTTTGAGCCCAGTTGCTGCCTTATAATGTTTTGCATGTGTTGAGCTTGAATGTGTATACATACAATGTAAAAAAAAAAATCGAGACCAAATAAATGTTTTAAAGAGATTTCTGGTTTGTGTGCGTTTAGCATACTAGCGACACTTTGACAAATATACCAACATTCTGTGTGAAGCTCATACACTTCCAGCGGGGTAATATACATTAGTTTGAACCCACATGTGACCTGGAAATCTGAAGGAAGCATGCATGCTTTGCAATTCTGAATGGCTTCATACTGAGTGTTCTGTAGTTTGATTGCTTATTGCTGCTGGCTCGGCTGTGTTTGTGTTTCAGGAGCTGATGACCGTGTTCCAGCTTCTGCACTGGAACGGGAGTCTCAAAGCCATGAGAGAACGACAGTGTTCCCGACAGGTACTGTCATTCATCCCGCAGAGAGGGTTCAATTATCCAAGTGCAGTAATAGTTTTCATCACTTTTTCGTCAAGTTTCCTAAACAATGTGTCAAATGCTTCCCTACATGGCATGACTGGTCCAGACGGATTAAACATTTTTTTCTTCTCACCACGAGTGGGAGCATGAGCAGGAAAATAAGATCATAAATTCTAACACAGTGTACCTAAATGATGTATTTTAAAAGTTATCTCTAGTTGCCTTACAGTTAACCCTCTTGGTTGTGCAGCCGACATGAAGAGTCATAGAAGTATCTTCAAATTAGGGCACCAATTCGACTTTTACTTTCCCGATAAGTCTGAAACCTCAGCTTGAGCTATCTGCCAATGCTGAGTACTGATTTAATATCAGTGCTCTCTTGTACCATATTTAAAGGCCAAATATTTGAGGCCAAAGATTGCTGTGGTGCTAAAAACTGAGTTGGCAGCCCACTGCTACCAAGTGAATGTATGTATTGATAGTGGAAACCCTTAATTTTGAATGAAAGTCTTCTGAATAAAATCAGTATCTCCGCCAACATCGGTGCGTCCCTGCTTCAAATCTGATGCTTTATATCATTTACCTAAGAATTTTGCCAGCCATGGCCAAAGATTTACTGAAGTCTTACTAGATCTTGAGTTGGCAAGAACACTTAGCTTTCCCTCTCTGATATTACTGAACTTATCTTATTGCAGGAAGTGCTGGCTCACTATTCCCACCGGGCTCTGGACGATGACATGCGCACTCAGATGGCTGCCGACTGGGTGAACCGAGAACAGAGTGTGGCGGCCACTATTGCGCAGGAGGTGGCGTCAACGGAGCGAGAACTGGAGGACGCCAGGCTGGCGGGCAGAGAACTGCGTTTTTACAAAGAGAAGAAAGACATCCTGATGTTAGCTGTGGGCCAACTCAATGCAGCCAACACTGCCACCCTGCCCTCACACTAAACCCACCGTCCACCCACCGGAAACATGCCTTCAAACTCTGTAGGATTCCTGGTAACAATATTGATCCCTTCATAGATATAAAGGTGATATCGTCTGAGCTTTTAGGTTTCGTATCTTGTGTTTTGTTATGAGGACCAGGTAATCAGGCCTTTGACTTACAGTATGCACATCCGTCCATAAAACAAACACTTGCCGCTATAGCCGTTACCTCTTTGTGCCTAGTGATTACAGGATAACAGTGCTTTCTTTTTTTTTTTAAATACCTATAAACGTGCTTGGCATACCAGCTGACTGAGGTTTACATGTTTTTTTTTCATTATTTCATACTGTATTTACTCGAAGTAGACGTACAGAAACAAAGCCTGCCTTTCATCAGTGAATGTACGGGACATAAGTTAATATGACCCATCAAACCAAACACATTTGATCAAGGTATGGAAGTTTCTTTCATGTTTTTTGCGGGTTTACTTGCATATAGTATTTTGGACTCTGGCAAGAGAAGGTGGTAAAATGTAAACCTTGACGGCAGTTACCCTGTGTCCACTAATAATCCAAATATTTCTAAAATATCACCACAAAAAAATGGCAAGAACAGCAACGGGATAAAAGCTCCCACGTAATAATTCTTCCCTAATGGGTACACAACCCTGTTCTGCCTGTTGTAATGAGAATATCGTGTAAGTATGCGGAAATTGCATCCTCAAATAATACCAGAATTTAAATAAGCATTGAAACACACTTATTGGATCATGTAATCATTTGAGGGTACTTTGCAAAAATGTCAGCAGGTGACTGATTGCTCTGACAGCAGCTCAGGTTTTAAAAACAAAATCAGATAGTGAACCATCACTATGTTTTCTTTTTTTCCTTTTTGTTTGTGAAGGCTTTTGACTATTTCGTGTTCGTTTTGGTGTTCGTTGTACGCTTGGTGACCATGACACTAGCTGAATGTATATTTTCAGTGTGCTATCGACTAAAGGATCTGCAAAGCGACGTTGTTTAACATTTAGACTATTGAATTACTCTTGTGATACGGATTGTGTTCGTCATGTGCTTCATCTAGAGGAGTTGTTGCCTGGTCGACTAAAGCGTAGGTCGGGCCCTCTGCAGAAACAACGAACAGCCACGCAGTGTTGAGTGGAGGTAAAATGTGAAGGCCAAAAACAATGAGTTGAGGGATCTTTTGTTAAAATGATTCATCATGTGTGAGTCATTGTAGTCAATACAAAACAGTACCAGCACTTGTGGTTTATCTTTTCTGACATACTGGAAGCAGAATTTGTTTGTTAGCAGCGCTAGTGTATTTCCATGGGCTAAAAACAATATATGAAACGCGCACTTATCATCTTTCAAATATTTTTATGTTGAAGGACCTGATTTCATTTATACTGTAAATGTGATATGTTTATTTTCCTTGATCTATCTAAAATGTATTGAATACATTATAAGGATGAAGGCATTTCAGTGAGTAGCCTTTTAAAGACCCCATGTAATGGAAGAGAGAGTTTAATTGATAATGTGCGGCTCTGGCTGGAGGGAAATGTGGGCAGTGAGTTCTGCCAGTTAAACAGCAGGAGGACCCGTCTCGCTGCTGAATGCTGGATTGTCAACAGCAGAAACTGATTACACTAAATTTGAGGAGACATGCAAATAGAAAACAAAGGAGCAGAGATGGAGTATGATTAAATCCAGAACCAATTTTAGTATTTTATTGCTGTATCTCTTCCCTGGGATCATTGTGCCTTTATAAAATTGGTAACATGCAATAGTTTGACAGCTCTAAAGTTTAATTTTGTTGAATGAGGTCTTAAATGATGTTCTACTCTGTTTTACAGCGTTTTTTGTCATTTCATGTAAGGTAAAATTATAGATTACATGCTATATTACTGTACTAGTTCAACATTTTGGCAAATTCGCTTATTCACTTTCTGGCAGAGATTTAGACGAGAAGATCGATACCACTTTCATATCTGTGCATTAAATATAAGGCTACAGCCAGCAGCCAGTTAGCCTAGCTTAGCATAAAGACAGGAAACAGCTGGCCTGGCTCTGTCCAGCAGCACTGAAATCCACCCACCTCCAACTAATCTGTTGCTTGCGGTAGCTTAATATTTACAGTCCAGACGTGAAAGTGGTATAAATCATTTCTTCTAACCCTCCACCAGAAAGTGAATAAACATATTTCCCAAAATGTCGAGCTATCCCTTAAATATGTTACATGACATTAGATTATGAAGGGTCTATTAAATCTTACTGCCTGTGGTATACATTTATAATCATTATGTATTGTTTGTTTGGTACTCGGCTTGCAAAATATGTGTGCAGCACAAAAAATGTTTCTAAGTAATTTTGTCTTCTTGGCAACGACCCTGCAGCTCTCTTCAGTACATACTGAAAAGTTGAAATACACCTTTAAACTGATACAAAGAACACTTTGGCCTCACAGTTCTGCAGCTTGAATACAACCCTGTTAATCTCACATTTTACTTTTCACTGTGGTTTACTCATCCTCCCAGAATCTCATCTGCAGATACATTTTCTGAATTCATCCGTGATTGTATCGTCCCATGAAGTCCAACCTAAAAACGTACTGTACTACCAGTGCACTCATGCTAAAGCTGCAGTGTAACAAGTATTTAAATGAGCTGGTCACAGGGATGAGGCTAGAGATCTTGAATTGTTTGCGTTTTTCTTCTAATTTAGATGCTTATTATGTGTGTGATTTTTGACACACAAGCCATTAATCTCAGAGCTCTCCTCTTACAAATGCCTTTGAACTTTCTTTGTGATCATTATCATTGAAGGCTTTTTTAAACTTTGTTTTTTTGCCATTTTATTAAAAACAAAACGTGGGCTTTTCATCTTTTGGCTTTGATGCATGATGTGTTGATTAAGTTTTGTTTTTATATTTTTCATATTCTATACAGTATTGTTTTATAAAAGTGTTTCTCAAGGCCCTTATTGTATGTATTTTCTATGAGCATTTTGTATTCCATGTTTATACTTTTAGTAGATTTATATGATGTAATAAATTGACTCATACAACTGTTTATTAATTTGTCATGTCACGTATTTCACTGCTTAGTACAATGGTGAACAACTGAACATATATAACTAGGACCAAGTAAATAGATTTGCATTTGTAATGGTTTGAATGTATGAGTGTAATTTACATTAATGAAAAAGTAGCTTTTCACAAGCATTTTAGGATGACATTTACACATGGTAAGTAATGTACATAGGGATAGTGTGCTCTGAATCACATTTGGACTAGAGCTGTGTTTTCATGGAAGTAACATGAATTAGCTAGAAAAAGGAAAAAAGGCTAGAAAACACGGTTTATAGGATCTTTCCACGTGTGTATGATAATAGCCTTTGTTGTGGATATGCAGTTTGAACACTAAATTTTCTGTTCAAAATAACAAGGAATCTTTTGTTTGACTGAAGATTTAATCTCTCGCCTCTGAATGGCTACCCAAAGTTAGTCACTCCTGTAACCAAAGGGACCATAGCCTAATTATTATATTACCCACAAAATCACTGTCACTTTCTTTATTCTATGTGGTAAATTATCTAGAAACGAAAAAACAGATACTTTTAATCTAATTTATTTAATATATTTTTATTTAGTTTTATTTCATTTTATTTCATTCTATTTTATTTCATTACTTCCGCCTCCGGCACACAGGCAGGAAGAGGCGGGGCCTCAGTTCAGGACGCTCGCCGTGCGTTGTTCATTCAACATGGCAGCGGGACCAATTTCAGAGAGAAACCAAGGTAAAAGTATCATTATAACCCCACCCGTTTTAGCCTTTTGTTTCAGTTGTTTATGAATCTGCTTGTGGGTTACACTTGTAACTGCTCCACTTGTTTTCGTGAGCGCCGCTGGCCGCTTAGTTAGCTAATAGTTTGTGGTAAACAACCGGTCGATCACATGGAAGTGTACAGTTGTCGTTAGCTTGGCTTGCCGCTAATTTAGCCATTCAGTTAAAATATTTTAATCTAGTGTCTTTTACTTGCTTGCTGCATATGAGTCTATGTGTAGCGTTGATTTTTGATTGATTTGAAGTGTGGCGGTTGTTAAATAGCATTCTAGACGCAGGGCTACGTCCTGATAGCTAATAGCTAAAATTAGCCGAGCAAGCTACCATACAGTCTGTGGCACATCATGTTGATTAAACAAACGATCACACTTTTTCCTCATTGTACTAATTGCTGTTACACAGCATTTGATAAGTCGGAGATGGGGGATGTGGTCTGTAGAAAATAGCATTATTATTAGCTAAGTAATCATTGCTCACTTCAGTCAAAAAAGGTTAGAAAGCTTTATTGTTTAGCTCTAATGTAGCCTCTAAGAAAAGCCACGTTGTTTAGGAACAACATAACAAAATATTACGGTAACTAATTTTGCATAGTTGTTTTTTTACGTCATATCCTCCAGCTGTAATCTCAATATTTAACTATCTTTTCCAGAGAACTGAAGTGACACAAGCTTTTATTCAACATTTCTTGCAGTCGCAATCAGTTCGTTTGTAGCAAACGGATCATAATGCAGAGCTTTTTATGTGCAACCTTTTTATGTATAACTTTAATCGTAGCCACTGGAATGAAGCTTATTGTGTTAAGTATCTCCAATGCTTTGAATTTTGACTGAACTCAAAGCCATGTTAAATTTTCATCTAATTTGGACATCTAAGACGTTTTCCGTATGAAGTTTATCTCTAATACTTATTTGTTCTTTCAGATGCCACTGTGTATGTCGGCGGCTTGGATGAGAAAGTGTCAGAGCCATTACTATGGGAGCTTTTCCTGCAGGCTGGTCCTGTGGTCAACACACACATGCCCAAAGACAGGGTCACTGGCCAACATCAAGGTGAGTATCAGCTAATATTCTCTAAAACTGTGATGACCAAGGTAGCAACATGTCAGTTGACATTTTGTTTGTATCCCTTAAGAATCTCTTTTGCAGATAAATAACAAGCATGGAGCTAACCTTTTCCTCTCCTTCTCAGGTTATGGCTTTGTGGAGTTCCTTAGTGAAGAGGATGCGGACTATGCCATCAAAATCATGAATATGATAAAGCTCTATGGCAAACCAATACGAGTTAATAAGGCCTCTGCGCACAACAAAAACCTGGATGTGGGTGCTAACATCTTCATTGGTAATCTGGACCCAGAGATTGATGAGAAGCTGCTCTACGACACATTCAGTGCCTTTGGCGTGATCCTCCAGACGCCAAAGATCATGCGAGACCCAGACACGGGCAATTCCAAGGGTTATGCTTTCATCAATTTTGCTAGCTTTGACGCATCAGATGCCGCAATTGAGGCCATGAATGGCCAGTACCTCTGTAACAGGCCCATCACAGTGTCCTATGCCTTCAAGAAGGACTCCAAAGGAGAACGACATGGTTCGGCTGCAGAGCGACTCCTGGCTGCCCAAAACCCTCTGTCCCAGGCAGACAGGCCACATCAGCTGTTCGCAGACGCTCCGCCACCACCGAGTGCTCCAACACCGGTCCTAACTGCACTGGGAAGTGGGATGCCCATGCCAGGTATGACTGAAATACTGTGGTTACACAGGGTAGATGTTAAAACATATAGGATGTTCTGTGGCTCTGCTCTTTTCAGTTGTACATTATTTAAACACAGTTGCAGTGTCTTGAGGAACATTTTCAACCATTATTCATCACCAGATGAGGAAAAATCCCATTTATAATAACTTAGTAGATGATGATTTCAGGTCATACACTGATGGAGAACATAATGTAGTATAGTGTATATCTGTATGGTTTGACGCAGGCGCAAAATGGCAGTTGTACTACTAGCTCTGTTGGCTTTGTGCCTTTTAACTGTTACATGTCATTACATGTCCTGCCAGGGTGCAAAGACCCTAGTTGCTGGTATAGTTATACATCTACAATTTTCTTTCTTTTATATCTTGACTTTTTGTTTCTTAAAGCTGTAACCAATGGCGTTGATGTGTGTATCATATTCCATATACAGCAGCTACCTGTGATTTATAGTTATGGATTGAGCTATTGAATGTGGCGACTGCCATGAGAGTAGATAACAGGTTTCATTACCGGCAATGAGATGAAGTAGAATCCTGTAGGAACTGTAAGTGTGCTGCTGACTGGTGATAATGGAATTGATTTGATTAAATCTTGATGTCTCTAACTAAAACTGAACAAGACAGCCAATGACAGATGACTAGATTATTTAACAGACAGAGTAGAATATGAAATGTAAATACGACTTGTTTCTGTGCAGGCATGCCACCTCCTGGTTTCCCTCCCGTTCCTCCTCCGGGATCGATGCCTCCATCAATGCCCCCTTCAATGTCCATGCCTCCAAATGCAGGGGGACCAGGCCCACAGGCTGGCGGTGGTGGGCATCCACCTGGGCCACCACCCTTCCCTCCTGCCAACATGCATCCAGGTAATATTTTGTTCTAGATTCAAATGTTTCCACAGTGGCTGAAAGTGGGAAGTGCAAAAATATACTCACAAAGTTTGAACATACTAAGTAGTAGGTCTGTGTGTCCTAGATGTCTGTAATGGATGTCTTCAAAAACTAAAAGAAAGGAATAATTTCTCTAAGTCTCTCTAAGATACTTTCCCCATTACAAACTGTGTCAAATAGGCAGAAAATAATCACTGTCAGATTAAAAAAAAAAAAAGAAAAGAAAAGTCTTCACCATCAGTACATTTAAAATCAGAAATGGCCAAGCATCTCTGCCCATATTAATAACTGTGTTATTCACAGATCATTGTCTTGCACTGTTAACCATAAGTGGCTGTTGTGATGCAATGTATTCTGTGACACAGGTATGCCTCAGATGCCCATGCCCCCTCCTGCTCCTCCTGGCATGGTGCCTCCACCTCCTGCTCCCCCAGGATCAAATCAAGCACGGGCACCGCCACCTCCTGGCATGCCCCCACCCCCGCCTATGGGCATGCCACCCAGAGCGCCGTATGGACCTCCCATGGGTAAGTACTGTGGCCTCTCCTTGAGTCTTTGTTGTCACATAAAAGTGTCTTCAGCTTACAAATCCTGTCTCTGTCATATGAGGGGGAACATGTCTCAAGGCAGTATTGTCTGTAAAGGAACAGCTGAACCGTACTTATACACATCTGTGTTATGCGCAAAATAGATTTATTGATTTGTAGTATTGACACATACCCATGTTGCCATGACTACATTGACAAATTAGCTAGTATGGGCAGTCCTGCTATTGGTTAACCAAATTCTGTTGCTGGGTTGTCTTAGCCCAATGAATTTTTGAAGGACACCTTCACCATTGTCGGAAACTGCTTCAATAATGAGAGACACGTGGAGACATCTTTGGTCCTAGATTGGACGAGACACGGTTGAGACAAGTTCATTGAGAGCTGATTTAGATGGTCACAGTGTTTAAATTATGGTCCAGGATTTCTGACACTGTCACTGTCAGAAGTGGCGGCACTAAAGCTTGTTTATTGTTTACCACGATTTCTAAACATGAGAGCAGTGCCATGGTTGCATCTGTTTTTATTGACTTTGTTTTTTATATTGTATTTCACTAGACATTCATTGCACCATTGATCCTTTCTCAGGTCCACATGTAGGTATGAGAGGGCCTCCTCCTCCCATGCCTCCACCTGGCTACGGTGCTGGCCTCCCTCCTCGTCCTCCTTTTGGTTTCCAGAGAGGACCTCCAATGCCTCCAAGGCCCCCCGGTGTCCCACCCCGGGTTCCTATGAGAGCACCAATGCCACCGTAATCCATCTCAGACTGCAGAAACGGCTCTCTTGTTTTTTTAACATCTTACGATCTACTTGAGTTTGTAATAGTGAGAATAATTTAACCACCTGTTTGTATTTCTTTTGGTCACTGTACAGATGAAGACCTCTTGACAAATAAAATTTTTAGTACAAGTTTTGGAATTATTTTTTTCTGTCTCACCCACAAATATCACTTAATGATCATTTTTAGTTTAGTAGCTCAAAGTTTCCCCGCTTTTGGATTGAAGTTTAACAATTTGCTTTACTTTGTGCTCAACCAAAGATTCTGCGCCAATTGTAGCAGAGAAGAGGCCTTCTTTAGGTCAATCCCAAGACAGCATATATAGCGATGTGTTGAAAATACGAAGGTTTCATTCTCAGTGTGCACGGTAGCTGCATTTTATTTACGTGTCCTGTTGGAAATGGAGCCATCAGTAATGTTGGTTCCTCGTGCTGTACTATACCACCAGTCAAAATGTCTGCTGTTGGAAAAAGGCAAGTACATTTAGATATTACTTGTCTGTTGGTGGAAGTTTTGGTCCAATGTTTGTGGTTATAGAATTGGTCAAGATTTAGATCCTCAGCAAAACCTGTACATTAGGACAATGGGTGCAACCAGCTGTTTGGCCACACAGTCTAAAAAAGAGTGATGTGTTATTGTTGGTGAAGTTTCTAAATGCATCTTTATAGTTTTTCCCCAAATCCCATTGAACTGTTGCTTTTTAAGACTGATATTTAGAATAAGTCCATCTCCTGCACATTGAACTACTACACATCCTCATGTTTGAGACAAACAAACAACAAAAGTTATATTTATTACGTTCATAGAGAAAATGTATCTGAATGGTACAGCTGATGACATCACGCTGTCTGTGAGGAAAGCTCGCGTTTCTTCATAGCAGGTCTTGATGCAGTAGAAGGGATCAAGGGTATGGCAAGTGGTTGGCATGGCAACAGGAGTCAGGTGCGCTTGCACGTGTGTTGTCTGTGCACACAATTCGATATTCATATGTAAAGACTATTTGTGAAAATAAGATGTTTGTGCGCATATGCGTGCTAGGGTATGTATGTATGTATGTATAGTGTGCATTTTATGTGAAGTCAGTGTTTCTTAACATTGTGTGCACAAACCATCATTAGCCCAATTGCATTTATATCGGAGGAAAAAAAGCGTATATTGCACGAGTTTAGAGGCGCACGAGCCTGTGCAAATCTGGAGGAAAGTGGAGGAAATGTGCGCAGATTGTGTGCAGATATGCGCCAAACCCCTCCAGATATGAAGGCGTAAATGCGCTCGTGAGGGTCTGCATGGGGGAGGGGACCCCTGCACATCACTGAGTGTGTGTGGATGGCGTGGGCTTCTCTCCTTCAAACCGCACAGCATCATCACTCGGTTCACGGCAGCAGCCTCGTACGCATCATCATCCTCATCCTTCTCCTCACCCTCCTCATCACCATCTCCCTCCTGAACAGGGACCACATCGCAGGAATAAAGGTGAGCTTGAATATAACGTGAATAACAACGAACGGCTGATGGCGTCTTATAGAGGTGGATTTTTATATATGGATTTGTTTTGCATTAAGACCTCATGAGGAAGAGACGATCGGTGTGTTATCCAACCGTTTGCTTCACACAGCAATTAAGATCAATTTTGTGAATCGAGACGCGGGGCCTTTCCATAATCTAATCCAAGTCGTGACAAGCTGCTGGCGGTGTGATTTCTAAGAATGAGCGCAGATGTCAGGATGCCGGCGAGCAGACAATCGCCTGCTATTTGTGACAGATTTCTGTTTTAATCCGGCTGTATTTGTAGGCTGTGTAAATTGGCCTGTTAGCGACAAGGCCTTTTTTCTTACATCATCTTAACATCAATGAACACGAATATAACTGGACTGGAGGCTTAAATTTGCACATATTTAATCAGAGTCTTGTTTTCACATTTTTTTTGCTGCTTCTGATAAATAACAATCCTGTAAGACACTAAAACACCACAACACAAATATTATAACAATGTTGGAAATAGGCCAGTCAGAGCATTATATTAGGCCTGCAGGAAGATGTTTGCCATTTCTGTGGCTGTCGTTAATGTCATCCTCAGGTGTCCAGATTATTCATCACGACACTTCACTGACTGATCGAAATCTCCCAGTGCTCTAATAAGCCTGCATGCATGTGATGTGATGGCTATCTGCTCTGCTTGGACTTGCAAGAAAGTGGATGCTGATTGAATTTTGAATGAGGGACAGAAAAAACACACACACACACACACACAAAAGAAATAAAAGGGTTGTTCAAACCACGGAGCAATAATATCCATCCTCCTCATCCTCAGACCTGCCTGCTCTCTTCCACTGACAGGGCTGTGTGTTGCAGGCTGCATGGGGCTGCAGAGATGCTGTCAAGTTGACAACAGGGACGAAATTAAAAAAAGGGGGCTTAAACTCTTTGTTTGCCTTTGACTAGTCTGGCTAGTGTTTACCTTTACACTTTAGTTTCTTTGTGGAAAAGGCATAAAAATGGGAATTAAAGGAGTGCATCTGTAGCTTACCTGTTGCACAAAGGATTCAGTAGTGTGTATAGTAGCTGTGCCTATCTATCTATCTATCTATCTATCTATCTATCTATCTATCTATCTATCATATGTGGTCCTAAACAAATGACAGACACTATGACATGTAAATATGCTTGTTTAAGAAACAAAGGGTCAGGACTAATGGACTAATAAAGGGGTGAATTTGTAGAATACGCTTTGGTAGTTCTATGAAGAGTGTATAATTTTGATATTTAACTCCCATCTATCTCTCTATGGCACATTTGGGATTTTATTGAGATGTATATCTATAATACACCTACAGAGACTGATTTAATTCTCAGAGATGAATGTGGATGATTTCAGTTATTCTTGCTAATAATTCTGCCTTTCTCATAGAAGACACTTTGACATGTAACGTTAGGAAAAACACAGGTGTAAATAATGAAATTAAAGATGTCTTGGTAGTGTGCATGCTGGCTCACTGTCACACTGTCATGGCTTACAGGGCCGTCGTTAATGTTATTAGTATCGCCTGCAGTGACAAGTGAACATTTCTGCTGTGAAAAAGGCCTATCAGACCTCTGTATGCTGGAATTATGAGCAAACTAACCAAACTTCCAAAAACGAATAAGAGTCATAAAGATGTAAGCAACAAAATAGGCCCTTTTTCACAGCAGACACTTTGACATGTCATGGTAGGAAAAGCACAGGTGTTACTATTAACATTAACGATGGCTTTGTTCTATTCAAGTGTCCCAGTAAGCCGTGCAGGTAAACCATGTCATGTTTTTTCTTCTCCATATGCCCATATTATTTTACACAGGCTTCTGTGCTTCTGTTTGTAAGGGACGGTGATTACAGGTCTGTGAGTGCTTGAGTCAAAGATATTATTAGTTTAGTGTCCCACAGTTTAGCCTGGCTGACCAGGCCTGTGGGGTTCCTTTGATCGGTGCCAGTAAATCTGCTCGTCACGCTGACAGTGAGGGATCTGTGGCCGTATGACTGGAGACGTTTGAATCAAAATTAATATAAACAAATCAAACGTTTATTGTACATTGGGATACAGATGCTGGGACAGATATACTGTATATCTTATATATGATATAAAACCATTATAGGTTTTTCCAAACAGGTCTTAACTGCACCACTAAACACACATACCCAGGCCAGTAGCTATCTCCGAGGACATGTTTTCATGTAGGCTGATTCTAACATTTTATAGCCTAAATATATTTATATTTGACAGTTTTTACTCCAAAAATGTTCAAATAAATAAAAATATGGTAAAATATGATATATATCCATTATAATTTTAGCGTGGGAGTGTGGAGAAGGCTTTGAAGTAACATTTAGACAATCATGTAAAGAGGTATACAATTTACAGAAAATATTAGTGAATAGTTGAATGAATGAAGAAAACGAGAAACTTCACTTTCACATTTCTTTGTATGGTGAGTCAAAAGATTCTGACCCCTGACCTTGGTATTTCTAAAATCCTGTCCCTGGCCCTGCTGTATACCTGGCAGACATTTAAAGCTCCGTCAGCTCGTTATTACCTGTCAGACCTCGTTTCTGAAACAGGGGTCAAAGTGAGCATGGCGGTGATGTCTCTCATTCTGTGTCTGTTGTTTCACTGCACCACAAAATCAAAGTGACATGTTGTTTTATAGCACAGCGACCCGAGGCGCACAGTGTCTTAACAGAAAAGCATATGGATGTAGGTATCGTTGAACTACACGAGTCAGTGCCTTATCAATGTTCTTCTTTCAAAAGGAGATGTGATACTGCAGCAGACGACTAAAATCAACATCAATTTTCTGGCTTCTTTTTCTCAATTTCAAGCCTCATTTGTTTTAGCACACAGCTCCTCTAAATCAGCAGTTATTCACTTTTTCAATTAACATTTATGGCTTCGTTTGATTAATCCCTGAAGTATACTATTGGTTTTCTTCAATATTGTTAATGTGTTATTGTCAAACCTGACACTGAATCGCTCAAACCATTCAAAAACTCACATTTTAGTGCAGGATTTTGTGGGCAGGCTTTAAAAGAAATAATGAATAGGTGTTAATATGTGGGATGTTATGGGATGACGACATAAACAGTGACGGCCTTACAGTGATGTTCTTTTTATTCCAAACTAGTGTCTGATCCTTAGTGTCTGAGCATTATCTCAGTCACAATACATTTGAGTCACGGTCACATACTGTAGCTCTTCACCATGAACTTGAACTGATTCAGGTCATTTCTGCACCAAGAAACATCCTTTAAAAACCACTATTCAAGGCTTGATGCCTCGCCCTGTAATTATCGCTCAGACCCATCTGTGACTCAGCAGTGAACACATGCTGGGAAGATATGGAAATGCAACAGGTGTAGTTTGGAAACACCATTAAAGGCTGATTAGTTGAATGAAAAAAGAAGAATGATCAGCTCAGAAGAGACGTATCTATATATCTTTGTATCTGTACATTTATTATCATACGTATATCTAGACATTCCATATCTCTGTAGTCATTTTGTGTCTCCTTGCATCTCATTGTAGAAATTTTCCATCATTTTGTGTCTCTTGTTGTTTACGCCTCTTTGTGGTTGTTTTGTCTCTCTCTGTATTAATTTTGTGTCTCTTTGTAGTCATTTTATGTCTCTCTGTAGTCATTTTGTGTCGCTTTATAGTCGTTTGTGTGTCTTTGTAGTCATTTTGTCTCTGTGGTCATTGTTCATCTATTTGTAGTCGCTGTATGCCTCTTTGTCGTCTTTTGTGTCTCTTTGTAGTTATTTAGCTTCTCTTTGTAGTCATTTTTCATGTCTTTGTAGTCTTTTTACGCCTTTTTGGTTGTTTTTGTGTCTCTTTGTAGTTGTTCGAGGGGTCAGGGGGCCTGGGCCCGTTCAGTAATCCATCCATTGTAATGGGTCACCAGAACTGTGCACTGACGCCTTTCCATGGAACTTACTACTACATGCCTGAATGATTATGAAAAAAACACAAGGTTGGCTAATTTATATTTCCATCTTCTCCTTAGACATAAGAAGACTTGTCAGTCAAGTCAACTGGGAGTCAACTCTTTAAATCTGTGAGGTTTACCCTGAACAAACTGAAGTCCCAGCGTGTTCAGGTGGCCTCTAAATCTTTGACCACTTTTGCATCTTCCGAACCTCTTTAAAATGGAGGACGGCTACCAAAACCGGACTGCCTTCATAAAAGGTGCCAAAGACATTGCCAAAGAAGTCAAGCGGCAAGCATCTAAGAAGGTCGGCCGTTCAGTGGATCGGGTGAGCGATGAGTACAGCAAACGCTCCTACAGCCGTTTTGAAGAGGATGATGATGATGAATACCCCATGCAAGGCAGCCAGGATGGAGGCTACTACCGTGGAGACAGCCAGGCGGCCAACGATGATGAGGGTGGCCACAGTGACTCCACAGAGGGTCACGATGAGGATGATGAGATCTACGAGGGCGAGTACCAAGGAATTCCCAGGGCTGAGTCCGGCAAGGCCAGCATGGCTGGAGGCCCGGGCTCGGTGAGGGCCGGTGCTCCGCAGTTCAGAGATATCGGTGTGTCCGAGGCAGAGAGGAGGAAGGACCAGGAAGAGCTGGCTCAACAGTACGAGACCATTTTACAAGAATGTGGTCACGGGAAGTTCCAGTGGACCCTGTACTTTGTGCTGGGGCTGGCTCTCATGGCAGACGGTGTGGAGATCTTCGTGGTCGGGTTTGTCCTGCCCAGCGCTGAGAAGGATATGTGCCTGTCTGAACCTAACAAAAGCATGCTAGGTAAGACAAGTGACAGTGTGTCTCCTCCTTCTGTTGTACATGTTCTGGTTTGGCTGTGTCACAATGCATTTTTATGTTGCTTGCTTAAAGGATAAGGTTGTCTATTGTCCATATTTTTCTTATTATCAACAAATCTCTAAAGCTAGCAACGAATTGATCCTATTAACAAGTATTGTCTGGTTATCCAAAGCCTGATATAGCCTATTCCTCTGAGCTTTAGAGCATGTCACCCACTTTGAGTCAATCCTACATACACCCTCCTGCTGCCTGTGTATTAATCCGTGGCTGAAAATAGTCCCCAACAAATACACCATTTACTCTAGTTTGAGTAATGCTTGCTTAAAACTACAGTGCCCAGCTGTTTAAGGAAATTACTTACTATATACCTATGATCTGTTTTTAAAAGTTTATGTCTTCAGTAGAGAATGGACTTGGAGGTGAGAGATGGAGTGAATTATTATTGGTTTTGCTGTTTTCATGGGATTTGTTGACAATAAGAGAAATAAAGAATATTGCCTGATCTTTTAAAAAGAGGAGAGTTTTATTACTCCCCATATATAAACTGCCTGTCTGAAGAGGCCAGCTGTCAGCAGAGTAAGCACAAACCTGCAAAGCTCACAATCTGACAGTAGGAGTCTGGCAGAAATAAAGAAGACAGGACAGACTTACAGTAAATAAAAAGGTCTGCAGTAAACATGTGTAAAACACTAGTACAAAATAATTTGTTTTAACAAACACTGACATTTTGTTTTCACATTTGTAACAGTTTCATTTCCTTTGCTCTCTCCACAGGTCTGATTGTATATTTTGGGATGATGGTTGGGGCTTTCCTCTGGGGGGCTCTGGCTGACCGGATAGGCCGTCGACAGTCTCTTCTAATCTCTCTCTCCATCAATAGTATCTTCTCCTTCTTCTCTTCCTTCGTCCAGGGCTACAGCACCTTTCTGTTTTGCCGGCTCCTCTCAGGTGTTGGGTAAATTGAAAAATATTTTTTATTAAAATCTGGGCCACTTATTCTGATCTGGTTTGACAGTTGCTTCACTGTAACACTGGATATGTTTTAGTGTACAGGGAGCGATGTTCTATAGTACAATCCACAGGGCCAAGGGAAAAGTCAGTGGGAAGCTGTGACATGAAAATGAGTAACTAGAAATAAATCAGCAAAATGTTTATATCTGTTTTGAGAATATATATCACAAAATCAATATACTTAACCTTAAAAAAGCTGTAATCTTTAGCTGAGCTATGTTATACATCTGACAGCACCACTTTGAGTTTAACAGTAGAATGATAATTATCAATTATAGATTTTCAGTCTTAACTATCTTCCAGTAAAGTGTATTAAAGCTTCTGAATACTTCATTAAAAACAGCAGTGTTTCTGGTTTAGTGAAGTGGCAAATTGGGGCACTGAAATCTATTTGTAGTCAAATCAATCACTGTCCCTCAACTTATGTTCGTTACTGTTGCACCATGGTGACCAAACAAAACAAGCAGTAAATTAAGGGTTGGAGGTTGGAGATTCAAGGTGTGGTGCCTCCACTTGTAACAGTTCAGTTACTCTAGTTTTACATTCAGTAGTTTCAAGAAATTTGTTCTCACTCACGGTATGATGCCACGTCTGTCATATCCATAATACAGTTATTGAAAGTAAACACGTGGCTGACCAAAGGTATTTTATGTCTTAGTGCAAAATGCTGTTAATCTGACAATCTAAACTCTGTGTGCATCTCTGGATCTCAGCAGGGACAGTTCAACTCTGGGCTCAGTTGGTTTCTGATCTTTGCAGGATTGGTGGCTCAATTCCCATCGTGTTTTCCTACTATTCTGAATTTCTGGCCCAAGAGAAGCGTGGTGAGCACCTCAGTTGGCTCTGCATGTTCTGGATGATTGGGGGAATATACGCATCTGCCATGGCCTGGGCTATAATCCCACATTATGGTGAGTACAGTAACCTATTCCTGAAATTTGAGGTTTGAGGTTATTTGTTAGCTACCTCTGCACTGTCCAAGCTAACTGATGGTCTTCATTTTGATTTACACACTTTTGAATTTTGGAGAATGCACTTATTTGTTTTCTTGCAGAGAGTTTGATGCCACACTCATCTGTCCCTTAAATATAAGGCTATAGCTAGTTAGCTTAGCATAAAGGCTGGAAACAGGAGAAACACCTAGCCTGGTTCTGTTCAAAGGTAACAAAATCTGTATTCTATTTAGTTAAATTTGGACAGAGCCAGGATAGCTGTTCAAGTGATTATGCTAAGCTAAGCTAACCAGCTGCTGACTGTAGCTTTATATTTAACAGACATGAGAGTGGTATCAATCTTCTCATCTAACTCTAACTTTCATCTAAGCAAATAAGCGCATTTCCCAAAGTGTTAACACACAATTTTGAGCTTCAGTTTTGGCAGCAGGGTGAGCTTGTTGGTGAAACCATGTAGGTTTAAACTCGTTTGCTAGCATCTTTCCAGAGACGACCTCTGACTTCCCTGGAGGGAGGGAAAATAAGAACATGGTTCATACGGTGTCATATCAAATTAAATATATTCCATACTGTGCTTTATAAAGATTTATTGTCTGACCTTATCTGCTATTGACTCACATTTGTAGGGCAAAGTGAAAGTGTAAGGTGTGAGCTCATTTCTCCGTGTTGTTTTTTTTTTTTTTTTGTCTTCCCAGGATGGAGTTTCCAGATGGGCTCGGCGTACCAGTTCCATAGCTGGCGTGTGTTCGTGTTAGTGTGTGCATTTCCTTCTGTTGCAGCCATCGCTGCCCTCAGTGCCATGCCAGAGAGCCCACGCTTCTACTTAGAGGTTAGCAGATGTGCTTGTTGACAATTCGTCTCTGTCCAACAGTTGGTTTTACTCACATATGAGTTATTACTGACATAATAACCAAAGTCAAATGTGAAACATCTTGAGTAAAGAGTTTAGTTTCTTCTTCTGAATGGTTAAATGAATGGGGATAAATAAATACAGAAAGGTTTTACACAGCATGACATTTACTTTTTTCCCCTGACAGAATGGCAAACACGACGAAGGCTGGATGATTCTGAAGCAAGTTCATGACACAAACATGCGAGCGAAGGGATACCCAGAGAAGGTGTTTTCTGTGAGTATCTTTGAGAAAACATCAAATCATACTGTTTAGATCAGCTCACAACAAATACTTTCATTAAAGTCATTGAACATGCAGGCAATCCAAATGCAGGTTTTTAAATTAGGTTTATGGGCATTTTATGCCTTCATTAGATAACCGACAGCAGAGAGATGACAGGTAAGGAGGGGAGAGAGAGATTGGGAATGACATGCAACAAAGGTCACTGGTCCGACATCCATTGTATTCTAGCAGCTACATGAACAAGGAATGACGTGCTATTTGATGCAATGAAAACATGATAAATGGGGTGCCCCGGTGGCTCACCAAGTTCTTACGGCTGCGGCCTGGGTTCAAATCCAGCCCAGGTCCTCTACATGTCATCCCCTCTCCCTCTCTCCAAATAAAGCAGAAAAAAAAGAAAACATGACGAATTCGATTTTTTTCACAATCTAAACAAATAGTCAGGTGCATAGAAAAAGTTTACCTTTTACTTTAAAACCATTACTCTACTTATAGATAAGGTCCAAACATTTGCTTCCACATTTCCTATCTACAGGTAACTCTTAACATTTTCCAAAAGCTTTAATTTAGTGTAACAAGTCGTGAAAACAGAAAAAGGATCAGCTCACTATGTTAATATCTGTAATGATGTTACTTTTCCATGTCACAGAGATTGTCATCAGGCTTTAGACTAACAATAAGTTGCGGCATTATTCAGTGGTAATGCATTCTAACTTTGGGGGTAAAGTATCATTGTTATTTAAGATCGTTACACTTTATGTTTGCTTCATCCTTCACCTGTCACTGTATTATCTGCCTGATGTTCCTCTGTGGTGGAGCAGGAGGAAGAGTTTCAGGAGGCCTTATCAGAAATGCCACTTGTAGTTAGAAAACATCGTGGTTACCATCAAAATCAGTTCCATGACATCTGGCTGAAGTACTTGTGACTCTTTCATCCAAGGTCACCACCATTAAGACGGTGAAGCAGATGGATGAGTTGGTGGACACTGGCACCGATACTCCAGTCTGGCAGCGCTACAGGCTAAAGATTATGAGCCTCTCCCAACAGGTGAGTGAAGCTGAGATAGAAGAAACTTCTATGGTTAAAATTATAATTCACATACAGTGTATATCATTTCTTTAATCTGGGGAGAGATTTGTTGTTCTGCAGGCAGTTCTAAACCAAAACTGTAACCATGTTTTAAAAGCATGAAATAAAACACCCCTGAGATCATATCTGAGATCACTGCTCCTTTTATAAAGTACAGTCTTACAGTTATTGTACCAGAGTTTGAGGCTGAGGCCTTTTACAGCTTGGGACATGCCTGTAATAGGCCTCAGTGGAGCTGGCATCCATGGAAACGAACAGTGTGGATGGAGGCGTAGGTGCCAGCTAGTCCAAGAGCAGCTAAGAGGTTTAAAATGCCATCTTTTTCCTTACAAATTATTTTGTCTTCTTGACCTACATCTGATTTTATGAGTGAACTAAACAGAAAATCAACAAGTTGTTACAGGTTTTTTCAGCCATGTCCACATGCACATGTTCTCCACTGCTTTTTGTCTCCTCAAGTTTTATTTGGTGAAATAATGTGCATTTCTTCTGGTAGTTATTATTATTTTTGCATCAGTTACTAAATCATTAACATAGATTTTATGTTTGTATTTGTCTTTCTTGTGTTTAAACTTGTTGTTGTATTGTGTTGCACATTGTTGCAGCACCACTGCTCCAGGCAGAAACTTTACCAGCTTTGTGCCTGATTTTAATTTGCATTCAGCCTACGCTCTGCTACACGCCTACACCCTCCATTTTCTTCTGAAATCTGCTACTGCACCACCTGCTCAATGCCTACTGAAAAGTCTCCACTCTTAAAGTTGAAGCTGTAAAGATGTAGTTTCATATGGAAGCTGAGGAGGGTCCATGCGAAGCTTTTTGGAAGGAGGAAATTTTGGAAAAACCAGCCTGGCTGCTGTCGTGTCGCGTTCAAGTTTCATATGAAATATCACAACTTCATCAGATTAAAGTCAAAGCATTTGCAATGTGTGTCAAAATAACATCATTTAATCAGACGAATTAAGTGAGAAGAATCTTATGAGGAGTTTAAATCTCGTCTCCCGAGCTTTCTTTATCAAACGTTGTGTGTTTTCTTGTTCACATGTTGCAGATGCGGAATAACATTCTTGCCTGCTTCAGCCCAGAATATAAACGGACAACTTTCATGCTCATGGCTGTTTGGTTTACCATGTCTTTCAGGTAAACTTAAGACTCATTAAATCTTTGCTATGCGCTGAATCACGTTCACTTTGAGGCTTATTTTATTTGTCTGTGACTCTAAAACCTTTGCAGCTATTACGGTCTGACGGTGTGGTTCCCCGACATGATCAAGTACATCCAGAAGCAGGAATATGAATCACGCACAAAGACCTTCACTAAGGAACGAGTGGAGCACATCACTTTTAACTTCACCCTGGAAAACCAAGTGCATCGCCAAGGACACTACTTCAATGACAAGTAAGTGATTTATGAGCTGCAGTTTTTTGTTCCTGGACAATTCGAGTAGTTTAACAGGTGGATTAGTCATTGAAATAATCCCATTTTCATTTGAATGCTGCTAAATCAACACTGACAACCTGTGACCTGTTCACCAGGTTCCTCAACCTGAAGATGAAGTCCATGGTGTTTGAAGACTCTGTGTTTGAGGAGTGCTACTTTGAGGACATCACCTCCACACACACCGTCTTCAGAAACTGCACCTTCGTTGCGAGTTTGTTCTATAACACAGGTAAATATGAACAGTGTGTTCAGTAGTGATGTGCACCAAGGCAGACAGTCAGTATCACGAGGGAGTTTTCATTAGAGCTTGTTTTGTCCCAACGACTGTCCAAAACCCAAATATATTCAATTTAAACCAGCATTTATACATTTTTTGGTCACTCATAACAACAAGCTGAAGACACGGCAGTTACTTGTTATCACCTTAAAAAGTTGTTATGGTGATCTTGCTTGCAAAAAGTTGTCTATTTACACATCCAGCAGACACGGAGCAGCATTATCATTCATTGTCATGTTTCTGGCCACCCAGCGAATATTCAATGTCCTTTTAGCTCTTTTATTTAGGACTCCATCTTTAGCTGCTAAATGCTCCACCATGTTCACCAGCTAGTCGCTAACTGTATCTGTCTGCCTTTTTGGTGCTGAACAGGTAGCAGTACAGCTGGTTTATCAGAGCTTTTTATTGCTGAAAACAGCTGCCTGCTGCATCTGGAAACAACACTGACGAGAGCAGCGAGCCAAAACTGTAAAGTTGCGAGCCGTGAAAACAAAGCGATGAGTTAAAAGACACTAAAACGCTCTGCAGAGCTGAGGGGAACAGCACAGTCTGGTGGTGATTATATGTGAGCGTCTCCTTTCACATTACATAACATTTGATCCTTTGTTGATTAGTGATATTACACAGAGCTGCTCAGAAAAAACAAGAATCATTTGAGATGAAAAATAAATATTCAATAGTTTTATTGCAACTGAAAGTAAAAATAGAGAAATGATAACACACAGTAGTCCAGCAGGACTGCAACCATAGAAACATTTTGTTGCTTGTATCCAAGGGTTACGCTGCTGAAGAACGGTTACTGTAGCAACGTAAACAAATCCTAACAAATCTCTTTGACAGCGTGATGGGTTTAGCTGTGAAACAAGAAAAAAAAACAGATGTACGAATGTGTTGAGTGGAAAATCAGAAGGGTGAACTAAACTCATTTTACAGCACTTGGCTCTTTCCTACAGTTTTATTTTATCTTATTTTTCTTTCTTTTTTTGTTTTGTATGTTTGATATTGTTTTAGGTGTTTTTGTCTTTGAATATCAACTTCTAAATATGACCTGCAACTTATTTTACAGTATCTATAACTCATTTATGTGTGAATGCTTTGTATAGAAGTGTGTAACTGTGCACAGAAAATGCATGAAAAAAGACGGAATCATATAAAACTCCCATTTGCTTGTGTGGCAGCTGCAGTCCATGGTGGGTTTCTGGTGTGTGGTTTTGATTTCTGCTTGTGCTTTCAATCAACGTGTCAGATTCTGCCTGAGGAAACATTAAGACTTAAATCTTCACTTCCCCAGCAGCATTTACAGCAGCGGCATCTTCTCATCCCTGAAGCCAACGATACATTCCTTTATGTATGTGTCATTTGTGGATCTAAAATGTTTTGATCGCTCAGCACTTTTGTGCCTGACTCCCTTTAATAAAACTGTTATTGGTTATTGGTATGGAAGCCATTTCAGCAGTGTCATCAGAAAGAATAAACAGAGAATACAGTATCAGGCCTCGTAACCTCAAGGAAAACTGGTTTTGAGAGACAATGCGACCTCTTCTGACCTTTTCTATCTATTTTTTCCTTTTATTTATTTTTCATAGTGATGGATCCTGTTTTTATGTTGAGTCGCTGCCTGAAAGGAGTTGAGTTTAAAAGCAGCCGCTGACAGAGGATTGGTTGTGTGGTGGCTGTGTGAATGTCCTGGTTTCTGCTGCTGAGAGATCATTCAATCCCCCCGTTCTATGTTTTAAGAAAACAAATCATTTATGCAGTCAGTACATAGGTTTGGTTTCAGAAGACAATGAAATCAGATGTTCTTCAAACAAAAAATAAAAATGAACAGCTTATTACGCTTTCCATAATAATGATAGTATAACCAAAAAAAAAGAAATAATATGTAAATCTTTGTATTTTGAATGCTCTAACACTACTTAAAGTCATGTTAGGTTTGGTTGGCCTGATATAAATAATCTGTCTTTGCTACAAAGAGTCCTGTCCTTAACTGCCCTTATCTTTGAGAAGATTAACTGTAATAAAAACATAGAATACATTATTTAATTACTGAAAGTCCGTTTATCATCTCTGAGGAGCGTCTCCAATCCTCCCCTCAGGCTGCATACAGCCCTAACCACCTGCTGTAGATAAACCTGTGTTGCCTGAGAAACAAAACCCAGGGCAAACAAGGTTTCTTGGAGCGTAACAGTAACAACTGGAGGTGATTTAGATGAGTGTATCAACATTTTGACACTTTTTCAATAACTCCTCTCTTATCTCGTCTGGATTTTGGCAGAAAACACTGAGATTTGAAAATGAAACTGTAAAAGTTAGAAGGACAAAAAATATTCAAGTATTCAAGGTTCAAGGTTTTTGATTCAATATTACAGAGCAATAACTCTTCTCTTTTTCCCTTTTTCTCTGTCATCAGATTTGTTCAAATACAGGTTTATCGGCTGTAAACTGATCAACAGCACGTTTCTCCACAACAAGGAGGGCTGCATGCTGGACTTCAGCGACGACTTCAACAATGCCTACATGATATACTTTGTCAACTTCCTCGGCACGTTGGCAGTGTTGCCTGGCAACATCGTGTCGGCTCTATTAATGGACAAGATTGGGCGTTTAAGGATGTTGGGTAGGTAAATCTAATCAAAGCAGATGATTCACTTAGCCCTAAAGGCTGTTTAACTTGATGTGATTTTCATTCCTCTCTCTCCAGCGGGATCCAGCGTCATATCGTGTGTCAGCTGTTTCTTCCTGATGTTCGGCAACAGTGAGTCGGGGATGATCGCCCTCTTGTGCCTGTTTGGTGGCATCAGCATCGCCTCGTGGAACGCCCTGGACGTGATAACAGTGGAGCTCTACCCCTCGGATAAAAGGTAACATGAGATGCACCAAACTTGATTTCATTTTCTGTTGAGCTGGGAGTCGGTGGTAAAAATGCAACATAGGTTTTTTTTGTTTTATACTGACAATGTAATTAGTCTTTCTCATAATATTTTTATCTATATTTTATTTAATTATATATCTTTTGTAGAGTGTGTGAGAGGAAAGAAAGCCCTTTGTTTGCAATGTAATGTTATGTATAAAGGTTGTTTTTCTTGTCTGACTGCAACAGTATCTTTGGTGTCTTATAAGTCCATGTGGGCTGGGCACTTGTATGCACATGATAAAGTAAACAACAAGAACTACTACTACTACAACTAGCAGTACGATCAAAAGTACAAAAATAATTGTGAATTTAGAAGTTTGTGCTCATAAGCTTTTGTGTTTTTTACATTTCGACTTGTCTGTACTACAAATTACAACAGAAAACCAAGCATGTTCAAATACAGTAATCTGGCACACCGAATGCAGATCAGTTTAAAGTAGGGAATTAAAGATCAATATAGGTTCTGAAACTCCTCAGTGATTGTGTCTGTCCCACTTCTCTTGTGTTCAGGACCACAGCGTTTGGCTTCCTGAATGCCCTCTGCAAGCTGGCGGCCGTCCTGGGCATCAGCATCTTCCAGTCATTCGTCGGCATCACCAAGGCCGTGCCCATCTTATTTGCTGCTGGCGCGCTCGCTGCAGGTAGCTTCCTCGCAACAAAGTTGCCTGAAACACGAGGCCAAGTGTTGCAGTAAAACAAATGACCAGCAGTGGGCAGCAGAGCACAGCCAGAGTGTGTGTTTGACAACTAGAGCCCGAACATCCCTGAGAGCTTCAGTGCTGCCCGTCACACACCAACAGAACAGACTGCCATCCCCATTGTAAGCCCAGAATCCTTTGAAATATGGATCGCATCATTCAAAGTCTATACAGAGCCACAGTGATTAAGAGCACACAGATGTAGAAATAGACACCTGTGTCATGATAACTCCATCTGAATAACATCTTCATCAGATCTTTTTAAAAGTGTAGTATGCACAGGGTGACGCAGTACAAATTGTGGTGTGCAGGAAGGATAAAATGTTAATTTCTTGGGAGTTTTCTCTCACTGGCCCACAGATCTACAATATCACAACACAATTGAGAAGACAGGGATGTCAAATGAAGAGATGAGACTGAAAAAAAAAAGCCATTTATGGGGGATGGTGACAAGATTTAGTCGATGGATGCAGTGTTTTTCTTTTCTCGTCTTGTCCTCGGCCTCGGTGACTGGCTTTCAGTGCTGCTTTTTAATTTGCTGTGACTTTACTGGTACAATCCACTCCATATTTCCATTCAGACTGATGCCTGTGTTTGATGAAAAGTTTTCCTTCGAAAACATCTTCGAATGAATTTCAGGGTGAATATATTTTCTCCAGAAACGCCCATGACCCTCGACCACTGCCTACTACTGAAGCCAGACTGCTGAGAGCTTATTTTCTACCAAATAATATTAAAACATTCCAGTGCGGCTTGATTTATTCAGAAACAGAGAATATATATTTTTTCCTTGTCCCTGTATAAATCCAGTCTGTTCCTCTATTCACAGCCTCAAAACACGGACAGGTAAAGATGCATTTCACAGGATTCTGTGTTGTAAATGGGAATAGTTTGATCCAGCGCCTCTGTGTTCAGTGTTAAACTAATGTTTTTCCCTCCCTGTTGTGATGATGTTCATGTCTGCAACACTGGAACGTCTGTGGGACGGATTTTGGTCAAGTGCTAAATGTGAGAGCAGATACTATGGTGTAATGTTTGTACTAAATTAGTCGTGTGAGTGTGCGTGGGATTGCATGTGTGTCTTTGGCATGTGAGACGAGAGAAAGTGTCTGATTTGTTCATTTAAACTCCATCATTAGATCCTATTTTACTGATCCAGCAGAATGTACAGAACAGCGGTCACACATTTTTAGAAAAAATATATTAAATGTAAGTCATGCAGTAGCTCAGGTGTGCTGAAATGTTTAGACCACGTTTACAGCTGGTATTATGTTTTAGCACCACTCCACCAAATTATTGTACATGCAGGAAAGTTTTCTGATTAAAGCTCAGCTCCGTCTCTTATGCATAGCTGCATTAATTAGCCTTAATATGAAAACAAGTCGCAAAACAATTTGGAGTGTGAAAGTTCACTCTTGACCTCGGAAAAAGCAGTTTGACACAAAAAATCCACTTACTAGCTTTTTGCAGTTTGCTTATTGTTCATAAAGAATGAAAGCTCTGGAAAAGGCTACTAAGTTGACCTTGACTTTATTTTTTTTTAAGTAATTTGGTTGTTTTGTCTTTTTCAAAACATACAATTGTGTTAATGCCTCTTAAAAGTCATGACATGACTTCATTATACTCATGAGCACAAATTGAATGGGACCAAAAGAAGAAGAATTAGTAAAAAACAAACAAAAAAAGTCCTCTTGACAAGGCAGTGCGGCACAAACGGAAAACAGAGATTACAGATCACTCATTTCAGTTTAAGGGCTCCTGTTCCTTTCATTCCTTTACTGCATCCATTTGTGCCAGAAAAAGTGAGAAGTTATCACTCACTGTGTATGATACCACCTAATCGTCTATAAGGATAACATAAATACAGATAAAAATGACCTTTGATCTAAATTGGACGCAATCACAATCTAAAGGAAAGCTAATTGAGTACCATTCTTTATACATATCACTACTACGTATCATTTCTCCAAAGGTGTACATCAATATGTGTGCTGACAATCAGTGAGTGCATGGATGCTGCTGCTGCTGCCCAGTAGAGTGTGTTGTTTGACCTAAAGATGTCCTCTGGATTGTGTGTGTGTGTGTGTGTGTATGTGTGTGTGTGTGTGTTCAGGATGTTAGAGACTTTGGTATCATGTGTGAGCCTCTCCCCCAGAGTAGATTGATAATGTAACTCAAAAACACACACTTCAGAAGGTAACGGATATTATCTGTGTATTATCTGTCTATCTACAGCTGTGGGAGTTTGTCGGACCTTGTGTGTGTGTGTGTGTGTGAGAGAGAGAGAGAGAGAGACTTTAAAATAATTTTAATAAGTACGCTTATTCACTTTATTGCAGAGTCAGTTGAGATGATTAATACCACTCTCATGTTCGTGCATTAAGTCTGGAGTTGAAGCCAGGAGGCGATTAGCTTAGCTTAGCATAAAGACTGGAAACAGGGGGAAACAGCTATCCTGGCTTTGTTCAAAAGTAACAAAATCTCAAGAAATATCCCCAATCATCCCTGTTTTTACACTTTGGTTCTTGTATGGATTAAACAAACAAGATATAACATGTTACATACTGAGTCAGGCTAGCTTACCACCACCTGCTGGCTGTAGTTTCATATTTAGCGTACAGGCATGAGAGCAGTATCAGTCTTCTCATTTAACTCTTAACAAGAACGTGAATCAGAGTATTTCCCGCAATGTTGAACTGTTACTTAAATGCTGTCAAACCTAGATTACATTCTGACGATCAAATCTCTCAGTTGCTGTTTGTGTACAAAGTCTTGTGCGTACTTTAATGAACTAATGTGTCCTGTCTTGATCATGTTGGAGAGACTGTTTGGATGTGTCGTTCACATGCGGCTGTACGTATGTTTGCATGTGTGTGTATATGCTGACTCTAAATTGTCTGTCACATATTTTTCTACTTTTTTCTGTTGCTGTGTTTTCATCCCTGCGATGAATACAGCTCAGTTGGGGACCACGGAAATATATTCACACTATGAGAAGAAGAAAAAAATCAACCTAATTCAATATATGCAGTGTAGAAATGTAATGTTTTGTTCTTTCTGATAGACTCGGGTGCTCTTTTGCTGATACAATTCAGTAAACAAATCCCATCAAAGATAGCCAGACTCAGAGGTAACATGCGGTCTGTTCTCTGTTCAGACAAACGGAAAAGGATCACATCTTTAAATTCACAAAGACGACTTCACCCCCATAATCCATCTGTATTCAACCGATCGTGACGCATGTTTGTATCGTAATGTCTGACTTCTTGGACGTCCTGTATGCCAGCTGTTTTTGTCTAAAGCAAGAACTAGTGTTTTCATTGTTGTATGATAACATAGATTTGTTGCTTGCAGTGATTGTTCTTAATCAAAGTGGGGTTAAAATTGGTGAAACTTGAGTATGTGTTCTGAAAGTAAGTTAGTGGTGGCTGTGCTCCTTGTTTACCTTGAACCCAGGTAACTCTTTTTTATATATATATATGCCTGAATATCTGAGGAGAATGCTTGTAATCGTGCTATTCATCTTGTCACAGAGGTACAAGATACGGCCGGCAAAAAGGGCAATACACTTAAGTGAAGGGAGCCGAAAATGTGTATAAATTATGCACAAAAAAAGTACAATTTGACATAGATGCATTTGTCCAGGTCTGTTTCAAAAGGGGGAAGTGTAAGCAATAAAGTGGAGGCTTTCCCCAATTCTGAGGAAACAGGAAGTCAATGTTAAATCCAAAAGGAACACGGTTTTATCAACTCATCAAAAGAGCCCCCTCTGTCAAACTGAAGCTCCTGTCCAAAATGTAAAAGTTTACTATTTAATGTTACTTTTATATATATATATATATATATATATATATATATGTATAAACTATCAAAAGGGTCACTGGTTTGAGTTGTATCTTTGATGACGGCAGTGATATGGGATTGTGGTCAAAATAAAGCAAACACCAGTCTGAAGACTTCCCTTAATGATAAAAGGATGGAGGACTTTTTATGGCATGGCTTCTGTCTTCTCAACTCTTTAAGAGCACACAGATCAGTCCTGAATGAATCCCATGCCAGAAAACACCTCCTTCATCTGCAAAGAACTTTGCGAGAATCCTTCGCTATAGTTTGGACTGAAGGAGTTTGTGTTTGCATTTTTTCTTTGGTTTGACTCTGACCTGTTTATTAAATGATAAAAAGTTCTACTCTAAATGTGAGTTCAATTCAAAAAATCAATGTACTGTGTGTAGAAACTGTAGATGTTTGTACGTGCAAGTTTGGAATTTGTGGAACAAAAGATCAAGGAAAACAATTCCAAAAAAGTTCAATATGACTCAAAAATCTATTGTGTTGTCTTTGTGTTTTGTAAATGAAGACTGAACATCTTGGTAAATTCAGTATTTATTACTTCTGGATATTGAGAATATTTTAGTGATGCTGAAAAGGTGCTGTATTTATTTTATGTGAGAGTTGTTCATTATGCTGGGATTTGCACTTTTGTGCCATTTATCCAGTTCTATGAAGAAAATGATAAATAATGGAAATAAAATGTGAAGAAAAAAAGCAATGTCATGGTTTGCATTACACAGCATGAAGTCAATTTATATTCAGTTTTTCTTCAAACTTATGTTAATAGAATATATTCCCTCCTTCAACCCACTGACTGCCTACAAGCTGTAGAAGTGCTGTTATGTTGTTGCCTCACAAGATTATCTGTGAAGCAACAACGGATCTGTAGTGCAGTTTCTCAACAGATGCCGGTGTCTGTGCAGGCTACTTCCTGCAGTCAGGTTGTGTTGCATTTTGTTTATTTTTGTTGAGCTTCAAAATGCGTTACTCATTAGTGAGAACCCACCAGACATAGCTAATGAACCTGTAAGCACATCTACATTCTCAGAGGGGGAAGAAGTGAAGAACCAAAAACTGGGCTGGCCTTCATCACTTACATTAACAGGCTAAATGACTTTCTGCAGTACTTTCCTCTCAGGGTCCCTGAGTCATGACGCTCATCACAAGGTTCCAGTATATAAAAAAAAAAAAAAAAAAAAAGTTGATTTAGCAGCTTCAGGTCATTTGTTTGGGTAGGAAGGCTTTTGGGCAGAAATGAATACATTAATGAACTCTGGAATTAATACACTATTAAAAAAAAAATCCACAAGTTAAGGATCAAACTGTTTATTTAAAATAATGCCCCAACAAACTGTACATCAAAAAATTGAGCTATCTGCTCATCAAATGATGGGGAAACAAGCATAGAGAGCAATGCCACACTGGTTGCGTCTGTTCCGAGCCATCTTTATGTAGCCTTCATCTCCGTAGTTTACACCCCAACTACAATGGAAGGATATTTAGATCATAAAAACCTACCAATGCATACATAAAACAAGGAATCATGGTAATAGAATTGTTGACCTGTTTTTCACCAGCCAGTAGTCGTGTCCTTTCTCTGTACCGTAGCCCACAACTAGAACTCCATGGTTTACATGGCGGGTACACGAGCGGTCCCTGTACACACCTGTGGGGCCACACAAACAGGTGCAGAAAGCAAAACTGAGCTCAGGTTGAAACCAGACATTTACGCAGAGCCAAAAAGAACTCACTTCCTCACATCCAACTAAGATTAAACTTATGTATTATTTTAAAGAGGTGCAACCACTCACCATGACGGTAGAAGACAAACTTGGGCCTGGAGGCATCAATTGCTACTGAGATAGGGCCTACGTTAACTAGAGCTGCTTTCAATGCGGATTCATCCCCCTTCGGTAAGAAGGCGTAGTCTGAGCAGTTAGCAGCCCGATACTGTGGGTTATACTTGCATTGACCACGCTGAAAAGAAAGTGATGTGCAGGGGAGTTGTTTTATCAGGAGTAAGTTGTTTAACCACAGTAGACGTGAAATTGACCATCATCTCAGAAGCTCACCTTGCCGATGTAGGGGTAGGCTGCATCAGAATCTATGCCTTGGTTTTTAATGACGTACTGGAAGGCATTTGCCATGAAGCCACCGTTGCACCCGCGATTGCCGTATTTTAGGGAGCAGTCCACCAAGTTCTGAGGACTGAGGGACATCAGGACACCTGTGGACTTCTTGAGTTGCCCTTCCAGAGCTCCCACTGCACTGAAGGCCCAACAAGAGCCACAAGAACCCTCGAAGATAGCAAAGTTGGACATGAATTAACTCGATCTTCTTAAACTACAGCTAGGAAGACAACCAAGATGTTCTATGTTAGTGTATTGATGCTTTAGGGTGTGACCTAAAGCAACCTCACCTGCATTTTGACCTCAGTCACCAGGCCTTCATCCCTCCAGTCCAGCGATGGCGGTAGGGAGCTGTTGAGCCAGACAGTGTTTGAAGGACCCCTCTCCAGGTCAGGTGGCACGATGGTGCCCATCAGCATGCCAGTGACCTCCTCAATGGTCTACAAATGAAGAACAAAAACCCATTACCAGTCACTTCTCAATAGGTAGGACAGATGTTTGTAGTTTTCAGTCACTTGAGACAACTTGTAAGCCCAAAGCACTGGAAAATAATCCATGTAGCCCTTTTAAAAAAAACCATGCACATGCATTTGTTGGCATTGGGGCTACACAGTGGTTTAATGAAAAGATGGCTGGGACCAACTCACCAGGTCCCCCAGGTGGTTCATTGCCAGCTCATAGGTGTGTAAGCCGAGAGAGGCTTCTAGGTTATGGACATTAATCATTTCCAAGTTTTCTTCCCATATCCGCCTGCGACCCAACTCCTCAATCTGGAAACACAGCATTCACGTTAACCACATGTGATACATGAAAGTTTATTTCAGGCATACTTAACAGGAGAATCAAATTTCTTCTAAACAGAGAAGTATTGCATTTACACAGACACACATTGAGGTATTAAAGAAACAAGACAACTTAAATTAATTGAGATGAGGTGAATTGAGTTTGGGTTTACCGGCTAATAATTAAATTCACAACTAAGTCCACAAAATACTTCACACACTCACTCACCATTAGGCCATTCAAAACAGACAAAAACAGTTAAAAGTGACGAGGTTGACTTGATTTAAGACCCTAGTTTTACCTGGTGAGAATAGACTTTGTTATGCATCTTCTTCCATAGCTCCCAGTGTCGATCCAGTTCTGAACTGATAACGGCAGCTGCAAATCCACACACCACGGTGAAAAGCAGGCACCAAAACATCTCTGGATCTAGGAAGAGAACAACTTGTCTTCAAATAGGAGCCACTGGAAACCGATGTTTTATAAGTGTCCTACATCAGACTAAAAGCCTGGCTCGTGCTGTGATTGGACAGCTGTAGCAGCTCTCATTGAAACACCACCAGCTGATATCAATTAATCAGTGGCTATAAAACCTGACTAAACCCACACATTAAAAAAATAATGTGTAAAATGTTTGTACATGAAAACCAGAGAAGACATATTGTGAGTGATCTTCATGTTAAGGAAAAAGTTGACAGATGGAGAAATTAATGTATTTGAAATTATACTTAAACATCCAGTTATGCTCCGAGCAACATTATCATTCATTTGGAGTCGTGTTTCTGTCCAACTGGTGAATGTAAGTCCAATATCCACTCTCTTTTAGCTCTGTTTTTGTCTCTACCAACTCCTGAGGGAAATATCTGGCTTTTAAGCTGCCAAATGCTCCAATGTGTTCACCAGCTAGTTGCTTACTGTGTGTGTCTGATGTTTGGTGCTGAGCAGGAAGTTTACTGTTGGTTTTTAGAGCTTTTTCACTGAAAACAGCTGCCTACTGCTACAATGAGAGAGGTGAGAGTGAACCAAAACAGTAAAGTTGTGGGCCTGAGAGCTAAACAATGAGCTCAAACTCATTAAGCTCCACAAGGCTGAACCCTGACGTCTAGCCCCGAAGAAAAACTGAAAAATACTATTTGAAAATACTTTGCTGACCTTTTTAAAGCACAAATGTCACCAGAAACTCTCAAAATAAGCTTAGATGACCATACTTGTTGGCGAAAACAGTGAGGGGAAAAGAAGATAGATGAGGCACAGGCTGATGGTGACAAATCATTTAATGAACACAACAGTGCTACCTCAGCATTTATCCTATATGACACTGCACTGCGTTTTCTCCACTGGAGGGGCATATTTTTCATTTTCTTCCATTATTGTCAGTTTGATTAAAGCTATGCCAACATTTAAATATTAATATTTAAATAAACACATCAGATTAATAAAATACAGTGCAGAACCTATATGATATATAAAATGACAAAAGAAAGTTTAAAAGTACAAAGCAAACATTTTTTTTCAAAATGACAGAGAATGTAAGATGAGAGACATTCATTTGAAAAATCAAAACATCAGTGAGAAAGGCTACCAAAGCAGATGCAGTAATAGCATCTGCAGTTTTGTTATTAAAGCCGAAAAAACAATTCTACCAAGATGATACAGGACGATGCGTCCCATTTTCACAGTGTAGGATAGATTGCAAAACTGGCAATGCCACAGAGATTATTCTTGTTTCTGGCAATTCGAATGAAGCCTTCTTCTCCCCATGCAGTTCCCCAACTGGAATCACAAAAACACAGTATCGGTCACACATACAAAGTCCTACATTTCTTTTCAGAGGTGGGGTGGGGGGGTGGGGGGGGGGCAACAGTTTCTACAAATTCACCTGTTTTTCACCAGCCAGAAGTCTTGACCTCCATCTGTGCCGTAGCCCACAACCAGGACAGCGTGATTTATGAACTTTGGGTTGCAGTTAGGTACGTTGTATAAGCCTGAAAGATGCATAAGGTTCATAATAGTGGTTGAGAATATACATGTAAAATAATGGAATCTCTTTGAATCCCCTGACAGTGGGATTACTTCTTATATAATAATTACAATTCCCTTGTATGGTTATTTTAACTTCAACTCCAGTCTGTTAGGTAAAAAACAATAAACACCTTTACAAAGCTGAAAATAAATCACATTTGATGCAAGTGCCACACAAAGCTGCCCTTATACCTCTCTAAAGATTGAATCTAATTCGATTTTAAAAGTGCAATCAAGAATTTGTTTAATGGTAGGAACTATCACATTTATTTAATACTGAAACAAATGGAAGTCCTACCAATTTAAGCGGGAATGTCCCTAAGTAGCAGTTGTACTTTTTATGAACCAAAGTTTTTGAAAGGTTTTACACGACATAAATGGAACAGAATGTCTACAAAGCCTGACCAAAGCCAACCAAAGTATAAAATATACCATACTGTACATTTTATCCTTTTAACTTGACACAAATGTCATACAACTGCTTTCATTCACTACCGCCAAAGTTTTTAGTTTTCTCAGGTGTGACTCAAACCAAATCTAGGATTCAGAGCGACAGTATAGACCCATCATGCATCAGTTGACCTCTCTTTGAATTAAATCCCCACATTCAGAAGTCTCCAACCTCACCTCCTCTGTAGAGATGAAAAGATGGCAGCATGGCGTTTATGGCCACAGCGACTGGTCCCACTGATGCCACTACAGCCTGCAACGTCTTCTCATCTCCTTGTGGGAGGATGTGGAAGTTAGAGCAGTAGCCGGCCTTTCCCTTGACAGAATACCGACATACACTGTTCTACAAATAGAAATGAGATTTATAAAATGTATTGTGTCACTATGTAATCAAACTGGTAACTATTAGGAATGTTTTATGTGTTTTTTGTTTTTTTTGGGGGGGGGGGGGTGTCTTAAAACACATTTTAAGGAGGTTGTGTATCCTGATTTGTTATATACTTGAAAGAAACAAACGGCCTTGTTTTATAAGTAAGAAATAAAAGGAAGTTGGGAAGTAAAGAAAAGTATAGAAAGGAAGGGAGTTAAGAAGGAAATTAGGATGACCTGGTGTTCGTAGGGGTAAAAGCTCTCTGAGTCAACGCCTTTGTTGCGGATGATGTAGCTGTAGGATTTAGAGATGTATCCTCCTTTGCAGCCGTGGTTTCCATCGTTGGTGCTGCAGTCCACCAAGTTCTGTGGGCTCAGGGGAACAAGGGAACCTGTTCGCTTCTTCATCTGGCCCTCAAGAGCTCCCAAAGAGCTGAAGGCCCAGCAGGACCC
The DNA here is from genome assembly GCF_043641665.1 of Enoplosus armatus. Classification (NCBI taxonomy): domain Eukaryota; kingdom Metazoa; phylum Chordata; class Actinopteri; order Centrarchiformes; family Enoplosidae; genus Enoplosus; species Enoplosus armatus. The sequence goes on from NC_092195.1 coordinate 12,401,477, forward strand.
ACATAACCCCTTTTTAAAAAGAAGAGAAATTCTGTTTATTTCCACTGGTTAGCTATTAGTAATGTGAGATCAGCTATTTGAGGAAATTGGAACAATCTGATTACCTGGTTTTGGACTGGACTGACCAGGCCCTTCTTTCTCCAGTCCACACTCTGAGGTGTCAATAAGCCACTCAATTCCTTAAAAGTGCCATTTCTAAAATGAACAGGCTCCTCCAGCTTCAGGCCGTTCAGCTTCTCATTGATTTCCTCAACTGTCTTAATAGGAAAGAGGGCTGGTTAATATATGAAATCTGAAAGTTCCCCTCAAAGGTTTTTCATACTAAAACGGCTCCACTTTGAGAACTAAATGAGCTCATGACCATTTGAGATGCTGGTTCCTCCACCCTCTCAGAACCCCACCGGACTGTTTCCCTATTTAGAAATACTTTTAGTCTCACATCTTTGGAAAACATTTTTATTTGCACACTGTGTCCAGCAAGAAATCATAAAATTGACCACAAGTTTCTCTTTAGGAGAAAGAGCACAATAAAATGTTTTTATTGTATTTATTATGACGCCACACCAGGTCTAGCGTCTCACTACTTCCCCCTTTTTCACTTTTTGTTGTACAGTCCTGCTCTCCTCCTCTGGCAACAATCGGTGACAGATTTGACCTCTGTGAAATCTTTATTCTAACAAGTTAAGAGCAGTAGATTCAGCTATCCTCATTTATCTCCAAGGCAACTATAACACACTGTCCTTTGGGATTTCTGACTGGTGTCCAAAAGCTCAAGTGTGTCCTAAACATTTCTGCCAGGGTCCTGCAGAGAGTCAACACGTCATGCCCATCTGGGCTCCACTGCTCAGGCTTCCTGTCGTTTTCGAAATAAAAACTCTCCTCCTTACAATATCGGCCAATGCAGCCTCATAAATGCCCTTCCCCTCCAGCTTATCTACCTTCAGATGCCATGTTTTTGTATTGCATTTTCTTTAATTTTGCTGTACGTGCATTCTGTTCAGATTTTTTTTGTATTTGCCACAATGGTACACAACAAGATTGATATATAAATAACTTGCACCACAGTTGTACTGTGGCTCTGTATATTGCAGACATTATATACCAGTTTGCATGTACATATTCCTTTTTATGTAACTTTATTAGCCTTCCCAGATGGACTGTCCCGATTGTCCAGATTGGCCCAGCCATACTGGATTAAATTAATCAGATTGTATTAAGGAAGATTAGAGCTGCTCTATAGGTTAGGGTTGAAATTAAGCCACAGAGGGTGCATGCTTAAATTCAGATTAACAGTGTTGGTCAGTGACATCCGTTTTGCACCAGCAGAGGTCAATGAGTGTGAATGCACAGGTTCTAATGTCAAGCATTTGTCAACACTGGTCCTGGGAGGCAGAGGAGCCAGTTAGGTGACATAATGAGGACTGGAGTTCAGTGCTATGACCATGTTTGTCCTGCAGTTTGTATCCACCAGAGGTCTCTCCTATACATTTCTGTCCTAAACAGGGGCATGGTCAAAGCCTGAGCCCTCCACTTTAGTGCTGTCATTTGTAGGACAGCCTCTGTTTGACAGTGAGCCTAATTTCTTTTCAGCCTTGGATGATTATTTTTCTTTTATGCTGCAGAGGTTTTTTTTTCCTGCAGTACTTCAGAGACTGAAAACACAAACTTTGCTTGGAGCAGATTCCTACCATGTCAGCCAGATGATTGAGTCCCATTGTGAAGTTGTGTTTTCCTGTCGAGGCCTCCTGGTTGTGTCTCAACACCACCTGCATGTTCTTCTCCCACACTGCTCTCCTGAAAACGATCTCCGTCTGAAACAGAAACACTGACTCAATGATCTGATTGTGTGTGTGTGTGTGTCTCAAAGAGTGAAGTGAAGGTTTTCACAATCCTACCTGATTATCATAAACCTTGTGATGTTTGATTTTCCACTCTTCCCACACTTTATTTAAGGCAGACGAAGAATGGCCGAGGACCAGAAAGGCCCAAAGCAACACAGCACACAAACTGTGCATCCTGCAAAGGCAAAAACAAAAGTAGTCTCATTTTATGAGCAGATATGATTCTTATGTAACTCTTACTAGAACTGAAACACTGGATTAATCAGTTAGTTGACTGAGAAAACTTCATCAGCAACTGTTGTCATAGACGATTAGTTGTTTCATTTTTAATTCCAGCTTTTCACATGTCAGGATTTGCCAGTCTTTTATGTCTTTGTGTGATAATACACTGAAAATCATTTAGATTTTTGACCGTTGGTTGAACAAAACAAGCAATTTGAAGACGTCACTTTGGGTTCTGGGAAATTGACATAAAATTAACATTTTGACCAGACACCAAAAATACCGTTTCAACTTTGCATTACATTTTTGTTTCTTGTTTTCAGTTAACTGTTGAATTTTACTTTCTGTGAACTTTGTTTCCTTTGTAAATGCACCATAGTATCAGTCCCTGTGTCAGCAAGCTTCCATGTTAAACCTGTCTGCAGGAGAAAACAGTCACATATAAGCCTACACATTAACCTACTTTAAAGACTGTTAATGTAGTTTATGTGCACAGTGCTGGTCTGGTCTATTTAAGATTAAACACAGTCACGATTGCCGGTACACAACTACAGTCAGCAAGGTGCAGCCTGTAAAACTTTGACGTGAAAGTTGAATAAGAATTTAAAAAGCATCTGACTTTTTAAAGACTTCTTCACTTCATGGAGATGTTAAACTCTGTTTCACTGTAATCTCTGAGCATCTTTCTCAGCAAATCTTTTCTACCATTTTATTACCACAACATATAGCGATTAGCTTTGACAAGCATTTGCTCTCGACTCAGAATATCAGCCAGTCTGCAGATGCATTACTACAGATAAGAAGAAATAGTTTGCATTTACCTTGTCGCAGAATAATCGGCAGTGTTGTTTGGTCCCGGCACAAAGTGCACCCGTTTTTAACGGACCAGAGAACCTTCACACTTAAGAGGAAGTATAGTTTCCTCATACACTCACAGTAGTTTTTTTGTTTAGTTTTTTTAACTCTCTTTTTCAGTGCATCTGCTCTCTGGCTTGTCATGTGAGTCTAATTCAGAACCAGCTGCAGCGGCTCAAAATACCCTCCAAGTACCAGAGGTGGAAGTGACAGAAGTTACATGATTTGAGAATGAGAATTCTGTTTGACATTGATGACACATGCTAAGCTTGTTATTTGGCAAAAACAAGAAACCTCATTTACTGCTAATGATGCTCATTTCTAACGGTGTCAGACTGCGTTCGTGGTGAGAGCTGCAGTTAGTTTGAACTTTGTGAGGAAAAGAAACTTCACACCATCAAGGCTTTTCACATTCAGACATACTGGATTTATGAATGGGGACTAACAGTTGTTCTCTTTATGAATGGGAGGTTGGGGGTGGTTTAAGCTTGGGTTTTCTCTGGTCTAACATGTGTTGCTATATTTTGTGGATTCTTGTAAATCTTTGCTCAAAGGTTCCTGTTTGAGTGAGACTTTGTGGTGTTAAGTGTAAAAAAACCCAGATTTCTCCTTCAGTTGACTTTACTTTAGTGTGAACCTCCTCCCTCGTGCCTCATTAGAGCTGTTTCTGTTTGTGCATATGTTAACACATACTGTAAAAGAAACAAACAACAACAAAAAGACAACACAAAATGCTTTTTATTCATATAGGAAAAATTATTTTTTACATTAAATTTTTTGTATGCAAATTGTAGTTGAAAGTTGAGATGAGAAAATGTGTACCACTCTCGTCTGTATGGTAAATATGAAGCTACAGCCAGCAGCTTGTTAGCTTAGCATAAAGACAGGAAAGAGGGGCAAACAGCTAGCCTGACTCTGTCCAAATGGTAACAAAATCTGCCTGCTGTATGTGGGACTATTTCTTTGCTCAGATCAGCGTCTTGTCGTCATTTTGAGGATGCCCTACAAGCAGCTACCCAGGAAATAGTCTGGCACATGACAACCCCCACAAACCACAACATGTAGTCTTTATACTTTGTTTTTTGTACAGATTAAACAAACAAGATATAACTTGTTAATTAGTGAGCTTTAGAGGTGCTGGTAGGCTAATTTTTGTTACCTTTAGACGGGGCAGGGCTAGCTGTTTGCCCCTCTTTCCTGTCTTTATGCTGAGCTAATCTAACTGGCTGCTGGCTGTAGCTTCATGGTGTGGTATCAGTCTTCTGATGTAACAGTCTGCAAGAAAGCAAATAAATGTATTTCCTAAAATGCAGAAGATGTTCGAAATCAGCCCCCGTCTCTCCCTCCCCTCTTTTCCTGCTAGTCCTGCTGTAGTCCCACTGAATCTGATGGAGGCAGAAAAATGTCCCAAAAATACTTAAAAAGAGAAGAGAATTACCCGGAAACACCACAGCAGTCACCACAGCAGGAAGCAGCAATGACGAAACAAGGTGATTATAAAAAGACAGGAGGATATTATGCAATTAGGAGCTCTAATTTGGCCGAGGCTGTAATTGGCGTCCATCACTGGTTTTTCTCCTCCTGGTTGGACAGAGATTCGCTGATGAACGCAGGTTCCCTGAGGCACCAGATGGTAAGGTCCTGACTCAGCACCGGCTCTTCTTCTGTGGTGATCACGCACGTTTTCGTTTTTTTTTTTTTTTTTTTTACCTCTCATTGAATCTGGAGTGACTGTCTGCTAATTAAACAAGTTGTTTGAAAAATATAATTAACAAGGGGAACAGTGTGGGTGGAGTGAGCTGCTAAATCCCAAATGTAGAACTGCAGGAATGAACTGACACCTGTTACATTGATGATGACGCACAGTCAATTGTTCAAGTCTTTTAGAGACGTGGGATGAGATGAGAGATCACCGTGTCCCTGAGGGGAGAAGAAAAACAAAGTCAAAGCATTTTGTCTTGTCATATTCAAATGCATCAGAGAAGATGTTACTGCCCACATCTTATTATGATGCTAATTTTGAATTTAATCAGCTGATGTGTTCAAAAACATTGTTCATTGTAAGAAAATGGGATCACGGCAAACAGACAACAGCTTTTAGTTTTCATGTCACACCTGCAGAAACATGTTTAGACTTCACTTACTTCCTCACATGGAAGCTCCTCGTATCCGTTTCTCTGCCTGGTCCCCAATTGCAGTTTCTTTGATTTATTGTATCTTTATGTCTCATGTACAGCGCTTTGAGTTTCCTTGTTGTCGTTGAAAGGCGCCATACAAAGAAACGTGCCTTCCCTTTCCTTGCTTTACACTGTGCAGAGTTAGGCATTACTATTTGTATTTCTAGTTGTTATTTAATTATCACTCACGTCAATAGTAATAGTATTGTTGATGTGTGACATTTAAGTCCCCTTGCTTCAGGACATTTTTATTCTTCTACTTTTGTTTTACGGGGAACATGCAGAGCCGAGAGTCTGAGCTGGGTGAGTTGCCATGTTGGCATTGATTAAAGAATCTTATTTAAAGAGGAACTGTTTCCTGTGTGTTACCCACAGCCTAGAGGGACTGGAGTTCACTATCAAGAATCCAAGTTATCCATTATTCACTGTTGCATGCTACAAATGCTATGTAGTCATTTTGTCTCAGGTCGCCTTTGTAAGATGTAGTTTTTTTAAATTCCACCTGTTCCCAATGCCACCCTTAACACATGTTTGGGCTTTTGTACTAAAAGAGCAGTTATGATGGAGTTTTTGCAGCATAATACTAACACTAAACCTCTAAATACGAACAAGATGCAAACATCTCACAAGTTGGACAAACACTTCCCTCCAGGACTTTACAGATCAAACAGTTCATCGAACTTTCAGATAAAGCTGAAAAGATATTCCTTTATTTCTAAGTGTCAGTGCTTCAATTCATTCCCATCTGGTGTTGCTCCTAAAGCTCTGCATTTGGCTGACCTGAGCCTGCCTCCTGTCATCCAGTGCAGTGTGTTGGATGGACTCCAGGAGCTAGTGCATATAATCCCCCAGCATGCACCGAGCACCCTCGCATCCAGAGCCAGGTGGCTGTTGTTGCCATGAGGACAGCGAAGCAACAGGGGGACGGCGCTGCAGCAACGCGCTTCCTCCGGAGGTTGACTATTTGAGAACAGGGAGGATGAAGCTTTCTTGTAATGACATGTCTGTCTGTTTCTCTCACATTGCAGGTTTCATTTGGATGTATTTTTGAGGTGGACCTGACTGACCAAAAGATGTACTCTGCTCTTTGAATTCTCTTTGCTCGTATCAACAATTCATCCAGAGGCTATTTCAGATAAAAAAAAGACAAAGAGTGCAAATGCACTCTTGAGTTTTATTTGACTACAAAATTTTGAAAATGGAGCTATCACAATGACAAGCCCATCAGACTGAAGGGACGGTGAGTTACAATACTTGATTATCTTTTTTTCCCTGAGCCTTTTTGAAGTACTATTCATTGTATTTGAGCTCTTGAAGCCGTCTGGTCACAATAAATAACTGCGATTTCACCTTTGTACACTATTTTCACTCTCTTGCATGTGCGCTCCCCGAGGAGTTCAGGAGATGTCAGCCTCCATCATTCACAGCTCTGGGGAGCTGCTGTCATCACCAGCAGTCAGACTATACAGTATTCCCCAGTTCCATAACCATAACTGTTGAGATAAAATCACTTCCTTTTTAAAAAATATGATCTTAAATACAGAAAGAGATCATTTCAACCCTGATTCACTCTTGTTTGCTGAGATATTAGACTTTCTCGGTGGAGTTTTCTGACCACAGGTTTAAAAAAATCCAATGATTTAAGTGTAAAATCATTTAGGAACTCTCAGAAATACAAACATTAAATATGTCAACGTGGATCAGAAATGTATGCTCTAAATTCTCTCTAAAATCACCTTTTTGTTTGCTTTAGTGAGCACTTTTATATTTTACATTTAGAGACACAGCTCTTGCATAAATGTTAGAGAAATCGGTCCTTCTCTCTGTCCCTCTTCTCACATGCTCTATAGTGATGGATCCTTCAGCAACATGTGAGGAGAGCTGCCAGAACTGAGGGTGGCATCACACTTGGTGTGTTTTTTTTCTTCTCTTTTTCTCAGCACTCTCTTGGCAATTTCAGCAAATCACACATTTTGTGATGAGCTGATCCCTTAGTCATTTTAACAGGCTTACCATCTCCTCATATTCTTGTTTCCACGTTAATAGCAATGTCTGTTTACATGTTCATATGACATGTCAATATAAACTGTTGCATTAATTATCTTTGGAGTTGTAAGCCATTAGTGATAGCAATTTGACTGTAACTGGGCAAGTTTTTCCAAATTGCAGTTAATCTTCTAGCAGTGTTATGAAGCCATTGGATCTGGACATACTGTACCCAAATATATTTTTGCTTTTGCCGCCCCTTAGTGGTTGATTTAGCAATGGTTCAAATAAAGTGAGAGCTTTTGATGGTCTGTAGTGGCAAATAATAATAGTCCCAGGGTTGAATTAAACCCTTGCTCAGCTGTTGTGCTACTGTTTTGCATTTAATGGGAGTTAAAATGTATTTTACAGTTTTATTCATTATGGTTGTTCTGGATCTGAGCATCAACAAAGAACCTCATAATGTAAAATTTAAAGTTCAGACCTTGTTCTGCCTTTTGCTGCAGACAAACATTGTTGTTGTGAGGTGTTTGGAAGAAGGAAAATAAGTTTAAAGGTTTAAAAGAAATATGGGAATTATGACTTTTATAAGTATTAAATAGACCAACTGTGAGCATATTCATATTGGGTATACACATCTCCTGAATTTAAAAAATGTTTTCTTACAGTATCTTACATATTGCATCGTACAGAAAATTATGAAAAAGTAAAAAAGAAATAGACCAAGGGAAAAGCAGTATGATCTCTGCCTTTCTTTATTACCCCATCACCAAATAAAATCCTATCAAGTTGAGGTGTTTTGTCCAATTAAATCTACCTTAGTGATGTTTAGCCTTAAGGTCCACCAGACTTCTTTGCCAATATGATGTTGCTCCATTTTTACACATTATTATCCTGTTAAATCAGCCCACAGTATCTAAATAATAAAATATATTGAACGTAATAAATGCCAAGGAATATGCATTCCTCTGACATTATAATTCATCCACAGAGAGATGATGTTTATAATAATTGAAGACCCACGGATAATTGATCAGTTAAGTCCTCCATGTGAAGGCTCATGTCGTGCACGTTTACACTTTCTCCATATATCTGCTTTCAAACAGCTTTAATAAAACAACAGCCGAGTGAGCTGACAGCATTTTTTATATCTATATATTCCTAGTAGAGCTGCCAAGTTGAAGTAAAACCATCCACAGGACTGGAGCCTCTTCAGTCGACAACAACAGCCAGCGTTTACTGGACTACTGGACATTGTGCTCTCTGGACGAATGAGATGAATCCAAACAGGCAGACATTAAGTGGCATTTCAGTCGAGTCAATCTGAGATGCAACTTTTTGTCAGTTAAAGGGTTGAGGGTTGATCTACAAAGTTGTATAGGAGGAGATAAGCTCTGCTGATTGAACTGCAAATTAATTTGGTCTTATAGCGGTCAGAGATTTACTTAATAGTAGTTTAAAAGTGCAGTTTAGAGGTTTATAGTGCTTACATCAGAGCCAACCCACTCATATGAACTCTTGCTAAATAGTCTCAAAAACAGTTTCACAAACCAGCTGCAACATGACTGCCTTATTTTAAAAGGTTTTTGAAATTGCCTGAGAAACTTGCTATCTTAAGCTAGGCTTTACTTATTTCCTCTTTTTACTGACAATAAGCATGCAAGTGGCTGGCAGTGGCAATTTTTGTTTAAATGTATGGACTTTTGTGGTGCCAACGACATCATTTGTGTGTATCACTGCAGAGAATATCAACCTCAGCAGAATGTGTAACATACTAATCTCATAATAAAGCTCAAAGGCCCACTTAGTAGCTTTGAGGAGCTTTCAACTGTCTCTTATGGTGGTCAGTGAATGGAGGTGACTTTAGGTGGTTTATGTGTCAAGTGGGTAACAATAATTTGATTCCCTGTCATTTAATGCAATTCTGAAGAACAACAATTCAAGTGTGAACGCAGCCTGGAGACAGAAACAAGCAAGGAAACTCTATTTATACAAAAGTTGTAAAACCGTTACAAAATGCTTCACAGGAAGAAGAAAAGATAAGAGAGGGAGATTTAAAAAAATAATTATGTGCAGCTACAACCCATAAAATAAAAAGGTATAAAATCGAGAGAAAACCAGAGAAGACAAATGAGCTTTTAGCTGCTGTATAAAGATGTGTACCGATTTGAGAGAGGCTGTTCAAGGATGGATGACACAGCTGTCACCTATCATCTTGGATTATTGCAGCACTGTAAACAACATAAATAGAAACTAAAAATCACTGACATTCACAGTTTGACAAAGATGATTCAGCATCACCATCTGACAACATTTGGCCACATCTTCCTTCGCTTTCTGTCTTTATTTTTATTTCAGTATCTGTAAATCTACGCCGACATGGCCGGCTGTCGGCAGCTGTCTGGTTATGAAAATCTACTTCCTGTTATTCAAAGTTTCCCCCATTTTACACGTCAGTAATTATCATCCCTCTCTCACTCTTTTCACAGCTGTCTCTCTCTCTCTCACACACACACATGCAGGCAGGCCACCAGATGTTTGAGGGGATTGCCATCCACCAATGGCTGTGCTGGGGAGCTCTCTACCTGTTGGCAGTGGGCGTGGCATTAACATCTGAAACTCGCCGGACGTGCCCACAGCCCTGCCGCTGCAACACCGCGCTGCTGGAGGTGAACTGCTCTGACGGCCAATTCACCACAGTGCCCGACGGCCTCCCACAAGACACTAAACTACTAAACTTAACACATAATAAGATCAAGACTCTGGTGCATCAGCAGTTCCAGGCTTTGACACGACTTTTAGACTTGGATTTGAGTGACAATATTATGGTGATAATTGAAGCGGAAGCCTTCCTCGGCTTGCAAAGTCTGACAACTCTGCGTCTTGCTCGCAACCACCTGAAGATTATTCCTGTAGGAGCGTTTGCTGGTTTGCCGAAACTGAAGCTACTGGATGTAAGCAGCAATGAGATCCTTGTTTTTCTAGATTTTACTTTCCGTGACTTGGCCGCCCTGCAGTTTATGAAAGCGACAGATAATGACTTAGTTTTTGTCTCTCATCAAGCTTTCACTGGCTTAACCAGTCTGCAAGAGCTGCACCTTGATGGCTGCAACCTCACTGCTGTGCCGACAGAGGCGCTCACGCAGCTTGGTGGGCTGAGAAGTCTTCATTTTCAGCGGCTAGGCCTCACCACACTGCCAAACTACTCTTTCCGTCATCTAGACCGTCTCAAGGAGCTCGTCATTTCCCGTTGCCCCTGGCTGGAGACCCTGTCAGGAAACAGTCTCTTTGGCCTAAATCTTACATCCCTCACCATCAGACACTGTAACCTCAGTGCTGTCCCATACACCCCTTTGCATCATCTTGTATATCTCATATACCTTGACCTTTCTTTTAATCCAATCACCTACATTCGTGGGAACCTGCTTGGAGACCTACTCCGGCTCCAAGAGCTCCGTCTGGTGCGGGGATCATTGCTGCGCATCGAAATCGGAGCATTCAGGGGTTTAGCACATTTCAAATTGCTGAATGTGTCAGGAAACCTTCTCACCACACTCGAGGCTGGAGCTTTTCATTCAATGGACACCCTAAAAACTTTGGGACTTGATAACAACCCACTAGCGTGCGACTGCCGCTTGCTGTGGGTGGTGCGAAGACGACTACATCTGGACTTTGGTGGATATGCACCGACTTGCACTACCTCAGTCCAGTTGCAGGGCTGGAATTTTCTAGATTTTACTGAAGAGGAGGTCCCAGGCCTGCTCACGTGTCGGCAGCCTCATATTCTGAACCGCAAACCTCAAGAAATGAAAGTGGATCAGGGACACACGGTAGTGTTTTATTGCAACGCAGAAGGGGACCCTGTGCCATCTGTCATCTGGCTGAACCCACAGCTAAAACCTTTATCACCCATTGGTAGAATACGGGCTCTCTCTAATGGCTCGCTGGAGGTTCGCTATGCTCAACCTCAAGATAGTGGTAGTTATCTCTGTGTGGCATCTAATGCGGCAGGAAATAACAGCCTGCTTGTCAGCCTTCATGTCCGAGCCTTCCCATCATCCTCTAAAAACCCCTTTCGTCTTAAAGGTTGGTTTGCCTTTCCCTCTGCCTCTCCAGGTGTGAATGGAAATCAGAAGCTCCCATTTGATGTCAGGACGTTACTGATGGCAGCAACCATCGGGTTTCTCTCGTTTTTCAGCTCCGTGAGCGTATGCTTCATCTTCATGTTCTTCTGGAGTAAGAGTAAAGGGCAAATAAAGCACACAGCCACAATAGCATACGTTCCACGAAGTGCCATGTCAAGTAGTAATGGAGGGAAAGGCAACTACATGGAGACAAGCAGGTTCACCATGAAACTAATATGACTCAATTTTCACTTGCTATGACTTCGTACACTAAGTACAAAACGCAAAATATAAACTTTTATTTTTATTTACATTTCTAGACAGAAGCGATTTAATTTTAGAGCATGTAGGCTGACTGTTAAGAGTAATTCATATAAATGTGAGCATGTTAGCTAGAACCTATGTTGAGCCAAAGTGAAAAAGAAAAGACATACAGTAAATTGTGCCCTCTAAACATTTAAGAGGATTTTAAGTTACATTTTAGGAGCATCACTGTTTAGCTTTATTTTTCATGTCAGAAGCTGCACTATAACAAAGCCTGAATGTAAAGCAACCATAGTAAGCAATATTTAATGAGAATAATGCATGTAATATGTAGAAATATAAATTATTCAATTGCTTGTTGCTTATATTGCCCTTGTTGATGTTATATATAGAAACAATTTAAGAACTCAGTACAAAGAATGTACAGGGAATTAGTGTATAGGCTTGCCTGGTTGACTAATCTCATGGTTTGTTTGTTTGATTTCTAAAGAACAGATCAAATTGTAGATTTATTCATAAATAATTATTATGGACCTCAGATGGTAGCCATGAGATAACAGGAATGTTAACCTTATATTAAGGTTACACAACACTTGCATCTACTGTATATAGCATGACATTTCTACTTAATTTGAATATATATGTTTTGCTTGTATTCTAATATTGTCACATTTATGCTGTACTGATTCTTTAATGGGTGTGTGGGTAATGTAGGTCCCCCCCCCCCCACCAATAAAGAACTTCATATGTTTGCTTAAAATAAAATGATTGTGCTTTCAAAAATGTCATTTTGTATTTTTTGGCGTGCTTACTAAGTGGTTCTTGGTCCAAATGAGAAACATCAGCTGCAGTGAGCATTGTGTTTGCTTTCATTGTGAACAGTTTGCAGGTAATATAATGTTTCACATCACCTCAGAAAGCCTCGTAACACTTAAGCAGCCAAGGACGAGCCACACGGGCTGACAAAAGCTGTAGGCTTAATCTGTCCATCTGAGATTTGAGACCTCCACCAGTGATTGGAGCTGGCTGCATTTGCTGTGACCACAAAATGGAAAGTGACATAGTTGTGTGGTTAGCGTATGATAAACAGGTTAAATAAATTATTTACATACTAAATTAATAACAACAGTTAACCGCTACCACAAACTAAGATGTCTTCTAGTAAAAGTGGAGGGTAATCGTATCACTTGTATCTTTTTAAAGTTAATTTCTGTTCAAACAAGCCAATAACCACTAGTTATAAAATGATAATGTTCAATACAACTGCCACAAGGAGGTTCATCCAATTTATGTTGTTGCCATGGCGATACCTCTCTTTGTGCCAGGCACCAACTCCACTGGTTTCCATGACAACAGTATCAAACATTGTGTGGTCGCCTTTCTGAATTTACCAGTCAATGATTCAGAAGTCATGATATGCATGTGAATGAAATACCGCATAATAAAGCTATATCAAGTCAAATTGTATAAATATTAAGTCAGAGCAGTTTTATTTTGAGCAGCTTTGTACTGTAGCCCGGAAGTAGATCAACTGCTCCGGATGTGTTGGTTAGCTACCAGAAGGCAGCGGCTAGTGGTTAGCTGTGCACATATTGTGCTACTACAGTTAAGTGGCTATTAAGGAACATATTTTAGTATATTAGCGTGACTATAAAGTGTATTCATAAGTTAAATAATATGGGTACGAACAGATAATTGAGTCAGCGCAGCGAGTAACGACGAGGTAAAAGAGGTCCCCCAAAACAGCATATCACGGATAAGCTAGCATAACACTAGCTAGCTGGATACCTAACTAGACAATAACGTTAGTAAATATTGTTTGGAAATTACAGCCATGACACTGGCAGTCGGTCGCGAACCCAGGAAGACTGCGGGTAATCGCATGTCAAAATTACTGGATGCTGAAGAAGAGGACGAATTCTACAAGACCACTTACGGAGGCTTCAACGATGTGAGTAACCAAACTGCTAGACACAGAGTGAGCGACCAAGTTAGCATTAGCTCCAAGCTAGCTAGATTGAATAGGTGGTCGAAATCTCAGGCTGATTTAATGAAACGTTGTCAGATTTAATCATATTAGGCTGTAACGTTAACTGACTATAATTGAGTACCTAGCTAATAATTTTAATTTGTATTAATCATTCATAAAAATTACAGACGTAACGTTTACAAATTGTCAGAGGCTACAAAAAATACGGCCCACTTCACAACTGAAACATGTTCCTGGGGGATCTTTCATGTTTGGAAGGGACCATTTTGGTTGATTGTTTACTTGTGTAGTTTGTATGCGACGAATTATAGAAGTAACTTACCCACCAATAAAAAATATTTAGTTATAAATTGTATCAATATTGGAAACAATACGTCTAAGTCCGACTAAATTAGTAAAAGGGAAAGCAGTTAATTTATTTGAGACTGAGAGGTGTCTCATATTTAGTCTTCCCTCAATTATGTAAACCGGGTGCATGTTTTACTTCTTGCTAGGGGTACCTAATAGACTGGCAGCTGGGTGTATGTTCATGTACTTCTCAAAGTCGCTGCCGTGTTAGATGATATGCCAATTTGATTGCAGGTAATGCCACAGACTATATTTAAGAAGGTCATGTTCAACATGAGCTTTTCAGAAATTGCTTCTCAGACTGCAGGTTTTGGAGAGCGTGACAAATACCCATTATTAGCCTGGGTTTCTCAGGTCTGTGAGAAGGGCTTGTCAAGTGTGCTCGAAACTATAGTACGAGGAGAAAAATGCATAGCTCAAAAATTAAATAGTTTTTAAAAAGACCTCTAACATGGAATCGACATATCAAAGGAGTCTACAAAATGTACCTTCAATTAAGGCCTGCAGCAGCTCTGGTCCTCAAAACCACCATGCCAACGTGATTCATCCGAAACTGTGACTGTCCAAAATATTCTGGCCCAGTCCATCTTAATAGCTAACACATTTGTGAAGGCCGGAGGAGAGTGCCAGCCTTTCCTGCGTCACACTCAAAGAGAGAACAAAGACAATTAAGGCTTCAAGCCATGTTATGTGTCAGAACATTACATGATATTATTTGATGTTGCAACTTAATTTAAGGCTTACATTTTAAGTTGCTGATTTGTATCCTCAATTTGTGGTCTAGCTAATTTTCTGCTGCTGGTTCAGGGGTCAATTTGTGTAGGGGGACTTGGCAGCGCTGGCAGTTCTGACGTTAGTCTCAGCTGAGGTTGACGAGAGTAGCTAGGGAAAAAAATCACAAACAAATCCTGTGACTCCTCTGTCATCTCTGCTGGCTTTTTTTTTTATTAAACAGTGTGACCATGCCTGTGCACATGCTTAAATTTCATGGTTAGTCTGACTTATAATGTCTGTCAAGTATTTTCAGCTTGTGACTGATGTTGGTCTTTGTCACCACAGTTTGTGTTTGCATATGTTGTCATGGTTTTCATGTCACAATTAAATACCCTTGCAGGTTTTCTCTTATCTATGTAGTTGGTATTTAAGAACAGATTATTTTCTTAGAGTTGTGCTAGTTTTCTCATGCTGCTTTGAAAGCTCATATGAAAATGCAGAATTCAGAACTCTTTAAAAAAATACTGCTAATTGGCATTTAGCTTAAAATGACTCACTTTTGTGTTTAGTGAATTTAATGAATTTCCATCATAGTTTACCAACCAAGGTTTTGGTATTATTACAGAGAGCTTCCTATCTGTATGTGTTTGTGTTGTAGATCTGGGAGTGAATGAGTACCCTGAGTATCTGAATTAAAAATAAACCTGCTTGTTGTATGGGAGAGATTCTCCCTCACTAAATCTCATAGCTTAATGGTACCGTGCTCAACATACATGCACATCACACAACTTAACTCAGCTACACTAGTCTGGTTAGCTTAAAAATGATGACAAGTCATCTGTATAAACTTTATCAAAGAGTCTGAATACAACATATACAAATCCAGGGGGTAGCCAGGTTGTTCTTGTATTTCAAAGATTGTCGGCTAAATTATGCCCTTTTGTTTCCTTTCAGGAATCAGGAGATGACGAGTATCATGGAGAACATTCAGACACAGAGGATGAGGTGGACAGTGACTTTGACATCGATGAGGGTGACGAGCCAGACAGCGACCAGGAGGAGGATGCACCTCGGAGGAAAAGTCGGGTCGTCACTAAAGCTTATAAGGTAGTGACAATCATTTCAGGAGCTATCAGACTTTGAAACAAGTTTCTGCATTTAATTATCTTCATTCATCTACATTCATACATGATCTTTCAAATGACAGTGCAGCATGAACTGACATATTCTTCTTGTGACGTACAAGTATTTTGGTGATAGACATGAACACGGAAACTGTTCATTTTTCTGTCAAACGAAATGTACTGTCATTTGGCTGCCAGCTTGTTTTTATCCCTACATTATCCTGTGAAGTATTTTCCTGAGCATATGTGCACTTTTTCATTCATACAACTGCACACATGAACCCCATAAAGCTGCTTTTTGACTGTGGCTGTTCTGCAGCTCCACTGGGGCCATTGGTTGCCAAATGCCATCCTATAAACAGAAGCTGAGGGAGCAGAAAACATGTTAATATAATATATTTAACTTGCCACCACACTTTTATCTTTGTATTTGTTTTGCTGGTTCATCATGCATGTATGAAATAGATTTTCTGTTAATAGGCTTTTTGACTTTGTTTAATCCAAGGAACCTATAAAGGTGGCAAAACCCAAACCCAAAAGACCCTCTGAGGAACAGAAGAAGACTGAGAAAACTAAAGTGGAGCTCAAAAGGAGGATTCCACAAGAATTCCAAGATTTTGGCGAGAGTAAGATTGGTACATACCTCCCACAGATGCCTACACACTGTTTTCAAATACCTACCCATAAGTTATCCAACACTTAAATTGTTTCATGCATAAATCATCATATCATAAGCACATGATGATTCCATCATAACAGCATCAGACAAAGTCCATGGAGGGTCTGTTTTTGTACAGGATTCTTCCTCTTTAGCGTTTTGTGAGTTGTATGCCTTAATCATTCTCTAGCTCGGAAGTCTGTGCGACAGTCCACCAGTGAACATACCCGAAAGACCAATCTGCGCCTGCAAGAGCGTCAGGATGCCCCTCGGAGACGGAGAGGCGCTCACCGTGACCGGCCCCTCACCCAGGAAGAACTGCTGGCTGAGGCCAAAGTAACTGCAGAGATCAACATTCGATCTTTAGGTAAGAACATATTGGTCAAGTTTCTCAAATGGAAAGAGAGCTTTGGTCCCAAAATTGTCTGTCTTCAGTAGAATGTTGTGTCAAGTGCTTATGCTTGAGCTCCAGTATATACAGTAGTGTGTTACAGCGATGAGTAATGTGCTCATATGTCTGACTTCTAAGTTTTGTTTATTACATTGCTCCTCTAAAATAAACAATGTATTATAAACAAACTATTTCATGGCGTTTTTATCACAAGTATAGTGAAAGTCACACAAATATCATTGACTGAACGTAAATGATATAAATAGAAAGTATACTGTATACCAATGTAGTAAGCAAGGATCCTTGAAATTCCAGTAAGTTGAGCAATTTCCTCCTAACAGACATGAGGCCTTATGGAGTTTATTGCTGTGTTCAGTCCATAACCTCTCAAACGGCTGTGGGAGTGTCGGCCATCAAAATGCGTCATGATGACTATATGAGACACAAATGGTGTGCTTGTTGATGGTTACAGTATGAATAAAAGTGTAGTTGATTTTGTGTTGGAACAGATGTCAGTAGCTTTATTCAGAATACATATGAATCAATGTAGCCCATCTGTTTGGCAAAGAAATGCACAAAATCATAGTAAATAAATATTGTATAGTGATTAATTTGTTTGTTACTTAAAAAGTAATGAATATGATTTTACCAATGTATTGTCTCAAGTTGTTTCACTTAATGACAACACACTTTAAGTATGGGTCCCCCCATTATTTGTACTTTCTGTGCACAGAGAACTATGAACGTCTGGAGGCGGACAAGAAGAAACAAGTCCACAAGAAACGGCGTTTTGAAGGACCAACCATCCGTTACCATTCAGTCCTGATGCCGCTGGTGTCTCACTCAGTCCTAAAAGAAGAAAACGTGGATGTTGAAGGGTACGTATGATCTACTGCTAGACAGAAAAATGTTTTGTCTGCCTAAAGTAATCTTCTTCAACTGCACTGACCTGAAGTATTTAATCCTTTTTAGACTCATTTAGATCATATACCAAAACATTATATGCTCATGAATAGTAGTTTTGTCATTTGGCAACAATTTGACCAAAACAAAAGTTCAGATAAAGAAAATGATCAGAAAGTACTTGCCACCAAAAAGGCAAATATTACGTAGTCCAAAAGAATATTGTATATCTATCTAAAGATAGTAATTTTTGTCATTTTCCAAAGGTTGGATCAGGACGTCCCTCAGACGACACCACAGAATCCCACCACTCCTTCCCAGCTGCCTGCCGGAGGCCTGTGCTCCCGTACTTACATAACATTCAGCGACGACGAAGCTTTCGAGCCAGCCTTTCCACGCAGTGCCCAGTCAAGTCCTCAGCTGCCCGTCCAGGAGGTTTGTCCTGTCACCCATAAGGCCGCACTGTACAGAGACCCAGTCACTGATATACCTTACGCTAACACACGAGCCTTCCGCATCATCCGAGAAGCGTACCGTAAATATGTGGCCGCTCATGGATTTCCAAACACTTCGGGAGGGGTGACGGGACTTGACTCCTCAGCAGCGAAGGGTGCCCGCCAGAAAATGGTTGTCAAGCAGAGTGCTGTGGGAACATAGATTAGTTTAGAAAAAATAATTTAGAAAATACGTCTGTGCTTCTTTTTTTAAGTGTATTAGTTCAGGTAGAGTGACTTGATTGACTGACGTGAGGAAAAAACGCAACCTGTCCTCCTTCATGGGTTAAATATCTTTTCTTCAAACAACTGTCTACATGTAGTTTTATCTCCATCCATACAAAGTATCCATGGCAACAGAGATTTATTGTAAAAGGTGCAGACATTTTGGGATTTAGCAGTCTCTGTGATTAATACGTTACAGTTGTTGAGGAAATTAAAGGAAAACGCAAATATAACATAAGAACATTGTAAAAGATAAACATTACCACAACAAAATCAGTTGGTGCATTCCCTTAAACTGTTAAAAAGTCTTACTTGTCTTGTCTCTGTGTACAGAAATTCATTTTGTACGTTAATACCCTGACACATCCAGGTTGAATGGATGAAAAACTACATATTGGTTTTGGAATCAAAGTAGGTCAAATAAAATGCCTTTTTTACTGTCGAGATATTTTGTTTCTAGAAATGTACATATTTCTCACAAAAATAAATATTTGAAACTTGGAATAATTTCATATTTACTATTTCTCTGATTTATAACGCATTTCACAAACAACAGCTGCACTGAAAGGACACTAAAAACATCAGCATCCGTCTGTCTTTCGAGGGTTTTGTTAATTTTTTGTTTTTAATCTGTAGTCATGATTTACAGCGTCTATCACCCCGTCCTCATCATATTAATATTCATGTAATCTGCAATGCCCTTCAAATCCATCTACCCATACACTGGGATTTATGTGTCATCAAAACTAGTTAACTTTGGTTTACCCAGAGGACAAATGACTAAATTTAAAAAATCCTAATTTTACATTCAGTCCAACCTCATTACTGAAATCACCTGAGATAGTTTGGGGGAAACGGGGCCCAGGAGTTTAATTTACTGCCTGGCTCTGGCAAGTCATTGTGACAGTTTTAATTGATCAAAGCATTCAAAACAATACTTCCTCCCTGTTATTGCACACTGCGAAATTTTAACAGAAACCTCAGTTTCTTCCGCTTTTATGTGCTTATTCCTTCTTTATTAATGTTTAGTTTGATACTTTTTAATTCAGATTTCCATTAACTGCTCGCTGTGTAGACAAATGGTGAGACAAGACACCTGAACAATGCCAGTCACATAAATCCCATTACAGTATGTAAATAAGCCACACAGCCCATTTACAAGCATTTTGCATATAATAGCTGGTCGTGCAGCTATTATACAAGGTGTTATTTCTGTTCATTGTTAATAAAAGAAAATTGTTTGCGCTCCAGTCTCGAATATCACAGTGAATGAAGCCGCTATGTTGATCCCTCTAGGACCTTAAATGAAGTTTTCTATATTTATTCTCTCAGGGCACAATAACAGAGCAACAGAGTCATCCTGAACTCCACTGAGAGCTTCACTAGCGTGGCCACCTTTGACCCCTCATACACTGAACTACAATCACTCCCTGCACAGCGTCCTGTAGCTTTTGGCCAGCCTCTGTTACATAAAAGCCCACTGGGGTACAAAAATAAATGTAAATGTTTAGTCACCCAGATGTCAGTGCAAAAAATAATCGAGGGGAGAAATTACGCTCCTGAATTACAATGACTACCTTTCACATTTCTATTATTAGCACAAATATGAGTTTGTTTGTCAGCTGCAGTATGGCAGCTTTGACTTTCTCACTTCAGCCGGGAACATGATCGATGAGGATGTGGCTGAGTGGTGAAGCCGACCTTGAATTCCTTTGGAGTTTCAGGTACAAATCCTGCTGAGTCTGTCTTCATGACAGTTTAGCCCCTCAGCAGATGGTTCAGGCAGAAATTTTACCTTTGCATGAAAGCTCCCACAATTCTGTTTTGACGTTGCTGCCAAAAGGATCAATTTGCAGTCAAGCGGATTTTCTCCTGCTGTTCCTGTAATGTCCTGATGATGTTGAGCAGAGCATCTCGCTAAGCAGCCAACCGCATCTTTGTTCTGTGTCATAAGAAACCAGACTGTGGACCTTTCTTTACTTTACCTTTCAGCTGGTCTTTGATTAAAAACAAAAAGAAAATGGCTTTTGCATGATCTCATGTAGAACCCATATCTCTGACTCCTGACCTCTGCTAATGTACTCACTTGAAATATCCTGTAAACCCTGAACACTGTTTTGTTGGTTGATGGAAAAAATGATCTGATAGAAAATGGTGGATCTTTCTTTTTTTTTTTTCAATTTAAAGTAGAACCAGAGCATCCGGGATGAAGTGATCAAGATATAGTTAGATTTAGATGTTAGATTTAGACGTCTATTGGTAAACATGTAACAAGCAATTCTGATAATCTATTAGTAACTTTTCAAGCAAAAATGGAAAAAAAACAGACTGGTTTCAGCTGAAGATAGCAAATCTTCATCCCTTCATCTTTTCCTGATTATTAGTAATATATTCAGAAAACTGATTGTCTTTGTCTGTTTTTTGACTGTTGGTCGAGAAAAACAAGCAATTTGAAGATGTTAAATTGCGTTTAGGATATTGAAATGGGCATGTTTCATCCATATTCTAATTTTATAGACCGGTTTTTATATATTGGTGTAGAGCTGGAACAATTAGTTTATCAAATGGTATATTTAGATGTTATTTGGGCTTAAGGAAATTGTGACAGGAGCTTTTCGCTTTTTTCTCATGTTTTGTAGACTAACCGATTGATTGAGAAAACGACAAGACCAGACAAAGAAAATCTCCCTCAGACTGACGTGACCAAACACCACTAAATGATTCTTTTCTTTTTCATGGTGGTAGAATTAACAAGTATTAGTTTTGCTAACAACAGCATACTGTGTGCTGCGTTGGCACTAAACAAGCATAAGACAAAATGAGTCCAGAATAGGATGAAAGGCCCATGGAAGGATGGCTAAAAAAAGGAGTGGTGGGTGTAGCGGAGACACATTGTCTCAGATAATTTCACTAGCCTTTTTATGGCTTAAATATATCAATGAGCACACATTTTTCACATACTTTGTCCACAGTAACGCCCTGTTAACTGTAACTGAAGACACAGATTTCAAAGAACATGTTGCACAAAGCCACGTATAAAGGTTTTTGAGTCGTTATGGTGTCACTGTACGTTCACACCAGCAACAGCAGGAACTAGATTGAGGAAAAGGCTTTTTTTTTATTTTTTATGTCATGCCTTTTCAATTCTGTCAACCTCAATACTTGTTCTTTGAAAGCAACTGCTGCCCACACACTGTGCCACTTGCTTTGGCGAAGAAGAGGAAGAAGAAGAAAAAAAACACACATTAATTCAAAAATAACAAGTTGTCCCTTAAAGCGATGATGATGAATTCAGTGTCGGGCTAAGCCAACGTCTCTGGTGGATAGACGGATGTTACCGTATGCAGTCAAAATATTTAGCCAGTAGTGTTTTAGAAGCAGTACATTTCTCATGTCATCTGCAACAACAGAATACCAAAAGCTTTGTCTCCCACATACTGCACAGTGCATATGGTACCAATTGAACAGTTTTCAGAATAGGAAGAGAGGGAACTGCATTATCACTCGTTCTAGTGTGGTAGTTGCCATGGCGACGAGTGTAGGTGGTGTACTGTGCTGTACTCTGTGCTGTACTCCTTCCCTTGTCCTCTCCCCTCTTCTGTTGCCCACCCTCTCTGTTCAGCTATCTGCAACATCCGCGCAACTTTCATTCCTTCATATTTGCTCAAATCTTTCTGCTACAGTTTTGCATTCTGCCGGATTCTTCATCATGTGATCGAGCAGTTTCTTCAGTTTGAACCACACAATAGCATGTCGCAAAAGCAACAAACTGACAGAAAGTTATATTTGGTTGAGAGCATTTAAGGCTTTACTCTGTGTGGATTCAAAAGGTTTACATGAGGGTCTTATTCAAGTTTTGTTTTGACATTATAGCTAGGCTAGTTTAGCATTTTCTTCATATTCTACAACCTTTTTTGTTTAGATCCCTCAAATCCTCCTGGATTTGTCTTTATCCCATGAATTAGTTTCTTGCTGACCATCCAAGTTCTTGTATATGCTTTGTCAATCTCTTCTTTTTGCAGACCAGCTATTCTTTTATCAGTTTCCATGGAGATGTGTGTGTGTCTGTGCGAGTGTGTGTGGTTGCGTGAGAGTGAGTGAGGGCTGAGAGTGAAAGAGTAAGGATGTTTCATTTCCAGTTTATATGTCTTGTGTATTTTTGAAGACTGCATGTGCCGTCCAGTGTCCCGAGTCGGTCTTTTGACATTCAGTAACATCACTGATGTTTGCTTCTGCCCTCTCCAGTTTTATCAAATCTTTTCTTGCTTCCTGTACTTTACTTTGCTCTTGTTCGGTGGAGCTGGATTACACTTTAAATCCCAACAAGATGATCACAGTAAAACCTGAACAAACTCCAAGTTGTGCCAGGAAGATAAAAGAAAATGTGCAGTGACTCTAGTGTAACCGACATTTTAGTGTAAAGTATAAAGTACAGCCATGTCAGTCTGTACATAAACAAATGTTAATCTGTTTTCTGGTTTAATGCAGTTTATCCTCTGTGTCTGGGTAATTTTAACGGACCCAACCTTTAGTGATTCATTCAGGGGATTATTATCATTTAGGAAAAAAGGTCATTATTACTCACGTCTCAGTTTTATAACCATTATATATCCACAATTTATGACCAGCCCCATGTTTGTGATATAGAGGCAGAGAAAGAGGAAAAAAAAAAACGGGTTACACTTTCTTTATGAGGGATTTACGTAACGCCTTCTTTATATATGCCCACGAAATGATCTATGACACATCCAGGATTTAACAATTAGCAATACATTTATGTAACATGTTTACATAGCAGATATCAAAATAAAAATGCTTTGAAGCAGAACAATTGCTGGTGCCTCCACACTTCTACACCTATATGGACAGTGTTTGTTGGACTGCATTTTTTCAGTGACCAGAATAAAACT
Source organism: Enoplosus armatus (assembly GCF_043641665.1). Classification (NCBI taxonomy): domain Eukaryota; kingdom Metazoa; phylum Chordata; class Actinopteri; order Centrarchiformes; family Enoplosidae; genus Enoplosus; species Enoplosus armatus. The sequence goes on from NC_092195.1 coordinate 12,424,703, forward strand.
GATTACAGACTATTAAAATACAAATGAGTCACCCACAGACTTTGATTCCTCCTGTGTATGGGCTATTGGGTTTCTTTTAACCACCAAAAAGCACCATAAAGGATAGGTTCACATTTCTTCAAGTCTGTCTTAAAACAATACTCACATAGCCCCATATGTGCGTTGAAGGAGATTCATTTTTGTTGTTATTCCTCTTTCGTACTTGCTATGAAACGATTTCTTTCTTGGACTTCAGTCCTCATCCTGTGCAAAAATGTATTATAAAATTCAGCCAAAGCCATATGTGGGTTCAAGAATCTTGAGTGTCTATCTTTTATAGTTACTGTCTTTTTAGTACAAAATTGTTTTTTTGTGTTACTAAACCTCCACTGCAGCTCAGCAAGGAAACAGTGTCCAAACACAAAGAGGGACTTTCATACTAAAGACTGTAACTTTGGAAAATAACCAGCTTCATTTGATGCACTCAAATGCTCAACTCTCATATTAACGTTTTTTGTGACTCTGATGGGAGCTTGAGAAACTAACCCTGGTGATGTCATAGTGGTGTCATCCGTGAAAACTTCCCAGAAATGGAAAATCCTGTCTCATAGTGAAATAAATCTCGAAGCAGTATTTTGGCAACTAGGAAACCTTCAAACTCACGGATTTGTTACTCAAACTGGACCGATTGTATTTCCTGTGTCACTGGTAACCCTAACCCTAACCCTAACCCCAACCCCCCACCAACGCAGCCCCTTGTGTTGTTCAAATGCAGATTTCAGTCTGCACACCCACTAAAAGTCTGGATATTTCCTCCTCTGCTGCTTCGATTTTGATCAATCAAAGAGAAATTATTATAATGACCAATAACTCTTTCAATAATGTGCATATTGGCATGTGAGTATTGTATTAAGATAGACTTGAAAAACATCTTGTCCTTTTAATATGTTTCTGTGGCTGATTCGATTAAACTTGAGTGGCCCCTGTGCTACATGTAAATCAGATCTATCCATGGCCGGATTAGTCTCCTTGGGCATTATTCTTATGCAGAAATATTACAGATTAATTCAGGAATATGTATCACAGTATCCTCTGAAATAATAAAGATCCTAAAACTAGATGTTGACGCTATAGGGTCTCAAGATTGGGTACTACAGCAGGGTCCCTCATCATGTCAGCTATGCTTTATATTCCAAAACAAAACTACATGCAAGTTACCACATTGCTACAGGGAACTTGTGGCCTTTTGGGGCCTCTGGGGATCTTGTTACCAGAAGTCTGTAGTGCCAATGACCAACTAACACAGAATAAGATGTTTTTGTCAATTTCCCCCCATTTGTCTCCAGTGCACCTTGCAGCTGCTGAGAGCACTGTCTCATTAAAACTTTGTTTTCATGAAATATGACTAAGTGAATGTTCTGGGTCCCTCAACTATAAAAAGCATCACTTTCCCACCTACTCTCGGCTAAAAATAAGTTGATGGAAAAAATTCAGGTGTGCAAACTTGAGCTTTATTATAAGTGCAACAACACTACTTTAAGACAGGAGTGTGTGAGAGACGCGAGGCCCACGCTACATATTCAAGAAGTAACTTAAGTGAACTTTGTGTACCTCATTCCAACCGTAATTATTCGGCGCAGTGGGCGGCCGCCCGTCATGGTTAGCTTTTATTTTCGGCTGTTACAAACTCCAGAGATGGTATACCTCCAGCGCGGGGCGGACCTGCCTGCCTTTGGAGGCGTTGGTTTCTGTTTCTGTCTATCTTACGCACTATCTCCGCCCTCAAGGGAGAGACTTCTCCGTTTACCGAGCACCTTTTTTCACGCACTGCCGTTAGATCAAAATTAGGTGTGACGGACTGCAAGAGCGCAAAGGACATCGCGTCAATTTGGCACCGGACCCCCCCCCCTCCACCGCCTCCCCCTTCTCACTCTCTCGTTATGAATTTCTGGATTATGGGGACGTCGTTATGCCACGCAGGGTGAACTACAGACGCTTTCCAAGATTAAATCAGCCGAGCTAGAAGCAAAGGAGCGCGTCAAAAAAATGTGCATGAATCAGATAATGCTCAGATGCAGCTGCACGTCCTCGGGATCTCGCCTGTAAATACCTCTGGGATGTTTATTTTTTAAGGCTTTTGTGGTTTTAGTGCGCGCAGTGTGACTGCACAGGTTCGTGTGCTGCTCAGAGTTGGCATAGCCCACCTTGGTAATTATCCTCATTTTAATATCAGTAATCGGCATGATTAATGTGCAGCGTGCAGTACTAGTAAGCATACAGGATCCGTGTTGTGTCGTTAATCTCTGTAGAGTGTTTTAAATGGAGATGTAAGTGACAGCTGATGAACTAATTGGCTCCGTGGATCGTTAGACCGAACGCGCTGACTGGAGTTCACATTATTCCCAGATAATAAAGCGACGCAGCGGCTGTTTGAAGTCACATGTGCCCAGAACAAACAATTAAGATGACAAAAACCGTCCTCACAAGAGATTCTCTTTATTACCGAGGAAGCTGCATTGGGATCACATCTCAGTTCCTGGATTGCGATAGAGTTGGAGGACAGGGAGCAGAGGGAGAAGAGAGGGAGGAGAAGCAGAGGAGAGCTGCTGAGCTGCACAACAGAGCCGCTGCTGATAGGCAAGCTTTGGCTTCAGTGATGGACTGAGCTGAAGGTGACGGGACCCCTGTGACAGCCAGCTTCACACTTGACAAAAGGCATGTATGGACACACTGCAGCATAGGTGAGAGCAGGAGGAGCTGCCCACGCTTGAACACAACAAATTGGCCCTAATGATTGAAATATCTTCTCTCAATGGACAACACTGGCCTTGTGTTTGGAAACCGTCTCTCAGGTCTGCACAAACTGATTCTACCTTTGTCCCAAAAAGCAAGTAAACCTGGAACCTCAGCCCCTTCCCAAGTGCCCTGGAAACCCACCGGATTCAGTCCGCGACCGCAGATGTAACTAAGCTGTCAAGATTTCGTCACTAGGAAGTCCTGTGTTTTTGGGTGAGTGTTGTGCACATGTGTGGGCAGAAAGTAAAGTGACATACAAACATAAAAACTTGCAAGGTTTGAAATATCTACCCCACCTCACAGTGAAGTGTTAGTGACAGCTGGTCTGGAGAGGCTCACTACTCAAGGTGTTTAAGATGGTTGTCCACCTTACAGCCTGAATATTATTCTGCAGCACAGGCAGAAGGGTCTGTGCCAGCTGTTAACACAGCTGTGAAGCTCACCAGTGTTGCTCAGGTGTTCAGGTTCAGTGTCTTGATGGTGAGCCCTTTTTTAAGGTGATGCATTGCAGGCCGAATGACCTCTGACGACACAGTGATGAGTTCAGTGAAAGTGGGACATCAACACACAGGCAGAAAATGTAAGATTTGCCTGATTTTTATATAAATACCTGGTGCCTATGAAACATCTTTCCTGTGTTTTCGTGGTAGAATTAGTAGTTGTATTTTAAAAATGTGTAGCCTGTGTAGGGAATTTGGCACAAAAACAAAATGAGCCACTGTTGGGATTTGCTTGCTGTACCGGGAGGCCCCTCCTCCTCTAGCATTGGCCTGATGGATGTTTGATAAAACAATTTATGGAGGGTTTCCACGTATGAAGTTCTGATATTGCACCCTGTTCTTTGCAGGATATGAAGCCTTACAGGCAATACATGCTGAATTTGCATAGTACATAAAATGCATTTTATTCCGCTAATTATATGTTTTAGTCAATCTATTTGTATGAATGCAGTTTTCTGGCATATAAACCCACACCAGTGCCACAAGTTTGCATTTAAAACATTTTTAACAGAATTGTTTGCATGAAATGTCTGCATGTTGGCACATAATAATGGACATAGCATTACCCATAGTATCACAGCACAAAACGCAGCATGTGACACTTGGTGCCACAGACTGGGTAGAATAATATTTATTCATATCATTTATTTTGAAAGAGGTTTAAATTAGGCCCCCCAACAGGTCAGGTCAGAGTAAGGACCTGGTTGATTGGCACTCAGCTTCTGTAAAGTTAGCCAGACTTTCTTGCCATTTACACTAATTTCTCTGATAACTCTAGTTTGCTAATTAGCTGCCTCTGAGTAATGCACATTAAACACCTGTCCAGACCACAGGGAGGTTCTGAGAGTTGAGATATGCTAATTAGATATCGAGAACTATTTTTTAAATGTAATTCTTACTCTAAGTCGAAATGACAAAATTGGAAATGGAATTGTTATTACTTATTTTATTATGTCAGCTTTCTCAAATGACCAAGCGTGGCTCAATTTACTAAATCAGAATTGGTGCGAGTACATTTGGCTTTAAATAACTTTTGCCAAAAAGTGTCCCACTTTCGCTGCACTTTGCATCGGGGTCTATGTGTGTATTTTGCTCGAATAGATGAAAAATCAAGATACGCTTGTTGGGATTTCTGCTGTGACAGTTTTCCTCCATCTCAGCTGGCAAAATACAGGTGTACGTGATGTTTGGACACTGTAATGTAGCACAGGTGTCATTGGAGGCCACTATCTTTATTATATTGCACTGAGGTCTCTTGCATACAGTTCCCCATCTTAACGAATAAAAAATCCCATAATGCAGTGGAGAGAGAAGAGCTTCAGTTAATGAAATGTCTGAGGCTGCACACTTGATAGAACAAGATAAGTCCGGCTCACTCTGACTCATTGCCCCTCGCAGGATTTCCTCGTCCTGCTCCATATGAAATGCCTATAAGATAAAAGCTATCTCATATATCTCGTCCAGGGATTATTTTCTTAGTTTAGCTGAAATAGAAAGGCAAGAGTCATGGACGTCTATTAATCTTTATGGGTGTACTGTTGAGAATCTGGACTCCTTGCCTCTCTGCCACAGTTGTCAGCTGGGAGCCTGACAGCCGGCAAAGAGCTGATTCTACTCCAACACCAATTTCTCCGTCATAATTCTGCTGCTCTTCAGCCATCTTCAATGCAACGCATGGAGGGGGCTTCCTCTCGCTGCCAAGGACAGAAAGGCTTTGTCAGTCTGTTTGAATGTTCTCTAAAAAAAAAAAAAATAAAAATAAAAAGAGGAAGGACTCCTGTCAGTGAGCTCCTGTCCTGCAATCTACTCAAATTGTTTTCTTTTGCCATCCTCATTTTTTTTTCAGCAACAGAGAAAGCACAAGATATTTTTACCCTTCTGGTAATTCTTCTGCATCCTGAGCCTCACTTGACACAGTCTCATCTCATAATACTCATCTGTTTTCTCTTCCAGAACTGCCTAACAAACCTCACCTCATATCCTCCCCCTCTTAATCTGTTCCTGCACTAGAGTTAGCCCCCTCCGAGTTCTCATTTAAGTGGGCAGCCTAACTAGTTAGCATCTCATACAGCTGTGACCAACAGTTATTTTTGAGATAAGACGGATGTCATGAGTGGGACAGTCTCTATTGAAGCTGTCCCCTGTCATGAGAGAATAATCAAATGTCTTGTATGTTTTCCAAATGTCCTTGTTTGGATGACAGTTACAATATGTATTGGCTGTTTTATGACTGTTTTTCCCACCTTTCTTCCTGAAATTCCAATCGGCGAACAAGGAATAGAAAACATGGGGATTAAAGCACTGATGTGTCGGTAGGAATGCTTATCAATTAATCATAATAACAGCTTGTGGTTAAGCAGCATCATGACATTTAGCCTACAAGGCTATAAAGGGCAGCTATATAGGTTCAATGTTGCTTTTAATACAAGTATATGATTTATTGTGGCATGCAGTTCTTCTATTTCTCTCTATGGCGAGTGAAATTAAGAAGTAAACAGTAAACCTGCACCACTGTTTTTGGTCTGATGAAGTCTGATTTGTTTCAAGACAAAGACACGTTTCTGAGTGTGTTAACATGCTCTGCAGCAGCCCCAGATTGTGCCTCCCATGTGTTATCAGTGAATTCGAGACAACATTTCTTAAAGATAAATCCCTGATGATCTTTGAGAAAACCCAGAGGGTTATTCAGCAACACTTACTGCTGTTTGTAAGACATTTCCAGAATCCTTAAAGACTCCTCTAACCATTTAGATGAACAAATATTCCACCAGCTGCACGATAAAAAAATATTTTTAACTTATATCCCAAGTTGCAGCTCTATTCCCTATTCCAAACCAAAATTGTAGCTCGAGGTTACATTTCTCCTTGTTTGATTTGTGAACCAAAGTGGTAAAGTTTTCTTCTCATCTTTGGTCATAATTGTCTATATTAATGTTACTTTCCCTTATTTCTCATTTTTTACATGCACATTAACGTTTATGTTTTTTTCTGTTGTACAAAAAAATTGTCATTGTTGTTATAAGTGATTCTTGGTCCATCAATCTTAAAAACTAAAAAAGAAACTTGTGTCTGTGCCATATAGCTGCATGGACACATCTTCAAAGACGTGGCTCCCGCATCAGAGTCAGTTTGGGTTGGTTGGTCAAGCGGAGGTTTGCTGTGGCGGACCTGGAGTTTTAACCCCAAGTGAGTCAGTTTAGCCCCACACTGGTGGAAGTCTGCTTTTCACTACTGTCAACTGTGCCTAACTTTTGCTGCCTCTTCTCCAGTCTGTCGTGGTCCAATAAGACTTTTCTCTGTTATATATGTTTTTATATGTTCCCCTTTAATCCGCTGTTTTCTCTGAAACCCATTGACACCACTGTTGCCAATGGTTAATGGGAGCTTTAACATACACTCCAGGCTCAGCCGCGCCATTCTGCTCTTTTTCCTCTGCCATGGCTTTACAGTCCTTTTCAGCACTATGAAGCTTTACAAAAGTACCTCAATATATTGAGGATTTTTTACCACTCAATCCTCCACCGGAGCATCACTCACCCTCTGAGCCCTGCTTTGTCACACTCCCAGAGTTTTATTTTGACATCCTCTAGGTTTGATAGCGCCATTTGCCTTTTACTCCGGCTTTGATACACTGAGTCTTCCTCCTCTCTATGCTCTCTTTACTTCCCCAGATGAAAGCAGCCATTTCTGCTCCCTCCAGGGACAGGAAGAGAAATAATTTTCTGTTAGTTAGCGCAGCGTGTAAAGCAGTTGTTTCATTTTAAACATTACACAGTGATCTTAGGAGGAAACTAACAAGAGGCGGTTCATATTGTAGTGGGATTGTTAGTTGAGAATCACCTTATTTTCAACTGTGTTAAGTCTGGTGAGATAATACAGAAGTAGCTCAGTAGGGTCGGTGTTAAGAGCTTCAAATTGCTGCTTGATCTCTGATTTCATGTTCACAATTTTCAGCTGTTTAAATTTGGGTCTGCTCATTTACAAGCGCGGCACACAATAATGCCTCTAAATACATTAGTAAAAATGAAGGTAGTTTGATGGAGAGCAGTGCACAAGCTGCAAACATGTTCCTATGGTAACTAGGCCACACTCCCCTTGGCTAGCTCACACACACACACACACACACACACACACACACACACACACACACACACACAGTCAGAGGGACAGGCGGGAGAGAGATGGGAAATCTGGAAATCACACATGATGGAGAGCAACTTCAGGTTGTTTATTTAGGTTAGATTCCCTCTTCTTGAAGGGTATTCACATTTTAAAAACCCCAGTCTCTTGGCCTTGAGAAATCGTGGTTGCATTGCAGAACGTTGGAAGTCAGTTTCTGTTCCTCCAAATATATCTTCTTCGTTTTCAAGCCGATCTCAGGTTCTTTCCCGTGGCTCCCTCGCGCCCACACTGCCCCTGCTTCCTCAACCCCTCCACCCACCTCTGCTTTCAAATCCTGCAGCTCTGCCTCTTCTGTGCATTTTACATTTACTTGATTACAGTGCTGTTTCTAAACATAGCATCGGAGTGGCTCTGAACCAGTTACAAGTGTCACTTGTCCCTTTTTTGCTCAACATTACTTAGCATAAACCCCACAGCGTTTTTTTTATTTAAGCATCTTGTAATTAAAGCACTACTAACTTTTTAGTGCCACTATCGTTTGAATGTATATGTTGGGCTCATAAGGGAGCGTCTTTACCCAACAGGGAGCCGAACTGTATTAAACAATAGCGTTTATTCACCTTGCATTTAAAAGCACCAGGCATCGCAAGACAAGAGTTTATTCCATCAAGCAGTTGATTCTCCAAATGTGCTCGGCGTCTCCAATGTCATTCTGCATTTTTGTAAATCACTGCTCACACTTGAACTGTGTCAAACCTCCTGGGGCAATGCTGCCAGCTTGTCAAAGAGCCACAAGGTTGATACAGCGAGGTTTTGCTCCCGTCAGTCATGCAGGCCGATTGTTTGGACAGCATGCTGTTAATGAATGGCCTTAACTTTCTACACACATTTGCACTGTCAGTGGTTTTTCAACAGCTGAGATGCTGTGATGAATTTATGATGGCAGATAAACCCCCTTTGACCAAGTGGACTTGCAGTTGGCATTTATTTTCTTAAACAAGCGCTTCTAGAGTTAAGTGTTGTCTTAAAGAGTCAGCTCACCCAAATTAAAAACATAGAAAAAACAATTCTCACTTGCCTCTTGTGCTATCCATCCATATTAACCTCCTAAGACCTGGCATCCACATGCGTGGACATAACATTTTGGGTTATACCATAATACTTAATTCTGCTTATATGGAAATTCAAAATTGTCCCCGTATGTGGAACTACATCATGTCAACAGATGATGCTTAGTTTTTATACTTATCAGGTCCCAATAAGCCCAAATAGCAAAGAGAAATTAAGATAGAGCTTGGGACTTAGGAGGTTAAATATATAAGATGAGAGCTCTTAATGGCTAGTCTTTCGGTAATTTGGGTAAATTGAACCTTTTCTATTTTTAAGGGGTGATAATATCTCACTATTGTTGTTTGCAGAAGATTTTGTGCTGACTGTGGAATAATAAAAGTGTAAATATGTTCATACGGTATTATTATAGCCCCACCAATACCTAGAAGACAATATAATAGAATCTAAAACTCCATGACAATGTAAAGGTCAATATTAATTTGTTTTCATGCACACATAACACAAACAAACATTTTTGATAAAGATATCTGAAGTTGTTTTTTTAAAAGAATTTTGACCAAGCAGGACTTTTTATAGTTGAAAAATAAAGTTGAGTCATCGTTTCTAAATAATCTCAAACGTATTCTTTGGTATTTCTGTACCACAGATTGGTCAACATACCTGTGATAAGCTGTTGTCAGCTGATAATATCAGCCAGCCAATTTATTGGCCGGGCTGTAATACTGATGGAATCATAGTACAGGTGATTACTTGTGACCTGCAGTAAATTGCAGATTTAATCAATCACATGATGAAACTCATAAATTTTGAATTTATTAACTGCATTGTAAAATGAATTCAGTTGTCTAGAATTGTATAGACAATAAAAATTAAACAGTTTAATACAAACAGCACTAAGTTTGACCTGTTTTGAATAGATACATACAGTGGAAACTATGAACTCAGAACAGATACAGATAAGATAGAACGTTATTTATTTGGAGGGAAATTGTTGTGCCGCAGTTGCAGGAGGAAATTGTGCAAATATGAAATATCAAAAATATCCCACAAAAAAAATATAAGCAAGGTTAACAGTGATGAACATAAGTTGCTTCTTGGTGAGTTGCATATAGCTATGTATGCACAATATCAAATCTCAGAAGCAGAGTTAAAAAGTGAAGGAAAGATGTGCTTTTGCCTCAGCATCGTGTTACTGGCTGTATAAACTGGGCTGTGATATATAGATGGTCAATTATTTGTCCAAATGTAATAAACTTGCACTAATTATATACATTTATAATAACATTTTTCCAAAAGTTTAACTTCAGTTTTATGATGGGCAGATTTTGCAGGAAGGTGAATAGTTTGCACGATCACAACAGCATTAAATTAGGATTTAGTTTGTGTATCGACTTGTGTTCTGGACATATTAGAGCTGTCGGAAAAATTCCAAATTCCCAGCCGTAATTACCATTTGGTTGTTGACATGAACAGTATTTACTAGTCGGAATGTGGCAATTACGGAGACTTCCATATGACATGAATGCGACATCTGCCCCTGCAGGCCTGTCTGTGAGTCACCAGAGGCTCCTTGTTGTCAGATGCTCCAGACCAGACATAACGAGATCGTGTGTGTGTATATGTTTGTGTGTGATGTTACTGGAAACACTGTCACTCCGAGACAAACTAGACTGCATCATCACCATCTTGGACAGTCGCAATAAATCAAGCTCAGCTCCCGCTCTCAATGCAGTGAATCGTAAGACGGAAATCATGTAGCCCTCATAACACTGAAGAGGCCTCACAAGTGACAGAAAACAAACTGAATGTGACACCTGTCAGAGAGCACACCGCCTCACTTAGTAGCATAAACAATGCAGATTCTCATCATGAGTGAAAATGCAAATGATGATCAGTAAAAGCATCCGTATTGACGTCAGGTTTCATTTAAAACTGCGCTGTTGAATACTTCTGTGTCCATACCAAAAAGTTTTATGCTGTGACTTGATTTTGGGAGTTTAAATACATTATATAATACAAGCGTAATGATTTTCTATTATATTTATAGTCAGCTGCAGTTTGAAAAGCCACTGTACTATAATAACCACCCTGACATCCACATACTGTCCCAGCAGTATTCTCTGTAGGGATTTCAGTCATAGCTGTGGCCTCCAGATGATACAGGCATCACTTAGAGGACACAGTCAAACGATAAAATAACTTTCCAAACAAGTGCAACTGTTTGGGGCTGTTAACGGTTTTGTAATATGTGTGAAAACTTGTTCACATTGAATCTTGAGCCTTTCTTTTTGATAAATTCCATCTGCAAGCCAACAAACGGGCACTATGTAGGATTGTATTGCCGCTAGGGATGCACAGATCCAACTTTTCTCTTCAGATACTGATACCACAACTCTGAGTACAGATTGTGTGTGTACAGATGTGTAGAACTCATTGGGATTATTTACGCTAGTGCTGTGGCTCTATGGATGGTAATGTTGGTCTGTCGGTCGGTCCACCACTTTGATGCAGACTTTGATGAATTGTAATCACTTCAGTGATCCCCTGACTTTTCATTTAGATTTTCAACCATCAAATCAAATTTTCAATTTGTCCAGTACTTAAGGTTCCCGTTTTGCAAGGACACCGTCACTGCATCCGCGGCTTAAAACCACTGTTGTGCCTAATTACAGCCTAACAGAGGTGCTAGCATGACTGCGTACTCTTGTTGACCACTAATAGCGCTGTGTTTTTGAGGTGTTGTCTTGTTATGTAAGGTAACATGAGGCCAGTGATAGCAAAACTGAGTTGGCAGCCCTGTGGTACTAAATGAATCCAACTGATAGCAGAAACACTGAATTGCTTGATGAAATTGATGAAGAAAATGTATTTAATGCCGATCGGTCTTGTCATAGACGATACCAAACCCTCCAACAGTACCGGTGCTGATGTAGTACATGTCTAATTGTAGTTATGGTAATAGCTGTTTGATGAGTGTGTGCCATGGGTTGAATGGAAAGTTGGGGTTTCATTAAGGGCATCTTTTGGTAAATGAATAGCTGCTGGGAGATTGTGTCCTTATACTGCACCTATTTTTTTTCTATAACATGAAATATAAAAACTATATAAAAAAATCAATCCTGTGAAAAAGGTTCATGATTTAATTCAATTTATTAAAAAAGTTTCCAAATGTGTATTAATAGAGAGATACTGTATATGCTAAAGGTTGAGTATGTTTCTCCAACACCCACTCACAGTCTTCCTCTTTCTGTCTTCCTCTCCCTCTGTATCACAGTTAGCTAGAGGCTGTTGCCGCCCACACATACCATCCTGACAGCAATTTACATTCAGAATAGCCCATGTGAACACATCCATGTGTTCTAATATGTCACGTTTACTTAGAGCACCACATGATGCAGGTGGCTGTCATGTTAAAAATTGGAAATATGCTAAAATATTCCTCTGCGGGGTCATTCAATCAATTCGATGTAGCTGTGCCTCTGAGAAGTGACAGGATTCAGCCCCTCATGAGACACAAAAGAAACTGAAATATTTCCTTTGGTCGAGGAAGATTCCCCCCGTGGGCAGCCGATGGGTCTGATCAGTTCACTCGCATGTGTGTTGTGCAGAATGTTACTTAGTGTTTTTCATCATCTTTATTGTGCAGTTGTGTGCCAATATCTTCTACAGTTCAAGTAGAAGCTCTTGGAGTTGTTTCCATGGATACCAAACAATTAGCTGGGATTCAGAATAGAACCTGGAGAGTAGCCTATTTACATGCTTTGGGAGCGTAGAAATCATAGGATGACAGAGTGCCTTTATTCTCTGTTGCAACAGCTCCTTTGGGTAGTGGGTAATTTCTAAAAAAAATAGATAAAACAAAATTATAGACAAAAATAGAGCAGAATGAACATGAAACATTATCACGTTTTTTTAGCTTTAAAAGACAAACCTGTGGATGAATTAGTGACAGTTTTATGCCACACTTCAAAGATTTTGAATATACAACAAGCTTAAAAATGCGTAAAATCCAAACGAAATATGAATATAAAATAGGAAGTGGCTTTATTGTATAACCAGGGCTAAAAAATAATCGTCTTTGGCTTCAAGTAAGGGCAACGTTTTACCTTTAGACATGCTTCATTCCTCCTTGTGTTGCTGTTGTGGAGTATTTGCACTCAAAGATGCTGTGCATTGGCCTCATCTTTCTTAGCCGAAACACAGTCATGTAGAGAAAGCATCAGATCTGATTCCCTACAGATAGCAGTCTATACTTTTATAGATCCACCATCATGTTCCAGAGTTTGCACAAGCCCAAAGTCAGACGAAGGGCACAAGGTTCAAGATGACTCATTACAGCATGTTATTTCTTTGCACTATATAGGAGCCCAATATAGTTTTCACATCAGGTTTTGCGTAATTTTCCTCTGGCCTTGGATACACATAATGTTCTCCAATGGAAGTGTGATGAATAGCATCTAAGCGTCTTTCAGACTGTCACAGTGTTGTTCTTTGTGGGTTTTCTGGAGGCTGTAGCTGTCTGTCCTTGTTGCTGAGCTTTACATACACCTACTATTCTGCATTGTTGATGTGCTTTTAGCTTGTTTGTTAATATTATGTGTTTGTCATGTTTTTTTTAAACACTATTTCCCTGTCTGTACGTGACCTAAGCAGCTGCAAGGTAATGACACAAGCAATGAATAAGATAATGTAATAAAAGGAAAGTTACCTGTGGGTTATGACCTCATAAAGGGTGCAACATATTGTACTTTTTAGTGATGATAATATCAAGAAATATGAGTTAAATAACTTTGTTATATTATGATTCAACATTATAATTACGCAATCCGTTAAGCTGTTATATCCTTTATGAAGTAATCATGCAATATTGTACTAATGTGTTTTATTCCTTTGTGACCTATTTCAAAAACCATTTTGTGTCATTTTGTTATTACATCATCAGATTTCTGTAATATTGTTCATGTTGCCTCATGTTGTTTTAAAATCTCACAAGAGTTTTCAGAGCACTTTGCAAGCCAACACACTTTATATGACTCTTAAGCTGCTTGCATATTTAATTTTTTCTTCACCAAATTTGGTACAAAATGTATTTAGATGAGCTCAAAAAGTTTTTAATTAGTTTTCTGATTCCATACCGATTTCCGATTATTGGCTGCCAAAGTAGGTGTGACCCAGTTGACATTAAATTGTCAGAATTGCACAGATAAACTCTGAGCAACCTTGCAAAATTTGATGGAAATTTACTCAGCAAAAGCCCTACAGCAACATGATACATTTTAATCGCCACAACTCAGCAGCCAATTAGTCTGACTCACCAGACAGTTTGTACAGTTCATCATCAAAATCTTAATAGTCCCAGCATTTTGTTTCATGATGTTTCATAATGCACTTTATGTATTTTGATGCTGTATCTGGATTCAGATTGAGGAAAAAAGGACAAAAACATTTTATATTTATTAGAATAGTACAACACCTGCAATTGTTGACTAGGAATAATAATTCAATGTATGTAATGTGTGCTTGTTTGTATGTTGATTTCTTTTTTCCCTTCTTTTTTTATTGCTGCACTAATAGACCAATCTCGCAGGGCAAGTTTTGCCTCTGTAAGACAGTCAAGCATGGAGACCCCTCCCAATGCCACCCCACAGCCCTTCAGACAGCCGGTGAGTACAGTAACACTGTCACACTCTCCTGATGCAAGTGCATGGCATATGTAAGCTTTCTGTGATACTTGAAGGAGAGTTTACACTTTCATAGATACGTTTTCCTACATCATGTTTCCAGCCCAGCCTACTAGTAAATGATGGATATTTTGTTATTGCATTATATTCCAACAGTGGAGGGAAGTGTTTTTACTCCGCTTTTATGAACTGTATTTGTTTCTATTTTCTCTTGATGAATCTTCAGAGTTTTCTCAATCGAAGGTTGAAGGGTTCCATCAAGAGGGCCAAAAGCCAGCCCAAACTGGACCGAACCAGCAGCTTCAGACAAATGATTTTGCCCCGGTTTCGTAGTGCGGACCAAGAGAGGTTAGTAACCTTTACTGTGTAAAGTTTATATAGTTCAAGGTAAAACCAACCGTTTTCTAATTCAGTGTCATGTGGGGGTTGGAGCCTGTCCCAGCATGCTTTGGGCAAAAGCCAGGGAAACACCGTGGACAGGTTGCCAGTTTATCACACGTCTAACAAATATATTCCTACCTGTGATTTAGTGTTCACAATTCACCTGATATACATCAAATGACAGGCTGGAGAGGCCATGGTTGCAATTAATCCTGTTTCCTTGTGATCATAACATTTTTAAATTAGCTTTGTTTTCTTGTTATTGCTTGTCCAGAGCAGTAGGTTGGACTGCTGAAGTCATCCATAATCGGTAGACATAATAAGACATGCATTGTACAGTCTGTATTGTGGCAAGATCATGCAATAATTATGTGATCATGGCAAAAAATAAAGATGATGACAGCGTGGATTCTGTGTTCCCCTGGATCATGTTGTTGGACTGTGGGAGGAAGCTGGAGCACCCAGCGGGCACCCACACAAACCCAGGGAGAAAACGCTAACTCCACGCAGAAAAAACAAGAGACCTTAAACTTTTTATTTGGATAGTTTCTGCCTTTAATTGACAGTTGACAGTGTAGAGCCTCGCAGGAATTGTGGGGAGAAAGAGAGGGGTATGACATGCAACAAGTGTTCCCGGCTGGAATCAAGTCAGGGAACGTTATATGGTATGCATCTTAACCACTAGGATGCCCCTCCATGAACCTTTTTACAATGAGGTGAAAGTGTAGCCACTGTTCTGCCCCACAACCATCACAAAGATGACATATACAGCACATGTAACATCAATAAGCCTATTTAAGCACTTAGATCAGGAGCAGCTTTGGACACTACTCAGCCGTCAACAATCAAATCAGTTCTTGCTTGGATGGTTGATGTGCCGCGCTGGGTGTTACTTTAGTGGGTTTGCTGTGACTACCTTATGCTACAATTGCTTCTGCATGGGAACCTCTCACTTTCACTGCTAAAGGCTACATTTCTTTTTAAGCTGCAACTAGAACATTGCCAACCTCAATACCTAGCTTGAAGGTTTCCTCTTATTATAGGACAAGCTGATTGTGTACTCTAATTATAGTGTATAGCATAGTGTGTGTAATTACAGTGCACTGTATTAAAGCAGATTGTTGAAGTTGTTTCTGATAATGTTTATGACAATTGTTATGTTCTTAGTTCAAGTGTAAAATTGCCCTGTTTGTATCATGTATTTTTAGCCTCACATTTGGCTCTAGAAAGCTCAGTCTCAGTCAGGCAGTCCAATACTTTGGACACTGTTTAAAGCAAGACTATGTAACTTTTAAAAGATGAAATATCACATTCTTCAGGATTAGAACTTGGAAAACGTGTTTTTCAGTTTACAGTGTCTTTAAAACAACTGACTGATGAGAATCTTGGGAAATGTAGTGAAATCTAATTAGCCCTCATCCCTGTAATGCTGACATGCTAACATTAACATTTGTGATATCCTGAGGGAAGATGTGTTTTTGTCCTTTCCTCAAACAACTAAAATCTCTGCTGTGTTTTTAAGAGCCATTGTGTTTTTATTTGTGGATGTCACACTGCTGGTGGCCCACCTGACACTCTTTACCTGAACTGTGGCTTTTTATCAACCACTCTGACAAAAAAGCAAAGCCCTCCTGAGTGAAGGACATTGGCTTTTGTGACACACTCACAGATGGTTTGAGCTTGTTCTTTCTCCAGAGCTTTCAGGCAGTGACTAACGATATTCATTTGATTGACATTAATAGCAGCACTACAAAGAAATGTATCCCATCATGCAATGCAATGCTGCCATCAGAGCAGTGACGTATTATTAGTGAACTTAAAATTGGTTTGCCGAGTAAAGACCTATAAAAGCTCATTGGTTGTGGAGGACATATTATCACTGCATGTAAGACAAATGTTGGTTAGTTAAGTTAATGTCTGCACAATAGTAGAAGGAGGGTATATTATATACATCACAGCTGCAAGTCTATTGGGAAACAGCATTGTTAAAAAGAGTCGTGCCTGCATGCTGACTCCAAACCACACATTTGTTTGAATAAATACTGCTGCTTTTTGGTATTCATTTATTTTTGATTGTGTTTCCTTTGTTAGTGTTAGATGGGTAATTGCACCTGTCATTATAAAGCATTTTTTAAACATTTTGACCTGACAAAGATCCAAGAGCAATCAAAACCTTGTCTTTTTAAATACATTTATGTTTGGAGTCCATGTGCAGGTGTCCCTCCAATTTTGGTAAAATACTTTAATTTCAAAGGTTTGTTGGACAGTGCTAGAATATAAATGATGCCTACATTTATCATGTCAGTGTCATTTCTGTTATCTGATCGTGTCAGTGTGCGATAGCTTGCAGCTCTAGAGGATCTCTTGACAGCTTTTTCTTGTTTTGTATTCTGACTTGAGGTCACACCTCGGAGGGTTCTGGCTTGCATTGTGATCAAAATTTTATGCAGTCCTCACACAATCCAGTCACGAGGGACTTATGGGAAATGTAAAGACGTAGAGAGGGAGAGGCAGAAAGTAAAAATGTAATGCTGACAGCACACTTTCCTCCAGCCACAGGAGATGCATAATAGACGTTTTTAGGGCAGGTGTGGATGTCCGATGCTCAGAGATGTGAAATGTGTCGTTTAGCAAGGGATGTAAAAATCCTTTGTTCTAAAATGCAGGGTGAGCGCCAGTGCAGAAGCCCAGTTCAAATGTTAAAATGAATTATATATCAACCCAAGGGCTTCTGTAGAGGCTGCGCTGAAGGAGGTGTTGGGGTTAAAGGGACTTCCTGCCTCAGTCCGTGTGCTTCCCCCTCTAACCACAGCCGTTCTCCAGCTCCCACCGCTGCCTCAGACAGCTGCCTTCACAGCCTGCTTTGAGTTCTGCCCACACACACTTAATTCACTCAGTAGTGTTAAGTTGACTTTGCTATAAACCCTCGGCGTCCAACTTCACACTCTAGCTTTCCAGCGCAGCTGCTCTACCTCTTCTGCCAAGTTGGTTTACCAAAGCAGTTTTCATGTACTTCTGTATATTCTGCGATGGCAGTGTCATCTCCTCAAACTGGGCGATTCACTGCACCTCGCATCAACATTAAATCTGGCCTTAAATTAGCACTCCTCATTTGCTGCATAATTATCAGGTGTTTCTTCAAAGCTGCTGCTTTCTCTTTTCCCTTGGTTTCTCTCTTGTGTTCAAAGGCAAAGTGTTAAAAATGCAGCATGCTGGCTCCAGCTTCAGCACTGCAGATGAACTCCACTTCAGTTCATTCTTCTTCAAAACCTTTAAAAGAAAATTTAAAGGAATAGTTCAACATTTTGGGAAATACGCCTGTATAGTTTGATATTTTGGGAAGGGTTATATTTTTATATCTTTGAACAGAAGCTCCCCCTACTTTCAGCCTTTATGCTAAGCTAAGCTAAGCTAATCACCTGCTGGCTCTATCTTCATATTTATAAGAAATGAATCTTCTCATCTAACTCGAAGCAACTAACTAATTTTTTCTATTGGCCTAATGACCTTGCTTCGCCTGAGAGACAGCCTTGGCTCACCTTTCCCCCTCCTCTAAAGGTTACCCTATGATCAGGTCTAATCCTCTGTGCCTTTTTATAACTGCAGTACAATATTTCTGCAGACTAGCCCTTCTGAACCGCTTCTCTTGGTTTACATTTTTCCCCATTTACACAGTGGGCAGTAACAACATTGCATTTACATTTAAATGATTGTGCAGTTATAGGAAATTAAAGAATTGCATTTCCAGGCAACACCACGAACGGAGACACTGTGGGCCATTTCCTAACATGCAGTATGAGTAACATGAGTCGAGTCAACAAACCAAACTGCAGACACCCGAACTGAAAATCTGGTGGTCTTAACTTTTCCCATAAACTCATTATAAAAGGATCAGATCTCAAAAGTCATACTGAAATTGCAGGTGTGATGAACAAGGATTTCTGAGCTGCAGTGACTCATTGTTTGTTAAATGAAAACATTTCTGGATTGTTTAACTAAAGACCAATATAATCAATATATGAAGACCAATGGCTATCTGAATTCTGAAAGTAAATATAAATATAGTACAAATATAATATATCTTCTTCTCTCACCAGGACACGATTGATGCAGAGCTTCAAAGAATCCCACTCCCATGAATCCCTACTTTCTCCTAGCAGTGCTGCGGAGGCTTTGGACCTAGTTTTGGATGAAGATGCTATAATCAAACCTGTCCATTCTAGCATTTTAGGACAAGAGTACTGCTTTGAGGTGCGTTATGTTGTATAACCTATTCTGCCTGGTTTCACCTGCCCACTAATGGGCTCACTGTATACTTCTTTAGCCAACTGACCAATTTACTTGAATTTGTTAAAACGTGCTGAATATGTAAAGACATCAAACCAGGTGCCACTACAAAGCTACTTCTTACGTCTAGACAGATGATGCGACCTAGTGGTTTAAAGAATTAATAGGCAGACAGAACAGTTTGGAATTGATTAATCATCTTTAGTCTTTTAGTCTTGAAGAGATTCTTGGTTCCAGCTCATCAAATATGAGAATTTGCTGTTTCCCCCTGTTTTATCTGACTTTAAATGAATTATCTGTGAGTTATGGACAAAACAAGCAATTTGAAGACGTTACGTTGAGCTTTGAGAAATTTTCCTTCATTTTCAACTCATTTTACAGACTGATTAATCGGAAAAACAATCAACAGATAAATCTATAGTGAAAGTAATTAGTTGTTGCAGCAGCCGTATAAGGAATATTATACATGAATGAATACACTAAAACTTTATTTTTGTCTGCAGGTGACCACCAATTCAGGGACAAAATGTTTTGCCTGCCGTTCAGCTTCAGAGAGAGACAAGTGGATTGAAAATCTGCAACGAGCCGTCAAACCTAACAAGGTAGATACAATAGAATTTTTTCAACTTCCACTAAATCAAAATGAACCTGGTGACCTGTTATCACGGGATCCAGGGTGTAACATTAAGCACAGATGTAGATAAGGACTGTTATAATGCCGTAACAGAACTCCTCGTTTCACTTTCAGGACAACAGCAGACGGGTGGACAATGTGCTCAAGTTGTGGATCATTGAAGCTCGAGACCTTCCGGCTAAGAAACGCTACTATTGTGAGCTGTGTCTGGATGACATGCTGTATGCACGCACCACCAGCAAACCCCGGACCGACACCGTCTTCTGGGGCGAGCATTTTGAATTTAACAATTTGCCTACCATTCGTAGCCTTCGTTTGCACCTCTACAAGGAAACTGACAAAAAAAGACGCAAGGTAACGTATTCTGTATTTAAAAAAAACCTAGTTCTGGGTCAAAAGCCATTTTATTGTTCTACAAATATTGAAAAATAAAATAAAATAAAATGTTTGCTTGGTAATCTAGGAGAAAAGCACATATCTTGGCCTTGTCAGCATCCCCATCTCCAGCATCACAGGCCGGCAGTTTGTGGAGCAGTGGTACCCGGTGATACAGTCCAGTGTCTTGTCCAAAAGCGGTGGTGTTGGAAGTGCCAAAGTGATCAACGCCTCACTTCGTGTCAAGTCCCGCTATCAGACTATGAACATCCTCCCGATGGAGCTGTACAAGGAGTTTGCCGAGTACATTACCAACAACTACCGAACACTGTGTGCAGTCCTGGAGCCGCTGTTAAGCGTGAAAAGCAAAGAGGAGGTGGCGTTTGCTCTGGTGCACATCCTTCAAAGCACAGGGAAGACAAAGGTAAACAAAGGGTAACTTGATTGCATGTTATTGTTCCGTAAATCATTGCTGTTCATGTCCATCTAGCTCTCTGAATGATCTGTAGGTTTGTTTCATTGCAATAAGTACTATTTCCTTTCCTTTGTATATGCTCCGCTGAACTGAAAATGTAATCTCTTCTCAGGAGTTCCTATCGGACATGGCGATGTGTGAGGTGGATCGATTCATGGACCGTGAGCACTTGATCTTTCGTGAGAACACGCTAGCGACAAAGGCTGTGGAAGAGTACCTCAAACTGATAGGTCACAGATACCTCAAGGATGCTATAGGTACTGCTGCTGTACACCCCA
Source organism: Enoplosus armatus (assembly GCF_043641665.1). Lineage (NCBI taxonomy): Eukaryota > Metazoa > Chordata > Actinopteri > Centrarchiformes > Enoplosidae > Enoplosus > Enoplosus armatus. The sequence continues at coordinate 12,445,282 of NC_092195.1, forward strand.
CTGCACATCACTGTGTATGTAATCTCCAGCTGACTGAATAAAAGGAGTATTCGAAGTGTGTCAGATTCCAGCATAAACATCTGTCATTTAGCGAAAAGATTGTGACATTGTTTAATGTTGAGATTGTTTGATCTACATTTGTGATATGTTTGTGACATTTTCCAGAAAGTACTCTTGTTTATTGTGGTAGCAGCATTTTAGAAGTACTAGTCTAAGAAAAACTGTCTAAATGTCACATCAACAAACAGGAACTGTGCTTTAATAACATTTCTGGGTGACATACATAAAATGCTAATTTCTTCTTTTATTCTCTCATAAAATAAAAATAAAAATAATAAGAAAAGTTGGATTAGCTGTCCAGTGTACTGTACTTCATACAAAGGAAGACATACCAGTGGTTTTTCATGTTTTATCCCATTTATTACAAATCCTGTTTTAATATTGACTTCCTCCAAATAGCCATTATTTAACAAATTGGTAATTCACATTTTAGCTCATCTTAACATTTTCATATACTGTCACAATCATCTCACACAGTGCCTTAGTGACATAATATACTTATTCTATTTTTTTTAAGAGGAAAAATGACTTTTGAGCTTTTTATTCTCAGTAACTTCGACAGGTACAACATATCTGTGATTGTGTCCTCCTGATGCATCTGTTGAAATAGTTTAGGGCTGAACTTTTTGTATAATGAAACATTTTGGGAAACATAATGACACTATGATCTACAACTTGCAGGTGACTTCATTCGAGCCTTATATGAGTCTGAGGAGAACTGTGAGGTGGATCCCATGCGCGTCCCACCGTCAGTCCTCGCTGACCATCAAGCCAACCTTCGCATGTGTTGTGAGCTGTTACTCTGCAAGATTATCAACTCTCTCTGGTCAGTTCCCCTCAGAAAACTGTATGCATGTATCTGTTCTATATGTGTATTGATTGGTACCATGTAGGGTCTAAAACTGCCTGGCGTCTCTGTCTGGCGTCCATTTTGGTCCATGCCAATCTTTAGTATAAGATGTTGAAAATTCAGAGTCTCACCTTTCCCAGTTCCCACATTTCCTGAAGGCAGCACAATTGAGCAAATGTCTCAACATTCTTTGCCAGCAAAGACATTTATTCAAAGAAAAACCAGAAATTAATCAATTTACATTTAAATTGAAAACATTTAGTCATAGTTTGGTTACACTGACGTATTTTTCAGGGTTTAGGATCTAGTTTTCAGTTTCAAAGCACCTTTTCCCCACTTTTCCCCGAAAGCTTTATTTTTGCAAACTCTGATATTTAAATAAGTCGATTAGATTAATGATTATTTACTATTTTGATCATTTTTTTGTGATATAATCGGTAAAATCATTAACATTATGTAAGAAAGTTTAAGAAATGGTTTCATAAACACATTCTCCATCCTCAGCAGGTTATGGTCTGGTAATTTTCCATATGTTTTAGTCTCCTGACCTTGTTGAATCTCTTCTTTCAGCATATTTCCCCGGGAGCTGAAGGAAGTTTTCGCCTCCTGGAGAGCCAGATGTGCTGAGCGAGGAAGAGAGGATCTCGCCGACAGCCTCATCAGCTCCTCCCTGTTTCTTCGCTTCATGTGCCCGGCCATCATGTCCCCCTCCCTGTTCAACCTGATGCAGGAGTACCCCGCCGAACGCACGTCCCGCACGCTCACACTCATTGCCAAGGTGATGCAGAACCTGGCCAGCTTCAACAAGTGAGTCTCTGTCCATCACCTGTCCTCTTACACCAGCTAAACACATCTTGATTCAGTTCATTTTTAGATTTGTGGATGTCGACACCTGTGCTAGGTGGGACGTCACAGAGTAACATCACGGAAATAGAGGCTTGCAGCTTTGACTGCGAGGGTATAAACTGTTACTCACCCACAGTGAGCTCGAGGCGTTCAGCTGCGACACATTTGTTCCTACCTTCACTCTGTACTCTGCTGACATTTTTTGCAATATTAAAACAACTCTATTGGATTAAATAGGCACCTATAATTAAGACATCAAAAGTTTGGTGGTAATTGAATAGACTCTACATTTCAGGAACATTGGATAAAAGTCTTGAATAATCAGACATTTAATACTTTTGGCACCTGGAAATAAAAATGAAGGTGATTTCTGAGGTGAACATCTACATTATCTATCTATATTAGGCGTATGTTATATTTTGATAAAAAATAATATTAATTCCAGGTTCCCTATAATCAGTGGTGGATAGTAACCAAGGAGCTACATGTACTCAAGTACTATCCTTAAGTTTTCAGGTATTTGTTCTTTACTTGAGTATTTCTTTATACTTCTACTCCACTACAATTCTGAAGGAAATATTGTAGAGGGCAAATCTAAGCTAGCAGAATATAAAGTAATTAAAATTAGCTCCACATTTACCAGCTGCAACATTAAAGTGAGGAACACATTAATGCATCAATAATTATAATCCAATAATATAAATATACATTATTCTGAAACACCCACTTGTTTTCATATGACCAATTGTGAACTGGGCTGTGAGATGCAGTTGAAAGTCAGGAAGCCGACCTTGAGTTCATATTTTTTGGTCAAACTACCGTTCCTCAAGTCCTGCATTTCACAGTGAGAGTGTTTATATGCGCAGCTTTTTGTGTGTCTATAAGCCTTGTCCTGATTTTGAGAAACCTATTTATGGGATAAGCTAGCTGTAGCTGTAGCACTCTGAAAGAAAACCAGGATATTGCAGCATGTAAACACCTTATCCAGGTTTATAATGATTCCTTGTGGTGCAAGTTACATAGTAAGTAAAAAAACTGAAAGTATGCTGATGTAATGCAATATAATGATGGTCTAAATTCTGATATGAAAGTGAAAGTTTCATAATAGAGACTCAGAGGATCATTTTTATTATTGCATTTATCTTCCATTACTAATGACAAAGACACACCTGCACCGAAGCAGACGATCAGAAACCTGGATGCTGTTAGAATTGTATTGAAAATGTCATATCTATGGAAATATCATATCTATCAGAATCAGAATCAGAATCAGAAATACTTTATTGATCCCCGGGGGGAAATTGTACAGTACCGGTGCTCAAATATATATATATATCAAATATATCAGATATGACTCAAAATGGGCATGTAAACATACTCACTGTTATATATATTGTTTTACACTCAAAATGAATATGTGCAGGACATCAAAAGAATGGACCAACACTGTCCAAATACCTTTTTTATGACACAGTATGTTTCCACCTTCTTCTCTTGTCTTCATGCATCCTGTCGTTACTGCCTCTACAGATTTGGACCCAAGGAGGAGTACATGTTTTTCATGAATGAGTTCCTGGAGATGGAGTGGGGCTCCATGCAGCAGTTTCTCTATGAGATTTCCAACATGGATGCCGGAGGAAACGCTGGAGGGTTTGAGGGCTACATTGACCTCGGCAGAGAATTGTCCATGCTGCACAGCTTACTGTGGGAAGTCATGGGCCAGCTTAGCAAGGTAGGTGGAATAACGGGAACATTTAATGAAACATTTAATATGATTTCGTCCTCTAACTGAAGAATGTTGGAAAATGGGGTTGTGCAGTTTTCTATTTATCAGACACAGGATGAATGTTATTTGAACTCTATTAAAACTGAGGTGGAATTAGTACTTTAATATTTAACTCCAGTGCTTGCATTGTTAATTCACTGAAATTGTACTGTAGCTGTAACTTAATGAAAGTTCTGAATATTTTATGCTCAGCCCTAAATTGTCTCAGGTTGATGGATGTGTAACGTCATGTGCTTTTTAATTGTTGTATTCTGTGTTGACAATGACATTTCAGTTTTATGAATGAATAAGTGAATCTTACATGTACATAGCAGAGGTTTCCAACCTCTGGGGTACAGACAAGTGCTGGGCCATGGAACATTTCCTGCTGGGCTGCATAAAACACAGTGAATAATCGCTTTATTATCAGGGATGCACCGATCCAACTTGTTCTCCCCTGGTACAGACTCCAATACCTAAAATAAGGTTGTCTGCCGATTCTGAGTACCAATCCAGTACAATGCTCTCTTTATCCCAAAATTAAATATGTACAATGCGTGTTACATGTAGTGTACATGAAGTAATGTTTCAAAATGACTTTCTCTTTGAAAAACTAGATGGAATTCATTTTTGGTAACGTTAGCTAACCCTGGATGCTGCTGTCAACACTTCCCTCACATTAGAATTGATTTAATGCATTTATTATCAGTTGTACCTTTATTGAGTTGACAGCTCATGACTGAATGAATGTGACTAACTTTCAACACGACCTTAATAAAAAATGATTTAGTGTGAATTGGTGACATACAGTCAGTCCTGGTGCCGACACCTACCCAATAGATTGGGTCAGAGCATTCCATTTTATTATCGTAGTAATGATCATATAAAATAATAATTTTAGGCTATTTGTGCCTATTACTGTGGCACTTGGCACACTCTGCCTGTGATTCCTCTTTCCTTATGCCTCCCTGTTGAGCCCACAACAACAGGATAATGACTTTGAACTAAATTAGGTCATCAGTGCATGAGTTTCACATCAGTTTCACCTTCTATTTTACCATCTTTTTTTTGACCATGCCCTCCCCCCAGTTGCCTGGGCCGCAACAACACTGTCAATAAAATGGTTCTTGGTGCAGAAAGGGTTGGGAACCCCTGGGATAATACACGTGAGCTTTATATTTTCTTTATTTTGAAAACCTTTCCATGCTGCAGGATGCTATTCTGAAACTCGGACCCCTACCACGGCTGCTGAATGACATCAGCGTCGCCCTGAGGAACCCGCAGCTCCACATGCCTACAAATCACCAGCCAGACCGACCGAAGGACAGACTCTTCTCGCGGCCGTCTTTCAATCGTCTTATGTCCTCTGACTTCCAAAGCCTTATGATGCGTGACTTGAACAGGTATCTTCTCATGGTTTCCTTTGTTATGTATTTTTATTGTTCTTCTCCATGAGTGTGTGCTCCTATGGACTGTGAGCTGGGTATTGCTGATGCTTTTACATTTGATGCCTGCTGTGACTTTATCAAGACAATGTGAATGGACATAATTACAAATATGGATCTATTGCACATAAACTAAACACAAATTACAGTTTCACATGGGTGTAATTAACAGTAGCACATAAAAAAGCCAAGAATACACAATAAGTGAGAATTCAGTAGCTTAAAACAAAACACTGGTGTATTTCTAAGAGCCCATAATGCTAATGCTAATGCACCTCTTCAGGCTTTTTAAGTATTTTATCAATCAGTAATTGCCAGCACCATCTGTTCCCGGACTCCCTCACCGAAACCTCTTTCCTCTGTGTTTTAATTCATTTCAGCACTCTGCTATTGTCAAGAGACAGTTGCTCTCATTACAGCCTAACTGTTTAAATAAGAACTCTTTAAGTAAGAGGAAAAACAGCGGTAATATCAGAGGACTACACTCCAGCTATTTTGTGTTTACTATTGCAAAATCCCTCCTACCAAGTACTAGTCTGTTGGAACAAAATCCGCAGGAGTAAACCTGCAATTGAATGAGAATGACTTAAATCTGCTGCAGGCAGGCGTGAGAGGACGGAGATCAAACGCCTGGAAATTCAAACCAACACAAGGAAGGACACACCTGCTGTTCCTCTTAGCTTTAACCCGGGAGGCATCAAGCTACGAGTGACTGACAGGATGGAGTCACGCCCTCTCCTCACTGGGTTTCCACATGTTTCATTATGCAACAAGTAGATAATAAGACATGTGTCGTGCTTGCATACCATAACATCTTAGAGCTCATAACATCCTAGAAAGGTGCATAGGGTCAAAAACTCTTGACTGTGAGGACAGATGATTGACAGCATGCTGACCATATAATATTTTGGTAAAATACATAAAACAGTAGGTGGGACATGGGCGTCCTGGTGGCCTATAAGGCAGTGGTTCCAAACCTGGTTCAGGACCCCTACAAGGTGTCCTGAGATGAATCTAGTGGGCTGTGAGATCATTGGAAAATGTTCACGTATGACTTTTCTCTAATGTGTGTGTTTTTTCTTGTGAAATACTGCTTTATCCTTTCAGTTTCTATTCTAAAAATTCACTCTTTTATTTAACTGCTCTCAACTTAAATGAGAGGTTACAAGGATATATTGTCTCATATTAAAGGGTCTCAGGCAAAAAAGGTGAGGAACCTTTGTTGTGTCCCCAATTCGGGTTTGGCCGGGGACCTTAGCTGCACATCGTTCCCATCTTTGTTTCCCCTCCTTTTCTGTCGGCTCTCTATTGTCCTCTGTCTAATAAAGGCTACATGATACTTATGAGGCTGTTAATAAATCTTTCTCTGTTGTGTATCTGCAGTTCAATAGACATCTCCCGCCTGCCATCCCCTACGACTGGAGTCTCAGCTGTGGAATCCCTCTCATCCAATCTGAACATGAGGCGTCACGCAGAACGAGACCTCCGCTCGTCGTCCAGGGAAGTGTTCTACGTGACCCGCCCGCCGCTGGCTCGGTCCAGCCCCGCATACTGCACGAGCAGCTCGGACATCACTGAACCGGATCCAAAGGTACGATATGAAATAGTCATGTAACTGTTTCATTTCACTGTTTGGTTCTGTTTGCTGATTAATGTCTAAATTCTGCAGCTATCAGTACATACATTTTATATATAAACTGATAGCATATTTACATTAGAAAATAATACAACATGATGCGACTCTGATATGACTGTGGCATCACACTATTATCAACTTGAGGTGAGCGCTTAAGACAGTCTTTGTGCATTTCTTTTGTGAATTATTATGATCGAACTGCAGATCATAATAGCAGGTTTTTACTGATGTACTATTTAATCAAAGCAAGTCTGACTTTCAATTTGATTATTTGGTTGCAGTGTAAGATTTTCCAAAACTGACATCAAGTCAGTGTGACACCCCTGGTGCTCTGATTTTACAAACCAACAAAGACATTTTGATTTTCAAATGAATTATTTATCAAGTAACAAGTTTATTCGTATAGCACTTTACTCGAGACAAAAAGGCATTAAGACAAATTAGATTAAATAGAAATTCAAGGCGATAAAAAATAAAAGATCATGGTATGTTTTAGGTAAGCTAAAACAGAATAAAACAATACACAGAAGAGTAAAACATTAGTATGTATAAATGCATTTGGCCGTCTAAAGGCATGAATGTAATTATATATGACATTATATTTAAAACTGAAAATGCACACATTTAGAAATGGAGTAAAATGTATGTATATTTTCTCAAACATAAAGCTACGATAAGTGTTCTTGTTGTGTCTCTCAGGTCCACAGTGTGAATAAAAGCGTGTCCATGATGGACCTTCAGGACTCCCGTATGAACAGCATTTCCAACCTGAACTCTGTGGGAGACATGCTCACTTCCTCCCAGGCCTCCATCGCCGGTCTGGGCCACAGCTTCGGGAACCTCTGCGGCCCTCTTCGTATGGGAGGGCATATGCCAGCGGGCTCATCGGGCTCCGGTTTGAGGCTGAGCCAGATGGGCCACATCGGGGGGCCCACCGAATCCATCTCTCAACAGCAGCAGCAGGCAGCAGCGGCCATGCACTTCCCCCTGTCTTTCCAGAACCCACTATTCCATCTGGCTGCCCAGAACTCCCCAGCTCAGTCTCAGCCCCACCCCCCTCCCCTCCTCCTTGCCCCCGAGCCTGAGAACGGCCACCACGACTATCAGCCTGCCTTTGGCAACAATGCTTTCTCCCGCAGCGAGGACTTGTCCGGCCTGCGGTCACAGAGCAGTCTGGTGCAGCCCAGCATTGTCCACTCACACAGCTACAGTGATGATTTCACCCGGCAGAATCAGAGCAATGACTACGCCTGGCACCAGCTGTCACTGCAGGTGCAGGTAGGAGTCTCTCGCTTATCTTCACACTTTAAATATTACACAAAGACAGCATTTTGAAGAACATCTTCTTGGCTTTAAAGGTCTACCTTCTTATTTTTCACAAATATCTGCAAATCTTACATATACAATGAATACAGGAAACAAGATCTGTGCAATATAGCCTTACCATTTTATCTACACAGGTGACATTGACTGTTTAGTGTTTACAATTATATTTATGGATGCAACACCACTCTTCTGTGAGATTTGTTAAAAGCAGTGGACAGTGAAGTCTAATGTCATTTTATAGGCAAAGAGGTCACTAAAACAGGCATCCTGTCTCTCTGCCTCTTAATGAGTGTATAACCTGCAAGACAGTACTTCCATCAGGACAGCAATTGGACTGTAGCTGAATAGCCAGAATGCTATTGTATTTTAAAGAGCACCACCAGGTGGAGAACTTGTTAGCTTGTCCATAAACACACAGTGTTCACAGGCCCATTGTGTTTTGTTCACTTGTATCAGTAGCAGTGACCTCTAACTATCTGTAATGTTTAGAATAATTCAGGTCCCGTTCCATATCTTCAAACTGAACCACCTGTTGTGTGTTTATTGCGCCACACTGGCTGCTGCCATTGTTGCTGGTTGCTTGGCTGTCAGAGCTGGCATAGCATACACTCAGTTGCCTGTTCATTGTATTGCACTATACTGACAATATTTATTTTGGCTAAATAATAGAAACACTTCTCTGTGTAAAGGAACTACATCCTCCAAATACAGTTGAATCAGTGCCTCTCGAAACAGTTTCAACAGAATCTGAACATTTTGTCTCAATCTGAGTTTTAGCTAGGTGTGCCTAATAAACTGGCAACTGATTGTACATCAAGTTTTTTCAGAATACAGTGGTAGTATCCTCAGCTTACAGTTTAAGACTCATCTTTTTTATTGCTTTTTTTACGACTCCAATTAGCATGCAGTGTGAACACCATACATGTCAAGATCTCTGAGACAAAAACCATTCACAGGTTGCCACGTTAACCAGGTTGCTTTAGGTTTGAAGTTGTCATCAGCTTCAATTGGACGTTTTATATTAATATGAATTGATAATTTACAGTTCCTCATACTCCTTAAACTTTTGAGTGGACGAATAAGGTTAAAAAGTGGCGCTACCTGATCTGAGTAAGATTTGTATTCCTCATATATGAGTAGAACTGCTCAAAAGTCAAAGTCAAACCCAAAGCTTTAAACAAAAAATATGCCTCTGTCCTTTTTATGTCGTGCATGTCAGTGGATCTCCTGGCTTATGTCCCTCATTTTTTCTACCATTTCTTTTATTTTAGCAATCACTCAAATTCAATACAACACAGTATTATCACTACAGGATGATAAAATGTTGTGATGAAGACACTCACAGCCAAGAAATCATATTCTTAAAAGGATTGATTTATTCAAGCCAAATTGCCCAACATACTTAGAGCCCTGTCATTTATTCTTAGTGTGATTTTAACACCTCGACTGAGCAACAAAAATGTCTGCATGAATCGCTGAATTCAGATTGGCCCTCGCAGCCCATTACATCCTGCTTGTACTTTTGTTTTCACTGCGTTCAGACTGATTGTCAGAGGTTGCAGAACAAAGCTCGGATCCCAACAAAGTAGGAAATGTGTACAAAATGGCCCTCTCATGAGCAGCACAATATGCAAATCTAACAGTACTAGAAGCGCACTTTTGAGGGGAACTTGTTGCGCTACAGACACTGAAACAGGATCATTCGCTGCTCTGCTGCTGAACTGTGTAGGGTGCTTGACATCAATCATACTGTGTGTCCTTGTTACAACAGGGCTGAAAACTAGCTGTTGGTCAAAACAGGGCGGAAAAGAGTGTCATAACTGTTGATACCACACACATCATTATAGTATACATACTTTAACCCTCTGTGTACTACAGACCAGACTCACATCTCCTGGATATAGATGATAAACTGCTGAGAGTCTATACTGGGAAGCTTTCCTGTAAAAGCTGATCAACTTTGGAGAAAAGTTATTTTATACATATACAGTTATATTTTACTACAATTAGTATTAGAATCCACATTATGAACTTTAATTAAACTGTCACTTGTTTGATGGAGTTCAGTGGGATTCTTGTATTTTTTAATGAAACAGAAATCTAAACGGACCTTTTTGGATTTATATGACTTTTTATGCTGATCTATCACACTGATAAGTTTACTACAGCATGCCTGTGTAAAATCAAAGTGTTTAATGACACTGTCATGTAGTCTTGAGCTATTCCTGTCCGGCTGCGTGGGCCTCAATGGAACAAACATCCTGTTTATTAATACAGATGGTGTGTCAGCACAGTGCTTTATCTATCCATCTCTTTCTATACAGCTATACATCAAGATATACATGTATTCATGCATACTACTGTTGGTTTATAAAGCACTAAATGGTTTAGGGCCAAAACACATTCCTGTCCATTCAGGCCTGGGGTGGGCTGGGACAGGTTGGCTCACTGTCCCCAGAGTCAAAACAAAACACCTGCTTGTCTTTTTAATTCAAGGCTCAAAACTTTACCACTGTCTTTTATTAAATTTAATTTGGGACTGTTCCATTCATATCTTGCACTGTAACTACGCTGTCATTTTTATTCTTCTGTTTAATCCGTTTTAGCTTTTTAGCTATTTTATTTGACTCTTTTTTAATTCCACTTTCTGTCTTTCTATATAATATATTTTTTAAATATCTTCCTATCTGCCTTTTTATGTCTTATGTAAAGCGTTTGTCTTGGTGTTGAAAGGATGCCCTGCCTTGCCTATCATCCATCTGTCCATCCATACAAGTCACTGTGTGACGTAATTATAGCATCTTTCAAATGAGTCAGTTGGCATATGTTGTTGTTAGTACAAAAATGAACAAATCTGGTAAAAAAAAGTTGGTGCAGTGAATGTGTTCCTTCCATTCATCCTGGTCTCCCTGGGTCAAATCCGTGGGGGGTAGGGGGTAGCCATGTGCACGTTCTGCCTCTGTGTCTTATTGGATTTTACCACTGGGGGGCATCGTAGATGGTTATTTCCTACAAATAATGGCTTTCAGTTTACAGTTGCTTAATGGTTGTATTTGTCTGTCTCCTCTCAGGAGTCTCTGCAGCAGCAGCACATGATGGGAGTCGCATCTCAGACGACCACTGGGACGGGCACCCCCGCATCTTTGGCCACGCCACCTACTACAGTTCACCATGTCCGCCAGACATCCATCGCCCCACCACAGCACCTCAAGTCACAGCGGTCCATTAACACTCCAGCCACCGCCACACCTCCGAAGGTTCGGCCGCAGAGCAGGAACCTCCTCCTCGACTCTTCTGACACAAACTTCAGTGGCAGTCAGCCGAAACAGCGCCAAGCTCAGCAGCAGCAACAACAGCAACAGCAACAACAGCAGCAGCAACAACAGCAGCAACAGCAGCAGCAGCAACAACAACAGGACGCACAGCTGTCGGTGACAGACAGTCCGGCTCCCGGGCTCCCGTATCAGACGAGCTCGGCCAAAGAGAACCAGGGCCCATCAGCGGCTGCAGAGGGGTCAACAGACACGCCCACAAAAAGCACCAAGAAGTCTCAACAGTCACAACTGCAGCCGCCACAGCAGCATCTGCTCAAACCAGGCAATAAACAGGTCGATATAACTACAGTCCTTTCATTTAAAATGGAGCTCCAAAACTGTGTAGAAAAAATATTGATAACCGTGTCCACACAAGCTTGACTGTTTATACATTATGCCATTAGATTACAGACTGGGCATGAGCGAAAGACCACATTTAAATGCTCTTATTATGGAGCTCATGTCAGTCCATCTATAGATATTTGATTTTATTGCAAGATTAGCTTCAGCAAAAGTCAAATATCAAGGCATTTCTAATATGAAGGCATGAACTTAAAGCACAACTGACCTGTGTTGTTGTTTCAGGGTTCCCAGTCGACTTTGAACACCCCGGCCCTCAACGAACGGACAGTCGCCTGGGTGTCCAACATGCCTCATCTCTCTGCTGACATTGAGAGCCTGCGGCCGGACCGTGAGGGCCAGCTGAAAGAGTACTCCAAGAGCATGGATGAGTCACGACTAGAGAGGGTCAGCCTATTATTTATTTTTTTAACCACTTTTTTAAAAAGTAAACTCACTTGTTTCCTATGAATACTTGTAAAAAGGATGTCACTACTTTTGCCAGGCCAAATTGAAATATGTGAGTAAAAATAGTTTCAGTCAAAATATCTGTGACACTAAAGTGAAAGCAGAGATACAAAACAAGATTAGCATGAATTAGCAGCCTTAAAGAGTAAGAATTTGTTACTGTATCTTAAAGGCTGAGGATTAATGGTCATTTTTCATTTGTCATTTGCTTTAATTCGATTGAAGGTAAGAAACCTAAAGCACTTTCAGGCCAACTAATAGGAGTCTTATACAGTGAATACACATCACAGGGTGGGACTACGGGTGCAGGTTTGCATTAATGTTCATGGTCCCCTAGTAAGTTGTTAGTTAGCTGTTATAAGCATAAACTCAGGTGCCTTTATTTCAAATATATCTAACATTTGGGTCGCACTGTGTATGTTAAACCTATGTGATGCAGACACACACTTCAGGCCTTTATACTGTACCGAACACTTCAGAACAAAACACACTTCAACCTGTACATGACCTGCACTGAGGTGACACTGTTTCAACCAACAGCCTGCTGTAACAGAAGTATACATATGTTGCATAGTGGTTTCTGTTGTGCATTTGCTATAATGAATAACTCCCACACTCTTGCCTATATTAGAAACACGTCTATGCACTGCTTATTGCACACCACTGAAGTTTGTGGTTACACACATTTAAGGCCACCACACTTCCACCGCAGCTTTGTCTGCACATTTATCCCACTTACTGCTTTGCATAACGAGAGCTGTGCTACAGAGCCGTGTCTATATTGATGAAATCACTCATCGGTCTGGAACATTTCTGAATACCGGTGACGACGCAGGTGAAGTGACTTTATTTCTATTTCAGGTAAAAGAGTATGAAGAGGAGATACATTCCTTGAAGGAGCGGCTGAAGATGTCTCATCGCAAGCTTGAAGAATATGAGCAGAGACTTATGTCGCAGGAACAGCAGACAAGCAAGATCCTAATGCAGTATCAGAACCGCCTGGAAGACAGCGAGCGCCGTCTGAAGCAGCAGCAAATGGAGAAGGACTGTCAAATCAAAGGCATCATCACCAGGTGATTAGTGTTCAGGTTGAACTACAGCTGGCAGAAATGAGGCTGTGCCAGTTACTGCTTGGCTTTCTCTACTGCATCAAATTTGTCACTCACAAGTTTCTACCAAGTTACCAAATAATAATCCTAAACAAGTTTTCAGCAAAGCTCAAAAGCCACAATGTTTTTTTATATATTATTATGATTATATTACTCACATTCATGGACCTGCTCAGAAAGTGACTATTCACAATATAACAACAAAGTGTGGCAAGTGATGGACTGCAGCTGTAAAAGTAAATGTTTGAGTGCTGCAACAAAACAATACGTAAAAATAGTTAAACATGACTTGAGTGAAAAAGTATCTTGGGAAAAAAAACTGTATAAGTATCAAATGCCAATCTTCACCAAGACCCTCACAAAATATAGTGAAGTAAAAGTTTTCCACTGAAATACAACTTGCATGATGTCATATGTATCCATTTTTAAAGAAATAGTTCAACATTTTGAGCAATACGTTTTTTGCTTTCTTGCTGAGAGTTAAATAAGAAGATAGACACCACTCTCATAGCTGTGCTGGTGCCAGGAGGCAATTAGCTTAGCTTAGCATAAATACTGGAAGCAGGGGGATAGAGCTAGCGGGACTGTGTTGAAATTTAAAAAATAAATTCCCCCTAAAACCACAAACTTGTTTTTTCATTTCTTTTTTTTGCACGGCTTTGACAAATGAGATATAACATGTTAGAGGGCTTTAGAGGTGCTGATAGTCTTTATGCTAAGCTAAGCTAATCACCTCCTGGCTTTAGCTCCATAAAGGGTACCCTGTAGAGTTTTCTCGTAAACAAACATGAATGGCTGCGCTTCTGTTACTCTTTAAGTGCGTTTCCATCCACCTTTTATGCACATTTTCAATTTGCACATAAACACACGTGAGTGGAAACAACAGAGAATTAAAAAAAAAAAACTTAAAATATTGCAAATACACTTGGCTGAGGGGGACAAGTTGGTGTATAAATAAAAGCAAATGCGACAAAGGAAACAGAGCGAATAAATCATGATGCACATGAAGCATTTGATTTAAACGTCACTCAAGCTTCAGCTCCACTGAAGAGACTTAAAAAATGAGGCTGATGAAAACATCAGATCTCCACAGTAGTGGATATTTGCGCTACATTTGGATGTAAACATGCCTATTGTGCCGCTGCTAGTAGAACACGAAATAGAAACAAACAACACATTGCTCCACAGCACCAGTAGTGGGATAAAACTCCTCAGGGTACCTTTAATGCAGAGACGTAAGAGTGGTATCGATCTTCTCATCCAACTCTCAGAAAGAAGGCAAAAAAGTGTGTTTCCCCAAAATGTTGAACTATTCCTTTAAATGTAGCTCATTTAAAATATCACAACTAATACAGAAAATCATACTCATTAGGCTCATACGTAATATAAAACACTTCATGAGGTTAAATCTCAAATTCATAAAAATTGGTTTTAATTTATTTCAGTAACTTGATTACGGGACAGAAGAAACCAAGCCAGACTAATTCTCACTGTAGCTACTAAAGGAAATGTTTCATGGAACAAAATGGGATTCCTACCCAGTGAAATGCTTTGTGCACCACATTAAATGTATCCCTGAAAACCAAAATGTTGTATAACTGGAGTATAAACAGCTCACATCTCATCTCATTTGGTAGAAAACCTCTTTCAGTTAAATTAAACACTTCCTCTGAATACAGACACACACTTAACTATCCTGCACACACTCATTTCACAAGTTCTGTATCTGAACAGCAGAATTTGAACTGCTTGAATTGTTCTGCAGGCAGTTCAGATTCAGCTTCAGGAGGCTCTGAGGATAGCTGAATGTACCCAGAAGCATGTCAAGACCTTAATATCATCATATGGCCACATAATCCTACAGTAAATTTGGAGAACACCGGCTTCATAATTCTATTCTTGTCAACCGGTATGTTTGTGTCTATTTCCCTGTTGTCAGACTCATGGCTGTGGAAGATGAGCTGAGAGGGGGTGCCATTCCTGATATTAAGCCTCGAATCCTCACAGACCAGGTTTGTGCCTGTGTCTTCATCTTTTATCACCCCTATTTGCTAAACCAGTCATGTCCTAAAACAGTTTGCATCATTCTTACATCACATCCAGAGCATTTGCCAAAGCCAGTGCAGGGGGAAAAAAAGTTTGCAGCTGTCATACACTTCACCTATTCCCATCTTTCAAAAGTACGTTTATGTCACATCTGAAATAACATTTCACCATTTACTGCACACGCCTGAAGGGAGAATGAAAACAGTGCTGATCCTAAAAATCCAGAGCTGGATGGAGCTTAAATTTATGTACAGAGGTTAATCTAGTTTGTCTCTGTGAAGGAATAGCAAGTCTTCAACACTGAAGCTGAATATTATTTACCACAAAAAGATTGTTATTATACCACAGAACGCATTCATCATTAGAAAACCTTGACTGTGACTCACCAGCAGCGTCACAGTAATTCTGCAGGGCCCGGCTTCGTGAATGCACCATGTGGGCTGGATTGTGACGCAGGTGAAGAGGCTGTATGTGTGTGTGTGCCATGTTTACGCCGAAATAACTCAGGAGGAACAACATTTGCTGTCCTTGAAATACACTGTCACCTTCTTTCAGCTCTCAATATCAAGAGAAAATTGACAGAATTGCCTGTTGAAAACTCACCATATATAGAAGTGTTTCTCCATTGGGTCCGCTGTGAGATTGTAATTGTTTTTACAACAGACTTCTTAAACAAACATGAGTGCATGATGCGAATGGGCGTCCAAACCCTGCAGCCCAATTTAGAGCCTAGTAAAGCAGTTTCATGACGGCAAAGCAGGATTAGTTTGCAAGCCGTCCTTCTTTGGCTCAAATTACAGTCAAAGCTATAAAAACAACACTCTCGTGATATTGAATGTGTAAGTTATTGGAGTCCCATTAAAGAAGAATCATAGTCCGAGTTGAGAGTTGAGAAATGCTGTTCCTTCATTTTGGGATAGTCTTGTTAATTACTGTGTGTGAGTGTGAACAGTTCCTTCCCAAAGACAGAAAACAAAGAATTGAAGCTGTAAATGGAGATAAATTGTAATTTCACCTGTTTTCTGTCCCTTCAGTCTATCTGCCAGGGCTTTGGTGGCCTCCCAGGATCCTGACTGTCAATTCCAAAGTGACCAGAGTTCATGATGGTCACTCGGGTGTAAGAAGACTGATTCAGATCCTCCTACAAAAACCCCATGAAGAGAAGCTCTGTAGTGGATCCAGCTGGACCACTGGAGGCTTCATTTCACAACGTTCTTAAAACAAAACTTTGCACATATTCAATCTTTGCCTGTACCAGAAGTTGACAATCAGTTTAGCGCGAGGACCAATGTGTGCAGTGAATCATCTGCACATTTTGACTGAAATATAAGCCAATGCCACAACAATGGCAATACTGAACCTAATGAGTTTCTTTATTTAATCGGAAGAAGAGATGTGTAAAACACTGGGGATGAAGATGGATTCATGATTGTCCCCGCTACAAGCAGCACACTCGCTTCTCACTTAAATGGCTGCAGAGAAAACGTAGAAAAGGCTTTTAAAAGCACAATGTCCCCTCATGGTGACGCCTGTGATAAACAACAAGCATGCTGTTAAATCATTTGCCATCTATGATCCCCGGATACAGGGCCCAAGCAAAGACCTATCTTACTATTTGATTCTGATGAAATCATTTAGTAACATATTCTCACTGCAAAGGTATTTTTGCTTATAAAGATGGTTATCATTATGAATTTTGCATCCTTTATAGTACAGCCATCCCATCTGAATAGATGCCAAACAAATGCTACAATCAACTAACTGCTCTAAATACAATCTAAATCTTCTCGTTACATTTTCTTTCGGCACACAGTGTAAAAGCCTGGACAACAATCTCTTGACTTTCAGTGTATAGAACAAGTCTTTCTTAAAGCTACTAAACCTTTTTAATAATGGAACTAATTTACTAAAATAATCTGAGATTATAATGTGTTTTGTTCACTTTGTAATAATAATAATATTAATCATAATAAAGAATATATATGACATTTCAAAACAGTGATACAAAGTGCTTCATATATAATATAGACACAAAGACCTGACATGACCTGAAAGAAATATTGAACTTAAAGGGGCACTCCACTGATTTTATACAGTACGGGAGTTTATAATGTCTTCTGTGGCTCTGGAGGAGCTTCGTCAAGTCTGAGAAAATAATATCTCAGCTTGGAGATTCCACATTTATAACATAAAGTCTGCGTTACAAACTGGGGATGTGGAATTTGACAGACATGGGCATTAACCAGGCAATAGGGGCTAGAGAAAAGATGCTATTGGTTGCATCATGGGATATGTAGGATCCAGTGTTTTTGGAGCTTGACCCATGCTCCAAAAGGCACCATTAACACTTGGTATTAGCATGTGACCTGTACCTGAATATCTTGTCTGGATAATGACATCCAATCCATGGACCTTTGCATTTACACCTGGTATTAATGTATTCTCAATATGCAAGTGTGTTAAGCAGGGCTGGTGGACAAACAAACCAAGGGAAGCAATGCCATGGATGGGTGTCATTCATTTCTAAATCAGGTTTTCCAAGGGAGTACTTGCTAGCTGCTGCTACTACTTGTAGTTTTTGGCGGGCATCTTAAGCTAGCAGGGGGATTTGGAGTTAGATGAACTTTCAACATACTCGGCGGATTTTTTTCTTAAGAATGGATGTGATTTACACCTGGTTGAGATCTGATCACAATGCCTTCTGCATGCATTTAAACCTTATTTTTACATATCTTATCCAGATAGGACATCCAGATCCAGATCGCAGGTTAATTCCAGGTGTAAATGGGGTCAAAGAGTCCGTATATCTCGGCCTCAGCTGCTTTGATTTTGACCATTATTTTTATAAAAGGCCTCCAACTTAATGGAAGTGCGATACTAAATCACTGGAGTGCCCCTTCCTCCTTTTGGGGAAAACAAACTGTACTATATTTATTTAACATTGCCTTTAAGACAGGTTATGCTATCAGACATTTCTGTTACATGGACAGTTACATCTGAGAGACGGTGTTGGTCTAAAGCCAGCCTAAACCAACCAAGCCTCAAAAGTAATGAATCAACCTGATAAATCTAAAAATCATGGTCTGCCATTTTCATTATTTATCTTTTTAGCCTTTTCACGTTTTGTTGTACGGCACTTTGTAACATTGGTTTGAAAAGTGCTGTATAAGTACATTTTTAATAACTGATTATAAACATTATGTGCAACTGGAAACAAATCATATTATAGCAAGTAGTGAATTACTCATCTGTTGTGTTTAATGTTTCTGAAGCATAGATGTGCAACAGCTCTGCATGTGCTTTTTAAATGCGAGGACGAGTAAGTCAATTTGTTGTCAGATATTATTCTAATGTACAAAAAAAAAAAACTTGGACATGGCTTTCTCATCAGAAGGCATCTTTTTTTTATCCAACCTGCTGACTCTTCCATTTTTTTGCAGAAAAGGGTGGCATTCAGCCTTTTGCATTATACAACATGGAAGTAGTGAGAGAAATGAACAGAAATCGCAGACTAACACAAAGAGGAGAGACCGTGAAAACAACAGAACAATAAAGAGTTTCCGAGCAGGGATATGTAGTATATGTGCATAGGATCTGACTGCCTTACAGTCTGTGCCACAGGGCCCAAAATAACAATGCCAATACAAAAAAACTTGTAAACTTTGTATATTAAATGTCTTTTTTTTGTAGTCAGGTGATGAATTAATAAGCAGTGTGTTGGTTAACTCCGTATGTTAGTCAGAATCATTTATATTACAAAATTTCATGGTTGATATAATTTATCTTAACCTCTTGCCTTTAAAAAGACGTTTTCTTTTCAAGATAAATATCAATGATACAAAGGTATATGTTTATGTTACCAGAAATGTATAAAATAGCTTAATGTATATCTATTCTTATATGTAAAATGTATTCAAATCAAGGGTAGGCCTTCAGGCATGTTGAACTTGTGGTAAAAAACTGATTCTTATATTATTAACTCTTAATGCTGCAATCCAGAAACTACAGTACTATGGTGCGACTGCGTTCATGGGATGAGAGCTGAGTAACTTCCCGGCATAGCACATTTCTGTCCTGTGGAATAATACGACAAATTCTTCTAAATATCCCGCCTATGTTTGTGAAACCAAAATAGCAGTGGTGCTTTCGACAATTACTGGATTGCAGTTTTAAGTAAACTTCTTTTGAAATAGGCGTTTATTTATTTGGCCTGCATCGCAATACAGTATTTTGAAATGTTAATACTGCACTTCTGTTTTCATTTTATGAGAAGCTGCAATCCATAATCTGAAGAAGAAAATATTTATAAAGACATAAAAATATATGATATGCCCATGTATTCTTGAACCTCTCTGTATTAGCTGCAGTGGTACAGTGTGCTACCTCTGACATCGTGCCCTCATCCCCCTTCTCCGTTGGGATTAAGGATCCTTATTCTGCTTTATATGACAACCTGAGAGGATACTTTATTCCATGTGGCTAGAAAACCTCCGTTTACTTAAAAAACAATGCTAGCAAAGTCAGGCTTAACTTTTGGTTGCTTGTTCATTAGAGTTCCTCTATACAGCGTTCGCCATCACAGGGTTTACTATTGTATTTAAGTGCCGTTACCATTACATTCATACAGATCTCCTTTTAATCACAGGATGAGATTGATCGTGTTCCAGGTATTCGTCAGACTCTCAGGTGTTACAAAGGAACACAGAGATATTGCTAGCAAGAACTTTTGATATCTTCAATGCCAAATGCACAAAAATGTTGAAACGCAATCTTTGGCAAGTGACCATTAAAGCTAAATACAACTCAAAAAAGCACATGAAATGAGGCGACTACTCTGCTTTCATTTTGGCATTTCCTGGCCCTCATCTCATCCATATAAATAGATTAATTTATGCCTTCTCTTATATTATTTGTAACATAAAAAAGGGAACAAGAGTTGCGTTTCTTGGTCCAAATGAAAAATGTGACAGATGCTCCAGCGTAAATAAAACTTGGTGAGGAATATTATTGAAGTTACTGTTGAAGAAGTGCTTTATGTTTACAGAATCACAACATTTTAGAGGATGTATGAACCTTTGTTTACTCAAGGGAGAATAACTGCCGCTTTGCTGCAGCTAAAGCAGGACCTAATAAATGAAATGAGATATCTTGTATATTTTGAATAAGGGTATTTAACATCTAACATATTTATGTTTCTAAAATGGATGTATAGCATTTAGGAATGAAACGAAGTATTTTTCTTGGCAGCTATCACTCTGCACAATTGATCTACTGTGTCACAAATATATAGTTAGTGGGATTTCTGACTTGAATTGGGCCTACTGGATGTAATACCTTAATTTACTTGACATTTCTTTTGAAATAAGCCATGCCCCATGGATAAGCCATACCCTCCAGCCCCCTGATGTTGTATGGTGGATGTTTAATGTTGGTAGTTTTATTTAATAATGGTAGTTATTGTAGGTATGATTGCGCTTGTAATTATTATTATTAGTGTAAGTATACTTGATTGATATGATTTGTTTTGTTTGAACAAAGGGAATGTATTCATTTTTCAGGTGATTTTTCCGAGTGATTTAAATAAACAAATAAATCCCTAATTGAAGATCTTTCATTTTAAGTAGCTACTTAAGCATTTTTCTTTTTTAATTTGACTACAAGAATAGTAAGGTTACATTTATACTGAGATATATAAGCATTGGCTTTCCATGAAATTCTTTGAAGACAGGAAGTAAAGTAATATCTAAAATAAAGTGTTCTTTACATACTGTAATGAGGTATTTACATTATTTGTGATAAAGACCTAAAAGATTGGAGAAACAGCCTCACAACATCCTCAGTCTGTGAATCATTCTGGAGGTGGAAGGTGCAAGTGTTCTGTCTTAATCTGAAATGCTGGATGTGTAAACAGGTAACTGTGTTTGTGCCAGCACGTTCACTATATCAACTTTATAAAAAGGTAAAATGCCAGATGTTGTGTTTTCAGCTTCTTCTGCTGCCCCCAAGTGGCCCAAAAAATCAATTAATACTTCTTTAATGTCAAATAAAATCTGGTAATGTTGTGTGAATCCCATACCAAACTATATATATGACATTTTGTCCTGGAATACGTTAACAGCTCTGGCTTTCATGGGCCAAAACACTGTTTGTGGATTTCAGTTTAATATTCAACACAATCATCCCAAAGCCTCTGCACACCAGCCTCGTCCAGCTCAAGGTGGGCCTCGCCACGCCTCGCCTCACCTCGCCTCGCCTCGCCTCAGGCCTGATCCATCATATGTCAGTGGACTTCACTGCAGCGCAATCAGACTTCTGCAAGCCTCTGCAGCTCTTTCTCCCATAAATAATAAAGAGATGATCCACACCTGTCGAGATGCACCGCCAAACAGTGCTCCTCAACTCACAGCTCTAACGAGTCACAACCAATCACAGTCCATCCTGTCGTGTCACTCATCACAACCTCACACTCTCATGTCATGACTCAGATCTTTTATTTAAGCAAAAGTAGCAATACCACAGTGTAAAAATACTCTGTTACAAGTAAAAGTACTGCATTCAAACCCATATGTAAGTAAAAGTACAAGTGTATTGCATTAAAATATAAATACCAAAAGTACTCATTATGCCGTACAAGTACTTCAAAATTGTACTTTAGTACAGTACTTGAGTAAATGTACTTAGTTACTTTCCATCACTGCATTTGATCGGCTGAGGAGGTCGTGGGATGTCAGCTGCTCTTCATCAGAGATCTGCATGATGCCAGAGGACTGCAGACAGCCACCTGCCTGACGCACTGCCCTCTGCAGGAATCACTTTCACAGCTCACACTTTCTTCTCAGTCACTATCACACTGTGTGCTTGTAATGCCAAGTCAACTGTTACGTGTCCGCAGTGCATCAACATGTTGGCTTCTGCTACATTTTCCCCCAAAACAATC
This sequence comes from Enoplosus armatus, assembly GCF_043641665.1. Classification (NCBI taxonomy): domain Eukaryota; kingdom Metazoa; phylum Chordata; class Actinopteri; order Centrarchiformes; family Enoplosidae; genus Enoplosus; species Enoplosus armatus. The sequence goes on from NC_092195.1 coordinate 12,467,423, forward strand.
CAGCTTGAAAATGTTGTGAAAAATGTGTGAAATATACCTTGAATGGATTCTGGTTTCTGATTTCTGATTTGCACTCTGCTGTCAAAGACAGAGAGAGAATAAATGTCAAAATCATTTGTGAATTTGTGAATTCAGAAAAAAGAATTGATGAAATACAGTCGAAACCAATACGAAGCAAAGTGTTTACTGAGGCATCTTACGATTAAAATTTTGATAAAATCTCTATAAGACTATATCAACAGCAATCAAATCCAATACTCTAGTGAATTGATTAACAGATGAAATGACAGATGACAACTCTGAGGGATGTGTATCCATGTTAATGTGAGTGGGGTGTGTTTTTAAAGTTGATCAACAGCACCATCTTGTGGTGTAATGGGACCACAGAGGGCAGAATAAACAGCAGATGAGGATTTTCCATGATATTGGTCATACAGTTTTATATTTTAATGTTAAATTAACATTTGTACATTCGTTTTATACGATAGTAAATGATTGTTCGGACTATTTAGAGTGACAAAAAAAAGTGACATTAGCTGTTGCCATGATAGTTGTTTAAGGGTGTTTTTTTATTTCGACCTATGAATTCTACTAATACGTTTTCTATCTTTTCTTTACACTACACCATCTGAAATCACTGTTGCCCTTGAAGTAACACCATACAGTATAATCTGATATATTATTTTGCTCTGATTGGTGCTGTTTAGTCTTGCTACAAAGTTAATCAGAGTAATAAAGACAAAACATGCTACATGTAGGTTTGGAGTTTCCAATATTACTGACATTATATACAGTATAATTTTATGCCTCATTTCTGTTTGAAGCTCTACATTCCAATCCAGGTTTTTAAGCACATTAAAGTTTCAGAAAACACAGTTGCATTCGTAAGAATATAATAAATAATTGACCTGTTGCAGCTGCTGTCTTCAATCTAAGTATCACAGGTCAAGAAAGACAATGTAAACATAGAAAGCCTAGATGAGCTTAATAGATATAAATGATTATTGTTTTCTTTTAAGAATTTACTAAATGTTTATTGTACATTATATGGAGCAAACTTGTCATGGTTAGAAACAATTTTATTTATTAATTTCTATTCAAACAAATGACAAAAATGTGGACAAGACAACAACAACAACAACAACAACAATCAGACCTACAGTGCAGCAATATGAATCATTCCAAACTGCAGTAGTAAACGTTTTATACAACAGTAAACTATTGTACAGTATTTCATGTCAATATTACAACAATAAGAAGACAAAGAAAATGAATGAGGGACATCTTTATAAGTTGAAACTTTTATTATGCCTTCACTGAATAAGACTCGAGTGGTGCAGCTCAGTCAGACAGCTAAAAGTGTGAAACACAAGACTCACAAAAGCTTATGTGTGTTTAAGATGCAGCGTATTCACAACAGATCTGAAATATACATATTGCACATCCTCCTAAAGCACACAATCAAAACTCTTATACCATCCTTGTTACATGAAACTGAAGGTGTAAAGAATTTGATCATTGTGTTGCGGGTTTACAGGGTGGACACTACTGTTGGAAGTGCTGACAGAGGAGCATATCTCCGTGTGTCACTTTGGGTTGTCTGGCTGTACATGTTGTTGAGTGGAATGGCCAGCTGCCCGGCTTGTTCCGAGCCCTCCTCAGAATTAATGCCATAGGGCATCTTGGACATAATAGCCAGGCTCAACTTGAAGAGCACATTGTGGAGAGCCACACGGTATTCTTTTCTCACCAGGCAGTAGATGACAGGGTTGAAGCAGCTGCTGGTGAATGCCAAGCAGTTGGCCAGAGGGAAGAAGTACGTCTGGGCCAAGTAGAATGAGGGGCTGATATCAACGATGTCAAGCTGGATCAGGACGCCCCAAAGTGTGAGGATATTGTACGGGAACCAGCAGGCGCAGAATGAAAGTACCACCACTGCAACAGACTTTGAAATATCAGCCTTTCGCCGAGAGTTGCTGCCCTTCAGTTTATGCCGACAGAGGAAGCGCAGCAGAAGCAGGTGGGACAGGGTGATGGTGGTGTAGGGCAGCAGAAATCCCAGCACCACTCGCAGGAGCTGGTTTATTCCAAGCCAGGCCGTGCCATCTGGGAAACGGAGTAGGCACGCTGTGTCGTTGCCACTGCCCACATGCCTCAGGTCAGCAAATACAGCTCGGGGCGCCGCTGCTACGAGCGCTCCAGCCCAGATAAAAGCTGTGGCCACAGGAAAAGTGCAATATCTGCTGCACAGGGAGGCACTGGGTTTGAGGGCAGTGGCCACATAGCAGTACCGGGTCAAACTCATGGCTGTCAGGAAAAAGCAGCTAGCAAACACGTTGAGCCCAGTAAGTAGGGACACGGCCTTGCATGTGGCCAAGCCAAAAGGCCAGCTGTAGTCCAGCGCAATGTCTACGGCCCAAAACGGCAAGGCTAGGGAGAACAGCAAGTGGGCCAAGGCCAAGTTGAACACAAAGAAATTGATGGTGCCCATGGTGATGGTGCGAGTGGAATACAGCAGGAACATCACCAACAAGTTCCCCAATACTCCTGCTGTAGCCACGACAAAGTAGACCACCGAGATGACTATTCGTAGCCAGGGGGAGCCATCATCTAGAATCTCCAGCCCGCTGTCCATGCTCGTGTTGTGGAAAATCAGGTAGGAGTTGTTACAGGATGGGCCCCCACTGCAGCCATTCAGGATGTGGCTGAAAAGCTCAAGTCTCTTGAAGTCAGTGTTGGACATGTTGCTACCCGGAAGGCGATCCCTGTTGAGGGTTAAGGTCGTCCAGCTATTATTGTGCCAATAATGAACTAAAAATGTAAGTTCTGGTTGTCTGTTTGTTAGCTGACGGTCATCTATCCCTGCAAAGGAAAGAGGAAATGATTATTACATAATAGGCGCTGCAGTTTGAGTGAATAAGTACATTAAGCTTGTCAGATAAACAAATTACACTCAAGTGTTACCCACAGAGTTGGATAACCCAATTTAGATCTCAAAGAATCAAACTTCTCTGGGAGGAAATATGAATAAAAAGACGAAATTAATTTCTCTCTTTGAAGTGGAAAAGCCTGACAAAAGCCCTCCAGGGGCACTTTTTAAATCATATAATCTACATCTATGTAATCTATTATAATCTGTACAAATTCATTGCCAGCTACAATTGAGTGTGTTGGCACGTATTCAAAGTACGTATTCAAAGTATTGTTCAAAGAAATGTTAGATATTTCATGATATATAATCTACCATAACACATTCCTCATTTAGTAAAACACAGCAGACCAACTTCTGAAAATTAAAGTTTTAGATTCAATATGAAATAACACTAATCCTCTTTTCAATCTAAATGATTAGCATCTATATAGCAATATATTTTGACCATAATGATATTAATAAGATGCATTGTAAGATACTGGTGTTGGTTTTTTGTTCACTCCCCACTCACGAGCTGGTGTGTTTTTGCAAGAAATTTTCAGCAAATTTTTTTTTTTCATTTCTCCTCAGATCTTGGGAGTCGGGAGTTAATCTTTCAGAGTCATTTTAAGTCCAAAAATGACCAATAATTTGACATTTAACCATTTAACAACCCACAACCTGCAGTGGAGTTACTGTACATTACATACATTGTCTGTGATTGTACCATATATGATTACATGTGACAAATAAATGTGATTGATATGAATGAATTGCTTAATTAATTCTCACATACTGTATATTTACTGAAGTGATGATGTGATCTGAGGCTATTAACTTTCAAGCAAAATGTGCCACATACTGTAGTTTAGGCGTATTTTTCTCCTTCAGAGCTATAATAATTCAAGTTTCCATCTATTTCTAACCTTGTGGTCGATAAACAGTGTAATAAACAACCAAACCTAAACTTGATTCAATTGTAACTCTTTGTGAAACATCCACACATATATTCACAGCTATATGCAGAAGAAATCTCACCTGAATCTCATAGAGGAGGTAAATGTTCAGCTTTCAGCAGTTAGTTTTCTTGTAGCCACCAGCTCTGCCGTGCAACATGGAATTATCTCGAAGGCAGACAACAACAATAATGTGGATGTCACCCACCCTGGATTCATGCTCCACCCCATTATATGTTTCACTCTGCATATCACATCACCTGCAATGGCACTACTGAGACACAGCAAATAAAAGTGATTACGATGGAAAATCTAGTTACTAAAAACGAAGGAGTCTAGTTACTAAAAACCCCAACAAAGGGGAAAACAAGTGTTTTAGTTTTATTAGTTTTTAGCGAAGATACAAATTGACTTTAACTTATTGACTCCTGAAACCTACTTAGACATATTTTGTTTCTTAGATTCCTTGATTTCCTTTTTCTTAAATCTTTCCACCTTCACATAACATTTGAAATTCCATACAGTTTTCCTTTCATTTGTAAGGTCTTGATTGCATCATGCACTTTAAGCTACATTAAAACAAATCTACTCGAAGCAGGATATGCAGCAGATATTCTCCAAAAATTGTGACATCCATTAACTAATCAGCATCGTTGTCCATCACTGTGTATTTTGATGCAGCTCTGGATCCAGCTGCAGATTCACAAATTCACAAATTCACAAATTCTTTTAAAAACACTGTTATTAAAAGCAAATTAACCTTCCTTTCTGTTGCTTAATGTAACGTTACACCTGCTGTTACCTAGAGCTGAACAATTATTTTTACACTTTTGTTCTTTTTTGATGTATAAATGTAAGAAATTGGCCAATTGTGTGCTTGTCTAGTTGATTTAGACTTTTACTTCTGCTGTAATCTTCTATAGTTTTTCTACTGATAATCATAATTTCCCTTGTTCTTACTCAACCAATCCTGTTTATAAGATTCAATTGAAACATCAAATCCAGTTCAGGATCTGTTAGGAAAAGTTATGTTAAGGTCTATTCTTTCTCCATTTCACATTAAAAGGGTTAAAAAGCCCCTTTGAGTTATTGCACAGAGGCTGCAGAGGCTGCCTACCACATATTGATGGTGGTGTTAAAGACACACAGGTGAAGAAGACTTTGACAGAAAATAAAAGTGCAGCAAAGCCAATTTGTTTTCTTTTCTATTTATATCTGTGGCTTCAAGATTAGATTGAGCAGCAGAGATGACTCTTCATTATAAATCGTTGATAGTGGAAAGAACATCAGCAGTGAATGACGAAATGAGATTAGCTTGGAATAGGCGGAAGAGTGGGGAAGTTGATTAATGCTGGTCTGTCTAAACTGAGCCATCTTCATAAAGTAGCTGAACAAAACATGCAGGGTTCCCTGAGTGTTCATGTTTTCATGGTCAGCAACGTGCTACAGAAACATGTTAACTTCAACCTGAATGTTCTCCTCATGGCACAGCTTTACTTTAATCATGCTATAGTAAAGAAAGGATCCTGCAGGCTATCTGAAGCTTTTCATTTGCAACATTTTATATATAAACAGATGTTTTGACTGATAAGGATGGGTCTACAAACAGATCTGCAAACAGGTCTACAAACTGGCATATTAATTAGCTGCAGATTTGTTACATTTAGGCTACTGCTTTTCATTCAATTTATATTTTTTTTTAGAGTGTACATTGCACACTTACGATTTCAAGTGCTACACAACAACCACCCGAAAGCGTACTCGCTTTCTTGCTCAGAGTTAAATGAGAGGATTGACACCATTCTCATATTTGTGAGAATGGTGTCAATCCATGTTCTTTTCTATGCCTTATACATTTAACTGTAAATAATTGTATAGGTGCTATAGACCCAAAGACAACATTTGTATCCTGATGCTTTCTTATATAAAAAAGGTAAAACTTTTCCCTTGTAGAGGAACTCTTATCTGGGAAGGTCATATATCTATTTTGTATATCTACCAACCACTCAAAATATAAGATAAAGACAAATATGGTAATTTAGTGAAATATGCTTATTCAGACTTAGACTTAGACTTTTATTAATCCCACAGCGGGGAAATTTACACGTCACAGCAGCAAAGACAGAAAGGTGCAGAAACACACAGCAGACAAGCACTGTGTCAATAAGAATTAGAAGTATTTTTTTAAAAGAAAAAACAATATACGAATAATAAATACAGATACAAAAAATATGGGGGACAAAAATAAATATATACACGGAAAATATAAAGTATGTACAATTTGTGCAGATTTATGTGCAGTTAAACAGTCTTTTAGCCGTAGGAATGAACGACCTGCGGTAGCGCTCCTTCTTACACCGTGGGTGTAACAGTCTGCTGCTGAAGGAGCTGCTCAGGGCCCCCACAGTCTCGTGCAGGGGGTGGGAGGTGTATTTGAACCCATGGTGTCATAAATGTACAGTAGGATTGACTTCTGCGAAATCAGTTGGCCAGGTGTATCGTTTTGGGTGCCTCTTCAATAAATGAATGACATACTTTGCTGGCTACACCACCATGGTGTGTGCGAGTTGTGCCCCGGGGAGGTCTGGGAGGAGAGTGACTGAACACTAACGTGGCTTTGTCGCCACCCTTTGTGAAAAACTAATACAACACTTCACTGTGTCAAGAAGAGGAGGAGGCCTGGAAACAGCTCCCTCCAGCACGTTCCCTTTGCTTTCCTCTTAAAGTGAGCCCTCTGGTGACAAACGTCTGACCTAACAACAAGCAGCACAAGCCCCTTTGCTCTATGATGGAGGGAGATGTTGTTCAGGGAAGGAATATATCATACAGAAAAAAGGACAAACACAAAGCCCTGTCAAATAAGATTATGAACACACGTAAAACTGAATCTAAAAACAGCATCTATGACCAGCCACCTGCTGTGAAACAGATTGGCAATAGACACTTTGTTTACTGTTATTGTTGTTGAAGGATCTTGTAAAATGAAAACAGATAATCCTAATCCTAATGGCAATAACACATAATTGGGAAGTGTTGGTTTGCTGATTCTTTGTGTTTCCCCAAAGTGTTTCCGTGTTAAGGTGTAACAAAAAGAAGGAATTTCATACTAAAAAGACTAACTTTGGAAGATATCCTCTTGATTTATTTAACTCGTTGTTTTAAGATAAGACTTGAAAATTTGTGAACATTATAGGCATAGCTGTTGTATTAGACTCAATAGCGGGTTTTATTCTCCTTGCTACTGAAGTGATGTTGATGTTGTTGTCATTTGGCAGATTACTGTGTGGATTACTGCCTTGCATGGCCTCCTGTTTCTCTGTGGTAAACTGGTAGTAAAGAAGGCCAGTAACACCGGGCTGGGTGCGGTGATCTTGATGTGGGTGTTTTATGAATATTCTGCCTACTCTGCAGCAGCACCTGCGACTGGCAGACAAATCTCACCCAGAGAGGACTCACTGCTGCACCATGTAATATAAGGTTTCATATGAGAAAAAAAGCATAACCTCACTGTTGGGTAGCTACAAAAGAACGTACGTTATTTACTGATATGATTCATAAATACTAGGATAATGTTGGATACACCACCAGGTATACAAGGTGTGAATACAACAGCAAAATCACAAGTTACTATATGAATATTTTAAAGTGATTTAAAAATTACACACTACAATGTGGTATTTAAAGTAATGCAGTATTGTAAACTGTACAACACATGTTCTAAAGTAATATTGGCCCATACACAACTAAAAATGATAAAACTCTGAACCAGAGTTTTCTTTATGATTCAGTAGACATACTTAAGGCAGCTTCTATTACTGATCATATTATTCAGAGACTGGGGAGGAGGGCCCACAAACAAAACTCCGCCCCACTCCCGCCTGTAGGCCTATCCCGCCCCTGATTACACTGCATTAGTTGTCCATAAGGTGCAACCAAGTATATTTTAGAGTCCTTTTAAAACATAAGGTCAGCAAAAGTGCCTTTCCAGAAATGATAGTTTGAGTATTAAATGATTTATTTAATAGTTTTATACCGTCATGAGCAGTCACGCGACACTAAAGCTATTTCTGTGATGTTGTCTAGAACCATAAACTAATTATTTTACTTACACATGATGTTTAATTGAATTTATATATGTTGTGGTGTGTCCAATGAAAACCACCAACCGGAGGCTATTGTTGGAGTACATTCACCTTTGTGTTTACACTACCACATAATCCCATGTAAACTATCGTTAATCTAAAATACATGTTCCGCGCGCGCCCATCAGTCCCTTCTTTTAGCCCAGTTGCAGTGAATGGGGCAGAGCCGCGCGCACGCAGAGATCACTCGCCCTTGTTATTACCGTTAATAACGTTATCTCTCGCGTCACTCATGTCCCCAACAACGACTACTGCCGCTGCGGTGCAGGAGGAGGAGGACGGGACTGCGGTTCAGGTGCACCGCTGTGATTGAGAGACGGTGAAGTTTTTTTTTTTAACGCCAGCGAGAAGAAAGAGATGAACCCGCCACAGCTGAAGGACATCGTCTTGATCCGTCGGCAAGTGTTAATCTGTTAAACGCAGCTCGCCATTGTTTTTGTTTTTTTTAAATCGTTGATGGGATTCCTTCAGGAGCGACCTGCCGCCTAACGTTAACCTCTCAAAGGTAAGGAGTGAAGCTAAACGACGGTTAACTAACAAAAGATAGTGTGTCAGACAGGAGCGGGATGCGGTAGCGGCAGTTTGTGCAAGTCGGGGTGCTCTGTTTTGGGGAGTTTGTGTGGGCGAAAGTTAACTACAGCATCGGTTAGTTAGTCAGTAATATGGATGTCAGTCATAGTGAAACACTCCGAGTCTCGTGTTGGAGCAGGCTAGCGAGCTCCACGCGTTATTATCATCATTACTGGGCTATTATTATTGTTATCTTTACTGCGGGTTGGCACAGCTGTGAACAGGCTATCGGTGGACATTGTCAACGCACGCAAACTTGTGGTAAGTGAGTGCAAAACGGGACAGACAACAAGGCTGCCATTGTACCGGATCAGCGGCGGATTAACGGAATTCCTTTTCTCTGCACGGTCTGAATGGCCTCCAGTCTCTCTCTGCCCGCCTGCCTGCCTCCCTCTGTGGGTATAACATCTTGATTTCTAGCCGCTTCAACCTCTGGCACTTGTTAGAAACGGTAAACTAAAACACCTCACAGCCAGCAGCCACCAAACCACAGATGTCCAGCTGAGCTGTTGTGAAACATGTGGATGGGATTGTGTGCTGGCCAGTTATTGTTATCAGGGCTTGTGGCTGAAAGAAAGGGTGATTAGTAAACAGTAGGGCTCCAACTAACAGTTATTTTCATTACGGTTGAACTGTTTAGTCTATAAGAAGTCAGAAAATAGTGGGAAATGCCTGTCACAATACCCCACAGCCCAATCTTTAAATTGCTAGTTTTGTCCGTCCAACAGTATAAAACCAAAATATATTTAATTTAAATTTACAAATCTTCACATCTGATAAGCCCCAACCAAAGAATGTTTAGCATTTCTACTTGATAACTGACTGAACCAATTATCAAAATTGTTGCCGATTAAGTTTCTGTCTATTAATCGACTAATTGTTTCATCTCTACCAAACAGCATTACAAGGTGATGCGACTGGCCTTTAAACCCGGGGTGTATAGAGTTAATGAGCATTGGGGGGGGTCAAATAGGTCTTCAGGGTGTTGTTTGTCTGCCTTGCTGATAAAAAGCTGTTGTCTCATGACTGATCATCACTGTTAGCATTTAGGGATAAAGATATGTGGGCTGAAAAAAGTCTAATTACATCCCACAGCCAGTCAGACATGACAGAGGTTGTAGCTCTTATGTTCTAGTACTCAAAGACAATAAACAAACTCAGATTTTTCAATTTCTTACTCCTCCACCCTCCTTGCATACACTTGCACATCATGCACCATCCCCAGCCCCCCCCCCCCCCCCCCCCCTGTATGTGGCCAACCAACATGTGGGGAGGTAATCCCAGCTATTAGGGTAATCTCCTCAGTATGACGATCAATAGGGGAGGGTGTGCGACGACTACCAGACAAGAGTAGTGGGGGGACAAAATTTGTGCTAAAGAAAAAATGATTTAATCATCCAGATTAGGTCAGGAGACTGGGGTCTGGACAGGGGCTTGTTGCTGGAAGAGGGGGAGGGGTGCAGACAGAGCAGACAGGAAGATGTGAGGGGTAAGGACATCTCCACTTTGGGCAGCACCCTTGTGTGACAATGGGCTGAAACATTTTGTATTCCTCAATCTGGAGTAAATGAGAACTGACAAACTGGACAGTGCCAAACCCATTATGGGACAGCTACAAGAGTGAAAGGGGTCAGAAATAAGAAGCCGGACAACTACAAAAACATTTAGATTGAAGCTATAGAAACATAAAATATGCAGCTTTGCAGCATTTAACATGTAAAACTCAAAAATAGCCACAAGAAACTGTTGAGATGACTGACCCCAACAAATTACATTTTGAGTCTTTAGGAGAAGGAGAAGACCTTATAAAGGGAGAAATAGGTGATCAAAACAGGATGAAGTCATTATGCTGTTGTTCCTGTGGATGCATTGTGAAGGGGTTAAAACATAGCATGTGCTGGTGGCTTGCATCCCAAATATCTTGTATGCCAACTTCTGTTTTTCAACCACATAGGAGTTTGCTCACCATTTGAAAAAGTCAGACATGTTACAGCAATTATATCAACAACATTGCTGTCTCTTCAAAAGCTACAGTGTGACATCACTTGCTGCAAATATCTCAAAAACGAAATGTTTAAAACCAATTATAAAGCATTTAACTGTCGAATACTTTACTACACTTATATATTTAGGTAAAACTCAGGCCTGTTTTGGCTATGCCTGAGCAGGTTTAATGCTTAATGCATTATTATGTATAATGTAACTGCACAGGGCCACAAGTCTGCAAAATAAGGGGATCTGCTTCTAAAATAGTGTGTCCGCATACATGTGCACATTCTTGCTGAGTGTGCATCTTCTCCTCTGATGTTATAAACTAACAGCAGAGCATACAGATGGACCACATACTGGATTCAGTGCACTGTTAACATATGCTAGCTGTCTCTCCCATGTGGTCTTTGTCTGCATGGAGTGTGTTGTTTCAAGCTACCTGGACCTTGGGGTCCAAAATATTAAAACAACTTAAAATGACTACATGAAAACAGATGGGAATGGAAGCACTCCTAAAATAGAATATCTTTTAAAGCGATAAAAAAGGATTTTCCTAGTTGCTGTATCATGTCATGGAAAGAATTTTTTTTTAATTAGAGCTAAAACAGTTGATCTGTCAACAAAACATCACCGTAAACTGAATATCTTTTATTTTGCCAATCAACAGTCCAAATCCGAGACATTTAAATATGGGAAATTGTGATTTCCATTTTTCACTACTTTCTTGCATTTTATAGACCAAACTATAAATCAGGAAATTGGCAAATTAATCAGTAATGAAAATATCCATTAGTTGCAGCCATCGATTGTAGTTATGTTAAGATTTGTCAATACATTCTGTCAAAGTATAACTAATCAGTGCATATCTCAAATATGTTTTTTATCATTTACCGTAAGAATTACCTCAATGTCCCTGCCATTGTTTATTTAAGTACGACTTGTTTGTATGAAAAGTATTGTAGTCTATTTAAAGTACTGGTTTAATGCAGTGCACCTCTCTTGTCACTAAACAACTTTTCTTTGTTAACATCTCGTCCATCAAAACAAAATATTCGTGCAAGCAAGTATTGAATGGGTTTTGTGATGAATCAGATAGGTTTCTGGGGGAAAAAAAGAACTTGCCCTTTAAGTCTCCAGTGGAGGAACTGGAGTGCAAACACCGGCAAAATGTCCAGATGGAAGATGGGAGGGATGAGTAAGGCGTTCACAGATCCCTTCTGCTTGGCCCTATTGAGACAGAGGGAGGCGAGATTGGATGGGTCTGAGGGAGTCAGGTTACTATCGGCCCATTCTACTCCAAAGAAGCGGTGGTGTAAAAGATGCAATACCCCTATGGGAAACCTAATCCAGACCCTGCTGCCAGCTGTCATTCTTTTACTCCAGGGTAAAATCGCTAAGCAGGTATCGCCTTACCCTTCAATCCTTACCTTAATCATAGCAGGAAATTGGAAATTACACACGTTGTTCTGTACTGCAAATCAACATCGTCACTGTAATTTGAGAATCTTGATCTTATGCATTGATAAAGATCTACATGTCACAAAAGAGCGATCCCATTCTTAGATGTACAGGTTGCACTCATGAGATCTTGCTGAAGGTTTATTAAGATTATCTATTTTTTTATTTCAAAAACATAAAGGATTAAGTTTTGGCATTTGGTTGAAATTAATTCTGAAATCAACCAGATTCTTATCCGAATCATAGAGGATAAATGTAAACACTCAAATCATTGACTACAACATCATTGCACAGAGGGATATTATACTACGCTTAGTGTGTTAAAAAATTATTTTTGATCCCGCACTTCATGAGAGTATTTCCAGTTTGTAATATAATATAACATTTGTATTAAACAGTTTGAGATCACAGCCAGTCAAAGCCCACAATGGAGATGAAGTAACCTCATCACAATAGATCAAAATGGTTAAGATAAAAAGGGAGCAATGCTGAATTAAGCAATTTCTATTCTGTTATTTGATCTCCGACCATGAAATGTTCAAGGTTTGACAGGCTTAACACTCCATTGGCATGTATAGCTAAAACAATTAATAGATTCATTGATTAGTCGATCAAAATTAAGATCAAAAATCACTTTTGATAATTGAATAACTGTCAAAAAAGCCGTTCCAGCATCTTAAAAGGCTTAAATGGGGATTCTTACTTTTCTGTCATGGTAAACTGAATACTGTTTGTTTTATGGACTATTAGTAGTAAATTGCGACGGCCATTTTTCACTATTTTCTAATGTTTCGTAGACCAAACAATTAACTGACCAATTGAGAAAAAAATCAGCAGATTAATAGATAATGAAAACAATCATTATCTGCAGCTCGATTGCCATGTCAACCAAATTGATATGAATTTGTCCTTAAATTTGTAAATGACTAACAAGAGTCTTCCAAAACATTGGCTCAAACTGGAGGTGCCATCAGGGTTTTAATCCTGAAAATTCTCCAATGAGAGTAAATCAAGTACGATTAGCACAGTCTCATTTTCCAGGTCAAACCATTTGAGAAAGATTGTTTCTTACTTTAATATAATCTCATTTTAATGGTGTGGGTAAAGTCAGTTTCCCATCATTTATATTTGAAGTTTTCTGTGGCTTCTAGCTTTGGAGGAGGGCGCTGTACCATAATGTCCTGTATATTTAAACTCTATTAATCTATTCGGTTTTCTTTTGCATTGCAGATCATTGTGATCTATATTTAGGTGAGGCGATGAATGACAGTGTTAAAATGTGCACCTGACAGAGGTAACAGGTATAAGAAAAGATGACAAAACTGATAAAGCGAAAGACAGAAAGCAGAGTGATAGAGACACATAAAGGGAGACAGTCAGAGCGGGTCTGAGCTGACCTTGCCATGATAATCTAATCCCTGTCGAGAGTGCTTTTTTTAGAGAGCAAGTTAATGCCAGCAGATTATACTCCAGTGTCTCCCACACTGGCCAATCCACACTGAAAAGAGAGTGGGTCCACAGTGGATTCTCAGACCTACAACAGCAGATAAATTAACGTCAATTATAGAAGGCAAAATTGCAAGAGTCATTTGAAAATGTCTCTGGAAATCACATCTCTTCATCTTTGCCTCCCTGCTTTCAGTGGCATTGTTCACTTAGTTTCTGATGTCTGCATTTGGGCCTGCATGAGACATCTTGTGTACTTTGTAGAGTAACTGTTCACATTTCCACAACAGGTAAATTCTTTGCCAAGAATCTCTCTCGTCTTTGTCAATTTCCCTTCCCTGTGTGTGTGTGCTTCATAGCACTAAGGGGCATCCACGATGAAAGGCCACTCATCGAGCAGCTCATCTCTACGAAGAGTAATCCCTGTATATGTTGTGTAACCGAGTGGAGAGTTGCACAAGGAGGGGGATGGGCTTGAATGTGCACAAGTTTGTCTGTGCTTGTGACTGTTGAGCTCATGGATGTCTAATCTCTTAGGTACATCAGTACTGTGCTGCTTCACTGTTTTTCATGCAGTTAAGTCATTCTAGGAACAGTGTTGAATCCAATGATAGACATATACAGTATATTAGTTATGCCCAAGTTATACATTGGTATCAGGTTGTGTTAAGGTACATCAGTATGTGTCAGTCAAATCACATTGTGCATTGTCAACATGTACAACAGTGAAATAGAGCGAGATTGTTGGTTGTGACGGGAGTGACATCACTTTCGTCACTTTCTATGGCTCATTTTCTGTTTCTTTTTGTAGCACTTTACTCTAACGTGGTCGTCCTGTGGTCACAGGGATGTTGTATTAGTTGAGTAATTGTCTTTTTCGTGAACTGAAAATGGAAGCTTATTTTGCTCACTGTAAGGTGCATCAGACCTGAGTGTTGAGCATGCTAACTCGTGTTGGATAGTCATTAAACATGTCATCTCGTACGAGCACCTGGGAGTGTGTGTTGACTCCCCTACATCTGGAAGGAGTCATCTTCAACTGCATCAGCAGTGAAATCAGCAGAGAATAACATTTTCTGCATGCATGCTCCAAAACACAAGTAAAGAGATGAGAGACATATTTTTCTCCTTTACTGGAGCATCATTCTGTACATGTGTCAAAAGCGGCTGACTGGTCTTTGACGGTTATTTCATAAAGATAATTACTTCCAGTATGACTTAGCGAAAAATGAAGGATTTAGGTACAGTATAGGTTAAGTTTTTTGGAGCAATTTACCTTTAAATGCAGTAAAACATTATTTGTTTTGCTCCATCTTGTGCAGCATTTACATACTTTAAAAAGGAGTTCTAAGATTTGCACATTTTAAAAGTCTATCATTGTCATTGTAACACACAGCCATTTTCATACAACCGAATCTGTCAGTAATACACTGACACTCATATCCACAACACCTCAGAGTCAGTGCAGGATAGCAAGGGAATACCTGCTGTATACAGGGTTTGGAAAGTTCCTATAAAAACATGAATTAATCATTACACATTATCTACTGTAAATAACCAACATGCTCCACTGGAATATTAGGAATCTAGTTTATTTTGCTGTGCCATTTCTATGATCATATTTTCTATACTTTAATAGCTGACACAATGTTTTAAAAAAAAAATACTAACAGTGATTTGGTTTTGTGCATGATTGCATTCATAGTGCCCACAGCAGGTTTCTGAGTTTTAGGAAAGCCAAAAAGGACTTGAAGATAAAGGAAAAAAAATCTTTGAAAATATCCTCCCTTTAGACTACATTCACGAATCGTTTGTGCATTAGTTTTGTTTTATGCCTCAGCTGTGTTTGCAGGTGGTGGAAACAGACAGGATTATTGGACACAACACAGTAGATGTGAGCTGAGGCTTAGCGAGTCACTATGGCTTTGAACATAGCATAAGGACAGTCACATGCTATCTCCAGTCAGGGGTATGTTGGCACAGGCTCGTTGCTGGTTATTGAGAATATTTGGATGACTTCAGCACATACACACACACACAGGCACACATACATGCACCAGTCTACAGTTGCAGAATTTAGCAGAGATTAGCTGTAAACGGACATTTCTTACTTACAAAAAAAAAAAGGTATTTGAGGTATTTTGATGTGTTGGATGCTGCAGTGTCTTGCAAAATAAATTCAGGGGAAAATGCTATTTATGGATCCTGGCAGGAAATTACACCCACAGTTTCGGTGCAGCAACCAGGCACACAGGCAGTACACACACATACAACACACACCGACAGTGGATATTTTCAAGCTAGCACACATACGCGCACACACATCACAGCACACAGGCTCTCAGCATCAGTGCCCTGACCATAGGGAGTTTGTGCTGAGCTGGTTGGGACGTCAGGATGAATCAATGCGAGGACAGCTGACTGGACATGCCTATTCATCTGCCAAAGAAAAGAGAGAGAAAAAAGGGAGCGAGGGATTCTAAGAGAAATGAGTTAAGCCCTGGAGCAACATGTTTGGCTATCTGCATTACTTTACAGATCCTCCAAAGGGCTTTCAGTGTTTATGGGATGAAAGCAGAAGAGGTGGAAAAGATAGTGACCCACAGATAGGGACAAAAAAAGGGTTTGATTTTTGTCGTTAAAAATGCAGTGAACAAATTCCTTATTTAACACAAACACTACATAAATGCAGTTTCTTGTATGATTGAGCAGAAGTAGGATATATTGCAGATGCAAATATATAGCACACACTAAGCACGTAGGCTGCTTTGACAAAGGCATAAGCTCATACTGTAGAGGCGGCTAACTCCATAGTGATGGCCCGTTTATTCCCATCTGTTGCCCTCGGCTCTCTGACTTTATCCCCATTGTGTTAACTCATTACATTCGCCTTAACCTTAACCCCTTAATTGCCACCCTCCAGTTTCTCTTGCACATCCTCCCCCTCTTGGAGACAGTGTGCCACATTGCCCATGCACTAATCTGATGGCGTCTGCCTACCAAACACCTGCCATGTCCGGAAAAACCTCCTAAACTCCTCCCATATTCTAGATACAACACCCAGTCCGGCGTGAGCGGATCAGCACACATAACCGCAAGCAAGCAGGCGGGCATGCATGCATGCAGACAGATGCGACCGCGGATGCAGATACAGATAATTAGACAGACAACCTCATCCCCTGAAAAATCATACCAGAGTCAATCTGTTTTTCTAGCCTTTATGAGTATGTGCAGCTAGTTTTTCCTCACATTCAAAAAGACAAACAAGAGTCGTCTTTTGTCCTGCTTTTTGCCCAGACATGTATTCGAAGACAGTGACATGTAGGCCCAGGCCTCTTTGCTTTAACAATACCTCTCTCGACCCCCCAATGAGGGGTGGAGGGCCAGACATGAGGCGATGTGACAGTTCTGGTGCGGCCGACACAATAGCAGGTTTTTCTTTTGACTGCCTAGCTGGCTATACGCTACACAGAGTACTTTCTTTCACCATCAACAATCTAACAAATAGTCATGTTCGCCTGAGGAACATGTTAAAACTCATCAGACCGTGCCTGTACCATGTACTATTTTTCATGTAGAGTACAACTAAGCCTGTTCTGTTCCTGGATCATTTTGTTCTGATTTTATATTAGATATCTCAGAGCTATTAGAGCCTCATATGTCAAAGTTATCTTCCTGGCTGCTGAGATCATTTGCTTCACATTTATGAAGGTTTATTTCTGGGATATTTCTCCCATTATTAAAACAGTGATATTTAGGAATGTACCTTGTTACCTTTACCCCGAAATCAGGGTTATGTGTGTGCCTGTTTGTTGATAATGGATTATTGATCGTGAATCAGAGTGGACCGTCCCTCAGGGCTCATCCTGGTTGGCCAGGAATGAATACATCTCTTCATGCTTCACCTAACACACTCAATTTAGGGCTAGGAAACCAAAGGGCCGACACACGCACGTTGAGACACTGACCCGCGCTCTAATACGCACAGACAGGCGTCGCTCATCCACTAAAGGACAAAGGTTGTTCGAAAATCTGTGTGATGCAAATTTCCTCTGTGGGCTGTCTCTCTTAGTACATTGTTTGTGGTTTTTACATATAACCAGTGAATCTACCTTACATGTAAACAACTTCTGCTCTCATTGTTTCAGTGTATTCATAGTGAAACCAGTCTCTCTCTGGAAATGTCCTATGTACCTACGTATAAGCAAAAGGAAACAAAGAAATTGGCTTTGGTTTGACAGCTTTGTGAACAGAAAGTAAATCAGCTGTCAGACCAAAATAGCTTAAATAGTCACCATTTAATGCTTTAAATATAATATACAGTCTACAGACTTTATCTATACAACTGTTAAACAGAGGTACCAAGGTCTACTGGAGTCACTACAAGTCTGTGTAGCACTGAGGGTTTATAAGGCAACATGCCTGATAATCACTTTCTTGTTCAATTTTGAGCCCTATTAGTTAATTTCTCTTACTATTCTGAACTGTACAGTTAAATGTTATAGGCATAGCAGCCTGTTGTGTGCTGAAAGAACCACACCTATTTCATACTCTTATATGTATCTTCACTGTTAAAGTATCCAAAACTAAATAACAGCTTGTACAGGTATTGCCTACAAGGATTGTACTTTTTTTACATGCTTATGTTTTACAGATTGTATGTTTTGTTGGTATTATTGGTTTTTACTTTTGAATAAATTAACATTGGCTTTTTTTTCTTCATTTGTTTTGTTTTATGTATTTTAATGTTTAGTGTTAAGTACGTCTGGAGATGAATGCTCTGTGCTGCAATGAATCCAATGATAGACATATACAGTATATTAGTTATGCCCAAGTTATACATTGGTATCAGGTTGTGTTAAGGTACATCAGTATGTGTCAGTCAAATCACATTGTGCATTGTCAACAACAAGAAAAGGGGGACAATAAAGTACATCTCATACACGAGAATGTGTTTATGAAAAAGCAATTTGGCTTAGCCACTTTCTTTTCTGCTTCTCTTAAGAATGATTATATTATATAGAATAATTATATATAAGTGTAATTATCATAAGCCTAATTTTTATTTCCTAATTTCTATTTTCAGGTGTTCTTGCCAAAACAGTATGAACCTTGATAGGACATCTCTTCAAAAATCAGGATGGACAATAAAGCTGTGAAGTTTTGCAAGTTTTTGATACCTGTTCTGAGAACTCACTAACATTTGGAAGATAAACTTTGCATAGTTAGAGGATTTACAGCTGTGGTTTTTGACGTGCTTCAGGAAAAGTAATGGAGACAGAAGAGAGAGAGGATGTATCACAAAAACCCACCGCTAGTGTAATGGCAGAGACAGAGGACGATGTGACCTCTGGCCACACCTGTGGGGTGTGTGGACGCAGCTTCCCTCTTCTCAGCTCCCTGTCCCAGCACATGAGAAGACACACACGGGAGAAGCCGTACAAGTGTCCGTACTGTGAGCACAGGACGGCTCAGAAGGGCAGTCTGAAGGCCCACATTCGTAGCCATAAACTGGGCCTATTCAGCCAAAACCTCAGTGACAAGGAGGGGGGTGGAGATCAAGAGCAGAAAGTTAACGCTGAGACAACCAACCCTCCTGAAATCGTCAGCATGTCGGACAAAGCTCACAATGTCAACGGGAAGGTGAAGAAGAAAGGAACTAAGAAAAAAGTTAAGGGTAAAGATGGTGTTGAGGCCGGTGATGGGGTTGATGGTGGGTCCTGTACCTGCAGCATTTGTGGCCAGGTTTTCCCTCAGGTACTACTCCTTAAATCCCACATGAAAAGGCACCGCAGCTCCCAGGATCACGGTTGCCGGATTTGTGGACGCCGTTTCCGCCAGGCATGGTTCCTTCAAAGTCATATGCGCATTCACCGGGTCAAAGCCCAGCTAAGAGGTGGCAAAAGCAATGAGCCGCCTGCCACCATCAATGGAGTTCCTCAGGACCCAGCATTGCTGACGAATGACGAGTGCCTCTATGAGCTCTGTGCTGGCTGTGGTAACTTCTTCTCGGACCGCAAGACATTGCGATTACATGAAAAGCTACATAAACTGAACCACAGCCGTACTCAAACACAAAACCCACCACAGGAAGATATTGAATCCTCGGAGCTGCACATTGCTAAAAGGCATTTTTTGGAAAGCCTGAACCTCACATGTGTTGGACCAAGGGAAACTTCTGAGGAAAAGAGCCTGGGCAGGCGAATTCCAGAGCTGGATCCAGTTTGTAGTTACCAAGCGTGGCAGTTGGCCACAAGGGGACGACTTGTGGAGGTCACAGAGAAATGTCTGGGATGGGAGGAGAGGCTAGCAGATGCCGAGGTGGCATACGACATGGAAAAGGGCGAGTACGTTCCCCTGAAGCAGGAGAAGAAGAGGAAGCAAATCGACACCTCCAGCTCCAATGTTAAGAAGATGAAGGGTGATCCAGGACTTGATCACAACAGCTTGGCTCACACTAAAGGTGGTGACAAGAAGGTTTGCCAGAAGGACCGTATTCTGTTGAATGGACTTGGTCATGCCTTTTATGAGGCACTGCAGACTAAGAACATCAAAGATGTTCACTTCACACCTAAACAGTCAAACAGCATCAGGAGCCAGGACCAGGAGGGTAAGCCACACACACCACAATACACTACAATATCTATGCTGCAGTTTGGACAAGACAATAGTTCAAAGTCCTTGGAAATGGGAATCAATTACCAGGCCCAGTTTGTGCTGAGGGCAGTTGCTTTGAATATTGCACCCTTTTTGTTTAAATTAAGGTATCAAAGGTTATGTTTGTGGTAAAAACTGCTGGCTTCAATGTAGACAGTCCAAAAGTCTCTGATATTGCTGTAAGGTAAGTTAAACTTACCAGGCCATCAATGTGGATTTCAGCACTGAGACAATTCTGTATTGGGTTTAAAAAGCACTTCAAATTTTAAATTGTACTGTGGAAAAGGGAGACCTCTAGTGAACGTGTAACTGAATTACAGCAACTGTATCTGCACTTCTGCACAGATTGTACAGACTTTGAAAAAGCACAAATCCCAGTAAGGTTTCCTCACCAAAGTTTCACAAGATTTTAAAGGGACACAAAGTTTAATTCCAAAATGTTTTAACTAGCCAAAGGAATATTTTGTTCGCTATAATTCATGAATACACACAATATGAAGTAACTGTTAGCTAAAGTTCTGGTGGTTTTAAAAGGCTTACAGTTTCAGCAGAATCTCTTTGAAACAACTGTATTAAGAGAGCAGGTGCCATTTTTCTATTTTGGAAAATAGGAATTAGAATCTTTCAAACTGATAAAGAACACTTAGTTGTTGTTGTGGAGTGTAAATCCTGCTTTCGTGACAGGTAAAACACTTTACACCTAGCCTATTGCTAAATAAACACCTAAAATGTTGCTAGATTTGCTCTAACTAGATTTAGAGCTGCTGCTTAGAAGGAAGGGTTCCTAAGCTGTTTGCCTCACTTTGTGTTTTAGAGATTTAATAATCTGTAAAGTATGTAAAACATTTATTATACGTATGTAATCATTGCTAGTGACTCTATGTTGTATACATACACTCTACATATGTCCTTTTAAATGTTTCTTCTGCTCTTACCTACAGATAAAAAACCATACTTCTGCGAGCACTGTGATTTCCACACTGTCGACGCCTCACTACTCAGGTCTCACCTGCACAGGCAGCACCAGGACTTCCTGGGTCCCTACAGCAAACACGGCACCATTTTGGACAACATTAACCAAAGTGGTTCCAAAGCCTCAAGATACATGGACTACCTCAGAAACAGGAGCGCGTTGCTCAGTCAGCCATACTGGAATCCTTACACATGTCCACCTGGCCAGGGGTCAGCAGAGTCAAACATTAAAACAGAAAAGTCAAACAGTACTGAGGTCAAAGCGCAGGGACGTACTACTAATGATGCTGGAAGTCTCCTTAATCTGTCTTCATTGCCTATAAGTGAAGGAGACAGCACTGTAAATTATTCAATAAAAACAGAGGGCCTGGTGAGACATCAGTGCCCATACTGCACCCACAATACCAACTACCCAGAAGTACTGTGGATCCATCAGCGGGTTGCACACAGGGTGGATGGCAGCAGCTCCATGGCACCCAAGTGGGCACCCTGCACAAACAGCCCCAAGAATTTAAAGGCCGGTGCTACTCAGTGGAGACGCACAGGGCCTCCACCATTCCTCGAAGGCAAGGACTGCCCTGCTTTACTTGCTCCAAGAACTCAGCGCACACAGCCTCCAGGTCTCACAGCCCGCAGCAGCAGCAGCAAGCATTCAGCCCCCAAGACCCAATCAGGTGTCCTTAAGTCCAAGCATCAGTCAAAGGACTCACGCTCCTCAGATGGGACACAGTCTAGTGGGAAGATGGGACTCCAACCTCAAAAGAAATCTGTCGAACATAAACGGGCAGAGGAGGGGGGAAGTAAAAGCTCCAGCGCTCACGCTACTTCATCGAGCAGTATTGTGCACAGCAAGAGTTCCCCGAGTGTCCAGCCTACCAGCAGCCCCAAACACAGAGGCCCCAGAGCTGCAGTGGAAGCAAACTTCCCACAGGAGGGTTTGGGTTTCATGTTGGCCAGAAATCATGGCGGGACTTCATCGAACACAGCTGCAGAGAGACCCCATCCCCGCAGGCAGTCATGTGACTCCTCTTCAGGTCCTAAGGGTCCTGATCTGTGGGCAGCCATGAACATGTGGGGTCACAAAGCATATTTAGAACCACTCCGTTTTGCTCAGGGAAAGAATGAATCGACAGGAGAAATGCCAATGGACATTGATATTTTGAGTCTCCTGAAAAATTACAGTCCCCACGACCTGGCTGCTCTTTACCAGCACTGGGGGTTTGTTGATCCCAGGATTGATCCACAAGGTGAGGATTTAATTTACGGTGAATTAAGGAATTAAAATTTTAATGGATCAAATAATAGTGCCTGCATGACTCTTACACTGAAGGATAAGTGATTGTCAACAGTAGGCCTTCATTTTCAGAACAAGACATGACCAGGATATTTATGTTTACATGCTCTTTTTATGTTTCTATTTTTACAGCAATGTTGCAGTTAAATGGAAATTTTGGAAAAGAAGTCCATTCCACCTCTGAAGCTTCCAAACAAGTATGTTTCCTTTGCAGCAGCCAGTCATATTGCAGTTTTAGATTTAATGAATTTGTCCATGGGCTAAAGACTGAACTGAAACATGACTTCATTCAATCATGAGATTTTTACATGTATATTATTCGTATATTTATATGTATAATTGAAGAGTTTTACATTTAGCTGAAAAATCATTCTAGATTTCTAAAGTTATCATAATTGAAATTATAAGCCTGTTTTAATGCTGTCAGGGTTTCCTGCAGTGTTTTATAGTGGTGGACCACACTGCCTTCAGTAAAGACCACCTTAACACTTAAATAAATAAGAACACTTAAATAAGAAATTACCCTTCAGCAAAAAAAAAGAGCTAAGATGCTATTTCATACACAAATGGTATATATTTAATGAGTGTGGCTATTGTTTAGACTGTGATCTCCTAACTAAGTTGAGATGCGTTGGGACCACCTCTGCTAAACTATTTCCTGTGCTGTGTATGAAACATCACTAATGTAAACAAACCTTTATCCCCATGTTGATTTTGCCTTAATTACAGTTAAACTGAAACGTATAACTCTAAAATCCGTTGACTGCAAACCTGATCCGTCAGTTCACTTTCTAAAATTAAAACCAGCATAAAAGTGCTGCTACCCCTCACATGTATGTACAGAATGTCTTCACCAACCGCGTATGCCTGTTCTCATGTCTGTACCTCATCTTCGTCTGAATACTGTATGTCATTTCCGTGCACACGTGCGTCCGCGTGTTTGCGTGCGTGGCTGTCAACTTCCACAACCTGGCTGTCGCTTCCTTCTCGTTTTTGTGAGAGAGGCTGACAGGGATAAGGCAGCCACATAATAAAAAAACATTGTTGTCCCCTCAGGGTAAAACTCGCCCAGCATCTCCATATGGTGTGTCATCAGCCTGTCAGTCAGGCCTACCCTGACGCTACCTACAACTGTTCTTGCTTCCTCCTCTTCCCCCCCGAGAGTAATATGTGGGCAACTTTTTAAATACTAGAGATGGGCGAGTTTGTAGGAGTGAGGAATTACAAATCAGATAAAACTAATATGGATAACACTGTGGGGGATGTTAAACAATTTTGGAACATATTTTTTGCTGTAATGTCTGACAAATTAGTAAAGATTATTTAAGGGCATTAACACTAAATGGACAAAAGCGATGCATTTAAAATATGGCGACAGTAATTTACGTGTCCAAATATATCAGCAAACAACTCACCATATATTTAGATTTGTTGTTTTAATTGAGTAGGTTGTCATTATTCTTTAATCTTAGGAGACAACTACTGCATGTTATTATTATTATTATTAAACCAGGTCAGTCGGTCAGGTAATGAATTGAAAAATTATCTGCTAGAAGTATTTTCATTTTTTTTACATTTAATACCTGTTTGCAAACAAAAGCAAAAAAAAAATGAAGCTGAGCATCTTAAAAGTACGAGCTTAAACCTACACACGGCGCTAAATGAATGAACTAAATCTTTACATTTTTAAGAATTTCAAAAGTAAAAACTAACGAACTTCGTAAAATACATTTTCGATTAAAAATGCCAAGCCATATTAAGTCAAAGTGTTTCTCATAAATGTATACCTCCTCAACGATAACTGAGTGGCTGTTATGAACAACAGCATCATACGTTGTCTGATGATTTCATGTAATTATGATGTAATTATGATTATATATATATGTATGAATGATGTTATGATTGTTGCCCACTAAGATTGTATATTTTAACATTTATTGATAGTTTGACAATGTGCATATACATGTTTTCACAAATACACATTCCCTCTCAGTGTTCGATAAGATCTAACTGGTGTTCCTTACACTTGTCTCCTGCAGGTGAACAGCCGCTCCACTTCCTCCTCAGGGTCTCTTCATAAAGGAACGTGAAGATACATCGTGTTCCTGTTGGCGTCCAGCCTGCACGATACTGCTGAACAAAGAGGGCCTGCTGTTCTTTAAAAAGGAACCAGCCATAACTCCTAAAAAAGGACAGAGGCACTGGATAATGCACAATATATGCAAAGCAATGAGGTGGACTCTTATTATTTTGTAATATGGTTGTTTAATTTGAAGTGTTATGCATGATTTTTGTTCGTTAAGAGTGTAGATATGTTAGAAAAACACACATGAAGACATGGTCTGTGGAAATGAGGTAGAACTGGGGGGGGGGGGGGGGGTAAAGAGTAAAGAGGACATTATTTTGACTAAAGGCCCACAGATATCTGCTGGTTTTAGCTTTAGCTGGTGAGATCTGGCAAAACAATAAAGAAAAACACCTAATCTTAAAAACCAAGATGCCACTAGAAATACTTCAAAAGATGTAAGCTGTGACCGGAACATTTTACTTCACTTTTAGCTGTTTATATATGTTTCAGTTTGTTGTTTTTTATGGAGCCTATAAGCTTGTAAGATGTCCTTTTTTGGTGTAAGGTTGGTACCATATTTGATTGTCTCAACATTCAGAATAACAGGGCACTTAAATATAAATTGCAGCTAAAATATTATCACTTTCAGTAAAGTAAAGTAAGTGCTCAGTCCCAGTTACTTTCTTTTCAGTTACAGTGAAAGACCAGCAGAGGTTTCCAACTGAAACAAAGAGTCGCGACCCCACTGTAAGGCACTATGAGATGGTTTAATTAGAACAAAATCTGACCAGAATCCAGGCTTTAGCATTATTAGCTCATCATCCCACACACATTTAGAGAAACGGGATGCACTGGTTATATTATCACTCTCACACTGGACGCTATGACCTAAAGTACTGGATTGACTTCAACTCAAATAGCTTCAAAAAAAGCTTATTTGCTGCACATACAATCAGTTAATGTGAGAAAACCAGAGAAATCTACCTAAATTGGTGGGCATCACTGCAGTCTGTCTGTCAAACAAGTTTATGTGTCAAAATGACCAAATAACAATGAAATGTGACGTCCTGCTTTATGATTCCAAGTTTGAAATTGAAATGCTATAATTTGTCCTTTTTCAGAAAGATGATGTAAACTGCACTCATTTCACATTGTGCTAGTGATGTAGCGATTTAATGCTGTGATTTTCTTTTTAGAAGTAGAAACCGTAGCGACGATAACAACTGCTACTGATGTGGCCCCCGACTTACATCTGCCAGTCAAGCTACTTAAGGAGACTGCGAAATATTTGTTTTCGACTTTTTTGAAATTCACCTCATTCTCAATTTGTTTTCATGTGTTTTCTGTTTTGCAGATTTGTTTAGTATGTTTATATTTTAGCTCTGATTCAGTGTATTCATCTCCCATAGAGAAATAGTCTATGCATTTGACAAAACAAGCCATCAACTTATGGATTCTTGGGAGATCTTGAGAATACATAATTTATTACTGGAGTATTGACTGTTTTTTGATAAATATTGTTAATGATTGTTTTATTTAATGGTCTTTTTTGTTTGCTAAGAGTGGAATTTTAACACTCCTAAGTACTTGATATTTGTAGTAACAACAGAAAAAGTTAAAAAAAATAAATAAATTAAAAAAAAAGATTTGTTTTTCAGTGACACACTTGAGGGTGAGAAGGGAGTGATCCTCCTGCAGGAGGCGTTATTGTGATCTAACAGCTGTCTGTAAACATGCTGCTGCAGACAGTTTACCAGAGGACGAGTGACAGGAAACAGTGAGACAGTGATTTTTATGCGTAAGTCTGAACTTTTATGCAAACCTAAAGCTTAAAGTTGAGCTCTCACTGAGTTAATTTTTGTGACTATGTAAACATGTTTCATAGTTAATAATTATGTTGGTATCAGAATTTCTATTTTCACCAGTTCCACATTTTGTCTGACTGTAAAACTATACAAATAAAGTTGGTCAATGTAGATTTATATGACAATAGTACTGTTGTCATTATCACACACACACACACACACACACACACACACACACACACACACAGATTCTGATCCTCATTATTTTTTCTAATAAATGTTCTTTGTCTGTGTTTTACTGGGTAATTTTAAAATAAAATCCACTCTTTGATTGAAGTGGCCACCACTCGTAGACGCATGCAACCTGTGATGAGGCAAGTACACATTGTTTAATTTTAAAGGGGTCAAAAGCCCAAAAGGCGGAGAACTACTGACATAAACAAGCCTTTTTGTACAGTAGTTCATGTTTAGCTTTCACTCTTCAAATGAAAATTTTAGTAGGGTGGAGATTTTATATAGACAGTACATTGTATCTTTATGCCATGCTTTCTGACAAATGGTACATCTGAGCTAAATACGCTCATTCCACCTTAAAACAATTTGATGCAGGTTACCACCATGCCCTTTGTTTCATTACACAAGATAAATCATCACAGTGTACTTAATGACAAAAGTAGGCTTGCCCTCACAAACAACAAGAAGAGACTTACACACTATAATTTTAGTTCATCAAAGCATCCTACTAAAGCTGCCTCAGTATATCACATCTCTCACATCCAAATTTTGAACTATAGTTCAACTAACTCTTGATATTCCAGTGAATACTGATCCTTTGAAGATTTCCACTTCTTTGGACCATATTAAGTGGAATGAACTCCAAAAGGACTTGAAAGTCTCATCCTATTTCAATTTTGGACATTTTAGAGGTGTGTTAATTACTTCTTGGATGTTTTCTCTCTGTTCTTATTTTCTTCTGCTGTACTCAGGTCAGAAGAGGTTTTGATCTCAATGAGATTATGTGATTAATGATATAATAATAAGAGGAAGATTTGGCCTCATCATCGCTGCAGTTTACCACTTCTACCAGTAGATGGTAGGCAATGTCAAGAAATAGAGGAGCTGCATTTGTTACAAATACATGATTTCACTGGCTGGCGTGCTGACTTCTTGGTATGGCATTATACTGAACTTCTAATCTTTTTAACCACTAACCCATTCAAATGTTCGCCCCTAAAACGTCCTCTAGAAGCTGCCCCTGTAAACAGCTCGACATGGTACAGAAGCAAAGGTTAAAATAATTGTTTCCATCATCGGACAGCTGTTTGCTTGCAGGCATGATCGAGACAGTATCAGATGTGGTGAATCTTAAACTTGCCAAACTGAATCCACAGGCAACTTGTAGCATTTTAAATGTGTCGAGTGGATAAGGTTTAGTATATGGAACAACAAAATAAGTCACAAAGTCACAAAAAAGCATTTGAATTCTAATACTT
Source organism: Enoplosus armatus (assembly GCF_043641665.1). NCBI lineage: Eukaryota > Metazoa > Chordata > Actinopteri > Centrarchiformes > Enoplosidae > Enoplosus > Enoplosus armatus. Next base: position 12,495,184 of record NC_092195.1, read on the forward strand.
CTTGTGACAGTCAACATATGCACAGCTGACCTTATCTGGTCGCTTAAACCCGGAGGAGGAAATAAATACTGGATAAAGGTTGCACTTGCAGCAACTGTTGTCTAGCACATCGACGAGGCATGAGTACTTGTGCGACTGTGCGTATGTGTGTCTGTGTACACACTGGTGTGCCTGTATGTCCTTGTCACAATGTGTTTGTCAGCGGGCCGTGTTATATCTTGGTGCAGTGACAGCATCAGTTAGCTGCCTTAGAGACATCAGAGATCATGTTCGCAGTGCCACCAGCAAGAGGGCTGAGAGTCGGAGCCGGCCACAGGCTCTGGGAGTGGATACTGTCATGCGGCTCGGAGCAGGAGAAACGCGGTGGCATATGTTGCCTGACAGGGAAACGCCTGGCTGTTGTCGAGCAGAGAAGAGAGACGGACTGGTGGCCAATTGGAGTGACAGCTGTCAGGACCGACTCTGTGTGTGTGTGTGTGTGTTGTAGTACTGCTGCCCTTATGAGAACTAGTCTGAGCTTTAAACCACACAAGTGAAAACTGTATTGTAAAGTGACTTTTTGAGAGGTGTTCTTTACTTTTTTTTAAACAGGGTGGTTTAAGGTTAGAAGTCAGGTTTAGCAGATAAGTCAGAATTTGAATTTGTCTGACGTTAGGCTTAATGTCAAAATAAAAGAAAAAAGATAGTTTGAAGTTAAAGCTTGGATTAAATCTCAGACTTGAAAACAATGAAGTCATACCCTTGGTAATATTACTGGATGCACATATCACACATATTGGGTGTTTTTTTTAAGCAGATTCAAATATTTATATATATAAATATTTCTAAACGATTTAAATGAAATTAAAAAGAAAGAAATGTAGTATTCTCCTCTCAGAGTTACACACCGCACCATAATGTAGGCAGGTGATAGGAAATAAATGATTAAAATAAATATAATCAAACAGCTGAAAAACTATAAAGATGAACTTAAATTTGGAATCAATATAAATTAAATCTGTCAGAAATTCTTACAGTTTGGCAAGTGGATTGTCAAAAATGTCATGTGTGGGTGAGGTTCTGCGGGGGGCGGGGGGGTTTGGACCTAAATCCTCAGTATTTCCAACATTCTGGTTACAGCTCTGCTTTAGGATGAGAAAAATTCATATTATTTGGTTTAAGACTTTAGGGTGTTAAGTAGAAGTATTAGAATTAGTATACAGTATGGGTTTAAATAAGGAGACAACGGCAGTGGTTTAAATTTAGATTAAAGAGGAAATTAATGCAGTCAGTGTAAACATAGACGCAAGTTATTACTGTAACATATTTCTTATATTAAGAGGGCATGCGTCACATAATCCAGACCTGTGGTTCCCAACCTGGGGTCAGGACCCCATCAGGGGTTGCGAGATAAGAAAAACAAAATTCAAAGTCAAATCAATTTTGTTTGTGTAGTTCAAAATCATAAATATGCCTCAAAGGGCTTCAGCATACGACACCCTGTAAGAAAAATAAACAATTTTGTGTCACAGGTTTTTCCTAGCTTTCTCTTCTTCTTGTGAAATGCTGTGTAGTTTTACCTCCTCAGGCCTCTAAAATGTGTTAAAATAAAACGATCTAAGAAGGTAAAAATCACCCTCGATTCTCTCTGTCATGAGGGGTCGCAAGTAGACATTGCTTTTTATTAAGCCAAAAATGTGGGGAACCGCTGATATCAACCTACTGAGTCAAGTGACAGACCTACTGTATCTACCTACTGTATTACTGATCCATGAAATATCAGGCATATTTCTTTCTTTAAATTAGGTTTAGTTAAAGATCGGCATTTGTTTTCTTTAGTTATGCATGTTGTTATAAAAGTAAATTTGAATTTGTTTCAGGTCCTTAAAGTGTATTGCAGTGTCTCAGTTTTGAGATAGTGAGACCCCACTGTGACAGTAATGACTAGACAGCAGGCTAAAATACTGAGCGCCGCCTCAGACAGGTGGACACTGGTGATAAGGAGATTTCCCAGCAGTCACAGTAGGTGACTGGAAATGTTGTTCTGTATACCTCAGTTGTTAGAGCATGGCATTAGAGTTGCCAGGGTGAAAGATGTGATTCCACCTGCACCGGTGCACTGTATGTTATATATTTATTGCAAGAAATATTTGGAAAATATCAAGTTAAGCTTGATAAAAGGTCATTTTCTCTCCTACATATATTCTCTTTCCAGTTACCTTTGTTTATTGTCTTTTTTGAACATTGCAATTAATATTAAAAATGCATTTAAAGATACAATCTTAACAACAAGTGAATATTCAATTTACAACCTCAATTTACAGAATGAAACATTAAATATAGTAAAAACGAAGTTTGTCAAACCATCATTATGAACCTGCTTTAAACAGCGAAGATGAAGTGTGACCGTCCGGGTGGAGAGAGACATGCAGGAAGAAGAAGGCATATCCATCAGATTAACACACAGTAATGTCTTCCTGGTCTGGCTCCCAGCATCCGTGATTTATCAATGCAAAGCTAATAGCATCAATATGAATCTAACTAAAAATCAATATTTCATTACCTAATTGTTAGTGGGAATGAAGAAGGATGACCGTATGAGACAGCGTTTGAGAGCATCTGGAGTTCACAGAGACATCTGGAGGACAAACTCGAACAGTAACTGCACACTCAGTTACAACACACATTTAAAGAAGAAGGGGGAAAAAATCAATGTGCTCGGCTTTAATGTGGTAAAACAGCAACAACAAACAGACAAAATCCAATGATTTGTTGCATAATGCTACTGCGAGGTTAAAATCATGCTACAACCTTACATTTCATGAAATAGATCGTCGCCATAACACCACACCCACACACACACACACACACACACACACACACACACACACACACACACACACACACACACACATTGCAGTGTTAACAATCCATTAAAAATACTCATAGTCCAAAAAGGCTCAAAGATATCAAACCCAGACAGGCGTCCCAGACCTTTAGCATCCATCACTTACAAGTTGTTAAACAGTCTGTTAGCAAAAGTCAATATCATGCAATTTGGAGACAAAGAAGCATCAAATAAATTCTAATTTAATCCCATCAGCTACTTTGAAGTTGAGTCATCAGATCTTTAAGTGAATCATATTGATAATCACACTCTACTTCCTGAAACCTTCACCAAAAATGAATAGTGTTTGATATTATGTCTTGTAAAAGCTTAAATTTGACCTAAAATGTGCTGGATTATTTAACTAACCAGTAAAAGCATTAGTACTGTATGGTTTCCACTCCTTGGACTGCTGGTTTCCAGTCAACAGGTATGATTGGCATCCGGGATACAAGGTGACCACAGGTTGGACCCAGCCTTTCCTAGGCAGGACCTAAATCTTTAAGAACAGGCCATGCATATATAGTTTCAAAAAGGCTAAATGATTTCCTTAAAATAGCTGGGCACTGAAGTTTTTAAGCAAACATTACTTAAACAGGAGTAAATGGATCATTTATTGGGGACTATTTTCAGACACAGATTAATGCACATTTGTTGCTCTAGTGCATATTAACAGCAGCAGGACGGCGTATGTGGGATTCACTCAAAATAGACCTCAGTAGAGATGCTGTTGGAAAACATGTGGAAGCAAGACGACAGTGAAACGCAACAAAGGGTGCGCTTTAGATTTTATTCAGTAGGAGAAACCCTGTGGCTGTATACTAGATACTCAAGTGTGTACACATTATGTACATAATATGTTGTATTGTACATCTTTGGATGATTTCCTTTTAATGAAACGTGTCAGCCCTCCAGCTCTCCTTAACATTTTATGAAATATGATTTAACCTGAGGTAATACTTTGGGTTTTACCCATCAGAGCTATAATTATTTCTCCTTACTCTTTCCTTTTGCTTTATCATAAAAGAAGAGCAAACTCAGCAACTTCAGTGAAAACAAAAACCATGTATTTAGTCAGAAGACTGATAAATTCTTTTGAATTACAGCCCCTTTCCACTTCCTACAGTTTCTAGCTGAGGTTATCTACAATGTACCCCATAAAATATCTGAAGGATTTTAACATTTTAACTGAAAAACATGATGTTTACAGTGTATGATTACTGTAGTTATGACGAAGCACCTGAATATACGTTTTCATTTCACAAGACTTATCTTAAGATCCATATCTATGTCGAAAATAATTATGTAGGCTACAGACATGATAAGACAACAGTATAAACACAGTATAAGTAAAGTGTGTGGTTACATGCTGTGATGTAAACCTGCCCGAGTCTCAGCAACCTGAGGTGAGCGTAAACAAGTTTGGAAATTCATTTCATCTTGCTCTTGAACTGTGATGTTGCGTTATTACCCATCTTCCTACACATTACTTATTGTGCTTCCTTCAGCAGTTCCTGCTAAAGGTTAGGAAAGGAGGCTGAAAGTTCTGAAAGTCAGGGACAACAGATAATTGAGGGAGTGTGACATTGAAGAAAGCAGAATATCATTTTTTTTGTGCCACAGTTTCTCATATATATGCCAGAGCTATCAACAGACTCAAAGTTAGGGACAACTTTCATGTTTTAGACGATATCTGTCATTTCTATTTACTCCTACTTACTCTCTGAGCTTCTTCTGAGTTAATAGATTGTGACTATTTTGTTTTGGTGTCTGTGTTTGTACTGTAGTTTGTATGACTGAGTGAGGACATTAATTCTCATGACCTGGTATCATGCAGGAATCCCAGAAAATTTAACAGCTGCAATTTGGAGCACTCGCATAAGACAAAAAAAAAATACATTTTCAGTGATTGCTTCTTTTAAAGTTTCATTAACCAGTCGATCAAACAGCACAGGAGTTTGTTTGCTTCTTACACTGCTGGAAAGACAAGGTTTCTATTTAAAACAGGAGTGGTTGTGTAGATATTGTGCAGCTTCCTGTAGCACTTATCATGTTATTTACAACCAGTGAGGCTTTCTACATGTACAGTAAGCTTACTCCACAACACTGCACTATTCCACCTCTCACTCTGGAACAGAGATGCATTGGTTATACATCATGTGGCCCTTAAAAGGAACAAAATGAGGAGCAATAGCATCTGTTGCAAAATAAAGAGTAACCTGACTTTGGGTACGAATATGAGAGAGTTTATCTGCATTATCCAAGACCTTGAAGGTATCACAGTCATATACTGCGGTTGTTAAAAAGACTGAGGATATTATCTCGATGGTGCCAAAATAAATCTCTCAGGTAAAGGTATTATTTGTTATGCCAAAGGTCTCACCGCATGCCGACACTTGTTAATGCTTTTGTAATTTATGAAATGGTTATTTACAGGCTTTGAATCTGTAGCACAGAGTGGAAAGAGGGGGTTTGGTTTAATTGCTGTGGAGCAAAGTACACGACAAGGCCCAGGAACTGGAGAGAAGCCAGATCCCTCCACACTCAGGCACTAATAACACATCACGGTGACAGAGATGCACCTCCTCTCTACCTTGCTGTATCGATCTCCCATCTTGCTGTTAATAGTGCTGTTAAACACCAGCTCTTGGCTCTTTACTGTGTCCAAGCCCACTTAACAATAAAACTCCCCCTCCGCTCACCTTTTAAAATGCCTGAGAGGTAGCGAGACAGCCGTGGGCAAAGCGGTTGGCGGCGGTGTTACAGATTCACCTGCCTGCAGGATAATAGGTTCACATTTGTAGTCCCTAAAATGTCTTAATTAGTATAAAGCAAAAATGTGTTGCACGTATTGATTTGCTTGCAGGAGAGTCTGCTCCTGTTTCATTTGTCTGCGTGATACAACATGGAGTGGAAATAATTCAGATGGTAACGGGTCACTTAAACAGTCACATGACAGGATGTTCAGTTGTGCTTTTGACTATTGCAAATAATCTGTGAATTATATGACATGAAATTAAATAATAGGTTGAGTAATTAAAGGCTGATCTGGGATATCTAAAGGCTTATACCATGTTAGAGGAGAGGTTTTTACATTACAGTGTGTGGCCTTGATCTACTGCCAAAAACTATTGCATGGATTGCCAGAAAATCTAGTACTGATACTCATGGTCCCCACAGGATAATTTGTAATAACTTTTCCTCTAGCGCCATCATCAGGTCAAATTTTTATTTCTCCGATACTTTGGTTTATGACAAAATACCTGCAACACTCGTAACATTCCCATCAGCCTCAGCTGCACTAATAAGCATATTTTAGCATGCTAACATGCTAAACTAAGATGGTGAACATGGTAAACATTATAGCTGCTAAAGATCAGCGTGCATTGTGATTGTCAGCATGTTAGCAGGCTGACATTAGTATCAAAACTCTGCTGTGCCTACATATAAGCTTACCGAGCCGCTGCATGGCTGTAGACTCTTAGTCTTGTTCTTCTACAACTGTTGATGTTCATTTTGTACCCTCAAAATGTTTTAATGTCTCATTTTCTCCCCCAAACATCACTAGAACAGCAGATAGTTTGTCTCAGCCTTTTTTGATCTTAAATTCCATCATGTTACATTGACTCTTGTTTGAGAACAACTAGCTAAAAAATACACAAAAACAGAAAGCAGGGCTTTAAAGAAGAAATGGAACCAATTCTCTTATGATAAGATTTAAAATTATCATTCACATGAGCATCAGATATTCCTAACGTATGGTAAACGAATATGTTTAGGCAGTAAACAGTGCATTAAGTAATTGCCGATGTGGGAAGAGATGGAGGAGTACGGCAAACAATTGCTGCCCATGTAGGAGACGTCCAGAGGGAGTCCAAGTCTTTAGTCAAGGACTTGTGTTTTATTAGTTGAACGATATAAAACATGACAAAATGCCTACTCAAAGAGAATCAAAGATTCTCAACCCTTCCCACAGGGACTTGTATATAGGGCAAGAGCTCCTCGCATCTCTCTCTCTGTCTCTCTCTCTCCTGGGTGGAGTGTAGGCATTGTCAGAAACAGGCTCTAAAAACCTCCCCCATCGACAAACAACCACCATGAGCATTTCTAACATGATAACAGCATTTTCTGTCTGTATTGCTCGAGAAAATATTAATTTTGTGAATCGCTGTCTATATTTTATGGTGGTTATATTCAATAATATAAGTTTGTCATAATGTAAATTATTTTAAACTCACTCTAGAAGACCTATAATTAACCCAAATCTTTATTTAAATCCTGTCTTTCTGGTGCAACCCAACAAAGACGAGGTAAATTTAGGTTAAAGTAATTTGTCACAATTTGCCAACCTTTTGTTACGAATCCACACTGCAGAAAAAACAAACTCTGCATGTGTCTGCCTCGAGCGAGCCGAGATTAGAAAGACAAAAACGGATACATTCGTACAGGGGGGTGTACGTGTGCTTGTGCTTTGAAACTTTTCTGATAGTGCGTGAGCATAGCTCCTTTTGAGCAGAAAAAAAAACAACATTTGAGAAACTAAACAGGAGCATAAGTGTGATGTTTGTTGTTTTTGATTTCACTGATGCCTCAGGAAGGAATTTCTAGCTTTGGTGGGGAGGCTTTGAAGAGAGCTTTCTTAAAAGGTGTGCAATGTTTTTCTTCTCTCAAAACAGCATTTGATTTTTATTTATCCTGCTAATGTCACGTATCAGGCACACACACACAAAACACAACACACACACACTCACAGACAGACTTAGATCAGAGAAATGTTAAAGACAGAATATACAGTACCACTGGGCCACAGTATAAGATTAGAAAGGTTCATACATGAACCTGGAGGGGAGCTCTTTGGTCTTTTCCAATCAACTTTGCATTATTTTCATGTTCACTTATATGAGCTCTCTGTCATAACATCATACATCTTCAGAATGGAAACACTGGGGCGCCCTGGTGGCCTGGAGTTGAGGCCGCGATCATGAACCACAACATCCCCAGTTTGAGTCCTTTGGGACCTTTGTTGCATGTCATCCCCATAATCCCCCTCCCCTCATTTCCTGTCATCTCCCCGCTGTCGGCTACAGAATAAAGGCATAAAACGCCAGAGGAAAGAAAGACACATGAGCCTGTGTATTCCAGCTGAATCTAAAGATTCAGTTTTAGTTGTTTTAACAGATTCTTTTGGGCTTTCAACCTCATCTTAAATGAACTTTCATTCTTGACAATTAACATGTCCTGAACGATTTAAATTAACCACTAAGCTAACTGATTTTGCAATAGAGGTGTTTGGTACATGTACGAATGAATCTTTAACAATGAACAATCGTCTTTTCCAGCTCTATTTTAGGATTGAGAAAAACAACATGGACGGCTTGTGGTCGGCCTGCTGCATTTCCATCAACCAGCTAAGCAAAGAATTATATTGAAAAGTGCCTGCTGGCATCACATGTTACACAATCAATAATAAAACCGACATTTATTTGTTAAGTTTTTCACATAAAACTGCATTCACAGTACATTTCCTGAACATGTCCTTTTGACCTCACTATGAAATGCTACTGAACACACCGTTTGGAGGTATTGCACAATAAACGGACATTTCTCCCCTGATACGTGTTATTCATCACTGCGGTGAGCTCTGGCTGTAAAACTCAGGTGCTCTGACTGTGTTCATGTAGAGTTACCAAATGATTCATAAACTCTGCTGAGTCTGCACTTTGCCTGAATGTGGACATTTTTCTCCTGAAACGTTCACCATAATCGCTCCGTTCTGAATTACAGTGTTGCTGAAGGCGGCAATCATGTTGCCAAATTAGTCATCCTAATTTGACAAAGAAGGAGAAAGGACAGAACGACGACACGACTCTCTCTTTAACAGAAAAGAGCAGCTCATATTCACATATAATCATTATTACGTTCGAACATGTAAAAAGCAACACGCCTACAAGCTGTTCAGAAAGTCAAAGATTGATAAAATGAGATCAGATGAAGATGGAATAAATACTGAATGCTAAGTAGTAGTTTCAGATAAATATTGATCTATTGTCAAGCATGTAATAACAGTTTTGTCAATGAAGTTGTCTTCATCACCAACTAATAATCAGCATCCTCTCAGAGCAGTGACGTATAAAAAACAGATTCATCTTTCCTCATTATAAAGATATTCATGTTGTCTGTTCCTTCACGTGATTTTACAGCCTGTGTCCATGTTGCACAAGAAGAGTTTAAAATTATTCTGAACAAACGCGCGACGAATACGAAAACCAATAAACTTGTTTCATGTTGGATTTGTGCCAAACGAAAACAAGTCAGAAAACGTGAAACACAGCAACCTCTGTTCATTTTCAACTAATAAAAATCTTTTGTAGTAAATTATAAATATCATCTGAGTCATGCAGCTGTAAGAGATAGTGATGCTGACAAGTCAAGGATTGATGTTGAATAGTCAAAGACTATTATTGTAGTCTGCTGAGTGTGTTCTGCTGTTGTCTGCCGTGTTGCATGGCTCACAACACAAAGCATGCTCTATCCGCTTCAGCCTGAGAGTCATCTTCTATGACCCATAATGCTTTTATTTATTTACTGGTCCTTCAAGCTCAGTGAAGATACGTCAGGGTTTGTTGTTTCTGTGTTTTCCTTTTCCCCAGCAACAGGAACCTATTGCATGAATGAGATTTTTGTTTGTTGTTGTTGTTTCGCATGATTTCAGGTTTTTAATACATCTACGTCTTTGGACTAGTTTGCCTAATCTTCATGGTTTTTCAGATGTGGTGGAAATGCAAACAGGAATTCACAAAAGGGACTTTTAGTTATAGTTCCTGGAACTTTAAGGTCAAAAAGGGCTGTAACCTTCTCAATTTTGGAACAAAGCAGTGGAATTTCAGGTCACTACCAGGCTCCACTTCCATCCCACATAACGTAATGATTTACACTACATTCACTGAACTCATTGTACTGAACTGTCCGATTTTTCATTTTCTTGAAACTTTAAAAAATCTACTTTTCCTCTTTCTGTGATTGCTATAGACCTAGGAAGAGAACTCACTGGTTAATTAATGTTACTGGGACTCTTTACATCAGTTGATAATAGAATTATGTCCCTTATTATTTTATAGATTCAGTGCATGAACGTACCAAATGTATTCAGTGTGCTCTCTCTTTCTGTAGGTCCATTAATACATTGGCTGCCTGGTAATATTGTGATGAAGCCAGAAGTGATTATGCTAGCAATGTTCTCCAAATGAAATTCAATCTGGTATGTTTGCACAGGAAAAAAGGCAGCTTTGCGACCAAGAAGAAGGACTTATGATTATGTGCTTAGATCACCGTGCAACAATATAATATAATATTGGTTCATCGCTGTCGTGTGTTTAGTTGCATTTTTAAGTTGTTTGGAGGAGCTTGAGAGTTCTCCATAGAACTACACGAGAATAACTTTCTTATTAGTCACAAGCTCCTCCATCTGTCGCGTATGTCATCAAACAAACACATCTCGTGCCACAGTGAGAACACTGGCATTTGCTTTCGATGCTGGATTAAACCAACTATAAAAAAGACGGCCTATTTTATTTAGTATGGAGTCTTCTTCTTGCCTAATTCGAGGGTATCATCCGTACCAGACATTTGTACAGGAGGAGTATCTCTGAGTGTTGTTGCAGTTCCTCCTGGTCACCAACAGAGGTTGATAAAAGTCATGGATGACCTCATGTCCTGTGGAGCACATAGTGATACAGTGCTGAACATATTAAGGTAATGTGATATTTACAGTCTGTTGTGTGTCCTGCACTGGTTCCAATCTCTCTGCAGCTTTCCTTCAATTGTCTCCAGTTTAATTGCTTTACTGCCCCTTGAATACCCTTTCTCTCTTTTCTGCTTCTCTATCCTCCCTCTCTCTCTCTGTCTTTTTTGTCTTACACACACACACACACACACACACACACACACACACACACACACACACACACACACACACACACACACACACACACACACACACACACACACACACACACACACACACACACACACACACACACACTTCCTCTGGCCCAGAGTCAGGCAGGGCAGCTGCAAAAGGCCTCACCAATGCGGGCTGACGAGAAGTGACAGCTCTCTGTATCACTCCCTGGCACTGACAACTGACAGATGGATACCACTCACACACACTGCAGGGGGAGAGAGAGGGAGGGAGAGAGAGAGAGAATCAGAGGTCGAGGAAGAGGAAAGCGCCAAGGAGGATGATTCTCCAGCATTATTCTCTTTTCATGGGGCTGTTGTGTGATTGAGCGCCGGGTAGAATAACAAGCTTGTGTCATGCCAACCTTGAGCTCTTTTCTCTTCCCACACACAAACATAAACACACAAACACACACACACACACACACACACACACACACACACACACACACACACACACACACACACACACACACACACACACACACACACACACACACACACACACACACACACACACACACACACACAGACTAAAGAATACCTGCGCTGGAGTTGAACAATAAGATTATAGAATAACTCCTTATTACTAACAGATTCTTTTAACCAGGTGATGTGAAAAGTAACTGAAAGTGCTGAGTTTAGTTTTTCACAGTAAGTTTAAAATTGAAAGCAACATTCCTGTTCTTCAGTATTTACTCTATTAGGACGTGCACGTTTATGTATATTCAGAAACACACACTGTTTTCTTGATCACTCTCATGTCAGATGTTTTAACATGTTGTCACTGATGTGAATAAGTTGCTTGATTGATGCCAACACATTCAAGTTGTAAACGTGGAGATATTTACAGATCTCAGGTCTGACACTTTGGAGAAACTACGTGGATTTATTAAACCATCACATCTATTTGTGATGAAGTTGCATGACAACATGTTGATCTTTTTTGACACAGGAGTCAAAATATGCTGTTTTTCTGTGTGTTGATGTTGCTTACATATGTTGTGCTATTATTTTGTCCGACACACCTACAGGGAGTAGACAAAAAGTTTGGGAATACATGAAAATATGAGCATGAAAACATAAGGCCACACTTTGCTGTAACAGCGGCTAAAATCTTCCTTCTATTCGTGTCACATCCTGACTGTCGTATCCTGAGGCATGAGACAGGTAGGTAATGATCGTGCGTTTTTTGTTAAATTCTGTGAAAATCCACCTACAACATGTTGATTATCAAACAAATTTTAAAGCAAGGCCATTATCCCTAATCATGCATTGGTCTGGTTTATATTCCAGTTGTTTAATAAATTTAAAAAAAGTAAATGGTGCGTGACATAAATCATGGACATAGCTAGAAGAGGAAAATCAAGCCATGTGCCTGCAGATTCGAGCTTATTACCTGAGTCACAAAACAAATCTATTTTCACATCAGTTGTTTGGCTTGGTCGTATTCACATGAGAATCAATAGCCAGGTGGTGACTGACTCAACTGTGCAGAAAAGTGGAGAGTGAGAAATAGGGAAGATGAAAGGAAATATTGTGGCAGTGAAGGAAATCCCAGGGGAATGATGCTAAGCAGACACAAATCAAAAACAAAATGGACACTGCGACTGCACATGACAACAGCAGACACTTGTGCCTCAGTAATAGAGTATATATACATATATTACCTCAAAGCTCCTGCCTCCTGCATCTTCTCTGAACTGTAAAATCGAACTAAAAACAACAGAACATTAAATTAAAAGCCTCCTCTCAAATCCGTCACTGTGACTGCCGTAAACCACCTTCCACTCTAAGAAATCAAATTTTACACTCAACTGTGAGAGCCACACGGGGAGAAGTTGGCATTCAAGTGCAACACGCTCAGATTTGATTTTAAGTTGGCACACACTAAGCATCCGCGCTGAGTCTGATTGAACTAATAAGCTCATGCCTGAAACCTTAAGTGACACTCTAAAATAGCAGCGGTGTCAAGTCTCAAATGGGCGACGCCACACCAAGGCGATGATGACATGAGTATTGTGTATTGGAGGTGAAGAGTATGGTAATGTTGTCAGTGCACCCCGAGGCCTCGCAGCCATCATACGGCAAAACAAGAACCCCGGCAATACGCTGTCTCGTTACTGGCTGGCACACATTCTGTCAGTCTTTCTAAAGCCAGACTGCTGCTCTGATTACTTCCTCTCCACTTCCTGCATCCCTCACAGACTGCTTGACCTTTTGGAATTACGTAAAATGATATTTATTTTGCTCTTTCTGGAGGGTAAATCTCCCGAACGTGGAAACTTGTGATCATGATAGCTCGAGTCTCATGTGATCACCATAACTACAGTCTCTCATGAGCATGATTGCTAGATTCTCAGCCAGGAGGAGGGGACTTAAAGAGGCAGAGGACTGCCGTCTGGAAACCCCGAGAATGTGTCATGTGTAGTCAGATTACCGCTTGTGTTTTTGCTCTATCATCAATGCCGAAACTGTGTTCCTTTAGGGATTATTTGTTTGGACACTTGTGCTACAATAGAAAGGAGAGAGTAGCATGAAGGATAACAATGAACTGCTAAAACAACATAAGCTGGAATTGAAATAACAATAATGGCTGCACTGTAGTCCAGCAGCAGCTCATGAGAAACGATGTACCTCGAACTACAGTAGTGCACCAATCCAACTTTGTCTCTCCCGACACTGATGCTGATATCAGAGCTCTCTTTTTCCCAAATTTAAAATGTCTAACATTATAACGCTACCTCACTGTGTCGAAATGATTGGAATCATATAAAGGTAACATGAGGCTGCAATAGCACATCACTTCTTAACTGGAAGAGGAGACATTCATACACTAATCATATTTATTGCTCTAGGCAGTTTATGAGATTGCATTGCAAAAATACTTGATTTGTGATTGCCCCCCAGAATGACACATTTTTCTGTGCCTTTGAAAACTCTTACAATTCATTGCTGGAAAGATTATGATCTTACGGTTAAGGATATAAGGATCGGGTAAGAAAAAAAAACTTGGTTAGGGAAAGATAATGATGTTTGGGTTAAAATATCTACTTCATTAAGGTTAAGGGACCTTCGTCACCATGGTTAAAATAAAAACAACTTGTTTGCTGTTCGGAAACGGCCGCAGTGGTTAAAGGAAACCTTGACTGTCTGTAGGAAACAGGAAGCAAACAGCGGCCTTCAGAATGATGCTGACATTTTTCTTGGCCAGACAGTTGAGGTAAACAATACATACATACTTAGTTTTTTATTCCAGTTGCTAAACATTTGCCATTCATAAGATGTAACATCAGTCCTCATTGTTCTTTGAGACTTCCTCCTTTATCTAGCTTGTAATAAAATGTTTTTTGTCCATCAAATCAAAACAACTTCCAGACAAAAAGTAAAAATATGCCTTCATCCATGGGTAGGGTGTGACATAAAAAAAAAATCAAAATCTAGTCACTCAAGTGTCTGATTAAAAACTGCCTGTGCATTATAAATATGGCCTATATTATAAAAAATATGTTGGTGTCTGGAATTAAGCCACACCCTTACTCACGGAGGAAGGCATATTTTTTCCTTTTTGTTTTTGGTAACATTAGTAAACCAAGAGTGGCATTGCCAATACTTCCAGTTTCACTGTAAAGGCCAAACACTGCCTTTACATTTAAAAGCATGATGAGACAATATCAGGTGTAGCTTTACTACTTGACAGAACGAATGTAACCGATAGTGGAAACACTGAATTTATGACATTGATGAGAAAACTGTATTTAATGTATATCAGTTTATATGGCCAATACCTGACCTGCTTAATAAGGTCAGAATCTGCACGGATCCAGCAAATCATATCAGTGCATTCCAACCTCGCACTAATCCACTGTTTGATTAATGTACATTCAGTGGAGGAGTTAATGTTCAACATACAGAAAAAAATCAGCTACAGTTTTTTTCACTACCTGCTGTAATATAGTGAAATCTGTACATTTCCAGTCTCTAAAATAAATCCCTCCCACGCATAAACTCACACACACACACACACTCACACACACACACACACACACACACACAGGAACACAGAAGAAATCCGCCATGAAACTTAATCACAAAAGGTCATGTTGGCGAATGAGGAACAGATTAAATTAGCATAGTATTAGATATGGAAAATGATTTCTGTCAAATCAAACTGTAGCACAATTATAATATGTTAATTACTTATTTCATTAAGGAAGTTGATTGCAGTTCACAGATGAAATCATGCGGGCAGAGACACCTGGAAAGAGGTGATGAAGCTTGAAACCCGTTCCTCCTCTCTGACTCCTCTCGTTTCCTCCCTGCGTTCCTCGTCATCGTTTCTCATCTATTCTCGCTTTGGCTTTTCACGTACGCATTAATTGCCTGAACGTGCCACACAAAAAAAAAGCTTCAAAGGGCGCAGGACTTCTCATTTGTTCATCAAAGGGAAGATGATGAGTAGTGCGAGATCATATGACCTACCCAAAATGCTCCTCAAGGGAGCCGGGGAGCGGAATCAGTGTGTGAGGCAGCCAACGAAAACATGGAGAAAAAATGAAGATTTGTCTTTGAGCAGGCTGAATAAACAAGATCAGATTTTACCAATTAGTGTTATAATAACATGGAATTGTTTGTAATAGAAGAAAATATGATCTGTGGTGGTATGTTGATTGTCTCGTGCTGAGAGTAAAGAAAATGAAGTTTAAAGCCAAACTGAACAGTTTGTGTTTTGCGATGGTTAATCTTGGGAAACGACCAGAAATTCTTCATTTTGTGCGACAACATTTAAACAGTTAACAGGCAGCTGCCAACTGCTTTGTTTTCAAAAGAGTGACGAATGAATGAAATGAATCAGACGGAAAATGTGAGGATTGTTGACAACTTCATTGTTTGGTTTGTTGATTGAGGCAACACACTGAACATGTATGAATTTCATATTTGGAGTGCATGAGATTGATTAAACTGGCCATTACTTATATAAATAAACTGCAAATAAATAAAAGGAAGCAATACATGAGTGAAAAGCTAAGAATGTGGATCGCTTCAGTTTTACAGCTTGAGACCATCTTCAACTCATGTGGAACAGAGTTATTATGAATACAGCATGTGTGCAAAGTTAATATTTGTACATGTGATATTTACCTCATAACTCACCACAAACACAGCAAGCTCAGCACAGCAGAGATTGAAAGAATGTCCATAATAAAGAGCCCAACACCAACTATTAGGTGTAATCTTAGATCTAGATAGCCCAACAAAGCACCTCCAACTACTGAAGAGAATATCTAGTAAACTGAGATGGAAATATCTTAAACCAGCAATCTACCTGATACAGTATGCAGAGGCAGGCTAAGGCACATCAACTATGCAGCAGATAATTATGAACGCAATAAACTATAAATAAGCAGCAGATGACCACAAGTTCATGCATATACTGCAAGCTTAATATTGGAAATGAGCAGCATGAAGTGTAGATCAGGAGCTCATCAGTTAGAGTTGGCTATGATATGAAGGATAATAAAGCAAGCCGACATATAAACCATGCTTTGAGTTTAAATGTTTATCTAATGCTTCACTGAACATCAGGTGGAGAAAATGGGTAGAATCAAGGTTGGTAGAAAGTGTATATTACAGGAAAAAATGCTGCAAAACAGTATTCATATTTACATCTCTAAATCCAACATACAATGATACAATGGAGACATTATGCATTGAGTCAAAAAGAAACAAGAAATAAGAAAAGAGGAAATATGTAACACACCAATTCATCCCATGAATTATGAACACTCAAATGTGGGTCTTCTTTTTCACGACGACATATCAAGAGCGTGAAGGCAACATTGTGCAAGTACCAAACAACAACCAAAGGAAAACGACATACTTAATACCAAAGCAATTGTTGCACATTGCACACAGACAGCAGCAGCACAAGAGCAGAAATAGACAGCAGATGCAGAGGCAACACAATCAGCTGTGCAAGAGAGCACATGGGCAGGTCAGCAGCCTCATAGCTTCAAGTTACTGCAAAGAAACACCAACTGAACGGAGCCAAGACAGCAACTAACAATGTGCATGTTGGCACAAGCAGCAAACACTTACCCCCATGAAGGATAGCATTAAATGCCATGGGATGATCAGAGCTGATGTACTCCCAATGTTCAGCAACTGGGCAGGAAAAACTCCACATCTGGTTTGAAGAGGCCGTCAGCTGATTTCCAGAAGCAAATAGGAACTTTGTTTGAATTGCTGTACAGAAACGCTGCATGAGCACCTGTGGTCCCGCAGGTGAACGGCACGGCAAAAGAGTGGGCGGGGCTTAGACCTGTTTAAATAGACCGCCTTCAGCAGAGGGTGCGCTGGATTTGTGTTGCAGCCAGGAGAGTTTGTCATATGAGTGTTGAGGCACGCTCTAGTTGTCAGCTCACAGGCTTCACACCGTTAAACGGATTTCTGTAGATTTTCCATTGATGCAGGTGCAGGTTTGTTATCTTAATGTAGAGATCTGTTCAGATGTTTTAGGGAAATAGGGACAATGTTAATGACATTAAAAATCTATACAGTATGTTTATGTTTCCTGTTGTTTGGCTTGTGTGTGATATCTCTGGGTTGATGTACTGTACACCTTCGTCTGTCTCACCTGCGTCCCTGGAGCTCTTCAGTGGAGCTGCTGAGCTCTGTAATAAGTGTCAGGACGGGATAAAAAGGTGTGACGTTGGATGAACAAAACAAAGATTGTTCACTTACCATAATGTTGCTATGTGAACAATCAGAGAGTAGTTGACAAAACAATCTCACCTCAAGGTCCATTTAGTAGCTGTTCTGGAGCTTTCAATCAGAGTAGAGTTGCCCCCAGTGCAACGTGGTAATGCACATGTGTATCAGTGAGGACAGTCACATGACTGCATTTGCCTCGTAGTATACATGCTGCTTATTACATCTGTGTGGAGACGTCCGTCAGCGCTTGAGGATTTGTAAACTACACCACCAACTTTTGAGCTATAAATCATTCTACAAAGCCTTCATATTTTGCCAAATTGGATACATTTCTGGCATAATTTATTATCTAATCAGTGGCCAGAAAAGTTTAAGCTGATCTGAAACCTCTTTGCCTGATTGAAAGACTGACACGTCTTGTGTGAGTTACTGAAAGGCTGAAATACTGTCGGATGATGGCAACGCTAAATGACACTTGCCTTTGACAAGTGGCAAAATGGAGAGGATTAGCATGAGCCAATGAGCTACAGAATGAATATATGTTCAAACCTCATTTGAAGTGGCATCTGTGACATTGCCATGCCAATTTAGAGAGAATTCAATCTGCCGGCATCAACTCTTTCAAACTGTGATTGGACTTGTGAAGAGACCAATTTGTTTCTAAATGTGTGCAGTCAGGCCTCTTTGTGATTATGATACGATATCTGTATTTATTCTTGAGCTTCAGCTGTATTCTCAACTCCATCAGCACTCAAATTAGCCTTTCTTATCAAGTATTTGAGGGAAGATTAGAACATAATACAGTCTATCATTTTGAGAGGCAGGGTTAATGTTTGCTAGGATGTTTGAGAGGTTATCAGCTGTCAGTACAAATTGCTAGAAAGTTGATGAAGTCTGTGTTTCATTTGTGACCAGCAGTTAATCCAATGTAGCAGATTTGTATTCTGGGGAGAATTATTTTTGATGAGCCTGCCATCCCTTTCTTGTCATTTTCATGCATGTTTATGCAGTCCATAAATGTAACTGTCACCATTTTGCCATTTTTTCCGCAATGCTGCTACTTTTAAGTTTTGTTCCTAAAATGCACAGTAAATACATCTTTTACAAATATGATTTCCCCACAATGCTGCTATTTTTCATAGTTTTGTTCCAAATATACTGACAAGGTGAAACCTTAAAGGAATAGTTTGACATTTTGGGAAATACCCTTTTTTCGAGATTTTTGAGATTGATACCACTCTGATGTTTGTACAGTAAATACGAAGCTATAGCCAGCAGCCGGCTAACTTAGCTTAGCATAAAGACTGGAAACAGCTAGCCTAGCTCTGCCCAAAGGTGACAAAATCCGCCTTCCAGCTCCTCTAAAGCTGACTACTTCACACGTTTGTTTAATCTGAACAAAAAACAAAATGTGAAAATGTCAAGTTGTGGTTTACGGGGATTATAAATCAGACTATTACTTGGCGGGAGCAGTTGCCAGGCAACCAGCAGAGACTCCCGGAAGTTACTGCACACTAGACAGAACCAGGCTAGCTGTTTCCTCCTGTCTCCAGTATTTATGCTAAGCTAAGCTAACAGACTGCTGGCTGTAGCGTCACATAAGAGTGGTATTTTCTCATCTAACTCTCAGCAAGAAAGTAAATAATTGTATTTTAGTGTCTAATTATTCCATTAACAAATATGTCTTCATGTTATTGTTATAAAGGCATCTCACAATTTTTTTTATAAAACAATGACAACTAAACTTGGATTCAGCGAGGAATTAAAAAGCAACCAGAGGGCAGAAAAATATAATTATAAGGAAAAGTTATTTGTACTGACATTAAGATAGATACATATGAAGGTTTCAAACTGAATATGAAACCTCTTTATTGTTTAAGTTTTATACTAAAATCAATATTCAGCATTTTATTTGAAATTCTTCCACAGGCAGACCGCAACTTGCTCTTACTTGCATTCTTAACTTAAAAGTACCAATTTTGTTCAGTCAGATGTTGCAGGAAGCTGCATGAAATCCTGCATGTGTCTCATGGTTTGATTATTGTGATGAATGATTATCATCTTTCTTGCTCTCATAGGGCAGCAGAGTATAGGAATGACCAGTTTCTTAGACTATTATCTCTCATCTGTTTGTGCAAACGGCACTTTAATGCTTCAGAGGAGATGTGTCTGAATAAAATTAGAATAACTGGATGTGAAAGAGGCGGTTCACTCTGGTGGGGCCTGGTGTTAAAAACAAATTGCGTGTGCACGAGTGTGTGTGTGTGTGTGTGTGTGTGTGCAGCAGGAGACAGGAGTCCTGTGTGTATGTTATGTGTGCAGGGGAGCTTGTGTATGCCCTGTCATATGATAAATGTTCTCTCTCTTATAATCTATGTGCTTCAAAATATGATGTATGTGAGGATGAACTTTGAATTATAACCTAAAGAGTGACTCATTAATCTTCTGACTTTGGTGGGGAGTGGACCAGTGGAATCCATTTTGCGTGTTTATGTTTTATGAATAATGCAATATTGCGACTGGCCAGCTGGATCTGTGCAGACATATAGTAAGTCGACATACAAACAAACAGCTCTGTTTGCTGAAATAAAAAGGAGGTGAATGCACGTTTGCATTCACAAGGAAGGTCAACTGACCCTATTAGGGTTTCACTATGTGCAATAACTGACCTCAATGTTGTGGAGATGAAGTTATGGCCATGTTGATGCATCATTTCCTGCTCTATTGTATCACTTTATTGTATTCTGAACTTTAAAATCGCCTCACAAGGTCAGCAGAGAAGGGAGAGGCCCTGAAATCCCTGCAGCCAAAAATCCTTTCAAATGTAAAGTGAAACATGGACACTGGTACACTTTTTGACCGACTGTAGAGACTGTTACTACTGTTTGTATGTTATAATTTTTTTTACTGGAGGTAGCGTCTCTATGGATGGTAATGTCAGTCAGTCAGTCGGTTGATCACTTTGGTCCAGAATGAGATATCTCATCCACTGTTGGATGGTTTGCCATGAAATCTTGTATAAACATTCATGGTCCCCACATGATAGCACTTAAGGACTTTGGTGACCCTCTGACCTTTCCTCTAGCGCCACCACGAGGTTGATAATTGTGGATTTAAATGAAATACGTCCGTAACGATTGGATGGATTGTCAAGAAATTCCGTGCGGACATTTATGTCCTAGACAAGATGAATTGTAATAACTTTGGTGATTCCGTGACGTTTCCTCCAACGCCATCATCAGGTCAAGTTCCTTCTTTTCCATTTGTCCAATACTTTGATTTTACACCGAAACATAATGACATTCCCATCAGCCTCAGTTGTACTTTGTGTTAATGTGTTAATTAGCAAATCTGCTCTCTGCCGTCACCAAAAGCTCATCACCTTCAACCACACAATCACCTAGAAAGAGGCAGCTGAAGAAAGTACATTAAAGAAATGTACGTGAACTAATGATAACATTTAAAAATTTTGTAAATCTGCTTGGATCATTTATAACAGAAATATGCGTCGTTACACTTTTACAGTCATTTATGCATCGTCTGGATCAATTATTTCTTTCCACAGGGAGTGAAAACAATGATGCACAGTTGTCCGCGCTGCAATTCCAAATAGTCATTTAGGTCCTGAGGCCCCAGTGGTGTCCTCAACCTGAGTGACAAAATCCTTTTCAGAGGGAAATGTAAGAACCCAAGTTATCAGGTGAGCCCAGACACAATGTAAGAGGTGATTTAGTCTGAGCAGGCTGCATGTCACCAGGGCTTTCTTTGTTTCCCTGAGGTCTGATTTGAACTTAAATTGCTTCTGTGAAGACTCGACTTGGCTGCTCATTATGTTGCCCCTCCTACTGCTCAAACATTAAGGAGCCTTGTGCACTGTGCTGTTCTGCACCCTCAAATGGTAATGCCCTCATTCTTTACCACTATGTAACCATCTGTAAAACTGCTGAGGAGGTTTTATTGAAGTCTTATATTCCAGGTCATCATAAAGCAGACTAGAAGCAAAGGCAGAGAGGCCCATTTTTTAAAAATTTGATATAAATTACTATATTATAGTTGAAATATATTTTACACCACACAGACTATATATACGACATTATTATTAAAAAAATGTAAATAATTCAAGGGAATTACTTGTACAATCGCACCATTTTGTTAGTTATGAACTGAATTTCAAATTCTTTTTTTTTTTTTCTTGGCTGGGAGCAGTTGCTAGGCAACCAGCAGAGACTCCAGGAAGTTACTGCACAATGGATAGAGCCAGGCTAGCAGTTTTACCCCTGCTTCCAGTCTTTATGCTAAGCTAAGCTAGCTGACTGCTAGCTGTAGCTAAATATTTAGCAGACAGACATGACAGTGGTGTTGATCTTGTCATCTAACTCTCAGCAAGACAGCGAAAATATCAAAGGCAAGACAATTTGATCTTTCACATCGTATTTCATTACAAGTACACTTACATGTACAGAAAAATATGATCTAAAAATACAAAACAGCAGTAATAAAAAGTAAGAATACAAGAGCCCTGTCTAATGCTGCTTAGTGGTGGACGTTATTAATTTATGCATATGTGCTACATGTGACTGATTGTTTGACCTTTTTTCACATTAATGATGTGTTGGGAAAACTGTATTTAGTAAGAATGAATTCAAAAACTGGCACCTTCATCAACTACATCGCGAGTTTTACTTCCATAAATGACTTTAATTTCATCCAATCACCTGCCTGCCTCGTCAAGTGACCGACAAAAGTGCTCATTTGACAGCTTAAGAGCTTTATTTGGCTCTGTTAATTATTATGTATTCCTACAATTCAGTAACAGGAGATGACACACACACACACACACACATCTGTACACACACTCTATCACCACGGTGCAGCTGGCCGACCCACCACAATCATATGAAACAAGATAGAGAAGGATATAGCAGGCAGGAAAGTATACATTAACAAACTTGTAACTGCTCTCGGAGTGCCTCTCACCCTTCCTGTGTGCAGCCAGGCAGCCATAACCAGATGCATCAAGCACACATTACACCCCTATACCCTGAGTATTTACTCTGCCATCCAGCCAGAAAGATTAGTTTAGCTGGAGAGTTGATTTATGGACGACAGAAAGTAATCCCTTCTTGTCCTGCGTGCTGTAGTCGTGCCTCCTCCTTTGCCATCGCGCCGAGCATACACAGTCTGAAAGCCCTTGATACCGTGTTCGCCCTAAGGTGTAATGTTTGATAATATAACCAGTGCTTCTGTCACCCAGACCCCCCACCCCTTCTGCACCCACAGCCGAGCCTCCACCCCCCACAAATACATTACAGCCCCACAATGCTTTGAGATTTATGAGGGAGTAGTGGCATAGGGGAGAGAGAGAGAGAGAGAGAGAGAGAGAGAGAGAGAGAGAGAGAATATGCATTGATTGAAAGCCCTAGATAGTCCCATCCAATCCCGCCCCAAAGAACATCAGTTATTTTGCATCCTGACACAGCGATTGATAACTCGTAAATGTGTGCGGGGATGACAAATGCAGATGGAAACTGACTCTGACAAAAATGATAACGGCATCGGTCTCGAGGGGGTGACGGAGGTGGAGGCGGGATGCTGCTTAAAATATTTAATAATTGATACGGATGCAGTGAGATGTTGTTTGACCCTGGAGGAGTGTGAATGTCATCAGAAAACGACTTTGAAGTGAAATACATTAATGATGCGTGTGAGCATGTGTGCATATGTTTGTGTGTGTATATTTGCAGAGCAGGGCAAGAGGTTATGGCCTGTAATGGTCACTAAATTATATTAGCGCTACAATCATTATTTGTCTTCAGGATATAAAATTTAATATTTTTTATTTCTCAAGGCAGGGAACGTTGTTCCAACAAGTTTTATTGTGCGGTATTAAAGGCCTCAAATCAGCTGTGTTTTGCTTTTCTACAAGCAAGGATACAGTATAAACATAAACTACTGTGCACATAAATGCTCACAGATTTAACTGAATGAAAAACATTTTATGTCTGTTTGATGACTCCATTTCTTGTTTTGGTCTATCTGGTTTTATATTTTGATATTTAGATATTGCTATCTTTACTTTTACAAACTGAGGAAACCCATCTATATTTGTACTATATAGATATAGTATCTATATCTGGGTGCTGCCCAGATCAGAACTGATGAG
The DNA here is from genome assembly GCF_043641665.1 of Enoplosus armatus. NCBI lineage: Eukaryota > Metazoa > Chordata > Actinopteri > Centrarchiformes > Enoplosidae > Enoplosus > Enoplosus armatus. Next base: position 12,518,886 of record NC_092195.1, read on the forward strand.
GCCCAAATTCTACTGGCTGCAACTAAGAAGTGCTCTAATCTGCAGCAGTGTGATGTTTATAAGCGCAAAGCTCTTCTTCTAGTAATATCATGCTCGGTGTATGACTGAGGATCAAGAGCCGTGTTGACTCTAGTCGTAGCTGATCTGACTCTGTTGTCCTCCAACATAATATCTGTATTGATTAAAGATGCAACAAAGCTGTCAGTTAACTGTCTAATCACAACAATATCGTAATCTAAACCAAATTCAGGGCTGCATAATTTCCTGGGTAGTTTCCTGAGAAGAACTACATGATTTGGCACTAATAATCTAATAATAGGGAAAATAACAAGCTCCACTTAAATTCAAGTATATATATTAATTAATTCTATTTTCTTTCTTCTTTCTTCACAGGGAACTTCTTGGTAAAGTATTTGGAAATTGAGGTCCTGTGAAATAAAGCACTACAAGACTTACAAGATGAGAGGTTTAATGGCTTAATGAAACTTCTCACACAGTAGAGAGTAAAAGGTGAATGAACCCAGGATGTTGCAGCTATAGGGTACACACCTCCTGCATGCATACTCTTAATATATTCCAACAATATACTACAACACAATACAACAATATAATACAGTGGTGTGCTTTGGATTAAAGCAGCATCCAAATGTCTCACGTTAAAACATCTGAATTCCTCTCCATATGGTAAGTTGTGCACCCCTGTGGTGGACACAGTGGGATGCTGGACAGCTTCAGCCCCTCATACCTTCAGCTAAAAAGCCCTCAAAATCTTTCTGCTGTCTAGTTTGGTATTAAGACAAATCAGTTTCAAAGGTACAGTACGTGAAGCATTTCAATCCTCTTACACAAGTCTGATGTCTGACAAGAAACAGACAATTAAGAAGCTCCAATTAACAAAGTGCATGAGATTAAGGATCACTGTTTAAAGAGTCCATTATGGAGTCTCAGGGAAGAAACAGACAGGTAAATAATGTCATGGCTCCACTTTATAGCTTTACTTACTACAACCTTGAAACTTTTCTTGTTGTTTCATCATAGAACAAGCTAATCATCATCAAAGCTTCTTACTGCACTGAGTCTTTAATAAAAGAACAACTGGAAACAGACAGAAGATTGTAACGGCCAAACAAAAGCCTTTATCACATCCCTACATGATGAGCCTCTTGGATAGATAGATGGTGGAAATGGAGATTGTGATAAATCTTTGGCTGCGTTGCATCAAAGCAATGCCAGGCCTTCATCTAGAAATGAGGTTCTGCATCACACAAACCACCAGTCTCCTGCCCCTCAGCCCCATGGACGGATTACTGAACGGGCCTACCGGGCACAGGCCCAGGGCCCCAAAGGGTCGGGGGCCCCCCCTGAGCTTCCCCTGCAAAATGTCAGTCAAAGAGACCAACCACTAAGAGACACACAATGAACACAAAGAAACACAAAAAGACCACAAAGACACAAAAGACCACAAAGAGATTCAACATTACCACAAAGATACACAAAATGGCGACAAAGAGACACAAAATAACTACAAAGACACACGCAATGGCCACACAAGAAGATGCGAAATGAACACAAAGAGACACAAAATTACCACAAAGATACACATAAGATGACCACAAAGATACACATAAGATGACCACAAAGAGACACAAAACAACTTCAAAGACACACAAGATGACCACAAAGATACAAAAGAAGACCACAAAAAGAGTCAAAACAGCTACAAAGAGACAAAAAGACCACAAAACGATCACAGAGAGATCCAGAATGACTACATAGTGTGTCTTGCTCCTACGTAGGAGAGGTGGTGGGGCCTTTTACATGTCTCTGCCCAGGCCCCCATTGTCTCACAGTCCGTCCATGCTCAGCCCCATGCCTGGCTCACTGGGTGTTAGTGGGGTGCATACATTACTGTACATGCCAGCTTCTCACGGATAAGATCTGGGAATGATTGGGTTTGTCCTCTCTTGGGAATGCAAGAACAGGTGGAGGTGCAGGATATTACAAATGCCATCACTTTAATAAATGAACTTCTCCAAAAAAGCTGCACTAACATTCTGATTAAAGCTGGACTGATGTTCCTCAGAAGTTAGTTCAAGCTTCCTTTTTTTAATATGTTTGACAACGCCTACCTCCAGAAAGAGGGGCGAGGAGACTGAAGAAGCAAAGGAGAGGGAGACGACAGGAGCAGAATGTGAAGAGACATTAAAACATTTCAAATGAAAGGTGCGTCAGAAGAGCTTGTCACTGCATTACCGCCAAGATTAAAGGGGTCTCGGTGTCTTCTGTCGGGTTCAAGGGAGACTGCATGAGGATTTGGCTCAGACTCTTAAATACCTCTGTCGACTAAGATTCAAACAAACACTTCCACAATAATTACAAGTTGACTTTTCTTTATTGCTTGAGGAGAAGGTGAAACATTTTCAAATGAAACTCCTACATTGTCAGCATAAGTACCCGGTGCTGTTTATTCAAGTTGAACATTTTTTTTTGAGACTATTATTCACTGATTAGGGCACATGGCATAGAAAACATAATGCTACAAGCCTTTGGAGTTCAAGAGGAGGAAGGTATTTAGTTCAGGTATTAGTTAGGAAATGAATGTGCCATTGGTTGTCATCAAGAAATAGGCAGCCATGCCAAAGTCAAAGCCTTGTAGTGTCGACATTTTGTGCTCAATTTGCAGTTTCTAGCTCTTTTGGGGCTTAACACACACACAAATGCACAAAAAGTTACTTACAATATGTGGAGGAGATGTCATGCTGGTGTTTCTCTTTCTTTCCTTCAGCAAGGCACTGAAACAAAATCCTCCACCTAGCCGTGACCTCTGACCTTGCTGCAGGTGGAAAATATCCCTATAATGATCAATAAGCACATCATTATTACTGCACTCAAGTTTCATGTTTTAAGACGTTTCAGAAGGAGTTTAGAGGGAAAACACACTCACACACTGTGTTCTCAGTAGCTCAGTGGGAAGCCGTGGACTGCTGGTGTCCTTAACAGCAGAAGCTGTCAACACAGACAGGGTGGCTGAACTCTAGACGGGCCTGTCAAACGTCCAAGCAGCTGTGACCGGTGCTGCTGAATGCAAACATGAGTGGCCATTTGTATGAACTTGGCAGGCTGAGAGGTGACTGTCAAAACCTGGTTTGAGGAGAGAGAGAGATGCACATACGGTGCCTATCCTGGTGCCGGTGTAGAAAAGTTCTTCAGGGAGAAATCCTGACAAATAGTGACGGCATTTCAGAGTATTTTGACCGTGTCTTGACTTTTGAAACAGCAGTCTGACAAACCAATCCCAAATCAAGGTCCACGTGAGCTTGTTGCAGAGCGTTCAGCCATATCACAAACTCCATCTGTTGACGAAGACAACACAATGCGGTTGAAACCTTCAGAACTAGCTAGTAAGTGGACCTTGAGATTGCTCTGTCAAGTTGCCTCTTGTTTGTTTCCTTCAGCAGATTTCTCTTATAACAACATACCGTATACAGTAAAATTCTCACTTTCTATAATATCATTAACAACCTGTTAAGAAATCTGGTCGGCTGAGTCAGTGATCTCCTTCAAGTCTATTCTTAAAACATACTTTTATCTAAGAGCCTTTCCTAATTTTCTTTGAACTGTCTTTTATTTCCTTTAAAATGTTCTTTTCCTATTCTTGCCTTTTCCTTCACTGTATTGGTGTCTATTTTCTCTGTAAAACTATTATTATTATTACTATCAATAAGGTTAGGGAAATTTTGTGGTTATGACAAATAAAATATGGTTAAGGTATGGTTAGGGTTAGGCAACTAAAAATCATGGTTAAGGTCAGGGAAAGAGTAAAGTAAATGCAGTAAAGTAGATACAGAATTGTGGAATATGGCGTTGCTTGCATTCAACTTTTGCACGATTTCTCTGCTTTATGTTACATGAAAGCTTTATGTCCAAACAATCAGTGTGTAATATGTTGCTATGTGAATTTGAAAATGTCAGACTTTGGTGGCCCCTAGTGGCAGCATCAACAACAGTTTGGAACCGGATACTGTGAAAGACAGCAATGCACGCTAATACACAGAATCGACCCAAGAAGTAAAAGCAACACGTCGGCCACACAAATGTTCACCACTATATTTTTCTACAAACTTATACTTACTATCAAAATAATTTAAAAGATGCCATTATCACAAAATTAAATACGTTATTTTAGGGATCTTTTCCTAATAATTTCTTCAGACATTTCCTGGGAAGAATTGTGTAATTTGGGAAAATAGAGACAGTGTGTGTTCAATTAGTACACTATCAGTTAATTAATCCAACTTGCTAAGAGAGAGTCTTAGAAGTCAGTGCACAGCAGGTCAGCTAAACAGACGTGATATTCGTCTACAGACAAACAAGTCAACATACATAAAGAATAAAGATTTAATGTGTTGTTATGTGGTTTCTGTCTTACAGATCATTTACTTTGCTTAAGGCAGATTTCATCAGGAATTAAAAAAAAAAAAAGAACACATACATTTGATTTTGATATTCCTCTCCACTTTGTTGTGTGTTATATTATTGAACAAATGACTGGATTGTTGCTGTGGGAATGACGCGGTGTACATTGGGATGCTTTGACTACTGACTACATGTTTACACTACAGTGTCCATATTCATACATTTCACACACTAAATTTGAATACTTTGCACACACGCTAAAATGTATGCTTCTACAATGAAGTATAAACATTTGAGACAGAGCTATTATGTGGTATAAGTAGGTAATTTATGGTCCGTACAGATTCAAAAATGTAAATGATCACTCCACCACTGTTACAGATGGCTTATTCCTGCCTCTAATGTATAGTGATGGGAAGCAGTTGAATTATATTTAGTTTGACTTTCTTGTCAGCCACAGCACAACACATTCCTGTTATGTTTGAGGTTAATAAAGCAGAGTGCATCATGTGGATAAAAACACCACAACATTTCACTGAAGAGACATTAATTCAGATGCTTTAATAAGAGAGACAGCAGAATATTCCAAATGTCAATGTTTGGGAAAAACCTTCCAAAACGAATGGACGTATCTTTCCCACAGAAATGAAAAATGGCAGCATATAATAACCCAGAGTGATGCTAAGCTACTTAATGTAAATTCTGCCCCGGAGAAGAAAACTGTGCTCTCTTTAGTTGACCGGTACAAGGACATACACTCATCACAACAATGAAGACACAAAGGAGCAGGAATTAGCTGAAAAACTGTGTAGACTGAAACAGAAGTGGTTGAAAATTGATTTCAAGTTCTGTCAGTGACGTGAAGGAAAACAGTGAGCACAAAAAAACAACATCTCTCACAGACTGCCTCGAGAAAACAAAACTGTGCCATTAAAATATAATAGGATTATCGTTTCTGTTTGTTTGTCACGGTGGATCAAGAAAATTACAGTTAAGAGAAGAGCTTAGAGCCACATTGTTATCACCACTTCAGAAAACGGGGCGCAGACACAGACCATTTACATATTCATTTACTTGCTTTTGAAATTCACCTTTTTAATTAGTCTGTGTGTAACAATCACTTAATATCTGCAAACACCTTGACACCGAGAGCTGCCACAAACACATCCTCAGCTGCCGCGCACTTAACACGGGTTCATCAAACAGCGGGGAAGTTGCACAACACTGATGTGTGTCGGAGTGATGTCTGAGTGGGAGGGAAAGAGCTGAAAAAGAGAAGAAAAAGGAACATGGTGAAGGCTAACAGTCACTCACAAGGTTGTGGGAGCTGTTTGTTTGTTTGTTTGTTTGTTTAGTTGTTAGTGTAAGGGGGGAGAAACAAGACGAGAACAAGCTCAGGACAGGAAGCCGTTGCAACAGCCCTGATTTAGATCATCCTGGAGTGTTGTCTTGTTTGTTGTTTATTTTCTACTGGTGGCTTCAGAGGGCGACAGGGAAGACTTCCCCAATTGGTCCCCGCCTGCCACAGCGCCGGACCATCCCTTCTTGTTTCCTTGTTTCTCTTGTCATAATTATCCAGGAGGACAATGGGGCTCAGTAAACTTTGCGGGATGGGGTTGTGCGGTAAAACAAATGTGCTTGCCCTTAGTGTGTGGAGCGTCGGGCCGAGGCAGGCTCGTGGCTCCCACAGGAAAAGATGTTTCTAATTATGTGAAGTTGGCAGCAAGAATTCGTTTTTCTTCCACCACCTTGATTTCAGGTTATTTTTTCCACCATATACTGTAGCTCCAGCAGCTTCAGGAGGACAACAAATAAGAAAACATACGTACTGCATGTATGTAAGGGTATTTTAAAGAAAAGATGTACACCTGAGCTAGAACAACACTGATGACTCAATCTGCTGCAGACAAGCTACAAAAACATCATGAGAGTGCTGAGTAGAATACCACCTTTCCTGGTAAATGTCCCACTTTTTCTTTTTTCTCGGATGTGACTACAATTAACACACTGAAATCTCTCCTGCACAATCTGCACAAAGTGTAATGCTCAAACCACCAGCAGTCCGGCGCAGTGCAGTTTTACAATTCTACTGAAATAGTCTAATTGCAAACTCATTAAGGCTATTTGCTTTCATTTTCTCTCAGTTACATTCAGCTGTTAACCGCTAGCAGGAAATGTGCTCCCTATTCAATCTCCATTAACTGTTCCATGTTTTATAGGGTAAAGACTTAAAGAGTGAAATTGCCAGTTTATGAAAGGTCCACATTAGATTCTAAACCAGGTCGAGGTCATGCAAAGGACAAGATCAGCAGGAGAATAATATAACATTGGACACAAAAGAATAAAGAGACAGAAAGGTGACAGGAGAAATTGCGCAAGAAAGGCTGAAAGACAAATGTGTAAGAGTTAACATACACATATAAAAGATATGAAAACAACTATCTGGTCCCATGTTGCCAATATGTTTTTTAAATGTGGTAATGATTGAGCACCATTTCTGTTTGAATCTCATTCATGACACTCAGGATTTAAATCTTTAAAAAAAAGATGTAGTATGGTGTGCAAAATACAGAAAACGAGAGAAGAGGTTTAGTTCAGACAAACGGCTGCTGGTCAACGAGCACATTTCCAAAAAAAAGGAACGTTTCCATGAAACTGATCAGACATTGATTTCACATTGACACAAGGACTAAACAGCACTGCTTCCTCATTGTTATAAATGTAATGGCAACACAGCTGTAGAAATCATCAGTTTTACAGTAGCTACCACAATTTACTCTTTTATTATGTAAAACGTTACGTAGATTCAGTCTCTTCATTCATGGCTGATTAGGGGAAAAAAAGCCAATGAGTCGAGCCAAGAACTCGGACAATATTATTTACAGTATACTGTATTTGTAATAATTTTAATTCAAAAGATTTTGTTGAAGAAATGGCAGCTAGACTTACTGGTGTTGACTTAACAAAATGTTACATACAAATAAGAAAAGAAGTGAACGATCTTGCTTCTGCTATTAGGTTTGATTTGCAGGTTAACTTTAGCTTAAGGTTTTGTGTTTATTAGATTTAATAAAAGACTGAATCTCAACCTGCACTTGATTTTTAGTTACACTGATTTTATATGCAGTATAAGTGTACGTTACATTTGAATGATTTCATTACATTTGAAAGTTCAAGTTTAATTTAATTCATTTCAACCTCAAAAAAAAAGCTGAGATGAGACATTAAGGCTCAATCTAAATCAAAATAATTGATGACTAAACCACTTTACAATGATATGACTCATGTGTTAAGATCATTCACTGTTGTTTCAATTTCAGACGTCATTTGGGGTAAAAGTTGACAGCTGCCATTCAGGCCTCTCTGATGTCTTTCACTGCTGCAGAGTAATTTCCCATCTCTAGTGGCAGTTAGTGTTATAGTGATCATCAGCAGTGACAGATGTACAGCTAATGAACAGAGCAAATATACAACATGTAGCAGACTGGAGTCTCCCTTCATGTCATGTTTCAATAAAGCACTGTGGTGCGGCGATGGACTCTTCACATGTTGATTCCCGCAGCTAAACAGACAAAGACAGCAGATTATAGAAAGCTAGATACATTTTCTTACAGCTGAACATCAACTGCGTATTTTATGTCCCACCGAGGATGAAGAGGATTAAGTAAGTAAGTACAGCTGAACATTGACTGTCAAAAACGTTCTGTTGTTACCAGTTCTTAAACACAGTAAACTTTTGTCTCAGCTTTTTACGATACAATATACAGTGCTGTAAATAAGTTAGTTAAAGCTATAAAAAATGATAAAACATGTTGGTCCCATGTTGTAACTAAAACACACACATATAAAGTTGGATGAATCATGGATTTGAACACATTGCAATTTGTCACAGCTTCTTTTTTAACCCTGGTATTGGGCAAGTTTTCAATAAATATCAATTTCAACTTAGTAACAATCAGGTGAGGCTTGTTTTGGGTCCTTGCCTAATTTTGTACAGACAAAAATGGTCAAATCTGTCAACTTGAAAGAGAAAATTTAGGTCACTTTACGTGCACCAGCTGGGTAATATTAGATAAAACAGATTAAAGCTTAAAAGCTTATCAAAAACAATATTACTCAAAACTCCAATTGATATTTCTTTAAAAATGTTGAACCAAGAAAGACAATGTCCTCCCACCACTTTGTGTCTTTAAATAATTCAACTAAATAATGCTTTAGAGATCCCCTTTTATTTCCATTATTCACGCAGATGGCAGCTTGGCTCCTCTGACTGGCAGTTAGACTCAGATGACATGACAGATGTTATTTCATTTCTCTGTTTCTTGTTTTCCCCTGTTTGGACAGAGAATAATAATTGGATCTATTCAATGTAATTTCGTGTGACTCTCAGTTTTCCTCATAGTCTGTTTTAGCTCTGTTTTGTTTTCAAACTGCCTCAGCCTTTTCGGTTACTCTCTGAATTTAAGGATCAAACAGTGTGGCTAAGACAGTGCACAATAATTCAAAATGTCTTCAGTGAGAAAGCTGCAGTTAATTGGTGGCCATAGTGGCACATAAATAATGTTTCCAGTTGCATCAAAAATACTTTTTCTTCCATCAGCTGTCGGTTTGCAAAGCCACTGCTTGCTGCCTTTTTGGGGGGGGGGTATCCCTGCAGCACTGGCAGCAAGTGCAGCCAATTCTCTGCGTACTGTGCAACCAAACCTGTTTTATTCTTAGGGTCGGTATGTAGCACTTTCTGACATGTTTGATGTGTTTGCAAGTCTCAGTGTGATGCGTGTGTACATCAATAACACAACTCTGAATATCTGTGAGTGTGTGTGTGTGTACAGTAAGGAGGGGGACATCTTTCTGCAGCGCTGTCTTGTTGCCGCATTTCTTGCTGACAGGTCTGATCAGAAAGTGATGACAGCCTATGATTGTCAAAACGCCTGTCAGTGAGTGGCAGCTCGGCTTTGGCTCTGCCTTATTTTCCACTTCCCTTCCCCCTGGTTTTGTCACATCTCTTTCCCAGCAGTGGGGTTGGCTTAACTCAGAGTGAAGGTAAGAAGAGACTCGTATAGGCAACGTGAGGAACTCAATCTCCGCGTGTTGTGTTCAGGCCGTTGTAGATGTCACGCGTTAATACTCCCACGGCGGTGGAGAAGCGAGCCAGATAGTGACAGTGTGGGAGTTAAACCAGGAGTTGGAGAGCCGAGTTTGGTGAGTGTCTTGACAAACAAAGCAGAGCTGCTCCTTGCGTTGTGTGCTGGACAGGTATGACAAGAGCAATATGTGGAGTTTCACGAGAAGGATGCTCAAACCAACAGCTTCGAATGCCGCACCAACAGATACATTTCACAATAAAGTTCCTCTTTTATTTAGAGGATCGAGCGGTTTTAAGACTAGTAGATCCCCTAAAATTCAGGATTCTAACAGGTGATCTTATGAGAAACAGCAATGTGCAAGGTATTTAGTTTAGTATTTGGTTTTCTGAATTAATTCTCCTCCAGCATAGTTTTTGAACACAGTATGTAATTAATGTCCACATTTTTCAGAGAGTTTCCTGGCAAAGGTCAACTGACAGGAATTCATCAGTTTTTGAGAAGATGAATTTGGAATTTCAGAGCGTGGGTCTGGATTTGACTGGATTACATTACATTGAACAAAAGTTGTTTGAGGAGCTTCAAATTAAGCTTTTACAGTCGATCTAACAAAGACGACTGCAATGTCTCTTTATAGGACCTTCAGAGGACTTCTCCCTCCATTCATCAAATGACATACTGCTGCAGTTTTGGGGGGATACATAAGGTTGGGCAGGTGTCATGAATCATGATTTAAGAAACTGAATGAACTTCATTGACCCGAGTTCTAGCAAACTTCTGGTTTTATTAATGTGCGTTTCCATCCACTACTGTTATGAGAATATTAGGAGTTGAGCTAATGCCACTAATAAGTGGTGCTAATTCTCCAGTAGGGTGTCATTAAATCATTGCAGAAGAAGTGGGAGCAAGGAGTATATGTTGTTAAAAGAGCGGCAGTCAACCATCATATGGTGGAAAACCATGTAGAAATGTGATGAAAGCATTATGTTTGTATCAGTTCACACAGATCGATCTCTCCATCTATGTCACGTTCATGTCTAAAGGATACAGCAAAATAAAAGCCATGAAACAAAATACACTTACAAACGCAAACTTTACACACTTTAGGGACAAAGTGAGTTCTTTATCACGACCAAAACAAGGAAGGCCAAACGTATGAAACTAAGAGTTTCCCTTTGAGTCACAAGATAAACATCTCAAATTAAATCTTTTACTGTAGCTGAGTTGTAACGGTTTAAACTCAGATTAGATCTTCCCAGATGCAGGCGGCCCTCTGCCTGGAAAACAGCTGTTTGGGTGTGTTTGGATCATCAAACTAACTCATCATATTAATACAGCTTAGTGCAAAGTCCACACTTGTCACCATGCTGCCGCTCCTCCACCGCCCTCCTGTCATTTTTCTGTCACTCTATTCCAACTGTGATCATGATTGTTGGATAGCTGGTAATTAAAGGGATGTCAAACTTGTGCTAATGATAGCGACTACATTTGGGGCTAGAAAATAAAGTAGCGATATATGCAGTGCCTTTAACACAGAACGAGAGAGACTGGCTTTGCGGGAATCTGCTCGTGTTGTGGATCCAGGACACAACTTACCCTCAGTGGAGATGTTAGGCAAGGCAAAAGTGACAGGCCAACATCCATCCGCCTCCTCAACTTGTCTATTTATATGTATATTCATATTCATGAGCTATTGGACCATGCGCTGTTGGCGATGCATTTAGCGTTATTGGAAAAACTGAATCTCAGTCCTCCCCCTGGCAACTGACAGAGAAAGATTGCAGTGCCCAAGTGACAAAGGACTGGCAGGGAATGGTACTAAATCATTGTACTGACGTGGGCAATGAAAGCAGAATCTCATCTCTGGACTTGTAAAAAAGACTCTACCCTTCACTTTGGGCATTAAGTGGATTGTTGGTTCTTCTATTAACACATCTCTTAAAGACGTGTAAGTCTTTGAGCGGCCAGATGACGTGATCATTTACGACTCCCTTGCTTCACGACTCTTTTGAACTTTTACCTCTTTGTCTGTGTAGACGAGAACATTTTGGCCGGAGAGCAGAGTGCGCATGCATCAGATGGGATGGCAGTTTAACCTTTAAGTCAGCCAACAATTTTAGAGCACAGCAAAAATTAAAGAGACTTTGCAGTTATCAGTGTCTACTGCAACAAAGGCAGCATCACTTCTGTAAAACTGAGCTGCTGGTAAACAGAACAGTAGAAAAATAACCGCATATAGCAGTTTAAACTGTACATCAAAATAAAGCTGAGATTTAAAGGGACAGCATTTGCATATTTGTGCAGTGACATTTACAAACAAAAGATAAGAAAAAACAATTCTTTATTTGTGAATTAGTTGGGAGCGGTGCAAGGTGCAATCCATAGTTCAAGACACTAAAGGTGTACTGGGCCATGCATGTGCAGGACAAGAATGGCACCTTAAATTAAAGGAACTTGTTCTGCATTGAAATTAAAGTACCTTGTGCTGTATTGGACCACCGGAAATCAACATTTGGTCATAAGAAATGGTTAAATGAAAATCCCATACTGACCTCTGAGCCACATATGTATAAAATGACAATTCATAAGGTTTTCTGCTAAAGAGATACTGTATGTATCAAAGATAATTGAGCATGAGTCGAGTCTTGAAGCAGTTCAATAGGATTCCTTCATGCATGTTCCACACACTAAAGCCACAAAAACACCAAATAAACAATAAACACTCTTCACTGGTCTGAGCAGGCAGGTGTCGTGTAGTTCGTGACACTAATGTTGCTGCACTGCAGCACTTGATCATCACTGACACGTGTCCTACTGTGCCTCTAACTTGAACACAGTCCAATTCAGAGTGATTCATCAAAATGCCAGAGGGCACAGGTGAGAAAAAAAACTGTTGTCTAGATAAAAATGCCGCTTTGCCACCACAACAGCCTCTCGACTGCAACATCAGAAAAACACATACCTCAGTCTAATGTCGAGTCAAAAAATCTTGTTTTCTTTCAAATATGTTTAAGACAATGAGGATAAAACATTTCAGCTGCAGTTGATATCTTGAAATAATTACCTTCAAATAAGGTGTCATGTTTGTTTTACTAGACTGTCATATTGCTTAATCTATTTGAATCAGAAACAAGTGAAATGATCTCATGCAGTTTTTCATTTATTAAAAAAACGTGATTTTGCAGCGCATAAATATTAATTAAAACAGATTCCTTCACTGCTCTTATTGATTTTCAGCCCCCCCCCCCCCCCCCCCCCCCCCCCAGGCTCCTGCGCTTCCTTCCTCAGTTCCTCCTTCAAGCCTCTGACAGTAGTGCTGCACATAAAGACACTGCTACCTTTGCATAATGCGGATGCACCTTCTGTAGGTCGAATGAAGCTCCTTCGACATGTGTCAGAAGCTTGCCGTGCAGGCTTGGACTAATGATGGCACAACGGCCAGCCCACTGCCCCTCAGCATATGCCCACTCTCACATATGTGTGTGAGTGTGAAAGCGTGTGTGTGTGTGCGCGCAGGGGGTGGCAGGGTTCGTCATGCTGATTAAAAGCAACCCCCCCACCCCCACCTCGCCTCACAAAGCCCCTCAGAAAAAGACAGCAGGGAACATGAACCACTGTCAGGTTGGCCCAGATGAGGACACAGGATCCGTGTCACCTGAATTTACCGGCCTAATATGACAGCCAAGTTGTGATCCCTTGTCTGGGACGTGTCACGTTTGCAGAGTTTGGGCTTATTCTCATGCAAATGATGTCAGGTTTGGACAGAATGTGAATGAGACTCGTCACACTGTCCAAGGGTCTAAACCCAACCACATGACAGTGGTTTCTCGCGCAGCTCAAGATGAAATAAATACGACATTTGACATTCAAACCTGGCAACCAATACCAGGAATAGTTCAAAATAATGAGGAATTTGCAAGAGGAACTACAGCACACATACGAGTGTAACCTATTTACCTTTTCTAAGGTCCTAAATAGCACACATCCAAACTCCAATAGGGACGCGCATATTAGCATGAAGATGGAATCAAACCTGTTTTCTGGTCATGAAGAAATCCTTTGAGTAAATTATCCCTGTAGTGGGAACCACACAAAAGAAATGTCTCTTTCTGTTTGTGTGTCCACTTTTTGCAGTAGGTCCACTCCATTGATTAAAAAAATGAAATAATACAGTGGTGACTGTATCCACAAAACAAATGACATACTTATATATAAATGTCTCAATATTTCAGACACTTTGACACAACAGTGACGGTGCTTCACATCACACCTGTGGGCTTTGCAGCAATGGAAAAAGGGCTTTGATAGATCCTAAAAGACACTCCATCCATTCAGCACGCTGGCAGCCGTCATTATTCTCGAAAGAATCGACTTTGTCACTTCTCCATTCTTCAAGAGCCTCTCCCTCGGCCTGATGAATTATGTCGTCTGTATCTTCCAAAACAAGGCTCATTCCTGACAGGTACACAACACTTTACAAGATGGTTTTGACTGCCTGCAGATCTCAGCGGGGACAGATGTGTCAACAAGCGATCGGATTGAACTCTCTGTCCATGATGAGATGTCTCGGGTGATTTTAAACCTTCAGCTTCTCTTCAAATCCAGCATTGAGGCTTAATGTTTTTACAAAACTTTAAGGTGCTATATTGTTTTGCTGTCAGAGTGGCTGCAGCACAAAGAAATGAGTCTGCCACCTCAGTTATATTTATTTGTTATGTGAGAATGAAACAAGTGGCCTCACTTCTGATTGATGCCTTACAACTTCAGACAGCATCAAGGTAGAGTCGTCATTTGGGATGAAGTGATCTCTTATACTAATAATCAAGAGTGTGAACGCTCAACAACACCTGAATATTATTATTATGACATCTCGCTTGACCACCAGATTATTTTGTGGTATGAAGATAAATGCTTATTGAGAATGAAATGTGTAACGTGTTTTAATAGCTGAGGGAAAAGCTATTAGCAAGAATGGAGAGAAATCCGGCTAATGATTTCTTTTCCATTTTATGTTTGATCTATATTTGAAAATGAACTAGTGCTGACGAGTAGTTGATTGATCAATAAGTGAATCCTCAGAAAATGATTCCAAAACTATTTTAATAACTGATTCATTGTAATGTTATTTATCAAGAGGTGGTGACTCTGTTTTATGCCCTTGTAAATTGAATATTTTGGGGTTTTAGACTTGGATAAAACAAGACATTTGAAGGCGTCACCTTGAGCTTTTTTATGAAGCATTGGAAAATTATTTGTTAACCCTTGATACAGCCTCCCCCCATTTTTACTCTTTCAGTTTGATTTACTCACTAAAGTCTCTCCAAACAGCATCGTCCACCGTCACAGACCAGGTGAGTGTAGCTCAGAGCTGATAAAAATGTTAATAAGCTAAAAGATTAATAATAATTTTGACAATATAAATTTATGTTTTGAAGAAACCTTATCTTTATTATGTCCCCCCACTTCTGAAATCATACATACACTCTTGTTTATAGCCCTAAAATGAACCAAAAACTGTGAAATGTGGCTCCACTAGCTGTTGAAACATGAAAATACATGAAAGCTCTTTGTTCAGTCACATTACTGTGGAGGAGAGGAGAGAATTCTAGATATTCTTCCATGGAGAGAGCACGTGTTATGAAAGCGAGGTCTTGTCGCACAGAGCTGTGATCAACAGAAGGTTGAGGGGGACAAGAGAGCACGAGGTTAATTCACTGAATCCTTGCTGTCGGCGTGAGGACACCTGATATGCATGTCACAAGGATTCAAACACTGCCTGCGCCATCGTGTGCATCTCGCTGACACGCAATACTTCATGGATGTACAGATGTTACTACTCAGTAGCAGAACAGCTTATTGCGACTCGCAGCTTTCCATTTTGATTATTATAAATGGATAACAGGCTGCGTCACGACGCCTCTTGTCATAAACACCCTTTTGTTTAACATCAGATTTGTGCTGCTGTCTCGTGAGCCTCTGCTCACCTGGTAATGGTGATGACATGGAGCCAATTTATTTTGTGTTTGCTTTAAAGCAAAACAAGAGAACAAACAAAACATTGACTGCCTGACAAAGTCATGTGTGGAGCTTTTGTATCTGTTGTGACAAGACAAAGATGGCTTGTTTTAGAGACCATGTCTGAAACAGCCACACGTCTGCGCCGCACATTCACAATAATACATGTAATGACTGAACCATCCTAAAAGGGATGTCTCGATGTAGTTTATCTACAAAAGCAGCTATAGAATAGATTAGATCCTGTATGTAATGGTGTTGTATGTATTCAAACTTTGACTTCACAAAACCTTTAATAGATTCTTATTTTGGTCCTGATTATAAAGGCAAAAGAGAGGTGTCACTCAAGGCTCAAGGCTGCAACTAATGATCATTTTTAATACGGATCGATATAGATTGCTATTATTGATTTTAATTACTCTGTTTTTAGGTAAAAAAAAAACATGTAAAGATTATGACAAGTGCCCATCAGAGACAGCCGATGCCAACAGGTTTGGAGATTCTTTAGTCTGAACACCCAAAACAGACTTTGACAAAATGATACAAAACTAAAAAAGCAGACAAGAAGCATTTTTTCAGACTGTAAGCAGGAAAGATAAGACATCACTTACTAAAATTAAAAAGCATTTTAGTGATTAGATTACAGGCTCAAGAGTACTTGGGAAATGTATGCATGGACAAAAAAGTAAAAGTTAATGTGTGTTGAAACAAACTGCATGTATTCTTCTAAGTGAGAAAATTCAGCCACTTGGTTAGTAAACTTCTTGATATAAAAAACCCCAAATGTTTTGTTCTGACAAATTCCAGTGTTAAAAATATATATTATTATATAAAAATTCCAGCACTAAGCACATTTTGATAAAACTTTAGAAAGTTGATGGCAGCAGTGAAGTTTTCTTAGACACAATTATTAATTAAGAAGTTGAAGGTCCATCCAAATAGTTTCTGTTGAATTAGTCTTCCTTGTTGCACACATTAGTTAACTATAGTATATTAGTTAACTATTATTCTCCTGCATGTTGCCGTCTATCATATGTGACTTCTATTGTATGTGACTCTTCTCTGCATTTCTCACTGCTGCTTCTTATGTTTCCCTGCCACACAGAGCATGCTGCGAGGCGCTGGGACTCTATTGTTTCTTGGGAAAATGCCTCAGGCTAGTGTTCAAGAGCTGCGTGGGGTGGGAGCATGTCGACTTAAATACCTTCAGTGGAGACATGCCATGGCCTCTTTTATCAGGTGTCTCACTAGCTGAACTATAAAGCTTAGCTCAATGTTAAACCATAAAGTCAAATCCTGTTTTTTTATGACAATGTTTTATTCACTTTTTTTTTTTTTTCCTAAAAAGGGATTATGTCTCTATTTGAAATTGCTCATACACGTTTGCTGATTTGGGACTCATCACGGGGTCTGAATTGAAAAACCTCACATTCATTTTACACTATATGAAAACTTGTCATACAAGGTGCCTTGTAATAAAAAATATATGCAAATGATGGCCAAAGTTGTGCTCACAGCTACCAGGCTGCATTAGAAAAATTGTCTCCAATTGTCTCTAAATGCTGTTGTCTCAAATTATGTTTTTGACCATCATCCTACTAGGCAGTTGGACCGGTAGACCGTTTGCTCTACCCACAAACATAAATGGAAACATTTTGAATATTCATTAATGCAGCAAGGGATATCTGCAACATAAACTTTGCAAAGTTGGCTTTCTTCTCTTAGCAGCTGCTGGTACATTACTGTAACTGGACCAAATCAATATAAAAGATGAAAACCTGCTACCAAAGAGGTTGTACTAAAGGAATACTTCTACGTTTTTGGAAACACGCTTACTAGCTTTCTTTTCGAGACTTAGACAATAAGATCAATACCACTCTCATGTCTGTATGGTAAGTATTTTTTACGGGGTATTATGTGACAGACTACTTCTTGGTTGGCCTGGCAGGACTCCAGGAAGTCAACACATCTTGACAAGGAATAGTCCAGCACGTAAAATTTAAGGTAAAAGTTTGTTTTTGTAAGGTGCAATAGAAATAAATTGATTTGTGTGCTGCAGCAAGCCCCCTTTAAGGACAAAAAATGAGGGGATTTGATGTGGCTGTAGCTGTGTTGGTCCCAATAAAGCCAGCCAAGAAGGTGGCTCTGTTGCTGGATTGTATTTATGATCCTGACAGCACATTAGGTGGTTGGATGGACATTTCAGTGCAATTGTGAATAAGGGCGTGCTCTACCTGTAGTATGGTGACCACATAAGTGGGATACTTGCAGCAGGATTTTCTACCTTCTCTGTCTACACAGCAGTTGACATCCTCAAATCAGAGATTAGTCAGTTTCAAAGCTCCAGTGCTCCACACATCCATATTATAGTGAGACGGAGAGTATTTCCCCTATTTTGTGTTGAGCCAACCTCTAAATGGTAATCCAAATAATCCAAATAAGACTGCAATACAATACGATCCCTTACTCACAGCATACCTGGTTCAGGATGTCATTTGTTGACTGCCAGGAGGGGTTAAGCCCCAGTTCGTAAAGAAAATATAAGTGGATGATGATTTTGATGTGGAGCTTCGAGCAACAAACTTAAATTAATCATTTAACTTTTTTGAGTATTTGATCTTCACAGAATTTACTGCAATAGTCTTCAAAATGTTCACAAAACCTTTATAAACATTCAAAATTATTGATAAAAATATTGGCAGTATGATAGTGTTTCAAGTCCAGTATTTGTGGCATCTGTCTGGATATCACACTCTCCCAAAATCACTCAAACAACACCAGTTTAATCCAGGACATGGAGTTTATTTTACAACTGAGGATAAAAGAATGCCATTCTGAATAATTGGGTTGATGATAAAACCTGGAAATCTATCATTGGGAGAGAATTTATTTTTTTCCATTGTTATGTACAGTACCATGCATCAGAGCAGATGCCTGTAAAATTCTGTCATTTCATGTAAACCACATTGAAGGACCTACTTTTCACTGAAAAAGGACATTGTGGTCCGACAATATTCTGTAGTTTTATACATTTCCCCCCATATTTGTCTAGAAAATAACATTATAAAAATGCACACAGTACAAATAATGCTGAACTGTAAAGAGCAAGATATGCTGACATACATGTATACATACTTGCTGATTATTCATACAATAAGTTTTAAACTTCATTAATTTTACAACTGTAGCTTCACAATAATAAAATTGGTAGCCTACTAAAGCGAATACTGTACATGTTGAAACAACCAGGAAATTATATTTTACTAGAGAAACAAATATTCTAAACATTTTGTAAGAATTTCTGTGATTTAATGGCAAATACAAAACAATACAGCCATGTCGATCAAGGGAATTTAAAATCAAAAGGGTGATGTGTTGCCATTTTTACCCATACATTTCTTCATCAATTTACACTTCCTTAAAGTGCTGAAATCATCTTAACATTTTAGAACATTATCATTCACATGGCTACTTTCATAACCATAAACCTTCATATAAACATCTACATGTATATCCGCAATTTGTTAAACAGGGATTTCAGTTTTGTCATCATGGTTGAAACTTCATTCGACATAATATGCTCACTGTTTTACATAAAAACATGCACAAACTGTCTCATAAATAATATGCAAGTTGTGTTGAAATATATTTATCTTGAAAAATCATTCAAAAAACAGTGATCAAAATAAGAGCATGGTCCAGTTTTAAAACAACAGATGGACATTTCCAAAGGCTCAGATAAGATGCAGTGCATTAGGAAAGCAACAATCAGTCAGTGACAACATAGTGCCATGGCTGCTGCACCAATTTGGTATGTTTATGTCACCAAAAAAACTTTTACAACATAGCCTTGAGCCTCTGCAATGCAAGGCCATGTCATTTGTGGATAACTGAATAATTACAGTATGTGGTATTAAAGCTACCATGTTTTCATTACAATATGTGTAGTAACAATGCTCAATACAGTTGTGGCACTATCTGTTATGACAGATTGTAGCTTAGAGTTATAGTGCAACAGTAATCTGTCATGCTATCAGCTTCATCTTCATTGTTTGTCAAACTTTTCCAACTCTTTCACAAAGATAAGATGGTCCTCTGGTGACTTTCCATGTGTTTTGCAAAGGTGCAATTTGATTGCATGTTTGCTCACAAATGTCCGATTGCACAGTTTGCACTGATATATTGAGCCAGTGTCTTCTTCTGTAAGTCCAGAGGAACTGAAAGTCTTGTCCTCTATTCTGCTGACTGCTTGCTGCTCTATTAAATCTATGGAAAGCTTTGAGAGGTCCTTCAGAGTAAAACCAAGGTGGGACTCCAAATGGTGAATGTAGGAGGAGGGAGTCCTGAACTGGGAAGCACAGTCACTGCACAAAAACAGAGGTTGGCCAGAGTCAATATTTTTTAGGAACTTTGTGCTCCCTGTCCGCTTTAACTGGTATTTTACATTGGCCAGCCAATGTGAGATAGTAGTCATGGATAGACCAGTGAATTTACAGATGTGGACCCGCTCCTGGGGTCCCAAGTCACTAACTACAAACTTTCCCTCAGGAGTCTCCCTAAGACTAGAGACAAACTGGGCCTGGAGAATCAGGAGGTGCTGGGGATTCCAGTTCGACTGTCGGCCTTTCCGTCTTTGGATGGGAGACAGCTCCTCCAAGCTGTCCTCAAAAGTACAGCCATCAATGTCGGATTTTTCAGAGATGGAAGAAGGGGTCGTAGACTTTGGTGTCAAATGGCCCGTCAGATTTTTTACCATGTCTGAAATATCCATCAAAGCATTCTCCCGTAGAGGCGGAGATGAAGACTGTGAGAAATGTTTGAAAACTGGTTTGCTGTTGTTTACGCTGCCATTGCTGTTAGATGTAGAAGTACCCTTAGGAGTACTTCCATTGGTGTTTTTGGATTTTGTCAAGTCCATGGGCTGATCATCATCATCGTGGGACTGACTCACCGGCTCTACTGACTTAATCTGAGCCGAGTTGCTGTTGATCTTATAAAGCATTGCAAAGGGGTCTATGAAGGGGGTGGCCACTTTTGCAGCTTTCCCTAAGTGGTTGTTCATGATAGACTGCAAAGCACTGAGAGGGTTGACAAGTGGTTGTTCAGGTGAGTGATCAGTGATGATGCTCAGGTTATTGCAGCCATTGCTTAGAGGCCTTTTTGGTGAATTAACTTCACTCTTTATCTGCGTCTCTACTTTACTGTCTGTCTGTTCTCCTTTGTCTCTTGACACAGTCTGGTCCTCTGCTGCAGTATTTTTCGCTGCCTTTGAGGGGTCTGGATTGGGTGAAGCCTGTTTGTCCTTAGGATGTGGCAATGGAGACTTTGCAGACCTGAACTTATTCTCTGCATGTTTGTCCTCTTTTTCATTCTTTATTGAAGTTTTCCCTGTCACTTTCTCAACTAGCTCCTCCATGGCCAGCACATTGCTTTTGTGACTTGGAGGTGGAGAGGGGCTATTTGGTGAATGGATCAGAGTGCCTAAATCAGAGGACAGTACCTTCATGTTGTTGCTGCTGAACAAAGGTTGAACCTGTGCACATGACGGCAAGGTAGACTTAAAAGATCCATGGAGCTGATAGGCAGCATGAATGCTGGGGTATCCACCCCAGGTTGGTGTGCCTGTTTGAGCCTTGCTGATTGCACTTGAAACTGTATTCTCTAAAGACTTTAGGATGTCCAAGCCACCTTTAGGTGTCTCTTCCAAGTCTTCTTCTCTCAGATATTGGTAAGACCTGACCTTTCCAACTTTATCAGCTTTATCAGGGGGATCTTCTTTCTCCTCTTTTATTTTTTTCTCTAGTTCCCTCACTTCCATTTTCTCTTCCTCTGTCTCTTTATCTTTCTTTTCTTCGTTTTCCTCCTCAGGGCTAGCGGGCTGCAATGGGGAGTTAGGCTGTGACTTCCCATTGGGTGCAGGGAGTCGTGTGCTAGTTGGTGGCAGAGGAATTGACTGAATTTTCTCCTCAATGACAGGATCAAAAACTAACTGCTTACCTTTTTTAGAGGCTGAATTTGTTACTTTGAGAAAGTGTCCTGTGACCATCATATGGGCTGTCAGTTGTTGCAAGGTGTCATGTGAACTGCCACATTCCATGCATTTGAGAATTTGTGCCTTGCGTGCCTCAAACTGCCAAGTATAACTGGCACCATTTTGGTAACCATATCGATTGTTTGGAGTGACATAAGGATTCGCCACTTTTTGGTCTTTGGGGGACTCTCCCAGGAGTATGCCAGATGAGACAGACTCTGGCGAGCTTGGGGACATCAAGTCTTGAAATGCTCTTTTTTTGGTTGGGGGTACCAGCTTTGAGGTGAGGGCTGGCATTGGTTCTTTTAGAGGCACTTTCTGATAGTGTTTTGTTTTGATCATGTGAACACTGAGGTCTTGCAAGGATTCGAAAGAGTGGCCACAATACATGCATTTAAGAACTTTTTGGGCATCTTCTTTGCCCTCCATCTCCATCAGAGAACGCTTACGTGGCTTGGACCACTTCTTGCTTCGATCATCTTCGGTATCCTTGTTGTCATCACGGTAGTGGCCCGTCTCGTTCATATGCACCGTCAGGCCAACCAAAGTGTCATAAGCTGCACTGCAGTCCTTGCACCTGAACTTGCTGGCACCTGTAAACACAGGCCCATAGAGCTTACTATTTTGCCTGTAAAGCTGCACGGTGCTGAAAAGGCTTGGCTCAGGAAGGAGTTGGTATGGGGTATGCTGTAGGGTTTTGGCCAATGCTGCCTGGTGCCAGTCATAGGCTAATCCTCCTGTGCTGCCAGAGCTTACACTGGTGCCACTGTTGCTGTTGCTTGACACTGTTCTGGTGCTAGCACTGCTGGTGGTAATATTAGTAGTGGCTGAGGCGTTGCTAGTGCTACATCTGCTCTTCAAATGGATGTTGCTTGGGCTGTGACTGTTCAAGAACCCATTGCTCCCTTTGTGATTGCTCCCATTGCCGTTGCTAGCTGCGTAATTGTTCCCTTGTTTATTTTTAAGCATGTCCAGAGCAATGCTGGACCAGGAGGCATCAGAGATCAGGTTTGCATAGACCGCTTTCATTTGTGCCAAACTGTCCTGTAGCGAGAGGCCATTGATGGACTCCGTGCTCTCCTGTACCTTTTCCTTTACCTGGTCCTGATCATTGACTGAGGACGTGGTCTTAAGGTCCGCCAGTTGATCACTGGTGGTGCTGAGTGGAGAGGCGTACCCAGCGTCTGGGTTAGTGCCATTACTGAGTGGAGAGTTTTGGCAGCTATAATGATCTCTTGCGTCCTCATCATCATTGAAAAGATAGTCTGCATCTTGACCATCCAGGGAAAGGCCGTCATCTTGCAGATGTTCCTCTTCATCAATTTTATCCACTTTCAATTCATCTTCAGGTCCATAAGCTGGAAAACAAAAAAGAAGGGAAAAGTGACATTAGATACTTTATATACATTTTTTGATACATTAGAATGGCAGTAATTGTGCATCTACCACCCTTATTATATGAAGGTGGTATGTGCAATAATCCTAAAGAGATTTTTGTCAATAGTCCCAGCAGAGGACACAGGTTTGCAATAATAAAGTGGCAAACATCCATATCTTGACAATGACAGATAGTCCTCTTCACTGCACTGCCTAATGAAGCTATTGAACACAACAGCTCAGCAAGGGTAGAGAGCAGAGATGAGCTACAGAAATGTTTCTGCTTAGTTTGAAAACTAAAAAACAAGCAAAATTTCAAATTACACAGAGAACAAATCCTCAGAGTAGATGATACATATTAATCAAGTGGTGAGATTGGTGATTTCACAACAGAAATGAAGACATTTTAGTCTCTTCTCAATTGAAAAAAAATAACAGGAGAAAAGAAAATATGCCTCACTGATCGCTCTGTTAAAGACTTTTTGATTTTTCCTTGACAACATATACTGAGTAATGAACAATGAATTAATAAGCTGAATTTACTGCATATTCATCAAACATAAAACCTTTTATCAGCAAATTGAAATGCCAGAGCCGCCTACAGCCTTTTAGTCTATGCAGAGTATTTCATTGTCTATTTTGCTGCTGTATAGTGGCCATAGATCTGTTCCTGAATTCGATTTGCTCTATTCGTCCAACATGCCGCACATACTATGGATTCACAAGTAAGAGATAGTGGAGGAAAATGCCAGCTGCATCAGCCTTGCCAAGCCATGGTTGGCTGGAGTCAACTTGGCATCGGCTGTGGAAGTCCTCACAGCGTGATGCTAGGAAACGGCCAGTGGACATGACAAGCTGTGTTGTTACTGCCTATGCTCCCTGAGTACTCACAGCTTCAAGTGTGCCATTTTAAAAGAACAGAGAGAGATTTGTAGTATCAATGGAAAATGGCTGCCCACTCTCTGTAACTGTCTACAAATTTCACAAATCATTTGTTTCGAAAATTATAATTCTTTATAATCTCCAGATGACAGAGCCAAAAAAAATATAAGAAATTAAAAGGAATAATTCCCTACAACAGTAGAAAGATGAAAAGGTTTACGTATGATCTTGGAAGCACATTAAGAGAGAAACATTACAGAGAGGTAGGGAGAGGGGAAAATAGAGGGTTAAATATGCTAAGGCAGCTCCCCCAATCCATTCCTCGTAAGATGCTTGTCTGAGGTGCCAGAATCAGTCTCCAGTGAGGAGGCAGATGTGCTGTCAGCTTCAAACAGCATGTAGCTCTCTATCCCATAATCGGAATGGACATAATACCTGATGTTTGTGAGGTGCCAGTTACTGCTGCCTGGGAAAAGCTGGAGGTCCAACAGCTGCAACTCTCTACCTTGTATGTGAGTGAAAGTGTGTGAGTGTGTGTGTGTGTGTGTGTACATGTACAACCTTCATCTTCTTAATTAAACTATTCCTGCACTAGTTTTGCTCTTAACTGTATGCTCTTAATTATACACAGGCTATGCTGAAATCATTCACTTGAGTTAGTCACTAAATTAGTCGATGTTAACCTTTTGCCAATGCAGCTGCACAGCTTTCTTTCAACCTGTCTCGTCCTCACTGTCAAGACGCAGCCCACTATATTGAAATAAATGCAAAATTGAACCCATTCAAAGTCAATGTGGCGAGAGCTGTTAAAGACAAAGCAGCTTAGCTGACAAAGTGAGAGAAACCTGACAGCAGTACAAACACACACACATTCACACACGGAAAGCACCCCGACACTAAATTCTAGTCTTTCCCTGCCATCCTCCGTATGTTGCCTTGACAGGCATCAGTGTCAGGAGTGTGTCAGTGTCAGCCCGAGGTGTCAGTGTCCACGCAAACAACCCTGAGAAGAGGTGGGAGGGGAAAGTAACAACAACAAACACAAGTCAGCCACCCCCCACCCCCCACCCCCCCTCCCTGCTCGAGCCTCCTCCTCCACCATCTGTGTCAGAAAAGCTGCGGGTGCCACCGCCGGCTAATAAGGCAATCAGAGATGGAAAAGATGCTGACACGGCGGCTTTCGAGCGTCACTCAGAACAAAAGAGGAAGAGGAGAGGGAGGGAGAGAGGGATAGGGAGGGGATTAAAACGGGGGTGGAGGGGAGGAGGGGGGAGAGAGGTGTCTGTTGTGGTTGTCAGTCAAAAACGTAAGCCCACTTTGTGCTGTCAGGGAGGATAGGGAAAAGAGGGGAAGTTTTGAAAAGAGAGGAGAAAAGATGTGTTTAGGCCAGCGAACAAGAGGTGTGTGTGTGTGTGTGTGTGTGTGAGAGTGTGTGTGTGCATGCGTATCTCTCAAAAAAAACTGAAAAAAACACGACAAGGAAACAAGTTTAACAGCATCCAACAAACTATGTAGAAGAGAGAAAGCAGTGAAATTTCTGCCATGTGTGCGAGTTCGTAAGTGTGTGTAAGATAGGGGTGGCTGATCACTTGTGTGTGTGTGTGTGTGTCAAGTGTCACAGTGTGTCAGGTGCATGCAGGGATGCAATGTGGCTGGTGGGGGGAAAGCGAAGCCATCTGCGTCTGGAGAGGAGCCTGTCACTATTGTTGTGCCCAGAGTCCAGGATTTCCTGCTGCAGACAGGTGACACCACAGTAGGACATCCCCCCGGTCTCTCTCTCTCTCTCTCTCTCTCTCTCTCTCTCTCTCTCACACACACACACACACACCTCTCCGCCAAACTACATCCCTCCCCCAAGGCAGGAAGCTGTGTGAGGTCCACACTCGCAAACACACACACACACACACACACACAGACACACACAACACACACACACACACACACACACACACACACACACACACACACACACACACACACACACACACACACACACACACACACACACACACACACACACACCACCTTGCTTATTTGAAAGAACAAATGCGATTGAGCTGAGAAAACAGTTGAGAAAATGATTTTCTTACTACCAAAAAACATGTAACACACATCCATTGATAATCTACACATGCCTGGACTAGGCCTTGGTATCAAACCTCAATACTTGTCATTGTCCATAGCAACGAGAATTGAAAACTGTCATATGTATGTTGGCGATGAATGTCTGGTCAGATTCATGATCTTGTTTTTTTATTCTCTAATCAGATAATTACTGATTTAAATCAGAATTTTGCCAATTTGAAACTGAACTTTATTCAAGCAAAGTTTGTGTACGGCTGCAAATTTAACATTTGACAGTTTAAGGGTCACCAACCAGTTCTTGCCGGAGAAATCAACTGACGACAACAATTCAACACAATCACGAGAGACAAAGTTAGCCTAAACACCATTCATTTTCAATTTAAAGTTACATTAAGTACGATTTTGACTGCCCAATAGCACAAAATATTCCAATATGTTTTTATTATAGTGACAAATCCAGCAACACGTGTATGGTGTCAGGATCCTGACCAGTTCTAAGAGGCAACATGAGACAGAGTGAGATAACTTGAGTGTGACAAGGCACTGGCACAATCAACACAACTCTTTTCTTTCCCCCCTCTCTCTTTCTCTCTCTCACACACACACACACACACACACACACACACACACACACACACACACACACACACTTTCCCTTCTAAACCTTCTTCATTTATTCATGTTGTCTCGGAGAAGAGGACAATCCTGGCTCTCATTTGCAGTGCTAATGTCCAATTCCGCCAGCTTTCACCCTGCTGATTTACCCTGCGTGGTCGAGCGCTGCATTTCAGAGCGGGGCGGCCAGCGAGGCTCTCTCACACCGTTTAGCGGCCCTTCAAAATGGGAGCTCTGCTGTGGCAGTCTTATTTCTCTCTCCCGTTTCGCTTTGTCACCGGCCCCTCCATTCCCTGCCACTCACCTCTGATGGCTTTGGACAGGCCTGATCAGTGTGTGTCATTGACCTGTACGCCGTGCATGAGTGTGTGCGTGTTTCAGCAGAGAGAAGGCTGTAAATAAAATGACATTATTATTTCCTCTGTCCTATCATGTAGAAAAGCCAATTATGGTAATGCTTAGTATGTCAGGCAATCTCTGTCTCCCTCTGCTCTCCCCGTCCTCTTCATTCTTGCTCTTTTCTCTCTCTCTGGGATAGTCGTGGCTGTGGTTTCATAGGACCTGACACTCTCTTTGGACTACTGTGGACGACGCACACTGAGGCAAGCAGTCTCCTCTCAGCCTCAAGACAACTACCAAACTAATAGCTTTTCATACGATTCTGCATAAAGAGAAATCATTTGAGACTCATCCAAATTATTTAAAAAATATGTCAGTTAAATGGTAAACTTTCGGTTTCTTTTTTGTTCATTTTGTTGCATAAATTGAGGAGGGCAACTTTGCTACTTTTGCTTTGTTAAATTCGAGTGCGTGTTTTATAACACCACTGCCTAACAACCCAGTACAAAAGCTGCACAGATAAGTGTTGCCACGGATACCATGCATTAGCCATAATTTAACCCACAGCTTGCTTGACCAGACATGTAAAAGCCTACCTAACAACCCCCACCCTCCCCTAACCCACATGGAATAGTCCACCATATGGCACAATAGCTCCGGGGCTTCTAATAACTTGTGTGTCGTACAAATCCACCTTCTCAGCTTCCACGACTCTTCCGGTTGGGGAAAATAAAAACAGCCAGAACAGTCTGCTCTCTCTTCATGCTGGTAGCCACATGTGCAGACAACATTTTAAATTTGACTTTTTTTTTTCTCCTTCGTTACTGCAAAGAGTTTGTGTGTCACTGCTTTGGATTCTTCATGAAAGATAAATTAAGATAAATGACCTTTTCCTAAACTTTTGACTGTCCTGCAGGCTTTCACATATGTTCCAAGTAATTTGCAATTACTTGAACTCATATTATGCTAATAGCCTTTTTAAATAGGTCACATAGACAGTGCATTTTACCTCTGGCTCAGCTTCATTAGGCCACTATGAGTACAGTATGTGTGACCAAATTAGAGACACCAAATGATAGCTGCTCACAGAATAGATGAAATCTGGAGAACCGCAGCTATTTCTTTTTCTAAAGAAAATAATTTCTTTCTTAAATTGCTTTGCAAGTTTCTCCTCTTCGTCTTTCTTTCTTTTGTTTTCTGCTCGTTTGTTCAGATCTCCTGTGAGCCAGTTCTGACACGCCATGACAGTGACTGTGGTCTATAAATCACCTTTTCCCTGAACTGTCAGTGCCTGCTTGTTGTGAGAGGAAACAACAGCCATTAGATCATCTGCACCGCAGATTCCAGCCCTTTCTGCTCGACTTTCCTGCCAAACCCCCCACGCCCAACAATCGAACATTGCTCTGGTGCTGCACAGACATTTCAAACCATCTGGTTTGTTTTCAGGCGAAGGACAGATAAAGCATTACTAATGCTAATTAAAGATGATGTGAGTGAGATTTACTCAACCAATGCCAAGCACTGATTCAATGTAGGCTGTATCAGACACATGTCATTTGTTAAACAGATTATTTTAGAGCAAATATTGTCACTTTCTTTACAATCCATAAGATTTTTGTCAAGGGCATTCTGCTGTGCTTGATTTAGAGTTTAGGGTTAGCTCTACTGTCTGCTATAGTTTTACACTTGGTTGGACACATCTTTAAGTATTTCCAATGCAAGTTATTTAAGTTGTTCTATTTTGGTTCAATCAAGGGCGGCCGTCACTTGACAGAAAGGGGTTCTGTTTCAATCTGGAAAAGAATCTCTTAATCTCAAAACTAACAAGCTAACCAAATAACACGGTTTCATCCTTTCTTCATAGATGCTGTCTTTTGAATTCACCTGCATTGCCCCTGACAGTGGAGCTTCCTCCGACTAAACAACAGCTGCTCCCATCGCCTAGCAACAACCAGTTGATGGATGACCCCAAAGATGGATAATTACCATAAATCACTATGGTTGTGTGGAGAATAGAAGCAGAAAATCATTGTAGGAAAAAAACAAGCTGTTTAACCACAGTTTAGACTAGCGCGCCTGGTGTTAAGGCTAACTTTATCTCTCATGAATCTGTTGAATTGTAGTTGTCAGTAGATTCCCCAGCTGGCAAGAACTGGTTGGTGACCCTTAAATTCAGCAAAATCCAAAGAGGCATTGGATTTGTCTATTAGGGTTGTTTTTTTTGGAGCATTTCTTGAGAGCAGCCAGTGTTTCAGACTGGATGAATAGGGGCTGTAAAATGAAACCTGATGAACTGACTCATGGGACAAAACCTGTCCTGAAGGAGGAGTGACAAAGGAAACAAAGTGGGCCGAGGAAGGAAGAAAGGAAACGGCGAAGAATGAATGATGGCCACACTGATGAGTTTAGTGCAGCAAAGAAGACGAAGGTGGGGTGAAGGAGAAGACGCACAAAGAGGAAGTGTGTTTACAGTCTGAACATACATGTATATTTATGCACTGTTTGTGTCCGAGTGAGTGCGAGAGTGACAAAGGTAGACGCTGAGCTACAGGGAGAGGGAGAGAAAAAGATAGTGAGAATAAAAAAAAGAGAGAGAAAATGAGGGGGCGCAGGGCTAAAACAGGGTCACAACCTAACCAGTTCAGTCTAGCCGAGTCTGGTTGCACAATAAGCCATCAATCAACCTTCTCCACGCTGTTAGACCTCCCCACAATTCACAGGGGCCATCCACTTTGTACACTGCTGGGGAACAAAACATAGAGAAGGAAAAGAGAGACAGGGGGAGAGAAAACACACACACACACACACTCAAACACACACAGTTCCATGAATCTGATCCTTTACTCTCTGCGGGAAGGAAGCACCCTAAAGACCCACTCACACCAGAAAATGGCAAAGTGAAATTCATCCAGGCGTCTTTGTAAAATATTTAGTTCAAGAAGCCTGGTGACTAGCTAAAGACTGTTGCAGTTGTTAGGTGGTGATCTACTGTAGCTGGTGAGCTAAACAATCACAAGCTAGCCGGCCGGGAACATGCTAGTGTTAGTCTGTCTTTCTACTCTCTCTACAATGGGCTGTTTATTCCCGCTGGAATTTTGTTTTCAAGATTTCATTTTATCATTTGATCAAATACAGAAATCTATTGAAAAGGGTAAAAAACTATCAGCCAGCAAGCTTGGTAGCTTGGTCGCTCACGGGACAATAAGTACACACAGTTTATTTAAAACACGTATTTGTGCCATTGACTCCTGTCTCATCCCTGTCTAAAAAGCTTTTGTGCGGATTCACTTCGGACCTGTAAGTGAATGTACTCATTGCAGCAATTAAATTGGAAGGAACTGATTTTGTAGTAAAAGTTTGCCGTTTTAAAAGCTGGCTAAAACTAGAACAGCGGATTTAACACACACACACACACACACACACACACACATCATTTCGTCTTTCTGGATCAAAACATCATCAGGTCCTCTCTACCCTTATCTACTTCTCAACAGGACAAACCAAACACCAGATATGCAACACAGGCCTGAACACAAGAATGCAGAGGACTTTGTGAGAACAGGACCTCAGAGACCTGACTCACATCCCTTTCCCCAACATAAACAAAGACAGACAAAGAAATCATAACTTTAAAAACCATAAAGTCACTTCAGGGAAATTAATTAGAACCACAAACCCTCAGGGCAGGAGGCTGCTCAGGACAACCAAACGTCCCCAAACATTTTAGTGCTTTTAACTGCATGTGTCACCAGGGAAATTCCAGCAATTGTGCACCATCAAAACCGTTATCCTTTATGCATCGCCACATTTTCTTTTTCATTCTGCCCGCTCAAGTGACGACCTAGTGCTGAAGTCTGGCGCTCCATTAAACAAAGTTCTACTGTTTCATTTCAACTCTAGTTTAGGATTTAAAGCGTGATGAATAGCATAGGGGCGTAACAAAAAAATATATAACAAAGGCAAAAGCTCACCCGCACAGCAGTTTGGAGTGTGTGTGTGTGCTTATGTGGATTTTATTTTTCCCTTTCCTGATGACCATGGCAGTAAAGTGACAAAAGAAGAAATGATAGGAGGGAGGAGGAATTAGGGGCTGCAAAAGGGTCCCTGGAGAAAGTCAGTAAATTATGTACTGGGTTCTCAAAGTGGACTAGTATCTGTAGCCATCTCAGCCTAATTGCGTCTGTGTGCGACTATGCATGCCTGTGTGTGTGTGTGATCGTACAATGGCTAAGAACAGCTTCACAGTCAGAGAGAGGGGCAGGAAGAGAGGAAGCAATCCTTCAACAGAGCACAATATCAGACTGCGGACAGACAACTAACGGCTGGAAGGTTCTGGAAACGAGAGAAAAGCCTGCCTCCCTCACAGTTCAGCTCTAAACGCCGCCTCCCAAAGTGCCCTCCATCTAACACTAATACACACACACACACACACACACACACACACACACACACACACACAGAGACACACACATAAATGGCACCATAACTCTATATCCGCAATCAATCTCCACTATGAAGACATATCCATCTTCAGTAATGTTAATGGGAGGGTTTTGGGGGGTTGGAGGGGGTGGAGGACAGGGGTAAAACAGAGGGTATGTGACTGCAGAGCTGACCTCAGAGCAGTGTGAAGTAATATGGGCTGTCTGTGTGTGTGTAATAGAGACAGAGTAAATGAATAAAAAGCGAGAAAACAGCTATGTGCATTTGTGCGTATACATGTTAGTGTATTTGTCTGCATGTCGGGAGGTCAGGTGTGTGTGTGCGTCAGTGTGTGTGGGAGAGAGACTGATGGCTGTCAGCTTGCATCTGGCAGAGAAAATAAATTAGGCTTATGAAGACAAATGAACAGACTATGGAAAGAGAAAACGGGGGTGGAGGGGGGATCACGACGGAGAGAGGGAAGAGGAGAGAGAAGGAATGAAGAGGAGGGAGACATAATGAAGGAGAAGAGAGAGGGATATTGTGGGCATGCGGTGGCATGGATATGAAAGGAAGGAGATGGAGTGGCGCTGCCAACTAAGAGAGTTCCTTTCGGCAGCCAGTGACCGTTCATTAAGAAGGACGGGCACACAGACAGGCCTGCTGCTGGCACCAGGAGAAGCTTTGGCTGTGTCTTCCCTGGCTGCGAGGGAAACATATATGTGGGTGTATGTGTGGGTATGTGTGTTTGCGGGTCCAGTGCCAGCATTTTAAAAATCCAGAATCTATTTTCTTTTTTTTTTTTTTAGCTTTAGTTGAGCGCTTTACAAGACTTCTCTTTCTTTAAACACAGGCAAGAAAACTGCGTTTAAAGCCACAATGCAGCTTGGATATAATGTGTGATCACTGGGTTTGTATCTGTGCTGGAAGTGCCTCTCAGTGTGTGTTTCCTCTGCTTGTGTGTTGATGTCAGCGTGTATCCATGTGTGTTCTATCTCCGCAGATTTGTCAGTGTCTATCCCATGACACACTCCCCTCATTGCGAGTGGAGGAGAGCTCTCGGGGGGCTTTGTCACGCGGCGGTCTCTTCTTTTCCTGAGGCCTGGCGCCCCTCGTTTGATAAATGACACATGTCATTCTGTCAGCCCCTGCCATCCGGGCTGGGAGGCCCCGAGCTGATGTATGGCCGCCCAGGCTAAAGGAAATCAGAGTGTTTTGGCAGCGCCCTGAGAACATGGCCTCTTCTAAGGGGTATGTGTCTGTGTGTATGTGTGTTTGTGCCTTTCTGTCTGTGATACTGAGTGCATGTTTAATTATGTGTGTATGTGCCTGTTAGTGAGTGTCTGTGTCTCCCCAGAGTGAGTGTGTGTACATGTGTGTGCGCGCATGTTCTCAACCTGTCAGGCGGACGGGCAGAGGGAGACAAATCATCGTCATGGCCGCCCCAGCTGTTCCCCAAATTTGGTGCGAGGAGAGCTAGGGGGGAAAAAAAGATCCTGCCGTTTGAGTTTTAAACGGCTGATGCTTCCCAGAAACGGGAATGAGTGAGAGGACAAGTGGAGCTGAGTGCACGTGCACGCACACACACACACACACACACTGAATCAAAACTCCAATGCTGGAATAGGAATCAAGCCAATCCCAGAAGGAAGCAACAGACAGCCGGAGTGGTTTTCTTGAAAACAAACACGCACACATAAACACACATGCTTCAAACATACACATATGTAAACACATGAACACAAACCTTGGACAAGGCATTTGCACCTTAACCAAAATAAAAAGAACTATCAGACATTAAAGAAACCTGCATGAAATTTCAATTCAAAATTAATTCTTTTTGCATCGAGGACGCTTGTTTTAACCTTCACAATCGCTAACTTTCATCCTGAAAAATGTGTTCGTAAGACTACCTGCTGGTCCAGACGATCCTTACAGCTACACACCACACACATACACAAACATTTCCCTGGTGGAGGATGGTCCCACCTGGAGGTTGTGAACTCTGTATGACCCTGTTTGATTGGGCGCCGGCCGAACCCCCCCCCCCACGGAAAAGAAGTGGGAGAAGGAAAAAAAACAGCGTCATTAAGCTGTGAGTGATGAGTGGCAGCCATGGGTGACATCCTCCCCTCTCTCTCTCTCCCCTCCACTATCCAACTGCTTTCACCATCTCTCCCTCTCTTTTTTTTCCCTTCTCCATTGCCTTGATACATTTCTCTCTCGCTTTATTCACCTCTCTCTCCATCCCTCAACCCCTCAAGTAATTTTTCTTTCACTCCTCTGTTGCTTTGCCTCCTCTTTTTCCACTCCCTCATCCCTCCCCCCTCCCTCTTTCCACCCTGGTTCTTTTTTGTCTGCTGTCACTCTCTTTTTCTCTTCTTTTTTTCACCCCTTTATGCCCCCTCCACACACACACACACAAACACACACACACACACACACACACACACACACACACACACACACACACACACACACACACACACACACAATAGTGCCTCACTCAGTCCTGTCTAGCTCTCTGGCCCTGGTCATGTAGACACTCAGCTCCTCCATACATAATAGATCCCAAATAATGAGAGGAGGGAGGGGGGGGGGGGGCATTTTCATCCGCTCAGGATTGTGCCATCAGCACCGCTTCCACAGTAGCTCCACTGTCTGGCACTGCAAGGCTAAAAATGTCCGACTGTAGTTTTAAAATAGTTTTAAGGCTTCTTATGAATATGTGAGAACGTCTTTTTAGCCAGCTGCTATTCAGACAGGCCTGTCCAGTCATGTGGTTAATTTTCTGTCCCAAGGAGAGCACTTACAACAGCTTAGTTTTCAAGTTTTCAAGCTTTTAGATTTAAACTTTTAATTGAGCCTACAGCACAACGTCATGTCTTGTCTTTTTGGAAATACAATGATAGTCATTTCTGTTGCAGTGACGCTCCTAAAGTAGATCTCTGAGATATAAGTGTCCTGGAATTGACAATAATGCAGCCTTGTAATACTCTCTGTCACCGAACACATTCATTTTTGCATTTTATACAGGTTATTATAAAACAGGGGTGACATAAAATAGCAATTCTTAGATACAAAGCCTCTCTCTGCCTGGCTAATGTTATATACTGTGGTGGAGTCACTGGAGGAGAGAGTGTAATGAGGTAATTGACTGAACTTGATAAACTTGATGTTAATCAGTGCAAGCTATTCTGCTCCTTGATCTTGTTTAGTTTGACCAACTTTAATTAACCAATCCTGACAGGCGCACTCTCCTAACTGACAAAAGCTTCGCTCTGTGCCCACAAAAGGAACTTAACATTACGAATATTGTCTGGTTTTTCTTATGAAATAGAGTAACCAGATAAATTAACATGGTTGTTAATTACGTTATTGCTGTTTTACAGTGAGTCCAAACCTCCCCAGGCCTGCAATGCACCTCCTGAGTCCTGGTCTCACACAAACACTGACGCTACAGCTCCTCTTTCTCACACTGATAAGGTGATATGAGAAGTGCTCTGGCAGCCCCAACAACAGACAAGTTCAAAGATGCACATATTTCTTGCTCTTGTTGGGTAGAAAAATTATTCAAATCATGTTGACATGTACTCTAAACTTTAACCTACCAGTTTGTATACTTTTGTTGTGTTAATAAATGACCTTTTTCATGATGGAAATTAATGTTTATGCTGTTACTAATGTGTTCCATACAGTAAGAAAAACATATCAAGCAAATGTATAAATAAAATAGATAAACATTCACTAGTTCCTACTTCTCTCTGTTTTTCTTAATCTTTTGAGAGTAAAAACTGAATATATTTGAGTTTTGGACTGTTGGTCTGAAAAAACAGGCAATTTGGCAATTTCCCCAGATTTTATAGACCGAACAATTAATAGAATATTCAAGAAAATAATCTGCAACTTAATTGATCATTTCAATAATCTTAAATTGCAGCCCTAAATTGTAGCACCCTGAATAAAAATTTGATTGTGATGTATGAAGAGAGCCCCACTATATATTATCAGTGATGTAAAGTATACTTGTGATGTAAACGTAAAGTATACTTTTAGCTGATGGTTGCTATCCAGTTAGATGTAAGTATTGTTAGAGTCACTGAGCATAACTTTCTCTACAATCTGACAGCAGTTATTGTTTAACCAGAGAAGTTAAAGTACGAGGCTCCAACTATGAGGCAAGGCAGAAAAAGGAATGAAGTGACAAACTGAGAAGATGTAGTGGAAAACAGATTAGTTAAGTAAAAAAAAAGAAAGTACGTCACACTCACCTAGAAATGACTCATACACACTGGGAATGTGGCCATTCTTGGACTTTGAATGTAAGACCAGACAGATTCCAAATATACTGTAAGTGTTCAGCAAGATGACAGATATATTACACAGACCTTCACAAAGGTGAAACAGCAAGCGGCACCCAAAGTATAAGGTAAGGTAGAGGGTAGAAGCAAATACTAAACACATAAATGAACCAGTTAGACAGGGTCCAGAAGCCTTTCATGGACGGTGATTTGCAGGAGGAAACAACAAAAACAAGCACAAAAAGGTTTTGAAATGACAGACCAGAAAAAAAGCAAGTAGTAGCTATTGGCTACAAATGTAGCAATACCACAGTGTAAAAATACTGCATTACATAAGCCAAAGTACTGCATTCAAAAAGGTACTTCAATAAAAGACAAGTTATGCAGTCACAATGGCCCCTGTCAGTTGTATATTTCTATATATTATAATGCATTAATATATAGATAATCACTAATGTGTAAGAAGCATTTTAACGGTGTACCTGCTCGAGGTGGAACTCATTTTAAGTACTTTATAAGCTGTTTGGGTTGTTCCGTCGTATTGTATTTAATAAGCTGATTATATTTTTATATGAAAATCTTAAAGGAACAGATCCACATGTTGGGAAATACAATTATTCACTCTCTTGTCGAGAGTGAGGTAAGATTGATACCACCCTCATGTCTGTACAGTAAATATGAAGCTATAGCCAGCAGCTAGTTAGCTTAGCTGAGCATTAAGACTGGAAACACTGGAAACAGTGCCCACTACCAGCACCTCTAAACCTCAATAACTAATGTTATATATCTCTTTTGTTTAATCCGAACAAAAAAACTAAGTGTAAAAACGACAATTTGTGGGTTTATAGGTTATGTTACAGTAAAGTAAAGTAAATTGTAACTCCAGCTGTCAGATAAATGTTGTGGAGTCACAATCTAGTGAAGTGAAGTGGAAATACTCAAGTTAAGTACCTCAAATTGTACTTAATTACAGTACTTGAGTAAATGTACTTAGTTACTTATATACACACTTGTATTTATGTCAAAGTTCAGAGTCGATGCAGAGTATCATACAAACATTATTCAATGCCAAAATGTTTCCAGGGTAGTTAGTTTGATGTAGTATCAGTCCTGTCATCATGTACCACCGGGATGAGAGAGACCAGGCGCAGACAGACACGTAAACGGGCCAACAGTCACAGAGACACAAACACACACAGGTGATCAGAAACAGATGTTCAGGTGGACAGTGAGTTGGACAGACGGACAGAACTGGTTTGCTGTGTGAGGGACTGAGTGATGTGAGAGAGAGACGCACTGACAGAGGAGACATTAGGGCGTACAAGAGGCCTCCTGCTGTTCCCTCTGAGACAGACGACTTAGAGGGACCGAGCTGAGCTTATACCCCCCTGTGATTGTCACTGTCTGAGACAGAACGGCGGCTCAGGGAAGATTTGGGAGGAATTTTTTGGGGGGTAGCATGTGGTGTTGTTGAATTGACTAGGATCCCGAGACATTATATCCCCTTTCAACTGCCCATCAAGCCGACGACTGTTAAGTGATTACTTTGTGTAACCCTCAAGCAAATTGTGGTCAATGGGTTTCTTCTTAATGAAAGCCTCAAACAAAACTGAATAGACACCAACAAAATACGCTTTGATTCCTTTCCTGAGCAACGTGCTTTATGGATAACTGTCATGGGAATGGAAACGGCGCTTGGAAAATGTGACAGTCATGTGTTTAGACTTCAAAGAAGATGACACAAGACTTAACTACCCTGTGACCTTTTGGATTTTTACAACGCAGAAGTGTGACCGCAGGACGTCGCTGAAATCAGACTATTGGACAAAAGAGGTTCTTGAAATATGAGAACACGGCCAGTGGGCCTGGAAGGGTATTACGCTCTTTTCAGACGTCGAGTTCATGTTCTTGTAACCAGTTCACTGACTCTTGAGCATCCGGTGAGAGAGCGATAGATGAGGGCGAGAGACAGGGAGGAAGATGAAAGAAAATATGAGCAGGGTAGAGGAGAATTGAGTCAGTAAGATAGAGATTGATGACAGATAGGAAGATGAGAAAGGGCTTACGGGGGGGGTGGGGGCAGTAATCCCAAAAAAACGATGAGAGAGAGAGAGAGAGAGAGAGGGGGAGTAGGCTGAGATAAAGATGAAGAGGTGAGGGGAGGAAAGAGAGATGGCAGTGCCACTACACCAGTCTGCAGCATGACCTTCCCCAGCGTCCGCTCTCAAGGACAACGTGTCATCTGTTAACTGTATCCGTTCCCAGATGGCTTATCTGCAGTAAACTAGTGTCCAAAAAAATGATGTTCATTGCTTCTCAACCCACCTTATCAGTTAAATAAACACTCCCTTGGGGATAGAAATTTCCGCCCCCTGACTTTCGTCCACTCGCACCGACTGCTGGATATGCTGAGGCCAGCTTTTATCAGTCTCCGTGTAATAAAAACAAGTACCTTTCTTCTCATGATATACAGTCCTGGTTCTTGCCAGTTTTTGCACTACATGCTCTACATGCAGTGCAACCAAAGCCTCTTTTTAGGGCTGTGAAGGGAAAAAGAAACTTTTACCACTAGCTGCTGCTTAGTTTGCATGCGTTTAATGAATGTTAATGTTCTCCTGCTGTTTACAGGGGGATTATATTCAAAACACCAACAGTGTACAGTTATCATGTGTATACATATCCAGCCTTTACCTCAGCAACCCCACCCCCCCCAAAAAAAACATAAACAAAACACACTAATTCAATTTGTAAGCCTCAAGCATTTTTAGGGTTGCTTTATAGTTTGGCGTGAAGAATTGATGCAACTCTCCATTACAAAGTTTTCATTTTCTTGTCCTGAACTTTAATGAGAATTTCTGCTGAGATGCAATATTCAGCCAAAAAGTACTGCAGTAGTTAGAACCTTGAATGACTCTTATTTCCGCAATTGTTTCAAGCCTTTCTGCAATTCGTAGATATTATTAGCACGTAAACATTTACTTTTCAAATTGAAAAACTTTCTAATTAATTTGTTAATGTAAGTTAAAGAATTGAAAAGTAAATGGAACCTTGACATTGCTAAAACTAGGGACACACTGATCAAACTTTTTCTCTCCCGATACTAATTCTAAAAAACTCAGGGTGTCTGCTGTGCTTCTTTTTTTCCCAAATAAAAATATTCATATCCAAAATATTAAAATGTGTGGAATTCATTTGTGAAATTGAGAAGGAAACTGTGTTTAATGTGGATCTGTCACATCTGGCCGATACCTGATCCACTTAGTTAAGTCAGTATAGGCCCCAATACGGATCGGATTGGTGTATCCTAGCTAAAGGATTATATGTCCTTTTATTTAACAGCCTATACATTTAGCTTTAACCCACAAGGTGACAATAAGGGGTTTCTAAAATGTTTAAAGGGCTGGTAGGTTCCTTTTGTTTTAATCATGGGGAGCCAACAGGGTGCCTGGTGCACAAGAACAAAACGTTTCAAATCATTTCATACGAGAAAACATGAATTACACACACTTTCAGCCAGAGAGTTTCAGTAGTCACATGAATATTTAGTGGTGCAAGCGGTTTCTATAACCAGACTTGGTATCATTTAAAACACATTATTTAATTGTCCTAAAAAGACAATGAAATTCTAGTAATATGAAACTGTTCTTCATTATCTGGGGAACTCCTGAGACAAGTTCAAGGACAAGCAAGAAGGAAATATCTTTCTTTTTGTATCTTTCACGTGTTCTTAGCTCCAAAGGATCAAATATATCTACCTAGCAACAGCAAAGCCAGTGTATGTGTTGGTGTGCGTGTCTGCAGTAGAGCACAGGCACATATAATCAGTGGCTAATAACAACACAGTGGGAGTCGCTGCCCCACCGTAAATCAATGGGCAAAATAATTGCTAATACACTGGTTATTGATTAGCGTGCCCGCCATGCACTCCTTTTCTGGGGGCGACCGTGGCTTAGCGCTAAAGCAGTGACAAGGGTAAAGTGTTATTTCTCAAAAAGGCACGCAGACAGACAGCTGGGCAGGAAAAAATGACTACAGGGCCTCGGCAGTAATTCTTAATTGACACCTGTCAGAGCGATGGCAGCAGTCACAGCTGCTTCAGGAGAACGTCTACCCAAGTCCTGTTCATCTGTCACTTTTAATACCTTTTCTTCACAGCCCCTTTCTCTCCCTCACCCAGATGTTCAAGGCTGGTTAACAGAGGCAACACAACTTCAAGGCTGGGTAGTACAGGGCACTCAACACTGCTTTTTTATGTTTACTTTGTGGATCCAAGGCAGTTTTTCAGTCTCAGCTTAACTGACTGAGCTCTTGACTCGAGTATCAGCAATATGTGGGAGCAAGTGATTCAATAAAAAGGAGTACTGGGTGCAATTTAAACTTCACTGTGCCTGCTACGGTGGCCATGTATCTCCAGCCTTATCTCTAGCATGATCACCATGATTACTGCAACAGGCGCCGCCTCAGTGGCAATTTCTAATACATCAAGTGTACTGAAAGAAAAAAAAAAAAAGGATGCAGAGTAGTTTCAGAGAACATCCGAGCAAAATGCAGAAATTAAATATCTGATTCAGAGCGGAGTCTTTCTGGCTTTGGACAAATTCGATCACAGCAGCTGACTAACTCTCTCCAATAACGGCGTCTGTCTGGCGTACAGTGCATCAATCACGCAAGGACACACACAATACATACAGATACACTGGTGTAACATTACACTGGAATTGGTAACTAAAAACATAGAGTGCATTTATGCTAACATACTCGGATGACACAGACATACAAGACTGCTGTATTTAAAAGGAGTAAAATATGGGAAAACAACAAAACACAATCCAGACTGGAGGCGGCCGAGACAGGGGCTCCCCTGAGTGCACACTGACCTCTGAGTGTACCCTGGACCTCACGTTTTCTTGCCTTAAATCATGACTTGCCATTTTTTCCTCTCCCTCTCTTTTCTGCATCTTTCTTTCCTGTCTCCACACTTAACCAAATTCCCTTTGTCTTTCATTATCTGATTCTTAAACCGCTTGAATTATTAGAGAAGTCCAATGTTTGTGTGAAGAAGCACATGCAGCTGGCCCACTTTGGGTGTCTGATTGCCCACAATTCTTTGCTGCTTTGCTAGAGCATAAATAAATAGTGAGGATTTTCCAAAGTGTGCAGCTTCACGCATAGTTTCAGTTGCAGTCTAATAACTGGAACTCTGTTTCTTATAATGTGTCATTTTTCAAGCAAAAATGCCAAAAATGTGCTGTTTTCAGCTTCTCAAATGTGAGGATTTGATGCCTTTCTTTGTCAAACATGATGGGACACTGAATATCTTTTGGTTTTGGACTGTTGGTCCGACAAAACAAGACATTAGAAGATGCTACCTCTGGCTTTGTGAAATTATAAGAGGCATTTTTTTTACTATTTTGTGACATTCTATAGACAAAACAATCATCGATTAATTGAGAAAATAACTGCCAGGTTAATCTCCGATGAAAATAATTGTTGGTTGCAGCCCTACCCATAAATCCTGATGGCCAGGATGAAGACACACGATCACATATGCTTTGTGAAATCCATATGTTTGCGTTGGAAACACGGGTGAAGAAGTTTGATTTATTTTCATTTAATTTAGAAACCCTGCCTGTGATTTCACCCTCATCTCCTTTCACCCAACTGGCTATTTCACTCAATCAGCAGGAAAACATTGCCAATACAGTGTGTGTGTGTGTGTGTGTGTGTGTGTGTGTGTGTGTGTGTGTGTGTGTGTGTGTGTGTGTGCGTGCATGTGTGCTTCACAATAATCAGCAACCGGTGCCCTAAACCCCTCAAGGACATTCATGTGGATGATTTCATTCTTGTTATTATTCCTGTTATTATTTTACATCCCCACTGTACATTGTGGCTTTTGTTGTGCAGCTGTTTTGACTCGACGCCAAGATATCTCTTGTGAATGGAAAACAGACGCACTGAAAAT
The DNA here is from genome assembly GCF_043641665.1 of Enoplosus armatus. Classification (NCBI taxonomy): domain Eukaryota; kingdom Metazoa; phylum Chordata; class Actinopteri; order Centrarchiformes; family Enoplosidae; genus Enoplosus; species Enoplosus armatus. Next base: position 12,560,415 of record NC_092195.1, read on the forward strand.
CAGAGACAATAAATACATGCAGGATGTATTTAGGAGTGAGGACGCTAGTGAGTTTTATTCCCTGTAAAAAAAAAAAATGACCTTGTTTTCTTTACTTCTTTGTCAAGGCTCCTTGTGTTGTGCTTGAGCGAAAATCCAGGTTTTCCTGCTTCCTCTGAACCTCATTAAGCTCTGGGATAGTTTTACCTCGCGGCTGCAGCACTGAATGCCTTTACATCGTCACCCTGCTGGCGAGCCTAATTCCCACATATTTTCAATCCGGCCCTCTCTTTTCCATAAGAGCAGTCATCGATCTTCATTTGTCACTTAACCTCCACGAAGATGAGGACAGAGAGCGCAGTTGTGCGAGTGTGCGCATTAGTGTGTGTGTCTTTGATTTCTTGGAGGCCTACTGGCTCCGACACCACATGCAAATGAAACTGCGGGTGTAGCGGAGTGTGGGATAGCAAATATATCCACTGACTCCTTCAGTCAATGTCACCTGTTAATGACACTTTACATACACTGCCTTATCACAGAATCAGAACATTTCACATTCACACACACGTCTTATTCAGTGATGCAGACTCGCACACACTAACACACACACACACACACACACACACACACACACACACACACACACACACACACACACACACACACACACACACACACACACACACACACGCTTTGCTCTCATCTACAGACTTTTCACTTCAAATAGTATAATTTTTTTTTCTCCCAGCGCAGCTTCAATTCCTGACAAATGTCATTAAATACTTTATCAGAAGCATCCCCGATAAAACCAACACAAGTTTCCAAGGTGCTGGCTTCTTAGTTGACAGGTGCCGTGAGGTAAATTTCTGCAGAGGAAATACAATGCAGAGTAACAACAACAAAATGTATTAATGCCGCTCGGCTTAGAACTTTGTTCCTGTTCTGTCAAACAAACCAAAAAGCTGTTACCGGAACGATCAGAGGGAAAGTATTAAGAAAATCTTTCACATTCAATGGAAACCACATATACTCAGCTATTCTTTGACTATTAAAAACTGCCTGCGTTGCACACACTGTATGACTGTTTACAGTGAGAATCCATGTACTGAGTGCATACGTGTACATCCAAGCTTGAGACTACAACCATAACATAACCTCCTTCCAGGGGTGTTTGTGTCCAGCCCGATGTTGGCTTCACATGTGTCACGTCACACTGCAAGCAACCTCCGCTGTTGAGTTTACACTGGAACAACTGAGGGTGGGTATATGAGAAGTGGCTAACGCCGAGTTGATTATATCAAGGCAGCTTGCAGACTTGACACCTTGCTGAATTTGTAAGCATTAATCGGTGGGGCCCTGTCACTGATCCGTCAGCTACCTGGATAATTAGGGACCGCGGCTAACGATGGTGTCGGGAAGAAGGGAAGCTCAACTTCTCCCCCACCCGCCCACCCTCAAGTCATAATTAAGAGGCTCCTTTTGCATTGAGGTGGTGATGGCGGCAGTAAAGGGGGATGTGCTTAGGAGAAGCTGATGTCAGTGGAGGAGCTCACAAGGCGAGGCACTGTCTGTGCATCCTGTTCAATCAGCGTGTACCTCGCTGTGGCTTCAATCTGGACGCGTTGCAGAGTGCTTTAATTAAACATGTGCTGAGCTAAGCTATACAGACAGATCATTAAAACGTAGCACTGAAGTTCGTTTATTGGAGACACTGAATCATACATATTAAAGAAATTAACAGCATCCGCAGCCTCTCGCCGTAACCTGAATACTTAATGTTTGTAGCGCTAAACTTTTTAATTAGTGGCATCAGTGCGAGAGTGGCCAAACCCCAGCCAATTGCCTTACATTTCTATCAAGAGAGCAGACAAAGGCAAACTAATTACCGTCTTCAGCTATGAAGGAGCACATTTCCACGCGGCCATGTTTGACAGTATCACAGCATGTCACTTTCTCTCCCTTCATGACCTGCACTAATTCTGTCAGTCCAGAAACCGCTCTCTCTGCTGTCAGTGGAGATGAGAATCCAGCGCAGGATCAAATGTTTCTAAACTTTAACATCTGAGAGTGAAAGAGAAACTGAGTGGATTTCAGACTCCCTGCCTAATTCAACCTAACAACAGGACATGAGTATAAAGATGTTAATCCCGTACACTTGTGTGCTGGTCCATCCCACTGTGGATCGGTCACCCACTCTTTGCTCCGCCTCTTCCTCTGTCTCAGTAAAGCTAAATGTTTTTATGTCACAACAGGTAATAAAAAATTCTATATTTTTTTGCAGCTAGACCTTTTTAACTCCTGTGGAATAAATTTAACACAGTGTCGCGCTGTAATCACACTGACATGTTGAATGATTAGTTGACAGATTCATTACTTAGAGTGACAGTGTTTGATTTAAGATATCGTGGCTGGCAAACTAAAAGCACGAGTAGACGTGCAGCAATACCATTAATTTTCCAACAGCAATCAAATGGTGACCTCAGTATCAAGGCAAATACAGAATTACGGCTTCTTTGTGTATCTTATATTCCATATCTCACATCTACTGATGAAACTAATCACTGGTTACCTAGCTGCAGTTATCATCAAAGTCTTTATTGTCCCATTTCTTCTCAATATAAAGACGATTCTGTGCTATTAAACTATTTATCACAGCACTTCAATTATTGCTGCAGCTAACGGTTGTTTTTCATAATTGATTTGTCTAAAAAAGATTAAATATCTGCAAAACAAGTTCCTACATTTCAGGGTGACGTCTTCAAATTGCTTGTTTTGTCCAACCAACAGTCCAAAAAATCTAAATATAACATTTTCGATGATATGAGCTGCGAATCCTCAGAAGCTACAACCAGAATGTTTGACATTTCCTGCGCGATAAATGACGTAAACGATTAATTTATTATCAAAATTGCTGGCAATTAATTCAAATAAGCGTTGCAGGTGTGATTGCACATAATCAAAGGCAACACTGGCACAACAGCATTAGTTTCACACTTTGCTGTTGTCTGTCTTAAGCTACAATGGTCAACATGAGTCCCAATATCCTCCTACATTTCCAACCTCATAACAATCCCTTGACATTACTACATTGTTTACCTTTCATTAATTACTTGAGGTTCTATGTGAAATACCTCTACACAACTGCACTTCAGTGGGGAGACAAAAAAAAATGGAAATGACGACAAATGACTGCAGCAAAAGTCTCTCCTGCTCAAATTGCACTGCACTGAACTCAACTGCCAAAACTAACAGATGCAGTAATGCGGTTCCAAATGAAAGAACACTGATGTATTGTCACTGGTCATAAAGTAGATAGGGTACAGCGCCATTACAGGGTCTAAAATCATCACTGTGACTGATGAAACAGAGCCCATTTGAAATGGCATACAAAGAGCCATTGAAGCCTCCCCCTCTCTCTCTCTCTCTCTCTGAGGAGCGTATGCAACATTTTGTTTTAGTGCAACTCCAAAGTGACAAATCCAGGTTGTGGAAATATCTGGTAATGCATTGTAAAAATAGCCTAGCGTTTATAGGTGTGTACACCATTTCACAGAGGAAACAGTCACACACGCTCACACATCAGTGGAGGTGTCAAAGTTTTTTGGATTGACCATATGTCATGCACTGGAAATAATGCAGAGACAAAGCCTGCCAAGTTGAGATTGACCATTACGGCCTGTGATGTATGTGTCCGTCACAAAAACAGACAATTAAATCAATATTCAAAAGCTGAGGCGGAACGGGGCCACTACTTCAGAGCTCGGCTGAATGACCAGAACAGGCTGGAAAACAGGAAAACCAACACCTTTTCTTTTTTTTTTCATCCTCTCTTTTGGGGGATTTCACCAGTGTTTGTGGCAGAGGTATAAACCGACAGTGTTCATTTTTCACCGCGCAGGCTCGCTCTTCAAACACATTTCTCTCTATCCATCACTAAAGCCTCGCGTCAATTAGAAATTACAGCCCCACCGAGTTCAAAGTCTTTCTGTCACAACCTTGATTAAGTCTGCTTAACCTCACATTTCCACCGCCTGCTTAACATTCTACAGCTGTTTTATTCGGCTTTGGTCATTACTGCACCGACTTCAAAGGCTCCCCCCATCCCCACCCGTCATCTGAAAATGCATGTCAATCACACACATCTCCCAGGGACATCAAATGGATTCAGGCAAACATGCGATTCTCTCTCAGAACAGTTCACGTCTGGTCAACTTAACAACAACATGTAGGCACGACTGTCAAAAGGCAACATGACGGTGCCAACACGGAAACTGTGTCTCTGAAAAATATTTACTTTTGCTGGGTTCTTTTCTGTGAAAAAAAAAAGACAAATAAATGCTGGTTAAATGTAAATTAGTGCTTCACTTCTAACACTTTAGGTGCATATTATTACAGACTCACCTGAAACACCTAAATACTTGAATTTACATGTTTCATTTAATAGGTTATTAATTAATAGGGTAACAGAGAGTTAATTAGCAAGCTATTTTTGTCACGTGGCATCAGAGAGCAAGTTTGTGGTACCCAAAAGTGATTTTACATACTTTATCTCCTCATGTATCGCTCTCATATGCATGTTTGGTGTTAGATGAAGCCTTTTTCTGAGAGGTGGACACAGAGGTCAGGTCAAGAGCTTGAGGTGACCATTAGAGGTAACCTCCCCACTTCACCCTGCAGTGTTTTAGGGCTATTTCCGTACGAGATGCTTTCTCTGTGATCTCGCTACGCCCCAGCACCCCCCCCCCCCCCCACCTCCCCTCCTCCCTTGTTCCCTCCCCCTTGGGTATTAATCGCAAAGTATTTATCCCGCTTGAGAACTTTTCTTTCAATTTGTCTTTTCTCTGCTTCTCGGTGGGGGCAAAAAGTTATCCTTTGAGGGAGTCCAGCTGCCGGGCGCATGCGTGTCTCTGTGGTGAATGATTTACTGATGTTTATCAGGAATGAATAGATCAAAGGCAGTCGCATGACAGGCGATCAATCAAGCATCAAATCAAGAATGGCAATCCCGGAGCGGAACACAAGCTGAAAATACGACACTCTCTCTCTCTCTCTCTCTCTTTTTTTTTTTACTGGCAGCAACACATCAAACACGTTAGCCTGTAAAAATGAGATAAGATGAGCTTTGTTTGGGAGAACTTGGATGCTGGCAAAGCGTTGAAACTGAAGTGCAGCTGAGCGCATTCATCTCTCAGAGGCAGAACTGGCACCGGAGCATGGCTGCGTAAATGAAACAATGCTGTTGCCAGTCAAACATGCCTTAGATTAGCAGAAATAAACTTATTATGGGCTGTATGAGATGTTGGAAAACTACGCACACAGGCAGAATGAGCCTGGCATTAGCTTTCCTCCATGAGTGCAGTGATAGAGAAGTCTGCTGTTGTCCTTGTGTTGTGTCCTGCATCAGGCCTGTTCGCTGCTGTGGAAACTTGTCTGCATATGTGCGCACTGAGTCTGTTCCTGCTCGTCGTGACTAAAGCGTGTGTGTGTGTGTGTGTGTGTGTTTCTGATGGGGGTTTGTTTGTTTAAAGAGCCGGGGCTTACCTGCTGACCGCCGCGGTGCTTGCTGCTTTCTCCTCGGCATGCTGCTGCGAGACTTTCCGCTTGACTTTTCATGCAGAGATCAAAATAGCTGACGAGCTGGAGAGGAAACCGGTGCAACGGGAGGAAATCAAAGCCAGCAGCGTTTCCTCAGTTCTTCAGCGGGGGTGAAAGAATGAAAGTGTAGATCCCTCGCAGGGTGAGGACGAGTCTTTTTGTTTATGTCGATGCAAGTGGAGGTTAAATCTCTACGCGTCTCTGATCGCTTTATAGTCGGTATGTCCGGTGAGAAAATGAAGATTACAGATTATTTAAAGCACACGGGGGCTCGTCCGTTAACTTCTGCCGATCACAGAAACTCATCGCAGGCTGGGTCGGTGAAAAACTGGCGGAAAGCTCCGTGCGGATCTCAGTCTATCGAGAGCAGGATATGGACAGCTGCCGGAGCCCCTCGCCGCGTTTCCATCAAAATAGGTTTACACCCCTCTCCGGACTATTTCATACCTCTATTCACAGCAAAAGTAAAGACAAACGGAGCTCCTCTTCTTGCGTTTTAACTCGCTCGGCGCTGGAGACGAGTCCGAACTGCGCTGTAGTGCTTCTCTCCGTCCGTCCGTCCGTCCAGGTGCCAGCTCCGGTCTCAGACCTCCGCTACAGTCTTTGGGAGGAAATCAGGGGAGGGAAAAAAAAAACAAGAGAGGAAAGAGTGAGACGTTAGCCAGGCTGCGTGTATGTCAATCAGTCAAGTGTGCGCGCGGAGAAAACCCCGCAGCAAACCCCTCACACCCCGTCTCCCTGAAAACACCCACCGGATAATGAAATACTCACATATACGCTGTCCGTCCGATTGTCAACACGGACACTTGACGAATTTCTCAGAAAGTCATCACAAAACACAGCGAGCAGGCCCGCCCTCTGAGCCGCAGACCGCAGGGGTTGTTGCTTCCTGCTTTTTGTTTATTATCGTTTATTCTAAAGAGCGCAAGCAGCGTCCCTGGATATCCTCCGCAGTGAAATGTGCGCACATTGGTGATGCGCGGTGCGTTCAGACAGCTCCCACTGATAGACAGACACATCCAGCTGCCTTTCCGGCCTCTCCTTTACTCCACCCCTCCACAAGCGTCACCCTGACAGTCAAAGCCCACCTGTCAATCTGCTGCTCTAATTGTTCACTGGGATGGCTTTCATTTCATTTCATTTCCTTCCTGTCCCCGCACACACACGCACACACACACAAACACATATATATATATATACACACTCATATACAGGAGAGGTACTGCTAGTGAACATACGAGTGGCCGATTTGTAAACTTGCACTAAAACAACAGAATGAGAGGTGCCGCTAAAAGTTGACGTGCAGCCTACGTGTGTGTGTGAGGGAGATTTCTAAAATCTAAATGAGGTTTGGTTTAATAGTCGCTGCTGCAGCATTTCACAGTGACATTAAGTCAGTGAAGGTATTAGGTGAGGAATGCAATCATATTTTTCACCAGTGATCTAATCCTGCCGTTTAAAAAAACACAAATAAAGAAATAAAAAAGAGAGATCTCCATATAAAATCGCTAAAATCAACCAATAAACCTATTAGACTTTGTTGATCCTACACAAGGAGGATAATCTTTGCAACAAGCAAAATCAGGCTTGACTGATTATTGGGATTATACCCTGAAACATCAATCACTAATAATTCATGTAAACACAATGTTACACAGCATTATATCAAGTTTGTCCTTGAATAAAACTGAATTTTATGAAACTCCCTGCTGATTTTTTCCAGCACAAAATGTATGAAATATAAGGAGTTCCACTTGTTCAGATAGTCTTAAGTGTGCAGCGCGGATCAGCTCTTTGCTCTGTTTCAAAGTTTGCTCAAATGTGGATGTTTGCGGTGACCTCTTTACTGGGACAAAGGAGGCTGCAGATCGATTCGTTACACCTTTTTAGTGAGGCTTCTGGTGAAGGGGAGGGGCTCTGAATCCACAAGAGGCTCCATTAATAGCCTACACTCCGTCCTAACTATTATCCACCATAAAGTGTTTATAAAGGGCACACAAGTAGGCTAATGTTATCTCAAGTGAGACGGCACGATATATCCGTTTACTGCAGCATCTGCTGCAGAGGATAGTGGAGAGGAGAGGAGGAAAAGTCTGAAGTTTGTTTTTATTACTGGGTGATAGAGGGTGCGGTGATAATCACAACATAACTTGGATGGCATGAGAACTGGCTCGGTTCAGACCGGGTGCGCTCTTCTTCCGTAGGACTTTAGGACAGTCTCCACGCGGCTGCACCGGCTCCAGCTCGGGCTACGACCGGATCATTTACAAGAAACTGGATTACAAACTTTCTGCGAACCGCCCAGCCAGTCCTGGTTAAACTGATTCTGGTGAGTTTCTGAATTTACCCCTCCTCCCTTTCCACAGTGAACAGGTAATAAAGGGAAAACCGCTGCCGGGTGTCTCCTCCTCGTTACGCACAGCAGCGGAGCTCCTCAGAAGATGTCTGCGTCTTTACGCTCGGTGTTTCAGAGCCCCTGCCTGTCTGCAAAAACCGATAATCTGCGCAGAGAAGGTGTCTGAGGTCGCCTATTATGTAGTGAAAGAAATACCAAGTACCGCCCCAACATCTGTCTATCCCTGTCTGTCAAAGCGGCCTGCCCGCTGATTGATGGAGCCGCCTTACGTCACCAATGTTTCCATCCCAAAGTCTGCGGACAGACAGACAGACAGGCAGACAGACAGGCAGACAGGAGAGCTGCTGCTCTCAAATTATTGTTCCGTGTCCTGGAGATGCTTTACACAAACGTTCTGTATGTCTGATTTTATATAGGTTTTATTTCTTACAATTTTAAATAAACAGCTAACATGTCACATGGAAACCGAGCTTTATTTTGTAGCCTGTGCTGCCTCACTTAAAATAATTGTTAATACTGTAGTTGAATACGAAGTACACTGCTTGAACTTGCTTTTCTGTGAGGTAAAGCTGGTATGACTGTACAGTGCAGGACTGTGTTTGGAAAAGATAGTTATTATTGCAGCACCTCGTCCACAAAACAAAAACATAAAATGGCTGCAGATGTAAAAACACCACAGATGCAGAATGTAAACTGCCTCACAGCTTCTGAGTGAAGTTAATATTTTTTTACTTACACAGTTTATTCTACTAGTTTTAGTGATACTGAACAATAGTAACCATCTAACGTTGAAAACAAGGTGTTTGATCATTCATTGGAATAAAATCATAGTTTTTAGCTTTTAAACTATTTTCAAACTCCAGTGCTCATGAAGAGCTTTAGTCAGGAAAATGCAGAGGTCAGCAACTAAAAATTAAGAATAAAATTAACCCACCTTCTGTCACAAATATACAATAAAAACTAGACTATACTGATGTATTAATTTGTTGAGTAAGGCATCCTATCTTGCTCTAAAGGTTTTTAGGGGGCAGAGACACAGTAGAGGAATCACAGCAGAGAAGCTTGTGCAGGGTCTGATCCTGGGCCAGCAGGGGGGGACATGCGGTTCAAGAGGCAGGGGTAGGAACCATCTCTGCACTGAAATATCTGCACATGAGCAGGATTTGTTCAGAGGGAGCGCGCAGTCACATTTTCATCTTAAAATGACAAAGTTTTCTGTTATGACAATACATTTAATGTCTTTGTAGTAAAGTTCTTTCAGTGTCTTTCTCTTTCTTTTACAGCATCTAGTACACACACTTTGATGTGTGTTTGTGACCTCAGAGCTGTGGCAGTCTTTTAAAAACACACACAGCCAACATTTAGGCTTTTATTTTAAAATAATGCCCATCAAATGGTACTGCTCCTCCCTGAAAGTCTCAGAAATTACTTAGACTTTACAGCCGAGATAAGAAATATACTGTTACACTAATATACTAAAAAAGTGACTTCAAATATGAGTGTATTTTTCGAACAGCCAGCCACGTATGATCAGGACATTATGATCCAAATTGCTTGCTACAGTAGTTACACTTCCCGCGATGCAACCACCCGTGTCCATGTGCATGTATGACAAAAACCGAACACACAAACAGTTGTTTCCCACCACCCCCCAACTAGTATACATGAAGCCCCTCTTCAACATACTGTGGCACAGTGACAGCATGATGACACGTCGTCCTGTTTCCTTCTCTTCTGCATGATGATGCTCCCTCAGAGCGGGTGAGAACATCCATGTAGTCGTCATGTATATTTACATACATTATTCTCTTCTTTCCTTTGTCTCGTTCCTTTTTTTTTTTTCTCTTAGGTCTGACGTGACCATCTGAAGAGAAGCTGTTTAAACGAGCTACTGTATCGCACTGCAAAGGAGTCCTGCAGGGTGTCACATCAGGTGAGGGACCGTGTTCGAAAGAGGTGGTACTGTCAAACTAACATGGCCAAATCATAGCAAAAATATGTAAAATAACAAATAAAATAGTGTGGTTCCCATATAGGAACAAAACATAATAATGCCACCAATTTACATTTACTCATAGCCTATAAATATGATTTAATAACAAGGTTTATTATGTAAAAATATAAATGTTGTTCATGATAGTATGTATGTTTATCAGCTGTAACACACATTTCAGCCCATTTTTCACACGAACCCCCAGAATTACAATTCCTACTGAGCTATATTTTCATTTGGCCCTTTTTCTGTATGCCACCTAAAAAGTGTAAAATCTTAATAAAAAAATAGAAAATAAAACGTCATGCCTTGAGGTTTGTGTGTTGAAATCCTTACATAAGTCAAGGTGTGTTACTTGCTGGTCAAACAAAAAAATATGCAGCTTTAAAAATATCCGGAACCACTGCCACTATAATTATTACCTCAGTCTTTGTCTTTTCTGCCCTTCTCTTCCCCTGGCTTTATCATCATCATCGTCACTACCACAGACAGCATCACATGACCCTCTTACATGATCTATTTTTGAAAAAGAACTGATTCCACTCAAAAAATGATATAAAATGTGCGTCGAAGCCACACACTGTAGCATGACTTAATTCATTTACCATCCGCGTTTGACACCGGAAAACAAGCTGAAAAACAGTTTTAGTGGAACTGTTTGCTATGTAGTAAAGACAAGTTTTTGTACTGACTGAAGAATACAGATTACTATATAAATATAAAGCTTCACATTTTTGCCCTTAGAGGTTACTTTGTCAACATTTGTTTTATTTGTGAAAACCGACACATCTCAGTACTTTTGAGGATTTATTTTGTATTATCACACTTATGGCAAAGTATATTGACAAAAATCATAATGACGTAAACCGAGAGTTTAATGCCGGCCTCTTAATATTCATAAATAATTAATGTTGTGTTGCAGATTTTGGCCTGTGGCTAACCACCCGAGCCATTTTGCAGCCATAAACCTCTGATGTCAAAAGGTATGGGCTCCTCTGGCATGCAAGTGGATGCAGAGCACCACAAATTTGCTGTCAGTGGTCTGTGGTGTTTAACGTCTCTATGATATGGTTTTTGAAAGACCTCTTCTTTTGATATTTTAATGCTAGTTGTGTAGAGACCTGCCACAGAGCCGGACTCCTAAACTCACCCTTGGTAGACTGAAATACAGCGCAATCTTTTCCCTTAGTGTCATTCAAATAAGTGGACGTTTGCAATGATGAAGGCTTACATCTTATGATAATGCCTCTCTTCATAATCTTGAGTAATCTTCAATCAATGATGGGTCCTATCAGATTCCAGACACTCATTGACAGCCTGAATATAAGAATATATAATAAAAAATTAATAAAGAAGAGGCTCTAACTTTGACACGAGCTATATCTCCACATCTATCAGATAAGTCTGCATAATTAAAATGCCAAGAGTGAGTATGGTGAGAGAGAGAAAGAGAGAGGTTTTGATATTTTATAGAGATTTACTTTTCCATGACTTGTTTAATGTGTAGACTTAAAAAACGATGTGTTGCTTGCAGTTTTGACAATGCAATTAAAGATTTGTAATCCCCACCTGAGCTTTTTTGATTTTGTCAGTTTGGACGAAGCATGTGACGAGATGCTGTGCGGCGGTGACAGATGCGAGTTTATTAAAGGATTCGAGTCTCACGGGGGATTCAAGGTGTTATTTTACAGCAACACGAAAAGAGAGGAGAGGAAGCTACTTCAGCTTGTTTACATGAACTATGAAATAATTGTTCAGCAGAATATATACAGAGCACCAGAAAGCATTTCTTCAGGGTTTTTTTTCTCTGTCTTTTAAACACAAGCTACATTACAAGCCACCGCAGGCAAAACTTTATCGGAGATTTTCCTTCTTCCTGGAACAAAACCTTGCTAAAAAATCCAACTCGGCTAAATAAAGTGACATATTTCACGTTTCAAAATACCAGCCTCTCTGACACGCACGCTCCTTCCCTCTCCTCCTCCCTTTGCCTTTTGTTTTCTTTGACACGTGCACTCCAATTAGCATTTTTCAACCATTAAGGAGGAGAGAGAAGCAGCCAAATGTTTGTCTCACCAAGCTCCTTTTTCCGACAAGACTCTTTGAGCCCCTGTGAAAAAAAAACAAAAAACACATTCAGACAGACTCAATATTATCCTCAATGTTAACATGATCTTCTTCACATAACAATTACCAATGGCTTTGTCTGGGAAGCTGATGTGACAGTGCAACCACTAGCGTTTATGAGAGCTGTTGTCAGTCTGCATTTGGAGCAATTAAAATGATTAAAATGACTTTTTATGAGAGAACACAAGCAATGAGGATTATTGTCTTCCTCAGTGACATCCTGTAATCAGTTCAACATTTTCATTTTCTAAATATTTCCATTTCTCAGAGAGAGGGATGCGTTTCCATGCACAGTGTGACTTCTCAACACAAGGAGCTCCCTATAACCTTTCGTGATAAAACACACAACAGCCTCTTGAGGATTTCATGCAAAAACTGTGTCATAATGTGAGACTAAAGTTAGCAGTCGAGCTATTTTCTTATCAGTCCTCTTGCATGTCAAATTAGTGCTCCCTAATCTTCAGCTTTATTCCTGAATTTAAATCTGCGAATCTCAAATTGCACAGATCCCTTGCTGCGGGCTTTGGCAGGAAAAATCTGTCATTGCTGCTGGTGTGCTGTACATTAAGGGAGAAAACGCTCTTAAAAAGGTGCTTTTCTGACATTAAAATGACTTGTGTGCACAGCGCATGTCGATCCGTGCAGTTTCAGGCATATATTTATGAATAGGAACCTTTAATTAGGGCTTGTGTTTCCTCCCTAGTCACATTGAGGGATGGTCCTCGCCGACATTCATTAATGATAATCACCAAGAGCGATGGCATAGCTACAGGCCAAGTCTCAGGGGACCCGACACTTGAAAAGAAGCATTAAATTACACAGAGGGACTCTTTAATTGCAAAAAGGAAAATATATAGCCATCATTGTTAAATATGATCTTTTGTAAGCCTTTACTGGTTCAAGGATTTGTCTAAGGGTTTCTTATCCTCAAACTCTTTCAAAGGAATCTAGAGCCACATTTCTGCGATAATACACCACAGGGCCCTTTTTAAAAAACACTCCTCCTCACCCCTCTTGGTTTTCTTTATTGCAAACCAAGCAAAAACTGTGAATATAGGACAGTTTTATAAATTATCATTTTGTTGTGAATTCAGATTTGACATGGAATTCAAATGCAAGTTGCTAAAAGTGGATGTACATTCATTAATTCAAAAGTGGCGCATTACTTAATGTAGGAAGATATAAACATAATACCTAAAATAATACACTGAGTCTACTCATCCTCAATCTGTCTTAAACATGAAGCTGTTTAGTCCAAAGCTGTATGTCGGCTTCATCAACATTGTGAAGATTAGAGCGGACCCACATGGGACCAGACGGGCAGCGGCTACACAACTTTCACACTTTCTCAAATATACAAAAATGATTTGAACAACCATCGTTCACTGCACTGTTACCCCATGGGATGTTCACATGTGCGGGTCTCAGGACAATATGATGATCCTGTTCTTGCAGAGAGAATTATTCAGTTTTAAGTGGAAGGAGCCACCAGCATACAGACATTGGGTTAAAGAGGTCATGAATTACATTTAATTAGAAAATGTTCAGTATTCCATTAAGGGCTCAATCCTGAAATGCTACGCAGCCATTTTTTACCTTTTTCTTAAACATGGAAGCAGAGAAACTGGACTTCTAACATACCACTATTTATATTTATCTATTTAATTATTATTGTTGCTATTTTGTCTTCCTTCTTCATGTTTTACCCCTTGCTTAACTTACTTATTTATGTAAAATTATGAAAATATTCTTGTCCTTGCGGGGAAGGGAACCAGGAAAAAAGACAAAAAGAATAGAATTTGTTTTATATGTTGTATATAGCGTTGGATCTTGATGAAAAAAAAGTTGTGCATGAACACACACAGACACACATTTGTACTCACACACACCCAAACTCCTGACCTAATTGCTCAGTCTCACTCAACTAATTAATCACAGCTGACTTAACATGGTGACAAGGTTAGGTAGGTGACATTCTCTGAAAATCTGTCTTTCTGCTTCCTCTTTCTCTCTTTGCTTTTCCCTCTCAAGCCTTCCTGATTCTGTGGTTTGCTCTTTCTTTACCTCTTTCTCATCTTCTTTCTTTGCTTGTTTCCATCATTCTTTCTATTCCTTTCTTCAGCTATTTCTTTCATTCAATTTGTCTTTCTTTTGTTTTTTCTTTCTATTTTACTTCCACTTCCCTTTCTTCTTTCTCTTTCTTTCCATTTCTTTCTGTCTTTCCTTCATCCCACATTTCTTTCTTTCTTCACTTCCATACTTTCTTTCCTATCTTTTTTCCTATCAGATGTTGTCTAGTTTAAATCCAACTGGAGAGCATAACTTGGCCCACTTCTATTTTTACCTGTTATTAGGGGGTTGGCGAGGGGGGGGCTTTGCAGAGGTGAGAGTGGGCATGCTGGGAAAGAAGGAGGGTTAGGGGCGGGGTCACAATGCTCCATTAATCAAAAAGAATGACACTCATGTCGTCCCTGACAACCATCCTGCCACCCGTATGTCTGTTCCCCTCCTCCTTCATCCCACTCAAACAGGACAACTTTAGTGTTGGGGAGGGTGAAGAGAGAGGAGAACGGGGAGGGGTGTGAGCGAACTTTATTAATCAAGCATCTCAGATTAATTGTTATGAAGTGTCACCCATAAATTCTCCATTTGGATTTAATAATCTTGGAGGTAGACTTAACAATCTCTGTCGTGATTTGAGTTTTATTGAAGAGGCTGCAGAGAGAGAGGCAGAGACAGAGAGCGAGAGAGATGCAGTGACACAAATAGCTTCTCAGCGGACAGTCCCTCTCCGCATGACAGTTATGAAATACAATTATCAGCAAGATCTGCTTAAGAATTCATCAACTGCACCCCTGCCTTCCAAGGAGAGCAGGGAAAAAAAATCCTACATACAAAGCAAGTCTTAACTGATAAGACTTCTCTTTTCCCCGCAGCCCTTAAACTATCATTTCAATTTTTCTCTGTCTCCGACATGTTAAGTCACTGTAAAGGTAAGGTACGCACACTGCTTTGAAAGGCCCCTGTGCATTATATTAAAGCATAAATCATTAGGTAATCAGGGAATATGGTAAATGACACACCACATGCAAATCACCCAGATAGTGAGTAGTTTGTTTGAAATGCATTACCCGTTGGTTTGCATCAGGGTCAATAATAGCAGTTAATCTCCCCGTGCAGTGAAAATATACTGTCACTGAATTGTACAACACCCTGTCAGCTCTCAAAAGTAACAGAATCATAAAACGCAAATGATTTCAATCAATTGTCGTCTAATTGCAGTCATATCTTTTGAAATGAACGAAGAACAGCCACTATGTAGGTTGACAGTGTGCATAAAATTAGCATAGCTTTGCATATTGCGATGCCATTAATGTTAGTTTTATCGGAGGCTTGGGTTTTTCCTGCTTTTTTTTTTGCATGTTGGCGTTGTCTTAAAGGAACAAGGACAAAATGGTCCATTTGATAGTTATAGAAATGGTTTTACTCAACTATCATTAAGACACTTTAACAAAATGGAGCTAATGTCTACCTCAAAGTGCAGCATGTGGCCTTGTTTCTATCTGAGAGCAATATTTTGTCTGATCCAGGGAAGCTATTTCCTAAGAAAAGTAATCTGCCCGGTGAGGATGGGTTGACAAAAGACAGATCTGAGGGATAGAAAACGACTCTGTCTTTGTTCAGAATAATAATGGAAAGTCTTTATGTGACAATTTTGGGGAAATGCTGGAGAAGCTTGTTAAACATGTGCCTTTAACTACACGATCCCCTGCGCCAGATATCATCCTGATCAATGGCGCCCCGGCTCTGTGAAAAATTACGATAGCTGGAGCCGCTGTAAATGTTTTAGCTATCAACACTGCTTCATCCCCCGTCACCCGACACCATGGCCAATCCCTCACTGACACTACATCATGGCCTCGCCCTGGTTAAATCCAAGCCCATCGTCTCTCCATCAGTAATTGCAGATGTCTGCTCGTGATGTGAGACTTCCGAGCGATTCCTTCACTTCAAGCTCATCTGTTTTAGTTAGTCGGGAGCACTAATTCAATGAGATGGTGGAGAAATGTTCAAATAATGTTGTGACACTTGAGCACTGCAGGAGGCCGGACTATAGGCAACCCCTCGGTGTGTTTACACGCACTGTAATAATGTGATTAAGACCAGAGGAAAGCAACACAAATCACTACATCTATCACGTTAACTCTTTAAGGTCATCATATAAACCAAGTAATCAGAGTATGTAAAACTGGATTAACAGAGCATGATTACACATCCCTCTTTGAAATTGCTCTTGTCTTTTAAACTCTATCAACAGAGATAGAGATATCAATGCAAAGTGATGTGTTTGAAGGAAGGGCATCAACTAACACTGAAATTAATACATTGCATTAAGTCCCTTTATTTTCTTTTATATTGGTTTTTCTATTAATCTTGTAGGCTACCTCACGTCCTTCTGGAGATTAACTATCAAACAACTAATATAGTCTTGTGTTATTAGATAGGTGAGCTATGTATATACCTTAAACCTTTTGGGTTGGGTTATTTATGTATGTACAAATGTATTGATTGCCTGAATCAGTAGGTAAGAAAACAGAGTGGAAATGGCTGAAATTTGAAAAAATAATAAAATATTGGAAAAATCATCAGAGTGACTGGTGCTCGATTAATTATGTGTATTGTATTATTGTATTGTATTATGTGCCTTTTGCACTTATGCAAACGTTAGTTTTCTTATATTGAATTCTGGTACTTGTATGGACACTGCAGTTTGGTATCTTGTAATGTTTGTAGTATTGTTTTCCATCTGTCTGTGTAGTATGAAACCATATATGTGGTTACTTTGTGTGGTTACTATTAAAAACGACAGAGTCAGTCATTTCAGCAGGTGTCCCAAAACCACATATGTTGCAGTGACAAAGCCCTCTAGCGAGCGTAGTAATTATGGAGGAAGTCAGGTGACATTATTATTAGCAACAAAGTCAACAAGAAGTCAGACTTTAATACTGTTTCCTATCGTCAGTAAACGTTGGCTTGTTTTAAGCATGACCACGATCGTTATCCAAACTTAACTACGTGGTTATTATTGTAACCGTGGTGATGAATCCCCCCTAACTTTAACAAAGTACTCATTTTAACCCAAACAATTATCCTTAACCAAACCATAACCAGGTTAGTGTTGTCGCATCATAAAATAGATTTGTTTTTCCACTGTGAACGGTGAAGACACAGACAAATTATGTCGTCCTGCAATGAAAGAAAAAGCTTCGAAAGTTGTTACAAATTATGTATTTTATCATGTAATTTGGAGGACTTGTTGGCCATGTGTGGACAAATGAATGTTTTTCCTGTGTATGTCGTCGATTTCATGCCCATGCTGCAAACCAATTTCCCTTTGGGTTGGGAATGTTAAACTATTAATCAATCAATCAATCAATCAATCAATCACATAATTGCCTGAACCACACACTAATTCACATTTCACTTTGCCCACATTTCAGAAATTTGCTTAAAACATGCTTCAACATTATATGAAACTATTTCTCACCATAGTTTTACGTCATCACACCTACAAATCAAGCACGTTAAAATGATTTGAACAGTATGATACATTGTTTCTACTGAATAAAAAAAAATAGAGGATCCAACTCTCCACCCCACTGCCCCCTCCGTTCATTGCGTCTGCCCCAGTGGTCAAGGACACCCATATCAGTGGACGTCAGGGTAGGCCCCATCCATCAGAGGCCTATGGGTAATGGAATCAACCGGTGACAATGATCATCAGCACCGCAAACAATGGCCCATAAACATCCCTTGACAAGTGGTCAAATGCGAGAAAGGCGAGGTGGGGGTTGGGCGAGGGTTTGAGGGATTGTATGTGAGCATGTGTGTGTGTGTGTGTGTGTGTGTGTGTGTGTGTGTGTGCGCGCGCGCGTCCACATGTGTGAGTCAGACAGACAGAGGGAGAGGCTGTAACGCGAGGTGAAGCGGTGCTGTAGAGTAGCAGAGAAATGGTGAGGAAGATATCTCCCCCGGGGATGATGCGGTGGGCCAACACGCTACCTCTGAAAACAAATGTCCCCCGTGGGTCGGAGTTCAGACATGCCTCAGCTCATTTTAAGAGTTCGCTTCCCCTACTTTCTCTCTATCTTCCTTTTTCCTGCTCCTTTAAGATTAGTTTTTTTTATCCGACTTTTGTTTTATCAGATCACTTGCAGCAGTAAGGGCATAACTGGGGAAAAAGATTAATATATATATATATATATACACCTTTGCCTGCTTTTTAATGAAAATTCTCACTTGATATAGGAAATTGACAAAATGAAATCTTCTAACCCGGATAAAACACTTCTAGTTCAAGCCTAAAACTGCTTGCTCCTGCCGAAAGAGTCTAAGTAAAACGTGTCCAATCATTGTTTCCCTTCCCCTCTCAGTCAGCGCTGAATGAAACCCAATTAGAGAGAAGTTGAGGATTTCAAAGAAAGCAGAAAGTATTTTTTTTTTTTCCCCTTCGAGCTAAGTTTTCCATCGCAAGAAGTAGTTGTTGCTTTCGTCAAGCTGGGTGTTTCGTCACTCCATTTTTTTGTCAGCTGGTTTCCGTCTCTCTCTCTCTCTCACACATGTACACACACACACACACACACACACACACACACACACACACACACACACACACACACCAGTTTAATTAGCCATCATTTGTCTCAGCTTTCCCTCTTTTCCGCTGTTTATCCAAACGTCAGGAATGACACTGGCCAATTAGTGCAATGAAATAGTTTAACCCTCTCTCACACTTGGAACAGTACAAACCAAGTGGGATATTTGCTTGGAGCTAAAGGACTGGTGTGTTGCATCCACGCATCAGTGTGTGTGTGTGTGTGTGTGTGCGTGTGCGTGTGCGTGTGCGTTAAGGTGTAAGGAGGAGAGTTCAAACAAAAGAAAACTGTGAATGAGAAAACACACCCGGTGTTTGGTAAAGATATTTTTGTTGTTTTTCCTCTATTATTAGGGCAATATCATTTGTATAATTTTATTTCAGGCTCATCACACAGAAGAGGGCTTTGCTATTAGCGCAGAACATGTGCAATAGTGTGATAGAGAGAATCACTATTTCATGTTTTGTCATTAGTGGCAGACTAAATTGATCCTAAGATTGGCTGGCTCTTCAAAAATCCAGAAATTCAGGGCAACATCTGGATAATGGGTGCTGTAGTGATTTACTAATTGTCTTCAGGATTCAAATTAATAATTGGCAAAGCTTCAGCTGAAGTGCACATCTAAGTACTCTTTGTCGTTCACTTGAATCTCAAGAAAAAGGCAGCTGAGACGGTATCATTAACGGTCTCTCCAAATTGAAACAGTCATCAAGAGTGTCTTTAAATGTCTCCGGAAGCTTTTTGTTGAGTGCAAATGACATCTCGCTCATTTTGCTGGTGGCTACATGACTGATGTGTTGAATAAGAAAAGTCCGTTTTGACGCTTTTGAAGGCTGCGGGTTTGAAGTATATGATTCTGAAGTGCCAGCATATGCTTAGTGAGATAAGTAATTTGACACACAGACATCACAGCCTGCAAATCTTTCGTCTGGCTGCCTTGAGTGTCCACGTCGGGCGCTTTTTCAAGAACACTTTACAACTGTCACAACTGACTGTCAGCGCGCAAATGACACACGCAAACGAGCTCGTTTTGAACACAGATTAAGACAGCTGTCATATCAAAAAATATAAATTCATCCGGACTAAAAATACCATTAATTCCTTCTCAGGCATTTTAAAAATTAATTTGCTATTTAAGAACCAAAGAATCCTCCTTTTTAGCGTGAGTTTGTTCATTAGAGTAATTCAATTAACTACTCAATTCTCGGGAGAGAAGCTAGATTTAAAGCATTAGTCATTGAAAGCAACACAGCAATAACACAGCCGTTCAGACGACAGGAAAGCTTCCCCTGCTGTTATTACTCTCTCTGAATAAGACATTTGACTGAGCTACCTAACATAAAGACACGGACAAATAAAGACACTGTATATATATGCTTACACACGAACACGTGTACATTCACACACACACACACACACACACACACACACACACACACACGCCAGCCGAGGGGAAGGGGGGCGGGGGGGTCAGAGCTGCGAACGAAGTTGCTGACATTGTGGCACTTCTCTGGCAGCGTTGTGCAGGTGTCGTCTGCACACAGGCTTCTGAATAAATGGATCTGAAATGATTTACCTAGGGTATCTGCCACCTGAGCACAGACACATGCACTGCTCCCCACACACACACCCACCACGACACACACACACACACACACACACACACACACACACACAACACAACACAAGCTTCTTTCCCTCCCTCCCTGTTGTTCATACAGAGACGCTGACGCAGAGACACAACAACACCAAGAGGGAAAAGAGGGAAATCTGGCAGAGCAGCATCCTATTGTGTCGTCACATTATCTGACAAATGCAGAGATTTACCAGTGTGAGTTTTATCATACGGTTTAGACTCTCATTGTGCGATTTGAGTTGATTTATACCCATTTGTTTTCAGACATAATGGAAAATATGACTGAGGTCACGGCTAAGAATAGCCGATTCCCTGACCTCAGCTTCTCCAGCGTCGTCTGCAACATTATCAGCTGAAATATCCACTATTACATGCTAACAACAAGAGACGTGTCTACAGAGGCAGCGGCGCACAGGACGACTGGCTCAGGGCAAGACATCCGGATCACAGCGGCTGTTGTCACCTACAAGCCACTTGCAATCATCCTGGAGAAGAGTACATCTCTTTGTATTTGTGATGAAAATGCAGCGTATGTGAGTTAATAAACACACTGTGCATGTAAACTCTTAATGGTGTGCAGCCTTAAAATCAGCTGAATATAAAGCTTTGTCTTTGTGTGTTGTTTTATTCTAAAATGATAGGACCATCATTTGATGAACATGGCAACGCCATTATGATAAATACATTAATGATTTTTATTCTGTATTCCTTTGAATCATTGCACACATCTCAGATTTGTTCAGTGATTCAAAATAAATAATGAATAAGCGATATTAACAGAAATTAAATTAAACGGCAATTCAGTGGGATTATCAGGCGATTAGCATTCCAACTGCTTTGTAAGATTACTGCATGTGCTGTAGGTCATTCAATGCATTACCTTGACTATATGAAACCAGAATCTCATGTCTCTAAATGATAGGTCAGCAGTGGCTTGGAGTGACGAGGGCATTTTGTGAAAATACTGCAACACATTCAGTGAAAAAGTGGGATTCTTTTGCATTATGCAGGTAAATGGTGTCTCCTAACAAACGTCAGCCACTGACATTTGTAGAGATTGCTCAATGGAAACCTAATGTGGGTGATTTCAAGGTAAACGTATCTATAAACATAACAGATTTCAGCTGTCACATTTAAATGGCCTAAAATATTTCATGTTTTTTGACATCCGACCAATAGAAAGAATGAGAAGGAGAAATGTTTTTACTGGTACACAGAGGGTTAACAGTTTGACTGTCCAGCTCTGATGGGAGACACGTCCCCAGCAGATGGGCAAAAAAGTTGACACTGATGCAAAAGGAGAAAAACAACAAAGTCAAGAGGTGAAAAATGGAGGCATCAGAGAGATACATCATCATCCCACCTCTCTGACACTCTGTAGGGCCTGACCTTACCAGGCTGCCGGGTTGTCAGAGTGGCGTAATCAAGTAGTAGGCAGGGCTGCCAGACCTGCCCTGGTCTGAGAACATGCACAGCCCTGACTGCATCAGTCCAGCTGATACGTGTGCATAAAGAGGGTTTTTAAAGTGGCCGTTTCACCTTTCTTTCATATTCAGTTTAGGTTGTTTTTCACACAGACAGCACGGTGAAGATATAGGTCAAATAGAAAAGTGAGGTATGAGATATCTTGTCAAAAATATACAAACTGAAAATAAAATGACATACTTCAATATCAATATAAATATTCTGATGAAATTTAACCTGCGTCTAGGTCAGTTATTAAAGAAGCAAGGAGTGTTACTTTGACATTGTGTTAAATGCCATTTTGGCTATTTATTTTAAATAAAGCAAGTATCTTGCCCAAATTAGCGTAACACTTAAATTAGCAACATCCTCTGGTATGTGCTGACAAACAGACAGACTTGCAGGTTCACTGGAACGCCCACAAATAGATTTAGTGAATGTGTTTCTAGCTGTATCACCATAAACTGATTACAAGCACAACACCTTTTACCTTACAGACTCCCATGACAAAAATGACAATCTCAGTATTTGTATGCTATATGTATAATGTCACCATTGTACTTTTCTTATGTATTGTCCACTCGTACAGGTTATCTCACTAAATCATGCACTGTGATCACAGAAATACCTTGATGTATGTGATTTACGCACACACACAGATTTTTTTTTCTGAACACAGTAGTATTAATTCAACTGCTATGCACAAGTCCAATTTAAAAGTGGCGACTAAGAACATGAATATCATTAGAGCCGTATTAAAAAATATTATTGACCTTTCCGTGGCTGTGTGAGTGGACATCAAACCCAACTTTTTAAAGTCTCACCCATGTAGAGTGCTATTAACATATGCCGGTCTTAATAAATTATCTCTGTCATATTATAAAAAAAAAATTAAGCACAACTCTACAATTTTATGAGCCTGTAAAGGTGAAGGCCATGCATATTAAGTTTTTCATGCACCGTGAACTTTTGAGGTATGCTACGATAGGTTACATAATTAATTTCTGCAGGGATCCCTGAGCCATATATCCTCAACATTTTCCTCATTCTAAAAAGGCTGACAGTCCCTTGGTCTTGGAGAATGTAAAACTGAAGGAATCGCCATTATCGTCTTGCAACAAGATTCAAAGTTTAACTTTATTAACTCCAAAGCGGAGAATTACCTTGAAAACAGATGAAATGATGGATAAAGCACGTTATGACAAGATATTTCAGGAAGTTACGAGAAGCAAATGATGCAACTGTTGTCATATCTTATTGTCAGCCATTCATCAGTTATGAATGACCTCTGAACGTTTAACAGAGGTGGGTCAACATATGTAGTGTGGTGTAAACACATGGTGACAGTATTAGTGAACAACAGTATGAGCAGTTGATACTTTCTGTCATCAGCTAAGCAGAAAACAAGGTTGTAGATTTAGTTTTCAGGTCAAGTTTTAAGGAATACAAGAACTGTGTATTAGAAGGGCTGTGTGAAAAAACTACTCAGTGCACAAAGCAGACATACTACGCTTGTCAGTCTTACAAATCTGTACCTGCACATTCAACCTATTTGCATTCAGATGTAGGATACATCTGAATATATCTGAGTGCACAGAGAAGCTGCCTATTTGCTCAGAGCCCTCGTCACATTGTGGTTGTTTACTGAATGTAATCATCTGGTTTACTGATGGAGTTAATTCAAACCTGCACGACATCCTCTGCGTGCACAAGGATGTGAAATCATTTTGCTCCATTTCTTGTGATAATTGGTTTCTGGGGTTTCTTTTTCATATCTTAACCTCACTTTGCTTTTCCTCACAAGCATTTTCATGTGAGGAACGACAGATTTGACAGGCTCAAGACTCGTTTGGGTTGTTTCACAAGCTCTTAAATCCAGCTAACATCTAAAAGGTGATTATGATTATTAAAATCTGATTCGTTGATCTTTATCAGTTTAGTGCCACATTAGTCTCAATAGCCTGTGATAAAGTGCTAAAAATACCAATAACAAGTCAACATCTTGATCCCATCCAACACAAGAGTGTACATTTTAAACACGGAGGAAAGTCAGGAGTCATCATGCTCTATCCCCTAAGTTACAAAGGAGCACTTTTCCATCTGTACACCCTTCCAGTGTAGTTTGGTTGATAGTGTACCAACAGACCAAAGGCTTTTGTTCTCTAAGCAGTGATACCCTGTTGTGATTTTCATTTGAGTCACAGTGTGCAATACTTGATAATTTGATAAGCTCCCTCTTCTCTCCCTCACTCTCTCCCTCACACGCTTCCTGTTTTAAACTGCAGCGACCAGTGTAAAGCTGATACTTGCCTTAACTCTGTCATAGTAAAAATCAAAGTTTTAGTTCCAGCTCTTGCACCAGCCCTCCTGCTGATATAGATGTTTTCATCCACTATGTTGTTTACTACTTTTTAATCCTGCCGCTTTTAGTCAAATGCATGAATTGCAAGTAGAGGCCTAATTTTTGGGTGAAACATATAGTGTGTTTTAATGGAGCATACGAATACAATTTGGTTCGGGCATCTGATCAGGATGGGCAGCTTCCTTTGGAGGTTTTCTGGGCATGTCCAACTGGTAGGACACCGTAAAGTAGACCAAGATTAGATTACAGATCTCATCTGGCATGTGAATGCCCCAGGATCCACCTGGAGTAGCTGGACTACCTTGCTGCGGCCTCCTGGATAAACGGCAGAAAATGGATGGATGGATGGATGGATATTGCTAAACTTTTGTGACAATGGCTCAACAAGCTTACAGCTATGCTTGTTGAAGGCTTTCTCTTTGACCAGAGGTATGGCACTCATGGATTTATGACTGGATGAATTTAGGATTATGATTTATGAATTCCTCAGATTGTAACAAGGTGTGTATGCTGTCTTTGTGTTTGGACTGGATTGAGTTACTCTGAGACGAAGTGGTGTTACGGCAAATTGTGTCAATCAGAGGACGGTCCAGGGAGCTCAGCAAGGGCCGGTCATATGTGTTCAGAGCGCATTATTTGTGCATATCTGATGTAATGTATTTGTATTCCGTTACACCCCTAGTATTAAGTCAATTAATACACACTTGAAGGTCCTGAAGAAGAAGAAGCACTTGTCCTCTTCTTCCTTTCTTAGCTGTGAAGTTTTACCACTCTCAAATATTTTACACGTCTCTGCCCACTATTACCAGCTCTACAACACAGATAACGCTGGGTACAGGTAAGGTTGCACTCTGGAATCGACCTCGACAGCTGAATGACGTCAACGAAGGGAAAGTTTGGTTCTGTTTCTCGCTCTTCCTTATCTGCCTCTTACAACAGAAAAAAACAAGCAAATCCAATGCACTCGGGGGGGAAAACGACACGCAACAATAGCATCCACCAATAGCACTGTCAAACAACGCCATCTCTCTCGGATGTTAAAAGCTTTAAGAGCTGAGGCCTCTGTGACATCCATAGCCTCTGGATGTCAAAGATGGTTGAAGACTTGAGAGCAGGCCTCTGTTTTAAAAATACTATGTGTGGGTGTGTGTGTGCGCACGTCTCAGAGCAGCAAAAGTGACATTTGAGGGGCACTTTACAGAAGCCGGCGGTTGCTAGGGATCTTCTGTATCACCTAAAGAGCCTTTGTCAGTCATTGGAAAGCTGTCACCTTTCGGGGGGCCGATACGGTAGGGGGAGCCGGCTGACAGGTAGGAATTAATGAGAGGTGTATGACAGCAGACCTCGGTGCTCTTGTGTATGTGTGTGTGTGTGTGTGTGTGTGAGAGTGTGTCCACGTGTGTGAGTGAGGTCCTTTGTCTCAAGAGGATGAACCACCTTCTTTGTCAAGCTGATGCAGGAAGAATAGGGAGAGTGATGTTAGAGAGAGACAAAAAGAAGCCTCAAGAGATTTCTTAGTATTTTGACATAGATAAACCTTTCAGATTGTAGTTTTTGTTTGTCCTTTTTCTTGCTTAAGTGCGTGATTTGTTGGCATAATGAAAGCACCAGACAACAGAACAATGCCATTTCAATAGCCAGTCCCTCACAGCCATACTGACGTGTGATTCTCATAATAAACACCTGAGCACACACACTCACCAGGATCCATGAGTGTAGGAAGCAATCACCCAACACGTTTTCACCTCTGTTCACCTCTGCCTCACTGGCTACATGAGACCACAAGTACAAAATCCTCGCAGAACAATTGAAGAGGCTCTTCAAACATGGTGCCAAATTACATTCTCTTTTACTAACACGTGTGTGTCTGCCTGCCTTTTTTGTGTGTGCGCGTTGATGTAATAATCTGCGTTCCCTTCCACATTACACAGTTCTCCATCGCCGTAAATGAGTTCTGTCAATGTTTCTGCATCTCAATTATACAACAGAAATAATAGGCAGCGGTGTGGCAGAGGAGGAGGAGGAGGAGGAGTACAGGGGCAACTCATCCACAGAGCTGAGAGATCAAAGGCTCTGTCAGTGACACTTGTTCTCACTCAGTAAAATGTAGCATCGCCATCAATACTTACAAATCAGAGGTATTTTCAAAATCAATGTGTAGAAATGAGTGTGATTGGCTACTGTGGCCACGTTACAGTGACTGCTGACAGATGTAGAAAGCCAGTGTGATGAGACACTGGCCCTTTAGTGGGATGTTTCTGGTTCTAATGTATTTGTGATTATGTGAAGTGAAGATAATCCATCTTTAATATGAATCAACAAGTCTCGTTTTTCCACTGAGGCCGATTAAACTCTCTTAAGGTGTTCACAAAGGCCTCATGAACAACAACTTAAGTCAAAAACATGGATCATTATGTCTGCAGTTCATAAACCCTTTTTTTTTTTTGCGTTGATGTTTTTGCTGCATGTCAGTGCTGTAAGATAGACTTGAGAAAACACAAACCTGTCTTTTAACTGTGGGGAGACCAACTTGCCATATGGAGGAACTTGTATGTGGTAGTTTTTACAAGGATGTTTCCCAAAAAGACAGAAAAACATGGGCTGCACTGGACACATGCGAGACAAAAAAGTGGTTTTCAGCCACTCAACGTGAGACTCTTTACTAGACGTTTTACCAGGAATATGTTTTCATGAGGAGCACAAACTGATACAAGATGATGTCATACTGTCATACTATTATAGCCGCCTGTCATTGAGCTAAACTAAGCTAACCTCACCGTTTCATTTAGCTTTGAGCTGCTTGCAGGGATTTTGCCTGACTCAAACAACTCCTTTGAAATCCAAGAACATGTAATGATTTTCATTGCCATTTTAAAAAGATTCACTAAGGATTTCTCACAGACAGTGAAAGCCTGTCTGAAACATATTTAAGACAGGATGTAATTGGCTTGCTAACAGGCTTGAACTGAACTTATGCAGCTAAAAGAAAAGCACATTTATTTTAACTCTAAGAGATTTACAAAAAGGTACAGGGCTTGGGTGAAAACAGTTTATTCTCTCACACAGACTCAGAGATAAACATTTAAAAAAAACAACATTTCTTTTGGAAATCTGACGACCAAAGTCAGCGAGCCTGAGAGACAAAACCCAAGGACAAGGAAAAGGGAATAAGAGGAAAAGATATTTAGATGTGTGTGAGTGTTTTCATGTGAGTCAGTAAATTCTGATAGGAAGATGTTGATTTAAATAACCGACTCTCTAAGGAGCTGACATAAAACTGGAAAAAGAAGAAAGAGATAGAGGAGAAACTGAAAAAACACAACAAAACACAGCCTTCACCGAGTGAGTTTATCAGCTTGGCACCTGCTACTGGAACATTCTTGATGAACCAAAGGTTGTCTTCATTAAGCGCATTAATATTCATGACGCATGGTAATTTTGACACAGAAAAGGTCTTGGTAACCTTTTCGCGTGTGAGGAAATTTTTTTACTTCTCAAGGAAATTACAGTCCGGCAATGACTTAATTAATGCTCGCTTTCTTGGCCACGGTTTGAGGGCCTGTCAGTTTGGTGCAGCGCTGGCTGTCAGGCATGCCGAGGGCTCGGGGAGAGAAGGATTGAAGGCGAGAAAAAGACAGGAGAGGAGAAGAGAGAGGAGAGGAGAGGAGAAAAGAGAGCAGACAGATGAAGTCAACATGCACTCGTCTTACCCACAGAACATGGTAATACCGTAGGTTTGCCTTTTGCCTTTAAAGTTGTTGTTTTTTCTCTCTCTCTCACATTTTATTTTGCCCTTTTACCCTTTCTGGCTTTTCGACTTTTTGATTTACGAGAACCAGTAGTTGACCCAAATAGATTAGACATTACTTATATATGTGTGTTCTATTTGAAACAGAGATTAAACATATTCCACATACAGAAGTGTTGCCATTTCTAACTGAGATTAATCCCTCACTCTTAATTTTTTTCCCCCTCTAATTTAAACCATCCGTGCAAGACTCATGTGCCTCGTTGCTGTTATGACTGACATGACTTAAGGATCTATTGAATCAAACCTCTGTAGAACGCCGTAATGGTCGACAATTTTACAACAATATTCATGTTCATTTTCTCCCTTTCAACCTACCCACCCAGCAACACACACACACTACACAAACTAGTTTCCAATATAGTGAATCATGGCATGTCCTGTTCTAACATTGGGCAGTAAAAAATGTGAACATAAGGCAGCATTTCCTTTATCATGTCCCATAAAAATAGCAATTTGCCCAAGCCCTTGTAGCACAATATGGAAGGCGGTGTGTTTGGATGATAATGTTGAGATGACAGATCGTTCCATACAGGGAGGTTTCTCTGCTGTCTGCCTGCCCCGTGCAATAAATCGCAGAGGAAGACCAAGAGAGAGAGAGAAGGAGGGAGTAGTTGGAAATGAAAGAGGAGGGAGGGCGAAAGGAGCGACAATGAGAGACAATGAGAAAGATGAGCTGGGGTCAGGGATGTTGTGGAGGGTAAATCCACCGACACTCAGATGAATATAAACAAGGAAAAGAAAACATTACAGCTGTATTAAGAAACATACATACCTGCACATGAATTCATTAAGAACACCTTTTCCTCAGTTGTAAGAGAAATATCTTCATTTGTTGCCCTTTTTCTGTTATCTACCATTTCACTACACTTCACCATCTGACTTTTCTTTCATTGATTAACTAAAACACTCGAGCTACTGGATTTTGCACTGAACAGCACACAGTCAAGCTTTATTGACTGAACACTTTATTAAATCCACAGACGTGCAATCACATATTACAGCTTATCACGTGCATTGTTTAGGTGACATGAATACATTGTCACTCTGTAAATATTTCACTCATCACTTGAATTAATGTATTTCAGACAAATGCCTTGGGCTCCAGTGTGCATTTGTGGATGTGACAGTTTGTTGAATATGTAAATGCTGTTGAGTCAGATGCTGAGACTGATAAAGTAGCTCTGTCGATGTGTGTGTGAGTTATACTTTTTTTTTTTGCTCAAGACGTGTGGGTGTGTGTGTGTCTCCTCTGCTGCGCTTTGTTGCTTTGATCACGCTCACTCGGCTCATCGCTCACTGCAAAACCTGCCTCAAGGAGTGTGTGTGTGTGTGTGTGTAAACAACTGTGTCCTAACTATGTCCCTCCAAAGTTGAGTTTATACGTGTCAAATATGTGTTTTAAATGCTGCACACAGAACCACACACACATGCAGCCTGAACTACTGGCACAAAATATCAATGTGTCTTATACCATGGCTAC
This sequence comes from Enoplosus armatus, assembly GCF_043641665.1. NCBI lineage: Eukaryota > Metazoa > Chordata > Actinopteri > Centrarchiformes > Enoplosidae > Enoplosus > Enoplosus armatus. The sequence continues at coordinate 12,589,874 of NC_092195.1, forward strand.
AGAAAATACTTGTTTCTGATTGGCTGGGAGGTGTCCAGTAAAACATCAGGACACCTCAAACAGTCCAGTCAACAGTTTAACCATTGTTCTAAATCACTGCTGAAGGTATATTAAACTGCAGGTAACCATGGCAATGATAACTATGCTTCAACCTACATTACTAGTTAACAAAACTAACTTTGGGTTAGGGCTGAGAAATCATTTTACATTATATATTTTTTCGATCAGTAAATATCATATAGTTCATGAAATAAATTAAGTCAATACTGTTGAGAAAAGTGAGTTGTTTATTGCACATTATTGTGTATGTTTCAGCTGATACACTTAGTTTGTGGTAACAAATTTTAAATCTGACACCAAGTAGCCTAAACTCTTTATTTACTATCATAAATGACAAAGAAAAGCAGCATATCCTTACATTTAAGAAGCTTGAACCAGCAAATGACATTTTTGCTTGAATGAAAATGAAAATGAATCAATTATCAAAATAGTTGGCAATTACTTTTGATCGTTTAATCATTGCAGCTCTAATACACTTTTTGGCCAATTGGGGCTTTAAGTAGCCAAACTGTCTTGTGACCTTGTTACAATGAAGGAGTGCATCGTCTCTTCCATCGCACGACTTTTAAAACCAAAACAATAGCATGTGGTGTGTTTAGTGAACTCATAAAACATTAAGTGGGCTGTCCATTCCTAAAGGACTGCCATATGATTGGTTGGAAATAGCTTTGTTTCTGAGATGTGATTGGTTTCTGGTACTTTGTCAAAAAAATCTACATTTAAGTTTCTCATTGAGGAAATATTTCTATCGCGATCAGTGTTTGTTTCTATTGTCCAGCTCAACTATGTATATATCCAACAGAATTAATGGAAGATGTTTTCTAAACTCCCTTTTTCTCTTTGCTAACTGGCCACCTTAGAGAGCCATAATGCACTCAAGGATGACATGGACTGCACTAAGAAAGTCACATAAGTATACTGGAAGACAGTGTTGAGGACTTTGTTTACTTTCTAACCACCAAATGGAACTCTTTTATGAGGCAAAGCGTCAGCCGCAGCAGTCCATCCAAACACACAACATCAACTGTTACGACTGTCCTTAAAACCGAATGGCCTACAAACACTTACATATGCTGAGACAGATACAGTACATTAGTTTTAGAGTTACAGGCCTGTGATGACAAATAACACCGAATGACAAGAGCAGTATCTGCCTTTGTGCCTTTTTCAAATGTGATACTCAACCCTTCATCTGTCCTGTGTACTGTCTTTCTCCCTCTCCATCTCTCTTTCCCCCTCTCTCTGCCTTGTATCTGTCTGCCATTAGGCAGATATTTGCCGGTCTCATCTGTATCATGTCTCCCGACCGTCCCCATAGGAGCACCACACAGTTGCTTGCTTAAGGATTCAGGAGCCACAGCCCCGTCCCATTCACCGATCCCATGGATCAAACTGACACTTGGTCAGCATCAGCACATTATGAACTATGGCCACCTGCCACTGCAGACACATTGTTCCCTCTGTAGTAATGTGAAGAATATAGAGGGGACTGGCGAACTCGGCCCGCTGACAGCTTATTCTCTCTCTTATCTCCTCTGCGGTGCATGCCTGTGAAAAGTGGACGGGAGGACTGCATTGAGATGTGACGGTGTGGATCATCCTATAGGCATGGGTTACCTTTCCTGTATCCTGATCTTCCAGAATTCAAATGTTTAAACTGGATCTGAGGTCAGTCTTGCTTGTGCTGTCCGTCAACAATACAATATAATACAAACAGCTGAGATGATCTGTTCACATAAGCATGGGTCATCTTTAAAGGAAGCCAGGGTCAGTTATTATTTGTTTGTTTTTTTACAAGTATTTTGATGTTTCTTCAATTTTATAACGGATTCTGCACTATACAGAAACAATGATATGCAAGACAGTTTTAACTACACGTGATATGATGTAGAAAAAGAAACTGATCCAGATTCAGACCCAACTAGGACTCCAGCTTGCATCTGGCTGGCCCCAATCATTCAATCAGCCAAACACATTAAGTAAAGCAGAACTTGAGGTAACAGATTGTAATACTGCTGCACCTTCCTACCCACGTGATCACAGTTTCTTTGGATTTTCATCATAATGATGCAATCTCCAGTGAAGGAGATTAAAAAAATGACCTCATTTCCAAAGATAAATCGGACCAACACAGATATAATCAATTTATTTTATTTCCTATCTTTCAAAAAAGCGCACACACACACAGACGCTGAGCCAGACAAATGTGTTCCTGCCTCTGCTGAAAATAAAGAGCTTTCTCTGGACTGGACTCGCCACAGCTCTCCTTTAGGACGTCTCACTCCTCTTCAGACCCCGCATCCCATTGACACCCTTCATGTATGACCAGGTGGCACCCATCCACTGAATAATGAAACAGGTGATTAAAGTGACTGATGTCCGGCCATCTATCTTCCCAGGTCTCCTCTTTAATGCCGCCATTAGGCTCTTGTGTCCAAACTTAGCTCATCAAATGGCCTCATTTATGGTGAACTGGCAGTGTGCAGTATATTGAGCCAAGATTGAGGAGCACTTCACATCATCCACATTTGGATTTACACTAACGGATTAATCTGACAGTTACACTGACGGCATGTGGTCAGACACTGGAGGAGAGCGAGAAAAATGTATTTTCCCAATGTACACCTCAGCTTGTAAATAAACCCAGTGTAATGATCTTCTTAGTCACTCCAATTTTACATGTTCTCTTGGCAAGTACTTGTCCATTATTGGCATTTTTAGATACAAAATAGTTTGAATATATATATATATATATATATATACATATATATATATATGGTGTACCAGCACTACTCCAACAATGTGTTAGTCTGTCTCTCAATATTTTCCGGCTTCCCTATCCTATCTGTGGCTTTTAGTCCCAAGCACAACAGGAAGGTGTACTGTGTATGGGAGGTGAACCTATTTTCATTGTAAACATTGTGTATTTTCTATGCATTTTTAATAGTTCTTGGACAACATGTGGCACAAATGAATGAGTTATATCAGGCTTTGGCTATATAGGCTTCAGTTTTTTCATGGGATTTTTCATCAACAAGAAAAATATGACTTAAAATTACCTAAGATTTCAATCCTTTTCGGTCAGATAGTTGTCTCAATAAAAACTTGTCACAAAGTAAATGTCAATACTAAAGCTGGCCTGGCCGTGAGTCTACAACTGCAGCACATCAGTGCTAATATTGCATGGTAACTTGACAGAACCCAGCTGATTTTCTTTTCTTTTTTTTTGAGATGGAAGACCAACAAACCTCATCTCATGTGGTCCAGAGCAGTGGCACCGCTCGCTGCCACACAGTGACATTACTGTCACCTGGCATGTCAGTCCTGTCTATCAAACGTGGTGCCTAAGTGGAGGGGGGACCCAAACGTGTCACTAACACTCGGGCACTACAGACAGCTAAATGTGCTAATGGCCTAGCTAATGCAGTGGTATTCACCGGTGGGTTGACCACACATGCACCCAGTACGCATGCATGAAGTGATCCCTACATTCACGCTCACTCATTCTGTCATTCAGTCACAGCTCAGGTACACGGATATTCACTCAGACATTAACGCACAAAATGGGAAGAGTTTAAGACACCCATATAGGGCATGCCCGCTCAGCCACTCTGTCAGTCTGATGAACAAATACACACTTCAAAAAGACGAAGGAGTCTACCCATTCTGTCAAAAGGTTATTCAGTCGTCATCTCATTTTCTTCTGAAAAATGTATTTATGAGAAAAGAACACACATTACCTCACAGTAACACAGAAACAAAACAACCTACAGAAAATTAGTCTGCCATTATTTTTCAAGTAAAATGCTAAACAGTCCTTGTCCCAGCACCTAAAATGTTAAGATGTGCTGCTTTCTCTGTTTTATGTGATAGTCAATTGAATAACTTTTGGTTTTGGACTGCTGGTTGGACAAAACAAGCAACTGGGAACTTGTGAATAGCATTTTTGCTACTTTCTGAAAACAAAACAATGAATTAGAACAATAATTGACAGATGAATAGATGAGAATAATCATTTGTTGCAGTCCTACTTCATAGTTAACCTTCTAAACGTGTGAAGGAAGACTTTAGTGGGATTATATTGATCTGAGAGCAATTTTACAAAGTTTGATTGTTCTTTGTCTCCCCATTCAGAGCTGGTGTGCAATATAAATGTTTTAACCTTTTACAGAAAGACTGGAACACAAAATCAATATTTTCTGTCTCGCATGTTGGCGTATTACAACATCGCTAGTGGTTTTGCTCGCAGTCATGAAGCCTTTGCTATAATTGATAGATCTACCTGTACATAAATAGCTGTACACTGTACACAAAGTTCAAAGTCAAGATTTGTAGCTGGCATGCAATAACAGGAAAAATACCACACATAACTTAACTTAACGTCCTGTCTCACTATAATAGTTACCTGACGCTGCTGCGGCTCTAAATACAGCTTGTTCTCGGTCAGTTTGCCTGGTTAAGTGAAGATGAAGGGAACTTCCCTGCCAGGTCTTGAAGATCAAGACTTGACATCCGTGTATTTGTAACAAGGTTCTACCTGCAGCATCTCTCTGTGGGACACTGTACACTCTTGTGGAAAGACGGTAACACTGATGCAAGGATTTGAAAGCAGCAATTAGCACTCCTGGTGGTCTGCACTGTTGTGTTTTTTTTCTCCTTTTACCTTCCCCATTCTCTTCTTTAACTTCCCCCTGGGAATAGCTGTTAAGGGATACAATTAATTTTTTGACACAAAAATGAAAGTGTTAATTCACCTGTGATAATTAGAGCTATTCTTACCGCATGTTGATGAATGTAAAAATGCAGTGTTTATTTATTAATTAATTTCCGCCCTGCCGTCAGAATGAGCGCTCTCATAATTGTGTGATCTCAACTTAAGAAGGAAGTCTCAAAGGAAATAGATTATAGACCTGCCCAGCAGTAATGAAACATTGTCAAAAAAATGTTCAGAAAAGTTACAGCATCTTCACTTTGATGTTCCCGTTTTAATACATGTCAGAAGAATGTTTGATGGTAAGGCTGCAACTGAAGAACGATCACAGATTTTCTGAATTCTGTAGAGCACGCTGATGAGATGAATGACTAACAGCCTTTACATTTTAAGTTTCCTCATTGAGAACATATTACAGTATTAATATATAACCATTTTTGGAAATATTTGGAAAAGCAATCTCAAATCATGAGCAGCATGAGACGAAGACTGAAACTTGTTCATGTACGTATGTATGTACGTGACACCTAATGGAAACATTGAAGAATGAAAAACAGTTTGCCATTAGATTTATAAAGCAAGAATAATACATACACACAATAATCCCGATTAGACAAAGAATCTAAAAGAATGATTACAGCAATTATAATAGCAACAACCATCATTTACAATTTCCATATGGTTGGGATACTTGTGCCATACTCTATTTGCTGTACCATGAGTAGGGCTGCAACGAACAATTATTTTCATTATCAATGAATTCACTAATTCCACAAATATTGTTTATTCATTACAATGTTAGAAAATAGTGAAAAATGCCCATCACATTCTACTGGAGCCCAAGGTGACATTTTCAAGTTGCTTGAAAATGTTTACACTTCCTTCTTTGCAACAGTAAACCTCATCAAACTATACCAATATCATCTGGCCTGCAACTTCACCGTTTTGGTTCCCTCTCACTGCTCTCATGGCGTCATTTTTGCCCGAAGCAGGCAGCTGTTTCTGCCTAAAAGCTCTAAAAACCCACTGTACAGTACCTGCTCAACACCAAATGTCAGACAAACACGGTTAGTGTCAAGCTGGTGAACATAGTGGAGAATTTAGCAGCTCAGAGCCATGTATTTCACTCAGGAGTTTGGTAGAGACCGAAAATTGAATCAATTCATCAGGTGGAAAGAAACACGATTCCAAATTAATGATAATGAGATGAGACTAATGAGCAAGAGTGTAGGAGTTAAACAACTCCAATGGATTCTTATTGTACAGTATGTTACACATGAGCTGAAAAGAAATGAAAGAAGAATATAGAAATCCTTTTAGGAATGTGGTTTTCTCCGTAGAAGCCTACAGTACATGACCATGCACATCAAGCCAATCAGTTTACCGTGACGTGAGCTTAGCTACCAGGGCCATAATATTACAGTACCCTCTGCTTTGAGGGCATGGTGGAAACACATATGATCACAGAATGCCACGTCATGGCTAATGCATGCTATACAGAGCCAGTGGACAAAGGACATGAATCTCCCGAACTGAATCTCTGTGTCCACTTGACATGAGGCCATATTCACACAATGGGAACATTCCTGCAATTTGAAGCACTCCCCTGCTTTTCCCTATTCAAAAAGAAACAAAACAAAACCACAGGACAACAATACTCTGTTAGAAATACTTCTGCGGTAACCTATCACCCTCACCAGAGAGTGGTCTTTTGACTCAGTCAGCCAAGACAATCACTGTCCAGTCAGACCTGTCCCGCTCCATCTTGCCTGGCAGACACATAAAGGCAGCCATCTTAAATCACGTCTCACGGCGCACATCTAATGACTACTGAGCCCCTGCATATTTCAACATTAATTCATTAGAGGCGGGGATTGGGGAGAGGAAGGAGGAGGAGGGGGGAGTGAAATCAGCGGCAGCAGGGAGAATCCTCGGCGCACTCTGATTAAGGCTGTTATGTTTTATAGGAGCCATTTTTCAATGCCTCCTCTGACAGCACTTGAGGTTATTAAATTGCGGGCTTCAAGGAAAGAGTGAGAGAGGGAGAGAGAAAGTGGGAGGGAAGGGAAGAGAGAGAGAGAAAGAAAGAGAGATCATGTGAGTAAGAAAAGGGGGAAAGACAGATGGAGGCTGGAGAGAGAGAGAGAGAACGATTAACAATAGCGAGGAGACAGGTTGCCAGGTCTCCTTTGGCTGCTGATAAAGTGAACTTCTTGTGATTTGTTTGTGTGTTACCTGTGGTTTCTGGGGTTATCTATATCTCATAGGGAATAGATTAGTGTGCGTGTGTGTGTTGTACTGTACACAGAATGTGGCTATTTTCTCTCTGTCAGCTGTGATACAGGGATTGAGTGAAGATAAGCTACAGAGGACACTATTAAGTCCACTGAACGACCTTGAATCAGATCTCTCTGGAGTCTCTCACATACAGTATGTGAACATACTGTACATAAAGTTACACAACGTTTTCCTTCAGTTCAACCCCCCCCCCCTTGTTGCTTATATTTCTTTTCCTATTTGTTATTTGGTGTTTTTAAACACAAACAGCATAACAGAAAGTTGTTTATCCAGCACGGTGGAAATTCAACCATTCACACCATCAGCAGTACATGGAAGGTTTTGGATGGTTAGCTGATAGAAAGCAATCACCAATACAGATGGCTGATATACAGGGAAATGGGTTGTACTGTAGACGGGTTCTGAGAGGCTTTTAAGGATGTTTTGACACTTTTTTCTGCCGTGACAACAGCCATTTACATGACCCCTGATCCATTATAACTGCTGTCAATTCTCTTCTCCCTCCATCGTGAAAGGGTGCAAACTTTAAAGAGCGACCGTTCAAAGCTACATGCGTGTATCATGATAAATGCTGCACAAGCCTGTCTGAACTGTCTCATTATCTTCCAAGTTAGCTGTTCCTTTCACAGGTGACACTTTAGTGGGCAGAAGACAATATAGTTACTGTATACTGTAGAAGGCCAGGGAGTTCAGTGTAAAAGGTCATAGATTCACCAAAATCACTAAGTTTTTCTTCCTGGGAGCAAATTTAATTCAAATTAAGCCCTTAGTTTTTGAAACACTGCTGGTCAGAGGCAAACTGATGAGCTAACTCATGCGCACATACAAAAGCCACAGATGAAACAGACTTCTGTGCGAGCTGCCCCCTCTTTGCTTGAATTAATAGGCAGTGGCAGTTCCTCATCAGCCAGTATCAAGCCAGTTTCCAAATGGCTGCTCAGTGCCAGGCTTGTCATGAAATTGAGTCATCACATCCTGACAGCTGTTGCTTTACTCTTTCTCTGTCTCTCTCTCTCTCTCTCTCTCACACACACACACACACACACACTTATAGGAGGGGCATGTATGAATGTGTTACACATGCATTTATGTCTAAATTATAACAAGATGTACAGGGATATAACATATGCACTTTGGATCTTATGACAAACCAATCACTTTGTGTGCGCACATAAATGAACACGTACACACACACCACACCACACCACACAACTACACACACAATGATCTATTGTGGAGATCTTGATGAATTTATGCTTAATCCAATCCAAGTTTGTGTTGCTTCTGCATGTGCACATCAAACTACTTTATAACTTTTTATTTGACCACTTTCAGTGATTCAGATCGTTGGGAGTTGAAGGAATGCAGACAGCTTGTGGACCCTTTGAAAAATCCCTTTCCTCTCTATTATTTCACTAAACATTCCTAGAAACCTTTTCTCCAGATCCTCATCCAAAAACATTGGCACATCATCTGCATTTGGCTGCATATTTGGATGACATATATGCAAGCTCTGGCACTCCCACCTCCCAGACAACAATATCATTTTCCAGGAGAAGACGGTCTGGTATCTGCGCTCCATTTGGTGATCAATTTTTGTTATAAAACAAGGTATGAGATGAGTGATATGATGTTGCTTGATGCTGAGAAAGCTTAATCATCCCTATACAGTGCATCCGGAAAGTATTCACGGCGCTTCACTTTTTCCACATTTTGTTATGTTACACCCTTATTCCAAAATGGATTAAATTAATTTTTTTCCTCAAAATTCTACACACAACACCCCATAACGACAACGTGAAAAAAGTTTTTTTGAAATTTTTGCAAATTTATTAAAAATAAAAAACTAAGAAATCACATGTACATAAGTATTCACAGCCTTTGCCATGAAGCTCAAAATTGAGCTCAGGTGCATCCTGTTTCCACTGATCATCCTTGAGATGTTTCTGCAGCTTAATTGGAGTCCACCTGTGGTAAATTCAGTTGATTGGACATGATTTGGAAAGGCACACACCTGTCTATATAAGGTCCCACAGTTGACAGTGCATGTCAGAGCACAAACCAAGCATGAAGTCAAAGGAATTGTCTGTAGACCTCCGAGACAGGATTGTCTCGAGGCACAAATCTGGGGAAGGTTACAGAAAAATTTCTGCTGCTTTGAAGGTCCCAATGAGCACAGTGGCCTCCATCATTCGTAAGTGGAAGAAGTTCGGAACCACCAGGACTCTTCCTAGAGCTGGCCGGCCATCTAAACTGAGTAATCGGGGGAGAAGGGCCTTAGTCAGGGAGGTGACCAAGAACCCGATGGTCACTCTGTCAGAGCTCCAGAGTTCCTCTGTGGAGAGAGGAGAACCTTCCAGAAGGACAACCATCTCTGCAGCAATCCACCAATCAGGCCTGTATGGTAGAGTGGCCAGACGGAAGCCACTCCTTAGTAAAAGGCACATAGCAGCCCGCCTGGAGTTTGCCAAAAGGCACCTGAAGGACTCTCAGACCATGAGAAACAAAATTCTCTGGTCTGATGAGACAAAGATTGAACTCTTTGGTGTGAATGCCAGGCGTCACGTTTGGAGGAAACCAGGCACCGCTCATCACCAGGCCAATACCATCCCTACAGTGAAGCATGGTGGTGGCAGCATCATGCTGTGGGGATGTTTTTCAGCGGCAGGAACTGGGAGACTAGTCAGGATAGAGGGAAAGATGAATGCAGCAAAGTACAGAGACATCCTGGATGAAAACCTGCTCCAGAGCGCTCTTGACCTCAGACTGGGGCGACGGTTTATCTTTCAGCAGGACAACGACCCTAAGCACACAGCCAAGATATCAAAGGAGTGGCTTCAGGACAACTCTGTGAATGTCCTTGAGTGGCCCAGCCAGAGCCCAGACTTGAATCCGATTGAACATCTCTGGAGAGATCTGAAAATGGCTGTGCACCGACGCTTCCCATCCAACCTGATGGAGCTTGAGAGGTGCTGCAAAGAGGAATGGGTGAAACTGCCCAAAGATAGGTGTGCCAAGCTTGTGGCATCATATTCAAAAAGACTTGAGGCTGTAATTGCTGCCAAAGGTGCATCAACAAAGTATTGAGCAAAGGCTGTGAATACTTATGTACATGTGATTTCTCAGGTTTTTTATTTTTAATAAATTTGCAAAAATCTCAAATAAACTTTTTTCACGTTGTCATTATGGGGTGTTGTGTGTAGAATTTTGAGGAAAAAAATGAATTTAATCCATTTTGGTATAAGGCTGCAACATAACAAAATGTGGAAAAAGTGAAGCGCTGTGAATACTTTCCGGATGCACTGTATATATTTACACAACCCTTTTCATATTTCACTTCATTCAACCTTTTTACACACAGTGCTCTGTGCCTATATGAGAATAAACTGCGTAAAGGGCGTTTGTTTAAATCTTCACTGACCTTGTGCACATTATCCAGCACTTTGCGTTGTGATTGTGCCGTTAAAAACACACCCTTTTATATCTTATCTCTGGTACTCTGCGCACTTATTCTCACAAAGACAGTCATATAAACACAGTAAGTGCACACGCTGCACTTACAAAGATATTCACACACACACACACACACACACACACACAGCACCATGTTACAGTACCATGTCCTTATCCTTGCTTTATCCCTGTCATCTATGACAGTTAAACAATGTATCTGTTTGGGGCCCGCCAGGGAGGTGGGGATATAAATGGTTTCATTCCCAAAACACAATAGCAATGAATTGTAAGGAGAGCTCATGCTCCAATCTTAAAATGAAAGCAAACTCCTGCAAAAGGCAGCACTTGTTTTGATTGTGCTACCAAAATCATACTCATGACTTCTCTCACTTTGTGTCCGCTCACTGGGGGCTGTTTTCTGCGTTCTAGAGGTTGAAATTCTAACATGTACTATGAACAAAACGCATCAGTTAAAAGTGGCTGACTTATTAAGACATTTGTAAAATCATAGCACAAAGAAATTACATGAATGAACAGGCTGTCCTGATGTTTAATATCTAAACAAATAATGCTTGCTTAACTTTATCGTACATTTTTGTATATATTAAGAGTAATATTAAGAACCTCAGGATATATTTTTGTTGTATTATAACAAACAAATGCATACAGGAACATTAATTTTACACCGATTTTTACTTTTTATCATGGACCTTATATCGTGTATTTATTATGGCTATATAAGCCGGTGCTCTTGAGAAGGATTTTCTTGTTAGATAGTGAAAATGAGGAGAAAACACAAAAAGACAAAGATAAGATTGCACAGTTTCAGAGACAGTAATGAAAGGCCAGGTATGACTTTGATTTTTAAGATCAAGACCAAGTTTGAGGTTGAGATCAATTTTTTTTACACTTCATATCTTAAAAGTAGAATGAAAAAAATATCTTTACCAGTATCTTAATCAATTTTAAAAGTAATCATTAACTGTCTCTCTGCCTTGTATTCGGTAATGTTGTCCAATACAACACAAATAGATTAAAAACTGATCAATAAGATGGGCTGGGAGGTGAGGAGGGTGGAGAAAGAATGAATGAGACCACCTAAGGTGAAATCAAAGAGAAACGAACGAGACTGAATGTTTGTACTGTTGAGAGGCAGAGAGGATAGAGACAGAAGAAGAGAGGGGGAAATAAAAGGCAAATAAAATACAGAGTGTCTGGGAAAGAAAAAGGCTCTTACAGGCTAAATGACGCCTGATTCCCTGGATATTTGGGCTCCCTCTGGGGAACATATAGTTGTTGCCTGGCACTGACAATTTGAGAGGCTCCTGGGGGAAACAAAAAAAAGATACTGAACAAGGCGGACGAACACACAGGCATCTCTCTCTGTGGTGCAGACTGACAGACAGTCCGTCCGCACATCCTAGAAACCATCATGGCAGCACAATCCCATGAAATCTCCATTTGGAGCTAGCAGGCTGCATTCTGATGCAGGAGACAAATTGTTGCAGAGCTGAGTAAGTAATTTAAAATTCAAAAGAAAAGTGAAATTAAAAGTTCCCCAGATTAAAGAACATTTTCAGTCTACTATCAACTACCATTACAGAGCTTCCAAAATATCAGCAGAATAGCTTGAAATTGTTGGAAAGAACACATTTGAACACATTTTATAAGTGACAAAGCCAAATTATCAACTGATGGCCAAAATTTATAAAAGACAGGAATTCAAATGTTCATCTACACTCTCGAGTTTGCCAGAAAGAATGGTTTGGAAAACTGCCTGTCACAATCCTGTTGGAATTGTCATTTAAAGTAAAAAAAACAAACAAACAAACAAACCCAATATGTGCGATTTACTGTGCTTCAGATTTCAGAAATTCAAAGACATAATATAAAGCTAAAGATCTCTCCTGCAGTGGCTCAACATCCTCATTTCGTAGCGCCAAGCGATATATTTTCCAAGACACACTGGTGGCGATGAGGATCAGAAGAAAGAGCAAAATCGAGTGACATACACATGCAGCATAATAAAAATTCATTGAATCTACTCCACAGGCCCAAATGGATGGTGGCAGCTAGGTCATATTGCATCTGTGCAGATGGGGTCAGGGGTCATGTAAAGTTGTATGAGAAGACAGTGTGCTTTCATGCATCATGTAGCAGATAAAGATTTTTGGGGCTGAGAGAGAGTGGAGGTTGGGGCCAGCTCACTGCAAACAGCAGCAAGGAGTCTGCGTCTCTAGAGCCACCATCTTTATGCTTTTTACACGATCAAGTCAGTTTTGCTTCTGCATGCGAAATGAACTGGCAAAGTTGTGATTTGCAAATAAGACTAAATGGACCAGGGAGTCCTGCATAAACACTGAGAAATGTTATACAACAAATTTAAAGAACAAGTTGTACATGCATCTATATTTTGTGGGCATACATACATCTATATCTATACTAAATGGTTGTTTGGGGTTATTTTCAGTCGTGGATTTATACACATTTGTTGCGCTAGTAAGTATCTACATCTTCAAGACAGTGTATGTGGGATTAACAAAATCTAACTACATGGATCCAGGTTCATGCTAATGGAGGAACATGTGCACAGTGTACCTCATTGATGTGTGTTAAATACTTTTAAATACAACAATAGACATCTCTTAGCACAGAGGAATAAGATATATATGACTTTGGCTACACAGATAGTACTTGTTAGTAGATCAATTCATTTTAATAATAATAATAATTTACTGTTAATGTTGTTGACAATAAAACAATAAAGAATATTGCCTACTGTACTTTGGCAACTGAATGCTGCAGTGGTAGGGTGACCAAGTTGTGATGTATTCTTTACTTAAACCTTATCAGTTGAACTCAAAGTAGGTAAATCACTGATCTTATCGTCATCGCTGTACTATTTACTATTTTGAGGACTATGCATGTGTGTGAGAAAAGGAGAGAGAGTGAGGTAGAATACAGGCATCTGAACAGCTGCAAAGCCATTCATTTGACTTCTTCACTTTTTATTCAAATAGCCCTGACCTATTTGTTGTTCGATGCCAGCCCTTATTTCATATGATCCACCAACAAGCCGAGAGCGATTATTCCAGCACAAATGGCATGGACTTGACATGGGCCCAAAAGCGTTCATATACCTCTCTGGCCCGAGGCCACAGTTTGTCATAACACAGGGAATTATGTATTATGCCTGCGCCCGGTGATGACATCACAATAGCAGGATGAAATATAAGCTCTGATATGGCTAGCTGATTGTGGAGAGCTGCGAGGGCTTTCATTAAAAACAGCATATCGCTCATAAAAAGATTAGAGCTGGACAGCTGTTTCCTGATAGTATGAGGCTTCTGTAGTGGCTTCATCATAAACAGGCACACCTGAAAAATATAAATGCTCCAACACTTGGGTGCACTATGTTGTACTGCTGTGCAGCTTTATAGCAGTAAACAACAGAGACTAAGTAACACTGACAAACTTGTAGTAGCACTTAAAAATACTCATTAACACTGAAGATAAACAATATGCAAGCCTGTCATACTTGACTAATAGCATACATTATTAGACATAATGACTGAGGATACAACCAGTCCTGTCTATCTTACATAAACACACAACATTCTTGATAAGGATTCCTTAAATTTGGTTATTAAAGAACTGATATGTAAAAGATATGTACTGAGCTGGACATTTTACAATTGAAATATACAATTTACAAACTATATCTCAAACATATCTTATCCGATGACCCTAACCCCTAACCTGCCAATGTATCAGCTACAAGGTGACGCATTACATTTTAAGGTACATGCAAAATTAATACTTTTAATTTACCTTAAGTATATTTTGAGTGAAATTTTAAGTGCAGGACTTCTCCTTGTAATAGAGTGTTTCAACAATGTGTACTTTTACTTAAGTAAAGGATCTGAATACTTATTCCACGTCTGCAAATAATAGATCATGGTCAAACAAGACATGTGTTTGCTGTATAACAGAGGATATGAAGCAAGCACTGGTGCAGAGACAGACTGCCATTGGTTCCATTTTAATGTGTGCACTTAATCAACTGGGTAATAATTAGTCTAATTCAACAAATGGGTTATCTAGGCCATTGCAGTGCATTTCCTTTTTTCCCCCAATACCAGTCAATGTGCTTCTCTCTTTGCCTTTACTCATTTTTCTACAACCCCCTCAGTGAGCTGTACATAATGGAACAAATATGTTATGTGGTAAACAAACAGGAAGTGCTGATTGTTTAAGAATAAGGGAGGTGTACAGGTGCCATTTCTAATTTGGTGGGAGAGGCCGTAGGAGGACGGCCTTGAAGAGCACAAAGCAGCTGGAATCAGCCTCATAAACCTGCACAACATCAAAGGCTCTTTAGCTCATTTCATCAAAAGGTGTCTTTGCTGCTCGGCTCTCACTGTCTGCGAGTGCACTGTGAGTGTGTCACTCTTGGTATGAGTTTCAGAAAATTTGGCATTAAAAGAAAAATTTACTCTCACATCCAGGAAAAGTGATATTCCTCTAACACAACAATGTTTACATAAGGAAATGAAAAACGAAAGAAGGCAGTCACACACTCGTCCACGCTCCCGTGTTTTCTTTTTTTCATGGGTAAAGAAAAAACATCTCTGCCTTCGTCAGGGGGAATGTAGTGGAATATGACATTTAAACACCAGTGTGAGCAGTCAGTTCAATCTGTGACAGGTGTGTGTTAGACGTGAATGTAAATCAGTTTCACGTGTGTTTTCTTTCCTCATCGAGTTCAGAGCACAATAAGCCACGCTAACAAAAAAGATATACAATACAACAGACATTGACTTAGAGTAGCTTGGGTGCCGGATGTATGGTTGATTTATTCAAGTTCCAAATAGCATTTTCTATCCTTTTTCTACAAAAAGGATCCTTTGGTGTCACAGTGTGTAATGAAGTGGAGAATACTTCAGTGCTCAGTAACACCAGTGTTCATTTAAGGAACAATTGTTGCAGTCAGAGCATCATTTTCACAGGGGTTAGAGCACAAAACGACATCTCATCCAAACGAACTCATTTAATTGCAGTACTGTAGAGCTGGAAGCAGTTAGGCACACGTAGGATTAAGAGTTTTTTTAAATCCCCATCAGAGTTGGTCGGGACTAGTCTGGTAGGATGAGCTAATTACAGCCTAACTTTCAGACAGCCGCAGATGGATCTGAACATATCAATGATGATGTCAATAACGGATCAGAAGTCAGCAAAATACTGTTGAGTCTGTCACTGCTGGATTCATGTGACACTGGATGAATGTGTTTTGAAAATTGGGCAGAATCTTACCAACAGTAGTGTAGCCTGATTTCAGCGACATGAAATACAATGTCAGGCTGAATAAATAAAGTCAGATAAAATAGCAATTCAGTCTCATTATTATAACATCAATGGGATGCCATCTTCCTACATAGCCAGCTAGCTACATCATTGAATAATAGCAACTTGTAAGTCAATTTACAGAAATAAAAACTCTTCCATCTGTATATTTCTTTGACTGACATATGAAATATGTAAACTTAACCTGATACTGATTGATAAGGACAAACAAAACAAATCCCCCTCCCGAAAAGTCTAACATGAACATGATGTCAGGCTGAATAAATAAAGTAAAACAAAATAGCAATTCAGTCTTAATAATCTGGCTGACGTTAATGACCCACAAATATTTCTTAACAGCAGTCTAATTATACACATTTTATGTTTTTATAAAAGTTGCCTTGAATCTATCTACATGAAAGTAAAACAAGTAAAGGCTCAAAGTAACTTTCTTTGACAAGGCCATTAAACTTTAACTGATAATCATTGCTCAGTATCTCCAATGTTCTGATTATTTCTACACATTAGGATCAGTGCATATATAACATTAAATCATGGACTTAATTAATAGCTTTAATTAAAATATCTTCACAAATTTGGTATTAACACTTGAATCGATTTCCGCAACCAAGGTTTTGAAATATATTTCTTGGAATCATATTATTGCATCAAACATCTGAATTTGTTCACTTGCAAGAGAGCGGGAGCGAGAGAGCGAGAGAGAGAGAGAGAGAGAGAGAGAGAGAGAGAAATGAATTGACTATGTAGATAGTGGAAAACTGAACAAAATTGTGAACAATGATAAGGCAGAGAAAAAGAAAGAAACAGACAGGAGACAGAGAGATGTGGCCATTACAGGTGAGCTCATCACCGAGGGTAACGTGTGTCGGAGAGAGAAAAGAAAGTTCCCTCTGGAAGACAATGGCTTTGGACAGGCACACAATAGCTTCATTAGAGGGTTCACATTATCAGGTCATGAGAGATAGAGGGGAAATATCAGAGCGGACACATTCGAACGATGCCCATCGTCGGGGCCTGCCAACTTGGCGAGCACGAGCCTCAGCTGTGACAAACGCTGATTTTTTTGTTTGTAATCCGGTGCTCCTGAAGTTGGCAGTGATGGGAAATGGTCAAATAGGTAAAGTGTGTGAGGGGAAAAAAGGGTAGAGATTAATGGTTACTCTACGGCCATGTTACATTCTATTTTAATACCATGCTCTCCCACTGTCCCCTTATCAACTCCCTTTCACAGCTCTGATAGAAGGATATAGCTTGTAATCAACACAGCAGAAAGTGGGCTGGTTTGTGAGGGGGAGTTAAGTTGCATTAACAAAACCAATTTCCAAACGGAATAACAGCCTATTCCTTGTTTTGTCCCTTATGTGAATTTTGCCTCCATGAAGAGCCTGAATGTCATTTCCTGGTCGTAAGACATATAAAGAAAAAATCAAGACACCTAGCAGAGGTTTACTAGATGCCAAAGCATTAAGCATGGGGAATAATTACACCAGGAGGAAACCCACACACACACGCCGCTTACCATTAGCACTGGACGTGAACCCTCTGAGACACCCTCTATGTGCACCGACCACGCTATCGATCAGACGGATCAATCACCGGCTGCTGGTGAGCGGGCCTTTAAGTGCCCACGTCACACATGTTCACCAGCATCGGGGGAGCTGTCATACAACACTTAGAATCAATTACCAAAATTAGCCCTTTAACCCGCATGTGGCGCTCCAGACTGTACTCAAACCCAGAAATGATGGACAGCATGAGGGAAAGCATTTAGACTCCTATGGTGATGAAAGAAGTAAAGAAGGAAATTGACCTTTTTTTTTTTTATAAGATTGTGTTTAAGCACTGGCTTTTATTTGGTAGAGATGGAGCATAACAAACTAAGAGTCTAAAAATGACCTCAAACATATCTTTGGCATTTCTTGACTGCTATTTTTTTTGTTACTTATTGGCTAACATATGCACTGACACCCATACGTCTACAGTAACCTGCTGATTTATCAGTTGTGATTACATGGGATGCCTCTTAAGAGAAACCCACGCCGGCGGTGCATGACAGGCGTCAAAACACCCTCACCCACTGTGTCCTATGTAAGACCACACACTGGCAAAAATACGCTGCTGTCCTTTTCCCCCAGTGTCAAATTGCGTCAACTCTCCAAAAAAGCAGCAATTTCATCACATTCACTCCCCAGATCAGCACATCCAGATAGCTGTCCCTTGATGGTCATCAAATGACACAATGCACCACAACACGGCTTAGACACCAATCCACCAGCAGCCCATAATCAAGAGTTTTGAGTTTTTGCACATGTGCATTAGGTGTATGGAGTGCCATTCTGGGCAGTCAGGTAAATGGATATGAAAGCTGAAAAGACACTAAATCCACTTAATGTACTGAAATTAATAAACGGTTTGAATAAAAGAGTTATATTGTGCTTTGACAGAGAATATTTCAAAATGTAAAATATTCAGAATTGGGGTACTGTCCAAATTTTTTTTGTATTTTTGTAGTTGTGACAATGATCAGAGGTAGGAATACTATATTAAAAGCATCTGTTATCTGATTTGTAATGCCACCCCTAACAAGCTAAATATTCATCATCAACAGCACTAAAGCTGGTGAGGGTAGCATATCATGGTACTGCTACACTGCATTAACAATGAATCACATTTCAAACCTCGCCAGGTACTGAAGGTGACACCGCTAAGCAGATAAAAACACCCCAACTATGCATCCAGGCCAGTGGAGACGCATCAGTAAAGTGCCCCCTAAACTCCGCCCCAGAAAATCCCTCACTCCCTTGCTCACGTATATGTTCCCACACTTCCTTTGAAGTTTTTAGTCTCTATACATATATATATATATTGTATAAATGGCTCCAACACACACATACAGCTTCCCCTTCAGCAGGGAACAACCTACAAGGTTGCAGCCCCTCCACGGATGTGCCCATGTCATGGACAAAGAGTATTCTAATTTCAGCCAAGTTCACTCTCACCTGTATGCTGGTAATAAATCTTGTTTGGTGACAAAAATAGATGTCCAATTAAAGTAGAAATTGACACAAAAAGAAGTGACTGAAGAAAGAATGCCACTTCAAGGACAACATGGCAGGTAATGAAAAGGATACATAAGTGTGAGGCATTATAATCTACTAAGTAATCGAGTAGTCAAGCAGGTTTTTGACCTCTTCTTTTTAAATTGCCCAAAAAACACAAACAGTTTTACCCAAAATGCACATCTGCGCATTTCTTTCCAAACATGTGACTTCACATGTGACTTCACATGTGATCGACCAGGTCAAGCTGTGCTTCAGAGCAGCTATCACCTCAAACTTGGATCACACCCACAGTCTCAGCCCCGGTCTACGCAGCTGTGACTCTCTTTGTTTGCAGCCACGTTAACACTCAAATGTGTCCCTATCGGAAGTTATGTGTAACGGATGGTGGACTTTTAGTGTGATGACAATGCATAAATGGAGTATGACACGCCCATCTCTGAAATTTTGGAGACACTTATCCAGTACAAATGAACCATTAACAGAAGTCATGTGTTAACAGATACTTTACACACACACTGTGCTGAGAGCTAATCTCGTCTGAGTAGGTCGTAAAGCTGTTCTGGAGGGAAACTTTGGGACGGCCCTGAAAAAGCAGACACACGAGGTGGACATAAGAACTAGAACATTTGTATGATACAATAAAATACAAGTGAAGCTTGTTTTCACTTGAGCAGAGAGGTGTTAATTCAGCTCTAAGGTAACTTTTAAAGCCACATTTAGTGGTACCGTCTCTGAGTCCGTCTCTCAATACTTTTCAACCGTGTCTGTGGCGCTGACGCCCAGGCCTAGTCATTCCTACTGAAGATGGAAATCTTTGAAAATGGGTCACAAATAATACATTTATTTTTTTTAAAAAGGCCAAATACTTAGCAAAGAAATGTGTTTTGTTATCTTTGAAGGAAAATGGTCCTCTAACATTAAAGTTATTCCTTGATCAATTATCAAAAACTCTAGAGAGGCAAAAGGCTTTTGGGCCCATTTTCAGGATGCTGAATTGTTGGGCAGCTTTTGTTCTTGGGTAAATAAAAAACTTTCAAGGTGTTGTACTCTTTGTGTGACAGTCTACTATCTCAGTTCTATGGATTCTTTTTCTGTCTTTTTTTTATTGTTATTGTCACTTATGTTATTGTTTCTTCTTCCTTTTGCTTACTTGTATGGGAAGAATCTGAGAATCCAGACCATTCACAAAGTTAGTAAGATACATATTGGCTTCTTTGTGCTGTCCTGTTTTGTTTTGTGTTGTTTTGGGGATCAGGTGGATTTGAAAGGAGGTTTTGATTTGTGTGTAGGTGGTGTAATCTATTTTGATTTTGTGATATATAAGTGGGAAAAAAAGGGTGAAAAAACAGGAGTAAATATTGCAGTTAGTTGGTGACTATTTTGTGTTTTAGTTGTGTGACACAAATGAATGCATCATCTTTAGTGGATGGCTACACATTGGAAAAAAGTTAATTTAACAGAAGGAAAATGCTGAACATTAAACAAATGAATGAATGCTGCAGAGGCTTGTCGGTATTACCATTTTGACCTATCAGGAACTGGTACCAATTTAAGACGGATCCCCGGTACCCATCCCTATAGGGACACATGCTATATTAGGCTTTGGCTACACAGGCGTTAGGTGTTAGTGGGATAAATGTTTTTCTCCCTATATGGGGCTTTCACCAACAAACTCTCACCTTGATGTTTGAATCCTGAAGCCATCTTTTTGCTCATTCAACACACACACACACACACACACACACACACACACACACACACAGGTGTTCACAAGTTAACAGAGACATTACACTGATTACATGCTGCTTAAGAGACTTGAGTAAAACAGTTACAAGCTAGTCTTAAGTGAAACTCCTCGAGTGATCCCATCAGTGGAGTTGATCATTCAGACAGCCTAATGCAGCAAGGCTTTTGCCATTTACTGTTTTTGTCATTGGTGATGTTCATCTAGTTATAAATGGAGCTGTCACGATAATGCTATGAAGGATCACGCTAACCCCCATTTACCAATCTCTTCGTCAAATCCCAAAGGGTGGAGCTTTGATTACTCCCGCAATTAGCGATGTCAACCTCCTCTATGAATTAAGTATTCAGGTTTGTGTTTTCAAACCAATTAGCCTACTCTCTTGCAATGACTTGTTGATTAATTATAGATATTTAGTTAGGAAAGGAGACATTAATTATTAATCAAAATTGAATTATGTGGCATAATTAACCACAAAACTTTTTCATTTTTTCTCCACCTCAGTGTGTTCTCATTTATATAATCTCAGACTGTTTGTGACACGTGACAGAACTGAGAAGAATATGTGACCTTGGCTTATGTGAAAAGGCGTTGAAAGCATTAACAAGGCGCTAATAGCTTTTGTGGGAGTGTTTGCTGTACTGTCAGCAAGTTGCTGTAAGTGCTCAACGTTAACACACACTCTCAAATCCAAAATCAATCGGCTCTTAGAAACCTGTTGTACTGATGCACTGGAAGACTCTATTCATCACTTGTTTATTGCTACATGCTATGAAGTGAGGTAATGGCATTTATGGGTATTTACAGGTGACATGTTGAGTCCTTAAATAATATTTATTGCGTCTGCCACTCTGCTGCTATTGTAGCCAATGTCCTTGCGCAGATGATATAACAGATATCTGGTCATATACTGAAGGAAAGGTGTGATTTATTGCAAGGTCATCGGGGTTACAGAGTGCCTTACTAGCAAACAACAGGATGTATCATCAGCTTTTGTTGCAACAGCAGGTCTGAGTTACTTCACCGTGTAATTAGCATTGACTGACAGGCTATTAAATATGAAGTTTGTGACTGAAACGCTATAAAATATTGATGTTGATCATCGTCTGTTTGTTGCCGGGCAGATTTGCTGTTGTTGCCTTCATCGTGCAACACGAATCTGACCAACTCTTGACAAAGGATTCCTTTGACCGGTGACAAACCGCGGCATGCGACCGTGCAAAATATTTATCATCATTGAGGGGGTATGGAAATATAAAAAGGCAGCCAGCTGGTGAAACAAGTGTGAAACAAGGCTTACACATTTCTCCTGCATCTGCGATAAAATAACTGCACCGGTAACTGCACTTTTAGCAGATTCCAACTTTGTGATTGATGTCGTTGGTGTAGTTCCACACCATCAGCATAATGTTGTAAGGGAAACATGAGGGAGAAAGACTGTGGCATTAGTTGCAGTTTTGCTCAATTTCTGTGTGTATTGATGCATTTCATAGCACATTTCAGTAACCAAAGAGACTGTGATGAGATAAGGAGATTACCGCACTTATCATAATCACCATTGAACGGCTCTGAATTTGCATGAACACACAGTTTATTGCTCTGGGATGAGGCTTACAATAGCAGTGTAGCATATTTGCTCATAACCACAGGTAAATCTGAATGACAGCTGTAAAATGTAGCAGCTAATGGAATGCTAAATTCACTCGGCATGCCTCGGGAAATGCAGATTCACCAGGCTCCTTTACCTAATAAATTAAACGGATATCTGATAAAGCTTAGAGCATATGCACAAAGACAAAACGCCACATTAAGGCAGGTACAGCTACCTTTATATTCAGCCTGCCTATAATGTCATAAAATGATGGCTATTGACGCTAGTGAATTATGTCGATATATATATATATATGAAACAGCACTTATTAGTCTTACAGTTGTCTTAAAGCCTGTAATTAAAGGGTATCCATTGTATTTTTACTGTTTTTACAGTGGTTTAATGTAATGCACATATACAGGGGCCATACCAAATCAGTGATGGCAGATTTATTACTACTGCATGATACAAACTTCATTTATTCATAGAATTTAATTTGCTAGAGCATGTAACTCTTATCAATTCTTAAATATACAATATAAAACAGCAAAATGAATAGTCTTAAGTTACCTTACATTACTGCAGATCTTTGCAATGAAAGACATCGTATTGCTGCACTTGTTCTTTTCCCATTTATTTCATGCATAAAATGGGAACAAATCACCCACAGTCTCATAAAGCACAATAATTCCTGAAAAGACCAAGTTTGGTCCTTTGAAACTGTCTGAGAGAGATATACCCTCTCTGTAATGAAAATGTTCGGTCAAGCCAATTAAAGCCGAGCCATTTTGTCTTTGTGTCCTCCCTTCCTCTGCAATTAATTAAATGTGGTTATAAAAGGAATATTCTTGTGATCCGAACGCCTGCAACAGACCTCCACTGGTCATGTACTAAGGTTGAATTACTATGTTGTCAATGAGGCTATTATGTGAGAATTAGGTGTGAGCTTGCCCCCTTTACAAAATGCTATTGTATGATACGATTATGAATGCAGCATGAAAACCACTGACTCCGGTGAATGTTACAAGTTGTGAATACTATTGAAACCTAGTCACATGCTTTACCATTTTATTAATTCCATCAGGCTGTACTTTCTACAGAGATTGACTTATTTCTCCCCCCCGTCATTAATCGACTTATTCTGTTCACCCTTTGTGTCTCTTATGGTCAACGGTGGTGAGAAATTTAAATCTATTAACAAACCTCTACTGAGGTTATAATGTAATTATAGTGTCTATGGACAATAATTACATACACTTTGTTTATTCTACTCATGAATATGAAAAACAATAAATGCAGGTAAGATATATGTAAATGCAGACAAAACATTGTGTGTTCGTTGTGGTATTTCTCTACACACACAAATTAATCTGCTGTAAATGTTTTAGACTGAACTGGATATGTGCAGTGTTTTGTAGCCCTGCATAATTCTTCTTTTTTTTTTACAACCTACTCATTATTTCATGCTGTACATAAATTAATAATGTCATAAAGGATAGTTTGTTCATAAAGCTTTGCAGTAAACAGTAAACTGCCGTTTTTTTTATACACTAAAATACCGACAGTGCGAGCCAGCTTGAGTTGTGTGTCCACAGTAGTTGCTTCTGGAAACAGTTATAAGAAGCCAAGTTACAATTTATGCACTGCTATAATAAAAGCATCAGCACAATTAAAAGTGTCCCCAACAGCTAAACAGTAGAGCCGGACCAACACAGTTTAGTTTTTTAGGCCGATACCAATAAATATCATAAACTTGTCAATTCAAATGACAGTATGTAATGGAAACACTGCTTCTAGATTACCTTAAACACATTTGTGGCATTTCTCCGCTGTAATTTCTTGTTACTTATTGGCTAGCATATACACCAATATGATATATCTGCGATAAGCTGTAATTGGTAAGAACATCAGCCATGCCGATATATCAGTGAGGCTCTATCAAACACAATCTGACGTTAATGCAATTTTTATGGGTCTCATTGTACATCATTTAAAAACTAAATTAGTTCTTGACAACTGCAGCTTTGAAAGTAAAACCAAAAGTAACTTCCCGTTCTTGACATTACTACATTATTTATTTTTGTGTGATAGAATATACTTTTAGACTAGTTGGAATATGAGTGATCTCATGAGGATGCACATTTTAATGGTACTTATATGGTATTTATGAAAGTGATGAATGCCTTTCAAATTTGTAAACATTATGGCAAAAGGATACATTTACCAACAATATGCCCCAGCACTTTCTAGGGTCTCAGGTGGAGGCGTATGCATGAGCGGTGGGAGTAAAAATAATACATGTGACTTTGAAGAATTCCACCTGTTTAAGTAGCACAGTGTTTATAACTATGACAATGGTTGAACAAATCATGGTCCCGCATGAACACCAGGTTCCAGGACGCCTGAACAATGCATATTTCATCACGTGCAATGAGGATATAAGGAGTGTCCTTGAATGTGGATGCGTCTACTGGGTACTGGGTTAGTCGTCCCTCCCAAGGTGATGGAGTGTCTGGTCATGGATCATTGACATTTTAGGCTTTTGTCACCAAGTCTATCCTTTAAAGTTGTATGCACATTTTATTTGACACAACTAATGTATGTAGAGCAAGGAGGACGTTTTCTGAACCTGGGAATTCACCTACGTACTGTCCTGGTACAAACGCCTTAAGGCACAGTGGAAGAAATATGCATAAAAAGGAAAAGTGGGAAAGAAGCATCTATTTTAAGCCCATACAATCTTAATTTGGCATATGAAGCCCTTTGCATTGCTACATACAGTACTGCAGACATTAACTTATCACCTTTTTATTCTAATAATAAGCATCAGGTGCCCAGCGTGGTGCAGGACAGGAGTGCAGACCTCCTAGTCTCACCACAGGGCTACTTATTATTATTAACATCATTTGTCTGGATCTCTTGCTGGTTCAACAGACACTGGGAGGATGACATGTTAATAAATGACCCTGGGTACCTCTTTGGCATAGGCCTGTTCCTCATCTGCCCCCTCAGCCTCATCAGCAATACATGTGCACAGACACACATACAGTACATCCAATCCCCAACAGGGACAGGAGGTGGCGATTTGTTTTCCTGAAGGTCCCTACTCTGTCTATTGTTGTTTGCACTGAAGGGGACAAATTCAATTCATTCTTACGACAAGAAAGCTGTGATACACAAGAATAAAGAGAGGAAGGAGGAAGGAGATAGGAGGCACGGGGTGGAAAGGTAGGAAGATGTGACTGTCCAGGAGGAAAC
Organism: Enoplosus armatus; assembly: GCF_043641665.1. Classification (NCBI taxonomy): domain Eukaryota; kingdom Metazoa; phylum Chordata; class Actinopteri; order Centrarchiformes; family Enoplosidae; genus Enoplosus; species Enoplosus armatus. The sequence continues at coordinate 12,615,415 of NC_092195.1, forward strand.
AAACAGATGAGGAGGAAAACAGAAACTTGCTGAATGCAACAATAAGATACAAAGTACAACACAATGGCTGAGCAAGTTGTGCTTAAGGGAGTTGAGGGCTACAGCTGTGCAGAAGGTGCACTTGTTTGTCTTAATTTTGGAATTACAGTATGTCTGATGATAATACAGCAATAGCCCGACACACCTGGACTGACAGCCACTCTCATAACCTCAAACAATCAAGCATGGGAGGCTCGACTGGCATTAATGAATTGACTTCAGCCACCAGAGACCACCAAGTCTCAAGAGTCAGTAAATCCTCAAATATTTAAACATTTGCTATTATTCCTACAAATCTAAATAATTCACTACCACAATCAAATACTAAACAAATAGTGACATTATGTCAACAAAAGACAACGACTGCTAACAGCAACGTTATTAGCTATAGCTAGTTTGTACTTTTGGTCTGCTGACTGTTCGCTAAGCTATCAAAACTTAAAGCTAAAACAGACAGGATTGGCATTTAAATTGCTGTAATTTTCCTGGATATGTCACTTTAGAAGTGAAGTTTTAAATAGGGATGACCTATTCATTTTATTAACCCATTGTGTTCACAGTAGCTTTGAGGCCTTTAACCAACTTTTAACTACCAAAATATTACAAGTTGCGTTTCTAAATCTAGCTAACATGAGCCTCAGTTTAGGCTACGACCCATTTTAATAAAGATTCAAAATAAGTACGCATGTAAAATCTTTAAAAAGCAATGCCAATGTTCAACACACCTGCCCTCCTCTGATTGATCTGTAATTCATCTGTGTCTTGTCTTTTTGGGAATTCAAGTTTTACTCACTGCTACTTTTACTCAGACATGTTGACTACTGCTGTTCATCAAAACTGCAGTTGTTACGATTGAAAATAAAAATGAACATAATCCATGTTAAACATGTAGCATCATTGATCAAGCTGTCATTATAAGAGTTCAAGGAAAACGTGTCCAAAGCACATCTGAAAGGTTAACATGAAGCAAACATTGTGCTCTTCCGTTTTAAAAAGCCACCTGCAAAAGAACGCTCTCCGTCTGAATGTCCCCATGATGCCTCCCCAATGAACTGTCACATTAATAATCCGACGCTCATATTCAAATGTTCTGTCGAGAGCTAAAGAAAGATTGAGTGCCTTTGCCATCATGAGGCTAAGATTGAAGACATGTCCCATTGACATTGTTAAAAGTTTATGAAAATATATGAATCCTCAAATGCCATTGGCTGGTGGGGCTCCCAACTCCTGCACAGTTTCAGGACAAAATCAGTCTTTTAATCAAAATGATTGAATACTAGCGAGTTGGATTCAGGGATGTGAATAAAACAAGTAGGCAAGGGTCGATGTGGAGCGCGTGTGCAAACTTCTTATGATGGTGGAGGGTGGAGGCGTGGTGGGGTCGAATAATAGATCTTACTACACACATGCAATATGAAGAGATGTCTGATTTCGCTCATGTTCTATGTGCACACGAAGGGACCAAATCTTTCAAATTAGCACAATAGGATTCTGACAGAGAGTCAACCCTCCGTCAAATGAAGACATATGGTGTCACATCTGCATGCAAGGCCTTGCATATGTTACACACATCACATTCTTTCAACCTGTGAGCCTGAATGACATGAGTGTAACTCAATGGTGCACTTCTTGTGACTTTGTCATTCACAGAGATGTCCATACACAAAAATAGAGGTTTTGTTTGTCCGTCTTCTGTTGCTGTTGTGGTTGGTAAACAACAGTACTTTGAGTTTCTGTTATCCAGCACATCATTCTAGTTGTTGAGGATTTAAATGAAAAGTAAGGATTTAAAAGCAGCTTATCTAATTAATCCTAAAGAGAGAGTCCTATTAGCCCTTGCCTCTGTGTTACGGCTTTTATATTAGATGCAGAAATATCAAGCTTTTGTCATACATTCGGGCGGTGATTAAAGGCCCATTGCTTTGAATCCATATTGTCACACTTCACCAGATAAAGCTGTCGTAGTAGTTTCAACCCAACACATGGAAGGACAGCCTCACACTCCTTCAAGCACCAACCTTTGGTAACTGGCTGATTGACAGCCAATGGGGTTCTTCACATTTCACTTTTTGAGAAACAGCCCAAGAAATAGGCTACCAATCTTTATCAGTGCATATTTAAGGACGGTCGTGGTGAAATGAGTTTTTAACTAACACAAAACATATCCTAGACCGTCATAGGTTGAATGTCTACTAGCATGACACAAGAGGTGAATCCAATGGTGAGGTGAGTCAAATGGCCATGACTAGGACAGGGCAGAGAAGACTGAGAGGTGCAGAGGACAGCAGAGATTACAACCAAAAAGGTGGAAAAAGTTGGTGGACATCATAGATATGTGAGAAACAAAGTCACAATGTCCTCAGTATCAGCGCTGTAAGTTTTCATGGGAGCTGTAGTGTGTTTGTAATAAATGAATCACTGTTTAACTTTGTTGTGATTTTTCAACTTTTAATATCGTGCTGTAATAGATGCTCATTTGCCTTCAAGTACGGATAATAAACCTGAGGAAGATGAACAAAAGGTACACAATAACATGCAGAAAAGTGCAGCTCTATTTAGCAACCGCTAATGACATTATCTTCCATATTCAATGATTTTATGGATCGACTGAAAAGGGACTAATTTTAGCATAAACGTGAGACTGAACATTTTCATTCATGCTGATAAAACTCAAACACTGAAATTGTTCACTTTTAAGAGGCAATAAAAAGACCAGATATTACCTGAATTAGCTTGGTTTTATAAAGCTCGTCTCTGGAGACGTACAGTAGGTAGAACAAGTATGTCTAAATTCAGAAGTTACCAGGTGGACTTATTGTTGCCGGCAGTCTGTTGGGAGCTGGTGATATGGAGCTCTATTGTGGGACTGGGAGAATGATTGAGTGCCGGGGGCCTACAGCAGTCGTCCCGTCTGTTCTGTTGCCACTCTATTCCATCATAGGCACATTTACCCTTAAGGGAGTCTCCAGAGAAAACGGTTGCTGACCTTGTGCACCTGTGCTTCCCCCCAATGCTGGGGGAGGCTCGCTAACCCAAGAGTTTGCTGTCCCTGTCCTCTACCTGTTTGGTCTTTTAATGCGGATTATAATTGAGAGCAAGGACAAAATGGTTTTCTAGAAAGCTTACTCTACAATTAGAAATGTTCCACCTCTTACTCAACTCTTGTATTAATAGGAGGGAGCTAAAAAAAGATGTGAGGGGCTTTCCATTCACATTAAAAAAAAGCTACTGCATTCCTTAAAGCTCCATTGTGACTGAGGATAGATCTAATGTTTCATCGTGTCCCTTCTGAAGCTTTCATTATTGCGTGGGTGTCCTCGATGAGTGGTGAACTGGAAATCAGCCAGAGTTGGACATGGAATGTCACTTCGTTATGGCGCGTCATTCACTGCAGACAGATAGATGACTTTGCCGACAATCTGGCCGTCAAATTAACAAATTGTGAGAGTAATCAATGGCGAACAGGAAAATGAAAAAATGAGTCCCTATTTCATCACTATGGCGCGAATACATCAAATGGTAGATGCATTTCTTTGCACTCAACTCCTTTACAACTATCCTCATTTGCATGCAATGCTACTCAACTGTCCCAATTAAGGGTACAAAGAAGGAGGTAATTGCAGATTAAAAACTAGAATGCTATATGTAATCGCATGGATCAAAACACAATTAAAACTTCATCTCAACCTGTTATAGCTCGCCGACAAGCCCAACCCCCCTCCCTGATCTTAATACTTTAAATCATATAAGGGAGGGTCGTTTGCCGACGGACAGATGAAAACACCTCTTGCGCCCAACAGTAAATTAATCGCACCAATTATTCACCACCAAGAGACATTTAATGCAAGCCTTTGGAGAAACGAAAGCTGGGCACTCAAATCCTCTCATTTGTAATTGGCTGTCTACTTCAATAATTGATTGGAACAAATGTGAAATGGATGAGAGGGTCTAAGTGTTCTCCATCACACGCTTTCTGGTTCAGCAAGTTCACGGGCGACTGCTCAAAAAGGAGTCCCACTGCACAGATTTAGCTGATTTTTATATCATCTGATTGCTATGCATGTAAGTGGAGGTAATAGTAGTGAGCCATTTATATGATAAGACTGTTCAAAGGACAGTTTGCTCCGATGTACACAAGTAATGCTGCAGGCTCGAGTGTCAAATGTCAACAATTGAGAGACAATAAAACAGTCCATTACTGTACCACAAATTCTGTCTATCTACTATAACTGACTCCTGGCACTTTTGAATACATTATAACAACAAAATAATCCACTTGTCACACGTTATCTAATTATCATAATGATTATTTTTAGCTATGCCAGCAGCAGGGCTTTGGGATGCAATATCTGTCCGTCTGTCCACCTCTTTGGACCAGACTGAAATAAATCAAAAACTATTTTGTACATATAGCCTATCCAAGCTCCGTATACAGGACGATTTCTAATTACTTTGGAGATGCCCTGATTTCCCTCTAGCGCCACCAGCTGGTTGACATTTTTGGTTGTTACTGAAATATCTTAACAGCTACTGAATGGATTGCCAGGAAATTTGGTACAGACATTCATGGTCCTCAGAGGATGAAGAGTGATTACTTTGATCCCCTGACTTTTAATTAATGGCTTTTAATTTGATTAATGACTTTCTCTCAGCTCTACTTTGTGTTTGCTGCTAGTTAGGAAATGTTAGCATGCTAACATCAGCATGTCAGCATTTAGTTCAGAGCACAGCTGTGCCTAAGTACAGCCTCACAGAGCTGCTAATGTGGCTGTAGACTCGTAGTCTGGTTTTCTATTATTGCCTCTGATGAGGGGAAAAAAAACAATCGGCTGAAGCAACCTTGCTAAAGTCATCTGTAATCAATAGTTATTGATGGTATTGTAAACTTACAGACTGAATAGCTTTATGAAATAAAATACTGCATCATTAGAGGGATTACAGGCTTGCCCTAAACAAACACATAGTCTTGAAGAAGTCTTGCCTTGAAGAAGCTGAGCCGTGATTTCTATATCATCACCACAAAGACGATAAGACTGTTCAGAAGAAGAAGTAGTGTTCTTAAGTCTGCTTGGTCCAGTATATCCAGAATTAGATTCTTCGCTGCATCTGTTCTTTTGTGTGCCTGCGTGCATGGTTTTCCATGTGTGTCAAGATGTCTTCGCGACCGTGGAAGATGAAGTCATGAAATGAAAACCAACATGCCCAGTGGGGCCCTAAGGCAGAAAAATGAATCAATGACGCTGAGCAAGAACGGCTTAAGGGGGCATGTGGGATGTTGTTCTCCTTTCACTGTCTCGTTGAAGACAACAAAAGCACAATGCAAAATGCAAGCACATGCATGTCACTGCAACAAGTACACCGTAAGAACAAGAGAATTATGAGTGAGCAGAATGTCTATAATAATAATAATCTGTGATTGTTGTAGTCAGCAAGGAAATTCCCAACATTTTTATTTATTATTTACAATAGTGGTAACCTCTTTGGCTTATGTTCCCTTGGAACAAAGCAAAGTCTTGTCATATGTTTAACTCAGTAAATATTAACCAACAACCTTATATTGTTTAACTTGAATCATTTTTAGAATCCTAAAGGAATAAAATGATTCAATATATGAGAAGAAAATAGCAATGATTAAAGTCTAAACAATAAAAACAATATTGTGCAGTAGAATATGTTTTTGATTATTTTCAATTCCATTGACCCCTCAGACTTATCTTGTGACCCCTTTGAAGGGTCCTTGAAACTACAGCCTGATCAATCAATCAATCGACTGTATCTTCACTAATGCTCCTCTTTCTCATCTACTCTGTCAGTGTACAAGGAGAAAATATCGTGTCGCAATAATGCATGATGGGAAAGAGAAAGCAGGTGCTGAAATGATCCCCCTTTCATGCTGAATAATTGCAACGACACCCCTCCACCTCCCACCCACAGTTGCTTAGCAAATCCTCCCCACAAGCCTTTGCTGCTGCTTGCTGTGGCGGGTCCCATCCACCTGCCAAGGGCTAAACACTAGTCCATCCATCACTGCACCACTTGACAAATACATTCCATAATAGAAGTTTATTTTTTATGGGAGGCTGAATCAGAGGCCTTCCCATGCATACAAAAACGTGTCAATGTTATTTATGGGACCTGCTGAGAAGCACAATATGTCATATCAAACTCCTATTTTGCCTTTCCTACCACCACATCACCTGTCAATATCACTGCAGCTATCAATAATGTGGAACACCGGCAGAGATAAAGCCCTGTGGAGCTGTGGGTCACACGGAAGAACGTCCTCTCCTCCCACTTGAGGAACATGCACACACACTGATAAGACCATACACATATACACACACACACACACACACACACACACAAACATTTACACACAAAGATGTAGACCAATCCAAAAGGAGCTCTTTGGCAGATTCTCTCCTCTGTGTTTCTCAGAACAGTATTACACAGACATTCAAATATTTGCATTTGTGATGCATAGCGCCCATGAAAAGCACACTCTGACAGACACATGGTTGCTCAGAAACTTACATTTAAATATTCCAATTTGAGGCAGCCATTAAAAGATTTTGGGGTTAGGATACAATAGTCTGCTTTGGTTAGAGTGTGTCTTGCGTTAAAGCCAGATAGAGCTGTCTAATTGTTTAAAGGTTAATTATAAACACACATTTAGTGAGCAGTTTGGCAAATTTTGAGTTACAAATGTCAGTACGTCCAGGCAATGCACACCATTCGGTCCACCCAGCCTATCCTGCAGTCCAGTGTTTACCCAGGTCTTTTAAAGAAGGTTATGATGAAGTTTTGGAGTCAGTGTTTTAGTTTGCACTAAATGGTTACTTCATCCTAAAGCTACAATATCCAAATTTACACTAGCTATGATGACATTTTTACTCTCACAGTGGGATAAGAAATGGTGATCAAACCATGAGATCACTGCAGCTGTAAAATATTGAAATTTCACTCAATAATTCAGTTTAAATGTGTATTCAAAAAAACTGATTCTTGCCTCATTTATTAGCTGATAATAGACTTGGATCGATCAAAATCTGAAAGTATATTCAAGTGTGACATTTGTGTGGTCCAGAGTTGTCCTTGTTGCACTGTGTGTGTAAGGTGTAGTTACTGTATCCTTGTACCATGTACTATGCATATAGCCCTGCAGGCTGTCGCTGCAACCAAGACAAATGCCTCCACATCTGTTGCACATGGCAAATAAAGTCTGGCTTAAATCTACAGTAAAGTTGAACTGATTTACAATCGCTTTTAAAAGAGCACTTCACCGATTTAGCATTGCACTCCTATAACTTGGTCTCATGATGGACAATAAAAAGAAAGGATTAAAATCGATGCAGCAGAACCAGAGATAACGTCCTTTTATTCCACACTTTTTTCTTCCCTGTCAGAACCTGGCGCCTACGTTACCCACAATGGCACACTCATGGCACACTTGGGTGTCTTATTCTAGTAGCAGCTAATGTAGCCGCTAGCCTCAAGCAGAAATGAGGTGCGGCTCGAGAGGTCTGGTAAGTTCACTTCTTTCTAACTCTACACCCCAATTTATTTTCCATTTTCTGACTTGTAGTCTTCAGACCAAACAGACACTGAAGTTGAGGCAATTTATCAAATTCTGTGCACCTCCCTCGGCAAAGCTTTATACAACTTTATTTATTTTTTTATTTTTTTACATATGTAGAACAGTCTTTGATGTGTAAAATCGGTGGACATCCCCTTTAAGACAGGTCATGGTCCTTAATGATTAATCACATCTGGACTGCCCTATACTATAAAAAGCATGTTTTAAGAGTGCAAACTAGAACCAACTGCTTAGATGCAATGTATGCAAGAATGTTAGGCTTGGTTCAAAAGTTACACAAATAGTGGCAAGCTATGCTCTGAGAGCCACGGTTGCCAAGAACACAATGGAATTCAATGCATTGACGGCCTCATCTGTCTCAAGGTGTCCAAGTAAATTCGTTCACTGATGCATGCTCCAATTCCATTCCCAAATCCAAGTTAAGCAACATATTAATTGAAATCGAATGCTGTGTAACAGTTCACCTTGGACGCTTTATGTTAACAGCAAGGTCCAATAGTGTCACTATGTTAATGATCCTACTAGATCACTAATGAACAGCTTTGCTGAGCTCGGTACAACAGGGAACAGGCATGAGGGGCAATATAGGGAAGGGCAGCGGAGTGTTTTCAGGTTGTTGTGAAAATAAATACTGGAGACATAATAAATACAAAGCATACAGTAGAAAGTGGCATGACCTTGGTGAATGCTCAACAACTCTGAGAAAAACAAAAACACAAAACCTTACTAACTTTTTGTACTGTTTTTTCTCATCAGCCAGTTTTCCCATGACAGAAGAGTTTTGCTTTGGTTTGTTGGATTTACATTTAATCACTTGGACCTCATTCCCAAGTGTGACTTAGGTCCCTTGAGAGCTATTGTAGTTTATCTTTAGTTTCCTAAATATTAGTGATTTATTCACCTAAAAGAAAAGACGTCAGTAAAGATGTGGCCATGTGGTGAAGGTATCTGCATTTTAGAATATAAAACCACATAAGATGTTGGGTTATTTGTGATTGAGTTTAGAGAAATGTAGCTGTTTACTTAACCGACTGAATGACTGAAAGCACAAACTTGATGCAAAACCTAACCCTAGCCTTTTGAACGTCAACTGTGCATCATTTTGTGGATAACTGGGTTTGATTTACACTATTCCAGAGGACAGTTGCAGAAAGAGCTGCTGGGAATCATTGCTTTTCCACACAGGGCCTGAGGCCTGTCAGTCATCTTGACAGACATGTCCTTTCAGGGTAACAAAATGTACCAAATAGGGTCCCCAGATAAAAGCTGACAAACCAATCAAAAACACAGAAATCAGGCTCTCCGACTTGAGAACTGTCAGTCACGGTGATTGGTAGGCTTTGCAGGTGACTCCTTGCCAAGCAGCAGAAGGAAATGTGCATCATACTTCCTGAGTAAGAAAATGCAATTAATTTTCTCTTTTGATTTTTCTCCCATCCACATTAACATTTAAAATGTAGAAGTGGACATACTGCAGCCATACCTCAACAGAAAGAGCCTACTCTGGTCACAAGTCAGGGGATGTAAAACGAAGTAATGTGTAATATTCACCATTGTAAGTGCAGCTAATGTTTCTTCTTCTTCAAAAAGAATGGGGATAAAGGTATTTTACATATGAAGGAACAGAGCTGTTACCATGTGAACATGCTGTACTTTTAGTCAGAGAAATACTAGTTGTTTCTAAAATAAAAGAACCTCATAGAAGTGTGAGTGAGTTTCCTTCTTTTGTAGAGCTTCCTTTCAGTGTAATCTCATTTGAGTGGCTTTCTTGCACTATTAATTAGCTCATGGAGAGTTAAATGCAGGAACCTGCCTTCCACCTATTGCTTGTATGTATTTCATTCGACTGTGCCAATGCCCAGACCCATTTTTATCTTCCTGCATTTAAATTCCCAACAACATATGCTGTTCTGTTCCATCCTGTTCTGTAATTAGTGCCAAGTTAGCCAATAACAGCATTTACCTAAAGCAATCTGCAGAATACAAAATACATGCATATCTTTTTTTTATAAAAAAAAAAAAAAGTAAATAAAAACACATAAGTAAATTGTGTCACACATATTTGTTTAGATTCACTTGACCATTGAGCTCTTTGAACTACTCTGGATTTGAAATTGTATTCTTTGCTGCACCTGAAATTTTATACTTAAGTTTCTGCTTATAGACTTCACAGATAAAAACATGCTTTTCCTGAATCTTTAACTCTGATAAATGGAAGCCAAATATCTTCCAAACCTCCCTTTTAGATGCTGAGGACTAGCCGTCTCACCATCAGGCTGGATGTTTTCTTTCATCATGTTAGGCGCTGCTAAGGTTTCACCTCAAATCAATAAAGGATCCTGTGAGATGTTTGGTAAACAACTTGTCTTTTTTATATTTGTACACAAGTCAAATATTGGAATTCTTTCTGACAGCACTGTTCTGTCCCATTCTACTCCACTTGCTCTTAGATTCACTCAAAAAAAGCTGGTTAGTGTAACAGAAAGAATATTCTGAGAGGAAGTTTTTCATACATGTTGACTGAGCTGTCTACAGGCTGCAGCGACTCTTAAGTGATATGCCCCAATATAAGGAGGTTGAAAGAGTTAAATGAAGCAAGCAGAAAGGGGTGAACCAAAGGGCTAACGCTGCTGATCATAAAAGACGGCTGCTAATGACAAAATGTAAAACATCAAATGACAAAACTTTTTCAGCCCCCTGACTAAGTTCCCTGGCAGGGGGGCGCAGCTTTCTCCCTAAAGCCTCATGTTAGCGAGCAGCTCATATAATGATCCACAAATCCCCCTACAGTGCTCATGACAGACCACGGCCTTTAGTTCCTTTTATGTGTTAATCCTTAAAACATGCTTGAAAGAAACAAAACATCTGATGCTGATGGGGCCGAGTCAACTTTTCCACTGATTACCCGGGTAAGTGTGTGTTTGTGTGTGTGTGGAGGGGTGAAGTCGGATGGTCCGTAACAGCTTGACATGAGTTGGGTTGGGTTGCAGCAGGGCCGGCGTCACATTATGAAATGAAGTCATGTTGAAGGGAGAGAAGTGTACGTCAAGCTCATTTTGCTCTCTGTCTGATGCTGTCTGGGCCTATGTAGTGTGCAGTGACACTCAAACAGCTCTAAATGAGCGCTGATGCCCTGAGTGTTGATGTGTTATGCCATTTGCCGTTTGCCTCATTCATAACTTATGATATTACTCATGGTAATGGCGCAGGCCCTTTTGCCAAACATAATGAAACGTGATCAGTAAAAGGAATCTCAAAGCTGGCTGTCATTTCTGTCTCAATGAATACATTCATGTAAGTTGCTGCAAATCAAATGTTTGAATTCCTTGATCTCATTGCAAAAGTGTAACTTTTTCTGAGGCACATTTCAAACAGCTAAGTGGATTCTGGCTTTAAAACATTAATCAATAAAACTTCAATTTGCATCAGTTGTACATTGCATTATGTGTTCTTTTGCAGAAGGCTGGCTTTTGGGTAACATCTTGATGAATAAGAGGGTCTTGGAAAAAGTTTTGCTCCTTAAAACTGTCAGTGAGCACAAATCATAAAAAAAAGCTGGAACATTGTGATATTTCCATCATTTCCATTTGCATCACATTAAAGTCCCTGAAGTACATGTGTTCTGGTCATTTATACAGAGAAGTTAACTAAAACCATTCCATGTGGACATTTTAAGATGTTGTCGCTGTCATTGCTGGTGCCACCTGTCAGATTAGCATCAGACAAGACAAAAAAGTGGAAAAAGCTGAGGCAGTTCAACCCAATCACTGTAAGACAATACAGTAAACCCTCCAGACTACATTCAATGACATATAATGCCAACGTTTGGCAACTACCCTACGATTAAGTTCAGGGAAAGATTATGGTTACGGTACATTAAAAGCAAACGTTAACCTCAGGCCTGTGAAGGGATGCCATCAACCACTGCGACCTCTACACCGTTGCATTCCCCCTCCCGACTTAAAGGGAACACGACTTCCTGCATTGGCACTGAACGCTGGCATTGGACATAAAATGTGAGGTGAAATAGTCCAATATGGACTGAATACTTAGGATACTGGGCTGAGCCATTACATACAAAAGAACCACATTTGAATGTTTTAGGACTGTTGAATCTTTTTGAGTAACCAGTGACCATTTTGTGAGTGGACCTCTCAGAGAAAACAGCACATGAAACACCACGACCTCTGCTGCTTTTAGCAATGAATCAACACAGTTTGCACCGTGCAATTTTTCACATCACAAAATACAAATCTGGACGGGGCTTTAAATCAGGTCAAGAATAGAATAACAAAGGCCAGTTAAGATTTTGTAGTGTGTGTAATCAGCTAGTGTTTGACACAGTTTTACAGCCACCACGTTTCTTTCATTGCCAGCTACGGTGGGTTGCGGCCTCTTCAGGTACCCGGCACTATTTTGTCCTGAAACATTAAGTTATATTTCATTGCTCATACAGCATTACAATTACTTTGATGTTGACCTCATTGCGGCTGTTTATGTTTACAAGCTCTTTCACGAACACAGTTTTACAACGCGCTTTATTTACTGCAGCTACAGCGGGTTTAATGTATGTTGTCTCATAAAAAACACACAATAAAAGCAGCCGCACATTTACTATTACTCTCTGGTGGCTATTCAGTCTTGTCACACACACAGAGGCCCACACAACAAACAGCTGTTTAAGGCAATGTATGTTTTAGAATAGAGTGGTGATGCCTACAATTCCTTCTTTGCTGCACCTGACTGATTTAAAGGTTGTGTGTATGTGCATTTAGGTTTTTGGGTGCTTGAGCAAATCTGGATAAAATATTACAACAAAAAATAACATCATTGGAAAATATTGCAATCTATATACTATTTTTGCAGCATTTTTCTATCATCGCATAGCATTTTTTTCATCATGTATTACCTTCAGATTTGCTTTATTATTATACACTTTGATACATATTTGTAAGATCACAGCTGTACAAAATGGCGTTTCTTCATTCTAAGCCATAGGTGTTTTATCACATTGACTAATACTGACAAAATCCCTGAAAAGACAATTGTCATCACTATTTTATCTGCTTGAAAAAAATGTCAACCATCAGCACTGTTGGAAGATCCAGCCGAATGAAAATCCCTCGTCCTTTGCTAATCAAAATTTCCATTTCCTATCATTTGGGAGTTCTCGATGCAGGATAGCCTATGCTTTTATCCCAGGTGGAGGTTTAATTTGAAGCGAGGCAAAGGAAATTAAAAAGCCAGCCTATGTGTACCTGTCAATCAATCGTTTGTTCATATGAGAAGCTCTCCCGCTTAGGCACTGACGAGAGTGAGCCTATTTGATCTGGGCTTTTCAAAGAGGAAGAAGCCTGGATGGCCATCAGAAATCATTTGCTTCTCACCAGGACATTCAAGTGCTATCTTGACAGGACGCAATCACACATGGGTTAAGGCAGTATCTATCTTGTTAATCTTTTTACTATTACAACTCATTCTGATTTTACATTCGATTCTATTATTCGATCAAAACTTGTTAAATAACTTTCAGTTTGCACTCGAGCAGAACGTTGAGTGAGTAAGTCTGTACGCTACACTAAAATGGGAGTTGGATGCAGTTTTGTAGTCTGGAAACATGAACAAAAATTACAATATGTTACTCCTAAATACACTGAAGATGCACTTTTTTTAAACTTACGAGAAGATTCAGGTATGGTTAAGTCGTGGTAGTGTAGCATAAAGTCTAATGCATCCCTGAGAGCTTTCAACAAGAGCAAATGGCCATCCTATGAGTGTGTGTATAGCATGACAAACCTCCCAAACACAGCTGGACACAATTAATTAGTCTTAAACCGGGAAGACACTGGACGGATTACAGATGTGATATAACATAACACAATAACACAAACAAGGTTTCTACAGCACCCAGTTCCAAGTAGTTGCAGTCTTCTTCTATTGTGGCCATTTTTCTATTGAGTGGCAGTCACAGCTGTGAGCACTCAAACTCCCATAGGTCTGGACCTTGACACAATTTCACACAAGACAGTAAGTCTAACTTAATGTAACACTAAGTGTTCAATTAAGGTGATAGTTTGTGGGAGGGTTGTTATATTACTGGGACTCAAATAACACATTCCTTGTGTATTTTTATGGATATTATTATCATAACATTATGTATGCGACAGCATTTGATGATGGTATGTGTATTATTTTGCAAAAGATTACATATTACATGTCATGTCACAGATGTGATTGAAAAAATAAATAATAAATGATCTCCGATAATTATAATTTATGAGGTGAACTCATCTCTGTAAATTGAAACTCAAATGGATAACTAGATTTCTGATGTAAATCAAATTCCCCTCCTGCCCTGAGTCTACATGTTCTGATTGAAGGAAAAGAAAAAAAGGAAAAATCCATCCATTTTTAAATGTTTGACTCTCCCCCAGTGTCGCACTGAGGTAAAGTCTGGGGAGAGTATACATCCTTTGAGATCACTGGCACACAACTGGCTAAGAAGTGGAATTGCTGTAATCGCCACACTCATAAAACATGCATAAAAGAGTATTTAAGAGTCAGCCTACGTCAGTCTCATAAAGAGCGGATGCACTGAGAAATATTACTGAGGCCAAGTGAGAGCACTGCATCTATAACCAAGAAGAGGATGAGGAATCATTTTGAAAAAAAAAAAAAACCCATGACTGCACAACCAAAATATGATACAAAAAAAATATGTCACAGCTTTATGAGTGTGTATTGGTGCAGGAGAGCACCTCCTCGACAAACACAAGTCATGTATGTAATGCATTAAAAACAATACAATTCTTCTACAGTGCATGTAAAGTAAAACATTTCTGAGATCTCATTTCAACTAACTACGGCCTGCATTACATCTTGGAAATGGTGCATGACTGCCCACATGTTGTGCATGAGTCTGTTTGAAATTAATTATTCTTATGCCCTTAAGACAGTTCAGTCTATATGAGTGAATATTCACTACTGTCTGTGACAGGAACAAGCAAGGGGAGACTGTTTTTCCCCTTAATCTGTGTTGTCATGTTATTGCAATCTACACCACAGACAAAGAAATATGGTGGAAACAGCATCACATGACAGATTTTCAACAGAAAAGACGCTAAATAACTAGCTTTAAAAGTCACAAATCAATCACTGTCCGTAGAGGCAAAAAATAATGCATAGTTTAAATCACAAATGTTATTATTGATTCTCTGGACTTTGTTCAGTTGTGCAAAGCAGCAAGAATAACATATGAATCTTTGAATAGTATGGGATGTCCCTTTAACACTGCGCACAAGAAATAGTACATACAATACACCACATAGAGTCAGTTCCTATTAAAAAACAACTTCACACACTTCAAGAAATATAGTTATTAGAGAAAGCTTTTTTGCTCTGATTCATCAATCATGAAAGTAAGAAAAAAAAGAAACTGCCTGTTGGTGAGCATTTAAAAGTCAGACCAAATAAACTATCTGTATGTTGGACAAACAGGCACAATCCAGGAGCAGTCCTTTTGATGCATAATTCATATTTATGTGTTTACATTAAAAATTCAACAGCTCAACAAATGATTTTGGAAAAAAAACAAACAAGAATGCATTGAATGGCACTGCATGGAAAGCATCACGGTGTTTAATGCCTTCCACTGGCTTTTGAGCTTCTAAACTATACATGGCAGCACCGCACCTCCCTATTCAGCTGGCAAACAGCTTCTTTTGCTCTTTATTCTTATACAATATGAACATTGTTGTGCTCAGTGTCCACAAGTAAAAAATACTTTGTACATCAGAGTTTGATTTCACACAATTTCTAATAGTGTCCGTGGGCACTGGTCTATATTTCACAGGTCTTCTTAACAACGTACCATGTCCTCCATTTTGATCCTGTGGTTATTCACTGTACAGGGGCCGCACCTCTTAAAGACAGGAGCTGTAGGAGGAGTATAGATGACGCTCCATTTTGCAATCACAACAATATTATTCCACTTAAGTCAATTCTGACATGCAAATGAGATTTAAATGAATGCAGATGGATTAACAAGGACACTAATCACATGATCAGGGGTTTGTCCTTTCCATCCATGTTACATTTCTCTTGCTGCATGCGAGCCATACTTCACAAGTACAACATGGGAATCTGACAGTAGCCTCCCCTACCAGCTGCGATCTACTCCACAATGCCCTGGGCAACAAAAATGTTAATTGGGCATCTAATATGCAATTTTGCTGGCCACAATCTGTAAATATCAGTTAACATCAATGGAATAAACCGAGCAGGGTGACGTCCAAACCTCTCTGCCTCAGTTGTCCTTCATACTAATAATAGTGGTTGTTCCTTGTGACTATGTAAAGTAAATGAATAAAGAATAAAACTACAGTATTTCATTTTTAAATAACACCAATGTAGTTATTTATTGCTGCAGCATTCATAAATAAATTCATAAATCAAAAGCTGAAATTGATGTTATTACTAAAAAAAATGCATTAAAATGTTTAAAAACTTAGAAAAGCAGTTTTAAACATTTTGTAAGATTAAAGAAAGTCTAAAGAGAAAAAATACTTATAACAAACTGTAAAGGCAAATCATTTATGCTTAAAGGCGGGGGATTGACTGAATCCTAAATCAAATCGGTGCTGGAAAAAGGTACAACTTTTTACAATTACTTTAGTGGCATTAATGGCACAGCCAATAACCAATAATAATTATTTATTAGTTTAAAAGGGAAATCCAGACACAAAAAAACTGGTCGTGTTGTAATTGTCCAAAGTTAAGCCCACTGGAGCCTTGGAATATATGCAGACAGACATGCATTATTTTGACAGTAATGCACTAAAATGGCCTATCAACAGCAACAACTGTTCATCTCCCTGAGACAACCTATGTTGCTTATTGCTGTACATTAAGACCTTAAAACGCTGCCAGAATCCCATTAATACATCTCATTGCATAAAATTTCCATTTGATTTGTATTCAGAATTTTAGATGACCAGTAGAGCACCAGAAAACCCTCATTATTTCATATTCAATCAATCACTCATCGGCGAGCGCCTGTATTATGCCAGTTTTGGCAGTGTGTGGTTTCATCTTGATTATGGAGATTGGCATTAAAATCAGAAGAGCAACACAGCCTCCTCGCGCATGGCCGTTCTTGAACATGTCACAATTTCATTACTATTGACAAGCTGCATTATAATGTACTTATGTGTCCTTCTCGTCTTTATCGGGTTAGAGTCAAATGCTTGAAGCACTGTGAGCCCTCCAGAAGATTCCCCTTATTTTGCTATGAAATCTTCAGTGTCTTAACTACAATTACAGTGTATATTTTCACATTTAAAATAACTTAATGCTATAAGAAAACCTTTTTGAGCTCATATTCATTTATTTCCTTGAAGAGTTTAGGTTTTATAAAAGGAAAATAATGTATAATCTATGGAGAAATATTGCGGTATAATGTAAGCAAATGGTGTTAGTAACAATGACTTGGAGTTGGAAAGTGGGAGCAGATATAACCGTCCCATTAATTTTCCATACACAATACTATTACATGACTGATAACTGAGAACTACGACTCTCACGGTGCATCTCTGTAAGAAACTGAGCAGAAGCTAAAGATTACAGAGGTGATAAATATGTGACAATGTACAGCTTAAACAACGTTTAAGTTCGTTTGTCCATGCCCTTCAGACCGACATGATCGGACAACATAACTGTCTGTGCCTTCCAAAAACACTACAAGTCATTGCATTTGATTATGTGACAAATCTATGGTTCAGGATTGGTTAGGTTTAGGCACAAGAACTACTTGGTTAGGTTCAGGGAAAGATCAAGGTTTGGGTAAAAAAAAAGGACTTTGTTAAAGTGAGGGGAGCTTCGTCGTCACGGTAACAATAATAAACATGTAGTTAAACATGTAGGATGACTGTGGTCCATCCATTCACCTCCTCCCTGCTCAGACTTTGTCGCTCTATAACGTCACCTGGCCTGACTTCCACCTTTACTCCAGTCATAACTACCACAACTGAATTGACAAAAACATCCACCAAGTCACTGTTGGATTCCAAAAACAGCTGGATTTGCACTGGGACCTTTACTCAAATGGAGTGACCGGTGAACTTACAGAAATAAAGCGTGGCAATGAAAGTTATTTTAGCAAACAATGTCATAAGCACATTATGTGTTCACTCGGGTGTCTGGGACAGCACTTTCATCACCACCGCAAAAAGTGCTGCTGTCACACAACAGGAGTCTTGGGGTGTGGAGGAGGTGGGGGATGGGATGCCTTCGTGGCCACAAACTTTTTCAATTTCACTGTCAATTTCCTGGGTAATTACTGGTGCTTTTGATGGACTTTTTATGACACCAGCTCCCCTCCTGTGAGACGCTGTACGTGCTTCGCTGCAAGAGGACGGGGCAGCAGTTCCCACTTTTGACACCAATTCCCACCTCCCATAAGTGGACCTTGTCATCACTGGTGACCCCTGTGGCGTTCTCTCAACAGAATGAGTCTGGCCAGTGAGGCCAGCTGTACTTTATCTGCACCACTAGGCTGAAGATGGGTCGACTGGACCATGACCTCTTCCTGTGTGTGTGTGTGTGTGTGTGTGTGTGTGTGTGTGTGTTTGTGTGTGAGGGCAAAGTTTGGGAAAATACACAGCAGTAGAGTTTTATGTGTGCTGAATATTAAAGTGTCCTAAACTGTCAGGCTGATCAGTTAAAATGTGCATTGATGATATCTGTGATGTATAAATAACAGATAAAAAGGAGCACTTAAACATCTATTTCCTCTTAATCTTTCCAGATCAGTGGGCTTGACAAATCAGCCAACAAGAAAAGGGCCAGCGTTCAGGGCTTATTGGCCGGCACTGTCTGGATGGCACTCTGTCTAAAGAGATCAGAACACCAAGCACATCTCCCGCGAGATCGATGGGCCGACAAACAGATGAGCCCACAGGCCGGGGGTCACAGATCATTAAAAGCCATCTATCAGCGGCTTTCAAGGCCTCTAATTCCCCCCAAATCGAATATTTCCATGTAAATATGTCAAAACAGGAATGAAATTAGCGTGGTAGTTTATTGACTGTGATAAAATCTGAAAAGCACCACTGCACATAATTACATACTTGTCAGAGCCATAAAAATTAGCTTTATTATCAATGGAATGGTTTTGTACAACTTCATTTAGGTCCGATGTCTTCCAGATGGGGCTGCTCTCTGCACTTGAGCAGTTTTTATGCAGCGCCAACCACCACCCCACCCACCCGTCCCCCCGCACATACACACACCATCGTCTTTTTCATCCCTTTATTCCCTTAAAGGAGTGAAAGAGGAGCTGATATCTCTGGCAGAGTTGAGGGCCACATCAGCTGTGTCTGATAGCAGAAGTTTTTGATCTCATTAATGATACTGGCCTCCATTGTGAACCTAATCGCACGCAAATCAAAAAGTTGGTGATGTTAAAGATGCTGAGGGTAAGAGGGCAGCTACTTCATTCCCTTGAGATGATGCCCTACAACAAGAGAGGATATTTCAACATATTCTCTCATTTGCACGACTTGTGAGTAACTGCACTAGCACTCTAAAGGCAGCTGGTATCTGGTGCATTTCACTTCCTGTCTGCCCCTCTACCCCCACTGCTGCCTCAGTGAAGCTGCTCTAGCGTGTCAGCTGGCTGCACTAACAGTTTTACCCCCATCTTTTATTTACCCTTTCATTATTATTTGTTGCTATTGTTCCGTCTTTTCCTAACTCCATTATCATATCAATTATCATCTCAGTCACACATCCTGATTTCCACTCATATCACATTTACATCAAGTCGATAATGCATCCCCGTTACTGAATTATTTAGTTAACAACTTGAACTAGAAGGGGTTGATTCATATTTAAAACAGACACCTATTCTTAATGGCAGCTTGTGCTTAATCCTTGAG
Source organism: Enoplosus armatus (assembly GCF_043641665.1). Lineage (NCBI taxonomy): Eukaryota > Metazoa > Chordata > Actinopteri > Centrarchiformes > Enoplosidae > Enoplosus > Enoplosus armatus. The sequence goes on from NC_092195.1 coordinate 12,634,987, forward strand.
GAAAGTCGACTTGCCGTGATTCGGTCTCTCACTTGACATGCACATTTCTCTCTTCTCTTTCAAGAAAACCCTCTACCCGAACAGCGCAATAAAACACAGTCAATAAACTGATAATAGCCAGCGGCATACGCACCTTCCTCTCAAGCTCAACTATACACAGAGCAGTTAAGATTTGTCTGTTTTTATGCAATGTTTAGACACAATGCAGAAAAACTACTGAAATTTAAAGGTAGCCTGCCCAAGCTTACATTAAGTGAGATACTGTCACTGTAATGTGGGCCTCTAAAGTAAGACTTGCCAATCCATTGCATCTCACAAGGACAGCTGATTTTACTTTAGTTTGCATGCATGAGATCAATAAAGTTGACCTTAGCATCTGATACATAGATTTTGGACAAATGTCTTCATCAACATTGTTCTTAAAAATACATTAAAAGATTGAGATTTGTCACATTCATCACACTGTATCTGTTCTCGCTCGTTACAGCATGCAGTACAGCACCAAAAGCCACCACACACTTTCTATAGGCACTGAATAAATGGTGGAATTAGAGCTTTCTGGTTTTGTTAATCAATCATGAGAGTCATTTGCTTAAGCATGAACACACATCAAAATGCATATTAAGTAAATTAAATAAAAGAAAAACAGAAAACACACCCACCCTGTTTTTTTGTTTTACATTTTGAAAATGCTGGATCCTCAGGTTAGTAGAATATTCTGTAACATTTTGACATGTGAGGTAGCCTTAGTGCCAGAGCAAATGCTTAGGAGATCACTGCCTAACCCTTCGGGAGAGCCCCTTTGAGAAATGGTGCTTTTCGCACAGAGAATTTGTTTGATGGAGGGATTTCATTATCCTGGACAAAGGATGCAAACAACAGCAGCCCAGAATTTGTGATTATAAAACCTTAATGCGCCTCCCCTGTTGCCTATCCCGGGCATTCAAAAAGCTCTTCAATAGCTTAACTTATTCCTAATGAATGTATTAATGATGTTTCTGCTCTTGAGAGTCACTTTCCAGGTTGTTTGTGGGCACTAGAGTCTTTTAAAATGAACTCTTCTTTCTAACGTACTTTCTCTTAATGCTTCCCCAGTGTGCTGTGATACCGTCTTTAAAACCTCTCAATCTGCGACAAGTAAAGTACCAGAAATTCTAACATTTTAGCATCAGGTTTTAAAGTTATAGGGACAAATTTGATGTAAAGCTCAAAACAAAAACTGTTGTATGACGTAGTTACAGTGTTTAGCACATGCTGTTCATCCTGCTTGCTTAGCATAAAGTCTATGGAAATGTTGTCACATGTGGAAACAGTTAATATCCAAGTACAACATTCTTTGGCTTATGATGTTTGCAGTAACATCATTATTTATACTCTGCATGATTTAAACACCTTGATCACTGACCAAGGAGCCTGTGAGACCGTGATTTGCATTCCCATCGGGACTATGGACTATATTAAATCTAAAACAAACTGTTCAAACTTGAACCAAAGAACTGGTCTCTCTCCTGATTCAAGTAATGTATGACATCCCATACTGCATGTCAAACAAATGTCTAGCTCAGTGATATACAATTTCTGTGTCCTGACAACAGGCACACTGCTGATGCTAAAATAAAGTCATGTTATTCTTCTGGGAATAACAGCGCTTAACTAACCTGCTAACAAACCCTTCTTCTCCCCTCTAGAAATCAATGACAATGTATCTGTCTCTAATTTATACCACAACTCTACAAGATTCAAATAATATCAAAACGCAGAAACACTGACAATGATATTTGTCTGTACTTCAATGTGTGTGAGCCGTAAGCCACAAGAAGCTAACATGTCTCACAGACATTTGTCACAGCGCAGGAGGAATTAACTATTACCATCATTTGTTGTTTGAAAGGCTTCTTCCATTTGTTTTGTCCTATGCATCTGTGACTGAGAGCTGAAACAAACATCTATCCACCATGCTATATTTCTGAAGTCACCCTCCATTTCAGATGACCATTTTCCCAAGATCCTTCTTCTCCCACTTGTCTAATTACCATAGAAGTCTTTTTTCAAACACCCCCTCCATCTTTCCCGAAGGAGACCACATGCAACTATAATTGCCTCCCTCATTAGTTATGTTTTCACAAGACGGGATAGGGGGCAATTAATTTTATCACTTAATTTTGTCACCGATATTTCCACTGCCTTAGTATTGATGTGTCCACCGCGGCCAGGCCCATTTTTCAGGAAAATTAATTGACAAAGCAGTAAAATTTATCAACATATCACCAGATTAGGCGACAAATTGATGCAATGAGGGAATCAATTGTGTTTCTGTCACCGGGGTGCAACAGCGCAGCCCAGAACAGAGCCGGACGAGCTAGACCACTGTGAGAGTGACTTCTGTGGCAGGTGCTGTGATTTATGTTTTTATTTAGACAGGGGGCATAAATCAGAATGAGTTACAAGTGCAGTGCAACCTCCCCTTGAGAGTCACACAATCGCCTGCACAGAGCACATGCAACACACACAAAGTTCACACGCAGACACTCACACACACACACACACACACACACGTGCATGTGCACACAAAAGCGTGAACAAAGATGTAATCAAAGACATCCATGAAAAGAAATCAATAAGGCAAGTATTACTGAGGAATGAAAGATGTACATTAAGTACTGTGTGGAAAGAAAAATGATGACAAAGGCAAAGCAAGACCTTTGAATACTTCTACTATTCTTTGAAAACAGCTGCATTATAGGCAATCAGATTTGGGCTGATGATTATTTTATTTAGTAATTAATCTGATCATTATTGTCAAAAAATAGTGAACAATTGTATCCAGGAAACCCAAGGTGACATGTTCAAGTTGTTTGTTTTATCCAACCAACACATTTGTACTTTGTAGATGAGTGGTTACCGCAAATCTTTGCATTATCTGAATTAAAAGTTCCAGGTCTAAATAGGGGTCAAAAACTCTTTATATATGCCTAAAAAAAGAAAAGAAAGGACCTATTCTTTCTTCGCTACAGATGACAAGACAGGGAATGTTTTAACATCAGCTGGACTCTCTCAGGTGAGGTGACTGAAGGTCATAAAACCTGAGGGTCATTAAGCTTCTAAGAACAGCAGTTGAACCAGTTAAGTTTATTGTGTCTCTTACAGAAAATGAAAACCTTGCTGAACAGTTTCAATAGGAACACATCTACTGTGTGACCCTGTCAGCACATGCCTGCTGAACACTTGTGACCCAGCAGTTGAGACACAGTATCCTACACTAACACATGACCCTGGTTGTCTGCAATACATCTGCTCAGCATAGACGAAACAGTTTGCGTGACAGTCGGTCCATCAAAGGCATTCGGTTGACCCCCATGCAATACTTCAACGCATGGTGGGAACAAATTGAGGACAAAATGGCCACAGCGCATCACCTACTGTTCCATCCTCTCAGGAGGGCACACATTTTATCCTCAGCAGCGGAGAGAGCGCGACACAGGAGAGAGAGGATGAGGGGGAAAAAACAGTATAACACAGCGTCTAGAGAAGCAAGCAGGAGAATTGCTTGGGCGCCGGGACTGTCATGTCTGTATAAACAGGCATTGATTTTTCTGTCCAGCCCTGGCACCTCAGCCATTTATTCTCAGCTTTGTGGTTGGGGCCCAGCGGGGCTGGAGAAATTCTGTTACAGTCCAGTTGGGCCCTTGAGGCCTGTGTGTGAGAATAGATTTCACCTGTAAACGAGGAGAGGGACTGGAGCCACTTAACAAGGGCAGGCTGTGTCACCAGAGGGCAGGATGGGTGAAGTCACACTGGATGGATAATGACACATACTGTGGAAAGAGAGGGAGAATGAGAGACGCAGAAAGAAGGAATAAGAGGAGAGGGAGAAATGATTGATACTGTGGAAGAAGGAGAGAGGGGGAAAGGAGGTGTTGGGAGCACTGGACAGAACGAAAGAAACAAAGAAAAGATGAGGAAAAAGAAAGACATTTAGGATTTTACATCAACTTACAGTTTTATCACTATGTCACCAGACTAAAGCATCCAAACTAATCACATATTTGTTTTTATAGTGTGCAACTTCACCTTTAACAAATAACTGGTCAACCTCTCAGTGGTTGCACAGTTTCCTGACAGTGTATGAACAAGGTTCAAACTGGTGTGACATCAGCCTTCCTCTAAATGTCCAAATAAAAGAGCTTCTAGTTAACTTAAGACATCACAAGGCAGCTCAAATCTTTATCATCAATGCCGATGTAGTTTTAGTAGTATCGTTAAGGGCTTTACCTGCTTCCCTCTTTAAAGCAACAAAGACACATTTGCCTTGACATTGTTTGAAGAAATAGGGCATGAACAAGGAGACACATTATCAAAGTGCCACAAAATGTCTAGACTGGAATCATCTTTGTATGGTATGGAAACACGACCAAAAAAATAGAATCATGTCAGCTCTTATCTGCCCAAAAAGGACTTGAGTTGGGCATTCGATCCACTGAGTCTCACTCCTTATATTCAACAACTCAAATTATGTCAGTAATCTCCAAAAGGTCAAATTATCACTCCCATGAAATTCATCGTCCCAACACCTGTAAACAGACTTTGATATGTAAAATCAGCGGAGTTCCCCTATTAGAGTTTCATCTGCATTATTCTTAGAACTACCCATGATGAAAGCTCATGCTGACAACATGTGATGAACATAAAAAAGATGCTGTAAAGTGTGCCATGAAGCCATTGTTATGGAGGCAGCTAAGTCATATAATGTGTTGAGAGGGCAATAAGACAAAGACAAGCCAAAGACGCATCCAAATAAAAACATGAATTGCATCACGTAAGAGGAGTGCTTGCCTGGCTTGGCTAGCACTGTGAAGACAACCCATGCTGGGCATTTTTTTAAAAAGAAAACCAATGGTTTTTAGATTGATTCATACATTTGAACATCTTCTTTAGTTTAGTTTTTTGTGTATTTTGTGTGTGGTATTATTTTACTTTAGAGAACTGCATTATTTGCAATGATTGTATAGTTCACTTTTTTATGCTTCACAATCAGATTAATTAAAATGAATAGATAGGTACAGCCTTTTTATCCACTGACAGCATATTTTATAAACTGATTACACACAGTACCAAAGTATAACAGGTCAAGCGTCAAGACTCACAAAAAACATGTTGAACCAAGATATAAATTTCAGTTTGCACATGAACATTTAGTTTTACTGGATGCTCAGAGAGTCCAATTTATAAGAACTGGGACACCCGCATTTATTGTATGTGCTCTGCTTTTGGCAACATAGTGTGCATTGGGAATTATGGTATGGATGTTTGAGGTAGTGCAGAGCCCTAAGAGACCCACATAAGAGAAATACAGTGCACTCGTCTGCACCTGGCAGTATGGGAGAGATCAAGAAATCGTAACAACCTATCGCTGGTTGGTGGTAACTCGTCATTTTTGCTGTAGGTGTTATTATTCAATCTATTTATATTGAGCCATTTGTATTTGCATCCGTCATACTTTTGGCCTTTGACCTGTATTTGCAGGTTGCAAGTCTACTTGAATATACATATGATGTAAGTCTACATGATTAACATAAAGAAAAAGAAATACTCTTTCATTTCCCTTTGAGTAGAAACTTAGAAAAAGTTTCTCCCATACTTGACAAATAGAGATTCAGTACATATTCAATATCTGTATCTTCCAAAACTTAACTAAAGCTATAGTTAAATGATGTTGAAAATCAGAAGGACTGGAAACATCAACAGGAAATATTTAAGATGTCTTGTGCATGATGTTTCACAATTTTCCTCAAACTCCAGCCTAGTATCTGAAATATCTTTAGTATCTTCACTAAAGTAGAATTCAAATAAATCTGAGGGTTTGAACAAAGCTTGGTTGCACAGTTTCTGAGTTTCTGTAGATGGACCCATCGTTTAAAAGCAATAAAAAAAATTAAAAGAAAATACAACACTGAAATTTTAAATCTAAAAGGCTGCTTTCACTTTTATAAGACAAATTGTTAGAAACCGTTCACAGACACGGCCAGCTTCAACATCAAGGGAACCTGTAATTGAGAGGAATTAAAGACAGTGAGTTTCAGGCGCGCACATACACACACACACACACACACACACACACACACACACACACACACACAAACACTGAAGAAAGTGAGCTCCTCTGTGAAGTTTCAGCGGAGAGTGACAGTAATGATAGTGTGTGAAGGTTAACTCCTAGAGAAACCGAAGCACTCCTGCTGAATGGGAAGGAGAGGGGCAGGTTTGAAAAGTACTTATTAGTCAAACTGGGTAACAACGGCGCCAACCGCACGGTATAATCAAATCACTCTATATACCTAGTTGCAGTGCAGCATCTGAGAAACAACCAACCCTGCAACCTTGACAGGAGGGTTATTTTTACTGATACTTTGCCTGCCTATTGTCTTACGCTCTTATTGAAAATGGCGCCATCAACAAATGGAAATAAATACAATGAAGGGTGAATGGGGTGGAGAGGATGGGGGATTTTGGGGAAGTGGGATGCGAGAAGCTATTATGAACATGCGCTCCTCTTGTTTTCCCCGTCTCTGCCCTCGAGTTAACCATCCAATTGTTTGTGGAATACATACAGTGCCATGCAATTTTAATGACCCCCAGCATGCGCAGATTTCCTGATTCACTTCTCGTCAGCCCCCAGTTTTTATTTAGTACCACACACTCCTACTTGTCTCCTCTGTGATCAATACGTGGTGTCTTGGAATGAGGCGACTGGTTTTAATGTTATTTTACGAGATCAGATAGCTCCCTTTGATCCCCCGCTGCGATTCGTCTGATCTCCTATATCCGACAGGCTCCAGTGTTCATATGCATATTATGTCTAGGAACAGGGAGAATGGAGGAAAAATATGAGAGAGGAAAAACAACACTGTCCATGTTCAAGGAAGTGTTTGTTAACCCGAATTAATATAAAAAAAAACCCTGCCGTTCTTATTGTTGTTGGTGGTGGTGTTTTGTTTTAGCTGGCACTGCTGCTTGTGAGAAGTGCACATCAAGCAAATTAACACTTGCAGCTTTGTCCTTAATTGCACATATGAGAAAAGCAGTGGCTTAGGGAATGTTGTATGTAAATAAGGTTTCATTTTGTTGTTTGCTGCTGGTGTTTTATCATAAAAAAACAGGTGCTTCCCTTATTTAATAATGCTGGGTATACGTGTAATAGCAAATTTCACAGTAAAACCTTACCAACAGCCATACTTTACATATTAAACTTTTCAATTCATAAACCAAGATCAATGACTTTGAAAGTTTTTCTGAACTGATTCAGAGTAATACTGTAACACAGACCTCAATGTATCATCTGTCCTGACATCAAAAGAGAATGTGTCAAGAGCTACAACTCAAACAACTCATGCATATTTTTTTATTATTAATCTATTCCTCATAGCAGATAGATAGCAGATGCACTTAAAACCCCTTGAAAGAATCATCAATCAATTTTATCAGTTAAAACTAAAAGCGACAGGAGAATTTCTATAAAACTACTGAGATAATTTGCATTTTTTAAAACCAATAACTGGCTGGAGCACAAAGAGGCAAGTAGAGACAAATTATCACAAGTTGGGCCTTTAACCTTTTACACTGTATCATAATACCATAATACCAGCGACATGTCAGCAGACTGACTAGGGATGAAGTTATTATCTCCCACAAGGAATGGCCAGAGAGGAGGCTAGACATACTGGAGCGTATTTGGGTCCAACTCTTTATAAAGATGTGGTCAACAGGACCTTGCATCTGTTCAGTGTCTGTGAGTAGTGCCAACAAAAACTCTGCAGAAGAACCAGACCAAAAGTTTTTCTTTTCTTCATCTTTGCTGTTCTTTTTGTTGTTCACTCTCTTACATTGACAACTATTAAAAATGCTCTCATCTTTGGTTCTTGCGCATTCAAACAGGCAATGTGTAACAAAGTGAACTCGCTACAACCTCAAATTCTTAGAAGCATTTTTGACACCAAACACATGGAAGTTGCATTTGGCTGTATTGAGGCCCAACGTTCTGTCTGTCTCCTTTTGAGTTACAAAATATAACTTATATTTGCCTATAGACTTCTATATGTCCATCTATGGATCATTAAACATATCAACTTTACTAGAAAATCACACTTTCTTCTAAAAATCTTTGTATAGTTATCTTATAAATTACCTTCTATGGGGTGAAAATGATTGCATTTCTCCAACCACTGTCTTGAAATGCAATCATTGCATGATGTATCATCTCTGTCCATCGTCAAGTTCACATGTTGGACCCTTAGAAATGGTGTAATTGTCCGCTGTGTCTCAGACTGCTAGAGGTAATGAGCAAGTGATAGCATCACAGTCTGCTAGACGGGATGAAAGAAACACCACAATAAAGAAAGGAGAGGCCAAAGCAGTAAATATCCCTGGGCCACACAGTGCAGATACTAATTGCGTTCCCAAACTCGAGCGCAGTAAATAATGAAATTTTAATTTCTGCTCTTGCCATTGCGTTTTCCTCATTCATGTTCAGATAAATGTTTCAAAGAAATTTACTGCGGCCATGAGGAAAAAAAATGAAACTGGAGGGTGAGGGGAGGGGAGTGAGCGGGTAAGAGAGAGAGAGAAAGGACAGAAAACAGGCAGAAGATGGAATATTTGTTCATCATGACGACTAATTGGCTGAAAGGTTTTGAATTAGGTTAAAAAGGCAAAACAAATCAACCGTATCTACAAATTCTTAAAAACTAAATCTCCCAAATGGCAGAAAAGTGATATTATAAACATGTAACCAAACTCATTTACTTTAAAAACATTTTGTAAAACAAATCTATGAAGACTAGGACAAGGAACTGTCTGATCAGACGAGGCCAAAAAGTCTTCAAAACCAGTTTCACCACCAGGTTAAAACACCAGTTTTTAAGGCTAACATCAGTGACAGTGTTTCTCAGTCGATGTCACTACCTTAAAATGGTCCTGTTCTGGCTCTGGATCACAGATTTGACACAGAGCTCTCTGTCACTATTTGTTTACCAAGTCTTGTTCATGTCCTTTCAGGGCTATTAATATAATAAGTATATATTGTTTCACATAATTAAAATCAAACATGTTCTGCTTCAGTTCACAGATGTTCTTACTTGACTCTCACCGTGTGATTTGTCATATACAGCAGAACAACTTATTATCTTATTTTTATAACTTCTTATATCCACATTTGACAGACTTCAGCCACACTGGTCTGGCAGATTTCCATCAGGCTGGAAACCTTCACTGTACCCTGCTGAAAACAACCAGAACCTGTAATGAGAGCTTCTACATGGCATCTTGGTTTCCTTTTTAAAGTCAATTTTCAAACTCGGAGAAGCCAAACCATTACGCATCTATTAAAAGCATCTTATTTCTTTTCTTTGGCATTTTCTTTCTTTATTTTCTTTTTACTTTGTAGGTTACGCATATATCTCAACTTATAGAAACTACTACTCGACATTTATATTTTGTCTTCTAATTTTTCTACATCTTTCCTTTTTTCTCTTCATGAAACACAATTTATAACTAAATAAAGTTTGCTTGCTAGCTTATGTCCACATGGTATAATTTCTCTGCTCCCTGTTGTTTGAGATATTGAACTTCAAAAGTTGCTTTTCAAAGAAAAAATGAAAGAAGAATTAAAGTTGCATCGACCTAATTTCAAAGGTATTGGATATCACTTCAAGGCCTGAGACGAAGGCGAAGACGAAGACGAAGTTACAGCAAACAGCAAACCAGTACTTAAAATACAAACCAGTAGAAAGCCTGTGCTACCCAAGAAACAGCAAGTTTGCTACTATGATCATGCAGTGCTTTCAGGAAACAACATTAAAACTGTATGAACAGGCCTACAATTCACTCACAACATTTCAGACAATTGCTCTTTATGTTCATGATTGCTGTCATATTACATACCATCATCCATCACATCATGTCTGCAACAGACTGGCTAACTGGGGAGGACTTCCTCTGCTCTCCTTTCCTTTTAGTGCTGGCAAAATTTGAAATGAAGACTCATTCATCTAGATCCACTGGCAAACAAAATCAAATAAATCAACACTTTCCCCAAATATAAAAACATTTGTGTTGTGGGCAGATAATTAATGAGCACAGCTGCACTAATTAAAAGCCATCTGAGTTCCATTAATCTTGGTTGTTGAGTCCCATCGTTTCTCAAAGTGGACAGCCACGCCTTTCCTATGCAATGCCAGTTGTCCTTGGACTCATTTTTCAGGTGATTTGGAAGAGCATTGTTGCTTTATTAGCATCATGGAGAAACATGAAAGCACAATTAATAATGCATTCCAAGATGGGCACAAAGAAAATTTCCCTCCAGTGCAGACTACAGTGTGGAAAACTGAGCACTGTATCAAAGCTTTACTTCGACAAAGGCAAAATGTTTTCCATGTTTTGTTTTCGCCAGCTTTTGCCCTCCATACAGCCCACTCTGGAAATCCCTAATGTTCAACTATTTAAAGAAAGCGAGTGTGTTAATTCTTAAGGTTAAACACATTTGACTTTGGTGATCCGGATGATTCAAAAGATGACAAAAGCAATATCCACGATAAGCTCTGGAGTGTCTAACATATCGCCAAAGCAGAATTTTTATTAAAAGGGTGTTGTTATTAAAAAGGCAAATATTGAAAAGACACTGGCAATGAACTGTTGCTGTGGCATGTGGTGAGCAATCATGCAATCAGCATCATGTTACATTTTGAAAAGCGACCTCACTTTATATTTCATACTCATACTCAAATATAAAAACAATATATTGGCAAGTACAGGGCTCACTGTATTCATTTTTCTAACAATAAAATCTAAAACATAGATATTTGAGCATGTAAGCTCATTCCTGTCCTTTGGGAAAAGCTTGTGTTGGAAAATAATTTAAGCTCAAAGGCTCTATTCACTCATTTTCCAGAGCTTTCAATTGCATGGCATGGTCTTCTTCAGTAAATGGAGCTTGCTCAGATGTCTATATAAAATAATATACAATATTTCATGAAGACAATATTAATAAAAAGTCAGACCAAATCCAAATCTATTTCCAAATGAAAGACCTGGCTAAACCATACACACTAACTCTAATCTGCAATTATTTTCCCTCCCTGTTAAAGAGCTCATCCCTGCTTATATATAAAAAAAACATTCATTCCTGTTTTGAGACATGCCCAGAGATGGATTGGCAATATCGTCACAGTAATAAATGTTAATCCACAACTTTACGTTGCTCTGACACAGCTCATAAATACCATCAGAAACATAAACAGTGGTGCACAGGATGACTGAAGCCTCAGCCTCTTTTGCATGCTGAACCTTTGGCAGAGGCTGAGGGAGGGGAAGGAAGCATATGGCGTAAGACTGCCATAAACTGGTTTTATGAAAATGGCTGGAATGTTTATTGAATTTAACAGTACCTTAGGCGCTAATGACTCATCTCATTTTACCAAAGCTTGCTTGTAAATCTCTCTGAGCAAAATGACAAACACAGCTTGATTATCGCTGCTACTAGGAACATAAGCTGTGCTTAAACTGCTACATCTTACACATTTCTGTTTTGTGATATGGAATCTATTTTCACTCCTTTCTGCTTACATTAGATTTTCTTGTGGCACCAAATGAATGAATCTCCAATGTGATCATTTGCTGCTTTTTTTCCATAGAACTGCAAATTGATTATCTTTGGGTTTTGCAATGTTGGTCAAACAAAACAAGACAACAAGATGTCAACTTGGACTGAGCAATGTTTCGTCAACAAAAACTATGATGAATAAAATATGGAAATGAGACTCGATAAAAACTACTAAAACTACTAACTAGATAAAAAATTATCTTTTAAAATGAAACAATAATGTGAGTGACTGCCAGGATTAATGTCAACCATCTAATTCTTCCTCTAGATGTTTGCTAAAGAAATATCACTACGCTCACTGACGTTTTAGCTTCTCCTCTCAAGTTAAACCCAGACAACAAACAGTATTTTAGTAAACAAATGTGTGAATCCAACTTCTGAATGAACAGTTGCTCTAAAATGTCTGATCGACTATGACAACAATGGTCAGTTGCAGCCACATGTTTCCTTTTGGCCAGAACTTTGGTGAAAGTAATGCTCCCTGTCTTGTCAGCCAAGTGTTTCTAAGAACTAAACAGTGGCTTTACAGCAGAGAAACATGCCCTTATTTATGTTTTTAAGATCTGACATACAGTAATGAAGTTGTTCTAATGTTTATCTTTTTGTTGAAGATACAACACAACTTGAAATATACATGGAAAAAATAAACCTTTAATCTGAAACGCACTGTGCTTTCTGTGTAGCTTACTGTTCACTGGTTGAAAGCTCAGTGTGGAAACCATTTCCTTTGTAGTCATTCTGCAACAGTGTGTGTTCTGTTTGAATCACACAGACTCATTTTACCTACCACAAGCTGTTCTTAAAAACAACCCTACATTAGCTACGTTATTGCTCTTTAAAACCCCCTTTCTCTGCATTCTTAATTATTCATTTCTTCATATGCTTTGTGCAGTACATAAAATTGTTGTTGTAATCACAGGGGCAATGGCCATTAAGCCCTAATGTGGCTAATGTTTGCCTAATCAAAGTTTTATGGACGGCAATAACTTTGAAATAACATTTTTTAATTATCCTTTAATTTGAGACGCGATATTGGTGCAATCTCTCATTGGAAGAAAGGCCCAAACAATAACAGTTCCCAAGGGGATCGTTATTGTTTTGCACAGGAAAGGTAAGAAAGCAGGGCAAAGTACAAGACCTCATGAACATACTTTGGTACTAGCAGGAAAATTTGTCTGCAGCTCCATTAACATCAGTAATTGATTAAAAAAAGATTGATTTATCACACTGAAGGGATTTTTTTTTTCAGGTCTCACACTGTATTTCAATTTAATATAATCTCTTAGTGTTGATTTTCATAATGATGTGACATTTAGGAACACTTAAGGAAAGGAGTCACAGTGACAAGCCATTTTATTGTTCAATACATGAAGCATTGGTCATTTAAGCCTGATACACATCACCACGTCACAGCTGGAGTAGCTAATATACGACTTTGAAATATGAAGGGTGCAAAAACAACAATTTCAATTTATGTGACATGATGAATGTCAGGAAAGTCTACATCTTGTTATTGCTCCCTCTACCCCCAAATTACCTTTTCTCTGCACTTTCTTGGTGGAACATACAGTATTTACCCCCTTTCACGGTCCCCACCACCCAAGCACAGACGTTTGAGCGAGTTTATTAGTTCAAAAGGATTATTATTCTAATGTGAAAATGGAACTAATGGTGTGCCAGATGCTTTTTGCACAATTATCTGAGAAAACAAGTCTCAAGATAAGTCATGTGTTATTATTTGGTCATTTTTCAGAGACCCTTCAAAATTGCCCAATTATGTTCTATTAAAGCAAGGCCAACCCTGTCAATCAATGCGGCAGCGTTTGCCCCTGCCTTCAAAGACAGTCCACTCAAGATTTAATGGCTCTCAGAAGTTTTCACTGCAGCAAAGTGATAATGTTGCTCACACTAATAAAGTTTGTTTTTGTCTAGATCTTGTAATTTCTATGCTTGTTATCACACATCTGTTTTTTTTTGTTGTTTTTGTTTTGTTTTTTGAAAAAGACACAAAAATGCCATGCAGGAAAATCTGATTTTGGGACAAGTTACTACTCAGGACCTGTCCAGAGGAGTTAAAAAAGAAAATGGAAAATTGGAAAGTAAAAGTAATAGTCTTTAATGGAACATAGTATTTGTCATAAGAATACAAACTGTATTTTTATGCCAAGAAAGAACCTGCAGTGTTTTTCTTGCAAAATGTTCCAGCTCAAAAACTTTTATCACAAACATGAAAATCATCTTATTGTCTCACATCTACAGCATATGTAGTATCTGTAACTTACAAGAGGTATACTGTGAGTCTGTGTGTAACCAACACATTTAAGAGGACTTAGTACGAAAGGTACATAAAGAAGAGTGTTTGCCTCTTTCTAGTAATGAATTACATCTAAACTGTTCCGTCATGATTTGTGTGTCTAGCAATTTCCTTGTTTGGTGGTATTTTTCCATCCTTGCACGGAGGACACATCAGTGGAGGCTTCACAGTAAATGTAATATATACACTTCTTTCAACAGATACGCATCACAGTATAATAGCTGTATAATAACGCAGTTGACCAAGGCTTAAAACCTTTGTGTCAATAATCACAAAATCCAAACATTTTAAAAACTGTGTCCTACTCTGTGTCTCAAAGTGTAATACTGAGATCTTTCCTCATACTGACCGTAGACGGGACAATTATCTCCAATAAAGAATATTGTGATGCTTCATGGGCTTTAACTAATATGCCCTGTACATGTTTGAGAAATGAAACATGGGGAGGATCCAAAAGCTCTGTGTCAGTTGTAAATACCTCCACAATTTATTCTGAGGGAGGCCATATCTTTTCTTTGTCGATGGATTTAAGTGTACCTCCTACGTGTAGATCCCAGAGCACTAAAATTCTCCCTTCATACCAGGGCCTCCCCAAGAATGTAGGGTATATTAAAGGGTGCAGCTTCTCATCTGAAGAAAGCTTATTATTTGACAGTTTTTTCATGTAGAACATAGATACTACAGTATGACACCATATATAATAAAGACTTGGATTTTCCATGTCACTTCTGATGGCACGTCTTTTGTGCCCGAAAGTCATATCGTCCCCCGCTGCTCCCTCGTTTTGCCAAAACTTGTGCTAGGTCAGCTCCAAACACATGCACTGCCACTGGGAATTTTTTTTTTGTCAACCCGGGTGTCACATTTGAGCAAAACATCTGTTGTTTCACCGGCCTGGCCAAACCCATTCTGTCGCCGTGAATTAGGGAAATGGGAAACAGCGTCACCCACGAATCTGACACCAGTGCCTGATTGGCTTTTACCATGCATATAATGCATACACTCACTGTAGTTAAGACAATAAAACACTAACATATACACACTAACATATGTTGTCCAGCTGTTATCATATCTAGCATTCTAAAAATACCAGGTGAACGTTGGAGAGGTTGGGATACGATAAATAAAGTCTCTGTGACGTGGCCCAGTGCTGCAATCAATCTCCACCATCTCCCTGTATCCCCTTCTCTCTGTTTCTCTCTTTGTTTTCATATCTCACTGTCCCTCCCTCTTCGTCCTACACCTCCCTCCTCTCTGTCTAACTCTATCTTGCTTGAGAGCTAGCATATGTCTCCAATCATTTCCTCCTGGCCCCCACCCCCTCGCCTTCTCCTTCCTCCCAGATTTCCTCTCTTCCCCTCTGTCTCTTCCCCAGTTACTCCTTCATCTCTCCCAGTTTGACTCGAGCCGTGACTGGCGCAGTTATCAATCACGAAAGCCAAGCCTTGTCAGGGACGACTGAACCCAGAGGCGCTGCTCTCCCCTCGCTGCCTCTCTCTTTTATCTGTCTCGGTCGCCTTCCTTTAACAAATTTGTTCCAGTTAATAAGCCCTCCAAAATGACCCCCTCTTCCTAATTAAGCACAGGCAGCATGTAGGGAAATATGATACTTAATTAATGATGAGATAAACTCTCTCCCAAGGCCCTGTCAGAAAACCATGACACCATGTTTGGCGGTTTGAAATCAAATTAACACGCCAAAAGACAGAGAAGAAACACTGATGGGTGATTTTGCTCTCTCCCTCCAATTCTTCATCTGACAGAGGAGCGCAGTAAATATGGATTTGGATTTAGAAACCAGTCACTTCAGTTGTAACTGGCTTGTATTGTCAACCAAGTCATGCAGATGTGTAAATTAATTATCATGTCTTTACACTTTGTCCCAACAAGCCATTCATCAAGGATACTGTAGATCGGCTCAGGTTCAGATGAGTGAAAAGCAGAGTGCTTCAACACTTCAGCACTGAATATGCACAAACCATTCATACAGTCATACATACTGTACATACACGGTGTGCATGATTCAAATCATCAGCTGCTGAGTCAAACCTCATTTTGTCAGTCGAGTCACTGCACTTTTTTTGTTGTCGTTTGTTTGTTTGTTTTGTTGAGTCATTGTACAACGTAGGATAACAGCATGGCAGACTGTAAACTTTTATACACCGCGTCTCAAAATTACCAATATACAAAACTAACAGTGACAGAAACGGAGAGCTCAGCGATTTGTTTTTGTTTCGCTGCTCCAACGCTGAATGTCAGTGAACTCAACTAAACTACTTTTGAACCAGACGCTGGTACAACCTCCTCTCCTGCCGTCCTGTGCGACTGATTTTTTTGCGACAGAGCTGTCAGCAGTCAGGCAGGAGAGACGCTCCAATGTGTGGCAGGACTATAACTCAACAATAACCAGGACGCACTCTTTATTTCTTTGACTGTGTGGATGTTTCACATCGCAGATGATGAACAGAGGCATTAAAACATGAGCCCGCACAGGTAAAACATGACACTTGACACGACTTAGTGTGGGGTGGCTGCTTTGCAGGTGGGCTGGACTGTGCTGTAACTGGGCGGAGACTGTGAATAATGCAATTCTCATAATTGTCGGTGTATTGAAGATAAGACATAGCAGGAACCACAAGCACATGACAGCAGTACTCAGTTGTACACTTTGGCACCTCCTTTTGAAACATCCTAGCCATTTATAACCATTTAATTGAAATTTTAAGACGTTATTGCTAATGAAACTAACAAAAAAACTATACTTTATGTTCAACTGAGCCTGAAAAAGACCTAATCTCCTGAAATCTCCATGATTACAACACTGGATGCAAAGGATGCCACCTCCTGGAGAGCAAAATGGAGATTGTGAATTAAAGTATATCCAACTGTTCATTGACCCACATTTTCTAAAACAGGCCACTCAATGTAAACACTATCTGCCAGTAACACGCTCTACAGTTTATGGTTTATGCATGTTTGACAGTTTAAACATCCTCCTTTCAAAAGCCTTCTTTCCTCTATGAATATGATCCGACGGTGGACAGCTAAGAAATAGTCCAGCGTATCTCTGCCTGTTTGAGCTGCCCTCAACAACCCACTGTACTTCAGACACATCTGACATACAGACACACAGCACCATCATAAGCTTTAAAACAGCAGAATGTTTAATATGCAAACGATTCAAATATTCAAATTAGTTACAACAAAGACTGCATATCAATCAGAAGCAGCTCTCTTACTACTGTCCACAAAGAATGTACAAGACTTTCAATGACAATAATATATTCTCTCTTATCTTCTTACTCTATATATGATTTCTGTGTTTACAACAAACTTCAATTTCTTTAATCATGTCCAACATCTCATTATTTTATTATGTTTTAACAAGCATTAATTAATGGCTGACACAGCAAATTACATTTAATAATGCATGGTTAATATTTTTTTGGGAACATATGGTGTACTTTATTAATATTCAACATCACTTGTCACATTCTGTCTGACAGGCCCTTTCAGAAATAGGCCATTTGGATGTGAGTGCAGATATGAGCAAAGCTATGAGTGAGCTGTTTGCCGTCACTGACAGAGACTCATGTATAGCCACCAGGAGGAAGACACCGCACTTTCAGAAAGGCAAGGGTGACAAAGAGTAGGACAGAAAATTGTGAAAGTTATAAATGCATATCACAGAGCATGTGCACAGTGAACAGTGCTCACATATAAACACAGAAACTTGTAATGTTGGATAAAACATCAAAAAGTGAAAACCTCATGTTTGTGAAGTTGTGGCTTATGTTCCTATTTTTTTACTTGTGTGTAAAACCTTTTAAAGCCTTCTCAGAAAAAACTGCTTATAAAATTTACAATACATCCATATAAAATCCACTGATTTAGCAGACAGCATTTAATGGTGAATTATTTACTGAATGAATTACTAGTCTTTTTTGATACTGCAGTACCTCTAGGAGTCACCAAAGTCAGTTTTTAAAATGCTACATGTAGGGGCTTTAGGTGTGCCTGCGCACAACAAATTAATTCAAATTAAGCTAATTTTATTAAGAAAATTACTACAAATGACTTCAGTACTTTGGTAGCTAATGATGCATATCATACGTGTAATATGTGGTACATAATATATAAGATTTTTAATTTCTAATTGATAACATTTGCTTTCTTATATTTTAACTTCTTCCTGTTACATCCCAGTAAACACAATGTTTAACAGTTACTTTTAAGAGTGAAACACATCTTTCACACTAAATAATACCATCACAGATTTTTTACAACCCCACCCTCATCCCACCCGTCACCTAACATCTGCAACTTCACAACTTTCAAAGGGTTTCAAGTGGCAACACAGTGGTGCGTTTGTGAAATCTGTTTCATTTCCTGAGACACCACCGGAATAACATCCTGGCAGCTTGAGATGATTTGAAAAATCTTGATTTGTGAATGTTTGCACAAAGCATTATGTGGACAGCAGTATCACCTACACATATGTTATATGCAATAGGCAACCCTGTGTCTCAGATTATGTTCATATGCAACTGACTTGCAATAGCAATTTCGTTCCAAGCGGAGAGAAGGGTGACATGTTTGTAATGCAAGGAAAACTAAGAGTGGCGGTTAGAGAGAGGGTTTTATGTGGACATACTGATTCTATTTTAAAAAGTAAAACATTGAATTACATTTGTTTTTCAAAATGTAACAATTTAGAGGTTAAAAACAAACAGCACACACTAGAGAAGAGGCCTGAGTCTTGTATCAGGCATGCTGTAAGGATATCTTGGGATAAAGAGAACCACAACGGTCAGCAAAGGCCCACATTACATTATTTAAGATCTGGTAAAGTACATACAACTGCATAAATTCCCACAATACACTTCAGACAGGCCTGAAAGTACACAGCACTACTTCTTGGTACAACACTGAAAATGAATTTGTCACTTCTGCTCCTTGAAACCAGCGAGCCAAGTGCATCATTTTCACATCATGTCACTTTGCCGACATCATTATTATTATAAAGACAGTTTAGTTGTAAACTATTTTTATCAAGTTGGGCACCGGGATTGTCTTGCCAGTTGAGCTCCTCATCCTGGAAATATGTCTCAGCAATGACAAGTACATTTTAGCTCTTGTTCCTCCTCATCTTCAAATTAAATTTACACTGACTACTTTGATATGCGCAGAGTGAGTGTTTACATCCCTGTGGACTGTGAGAAAAATAAATAAACCAAAACTATCACATCCGCAAACAACCAACAACAAATCTGACATATTTACCATAACAGCCGTACTGAACTTTGGTCTAAATGAAACACATCCATAAAATAAGTGTTTGTTCTGCACCGTCCTTTGAAGTTGGATTTGTTTTTGCTCTTTAATGATTTCTTTCTTCTGATGATGATGGAAGCCGTGCTGACACCTTCTTTTGCTTCATCAAGTTCCGCTGCACAATTACATGAATTTACTTTCAATAAATTACCATCCTTGCATACATCAGTCAAATCATCCAGCTGAGGCATTCGCAAACAATATGCATTATTAATTTTATTGTCAGTGTTTATTTGGTTAACTTGTAACCGACTTGGACAGCCCATTGCCTTGATGATGCATTTAAAAGCATCAGGGTCGGCTTTTTAAAAAGGAAATCAGGGGATGACATGCTTCCACACACCACTTCGCTCCCTGCTGAGGCCACAGAGGGAAAAAGGCTGAACTCCAGTGAAAGACCAATCAAAAAACTCAAAGATGCATCAGGAGCTGCCAACGCCAAAACAACAGAATCAGGAGGATCATCCACATCACAGCGATGCTCAGTGAGTGGTTGTTAGCACTGATTGAGTAGATTTAAATTTAACAAGTTCCGCCTGTCTACAATAGTTAATTGAATGAATACATTGTGTAAAAGAGAAAAAAACAACATCAGCAAACAAAGAAGTTCAGTCAGAGATGATCTCTTCACTCCATGCGTAATGAGAGTTCAACAGTTTCAAGTATGTCAGTCATCACTTCAAATGAGGACGAGTTTGCTTTTTACTTTTTCCAAACTAACATCAAATGCTTAACTTAATTTACTATCAGACTTTGGAACTGTCTACGAATACTGTATAACAACATGGAAAAATTAACAGTGAAAGGTCAGTGAGAAGTTGGGACACAGAAAGTTTAAAAGAACACTGCATCCCAAATAGACATGTCTGCTAATGGCAGGAAAAACACAGCAAGTGAAGACAAATCAGAGCAAAGAAGCACCTTCTAAAAGTGCCATGTTGCAGCCATCCATTTAGCCCCGAGGGCACCTGGAGGGTGCTGCAATGGCAGCTCTCATCTGCCATCAAACTATCATCCCAGATGACAGCTCTTAGGTACACTCCCAGCTAAATTCCAAACTCTTGCACCAGCTCACACTGAACAAAAAAGCAGGAGAGGAGGAAAGGGGGGGGGATGCACAATATTGCAAACATTTCAGATAAACTCGCTTTACAGCAGTCCTTATTAAATTACCAAAGGCTGAGGGACAAGCTGAAGCTCTGTTTATACATACGTAAAAATGTAAAAGAGATGTAATATATGAAAAACAGGCTGAATCAGGGAACTTTGATAATCAAAGTGGCATGTAAAATGTTTATCAGGTGGAACCAGAGGAACAAGAAGTGCTTTCTTTTTAAACTTATAAGAAGAAAAGTCACTTTTTTACAAATACAGTAAGAGATTTCAAATCAAATATGCAGAAAATGTAATAATTTGGTGAAAGAATTTGAAATGAAAACTGAAATTCAGATGTTCAGCCAATGCCTGATAACAACTTCAATTACAAGTCCACAATCAGCACCTCATTAAGGCACTGCAGATAAATAAATGTATGTAGCCAGAACTACAAACAGAAGACTGATAATACAGAAAACAGGAGTTGACTTGGAAAAATGCTTCTGAGTCACATTAAATGCATTAAATTGAGGTTAAGTCATTCTTAAACTCAATGGCTGCTCCTCTTCTTTCCAGAGTCATGTTTTATGTCATGGCATCAATGCGTGATCCTCCAGTGGAGGAGTGCCTGGCGCCGAGAGAGACGCATAGAGAGAGCTGGGACTCTGGGATTTCTGCTTTATCTGCCAGACCTAATGATGGCATCCACCTGCTGTTTTATGGTCACAGCTGGAGCAGTGTAGCTCCCATTTGGCCCAAAGCGCACACTCTCTCTTTCTCCATCCCTCTTTGCCTTATTTCTTACCCTGCTCTTCTCTATTCTGTCCTTCCCTCTTGTCTTTCTCTCACACTTTCATCTCAGTCGTCCACCAACCTGTTCTTAACTCCCTCTTTTTTCCCCCCTCATCTTCATCCACCTCCCTATTCTCCACTCTTCTTTCACTTTCCCTTCTTTTCTTTGTGGCTCATTGCCCTGATGTTCTTTTTATGGTCAACAGCCACGAGCTCCTCATCTGAGCTAGTCTGGCCTCATGTGTTTCAAGAGGGGATGAGTAGATGTGGGGGTGAAGACCCACGAGGTGCCCATACAGCCAGACACCAGACCAATATGTCACACAGCTGCCTGATGACCTCGACCATTCAACCTTGCAGGGCTCTGACTGTGCATCTCCATCCTGAGGGTAGTTGCAACATGAAAGAAATATATCTTTTTCATACTGAAAAATACTCCCACTTTGTTACCACATGATTCCCACATACGTCCATGACAAAGTCAGCACCCGATACAGGCTGCCTTGGGCATGACGTGTAATTTTAGCCACTTTTCAAAAATATTCCACAAAGCCATATTCTTCAAATCAAAACAAGCAACTCTGGTAATATTATATTTTCTGGAAAATTTTAATGGGCAGTTTTCCTGCATGCACTTGTGGATGATGTAACATAAGAATACAGCTGAAACAAGCCAACACAAATGATTGTCCCCCGCACATGTGGGGATTGTTCAGATTTAAAGCTGCACAAAATGAACGATTCTGCAGCTCCCCTCAGCTCTATGGAGCATTTTATTGTCTGTCAGATTCCTGGATCACAATGTTACCGTTTTGGTTCAGTCTCACAGCTCTCATCAACCTCTTTTGCACACAAATGGAGTGCGTTTTTTTGCAAAAAAGCTTTGATGAACTCACTGTATGCTACCTGCCCTGCACCAAACGACAGACAGACCTAGTTAGCAACTAGCTGGTGAATATAGAAAGCCACATATTTCCCTGAGGAGTTGGTGGAGACCAAACCAGAGCTAAAAGGAAAGTCAATATTAGACTTGCATGCTTTATTTTGACATTTAATTATACACTTCCATCAGGCTAACCACTGTAATTATTTAGAAACCGGGACAGAGCATGAAGATGCATCAACTCTTCCCAGTTCACCAAACTGAGACAGCTATCACTATGATGGTTGACAGAACCAGATGAGTACAGTCAGTGTTTAAGGTCGGCTGTTCAGGAATTAAATCAACATATGAATGTTATATAGATAAACGAGACGTAGGAAGGTAAAGGGAAAGGCAAAAAGCATGACATACATTAAAGGTATATTACAGGTTGACAACTGGCATTAGATACATGTTGTATTGTAGGTGCATGTTTCCAACCACTGACTGTATATTCAACAACTGAGCATCTCTTCCTCGAGGAACTGATCTGATTTAGGCTCTTTATTTATGATGCCTGTGTTTTGAGTGATAACCTAATTTCTGGGCTCAGCATTTCAAAGTGTTGTTGGGCACCTTCACTATGTGCTTCTCTATTCCCCAAGACAGACCCGTGGAGGATACTCTCAATATCTGCTTACAGCAGAAAGACAAGGATTTGTGCTTAAAGATCACTGAACAGCAAGAAATCTTTCACCAATCTTTCAGTCAAATTTCAAAATAACAAGCCTCACCTCAACTTGCTTCCCTTTTAATCCCCCGTCATGATCATCATTTTCAGCTCTATCAAGAAATCCTCAACTGACCAGATTTTAGACAGGTGATCTCCAAGGAACCTCACAGCAGGTGTTTTCTAGACAACTTCTGACTGACTTGACTGGGGAAGATTGGAGTTTGGACTAAAAATAGGAGCAACAAATCATTTCTGGGAGACAAGCTGAAATTACTCAACAGCAGTAGGGGAAAAAATCATGATCGCAGCTCAGGCCCGTCAACAACCCAAGACGTCCTCAGAGAGAGGCACCAGCTTGACAACATGTCAATATCACTTTGAGTGCTTCTCTGCGAACACAGCTCTTTGGGAAATCTCATTTACTTAAACAGCTTTACACACCAAAAAGACAGTGAACATTTGACGAATGTAGGAGAAAAAAAAACTGAGCAGTTGATCTTTGAGACCGCAGGAAGACAATTTAAAAAAAAAAAAAGGGAAAAAAAAAAAGGTAAGACAACACTTCTTTGTTGATCACTGTCAATGCGTTTACTGGACCAGACGGTGTTGTCTAACTTTCGGCAGCTAACGCCCGTCTGTCTGAGATCTTACGATCGCAGGAAAGAAATTGCCCTCCTTGAGTTTAGCCCCCAGTTCGGCTGCCTCTTAAATCTGTCACTCACACGCCTCTCAGAAGCTGACAGGATGATTGAATACAAGTCCATATTAACAGTGACAACTTCAGCTGCAGTTAAGCAGACCTGAGCAAACAGAGCATTGTGGTAGGACGGCAAAGAAACACAGCTCTCAGTCACTCTACAGGCGTACAGACGAAACGGAAAAGGATGGAATGTAAGAAAGACATGACTTGCATTTATTTATATTAATGAAACATGCCTCTGATAATGGCAGCTTTACATTTTTACACTCTGGTATTTGCAGAAGACAGACGGAGGGGCGGATAATGTGAACAAGGAGCCTGTTTTTATTTTGAGGAACTGCACATTAGTGAATATGCATACTGGAGCATGTCTTGCAATTTCCATATTTAGCTCCACACCCTTAGGTGGTTCTCTCAGTCTCCAGGGGCGACAGCCACTCTTGAGTGTGATTTGTCCCAGGGGTTGTTACACATGCTGAATAAACATGAGCCTAATCCTCCTTCCGCTACACTTGTAAGGGGTCAAAGTTCGTATTTACAAGAACAGCAAATCCACTTACAATCAAAACCTGTTTTGAGAATAGCCCATTTTACATAAACTACCTAATAGCCAACAGAACATCTCAATTTCTTCTGTGTGCATGTCCCATTTGCCAAAATTCACATTACCTGTATATACATTTTTATTATGACTAATCAGTGTTTCCCCCTTTAAGATTTTAGCTATCCATTTACATAATTCAAAGAACAATACTGCCATTTTTCCTCTGTGAACAATCTAAAACTACAACTTCAAATGACTACACAGAATAATTGGACCGTTTATGGCTTTAATCCTTGAGAGTTTCTTTCAAAATGCATATCAAATATTTCCCATCAAAGTTAATTTTCCTTAAGGGCTAAGGATAATATTTAGTTCTAAAACCAACTCTGTTTTTCATCTTCTGGGTCCAACTAACAAAAGTGGAAAATACATATTGGCCACTGTAGGATTTAGGGGGTGTTAGAGCGACAAGTGATGCAAATTGTCCTCTCATCTCAAAAACAAACAAATGGACATCTGTTTACATAGGGAGATGCGTCAGCTTTAGTGTAGTAGACCAACATCTCCTCTGCAAAGTTTCCAGATTAATGTGGTTTGCATCATGGCTTTCTGAGGTGGAACTAACTTGAAATGTGACTGAACTTTTAGAAATGTGTGAAAAAAAGAAAATTATGAAGCTTCACTCAACAGAAGTGATGGCCTGTCCATTGAAGATCATGAGGATTGTAAGCGAGTTGAGATTTGACATCACCTTTGGTTAAGGTGAAGGTTAACAACAGTTGACAGAGGTCATTTATTCAAATACATATTTCAGTGCACAAGCTACTATATTCTGACATTGATTTTCCATTCGAATGCTAGTTAGCATTGATGAATCACAGCTGGGCACAGGCACAGCTTAGAATACAGATGTGCCAGGTAATAGTCAATGGGGATAGCAAATAAAGAAACAAATCAGCAACATTATTCGACCTACAAAACATAGCAGGCATTCGGTAGAAGGTACTACACCAGAACATCCAGTTATTTGCCACAGCATCGCCTATTTGCCCATGGGGCGAGTCGAGAGTGATCTTGCATGACTGGGCACAATTATGCGCAATCTGATGAGGTCCGATATTTCAACAATTGGGTTACAACCATTTTGTTAAGGTTAGTGAAAGCATTTGGTCGGGGTTAAAGAACAAACACTGCCAAACGTTTAACACTATTCATGGTTGAAAACTCCATCCATCCTCCACCAACCACAACCTCTTTACTTTCCACCCTGCTAGTTCAGTGTCAGATAGCCATCTATTTCTAGCAACATAATCCTTTTACGGTGAGAAAATGTATTTTTCTCTCCTTCCTTGAGAACATATTTTTACTTAAAGATTTTATAGTGATAAAATGAAACTATGGTCAGTGTGACGACGTGGCAGGCCCAACCCATACCCTTGAGGTTAAAATAGTCTCATAACCTTTGGCAAAAGCACCTATGAAAAATCCATACAATAAAAATCCATGAGATTACTTAAAATATTAATTTGCCCAAGTGCACATTATGGCAGGGTTGGTATGTGACAGGCATCCGATGTTGCTGACTTGTGGTCACTGAGCAGAAAATGGGCAGTGGTTCATCTATTAATCAGTTTGGTGGCCCTTCTTAGTTTAAGTCCAAATGTAGGACCAGTTTGTTTATTTCTTTAAAAAACAATAAACAATTTCCCGTAAAACCATTTTAAAGACATGACATGATTGACTGTTGCTGGTTCTTTTGTCCAATTGTAAAACATACAGCACAAGTAGAGTAAGCAACCCTCTTATAATTGTCATTTTCTATTGCTAAACTACCTCCTTCTCTCTATCACCAATTAGGGAATATAAAGAGAATTTGTCTTTAGACTTTCTCTCTGTATGTGCTCCATCTCCCTACTAAATCATTCAGCAGCACTGTGCTTCTCATTAGCCCGCTTAGCAAAACTTCCCCAAAAATCAAATAAATCAGCGCCCGGGAATAGAAATTAAAAGTCCTGCCTGCAAGCTCTTGGGAAGAGTTTTTCCCCTCTTTCCTTTCGAAAAAGACCAGTACTTAAGATTTAGAGCACTGCAGTCCTGAAGGCTGGCTTAGTTTCACCCTTGAGTTCTGGTACAATGAAAAGAAGCCTGAATGCTGGTGTTATGAGACAATCTGTGCTTCAGTATCTTAAGACAGTGTCTGGTATAGGCAGCCAAGTACAGACTCATCTAAGACACGGAAAAGAGGTGTGATTAGGGGTGGGAGATATGTGGGACGTCCTGGTGCCATAAATGTCTAAGACACAGACCAAGTCCACTGCCACTTTGGACAGTTTCATGCTGTATAGATAATACAGCACTTATTGAGAGCTTTAATGTGTGTGTTACTGCTGAAAAATGAAGAGATTTCAGGGCAACAAGATTTCCTTCACTGTGTGAAGAGAGTCAATACATCTTGGAACAAAAAAAATGCAAAAACATCACCACCAATAACGACAGAAAGACAGGAGAGTGATACTGCATTAGTGTGTCAGCAATTTCAGCTCAAACTATCATCAGTAATCTGATTTTTAAAAAGGGCAGAAAGAATCCTCTAGAGATTTTTTAGTTTCAGTTCATGATCTCATGAATTTATTTATTTTTTTGTTTATTTCTCCCCCCCTTCCCACCCGCCTCCCAGAACGACCATCGTTTGAATGCAAGCCAACATCTGACTTTGTTTGGGCTCAGTTTGTTTATGGAGGATGATGGCTAGCCGCTGAGATGCAGGACTCACTTGGGACTGGACCAGTCAAATCTCGTCAGGCCCTGGATGACTAGATGAAACAGCCGTTCAAGGCCCATCCGCATAGGTTTGCGTTCAAAAGACAGCATGGCATGAGGCCTGGGAGACGCAACCGCCCATGGGTCCGTTTATAAAGAAATAAATAAAAAAGAGAGAGGGTAAAAAAGAGCAGGGAGGAATGGAAAAAGAAAAATATGATTTATTTAGCATGTTTACCGTTTACTTTTTCTTGGAGAGCAGATTCATTTTTTAAAACAAAAAATAGATATGAAATCCCAAACGCATGAACTTTAAATTCCCATGGAATTCGACTTCAGCACTGATCACCTGTTAAAAAGGCAGACTTTGATATCTTTCACCTTCATGATGAACCTCATTTTTTTCTGGTTTTCAGTATTTAAAAAATAGTTTCACCCTAAAAGTGTCAGAGAGTTAGAGGTTGGATTTCAAGGTGATAATTTAAGCTTTCTCTAATCACTACAGAATGAATGACTCATAATCACTTTTGATTAGGCCTCACCAAGGAACAGGACTATAAAAATATCATTCCACAGTTATTACTTAACTGATTTAACATGCATGTTTCACCTGTATTGCTGTCACACGAAGTAACGACGGTGGATGTTCAGTTTTGTACGGTTGTGGCGCTCAGATGATGAGTCCTAATGATATCAGCGATCCCCCGAACAAACATAAGGTTGACATATCTGCCTTTAAGTGAAATGTTTCAACAACTACTGGATGGATTACCATGAAATTTGGTTGTGTCCCCCTCAGGATGAAATGTAATTAGTTTGGTGAACCTCTGACTTTTCATCTAGCGCCATCATCAGATCAAAACTGCATTTGTCCAATAATTTGATTTATGACTAAAAACCTGCAAAAATGACATTCCCATCAGCCGCAGCTGAACTATGTGTTTGGTGCTAATTAGCAAATGTTAGCATGCTAAACGAAAACGGTGCACATGATAAACATTATTCCTGCTTAACATTAACATGTTAGCATCGCCATTGTGAGCATGATAGTGTGCCCTCCTTCGGTTGACAGGGTAACTAGCTGCTTACAACCAAGCTCAGTTGACGTAGTTTGGGTATGGTAGGGGTGCCAATTCTTTACTGTACAATTCATCAAACTTGATATTATTATTTGTGTAAAATTGTGTGCGTACGCATGAACCTTTTCAGAGGAAATGTCTCTTGCGATGAAATCTAAGCTTATAATTTATGCACCTCTGGCTTTCCATTAAAACATCATGTAATTAACACCTATTCTGTACATCAAAGTTCCTGCCTTTTTTTTTCTCAAATCACAGCCTCCCTAACACCATCAGAAGTAGCCCATTTAAATTGCAGAACACTAGCAGAGGTTTCTCAAGAGGACACAGGAGTAACCGTAAGTGTCCACCATTAAGTGAGTTAATAAATATATAAAAAATAGGCACTGATGCAAATGAGGGTTACGACACGACTACTTTGAGGCGACTTTGTGATGCAGCAGCTATTCATCACTGTGGCTGAAGATGCACTCTTCTGTCCTTAGCTTTATCTAATGAAGCCCCCATATGCAAATGAGCCTGCCCTTTTTCCTTGATTCTTCCTCTTCCATGTTTATAGCTGAATGTGTGAAAGTGGGCGTTACAACATGGCAGAAATGTTACAGCACAAGCACTCAGTAATTCACAGGATAATGTATGTATGGAGGACACGATATATATATTAAGAACCACACTTACTACTGCTGTTTGCTCTATCTGTATGCATCTGTACACAACACTGTTTATTTTTATTTATTATTTATTTTAACACTTTTCTAGAGCTGTCTGCGAAGTCGTGATGAGAAGAAACCTTTTATGTCACCTACCTAGCAACTTACATAAAGAGTGCATAAAGATCCTGAGGTGGCTTAGACATTCATCAAAACAAAGATAAGGTGCTTACTAGGCAGATATTGAAAGAAATGAACTAATAGCAGCTTTGATCAATAATACAAAAATACCACTTAACTGTTTGTGTGCAATCATCAGATTTGAGGCCTGGTTTAAGAAACAGTGGGTATCCGACAGAGCTGAACGACCACATTTCAACCCTTTTGTAAAGGGAGACATAAATATTGAAATATTGAAACGAACAATGCACTGCCACACAGCGGCAGGAAAAAGACAAACAGGCACGCCATGTAAGATGCCAAAGCCTTACATATGTATTTACACACCTCTGTCTTTCAACAATACACAGACAGCACACAGAAGCATTGGCTTGCACTTCATCTTTATTTCTTTAAGTTTCTTACACTCAAGTGAACATCACACAAGTATGGCTTTACAAAGAGTATTCATCAACACAGGCTACTAAAAAGAAATCAAAAAAGACATTCCCTATGGTATTTCACTATTCTTATAGTTTATGCTTGTATAAATACATTGTCAGACATTGCAAAAACACACACACACACACACACACACACAGAAACCTCTAAAAATCTGAAAAAACAACTATATCTTTTAGGGCTGTAACTTTTTGTTTGAATGTGGGGGAAAATTAAATATTTGAACTGTAACGACCCTTTTTTAAACTCAAAATGTACAGTGTATAAAACACAACAGACCATTTGAAGTCTGCCTCATGGATCCTCTTAGAATCCACTATCAGCTTGACCTTATTGCATACCCTATTGACCTATCACTAAATTAGGCTAGCATTAGACTATATTGGTTGCATTGCACCAGTTCAAATTCGTTCAAAAAGAGGGACAACCCTTGTATCTCTAGTACACAAACAACTGTATAAAGCTGGGAAAGAGTGACAGTAAAAGTGTCATGGAATATATCGTAAATGGAATACATTGAGGCAAATATGTCTCCTAAAAATGTAATATTTATTGTCATCTTTGTTTTCTTTGCTTATGAAATTAGTTAGCGTACAGACCAAACTAAATATCTCATTCAAGTAAAATCCACTCAAAACTCAGAGGCATCAGATCAGAAGCAAATGTTCAAAGATGAAAAGCTTTAGGATGCAACTACGTTTGGTGCACTGATTCTGAGAGACTTCATAAACGTTGGCTTTTACAAAACAGATTTATGTGACCGTTTGCATACAAGAAAAACTCATTATTCAAACAAATATTCCCACATGAATGTGAAAAGGTCATTCTCAGATCAGGATCTTCTACTGGCCTTGACACAACAGCACCACAGTGTCATCCAAGATTTCCACTTTGCTTGCACAAAGTCAACTGCAGGCAATGTACACACACACACACACACACACACACAAACAGAAACACACATACACACCAGGCCTGTGGTTACAGAATGAAATGCATCATCATTGTTGAAAAATAGCTTTCAGTAGGTGCAGATTCTCACAACCTTGAAGTCTGGTTTCCATGTGGACACAGCAAATACAAAAACAAGCTCAATTTCTATTCGCAAAGAGATCTCAGTCACAACATTATAAGATCTTTCAAGTTATAGAAAATATAAGTATGGATGTAACGGTCCACAGAGGTCAGGGCTCAGATCATACCCGGTTTAGGAGTAGGTACAGTCTGAACCCAAATTGTTCCCAAACAGAAGATTTAAAGCAGAAATCTGGTGAGTTAATGACTTTTAAATGTTGCAGTCTGAGGACGTTTGAGGCCTCATGGGATCACTTGGTGAAACCTTTGACTCAGGGATACCCACAGATTGATGATGTGAGAGTAAAACAACAAGAAAGATGGAGTAAAGTCCTTGAGAGTTAGACACAGGAAGCATCCTGCACAGTCAGCTATAGAGAAAAAGAATGTGCAGAGAGGAGGAAGAGGAGCACAGGGTTGTGGAGTGTCTTCATAGCATTATATGATTTCAGTTCAATCCAAGTGGCAAATAAGTCAAAGAGTGTATAATGAAGAGAGAGCTGAACGGTCGGATAACATATTGCCAGACAGCAGCCATTAGCCAGAGAGCTGCAAAAGCACATCGGGGGAAAACTCAAAGAGATAGAGAGGCAACAAAGAAAGACATGGGGAAGAGAGAGTGAGGGTTGGAGGCAGAGATGTGAAAGGAGCGAAGGAGAGAGTGCAGAGTGGAGTGTGGAGACTGATTGCCGTTGATCTTCACAATAAGCGGGGCCGACAAGCGGCGAGCGCGCCTCTGCTCCGACACTAATTGCCCGTGAAAGGTGACCCGCGGTGAGGCGGAGGCGCTCAGCTCCGATCGTCCTCGCCGCGCGACGTCCGCCCTGATCGCACGCGACACCAGACAGCCGAGCCGTCACACCAGCCACCAGCCCCACCAGCTCAACAGCCGGAACCCATCCGGAGAGAGAGACAGACGGAGAAGGGTGAAGGAGATCGAGAGTGGGGGGGGTGGAAGATAGGGACTGAGAGGATTGAAAGAGTGAGGAGGGAAACAGAAACAGGACAGGGGGACGGGCAGGAAGAATAGACCAAGATGGAGAGTTAAAAAGAAGAGAGAGAGAGAGAGAGAGAGAGAGAGAGAGAGAGAGAGAGAGAGAGAGAGAGACGATCCGACAAGGGGAAAAACTAGTAAAATACAGAAAAATGTGATGTTTGGAAAGGATGAAATGAGAATGTGAAAGATAACAAAGAAGGGTAAAACTGATTGGAGCTACCCACTAATTTGGTATATTTCAAAGAAATAGATGCTGTGGACTGTGTGTGTGTGTTTGTGTGTGTGTTTGTGTAAAAGAGGAAAAAAAGGGAAAGCGAGTGAGTAATAAGGAACAATCCCTGATTTTCACCACAAGGGTGGTTAACTGTACATCATCTACTCAAATCCTGTAACATACACACTAACAAATGTGACACAGCTTTCTAAAGGTGTGTAGTAAAATTTCCATGGTCTCTTGCTAAATATTAGAAATTGGGGAAAAGGGCTTGAATGTAACGATTATTTTCATTAATTAATTAACTGATCATTTTGTCCAAAAAATGTCCATAAAACTTTCCTCGTAAAATTTTCCAGAGCTCAAGGTGGCACAAATGACCCTAGCAATCCCAAAGATATCAATCTAGAATGATATTAAACAAAACAGCACATTGTTACACTTGTGAGGCTGCAACCAGAGAATATTTTATTCTATATTTGCATTTAGACAATAAAAATAAAGTATTAGGGCATGGTATGAGCAGAAATAGATTAGTACATTAGTGAAGAAAGGAAGAAATAAAACAAAACACACAGATTTAAGCAAGAAAAAAGAAAGGTAGGTTGAATCAAGCAGCAAAAGATGAATAAGAAACTGAAAGGGAGAAGGATGCACCACGACTCGCCTCGTGATTTCTGAGGCACTGCAGAGTAAAAGCAGCAGTCAGGGTGGCGACAGGGCCGCAGTCGTCCAGACACAAGAGGATAGAGAAGTGCGAAAAACAACATAATGGTTACAGATGATCAGATGAAGGTGGTGGGGGGGGGTATACTGTGAGTACTGGGAGAATGAAACGGCTGGCTGGAGTAAGCGGACAGTGTGTGAAGCTGCAGGCCCTCCTCCTGCTTCAACACTCTTCTTCTATCCAGGACACACAATCAAATGCTGCCCTGATTTCTGCTGCCATGGTTTACTTCTACTGAATCCATTTACAGGGTTTCCTCACACAGAATAATCCTCGTCCGAAAAGATACTGAACTGGGAGTGGATGGGTAAATTATCCTTTACATGTAACTAGACTGTGTGATTTTTTTTTTAAATGCGGCACTTTTCCTCTGCTCACTGGAGCATACAGAACACTTAATAAATGTGTTGTATTGTAATGGCTTCCCGTAACATTTATCAACTAGTTGGAAACTACCAGAGGCATTTTTATTATTGATTTTCCCTGCTTTTCCTTGGTTTTAAGAGGTTATGAGAGGATAAAGAAGAGAGACAAGCCCAGATCTTTTTACACACTGGAGCCAGACAGCTGGAGCCCAGTGTGGGGGGAAGGAGTTTCCCAGCACAGATACGGATATATTGGAATGCAGTGGCCATTAATAACAACTCAGTTGTCATCTGCACAGTCATTGACCCCCAGACCGGTCAATACGTGTGGAGAGAGTGAGAAAAAGAGTGTGTGTACCCATATGTATGTGTGTACAGTGGTGTGAACTATATATATATTTATATATATTTATATTTATATTTATATTATTGTGACCATATACAGTACATTAAGTGAAGGATTGGATTCCAATGTGTATGTACAGTATGTGTGTGTAACAGAGGGTTAATTCAGTTTGTGGTTAGCACCACCCTTTGGTAGTGCACAGTATTGTATATAGGCAACACTTGCATGTGTGGATCATGTTAATTAAC
This sequence comes from Enoplosus armatus, assembly GCF_043641665.1. Classification (NCBI taxonomy): domain Eukaryota; kingdom Metazoa; phylum Chordata; class Actinopteri; order Centrarchiformes; family Enoplosidae; genus Enoplosus; species Enoplosus armatus. Next base: position 12,668,095 of record NC_092195.1, read on the forward strand.
CTCCTTGCATGAATGCCTCTTGAATTATGTATTCATATTAAGCTTGGTACATGTGTTGGTGAAAACATGCCTTCATTCATATAATGATTTGTGTTAGGTCAGCTCTCTTTTCTCTGCTGTAAGCTTCTAAAACAAGAAGTCCTTGCTGATGAGTTATAATGAAAATACTCATTGTGTCCAACATCAAATGTGATATTAAGCTGAAGGTCTATTCCTCAATTTATTTTATTCCTAAAAATAGTATTTGTGGGAAAACTGCCAAGAGATATTACACTTGTAATGAACACTCAAATATCATAGATGGATATCAGACAAAATATTAGCAGTCAGGAAAATGGAAGAGACAACTTAGGCCTTGCAAGACTGAGAATCGCCAGAGAGGATTAGCTGAGTGAACTAAGTAAAGTGTCCAAAGTAACAGCACTGGCAGAAAAAAAAGCAGTTATCCCAGTTATCTTCTCAATTCGATAAGTGTGCCTTTTGTATAACAGTAATCATCATATTTCATGCTGTCACTTTCTGTCTAATTGCTCGCCTTGGAAACGTGCTTCCCTAGCTATCCTACTGAGCACAGCACAGAAAAGACAGACACACACCAATTAAAAAGACTGCAGTGCTAGTTTTAGTTACCTGCACCAGGAGCACCTGACAAGTTAATTTTTTGCAATCATGTCATTTCTCAAGCAAGCGACATTACAAGGCCTGTATGTGTATATTCTGTGAGTGAACATGGCAAACGAGGCTCAATTACAGTCGTGGAAACTATCAAGTGAACACTGTGAAGTTTCAACAAGGTGTTCGAAATAAGATGCTCAGTTGTTGTTTGTTGAAGAGTGGAAATTACTGTAAATCTGAAAGCTAGTCTGCTGCCGACAGTGAGGTGTCAGTGATTTCTCCCTTTCCAGGCAGCTTTCTCTCCAACCTCAACTCAAATGATGACAAGTTGGTAAAGATGATGATCAAACACTGATGGTTGGTGTCCACTTGCTCAGAAATGTTAACAAAATGATACATATACATATAAGCACGTTTACAATGACTTGATGTGTTGGCCACATCAGAGTGGTCTACCCAATGTTAACAAAAACAAACAAATAAGCACCAAAACACAAATTAAACTGCATTTTAAAGCATCCTGGCAAAAGAAAATAGGTTCAAGGTTCTTAAACAGGAATCGCTCCCTTCACTAAAATCATAAATGTTTCTAAATGGAAGTCCTCGATGGAAAAGTTATGGTCAGGACATGTGGAAAATTAAATTGGATCATAAGATCCATTTTTTTAAAAACTATTTCCAGCAACAAATTAAGTTATAAGATGTTAATTTTCAATGCATTACTTGGTGTTTGGTAAGTGTCCTGTACTTACTGTAATAAATATCAACATTAGCCAGTGTGAGGATAATGTTAAACAAAACACTGGCCTGACATTTGTCACATTACACTTCACTAGACCATCCTGCCACTCTTAAAAGATCTTACAGAAAAAAATGTTACTGTAATAGATGAGCAAAACACAAAAAGTAATTTTTATGTTGTCGATAAACTGAGATCATCTTTGTGAAGCATCTTCTTAAAGCCACAGGCTTTTCAATATTGTCACATCTTTGGATGAAAAAAAAAAATGTTTTTCTACTCTTCTACTTTTTTATACATTATGGGACCCAAGCATCAGTTTTACATGTGTTCTGAAGCTTTGATGTACTTGTTTATGAGTATGCTCTTTTAAAAAATGCATCTGTGTTTAGACGTGGGTTACAAATATTTGAAAATATTTTCCTTCTTTAAATTAAGCTCTTCAAAATGTGTCACATATCTACATGGGCAAATAAATTGATGAAACATTGAAAATTTGTTTACTTCCTCCATTTGTGAATTTTATCTATCTGCAGCTTTGATGGAGCGATTTTTAACCTGGGTGTCGCACTTGAGAAACTAATTTCAGGCTGGAGCAGATAATCAAGGTTCCAAAGTTCTCCAGTTTGGATACATATCCACAAGCCATCCAAGGGACTTTCTAATTAAGAAGTTACCGCTCAGGCACTTTAGGTTCTTTTTTTAAAACAGTTAAAAAAGTTCCTTAACTTCCCCGAGTCCTGTACACTTTGTAGTGCTGGAGCGTCAACTCTCAAAGTCAAGGAGCTTTGCTAGTTTTCCCCTGGAGACCATCCCCGAGATTTCCCTTTGCACATTTCCGCAAGACTACTGAGGGTGGCGAGTGATAACGCGGTTTAAGATGCTAACACCTCGCCATTAACATGTGGCCAGTCCTAGCGCCCTCTCATCAGCGCCCCGAGGGTTTCTTCCTCTGAAATGCTCTTTTAGCAGCTCCCTGACAGGCGAGCGCTTGGCTTTCTAGTTAATTAAAGGGAAAAACATGGCCTTAACTGGTGCATGGTCGCGCCCAGCCTGCATAATGGGACGTAATTAACTTCCCCTCATCGTTACTTCACTTCAAAGGGTCGGTTTTGAGTCAGCCATGCAGACACACACACACACACACACACACATATATAGAAGATGTGTATTTATTACTGCTTGTGCACCCAGAGAAAAAGATCCCTATAGCTCTCCTCTGGGAGTTGCATATGAGAGCCTGTACTGTCGGATAGATCCTGGAAAAAACTGTTTCTGCTAACTTGAGAGTGAATGTTGATAACATGAACGCACGCACACACACACATTACATTGTGTGTACTCTGTAATACAAAAGCCAGGATCTACAGGTTTGAATGTGATGTTAAATCTTTGTGCAGGTTTTGCTTTGTTGCTTCCTCTCCACTAATCTAACCCGCCGCCCCCTCCCTCCATATGACAAAGAAAATTAAATCCGTCAAGAGGGAGGACAGGCGTTATAAAGCACCTCTCATTCTCCTCTTCCTGCAGAGCACTTCTTCTGCACTATTTGATGATCAAGTGTGAAGGGTAATGTTTGGTAGGTAGACCTATAGAGATAAAACTTTGGAGTACCAACACTCAACGGTTCTTCAATTGATAGATGTCACTAGAATCGTATGCTAAAACTGCAAAAAAGTGGGGAATTTTCAATAAAGAAATTACAATCATTTTACTAGTAGTCGCTTAAATATGATGACAGATCAATATTATAACTGTTCATCTCTTACTCTTCAGCTGACAATTCCACTGCTTTCATCTCTTATTGTTTAAAGTGAGAGTTCATCTGCTTTCAGTGATTACACTTCAACTGACACTTCAACTCAGTTTATTACGATTTAAATTTCTCTTCAGCAGATACTTCAACTTTATTCAGTGCTTACACTTAAACTGAAATTTTAACCTCTCAGCTCTTCCATTTTCACTGCTATTTCAGCTTCTTTCACAAATTGTATTTCGCCTGCCACTGCGATACTTCTTTCAGTATTTCAACTATTTCAAATATTATAAACACGTTTTCCAGAATATTTAGCCTTTTCTAGTTGTAATTATATAATTTGTCTTGTTTGTCCTTTTTTGACCTCTTCCACACCCATCCCACGTATATACACTTACTAATAAACATGTAGTCCATGCACAAACGAACACACACACAGTCTTACACCACCCCACAGCTCCTTCCTTGCCGCAGTCTAACACTATGGGGAGAAAAAAATCTGAATGCTGACATCTGCCACATGCATTTGGCCGCCTACATCGAGGTGAGTCCGATGTTTCGGAGAGACTATATTTTTTTTTCCTCCTCCACCAAACCAAGTTACCGTGAATTTCCCAGCTGTGAGTGAACAAGCAAGCGACAAGGCTCGGCCAAATCGGACTGATGGCTGGGCTCTGTTTGCCTTTTGCTGTTATTTATTCATGTGTTTATTCTTCCTGTCGTTATCCCCTCTGATCCAGCGTCCCTCCATCCTTTCCTGCCCCTCCCCCAGATGCCAACGAGGAAACACTGTCTTCTTACATCAGGTGTGATACGTACCCACCCCAACCCCTGTTTGCCGTTTTCAGTCCTTAACAGTGTCTGATACGGAAGAATTGTGCAGTTTCTTACATCTGAATAAATCATTAAATTGGGCTTAAAAAAAATAAAAAATAACAAAGGTTTATCTAAAAAGATTAAGTAAAATACTGCTTGAGTGTTGACATTGTAGCAGTATAGCTTCATATTTTATGAACTTGTGTCATACGGTCATCGAAAAGTTTGACTAAATTTCACCGTGACTCAACCCAAGTTTATTATTTTTTTGCGAATGCCGGTCTGTGTCCAGTACGTCTGACATAGCAGAAGGTGAAATCTGCTTAGTGGCTGCTGGTGATGATGATGATGTTGCCTTGAATTCTGTCAGCGGTGGGTGGTCCAACAGTGAGTGGCAGCAGGGGGTCCAACACGAGCACTTGTGTCAACAACAGACCGGCCCTTCATTGGTCACCAGTGGTGGACACCCCTCTTACACTTGTATTATCTTGTGTAAACTCAGTGAACCACACACACATCCACACAGTTACCCGCCCCCCCCCCTCATGTGGAACAGTTGCCATGTCGCAGTTGGTTGTCCCTGGATGAGCTCCACGGTTACCCTGAATTTACATGTGTGTTAATTAGACTGGAAGAAATGATTGGCTGCTCACAACATCGCAGTAAAGAGGGCCCAGATGCATGCACAAGCACACATACATAGACAACATGCTCGCCTGCGCACACATACACATATGGGCGTCCACATACACAAAGCCCTGGTGGACAGTAATGCATTAGGGCGCGCCCCATCACACCATGTCAAGAGACACACCTCGGCTGAGTTTGGGTTGTGTCACATGTGATTTACTCGCCGTCAGACAACCTCACACCCCTCCCTCCTGAGTGTACAAATCTATCTCCCTCCAAGTCCTGTGTACATGTGTGTGTGTGTTTTGCAGTATTTCCTCCATACCGGGAATCCAAGCCAACAACATAAGCTATGTTGTCATGTGCATTTTCTATGTCGTTCTTAAGAATGTGCACCAGTGAGCTCCATATGTAAATGATGTATGCTTTATGTGTGTGTGTGTGTGTGTGTGTGTGTGTGCGTGCGTGCGTCAGGGTGGTTAGCACTGAAACCCCCACAGAGCTTCTCCATAATAGTCCTAAATCAGCCTTCTAATAATAACATCTCACCCTGTGTTATTCCTGCTGCAATCCTATGTGCTCAGGCCCCCCAACTTCTGCCAAATAGCCCCCTTTGATGTCTCCAGTGCTGGCAGGACACGGCGAGCTCTTTACCCTCAGCCTCACACACAGTCATACAGTGTGAGGAAAAAGTGAGACGGAGCATATGGAGAGCGAAAGACGACGATGTCCACACAGCCATACGGTGTATCAAATATACAGAGCCATTCCTGTTTCCTCTGAAGGGGGGTTTCTCTTGGCCGTTTTTGAACATTTCCTTTAACTTTTTATCATCACACCATCTAAAAAGGAGATATTAGAGGATATGAATGAAATCTGTTACATTCACAGGGATTTTGCAAAGTTGAGTTTTTTTTGTCGTCTTTAGCATTTTTTTTTTCATTGAAGAGTGTTTTTCAGCTGGTGAGCTGAGACCCTAAAAGTGGGTCACGAGATGTTCTGCCAGAGCCGTACTTAGAAGAATGTTATTCAATGGACCGTCATCTCATAGACAAGGTCAAATTGGATTACTCAGCGTAGAACCTCTGTGTTCTTTACTATTAGTTTCACACCAGTGCAGAATACTGTCCGCCTCTAGCTCCAGCTTTATAATCCAAAAACATTACACAAGGTCAACTGTTCACAAGTCCTCTCAACGTCTGTGTTAATATGCATGTGTGTGTGTGAAACAGAGGAACTCACATGTAGTAACAACAGCAACTCCATGCAAGAGCACGATTAAAATATTGCTGAGACACCACTACTTGATTCAGTCAGACAAGAAAGAAATACTCCTCCAGCACTACGTCAACTCTTTGACTGTCTTGCTTCCTTGCTTTCATTTTGCCACACATTCCTTTTCCTCCCCGTTTTATTCATTTCCTTGTCTTTCTTTTGGAAGATGAGCAATGCCGCAATTATTTGAGTCCTAGTCTTTTCCCACTCAAAATCCTGTTAAATAATTTGATTATTTATGCACGTGTTAAAACATGGATGTTATTCACAGTAATTACAAATGTTTATGTGCATTTCATGCATTGCAAATTCCAAACCATCTGTTTGTGTGTTGTAATAAGTTGTTTGACTTAATTAAAAAATTCTGTTGGCCATCTTCTGCATCGCTCAGACAGAACATGGATTATTGGTACAAAATGTTACTACTAATACAGCATGTTTGCGGAGTCTCGTTTCATCAAGTCGTAGTGATTCTCTCCTTTTCAGCAGTTTTATTTTAGCGTTTATTACACTGTAGAGTTCTGCTCAAATGTTACAAAACAGGGTCTAAGGGCTGAAACAATTAATCCATTAATCGATTAGTCAACCTACAGGAAATAAATGAGTTGATAATCAATTAATCATTTAAGTAATTTGAATTACAAACATTTGCTGTTTCTCAAATATGAGAATTAGCATTGTACATTTATTTGGGTCTGGGTATCAGTTGGACAAAACAAGCGATTTGAAGACGTTTGGGGCGCTGGGAAATTGTGGCATTTTATGGACTACATGAATAATCAATTATCAAAAAATAAAGATCAATCAATAATGAAAATAGTAGTTGCAGCTACAGGAAGATAAACAAAAGAAATGATTTGCATTCAAACACTGTAAAGACAGGATTTTCACCGAGTTGCCAACTGATCCACAGAGCAGCCCATAAGTATGAACATTAAAAACATTCACACTGAGAGCACACAGATTTGTACACTCGACTCAACAAATATTTAGCCATGTTATTGCTCATAACCATCCTGGTGGGGGACGCTTGTTGAAACACTGACAATATAGTGTTTTTTTTGGCCTTGCAGAGATGGATACAAACAAACAGCAAAGAGATGTGTGTCTGTTTTAACACACAAATACACATTAATAACAAAAATAAAGGAGGTACAAATGACACAGAGAGCAGTCATACGTAAAATAAAATGTAACAGCATAGTAATGACTCTTTCAAACATATCCAAGCTTAGAGGAAGTGAGAGTGTGAAAGCATGTGAAAAGGAAGAACACTAACAATGATACATTTCAAATGGAACAAAAACTGTTTTCAATTTTGGTCTCCCTCAAAAGGTTCTGAGGTATCTATCATCCCTCCAGAAGGAAAAAAAAGGAAATCATCCAATTTAGCAAAAGAGGGACGAGCGAGAGAAAAATTTGAAGCCCCAATTACAAGTAATTACCACTTTTCGCTCTCAACATGGTGAAATGATTTGATGCCATTCAGAGGGTAGTCTGGTTTAGCTCAACACAGACATCTCCTTCTGCCTTGTGTTAGTCTTTGGCGGTGGTTAATACGATCATTTGGTGGAGATAAAAGACGGGGCGGTTAAAAATGATGGCGCTGGAGCCAGATCTGCTGGCTATAAATCACACAAGGTGGTATTGAGATGAAGCGAAGGTACGTGCCACGACAGCCTTTCGCTGCAACCAAGAGCAGAAATGATAAAATAAATATATCTCACGAGGTGGGGTTGTGTGCAAGGTGTCTGAGCGTGAATACTTTAGTTGTGTTGTGTCTGTGCCTTGTCGCAGGCCTTGCAATACTGGAAAGACATCCATCAGCCAACCGCTTTCTTCCGTTCACACACCGGTTTAGATTAGACTGCAAGTATGGGAAATTACACTGTTAAAGACCAGATCCAAATGGTTAAACGTGAGAATCTTTTTGTCTGCTGCCCTGTGGTTTCCATTTCATATTTCTGTGGTTAGTAAAACACATCACTGCTACTAATGAGCGCAATCATTCAGTGCAGAGTCAGGCAGAAATAGCCTCTGTAATAGTGTCTTTAAAGCAACAATATTTTGTGACATGTTGACATTAAACATCACTACGTCAAACACTGCTATTTCAACACTGCAGAAAAGTAGTCTTCTATGTGGCCATTTGTGATCAGAAGAAAGGAAACGTCTCTCGTATAAACAAGAACATACATAAATAGAGCGAAAAGTCAAATCATTTGAGGTCTTCATCAAGCAAAAATACCATAAAAGTTTTTGGTTTCAGCTTCTCACGTGAGGATTTGCTTCCTTTCTCTGTTTTCTATCATTGCAAACTGAATATCTTTAGGTTTTGGACTGTTGATCAGACAAAACAAGCTATTTGAGGACATCACCCTGGGATATGGGAAACCGTGAGGGACATTATTCAAATTTCTTCTGATATTCTATAGAATTAACAATTTATCAAGAGCTTAATGAGATAAATAACCATTAGTATCTATAGAGAAAGAGTTATAGATCTATAAACTAACACTTAGATTATTCTGCCAATTATTTTCTCAATGAATTGTAAAACGTTATTGTAAAGTATCAAAAAAATGTGAAAATGTCCATTCCAGAGCCTGAGGCGATGTCTTGTTTTGTCCCACCAATGGTGCAAAAGCCAAAGATATTCAGCTTTCTATCACATAAAACAAAGAAAATCAGCAAATCCTCACATTGGAGAGGCTAAAACCAGAGGAATATTAAGCATTTTGCCAGAGGTCAAAAAACCAACAAAAAAAAAAAAAGAGACTTCAAAATAGTTGGCGATTCATTTTCATTCGACCAACTAATCGGTTGATTGTTTCAGCAGATACATATATAAAGATATTCACTTACAAACTAATGTCTGGTTCACTTTGCCAGTGATATTGAGTGGTGTCTGCCTGTGCTGACGAGTGTACATGTGGAAAACCATAGAAGAAATATGCAGACAAAAGACAGTTTTTCACCTGTGGACAGACTGCGCTGAAAAGCAAACTTGTTTTGAGGGTGATGTGACCCCTCTTACACCTCAAATCACAACAAAAGCCCCTGGAGACAAGCAGGGAACGTCTGTCTATCTCAGAAAGCCTGCTCCTCTTAGGCAACTGCAACACACACACACACATAGACTGGTGTAAGAGATACAGGCTAGGCATTCACACTCACAGGTACAAATACACACACACATGCACTCAAAGCAACACCTCCCGCTCACTCCCAGTATTGCATCTCAACATCGACACGAGACAAATACAGTTCCAATCCACCTGGTCGTTTGATGGCTCACACACTCACACGACAATGCATTGATTTTTATTTTTTTCTCTCCCCTCCCTCCTAGTTCTGCTGGTGCGTAGACGGAGCGGTGTGGAGAAATCCATTAAGCCGACACTTCTCGTTTCCACTGACTGACAGGCCCTGACGGGCTCGGGCTTTTGGCCCACCCGCTTGACTGGCAGCTCGACAGTTAAACAAGCCCTCCAGTTGCTATAATAGTTTAAAACACTTTCAATTACCCGAGTCAAACAAATCCTGCAGACGAGTGCTCGGGTGCTTCTCTACAAGCAATCCCACACCCCAGCGGGTCCTTCTCCGCCTATCGTTTGGTTTATCTGGAGATCCCCCACGCTACGATGAAGGGGAAGAGTTTTTCTGGACAAAGCAAGCATGAAGTCGGCGAGGGAAATTGGAGGGTACAAACTGCAGTTACTGAGAAGAGGGAGATGATTTTAAGGTTTTCTCTGGGTGGTTCAAAACTCTCCACCGTCCGTTTGTATGGATGCATTACTGCATCTTCCTCCCCACCGATAGACTACAGAGCCCATCTATGTGTTTGTGACTGCGACATTTATAACAAACCTCATTAAACATTAAGTAAATCAGTTTTGACCAACCTCCTGACTTCTACTGTGAAAAGCACACAATAACCGGGGGTGGGCAATTTCCACAAATCAATGAAATCTCCCAGTAATAAGCCAGACTCATAAATCACTTGTTAACAAGCAGTTCACAGCAGTTTGAGTTGACTCGCAGGTTTAAGCACTCCTTGCATACTGTGAGACCTTAATTGCCAGTAAAAACATGAAAAAGGGAAATGGCTGATTTTTTTGCAGATTACATGAAACCAAGCAGATACTTTTTCATATTAGATTTGATTGTTTGATGACTCAAACATGCCAACATTGAGGATCATTATGAGTTATTCTTTTAAGCCATCATAAAAAAATATGTATGACTTACCCTTCGCACATTTGTCACTATATTACTATAATGTATTATTTCTTTGTCTTGAGTTGTGAATTTGCTCTGCTGTATAACTGAACAAACTACAGGTGGTCTTAGCAATTAACGGATAACACACTGAGGAAAACCTGCTTTGTGGAAATAAAGTATAATTGTAATCTTTTTTTCCTTCTTCAGGAAAATGACATCTCTGGTTTTAATGTGCTGCTTCATATGAACCATGGATATTGATTTCCTTTTTATATATTTGTACTGAAAAATATATCTTAATTAATGAAGTTTTAATATAAAAAGTTCAATTAATCTACAAGCTTTTAAAAGTACCACAACATACGCCCCCTCTACACGTGAATAATTATGAAAAGGTAACAGGCTTTACAGTATTCATTAATTTGGAGGCATAATGTAAAAAGTTAATGTACTATAAAAACATATAATTTTATAATGCAGCCAATACCTGTTTTGTTATCTTGTAAAGACACCTGACATCTACATTAGGATGACTGTAAATGTATCTGTAACTGCAATAAGAGCAGAATGATGCACACTACTTGCAATCAACAACCTTCAACCAAATCCTTTATTATTAAAAGAAAAAAAAGGAAAACTTGCCAAGGCCTCAGAATAACTGTTGTATATTATTCAACACTAAATCAAAATTCTAATTATGCATCAACTGTATTTTGTATTCTTATTGGTTCACTTTTCAGCCATTTGATATGGCCTGAGAGCCTTGGCAGCACACCTTTTCTGGAGGTTCGTTTGTTTATGCATAATTATCTGGCATCACCAGCAGCACCTAGGGCTCTCACTGCAGTAATAATCTCCCTGTTGCCCCAGAAACACAAGACACACACCAGCAAAACAGTGAAGTCATTCTCTCTTTGTCCTTGAGAGTCGCGGAGTGGAGAGGGTGTGAGGTGTGTAGAGCAGGGTAAGAGAAAAACACGTTGTGAGATGATGAGACTGTTTTTCCACTATTTTATCAGTAGGTGCTGATACACATTCAAGTGTGTGATTGCCTTAAAGTAGCCTTATAGAGGAGGGTCTAAGTAATCATTCACAAATCAGAAATTGTTTGTTCACATTAGAACGATTCAAGGGTTTATTAAAAGTGGGACTGCCTTCAGCTGGGTAGTTTGGTTTTGTCACGTGTCAGTATGTGAGCCAGTCAAAACGGAAAACATAATATGGACCTCATTTCAAAATATAGTACTGACATAACAAAAATGTCTAAAAGTAAATACCAAAAGAAAGATACAGATAAACAATATGTATCACAGGGCTTTATCCATCTCACACACATTCACACAGGTGGTAGGCAGTCCTGTTTCATGGGGGTTTTCATAAAGTCTACATATACAATTTTGATTTACAAATTTAACGTCTCCTTTCTTGTTCACTTTTGCACCGCAGAGAGGGACGAACTGTAAGCTCAGAGAAGCAACACAATCAGTGCATCACCAGAAGTCCATATCATTCCTGTAGAGCAGAACAACCAAGAAGGAACTGCCAGTGCTGAACTTTTTGATGTCATCAACAATAAAACATTTTGATTTTCAACTGCCTTTGCTCTCTTACTACTCGTGTTTTGCTGATTGTTCAGTTTATTCTGAGGACAGCGGTTCTGTCTGGTAAGTACAAAATGGGCAAAAAAGTAAATACACCCATTAAACTTTATTTATTTTTCTTCCAATTCAAGACTACAGGAATAAATATGTTCAACACGTTGACTGGACTGAAGAATGGCTCCATTCATAGTTGGGATTATCAGTAGGCTCCAAAATAATACATTTTTTTCTGTTTATTTTGTTTTAATGCTACCTAATTAGTGCTTCCCAGCGAGCTGTGTCTACTTGCTGAAATGACATAACATTATGACAGGCGGTACCAAGCAGCAACTACACATGACTTATGTGTTCAAAACACTGTAGCTGCGGGAGACTATCCTCACACATGCCAGACCATAAATGTCACTCTGCGCAGTGTGGTCTGGTAAGACTCAGCAGGCATTTACTTGCATCAGGAGTGTTAATGGTGGTAAACCAAAAGTACATTGCAGATGATTGGATCAGCTTCTGACCAACTAAAAAATGATTAATACGTGCACTTCTTCAGTGAGACTTCAACATGAACCCTTTCTGCACCTTACTGGATGAAATACATCATTCACTGGACTGTCCTTGAGTTTTACTCCAGGTTTTCAAAAATAGGTTTTACTGATGTCAGTAGCAAAAACTATCCAACAAAATCAGACGATGCAGTCATTAAATCATGCATTATTTGAGTTCTACAAAGCCTTGTTCTCAGTTGGGAGTTGAGAGTCAGCTCTAAGTATTAATTCAAACTACTGTGCAGCACATGACGCCATTTAAACCACTTCCCACTGTTTACTGGTCTCTTTCAGTCGCTACGCTCAAACAATTCTTAATTGATCTTTTTAGACTGATATAAAGCACTTATGGGATTTAGAGTAGCTGTGTGAGGTTTGCAGGTGATCAATACAGAACCAATGATAGTTTGCAGTGTGAATTCCCTGTAATGTTCTGCAGCCATCTGTAATTCAACATCTTGAAGACAAAGAAAGGTGGTGGTCAATTCCAAAAGCAAGCAGCCACCAAGTAGTATAAGGGTATTTTTAGTAGAAGGGAATGATTTGTGTGTAAAATAGGAGAAAATAAGCAGCTTGCATTGCAATAGATTCCTTAAGTTAAGATATAAAATGTAGATGTGCTCACATAAAAAGTCCTAAATAAAACTTTAAAATTACACTAGAATCAACTCTGATTTGAACATTAGTTTAAAGACTATTATATTAGTATAGTGCAGTAATTGCAGTGAAACTGCCCAAAATGTATACAAAGTGTTTTCAGAATCAGAAATACTTTATTGATCCCCGGAGGGAAATTGCACAACATCATTTGCGTATTTGCTTATTCAAGTGTTTAAAATTCGGTTTCTGTATTTTGGTAAAACAACTTAAAGTGAACAGAAAAAGTCACTCACTTAAATTTTGTTGTAAATTTGAAATTGCGATGACAAGTGTGGAACTTTGCACATGAATGCATCCCACTACCTTCTCTGTGGTGCTTTTGCTCCAGGAAGAGTTGCATGATCATTAAGAAATCCAAAGTCAGTGTAAGTGAACACGGTACTTGGGAGTGAAGCAGAACTATGGTGACAAATTCCCTCTCTCCTTCTTACCCAGGCTTCCTATCCAGGTCAATACAAGCAGGCGCCACAGTGCCAACAGCCCAGGACACACCATGTAAAGTGACTCTACAATCCTCCTCCCCCAACCCCCTCGGACACTATTCGCCCATAACAACAAACATTGATTTTTTTTTTCCTGATGAGGATCTGGCCAGCATTTAATCTAACATTGTAGCCCCTCGCTGTAGGACATTGCTGAGCATGTCATGCTAATCGATTACCTCTGTTGATGAGAAGTATCTATCTATCTATCTATCTATCTATCTATCTATCAGGACAGGGAAAAACAGTACATATAAAAAGACAAATTGTTTAAGCATCTAAACACAATATAAGTTTCTCATATCCTTGATTTTTCTCATTTCAAGGGCAAAGAAGATGAGGATTGTATTGTCGAAGCCTCTAAACCAGATGGTTTATATTTAGTCACAGCACTTCAAAGCTCTGTACGTGTTTGACTAAATATACCATCAAGCCTCTTCAGTACCCTACTGGTTTTAAAAACTGCCATATGCAAAATAGGGGTGTAACGGTACACATAATTCATGGTTTGGTATGTACTTTGGTTTTGGGATCACGGTTCAGTATGTTTTTGGTGCAGCAGGGACAACAGAAAAATGTCATTTATTCTTTAAAATGCAACCATTCAATTGTGGCTCATTGGCCATAATTCTTACGGAACACATTAGCCTCAACCTTGAACCGTGTGTTGCCATCAAGAAAAACGAAAGGGTTACAGAACTGTATAAGATAACAATATAGGCAGTTAAGTTTCAGTTAAAATATAATATATTCAGTTAAAATGTGTTGCTCTGCTTATCTTAACATATGTATTAATGTCAGTATGGTAAATAAACTCATCAGATCTTTCCTATTTCGTAATTAAGACCAACTAGAAAACTAATGCAATAGGTTAGAAGCGCACCTAGGATCATCCCAGGGGCACAGCCGCGGTCACAGTTAGCGCACAATCACCAGGACGCATCGAAGTACCAGCCAATCACAGCACAGTAGGACAGGACCGCAAAACAGGTGGGGAACAAAATAAGGCGATAGACAACAACGGGTGTACTGCAAAAATGTTCCGGGTAAAACTCGCGCTCCAGAATTTCTGTTCCGCACGTGCGAGTAGTCGAGGTAAATAAAGTCATTTGACAGTAATTGTTTGGGTCACAGGGTCCAAACCGAGGAAGTCGCATACCTAAACGAACATCCTATACCGAACAGTTTGGGACGAATACACGCACACACCCCAGAGGTTACACCCCTTGAAATATTTCAATTCACTGGATTCTCAGAGCACGCTGATCACAGATTTATGCACCTCTGTCAATCATATATCAACATTCGTATGCTTTTAACAATAACTCCGGAATGCGTACAAATGTAATTATGCCCCGAGTGTAATTATTTCCATCTGGGAAAATATACATGTGTTTGTATAAGTGCTTTTGTGCCATCCTCAGTAATTAACTATCCAGCCATGAAGCTACATGTACAGCTTTCTCACTGTCATGAACACTATCTGAGTGGTCAGCTTCTATTAGAACACATCAACACTGCTTATTACTGGTTATGAAGCCCCTCAAATTCAACTGCAAGTGTGCAAGATTTGTTCTAGGATTGAAAAGTGCAGTTTTTCTACTCTGCTGCACAATTATTTCTTCATCCTACACCACTGAAACATCACCTGAGCTATGAACAAGATGTGGCACAGAAAGAGAATGAGACAGAGGAAACATAAATACATAAAATACATATCACTATATAGGATCTGTACATATGCTGCACGGCCATGGATTATTCATATGAGATGAAATGCACTAAGTCCTTGGTTTCTGTGCAATCAATGCATTTTCTTATTTGTTCAGCTTGGCATGATTCTAGCAATAACCATATAGTGTAACACATAAAACACCACGCAAACATTTTATCTAGGTCTCCGTTTCATCACACCCAGCATCTCCATCACCACATAAATAAATAACCAACATATAGACTGCATCCCTATTGTACATCAAACACAGCCATGATTATATGTGACAAGGCTGGCAATTAACAATTTCTCTCACTCTGAATGCAAACCATAAAAAAGATGATCAAGGCTGGTTGATATCCACAGACTATGCATAATTTATGTGGCTGGTACAAAATACCGTTCTGTTGCAGTTCTGTTCATTCACTCAACTAATTCATTGAAATAAAGCGTCCCAAAGGGGTATCCATGTAATCAAGCCTAATCCCAGATTGATTTGAGAGCAAGACAGAAAGCTGGAGAAATCTGGGAAAGCTCCCTGTCACAGGAGGAAGACTGTGGGAAGCTGGGTGATCGGAAAAGAAACTGTTTAAGAGGTCCAGTTTCACTTGAAGTGCTGATCGGCTTTTTTTCTTTAATATCCAAAAAAAAAAAACAATTTACCAAATTTTGCTAAAGATTCTCAGGGCTATTGGTTGTGTTAACCTTATACTGTCCATATCAGCAGTTCATGTTGATGTGGTTTGGGTGTGTGTGTGTGTTTGTGTTGGCATGTATGCATTTATTTATTCTGGTACTACTGAAGCTGTTCTCTGTCTCTGGGAGAAAGAAAGCACAAAGAGGGAAGCTGAGATTCCAGGATACTGCAAAAGGAAATACAGGAGACTCTGTCAGCGATTACAAAAGAGAGATGAGAGACAATGCAAGCGGTGAAAGAAGAAAACATGCCGTACTGTACTATTTTTTTATATTTGGCTGTATGTTTCATATATAAGGTATACACACTATTCCAGAGCCAATAAGAGGAAGAGCATTGTGGTGAAGGAGGGAATCCTCAAGCGATGCATCTTAAAATACGAGATGTCTTTCTTTTACTTTTATCTATTTGCTACTTTCAGCAGGTTAAAACAAATTATTAATAATTATTGGATATATTTTCAACAAAATGCTAAAACAAAAACAGCTTTATCCTAAACAGAACATCACCAACATCCTTTAAATCTGCTAACCTCATCCCTAACCACCTTTTCTCTCTCTGGTGTGGCAGTGGGGACAACTACAGCCTTTGTTGCAATTACGCTCTCGACACACTCTCCTCTACACTCACGTGGCTACACAAGGGCTTCATACACGAAAGGACTTCTCGAGGAGCTCCACTGCATCATTATCCTTTCCCACAGACCCTGCAGCCTCAGCCTGTCCCAGTTTGACTAACACACAGCGGGCTGAATGTTCTTCTTTGTCCCTTCGCTGTCACGACCAGGGAGATCAAAAAAGGTCTAAAAGCAAGGTGAAAAAGTCAATTCTTGATAACAGACACAGATTCACCAAACTCTCTGTGTAAATTCTCTACTTCAATCTACATTTGCAGAAAGAATAAAAAGGTGTATAAACATTCTTACAACAGAAAGGGGCAGATTAATCTAAATAACTCATTTGGGTCAGTCAACGCATTTTCTGTTCTCTCTAAAAAGGCATGCACTAAAGTTTCAGCAACACTATCTGTGTTGTTTTATGCTTTTGACTCAGGTACAGGAATCTCAACTATGAAAGGTCATCAAGCTCCATCTAGTGACGACATATGGCCAATAAAAATCCAATGCAAATGCACACATCATAGCATAGAAAGCTACATGAGTGGATCAATTCTTTTAGTGTTTTTCTATTCTTGAGAAACATTTAAGCATTTGTATGTGACGGGGGAAATAGCTGCATGTTGTACGACCGCAGGAATGTCTGGGAGTGTCTGCATCATCTGTCTCTACTTTGATTCAAAAAGATTTGATGAATGAAACTGATTCTCTTCAGTATTTATAACTTATTTTTCAATAACTCTTATTTCTTTATAAAAACCTGACATCTTTTGGCTTATCCCTTACCCTTGTTTCCCATCCTCTATAACACTTAAAGTCTTAATGTGACTTTTAGTTGGTCAGCTTATTTAATAATTTCCATTTGGACATGCTGAGTAAAAAATAGATTTGTACAGATTTGGATATTGACTGTACTTACAATTCAAACTTTTTGTTACTGAACACCAATACTCACATTTTAGAGCTGCATGGAGCCAACACAGGCAGAGCAAGTCAGAGGTTTGCTGGCACCATCTACTGATATCAAATGGCCAATACAGTCAAGTGCATTTCAGGTAACAGTGCAGAGAGCTCATTTGAGGAACAACCACCACAACATAGAGATTATAGACACTAATATGTGTTCAGCAAAGTATGCATCGACTTTAATGTAAAATGCGGGAGTTATATCAATCGAATCTTAATGAATGGGATTTAATACCAGATCAGTTTTAAATGTACACAAATTACACCTCAAAGTGATGCATTTATTTCTGCCAACATATTCCTGGCTATTCAAGGTCTTGTATAAGCACTTACAGTATATGCTTCAAACACCATGTATTGGCAGCACAGTGCAAAGGCTGCCAACACAGTTTACAGGTCAGCTGGCTCCATCTACTGATCACATACAGTGCAGTAAGGCCAAAGAAAATGAAGGGCAATTGCTTATATCTAACACTGCAAGTATTACCAAGATTCTTCTTGTTGTCAGATTGTTTTCACTTAACTTTCCTCAAAGATGTTTCTAATCACCTTGATATTAAAAACTCATTTACTCATATTTGGAGCAGAGAATAAAAAAACAGGCCAGTTTGCTCCAGTTGGACAGAGAGATGAAGAGTGTTGATCTTCATCCAGGCTCTGGCAAAAAACAAAAAACAAAACATTTTCATCTCTGAAAACTGAATCAAAAACAAAAGGAAGACTGTTAACATGCTCAAATTCCAGGTCATGTTTTCTAAAAATAACGGCTTTGGTTCCTCAGATACATTTCCTGTAGTCTTGAGTGAAAAATGTTTTCTAACAAAATGGCAAAACTTTATATTGTATTATCATCTCAAATCCATTAATGTAAGGCATCATGCTGATAACACATGCATCATGCAGACTGAACTGCTCATATAGAAGATAGAGAGGTCAGCTGGCACCATCTAGTGGCCATATAAGGTAAATCAAATGTAAGGCAAAAAAACATATGCACACCTGACATTTAAGAAACTGCCTAATCCAAGTATCTCTACTAATATCGCAGTAAGTTTTAGGTCCCTGCGCCCAGCAGCAGGTTAGACTAATGAGAGCATCAGAAAAAACGAGAAAGATTAGTGTCCCTCTCTGTCAAAGTGCTCATGGCTGAAGATTAGAAAGACAGAAGCAGGGCCATAGATTATAACCACTGAAAAGAGGGTAGAAAAGAAACACACTGATTTAAGGCAGAGTCTGAAAAAGTCACAAGCCAGCATATCCTCGAACCGTTAGACCCACAGACTCAAACAACAGTGAGACACAACACACTCCCTGCATCCTGACCCTGACATCAGCATCACGTTCTACATGAAACTTCAGCAGACACCACATCTCCACTAGCTATACAGATGTGGACATGTGAAATGAATCAAAACAAACCTGCATTTCTTCTATGATCAGAATTCACCAAAACAAACAGGTAACATATACAAGATGTTTGTAAAACATGTGCAACACACAACCATGTGTGTATGTGAGTAACAGTGATAGACGTAGGCAATCATCTTTCATTCAGACCTAATTTCGTGAGCTTCCATTACTCTTAACTTCTCACTATCAGCTTTGCTCCACTTTTGTGTAAATGTAGCTCAGCCAACAAGACTGATGTCTTAATCAGTCTAGTTCCATTTATAGTGAAAAGTGTATTACATTATATGATGTTGAATTATGTTTTGTAATAAAAAAAAAAAAAGTTTAAACTGGAACAAGTACATGTCTTGAGGTCTGTGTTTTAAATTATCATACTAATTAATCTGATGAACGGAACTTGAACTTTTCAACATGGTGGCTTCTCTGTCTTCAAATGAAATATGCCAAACTGGATGTGGAGAAGCAGTGAGTGCAATGTGATAGCATTAAGTCAAAGCTTTATGTAACGTTAGGGGGGGGTGTATCTCAACAGTTTACTCCACTGACTTCTTCTCTTTCTGAAATATGTATGCCATCACCTCCCAGCCTGTAAATGCACATGATAATCAAAAGAACAATACAAGTGAACAGTCTCCCTCACAAAGGTTTCCTTTAATTACACACCAACCAACAACTAGCCTCCATGCTACTGTGTGTGTCCGTATGGCCCACGTTCAGCTTAAATATGAGTGTAACTCTACAGGAACATTAATACATTGAACAGCGAGTAAAACGTCAAACACCTGCACATGATACTGCACCCTAATACAACATCCTGCAACCACTGCTGTTATCTCTGGTAGGCTTAAGTTCCGTTTGGGACCATGAATAAATTATAATCTACCAAAACGAAACAGCACAACATCACAAACTGCGGGCAATTAAAGAAATCAGGCATTAACGTTAGACCAGATAAAAGCCATTAGTTTGTAGCAGCAGCGCGACAGCTAACTTAGCCAGAGCAAAAGCGAAAGCAATTGAAGCGCAACACATGTCCACAACTTCAGCCGACAGAAGCAGCAGCAGACAAAATGTCAAGAGTGACTCACCAGTTTGAAGAGAAGTGAATGAGGACTTTTATCCAGCCTTGCAGTCAAAACTGAGGTCATTTTTGAGGCGACCTCTGCTTCTACACACGCATCCCTGTAGTCGCCATTGTGACGTAGTTTCAATCAGCCTTTTGACTAAAAACGTTTGAACAAATAATATAACTACTAATAAAACGAACTGCACAACCGTTTAGCAGCCAAACAATGATGGTAGACCGAAATTACGTCTTCACGAATTCAATAATAAATTATATATTATGTTCAAAGGTGAGCAAGCAGTTATGACACCTCTCCATTGGCTTAAGAAACATCACCCCAAGGTCCATTTAGTAGCTGCTCTGGAAATTACGATCACATGATCTTCATCTGCAGATACAGTTTGCTTCTGTCAAGGGACTGCAGACATTCACATTTATCTTTGCTTTGGAGCACTTTCAGGGCTTAAATCTATCTATGTTGATGAAGATCATGTGATATGTTCAGAGACTAAATTGACTTTTTGGTGAGATTGTTTTTCTCAGCTGCTGTTTCCAAGGTCAGAAACAATACACTGTACCAATCTATCTTTATAATACAGGATTTGGAGATAGTCTTTTGCATTATAGTGACAAGGCTAACAAACAAAAAACAGAGTAAGTCAGAAGTAATTCTAACTTTTAAAATATCCAGGGCTTTTTTATTTCCCAAAATATTGGCCAAAGTAGATCAATGTAGGCTTATAGTTTGAGTTTTTTGTTTGCCTACATTTAAGTTGTAGAGTCATTTATGATATCTCAACAGGTGTCTCCATTGAACCTTAAGTAAAATCACCCAACTCATCCTGATTGTGAACTTCCTTAGCAGCATAGTGTTGATGCAATTCTAACTGGCCACCAACAGAGGTCAGTAAAGGTCATAGAAGGGCTCAGTTTTTAAAAATTGTTCCTCATTATTGAAAGTTTTTGTCCAGATCTCCCATGGTAATGATGTAAAAACGTAATTAATTCACAGTTTACCTGCGTGTGACCTCAGCTGTCTGGATCCCTTGTTGATCTTAATCTATTTTGTGAAGAAATATTTTGCTGCTTGGCCTTCTCAAATGCCACAACGACCAGTGGTCACATTTTGTGTCCAGTTATGTTAATGATTAAAGTTACTGATTTTTTTTATACTTCTCCTTGCTGGAGTTTCGCAGCCAATTACTTGATTTCTATTTCGTAAGCGATTCTCTGTGGTAGATACCATTGGTTGGATCTCTCCTTCCTACCCAATATGCAAATGCTGTATGTACAGGAACACACAGGACATTATGCATGCATGCATGCATGCATGCACGGGAAACAATGTGCTTCAAATGTGGAAGAGAACCTGACAGCTATCGAACTGGCTCGGTAACTAAAGATGGTAAAGCACTAGTGTGTTTTTGAGGAAACACAGAACAGCCCATGGCTCACCTGTTTTTAAAAATATATGCTACTGCTGGAATAATGCACTGCAGGTTTATGCATTGCCTGTTTAACCTGCTGGATCATTTAGGGAGCTATCAGGTGGGCTCAGAACATTTATATGGATGTAAACAGACCTAAGTCATACACACATTTTATTTTAATGTATGTACTATTAATTTCTTTTTTTGGAAGTTGTTCATTCTGATGTACACACTGATTAAAATGAGTATTCAGCTTTGCTATTCATTAGTAGCAGTTGAGATATAAGTAAGTCATTACCTTTTACTATCAGTAACAGAAAATGTCAAATATTGTAGAGGTAGCTGATTGGCCTGCTAATTATTGGTAGCTACTGGCGTCTCTTCAGGTCACCTATAACAGCAACTTGTATTCAAAGTACTTTACCAGAACACATGAGCTTGCTCGTCACATTTTCCAGAGTAATGATAGTAATGGTAGTTGTTGTAAAGGTCGACCTGCTGTGTGTGACCAGTTCAAAGTCAGACCAAAACATTCTGTCTGTAACTATACAATAATGTGGATACCTGTAAGCATCATTTATTCATTGATATGTTTGAATCATGAATGCTTGGAAAAAATGCAGACATGCTCTTCAAAGGCTTATAATATCTGTTCTATGTGAGAACTCTTTTATTTTGCTTTCCTATTACCTGCCTCTGTTGCAGAAAGTCAGACCAGCAGTCACAGGTGCAGCGGCAAAAATAATGTTGCATTCCCAGTGATAAGGACTTCCACTGTGAATGGATGGAAGAGGTTTAGGGAGTTCATCTCAAGGTGAGATAGCGACACAGTATTTATATATATTTATAAACACTTTTGCGCCTGCAGTAATTCCCCTACAAGGTACTCCCTGACTTTGAAACTAGTTTTCCAGTCACATTTGAGCTTACAGCAACTTTTAATTTTCACATGACTTTACAATTTAGAGAACTTCATATATGTGTAATCTGGAGCTTGTGCTGTGGTGTACATACCTCATAAATGACAATAGGTTCAGGTGTTATATAAGGTTTTGTTTGCCTGGTATAAATAAGTGAAAGTGAAAACACAGGAAAGGAAGACACTTTTTTTTTTTACAAAAGCAATTAGCCTTTTTTAATCTTACATTGCATTGAAAATTTACATAATAGATTCATACATTTTACAAATAATTTCATCATAAAAATATATTTCTGTACAAAACACTTTTTTATTCTATATTTCATATTTTTTTTCAAATGGTGAATATTTCCAATGTCCCCAGGCAGGAACAGCTTTAAGTCTTTCAAATCACATGGGTCTTATTGCGGTCAGTCAGTAGGAAAAGCTTGTGGCAAAATAGACTGAAGCTTAGAAAAAAATGACTTCTGATGAAGGGGGAGGGCATGTGTGTGTGTTTGAATGTATGTATGTGTGCGTGTATGTGTTTGAAAAAGCATATATATGTGTATGTGTGTGTGTCTGTGTGTGTGCGTGTGTGTGTGTGTGTGTGTGTGTCTGTGTGTGTGTCTGTGTGTGTGTAGATGACAGGGAGGGTCCCATGGTTTTTGGTAGGCACTGTGTCAGATCCATACCGAAAAAAAACAACAACAACAACAACAGCAACGACGACAACGACAGCAGCAACAATCAATCCAAACTGTATTAAGAAACAATGTCACCATAGCGATGCAGTGCGGGACAGCCGCAGCATTGATAAACAAGGAAGCCGCAGCTACCGTTGCTTTTAAACCAATGATGATTTTAAAAGGAGTTTTCTGTCAGCTGTTTGCAGTCGGTGCCTACAGTCACGGCAGCAGGGGTTCTTAAAACAAAGCAGGTGTTTTCGCTCACCCCGACACCCAGACTCATTAAAATCAACTGGCATTCATCATGTGTGGGACCCAAACTCACGAAATTCAATTTTAAACCTTTAAACCAGATTCTTCAAAGCAACAAAACAAGTACTTTTTTTGAAATGGGCACCAAAGCTGAAAAACAGTGACTCATGCTGATTGATACATGTACTCCTGTCATGTGGGGACCAATTAATATAGGTGCGATATATGGTACATTTTCAGGCCCAACCCTTACAATATGGCACTATTATATGGATGTTATGCATGGTTTCACACAAGAACTAAACATCTTCTCTTCTCTCAGCGGTGGTTGATGATGATGGCACATGGAATCATCAGAAAGGCCAACAACATGGGTAACAGCCTCCAGTGGCTTACAGGGGCTAAACACAGTGAAGGTTGCCAGCTGTACAAAATTTAATAGGTGGCAGATCAGATCTGAAAAACAGCTACCAGCCAAGGAACATTGAGCTGAGATTATAAGGCTATATTTTTATGAAATAAAAGCAAGGGAAATAGAATCTCAACGGCCTTGGTTATGTTTGAATTTAAATTTAAATTGTTCACTTGAAATCTTAGGATCTTCTCCCAAATGGTCAGTTCTTCTGAAAGCTTCAGTGTTTCTGAAATAAATAACATTCAAGGCCTTTTAGATTTTGAAATGCAAGATACACACGCAAAACACTGTTATTCAAATCTTGTGTGCGATACTTAGGAAGTGCCAAAGTAGTACAAACTCTTTTTATTTTTAACCTAAAATTAAAAGGCGTGTAAGAAGCATGTGCCAATTTATAATTGATGTGGATGTCAGTACAAGGGCAAATAAAAGTTTAATAGAACCCTAAAACAGAATTCATGTGATCTCAGACATTTCAGTATTGATTTGTGAGACCAAACACATCGTTAACACAGGGAGACACTTCTGAACCAAGACTCAGTGATATAAAAACCTGGAGTTGAACTTGTGATGATCATTTAAGATTTTAGAAAACTGCCTGAAAACCTCTCACTCTCAAAATCTAATTCAGTCTTTGTAGTTTGGACTCCCTAATGTGTGATGAAAAACTATAGACATGAACCTTTCTATGAAGGTCGGAACACCTTGTACATAGGTCGTGATCCACACAGTTCACCAATTATCACCATTATTAGTAATAATATCAATTTTTACCGTGCTTGTGTTTTTTCTTTTACCTTGGCCTTGCGAGAGACAATAGAGACATCAACTCCACCAGAGTCAAAGCCAGATAAAGGTTTGGCCATGTGCAATCAAACAAATCGGTTCCATTGAGAGCTGGGATTTCTGTGTTGCCATGACAACACTGAGTTTGTCGACATCTCTGAACTGTAGCTAGAAAAACAACATTAGTTCAGAGTTTTGATGTGCAAGTCTCTGAGGCATCACATCACCAGTTAGGTTTCGAAAATAGTGCCGTTATTCCAGCGGATCATTAAAATGCGTCACAATGGTGACCATTATGGAGGAGACGTATGTATTTGTAGTGGCCGTCATCTCTAGTGAAGCGGCAACAAAAAAACGGCAGCCATAGCACAAACTCCATCTATTAATGGTTTAGAAATCTGCCATCTGTGATGAATGTTTGGCGAAACATTAACTTAACATTAACAATCACTGACACCCGTGATTGCCCTCAGTGGGAAAGACAGTGATGGTGAGAGGAACTTCACGTTACACAAGAAATTAAAATAAAACCAATTCCATGTTACAAAGGAACCAAAATACAGCTTGTGACTTCTGTGAACAGCACATAGTTGTAATATCTTTTATTCTGATATTTATTTCTTTTTTTTTCTAAAAACTCTTTGCTATAATCCGTCATTCCCCTTTCAGCCCCTCCCCTGTGGTAAATATATAGCACAAAAATATAGGTGGTGAATGCTCCCGAATATATATGCAATAGATTTACAGATCAGAAGATTCTGCAGCAATAACAAAGAAAGAAGATAAGCACTCGCAGAGTGCAGAATAACAGTGGAACTGTGTCCACAATCGTAGGGCTGCAACCCTGTTTATCTTTCTTTTAGCCTGTCTTTCAATTTATGTCTACCTGTCTCTCCTGTCTATGTGTATGTCCTTCTGTTAATTTGCCTGTGGAGTGGAAACAATGGGCAACAGTCTTAAGACCCTGCTTGTCTTTCTTGAACCTGTCTATCTCCTTGTGTGTCTAACTGTTGGTCTTAATACCCTGTGTCTGCTCTCCGTCTTCCTGTCTCTCCAGATTTCTGTTAGTGTGTATACCTGTCATCTTTCCTGTCCGTCATTCATCCTGCCAGTTTCCCTCTAACCTTTCTATCTGTCCCTGTGTTAGTCCATCTCTCGGCGGGTAGACAGGTAGTGTTCCTGTAAAATGTGCTTTAGTGCCAGAGCTTTCTCTGTTTCTCAAAGTCTTTTTTCTTAATAAGTCCATCAGAGTCCTCTGTATCCGTCCAGCGTTCTTTCTCATCAGAATCCATTTAAATTCACAGGATCAGGAACATCTTTCCTCAAGGCCATATTCTGTCTGATCTGATTCATTATGTAGAGGGAAGGCCGACCTCCTTCAGTAGTTGATTTCAGGTTAGACAGGCTCTGATTGGCTGCGTTAGGATTTTAAGATCTCATCTTTCCTCTTGATGATTCCCTTACTCCACTTCCAGTTCAGTTAGGGGTTGTCTCCGTCTCCTCGCCCTCCTCTCTTATCCATTGGACAGGAAGGAGCAGTTTATCCATTAGATGAGTCAGTCTCTTCTCATCTGTTCTCTTAGTGCTGCCTCCCCTTTAGACTCCTTTTAGTTTTGCTTTGCTCTAATCCCAGTTCAGTTAGGATTATAGCTCCGTCTCCAGGGCTGCCCTTATCCTTTGCTTAGAAGTTAGTCTCCTTTCAAAGCAACTTTTGCTACTGTCTGCTAGCATTAGCCATTTTAGATTCCATTTTAATAGAAAAAGACAAGAGTCTAGTGATGCCAGCCTCTGGTTGTCATGGAGACAAGAGGTTGTCCTGTCTGGTTGCTAGGGTGTTGTATTCCGTGGTCGTTAAAGAAATAGGCTCCTATTAACAACTAGTCAGTCTGGTTTACTGGTGATCTGCTGGTGACAGTGTCTTTTACTGTCAGAAGCAGTTTTTCTTTGCTTCACCGTGTCTTTTGTGACATCCTCTTCATGTCACACTTGCCCATCTGTGGCCATTTTGCTGCTGTGTTCAGTACAGTTGAGGAGACAACATGGTATAAATGAAACCAACCCATTTTTGTAGTGCAGTTTATCTCCATGATGTATAATCATGGCCGGAGCACTGATAATGTGCTCTCCCTCTCTCCAGAGCTGAGAGTGGGTCTTTCTCTCCAAAGCTCTGTGTGAAATACAAAATTTCGGCATTGGGTTATCGTGACATGACATGATATCCGACAAGCAGGTCATGGCTTAATCATTACTACTGGTATTAGAGACAGTGAGCGGGGTTAAATAAGAGGTTGAAGTGAAACGGCTGTGTTTGGTTTAGAATCAAATTATAAACTATTCATGACCCGCTGAGTCTCAGAGACAGATAATAGCCGGAATAGTTTTCCGTTGGGTTGCATCCTTTTCTTTCACTTGATGTCACATCTCACTGGCTGTGTTGCATCCGTCAAAGGTAGCAGACATTTTGTGTTCACATTTGTTTAAACTTCATTTGTGGATACAAAATGCTATAAGTGAAAGGAACTAACACTTGGCTTAGGCTTAGAGTGGACACTTTTCCCTCTGCTTGGGGAGATTAGGTTTCTGAACTGGGACTGAAGGTCTTTTGTAATCAATGGACAGACCATGTTGCTGACGATGTTGAGGCTTGAGTCGAAGCATACTGCTTTTCCCTCCACACCCTCGTACCAATTGTGGTCCCATTAGATATCTGAGTCATTAAGTTCGAGTGAGGATAATCAATCCTCAGACCATGGTGCAGACAGTATTTAGATTCGGATCGAATCTAACAGCCTTCCCCTCCACAGCCTTGGCGTTGGTGTTGTACATGGGGTTCTCAAAGGCAGCCTGGCCATTGTTGTTTTCATGGACTGAGCAGCCGGTGTACTGTGTTTTTGGTGTCGTTCTGTGGATCAAAAACAGTAGTAACGAAAATGGAAATACACCATTACAGTCATAAAATTGTTCTAATTGTCTCTTAATATTAACTTAACTGGGTAGCCAGTGGACAATAGTGAATGCAGTCTTGGGAGTACAGGCATAGTAAACAAGCTTTAAGACGGATTAGAGAGAGCATTGTGCTTTTTATGAAGCCTAGTGAGATTCCAATCAGCCCATCCAAACCTAATTCCTTCAGCAAGCTTTTTTTTTTATTAACAGCAGAACAGAAGCTATTTGCATCTTTTAACAATGCGAACACCAGTCAATTGTGCTTAAATTATATCTCTGAAAAATCCAATTTAACACCTCCTAAACAGAATTGCAATAGACAGTGTCTTGACTGCCTCTTAGCACCTCAACAGCTAAACCACTGAGGCAGGTAGTGTTTTCATCATCTGACAGCTCCTTAAAATGTTAACAATGCCTTTCTACATTTTGTATGACAATATTGAAAAACAGAGGTGAAGTAACAATGCAGTGATAAGTATTCTTTTCTATTAAAATACTGAGATTTAACAGAAATACACATAAATGGGATACATTCAGGCTTTTTTTAAGCACATACCTTTGTTTGTAGAGATAGAAGCCAAAGCCAGTGAATATTAGAGCGAAGAAAGGCACCAGAATAGCGATAGCCACAGAACTGCTGTTGGTACCAAGCTGAGGGGGTGGCGAGTTCTGACTCTCTGACATATTCAGACCTGTGGCATGCAAGGAAATGCATTGTCATTGTACAACAAAATAAAAGGAGAGTTATTGTTTTAACATTATCAAAACTGTGATTTTGTCATCTAAAAATGTTATATTGTTAGTAGCTGTAGTGGTGCTGTACAGTATGTATGATATCTGTGACACTGAAGCCTACACAGGATTGGCATTTCTCACCACAGCATCTGCTTCTCTTTATCGCATTTGCAGGATGTCCATAGACGTGCAGTATAAAGACAAGTGGTCAGATCTTGTTAAATTTGTTGTTATCCCCAAAATCTTAGTAGTTTTTGGCCCGTTTGTTGTTGATGTGCTTGCCAATTTTCAATCACTGCAGATCAGTTACTGATAACTTAAAGCGAGAGACTACTTTCAACTTTATTTGATGGAGATGGTAGTCGTCTTTGGATGCTCGTTGATGGAGTTCAGCCAGTAAGATGACATCAGGTCTGTAGAGCAGCTTTTGCTCTTGGTGAGAATGTATCCACTGCAGGGCTGAGCCAGCGTGAGCAATAAGGTCACTGTTGCCAGCAGAGAAAAGCTCCCTGATCACTTTCTCCATTAGTGAGGTTCTTATAAGCAGTTTACCAGATTTTTCCATCATTTATAGTCTGACAAGAAACACATTCATTATTTGGTGCCGTTACTAAACCTAAGAGACAATTACCCAGTCTCTGCAGTCCAAACTGTCCGTAGTCTTTTCCCTGAATGAAACCCTGGAATACGTAACTAGAACCGTCAGGCTCTGCTGATACCTGGAGAAGACAAGAGGACAAAGACAGCAAGAAAACATGAGAGACATATAGTAACAGGAGAGGGACAAAGGTTGGTTACATTTGTGTTTGTGTCAACACGACAATGTGCAAATTTAAGACATATTTCTGAATTTTTATTAATATGTTGTTTAAATATTTGATTGACAAATACCGTTACATTTACACAAGTTATCACAACACACTGCTCTGCAGGTGCTTCATGATGACCACAGCATTTAGATAGTATAGTATTTGATAGTGTTTTTGTAATAATTATCTGAACAAATAAGACAGATGCAAAATGCCAAGTGCAGAGCAGTGAAATGTCTCACTCTGACTGACCTGTATTTGTATCAAAACAGCATTGTAGTAAAATGCCTTTACAAAAAGAGGTTAGCACACTAAAAGTGTTTGTCTTGTACTTTTGATTAACTACAATGAGAAGCATTTATTATGTGACATCCTGTTTTAACCCTTCTAAATTAATCTAGCCCAACTGAATGTAATTAAGTTGAATGTAATTAAGTAAGATGAGACTTACAAATCCATCCATGGTCCAGGAGTCTTCTATGATTTTGGCTGGAGAGATGGCTGAATCTTTGAGCTGGTTTCCCTGGTTCACATAGTTCACCTGGTACATCAGCAGCAACAGCCTGGCCTCAGAAGCCTTATACAATCCTAGAGAGGACAGAATAAACAACTGGTTTACAATATAACCGAGTGAAACACATCAGAACACAATGGCTGGGTTGTTATAGATCATTAGATCTCTCGTGCTATGTCAAGTCATGTTTGGACAAAAAGTAACAAAATGTTAAGTCAAGAAATCGTTCAAACACCTTCTGTAACTCCCACTAATATCACAAATCCTAATTTTTACTCTTCTGGACATGTACAAGATACACTGTGTCAATAAGTAGGCATATTTTTTGCTTTCGGCAGAGCCAGGCTAGCTGTTTCCCCATGCCTCCAGTCTTTTTGCTGAGCTAGATTGAACATGCCTTGACTCCTGCACTGACGTATGATTGATGTCAATTGTGTATGTGTATTTCCCAAAATGTTGAACTACTCCTTTAAGTACAGTGCTTAGGTAAGTTAAACTTACTCTTAAGAAAAAATACATTCAAGTTTTATGCAACTGGCCACTGGCCTTTTACCTGTGTGAGTGCAGCTTTAGCTGTTATTGATCTAAATCTGCTACTTTAAGTCAGAAGATGCATGTTAGAAGTCTGACAGCTGCATGGTTTTGTGATATGGTGTTTGTGCTCTTTGCTACTCCAGGAACCAATTCTAGCTTAACAGGATTTGTTTTTTAATAGGGTCTTAACCCCCTGCTGATGCTGTTGTAGGACCCTGGGAGGTCTGTGTGTGAATAAGTGTATGCCTGAGTTTGGGGGGAAACACAGTAACAACATTAAAAAGAAGTATGGTAGCTCTAGGAAAAATATGACAGATCCAAACACCATTAGAAAACAACACAAATGATTCAATGAGTTTCAGTAAATGTGTTGATGATAGGAGCTCCATATTACTCAGAAGGACTAGGTGTTTATTTAGTGTGTTACCAATGGATCAATACAAGATCGTGATGTGCTGTAACATATTCATGACCCACAGTATGACCATGACATGTTCTGTCCACATATACTACTGGATATACATTATGGAGGGAATATAATTATCCTCATTCTAACATGCCTGATAGGAGCAGGTCCATGTTGCCGTTGCTAAGGGAAACATTGACTCTCCCTGTTGTGGAGTTGAAGTTGGTGATGCTCAGTGTCATAGGCTGCTTCCGCCCACGGTAGTTATAGGAACCTTTCCATATGTAGTTAGGAGCAAAGACATCATCTGGAACTGTAGAACAGAAGATAACAGATTAGAAATGAATAAAACAGAACAGATTAGAACAGAGCAGATATGAATCAAAAGAACAGAACAGATATGAATCAAAAGAACAGAATAGAATCACACAGAATAGAATATAATAGAAATCGATACAACAGGGCAGAGTCAAATGGAATCGAACAGAACATAAAGGTGCTTTTGCCTGTACATTTCTACATTGTCCACATGTAGTAAGAAACAAGATTTCATGGCTGGCTTTAGGCAGAATCTTTCAGTAGATTTAACGGCTGCCTCCTGCTGTGACAGTTGCAGGAACTTGTGCATGCTGTAGTAGTATAGGAACTATTTCACACGCAATGAGAATCAAAGAGTTATTGAAGGACCAGTATGTAGGATTTAGTGGCATCTAGCGGTGAGGTTGCAGATTGCAACCAACTGAATACTGCTCCCCTCACCCCTTCGTTTCCAAGCGAGTAGGAGAACCTACAGTGACTAAATTCAAGCTGCCACTTCAACGTAAAAACACGATAGGCCCTCTCTAAAGCCAGTGTTACTTTTGTTCGCTCTAGGCTACTGTAGAAGAGGACCCGCTCCCTATGTACATATGAAGGACTCATTCTAAGTTAACAACAACACAGCGACTCGTTTCAGGTGATTACACATTGATGAAAACATATTGCTCAATATTGTATTCCATTTCTGCCAATAGATCCTCCTAAGTCCTACACACTGGTCCATTAAATTACAATAGAATAACAGAATAGGGGAGATAACACCAGAGCAGAACTGTAAAAAAGAGAACTGAACAAAACGGCAGCACAGAGACAAGCCCAACATCACAGTAGTTAATTTACCTTTCTATGTGTAGTGAGGAAAAATAAATTATTTACGATGGAAAGCAGTAAAGTACAATAAAATCGACAAGAACACAAGAAGAACAACGCGGTGGAACAGAGGGGAGCAGAGTGGAAAAGGAGCAGAGCAGAATCTATTCAACTACAGTAGACAAGACCAAACTTAAGTGGACCAAAATAGAATAGATAAGGAAAGTGAAGAGTAGACGAGGAATGACAGGACTGTACTAGCCTGGAATAGAAAAGACTGTAATAGAACTGACCATTTAGTTTAGGGCTGGGAGTTCCTGTTGCTGGTTTCACAGGTTTCTTCTTCTCTCCAGCTGCACACACGAGAGAGACAGAGGGTGAAAGATAATGTCATATTAAAACACATGAGCAGGGCTGGAGGGACACAGTATGAAAGGATATTTAAATGTTTTGGTTTGCCTCTTCTTTAACTTACAGACTCATCAGCTGATACCATGAAAAGCTAGGTTCATGCAGGGGAGATTGCACTCTATATTAACAAATTAGAATGCAGTGTCACACATTCACATAATGAGTGTGTTGAAAAAGGATCACCCAAAATAAACCTATTTAATTGTTATTTGTAGGCAGAGCAATGCAAGTAGAGTTCAAGACTAATAATTGCAGTGCAGATTAGATCCTTTTAAATGTGGCCTTAAGACACTTTGGGTTTGACCATTCGGAACAGCTTCTATCATCACTTCAAGATGCAGCCATTGTTGCCAACAAGTAAAGGCAAGCAAGGAAGAGGGTATTTGTCCTAGAATCTCAAATTGGATCAGAGAGTGCTCCAATTTTAAAGGCTACCTCAGGGCAAAAGGGTGCCAGACTTGGCGGAATGATTTCAAAGTTGAAGCTTGCAGTTTTTTTGTGCAAAGGTGGGTCCACATCTTCATCTGTTAATGTTTCTTTATGAATAAGATGAACACTAGCTCAGGCATTTCTAATGTGAAGAAAAACACACACAAATACAAAATTTTTATATTTGCATTAGTATTGACGAAAGTCTCTGTGATAATCAAACGCAGCAGAACAGCTACTAAATGGACCTTGTGGTGAGATTGATTTGTCTACAACTGTTTCCAAGGTCAGAAAGGCACTTTCAAGCTACTTTTAAGCCAACATGAACAAGAAGTCCTTAAAATGCTCAGAAACGTGGAAATGTGAACTATTCCACGGCAGCCGTGCAAACTCAGTCTGTTAATGAAGATTGTGTGATAAGACTGAAAGCTCCAGAACAGCTACTACAAAGACATTATGATGATTTTGTAAGCATTGATGTAGTTAAAGTAGTCCCGAATGGGGAGTATTCTATGTCAGCATGTACAAGGCCAGATAAAGGGTCAATAGGTCAAAATCCCTGCATTAGCTGACAGACATTACAAGAAGGCACTGGAGGACTGAAATAAATTAAACCCAGACTGGCCTACTGCAACCAAGACACAGATATTTCACCAGTCATCCCACCTCTCACAATATGTACAAAAAGCAAAAAGTGGTATTAAAGATACAACCTAGTTTTTGTTTTACTGAAGCTGGGATTTTATGTATGGGAACACACACACGATACTGTACACCCATTTTGGTAAGCCCGCGTTGATCCCTGTATATACTGTATATACTTTACAGTATGCTCAACTTGTAAATGTGTTACTTCCACCAGATATGTGTTAGGGTCCACCAGGTCACAGTTTGAACTCAACACTATCAGTCACTGTTAGATCCATGTATGCAGTAACTTTGGTGGAGGAAGAAAAATGGACTCACACGATGTGATGAATTCATTTGCTCACCTGTGAGGACCTGGCCGGGCTAATCTAATGAAGGATGAAACACCACGGGATATAGTATTATCTTTTTTTATCAGTGCTGCCAGACCAGCAACTAGCCCTCCAGGAGATCTCGCCCTACTCCAGATGGCCAGGTATGTGTGCTGACAAAGTGTCCTTGAGCAAGACGCACTCAACACTCCACACCTTTTCACTCATACTTTATTTTTTTCTGAACAAGATTTTCAATCAAACACACTAGATAGAAATATAAAAAAGGGATTTTTTTTTTACCTCGACATATAGGCATCTTTCCTGTCCAAGTGCTGTCACTCTTGCAGACTCTGTGTTCAGAACCTCCCGCCAGGAAGTAGCCATGCTGACAGCTGTACACCAAGGTGTAGCCAAAACCAGGCAGATCCATCCCCATCACGTCCACATGGAGCGCGCTCTCCGGCTGCTTACAGGCGTGGGCTGGAGGGTGGAGAAGGAATTTGTGCACTGGAGTTTGACAGACAGAGGACGGATGGGCGATGAATGGGCGAGTCAACAAGTTAATAGGATGTATGTTTCTTACGTATGCACTCGGGTTGTGCTCCAGTCCACGTCAGATCAGGCTGGCAGGTTCTAGAGGAAGACCCCTGAATCAAATGACCTGGCTGGCATTGAAATGACACCACGCTCCCCACCTGTGGAGAGGGAGAGAGAATGGGACCAAAGCGCACACACACACATGCACACACACACACACACAAAGATAAAGAGATTTTCAAATTTCTTTCTGAACACCGTCTTGGTAAAACACACACAGACAGACATGTAGATGATTACTGTGACTTTGACAATTACGGCAAATGCATGTGACAGTAAAATATAACTATTTCAGTTAAAGATCTTTGGTTTTCCTGAAAATATTTGAAGTACCAAAGCAAAAATTGGGACTTATGATGATGATATATATAATAATATCAACCATGAGACAATATATATATATCAATGTAGCTATCCCTTTAATATGCCTAGTTGTAAAAGGCTATTCTGGGAAATAAGGCAGCAACTAACAATTATTTTCCTCAATTAATCTGCAAAATAATACAATTATTTGTTTGGATTATAAATTGTCCAAAATATGGTGAAAAAAATGTTGTCAGACCAACAGTCTTCAAAGATTCTTCTTTCCTTCCTTTCTCTTTCTTTGTAATTAGATAGATTGTTAAGTTGCATTTCACCACAACGACAGCTTCCATAGTTAGTTCCATAGTTCCATTGGTTAGTAAATTAACTTGGGTATTTATAACACTTGGGTAGGAAGGTAGATAGAGAGTCAAGTTTGTCAGCACGGATATTTTACCTTGAAACCGTAGGTCCGGTTTAAGGAGCCATAGCGTGGCGTTCCTGGGTTATCACAGCTGGTTTTGGTCGGCTCTGAAAAAGAACAGCACGAGTGTGCGAGTAATTACACACCAAATCTAAAAGAAAGATAGATTAGCAGTAGCATTATATGTCCTCTCTCAACTCTCCTTTCCTCTCCTCTGTTGTCATGGTAACAGCAGGGTATGTATCCCAGCAGGACAGCAGGGGGCAGTAGTGCTTTATCAGAAAACGAAGCACGGCCAGCTTTGAGAGTGCGTGTGTGTGTGTGTGTGTGTGTGTGGCAGGAACATCAGCATGTAGAGCACATCCTGACGCAGAGCTCGATTCAATACAGCTTCCGAAATGACAGATTCACTCTCCACTTCTCTCTCTCTCTCTCTCTCTCTCTTCCTGTACCTTTCTCACTGCCCCCCCCCCCTTTCTTTAACTGCTCTCTTCCTCTCTCTTTCTGTCTTTCCATGTCACCCCCCCACCCCCCCACACACCCACCCCTCCCTCGTCTGTCTTATTTAAAGAGCAGCCTGCTTCTGCTCAAAACTCATTCTGTTTCAGTCACATAGTAACACGCATCACACACTAACATACAGCTGCAATCACACACTAATAAATTAACCAAGTACACAAACAGAAAGCCCAACACTCAACATTACATTCTCACTTCACTTCCCTCGTAGAAAAGAATAAGGCGGCACTGAGTCACTTTATGATTGTTTGTATGCTCGTGTATCATAGTCTCACACTTACTATGATATAGAACTGAAAGACTTTCTCTTCACGAGAAGCTTACTTTGTAACTACTTCTTTTTCAGTAGTTATAGATGAAGTCTTTACATCAATGAAGAAACACTTCAGGGCAAGCCGTCTATTTTTAGATTGTCTATTTCACGAGGAACATTTGACTTTATAGCAGCTGTAAAGTACTGTATGCAAGCCTTATCGAGTGCTATGAAGGAACAAAAAGTTGAGTGTCTGTTCGCATTATACAAAAGCTCTCATTACAATTCATCACCATACTTGATGTTTAAGCACCTGCTCTGAATCAGACATGTGAAGTGGTGCTCTAAACATCACATGTGGTGCTGAATTGACCCAGTGGGACCATTTGTAATGTGTGCTGAACATCCCTTCTCATTTTCTTCTTAATCCCCGGATAGCAGCAGCAGTTTGTTTGAAGTTGCCCTTTTCTAGAAGCCTTTTACTAAATACTGTACGTTACAGAGTGTACTGGTGCTGTCTTGCTTATGAGGAGGCACTTTCTCTGTAATTTTCTAAAAAAGGGCTTCCTGTATAAGATCCCTACTTTGTAGACCAAAGGAAAGCATCCCAATACTTTTCTGAACTCTACTTCCTATAGTATAGTAGTTCAGTATAGTTTTTCAAAACAGGTGTTCTGATGAATGATCAGCTGTGCAACCTAGATTTAAGATGACATTCAGTAGCTATATGTCAAAATAAAAGATATTGGATCACCCCTGATGTTCACTGAACGTGACAGACACGCCGTCTTGGCTGCAAATCCAGTTATTATGCTAATGTTTAATGTACACACGTCCGGAGTGTCACACCTGGACTTCATGCGTGGCTCTTTCCTCCGCTAAGCTATTTTCACGCACCTGGTCTATTTTCGTGTGAGTGGCTCATGTCTCTGAAGCATGGAGTTCACCCGTGAATGAATGTAAATGCCTATATTGACTAACAATTAATTGATTCATATTTATAGATACATTTCACTTGCTTTCACTGTATGTACACATAGCAAAACGAAAGGAATTTATCTTGTGAACTGTGTGAAACAGGAGAAGGTTTTGTTTTCCTTCTGCCAATATACACTATTCAGGAAAAACAGGTACCATATAAGACAGTAAAGTACAGCCACAAAGTATCTGTTACCATACTGATCGTAAATGAGCTGTGAATATTTTTGCTTGGAGACACTGCGCTTTAGAAACCCTTTCAGTGAACACTGGAACCACAACAGAGTTGTAGTGTAACCGAGAACACGATGCAGCCACATCCAGTAGACGAAAAAAAAAATGTATTCTACAGGTCAGGCACAATTTTAGTTGAAGCTTAAGCTAATGACACACAAGGTCGCAATATTCACTTACACTGTCTTTAAAAGTTAGATGAATTACTTTATGTATAATGCAGGACATCTGAGATATTGAATATATCTAACAGTGAAAACAGCAGCAGTTTCATAAGGAAGAGTTGCCTTTTTGGGAGCATCAGTGGAATTCTTTAAGGCTTGTCCTCCTCAGGCTCCTTTTTTCAATTATAAGATTGTCTCAGATGAGCCTCCAGTCACTATTCATTATTATACCAATAAGTCTATGTAACTTTAACTTTGACAGAACAGTGGTTGCAAAACACAGCAAACGGAAATGTGGCCGTCAACTCCATAACGAGGGGTCATTAATTGCCATGATCACTCAGCAGGGGAACATCCAGGGTCCCCGGTGAGCCACAAACCAGTCATAATAAACTGGCAGGCTAGCATAAACTAAATAATGTGTTTCATAAGTTATTGAGCCCACGCAGATATTCAGTCAGGGAAGTAAACACATAAAATAACAACAAACAACAATTATATTAATCAAAAGAAAACGTGTGCAGCAATGGAACAACATTGAAAACAAGTCTGTAATATTGTGCTTTGATATGTTATTTAAAAGCAGATTCTTATTTTACCTCCTGATAAATACCATCCAAATGTCTGGGGGCTCCAGGGGGCTAACCATCACCATCTTTTAATTTCACCCCTGACTTTGAAGTGAGTGAGACACCCCTGCCTGAGGATACCAGGCTGTGCTCCAGCTCATGTGGGGATAAATGATTATGGATATAGTCGGGAACGATCAGTAAAATCTTAGATCAATGTTTGGTGGAGGTTAAAAGCCTTGGTACTGTAGACTGAAACAAGTTGGAGGAATAGTTGAACAGTATAATACTGGGGAACTTTCTTAACTTATGAATTTATTCAGAAATAGAGAGCCAATGTTTCACCTTGTATATTTTAAGTTGGCTGACTAAGACCTTTGGGACTGAGTTTCAAATCTCAATATGTTTTTGGTACTGACCAAACTGTATCTGTAGCTCCAAGTATCAAAAACTGTCAAGTACCAAAAGCTGGTATCCAATGTCTGGTCAGCGTCAGGATCTCAAAGTCATTTTCAACTTAAGTTCTTGCAGTTGAGATTGAGTGATCACATAAATATGAAAAAGCAAAAAGTGCACATAACAAAAAAGAAAAATGCAGCGTTGTCAAAGGAAGCACACACAAATAATATTTTTTCACTTGTATAATGGCCTGCCTGTTTTGTCTAGCCGTCAAGTGAACATAAATGATTAAACTTACCGATACAGCGTGGCTGCGTGCCACTCCAGGTGCCATCACTTTCACAAAGTCTGGTTGCTGTGCCGACCAGAATGAGAGGTGCAGCACAACTGAAGGACACTTCTGATTGGTAGATGAAACTTCGCCCCTCTCTGAAACCACCGACTGGAGTACCTGGGTCACCACAAAACTTGGCTGCACACACACACACACACATTGACACACACAAACACACACAATCTCATTTCAGTATGTAGTGCTAACATTGCTGGCAAGCACTTACTTTTTGGGTAGCTCAAGGACAAATGTAGATTTTGCTTCCAATTGTAACTGATGGCTGGTAAAGACTAATAACAGGCAATGTGTGTAGTGTTATGTGTGCGTATGAAAGTGTATGAGTGTGTCTATATATGTCTATATGTGTGTGTGTGTGTGTGTGTGTGTGTGTACTTACGTAAGCACTGTGGTAGCATGCCGCTCCAGGTGCCATTGGCCACACAGGTCAGGACAGCTGGGAATGAGAGCTCATATCCAGGTGAGCAACTGTAGCTCACACTGCTGCCCCATTCAAAGTCACTGCCCTGCAGTACCCCATTACTGATGGCAGGGGGAGCCGGGCAGGTCACCGCTACCAGAGAGAGGGGGGGGGGGGAAAGCCATCAGTTTTTAGCAGCTGCAGGTGATGCTGCTGTTCCAGTCAAAATCACTGTCCTGTAAATTGGCTGATAGCTAGCAAGAGGGAGGATGGTTGATTAGATCATTGATTACAACTACTGATTTGAAAATTAGTTTACAATTTTAAAGCAATTAAAATTGAACAATTGCATTAGTTGTGAGATACTCTTGTATGGGAAAACTTTCAATCAAGGCCAGTAACAGATACGGTTTAAAGTAATTATGGCAATTACAAGATGTTACATGTGACTCATATTATCCGATTTGTTTGTGTTTCTTGATTTTCCTCACAGAGGCACTGCATGGTGAGCAGAATCTGCTGTGTCAGTCTTTATGTAGCTAGGCTTATACAAGGGTTAAGCTGGATTTTAGAGCCTACTTATGAATATAGCAGTTGCACTGTACTACCTGTACACATGGAGAATTGTCTCTACCTGTAACATATTCTGTACAAAGTGTAGCAGGATATATGATGAATAACTTTGAGTAAGTGTAGTACATTTAGTGAACAATTTACCTGTGCATATAGGCATATTGCCACTCCACGTCCCATTTTGGGTGCACGTCCTCACAGGTGATCCATCCTCTTCCATTCTGTATCCTGGTTGGCACTGGAAGGAAACATTCTGACCAATCGTAAAGTCTTCTCCATAGCGAAGGCCGTTAGCTGGCACACCTGGATCCCCGCAGTTTATCACTGAAGTGTGGTTGGAGTGGAGGAGATGGGATGAAGATAAGGATTACTTTACAGGCATGAGATAATTGGAATATATTTGCTTATTACTCTGGCTTATATGCTCTTTTCAAATGATAAGGAGAGATAAAGAGGTGACAGAAGTAAAGAAAGATCGGCACTGTACGAGACAAAGGAGGGAAAGGAGTAGTGCTTTGTTGATGTCAGTCGGCTCTGTCAGTTGTTTTACTTTTGTAGCTCTCACTAATTTTTTATCAGTTTTTCAAAACTGTTTAGGCCTCGAAAGGACCCTCTGACAGTCTATAACTGTAGAAGATTTTGTTTCAGGAATCCCAGTTGAAACAAAGTTGCTGCAATCCAAGAGACGACTTAACTAGAACTGCATATTCATCTATTGTAACTATACTCGTCTACTTAATTAGTGTAATGTTAAATTGTGGAGATCACAGTGGGTAGCGAATCTGTGATCGGACTGTTTTGATCTCTTCAGATTCGGTTATGGGCGTCGCTTCTCATGAATGAAACAACAGTGATATTAAAAATGGCCGAGGTTGTCCTGGGACTCTTTTAAGGAACATTAGGATTCCCCTGACTGCACTTATAAAGCACTGTCCTTCATAGTCTAATAGGCAGTTTAAATGCTTTTAAACCCACCCCAGATACTGTCATGCCTGTTAATAGATGTAGTATAATCTACTGTAAAAGCTATTTCCTTTAAGTCAGGGGATTCTTATAAACTTTTTTCTTTCGAGGACCCCATATTGAAGAAATTTGGTTCCTCAGCGTTTCTATCTCTTTGTTCCGTACTGCTTCAAATCTTATTTCTTTGCATAGTGTATTAAAGTCAGGAATATCACGGAAAATTGGAAAACATTAAAATACTGTTAGCACTCTCTTCATGCAGGGTCCCAAACTAAGTGAATTTCACCTTGGGACACAATGTAGAAATGTGTTTAACAAGGTATTTTGTTAGCGATTTTACTGTGTGTTAATTGTTCGTGTTATATGCCACTCGTAGCTGTTGTATTTATCTTTACATGCAGATGTTGTAGTCTGTGTAACATGCAGCACTGATTAACACTTGTTCAACCATGGCTTCGGTCACATTTCATAAAGAAACAGAATGTTATATTTTACAGTCATGTACTCTTGGGATTTTTCTCACAGAGTTCAAAAAGCAAATTAGCTAAAGTAAACAACAATCAAGGTTATTCATGTCACCCTATAAACTCTGTCGCAGGAGCATGAAGATTTGAGGCTGATTTCATTACTCAGACCCTATATTGCCGCAGAATAATTTAAAACCGGGCATAAAATAGGGTCGCAAAAGGAAACCTTATAATCACACATCAGGAGTTCGATGATGTTTATGGGTTGCAGAATTTACGTCATTGCAAAGCAAGGATTTAGTACTCTACAGTAAGTGATACATAATACAGTCAGTGATACATAAAGCTGACAGTCTGCTCTTTAGCCTTCAAGTCACCTTACGTATGAGTTTACGTTCAAAATAATATCGTTAAACAAAAAATGTATTGCAGAGAACTTGCTTATGGAGCATCAGATATTGTTAAATTATCTATTAAGTGATCTATCAGTCCATCAGCCATCTCTTATCTCTCATAGACTGTATAACAGAAGTGGACGTTCTGAGGACGTTCTGAGAACGTGACAACAATATGTGCGCTTACCTATACCGGCAACAGCCGACTACTTAGAGTGTCTTTTAGTACAACCAAACGCCGCCATCCTGATTGGTCGCGTGGCTAAAGCATACCCTGCTTTATCATCTATTTTACTCTAAATGGACCATAATTTATAAAATGAACATCAAGCTGTACTGAAGACTTGAAACTAGCAATTGAGACCATAAACTAAATAGGAAAATGTTTACTGAGGTAATAAATCAAGTGAGAAGTAGGGTAATTTTCTCATAGACTTTTATACAATCAGACTTATTTTTGCAACCAGTGGAGTTGCCCCCTGCTGGCCATTAGAAAGAATGCATGTTTAAGGCACTTTGGCTTCACTTTTCAGACCCGGAGGTTGGTGCTTGCTCTCAATATACAACAGGTAACCTACTGGTACAGTTGGGCTGTGCTCCTGACCAGGTCCCATTAGCCTGACACAGCCTGGTGGTGGCGCCGGTGAGCAGGTAGCCATCCATGCAGGAGTAGATGACAGAGTGAGAAAATGTTGCTCCATCCAAACGAAATACTCTGCCATTACTGGGAGTGCCAGGGTTACCACACTGAACAGCTGGGGGGAAAATGAGAGAATGAGAGAGAGAAGGCCATGTTCACCCCAATGGGACTGTGCAGTACATGGGTGGATCTATAACAGGATCAGTGTCAAGCTGCTGGGTTCTAATAGGTTGAGATTAAGTATCTTCCTACGTTTACAGAAGGGCTGTGTGCCGGACCAGGTCCCATTAGGAAAGCACATTCTCTCTGCAGAACCAATCAGATCATAGCCCTCCGAGCAGCTGAAGTGAACCTTGGAACGGATCCTGAAATCTGTTTGTTCCCTCGAACCATGGGAGGGAATGCCAGGATCGCCACAGGAGCCAGCTGTGTCGCCTGCAGAGAGAGAAACAAGGGGACAGCGTTAGGTCCCCGACTTCAAAACTAGAATACTTAAATCACCACAAACCAGCTGCATCCTCAACAAAGACTTACTTCAAACCTTAAAATGACTTAATTGATCAAATTAAAAATCCAAATAGAGAAGAGAGGAGGGAGAAAGAGGGAAACAAAGCAAAAAAAATGACCTTAACAATAATTGTAATTTATCACTTGTATAAATAAGTTATTGAGACAACATTGTGAAGTGAACTAAGCAGTGTGAGGTGAATATTTTCATCCATTTTTAATATAAATCACATTCTCAGGGTACTCAAGTATGAAATGGCTGCTGACGAATAGTAGTGGACTGAACACACATGTTGGTGACAAGGGGCATACGTTTGCCTTAAGAGTGTATGTTTACGTGCTGATGGGTAGGTGGCTGGCTGTGCGTGTGTGTGCTCCTCACTGTGCCCTTGTAGAGCTGCCTGGTCAGCATATTCTGCCTGACAGACAGAGCACGCTACTGGGAACACACACACAATTTCACACCCAAACACACACATTGCTACCCACATGCACAGGCATGGACGAATACATCATTACCCAAACATTTTGTTAATGGTCTAAAATTTGCTTTGGCTTCTGTGTGCATATAATTAATGTCAAAACCTGATAAATGCAAGTTTTGGATAGCTAACAGAGCACAGAATTAATATTTTACCATTTTTACTGTAATTATAAATTTACTCACATCCTTTATTGACCATTAATTCAAGGTGTGCAACAGAAGAATGTGCGATTAGGTGGTGGGAAAAACTACTACTA
This sequence comes from Enoplosus armatus, assembly GCF_043641665.1. Taxonomy (NCBI): domain Eukaryota; kingdom Metazoa; phylum Chordata; class Actinopteri; order Centrarchiformes; family Enoplosidae; genus Enoplosus; species Enoplosus armatus. The sequence goes on from NC_092195.1 coordinate 12,710,726, forward strand.
GTAAGAATTTCCCAAATGTGTCTGCAATGTTTTTGACAAATAACCTAATTTCACATCAGCTTTGTTTGTACTATACTGCAAATATCTAGAGGCTTGCTGCTAAATTTGCGCTTACACATTTCACAGACACAACATATAATGACATAACATCTTTTGTAATGCCTCAGGATTTCAGACTGTGTTTCTCAGATGTAAATAAATAAGCCTTTTCTGCATCGTGTCATTGTGATTTGTCTTTAAAAGCTCGGAAATGGTCTATAACAAGATGAATGATTTTTCTGTCTGAATATTGGGAACAGATCACAAACCAGTCAGGGCACACACACATACACCTGCAGAGACACTACACTACCATCTACACAACTCCCCTGGGACGCTAACACACATACATACATACACAGCTACAAAGTCACCATGTAGCCTCAGGTGTATCTGGTCCCAACAGGGAGAACAAGCAATCTACCTGATGTCACTGGGGTGTGTGTGTGTGTGTGTGTGTGTGTGTGTGTGTGTGCACGTATGTGTGTACATTTCTGTGGGACAGAGCGTTGTAAAAACTAATCTCTGTCGTTTCCCTCAGGTGACTTTGGAACAACCACTAATCGGTCACACACACACATACATACACACACACACACTCACCAACACACGAGCATCTAACCAATAGAAAGATTTTGGCTGTACTCTGGCTTGGCTAAATTCACGGGTTACTGAGCTGAAGCTCCTTTGCTCAGGTTTGCAGAGGTTCTCATAAAGCAGGGCGAGAAAAACTACAAGGCTATAACATTCTCGCTGGTCTGATCCAGGGACTTACTGTAGGTGGTCGAGTGGGAAAGAGTGGGTGGACAAATGAAACTGTTTGACGCGATGTAGTCCCTGCAGTAACCAAAGATTAAAGGAGGAATTTGATATTTTGGGAACTACACTTATTTGCTTACCACTCTCCTTTATATGTGAAGCCACAGCTACAGCTTAGCATTAAGACTGGAAGCAGGGGGAAACAGCTAGTCTGATTCTGTCCAAAGGCAACAGAATCCACCGACCAGCACCTTAAAAGGTCACATGGCTATGCGAGGCCTGCTTGTAACCGTCTTGTTTATTGTTTATGTGTTTAACAGAATTTTACCTGGAAAAAAATATATATTTTAATGTTTTTGCTTTTGAATCTCAAGTTTTTGGTGAGTCTTGTCTCAAGTAGGTCAAGGCTCACAGCATCCTAGTACAAGTCAAATCCCAAATTCTAATTCTCTTGAACTCGAGTCCAAGTCTGGCAGTACAATGGGCTCAAACAAATATGTCCAAATAATTCCAAATAAAGCAAACATGAAGGAGGAATTTGGTTTGAGGCTTCGGGTCAGTCGTCTAGCCACTGCTGTACCTGCTTGGTTAAATTGAATATATTATGCACCCCTGAAATGTAAATGTGGTAACATAACCAACATTACATTGGACCTAGATACTTCCACCATGGGTTGAGCTCTTCTCTCTGCAGGGCTCTGGTACAGACCTGCCAGGTAAAAACCATGAATCACTGTTTCTTAAACTATTACCCTCTCTCACCCTGCGTCTCCCCCGGGCAATTGCTGTAAATAACAATGTATTCTTAGTCAACTCGTCCGGAATGTGTTTTCACTCAGTTTGTTATATAAGCGGCAGCTGGGAGCCTCTCAGTTTGGAGAGCCATAATCATGCCCCCAGCCAGCCAACTGAGAACTATATAACTTTGGTTTGTTTATACATTATAGAAGGTAAGGAGGGTTTCTGTCTGGAGAGACAATCTTGTTCAATAAGTGGTGAGATATGAATTTACAGTAAATCCAGCAGGGAGGAAATATGCTTGTGTAAAGCAGTTTGCAGAACGATGACGGTGGTGCATCTGCCTTAAAATCCACTCACCACCGAAAGACAATACAGCTAAAGAAAAGAGAATGCACAGCATACGTATACATAAATTGAAGTAGTATTTAAATGTGTAAATATTTATAGAACATACAGTCATTGCTTCGTCTGTTCATCTTTATTCTTATCCTTCAGCTCACAGTATGCCTCACATATAGGAGGGATATGTTAAAAAAACACTAATTTGTGAGAGTCATTACAAGATGAAAGCCTCAAACTTTCTGAAATAACACCTAAAAGAGGTTTACAAATAGTTGAAATTAGAACAGAAATACAGATGGTGAAGGGTGCAGGTCTGAGGTGTATGTGGGTGTAGGGAGAGGTTATGCTCCATAGCCCCTTTAACAGACAGATACTGATATATTCTCTTTTCAAACGGCAACCCTACCCTCTATCTGTCCATCCATCCCTCCCATTATCCCTTTAGCTGAGTGCAAAAGGGTCAAGAAAACGCGCCTGCAGGACGTAAAGGCATGAAGTGCTCCACACTCTGTTGATTCTACATGTTTTAGATGTCTCGCCTTTTATATGCGACTCCTATCTATCTATCTCTCTTTCTGATAGGGTGGACTTAAAAGTCTGTATATTCAATAGAGGTTAAAATGGTTACCTGAGCAGAAGGGCATGGGGGCACTCCACATCCCGTTGAGCTGACAAGTCCTGGATGATTCTCCTTTCAGCTGTCTTCCACCCAGACAGGAGTATCGAGCCGTTGAACCAAATGTAAACTTATCTCCACTCAGCACACCGTTAGGAGGAGAGCCAGGATGACCACAGTCTACAACTAGAGACCCAGAGATGGGGGGGGGGGGGGGGGGGGGCAGAGAGATGACGGAAGGATAGACAGCTCGTTTTGAGTCAACACAGCTTTGCAAGAAGAGCTGCAGTGGCCACTGTCAAGAACTAGAGGCACATATTCAGAATTTTTTTTTTTCAGAAAATTGAATTTTGTAAAACCGTAAATTGCTTATGTTCTTCTCGAGAATGGAAAGCTTGACAGTTTAGGTGTAGCAAAAATCAAGTCCACTATCATCTGTCCCATTCACTGTCAGGTTATAAAGATAGAAAGACAAGGATCAAACTAACCTATACATTCAGGTAGAGGTTTGTCCCACTGTCCAGTAGGTTGGCAGGTCAGTACAGGTGATCCAAACAGGTAATACCCTGGGTTACAGTCATAGAAAACCACTGTGCCAAAGGTAAAGTTCCCGTGCTCTATTTTACTCTGTCGGATGGAGTTGGCTGGGATACCTGGATCAGAACAATTGACCACTATACACAGAGAGACACAGAGACGGACACACACAAATGCACAGGAAGAGAGAGATAAAAAAAAGCATGTGTTATTTGGCATGAACCAGAGAGGGTCATTTCTCTCCCCTCTCTTCCTTCCTTCCAGTGTTTTGCACTGGGATTACAGCTCTGTAAAATAATATGGGGCATAATAAGGAGGTTGAGGTGAAGAGGGGAGAACTGATTAGGGCTGGTGTTTAAAAGGGTAGATATGGCTGATGTTATGCGATGCTATGATGAAGGCAGGTTTGTCTGTCCTGGATCCAGCAGCCATGCAGTGTAAGAGCTTGGTATCGTTACATTGCATTTTAATTTTACATTTGGCACTTCACTCTGTAAACTGAGCAGAACGGCGACAGCTTGAGTACAAACTCATGTGAGCAAAGCTACCCTGACTGTTAGAGAACAATCAGTGCTTCAGATTTATGTGTCACTGAAAACAAAAAGTTTCCGTTCACAAGGCTGGAGCCAGGAGAGAATTAGAGGGATGTATGAGAATTAAATCTACCTCAAAACTTCATTAAATTAATAAGCGACATTTTAAAAAGAAATTCATCTTTCCTGTCTAGGTAAAAATTAGTTTAAGGGTTATGATGGCAGAAATGTTGATTAAATTTAGAGGTAGAATTGAGGTGAAATGAAAAGGGTAGGGGTGAATAAGGATGGTGGCTATAGGGAAAGGCAGTAAGGAGAAATAAAGATAAAAGTTGAGGTGGTATTAAAGGTTAGGGATAAATAAGGTTAGGGGTGAATACACTTAACTTTTCTCCCCACCTTTACATGTTGGGGGCGGGTGGCTCCACTGCCGGTTGGCCTGACACTGAGCGCGTGCGGGCCCCTCCATTTCATAACCCCGATTACAAACAAAGCTGACCACATCGTTGAGGTTGAAGCCATTTCCCACCGTGCGACCATATATGGGACTTCCTGGATGGCCACAGCTGATCGCTGTAGGGAAGACAGTGTGAATCATGTACCTGCATACAGATTTCTTATTACATTTATTATAAATCTACTTGAGATCGCTCATAACAAATTAGCACGCCTTAAAGGATAAGGCTAGCAAATGTGTTACCCCCCGTTCACACATACAGAATCAATCACTCAAGGTGTGACAGGCTGCCATTCATTGTGAATGTAACCTCCAAATAACAGCTTGGCTCCACTGCTGCATTTCAAGATTCAAAAGTCTCCCAGCGGTTCAACATGGAGAAGCTGAGAAAAGGTTCAACTTTATGCAAATTTCCTGTGATGTGCCAATCACCCCTGTTTTGATTCTCTCATGAAACTGAAGCACAGCTGTTAGCAGCTGAGCTGTTAGCTCAACAGCCAAGGAACTTGAACACGATGCATTGCTCGGGAAATGAACTACTTAGTCGTGTGCTGGTGCTGTAGCAACAGGAGACGGGAACTGTCCAACCACAGCTTAGTATGTAAATGACGTGCTTGTATTCGTGAACAGGGCATTTCCGTCTCTTAATGCAGTCTGACTTCTATAGCACATCTGTTTGTATTGAAGAAGCAAATCTTTGAAAATGGGTCACAAACATATAGTGAAAGTTTTTAAACTAGCTAAGTAATTTCCTAAAACAACTGGACAGTGTAACTTTTATTATGTTACGCTAACAGGAGTAGATGGGGCATTTTCAGATGCAGACTACAACATATTTGATGCTCTATATGGCACCAGGATGGTCAGCAGGATAGTTTTTGGGTCTGAGTCAAAATAAATTACCGTGCCAATGTTCATGGTAAGAAAGATGTCACCCAGTGCAACGGTGTGACTCACTGATGCATTTTTAACATTTGTTTTGGACAACAATAGAGGTCTATGGCACAAAAGAATAAGCTACATCTGGCTTTGTCTAAACTGGCAACATTTGCTAGCAGGATCGATTTATTGTTGGTTTTGAGTTTTCTTGGGGTTTGTTGACAATAAAAAAAATATATATATATTATATATAGCCCAAAAAACAATGTCAGTGTCAGCAGAATTACTGAGTTTCTCAGTGCACACTTGAAAATTAGTAAATTTGACTGATCAGTGCTGGACTTACAAGTTCTTTTTTATGTGGATATTTCTTTAACAGTGACGTCTTTCCTCAATATATCATATATAATTGACATGTTACTGTTATTTGTAAATGTCATTTGTGACATGGCTATAATTTAGTTCTTTCTGCGTCTGCAGTGAATGTCCTATCCAGCAGTGCTACAGTATTTCTGCAGGCAATGCCACATAGTTGTAGCTGACCACTGATGTGATTTATATGCAACTCTATTTTGTAAACGTTTTGGCTTTTCATAATCCATTGCCTCAACTTCTCATTACATTACAAAAATCCAATTCAGTAAGATTGCCCCTTGATATGAAAGCCACAAAAAGATATGATCTAAAGCAGACATGAAAATCCGAGGCCATGCAGTTCTCTAAACCACAAGAAGCACAAATATGGAGCCTTTCCTCCAGTATTTCATACATATTTATGAGAATGTCAGATGACTGAGAAGACTTAGCTGTCCCAATTTAGGGTCATTATTTTGGAAATATTAGGTCTCGCCATCTTTGGTGTTAGCGCCGAGTGTCCTGCATTACAATTATTCAGCCTGTTAACTTCATTCACTGAGGCTACTTAGAAGTTTGTGTGTGTCCCTTGTCTTCATTGTGCTGACGCCAGTAATTTGATGTTTGTGTAAACAGACAGTTTACAGTTACTGCCAGCCCCTCTCATCTGCCTCTCAAACTCTCACCCTGTATTGCTTTAAAGGGAGGAGAGGAGAGGAGTTTGACCATATTAACAGACACAGGCGAGGTGGGTGGAAAAGTGAAGAGGAGAAAATCAAAGAATAGAGCAGAAAAGACGGCACGAGAGGAGGAGAAGACAAGAAAAGACAAGAAAAGAATAACTGAGGTGAGGAGAGTAGAGCAGAGATGATCAAGACAAGAGAAGACAGGAGAGAAAGGGAAGAAGCCAAGGTCTTTTTTTTCACTTGATCAGGGAGAATCAGAAGTTTGTTTGCTTGCCTAAGATACAAATTTATCTGACACCGTCAGCATGCCCTGCAGCTACACACACACACATCGTCTCATCATCATTCTGTGTTTGTGTCTCTAAACAAGAGCCTCTCATCTCCATAATTACAGTATAATTTGGCTGTAAAATGATTTCCCTCAATAACTCCTGCATGAATAACCTCAATAAAATCAGCATAGCACAGAAACACCAGATACACAGAAGGATGCACACACTATCCTAACCACAGAGACACAGATGCATGCTATACCCAAACACACATACACACACAAAAACATGTAAAGTCCCTATTGAGCATTTCTTTTTGTTTTAAGGGTCAAAGTTAAAAACAATTTCATGGAGGAAATAAACTCCCTTTCATGCCCCTTCTACTCCAGAAATGTAGACAGTACGTCACCCCCTCTGTCTTTTAAACATGGTTCTAATTTAGTGAACAAACAGGCTGTCTCTTTTGGGAAAATGCGTCTGTAATTGGCTTGAGATGGCACTCATCATCGCCACCTAACTGTGCCCAGTTGCTGTTTAAAAACATTCAGGATGCTCACAGCAAGTGACCAATTTTAGAAGATTTTCACAGTAGCCTGGACACGTCAAAGCCTTCTACTTTATTCTCGAGCCCAGCTATTTATCTCATCCAGACCATACTGGCAGTTGGGTCCTCTGGCCCTTCATATAATATTGCTGGTGTGAATCTGCAGAACCTCAGGACGATTGGGTGAATACATCAAGAGAGAGGGATATTTCTCAAAATACAAACCTTATGCTGGCTTTACTCAATATGGAATAATTCTTGAACAAAAGGTTTAGTCTAAATGATTTGATTTCCCTTTTTTAATTTGGACTCTCCACCCTTGAATGAAATTTGACTGAGGTTTATCAGCTCTACAAGACAAACTCCCTTGGTGGAGACCTTGGTGCTGTGCTCATAAACAGTGTTACAGTTAGCTACACTGCTGTTACTGAATATTTAAAGGTACATTTTTTCTGATTATATCAATTCCCCCCTCAAAATATATGTATAATTTAAAAGGAGCACATGAATGTAAACTTTTTTGCCAATGGCCCTTGTCAGGCATTTAAAGCTAACACTCTGTTTTCAGGTCTTGGGGAGTTGTACTACTTATGTGAAAAAAAATTGGATAGAGTTCAAGAGAATGTCAATTGGGTCTGAAAATGAAACAAATCTGAGTATGTGGAGTTAGAGAGAAGTGAGCTAACCAGACCTCTGTAGCCTGCTCATCATCTCTGCTTGAGGCTAGCAGCTTGAGGCTACATTAACTATTACTAGAATAACACACCCTAATCTCCAACTAAAATGTCGGAGGTCAGGTTGCATTGTGGGTAATGTAGGTGCCTAGGAAGAAGAAAAAAATGGGGAAAAAAAGACGGTTCTGGTTCTGCTGCAACAAATGTATTATTATTATTTTTTATCTTGTTCATTAGTTTTTCAAACTTGTATTCTGCAACACAATGTCACATGCTGTCGTCACACCTCATCCTGCTGAAAAGGAATTCTTTTTGTCAATGAATGTAAACTGTAAACTGTTTCTGTTCAAATTTCAAGGCAGTAAGTAAACGTCTATTTGACCTTCTCCTTCATTATCAATGAAAACCATGTTAAACTTCAAACTCTAAAAGTGCACTTGCTACTTTGAGTAGTTTTACTGGTGTATTTGAAGACTGTTTTTACAGTTTCCAAGACCATTTTCCACTTTTGGCTGATTTACTTTGCTCAATCTGGACTTGTTGCCTCCAATGCCAAACCTTACAAATATTGTATCACATAGTAGATCTTAATTTGTCAAACATAAGGTATTTTTCATTAGTATGCCTAAGCAATTTGTAAGATGTATTACATTGATCCTTCAACTCCACAGGCCAATAAAATATCCAAAATTCTAATGAAGACTTTATGAAAACCTCATACTCAAATTGCCTCTATCTGAAATGACTTCAATTTATCTATTTGCTATCTAGCAAAAAGTGGAAGGTGTCAAAACATACCATGTCATTCAAGCTTCCGCAAGACACACTTTGACCTCAAACACTTGAGAACAATTTCTATTTATCTTCTACATGCAAAACTCAAAGACCTGTTTCGATTGCAGGTAATTCTTTCCCTGCATGTTTTCATTATAAACATGAAGATAAAAGATTTTGTACTTTGTGTCACAAACCCACACTCTCTCTATTTGACCATCCTTCTGCATAATAAACCTTTCATTCTACTGAAAAAGCAGATCAGCAAACACAACATTTAAAGAGATGTGTTTTCAGAGCTAGTTATTGTGAGTTAGTGTGCATAGCTGAGTATGTGTTAACACAGGGTTTGGGTAAGGCTTATGCAGTCTGTATGAGGATGTGAACAGTATGTGAGTGTTTGTATGTTGTTGAAAAGACAGGCAGCTGTCGATACCACAAGGTGTCTAGGAGACAGATATGTGTATTGGAGGGTTTGTGTTGATTTGTTAGTTAAGGTGAATCTTTAGTCAGAGGTGAATGTGTGCTTGTGTGTTTTCCTTACATATACAGACGGGCAGCTGTCCAGACCACTGGTTGTCTTGGAGACAGATTCGAACCGATGAGCCTATTAGTCGAAAGCCAGGCAGACACTGGTACACGACGGTATCACGGTAACCAAAGTTCTCCCCTATCACCTGGCCATTCACAATGCCTTCTGGGATTCCACAGTGACCAGCTGAAAGACACAAACAGACAGACTCAGACGATGGGTAACACTGTCCTAGAACTCAGAAATGTGTCTCAGGGATACAAAAACAATATCAGCAAAACATTAACATTTGAATCAGGCCTGGAAGTTTTCAATAAACCCTGATGACTGAACATTTCCTTGGCTTAGGAGATAGTTTGTTTTCTCTGTGTGGGACATTGAAATGTTAAACATCTGCTAAAACCTTTTACAAGCGTATAAAAGCATGGAAATTGCAGCTTGAAACCTGGTTTATTTGGTGTATGAACCACGTGACTCCGAACAAACACGCACAATGAAACATCAAAGTGGGAACACAACAAACACTCCATCTTCACAAAATATCAGTAGCTCTGTCATAAATTGCACCACCTTTCATTTTACGGTGAAGGCTCAGATGGTCAGTTTTTCCCCTACAACATTTTCACAGCTGTGTCACTGTTCTTTGCAATACTTTCAAAAACATCTAAATTTAAAATGAAAATGTCTCTGTGAAACAATCAGACTTTACCTGGTAACCAAACAGGATTTTTGGGCCTTTTTACTCCTGGATCACATCAGCTCCCAGAGGTCTGATTGATGCGCAGTGCAAGATATTTTAACAAGCAAGTAGAGAGGAAATGCGTATCCTCTGTTCTCATAGAGTTTGGATTGAGTATTGATTTCATTCTTTACAGTAGATAAAACCTGCGCCATGTCCCTGATGTCAGCAATTTCAAAGACAGCCAAGGAAATGGTGGAGAACGAGAAGGTTGCCTGACATCACCTCTGTCATTTCACATTGTTGTTGAGGTATTGATTATTAGTTGAAGGGCAAAACTCAAGTGAGTCACTTAACTTTCTTGAATGTGTTGCAGAAAGTTAGTTGAAGAAAGGAAATGAGTTAGAACGTACGCAAAAGTCAACTTATTTTCAGAAAGTTATCACACAGTTTCAACAGACTGTTTTTAAAAGACCTTTCAATGAAACATCAATAGAATATAAAAATAATAAATACTTAAGTAAAATACTTAGAAATGTGCTTTGGCTTGTTTGAGCAGGCAGTGCAGGGACACATAATATAAATATAAATACATAATATAAAAACATTGCTATGTTTAAAGATCGACCATAAAATGGTCCTTCTACAATCACAAATCATTTTAAATAAGCAAAACAAGTACAGTAAAGCAAAGTTTTGTTTTGAAGGATAATAAGAAAAGTTACTGAATGAAAATGCTGTTTATAGCACTTTTTAGGGCTCAGTTTATTTATTTTTTGACAGAATGATGCCTCCTCATCAGTCTAGGTTAAGTTTCATTGAACTTTTCCTTTATAAATTGCATCTCATATCCCCCTCAGCCTGTGAAGTATTCTGGGAAGCGCTGTTTCTACTGAGGCTTCATGAAGAAGTGACAGCACCATGTCATAACATCTGTTACCTCTGGCTGGCACACTGACAGAAGAAAGTAGTTGGGTTTTTTTTCCTGGCTTATATATAAAAAAAAGAACATTCAAACTGAATGCACAGCAGAAGCATGCTCGTGATAGTCTTGCTTGTGGGGTGGACAAGGTCAGATGGAAACAGCTGTGCAGCCGGACGAGACATGTAGGGCACACACAATACGTACCTTTGATACCTGGCCTCATTAGATTGACTTGAAAAATGACATCCTTCAAACTCCCTTTCTAATGGTCGATGTTTCAGTGTGTGTGTGTGTGTGTGTGTGTGTGTGTGTGTGTGTGTGTGTGTATACTTGCAGTACATGTCCTAAGCCTTAAATTTAAGTCAGAAAATTACATACAGTGTCTAAATATACTGTAATATAAACTGTGTGTTTGAATACATTAGTAGTTCTAGTAGTTATATACCTAAACATCGTGTTTCTGTTCCACTCCAAAGCCCAGATGACAGGCACTCTCGGACAGCTGACCCGACCAGCATGAAGCCGGCATCACAGGTAAAGATGGCTGTAGCACCAAATGATGTCTGAGTACCAATCTTCTTCCCATTGGGTGGAGATGGCAGCTCACCGCAGGATATAACTGAAACACACAGGCCGACACAAGCAATTTAAAAGCAGTTGTGCAACAATTTAGCACCAAGTTAATTTGAGTAGCTGGTAGAGCTCATTGGTTTCAGTGAGGAATGCTACCAACGCTGGGGAGCTGTTCATCACACAACTTTGGTGCCAATATTGTTTTTTTTTCCTACACTTCGAAGTGACTGGTGAAGAAAATAACAGTACATTTTCAAATGTCACAGAATTCTTTAAAGAAAAATAACATCGATTCGAAATGTCATGGAATCCCCAGAAGAAAAACAAGAGATGACAAAAATGTCAAGGCAACTCTTTCAGGTTAGAGCATGGATTGGAAGAAAAATGTATTCCTTGTACAGTAACTCAGTGATCATTAGATTTAATACAATTAGTTTAAATAAACCAAAATTAAATTAACATTACATTCACACACGAATCCTTAAAGAACAGCAAGTATTTTTTGTGCACAAGCCAGGCACTGTCATTTGTGTTACCCCCCTGCTACCTACTCACAACTGTTCATGATATAAATGCCAACGGTACTATCAAGGCTGCCTGATGTCAGTCATTTCTTGTTGTCATGGCTCACAAACTTGCAGACTTAAAATATTAACAAATACGTAAAATATGCTAAGGCCACTTGGTTTGCCTTTAAAGGAATAATTTGACATTTTGGGCTTCATAAATGCTACGCCAAAAAGCGAATAAGCTTATATAGTTAAATAAGAAGATTCATGCGAATCTCGAGTTTTTTAGTTGCAGTGGTCATCATATGTCTTTGTTACTCACCCTGACAGTGTGGTCTATCATTTCTCCAGCTCCACACGCCATTGGGTAAGCACTGGATGTGGGCGGGACCTAATCTATAGTATCCCGGATCACAGGTGAACACAATGCGAGTTCTATATTCGTAGTGTGAGCCGTTGACAATCCTCCAGCGGCCGTGCTCTAAAGAAAATGATCCGATGCTGGGACATACCACCACTGCAGAATATGAAGAGAAAATAAAGCCACATGAAATTTGCTTACATTTAAAAGACACACAATTACCACTTTAAAATTGTGTCAGATAGTAATTAGCTGGCTGAGAGTGGGGTAAAATAGCTCACAGATGCATAATAATGACTTGATTTAACTAACAATGTCCTAACCAAACATGGCTGCCACTCATAACGGTAATTATAAGTTGCTTACAAACTAGTATATTCATCTTACTCAGTGAGAGATGATTATTTAATTTTCATTGCTTGAACAAGTATTCAGTTTTTTGTAACTGACGCAATGAAAATCTCAAGAGTTTGATATTTACATTCAGTGTTTGTATTTGTTGCTTTACTATTAAGTATGTCCAAATTAGTAACACTATCGGATTTTTTATAATATTGTAAAAACATAGAAAATATATTGTATATTGTTTTTAATGGTATTTATATTGTTGATATTCCATCGATATCTACGTGTTACTAACCAGAACATCGTGGTATCTTATTGTGGTTGCTCCATGTTCCATCAGGCTGACAGATGGCTGACGTCAGTTCTTTGCTGGACAGTCTGTACCCGTCGTTACAAAAATAGGAAACTCTTGTTCCGACAGAGTAGTCAGCTGTTAAAACGCCGCCGTTTATAGGAGCCTTGGGTGCCCCGCATGAGACAGCTAGGAGAGGACAGATACACACTGGTTAATAAGACAACAACACGCAAACAGACACACACAAGTACCCTAATGCGCACTTACGTCTGTCAGGTAGGCAGGTCTGATGTGTACTTTGTTTGAAAAAGCCACTGACTGTATTGTATATTTGTAAACAAGCTCAAATATTTTCTTCAATGAAGCTATCAAACTAAAAATATACAATCAAGAGATGCTTGATCTGCAGCTCCAATCAGTTCTAATAAAATACATCCATCTTGCTGAACATGCTGCTCCACAGTCCACAGTGGTTTTAAATAGACTGGTTTGTAGAGCATCGCACCGTGTAATTACACAGTGTCAATCTGCTATACATCCTTCATTTGACTTTCTATCAATATCAGCCACGAGCTGTGCCTTCCTAGGGTTATTTTATGCATGGGATTAAACAATATGTACGGTCAAAAAATTAGGTTTCCTCAGGTCTTTGTGGAACACATTGTAGTCTATTCTGAAAATACACATATAAAGAGAGAGAAAGAAAAATAACAGGCACAAACACCTGAAAATAATAGTTGTTTTTTTTACCATTGACATGTTTCATTTCCTTTACCAAATGGATATAAATTATATGTGGCATTCAAATACTGTAAGCCCTTTCATAGGAACAATGCACCTGGCATTTTATATCTCAATATAGACTATGTCTACACCGGAGCAAAAAGAATAATTTGTGCTTTCAGGAGAGAAAAAAGGTGAACGTGGTTGTTTTCTACGATAACCTACATCCATTTTGCCAATTCTAACACTGTTAACTACATTAGCTACAAGTTAGCAATGATCTTAAATTTATTTAGCTGACCAAAATTATTTTCATTGGCCATTAGCTCTATAAGCATTCAACTTAAATGGTAATTAACATGACAGAAGGAAGGGGTTTTCAACACTGGCCATATGCATCAGTATCAAAGCTAGCTAACATGAGTTGTAGCTAATAAAACCACCAAATTATTCCTTTACAAATGACAAATTTCTGTATTTTTGCTCCAGTGTGCACTTACACCTTTTTCAAGCTTATGTTTAAAAAAGAATCTGGAAATGACAAATGTTTTTTATACTTATGAATATCACATATACAAAATACTTCAGTGCATTTTAGCTTCAAGTACTATATACTGCATCCCGGCTTTAAGTATACACATTGGATACACAGACAAACAAGCACACCTTGACACGCAGGCACAGGAGAGTCCCATGTGTGGTAGCCGAGTGAGGAGCGGCGGCAGGTCGCCGTGGCGTTGCCTATGAGACGGTAACCACGGTCGCAGGCCCAGCGCACCACGCTGTTAACATGGCCGCCACTCTGAGAGGAGATAGAGCCGTGGAGCGGAGAGTCTGGGGTTGAGCAGTACAGGGCTGCAGTGGAGGAAACAAGATGAAAAAACTAAGATTTGAAATGACTTCCCATAGTGCCGTAGTGTAGTTCACTGCCACTAAAAGAGCAACTATGAAATTAAAACCAAAAAAACTACTAATTAACAGAAAAGATTGAGGCAGATGGCAGCAGTCATCAGTGATATCATAGCTTTAGTATTTTTACTATAATACAATAATATTCTACAACCATACCAGAACTACAGTACTTTGTTGTTACCATAATATTGTACAATACTGTTATTTAATCTAGCAGACCAGGGAAACAGATGTTTATACCATTAACTGACAGTCTGGTATCATCAAATAGCAGAGACTGTGATCATTTCCTAAAACTGTCATTAATATGTCACTGCTGTATTTATGACACAATAGGGGCCACAGTCAAAATGAACTAACATCAAATGTGTCATGTTTGTGATTAAATTATAATTTTTACTGACCACAATTATGGTTTTGATTGTGTATTTTAAATAGCGCTATTAGAAGCATCACTCCAAGTACAATATCTCAAAACACTTGTTGGACTAAACTAAACAAGAAGTTCTGTGAGCAGAAATATTAATGACTACATTCGTAATAGTGATTATATCTTTCCAGCACGCCTTAAAAGCCAAGCGCTTCAGCCAATTAGGATCCATCCGACAAGCTAAATAAAATAAATAATAAGTCTCTCACAGCAGAGCTTTCGGGTCGAACAATCAATGAATAGAGTTACAGTAGATGTCAGACATTACCGGACACACTGCCCACAAAGTCATCAATTGCTTTACACAATCTTATGAAATAGAGACATTAATCCTTAATTTCAGACAATACTGGCAGCTGCAGGCAAACCAACAGGGGACTCTGTTGCAACCGCCAACAACCTTTATCTAAGTTTATGTTTATGAATATAGATTATTGGCATGTGCAGTCTCTGTCCATCTCTATTGCAGTAGATATAGGACCATACACAATGATGTCAGCATCTCATATGATAAGTTACCGGTAGCTGTTTCATTATGTTCCTCAATCATAGCATATAAAGATTGCCCAGGCCTGGGCCCTGTTATAAGATGCCTGGTCTGTAACTCTCCAAACTGGACAAGGGCCTAAAAATAAGTTCTTAACTGGCCCTATATATTAATAATAAGCCTGTTTTATATGTCCCTTGGGTCTGCCGCTGGCCCAGTATCATCTGTGTGGTGGGTTTTTGAACCAAAAAGACAGAGCACCACTCAAGAGTTAGTGAGTGAGATTTGCTCCTTTTTTTCTGTGTTTTCCCTGTTTTGAAATTACAGAATCAGTGCCAGCAATGTTTTGTAGCGTTTGTTAGTGATTTCTAATTAAAGCTCTCTGACACAGCTTATTTCCAAAAGTACTAAAAGTTTAAAGTCGATGGCCATGAAGGGATCCATTGGATGCAATCCAGGCTCTTTCCCCTATAGTATTTTTAAGATTGATAGCACTAAACTGCTTATTTCAATTACACAAGGGCTTTTTTCTTATAATTAAATACTTATTTATTTTGTTATAATGACAAAGTTTATTCTTAAAACTTAATACATTGGTATGGCTTAATAATGAGAAAACTTTCATTATAACATGAGAGTTAAGTTTTGTCTTTATAATTAAAAACTGAGCATATTTTGTTTTCTCACAGGTGTGGCAGGAGTACGTTGCAAGTAAAAAAAAGAAAATCTTAATGAAGTTGACCTGTGATATTAGTAGGCTTAAAACATGTGTTTAACAATCCTCGCAAATGCTCACATTAATCACAGGTACAGAACCAAAGAAGGTTACTGGGTGTGAGAGTCCTGGGAGGCTTTTCTGTTATTATTCAGCGTATAATTCATCATACAGAACAGTGGCATTTTAAAGGTTAAAGAAGCAGCCTCCTGACGAGACGGTATCAAGTGAAAAAGCAAACTAAACAGGTAACATTGTCTCCTCCCCCTTAACTGTCAAAAAATGCCCTTGAATGAGGCTCTCAAGCCTCATTACCCAAGCGAAGGTGCTTAATGCCCAACAGTCTAAAGTTATACTTCGCAGGACCAGGTGCAAGACAGTCTAAATGCAAAGATTGCTGTAAAACAGCATCTGTGCTCATCAAGCTTTCCTTGAATGATAAAAGTTAAGAATACAATGCAGTAAACACTTTTAGGAGACAGACAGAAGTGAGGTAGAAAAGTAAGCTGAAGATATAGGTACACCTTGCATGGGTGAGATAAAGTTAATGATACTATAAATACTTTGGACTTTCTTGTATATTCCCTGTTCTCTCCACAAAATCACATATTGAGAAAATGTTTGCATATATGTTGAACAAATGATTATCTTTTTGTTAACTGCGCCTAGTGCTCTTTCACTCAGAATGTGCTTCTGTCTTTCTGTCTGTCTCTGTCTACCTCTGTCCTTATTTCCATGCATTATGCTAATATAAAGTAGTAGTAAAATAAAGTTGGGATACATACTTTGGTACTCACCAACATAGCGAATTTTGAAGCCTTTCTTGTTTGTGCCGTGGTCTGAAGACCAGCGGACCAGGAACTGGTGACCGGAGGTTGTGAGGTTAAAGGGTGTTGGCAGGTCACCGCTCAGCGTTGCCAGAGAGGGACTGTTGGCAGTTGGACCTGAGCGAGATCAAGACAAAGTGAGAGGGAAAGGGGGAGAGGGGGGAGAGGGAGAGAGAGAGAGGGAGAGACACAAAGAGAAAGAGTGAGATAGTACAAATAAACTGTTATTGGTTCTATTTTTGTACTTTGTATTTTGGGAGATTTTGCAGCTCAGTTTTTTAACACCTTTAAACCTTTGAGAAGGAGCGTCTTTGTGTGTGTGTGTGTGTGTGTGTGTGTGTGCTTACATGTGGTTCTAACAAATACTGAACGTCTCGAGCTGAATACTGTATGTCAGTGTGTGCTTTTGAATGTGTTTTTTTTACCATCAAAAATCTCCAACACGTCAAACTCTCTCTCAGTGTGGAAACCTTCAAAGGTAATGGTGACGTTCTATCCTTTCTCTACTGTAACACTCCATGAACACATTTGGAGGTTGGGGTAACTTTCTGGCCAACCGGGGCTCAGGATGACACCTGACGAG
Source organism: Enoplosus armatus (assembly GCF_043641665.1). Classification (NCBI taxonomy): domain Eukaryota; kingdom Metazoa; phylum Chordata; class Actinopteri; order Centrarchiformes; family Enoplosidae; genus Enoplosus; species Enoplosus armatus. Next base: position 12,727,829 of record NC_092195.1, read on the forward strand.
TCATATCGCACATCATGTGCAGGACATTGGACTGTGGACAGAAAATGAAGGGAGGGCAATGGTTATGTTAAATGAGTATGCACTACTTTTGTTATTTTCAAAGTTGTCAACATCAGCTATTTCAAATATTAATTAAAAACACATAAATTGTTATTGTAGTGAGATGCACACACCTTGGCATGTTGGAGGTGGTGAGTCCATCTGCAGTCTTTCTCCCAGGCGACATGTTAGAATCTCACTGCCAACCAATGAAAATCCAGGATGGCATCTGTACCTGATGATGTCACCTGGTGATGATGCCACAAACGAAAATGAAAGAGGTTAAAAAGCAAAGCGGACGCAGCAAGAAGGAAACAATATATTGTTGATTTCTCAGTAGTATACAGTCAATGGTGAACTGTAACTTATAAATGTATTCATGTACTGTACTTCAGCACAAAGGTGAGGTACTTGCACTCAACTTGAGTGACTTCATACTTCCTCTCCACTACATTTCAGGGGAAAATATTGAAGTTTTTTACTCTACTACATTCATTTGACAGCTATTCTAGTTACTGGTCACTTTACAAGTGACAAGATAAGACAACATTACATCATACAAACATACATAAATCTGAATTTTAAAGTGTAGTATTGTATGTCTGTATCACATATATAAAAGAATGGTATATTTTTTGGAGAAGATGATAATAGTTCTCATATTTGGCACTGGAAAGTTACACAAGTCTCAAGTGTGCTTCCTCCAAATTGACATGTCTAGAGGCATTGCAGGCAGGCAGACAACTCACCTATCTCCAACTCGCCGTCCTCCATCAGCATGACAGCATTGGGCACTTCTGGAGGAGGCTGGCAAACCCTTAATTGGTAGGCTTGGAGAACAGACGCAGCAGAGGAGAGGAGAGAGGACAAAGACAGGGACATTATATAAGAATGTGTGAGAGGGAATGTGGTCAGTAAACCTAACCTGGGTTGGTCCAGACAGGGAACAATTTCAGACTTTCCAATGCTTAGAAACTGGCAATAAGTCACTTTTTTCTGTGAATGTTTTATGTAACTTGCTGGTGTACCTGCACTAATGTGTACGCTTCCAGTTGTCTGTGCCTGTAACAACTGCTCTGAGAGCTGCAGTGAGAAATCTTTAGAAAACCAAACAATGACACAGTCTGTTTTCTGTCTGTTTTATTTAATCTAGGTTATTTCAGTTTAACTTCACTTTTTTTAAGTTTAGACGGTCAGGTCAGCAATGGCTGGAATCAAAAACAGACCGGCTACACAGATACAGCACTGCCTTGAATCATAAAAAGGATCCAACTTCACAGCTACTGAGCTGAAGGCTGTAATCAATATTACTGCATGACCATAGATCACTCACTAACAGAGAGAGAGAGAGAGAGAGAGAGAGAGAGAGAATACAGACAGACACAGAGGGGAGGACTAAGGGAGAGAGAGGGAAAAGGGCTGAGGGCTATAAGTCAGGATGAAATTGACTATGAAAATGAGACCTGCCAATAGTATCTGCTGCTCTCATGCATATCAAAGCCTTGTGGTCTGCATGTGTGTGTGCATGCGTATGTTTGCGTGTGTGCAGCTATGTCTACGTTGCTGTGCGTGAGGGGAGAGGTTCGCTGTGAGCAGTCATTGATCTCACTAAGCTCCAAGACCATCTTTTTTTTATAGCTAATTCCACATTCATGTCACATCGGCCTCAGTCTCACGTCCATGACAACATTATCCACCACTGTATGGTCCTCGTCTCTGTATGGAAGCACTGGCATTCAGAACCTTGACCCAGAGATACACAAATAGAAGGACAATGACATAGATAAACATCCCCAAACAGTGGATTGATGCTTCCTTTGGGGTTTATTTGACATTTCAAACAAAAACTGCACTTTAGAGGCTGTCTCGGATGCAAACTGTGACATTCTGAGTTTCAGTTGCGTCACCAAAGGACACTGAAGAAGAAATGTAGAAACTTTGTACCTGATTGTGACAAATTCCTGCTGATGAAAATCTATCAAGACGAATTAAAGTCATCTCCACACTATCAAATAGGGTGTCCTACTCGCTCACTTTGTGGTTAACTACCTCTCACTCTTGCCTGTCTTTCTTGTTTTCTTGTTATATTGTCAAATAAAACAGAAGTGACAAAATAATTCTAACAACCACCACCATACATGTCATCCTCTCTCCCTCTTATCCATCTTCCCCTGTCACTCTCTGAGGTACATCCTCCAATAAAGCAGAAATTGAAAATAAACTTGAATCCATCAGATGGTACTGTTCCTGTGTGAGTGTGACAGCTGACAGTTAAAACCTGCCAACAGAAATTCATTAACAACGTGACATCTGTCTGAAAAAGAGCCTGCTCAAAAAAAAAAACAACTTGACATGTTTTCACTAAAGAGCACTGAACAGAAACTTCTGAGGAGAAGCAAATATAAGCTTCATGAGGGAGAGGACAGGAGATATACATGTATATGTACTTGTGTGTGTGAGAGAGAAAGAGTGGTAGTGTTAGACAAGGAATGACATACTGTGTTGTGAAGGGTAAAGAGAGTACATAAAGTTAGACTCATTAAAAGCCATTCTGTCAAATTAAAACTTCATCCAAAAGGGCAACTTTTCAGGAACTTCATCATTCTGACGAGGATGAGCAATATATGTAGCATTTCTTAACTGTCTGGTGAAAACATTGCACTGCCAAAATAAAAGGTTTACTGGTTTGCTGACAAAGCATTATGATGGCTGTCTAGAGCACATGAGCACTATTTTCTCAAACCTTAGAAAGCCTGGTATCTTTTACATAAAGTAAAAACAATATGGGTTTAACTTTGAATGATTTCCACATAGTAATGAATTTAAGTGTACATTGTGACATACATCAAGGGACACTACAGTATATCTAAATGTTAGACAAACTCATAATCATAGACAGTACACTGCTCTGAAACATTATGAGGGTTTTTTACATGTATGCAAGTTATTTTACTACCTAGGTGTTTTTAATGGTCATGTAATTCTTGAAATCTTTAAGTCAAAGAAAGAAGTGACAACATGATAATTGGAGTTAAAAGTTTTGACATTGACAGTAGATGGATAGAGACAAAAAAAAACAGAACCCAAAGAGTCTGAAGATTGATGTTTGCAGGCAGACAGGCGAAACAAGAAAAAAGACGATTGGGGAGGTTTTCATCTTAAACAGCAGTTGAAAACAAAGGGAAATCTAAGTGCACTGAAGGACCACAGTAAAAAGATTGAAATGAAATGAAAAACTGAACAGCATAGACAGTTTTGACAGGGAGAAAGAGCAGCTCAGGACCAGCAAAAAATACAATCTCCACAACTCTGTGGAGGGAAGGTGACTGTTGTGTATGTGCGTGAGATGGCAACATAAAATAAATTTCTATGTTAGGCTATTGTGCAAAGAGAGACTTACTAATGCACAAATGAGGGCATTGTTTCATGAAAACCTCCAAATTTTTATAAGTCTAATTGTTTTTGTTGAACAAACTACAGGTTTATTTTTTACTTTAAAATGATGAATTAGAAGCACGACTACAGTACCAATTAAAACAACATCGTTTAAAAGTAATAAGAAAATCTAAAAGTTTGTATTTCTGGTTGTGCTTTTCTTGTGTGGTTGAAAAACTATTAAAGTAGTTTCTTTTAACCTGGTAGCAATTCTTGAAAACAATGGTATAACTGGAGGTAAACAATGATAAAGAGACATTCATGTTCACACACGGGTTAGGTTGAAAGATTAATGAACTTTTCAGTGCTCTTTTTTTTTAACAAACCATCTTCATGTAATGCAATTTTCCTTCCAACAACAGCAAAACTACTGCACACTGCCACAAAACAAGAAGATGGTGGATGCAAGAAAGTAGCAAAAGAAAAAAGACTATCTATTATCTATTGATAAGCAGACACTCAGCTGGTCATTGTCTAAGCTTTTGGTCACTCAGATATTCACCGAGGCAACTGTTGATCTCCTTTGTTAACAAAACAACTTTCAAAGCTACTTTTCTTTCTAACAATATCACCATTGATATTGCATACGGCATTGGAAATATGTTTACTCGACACTGGCCATTAGCTTGTGATCACTGATCTAAAAGATTACTGTAGTATTTTAAAATATTTGCACAAGAAACCTATTGGTCTACCCATTCTATAACCAAGCAAGTGAGACCTGAAAAAAAGGGCTTCAATACCACCCAAAAGTGAATCACACATGCTTAAGTATCGTATGACTCATTTGTAAAACCAACCAGCTATCGTTTAAAGTAACTGGGTGTACACGTGGCAGGAGCAGTGGCATCAAACACTCAAAGATAAAATCAGATTGATAAAAGCTATTAAATGTTGACTAAACTCCAAAGTGGTCAATAACTCTAAAGAGGACCTTTCTGCAGGCAATACCAACTCAATTCATAATATGAAAACTATCAATATCACCACTGTGACTAATATATAATTACTGTGGTTGACAGTGTGGCTTCAGTCAGAGAGAAAAAAGTTCCGGTGGAAGACCAAACTTCAAAGTCAGAATGAGTCAAAGGAAGCAGGTCTGAGTGGAACCTAATGAGGATGAAGTTGAAGAGTCTAACACAACAAACAGATCGATGCCATCACTGCAGCTACAACTAATGATAGCATTATAGTTTTACCACCACCACTCAGGACAACAAGCCAACTGCAGAGAGTTCATGAGAATGGCACTTTTACCTGAACAAAAACAATCAAATGATGTTTCCAGTTTCTGTATATATGTGTATCCCTGTGACTTCTTTGATGATGTTGTTACTGTCTTACCATGGTAGCTCAAGACAAAGAAGCCAGCTCCAGAGAAGTCAGAGTGGAATTTGATGAGGATGATGTTGGAGGTCGAGTAGACAGACTCCAAAGCTGTGTTCCCACTAAACTGGCCAATCTGAGGAGATGATTGGTCTGGACCATCCCTATGTGGAAACAAAGAGACAAACACACACGCATGCAGAAAGCTTGTGTTACGAAGGGGGTGCTTAGACACTAAAGAACCATAAATGAATGGACTTGATTTTTCTTTATAGAACAATGGGAGAGAAAAGTCAACCTAAAACATAATTTGAATAAGTTATAGCAGTCATCTCCATCAGTTAAATGGCTATTTGTGACCAGGAAATGGTTTCTCCGAGGCTAGAAACAAAGATAGAAGAGACTTGACAATATTTATGAGACAAAACCTGGAGATGCTCCATTGACTGCGAATGGAGTTGGGCGTTGTGTGACAAAGCGCTGGCGCCCAGAGTGATTGTGCATGGATATGGGCTCATCTTCCTTCTCAAAACAACCCAAACTACAATGTCACCAAGCTCATTTAGATATAAAACCTTCAGAAACTCAGATCCCAATTCACTTACAAAAGAGCAGCTAGTTTTTGTCTCTTGATAACAACACAGTTTAAAGCCTTGGCTCTCTTGTTCTTGCTTTGGGACGCTCAAGTTTATAAATATTGATTGAACTGTCGTCAGAGAATAAGAATAACAAATGTGAATCCTGTTGTAGACTTGGCTTTAGTTCTGCCACTAATATCAGTCTGGCATTCATGAAAAGTTGCACAATTACCACAGAAGGCAGACAGGAAGTTATCTGTCAACTGGCAGGTCAGGCTCTCTGTGCAATGTCGTGAGCATATTTCATCTTTAATGCCAGACCCACCAGCTGTCAGACTGGAACTAACCAATAGCAAGCTCATTATCAGTGATTAAAAAGTATCATCATGAAGTCAAATGAAATGATTATTTCCTGCTGTTAAGTGTTTTTGGATGAGCCCAATTATACCTGTCAGGTTGTGTAAGGAATCATCCTCCTCTCTGATTCATGCCCAGTGGTTCAGAGTCATCAGAGCAGTTTCATTCATTGCTTTCCGTTGCTAATGCTAACACTCACTAACATTTATGAGTGCATTGTGGCAACATGTACAGTACAGTTGAGGCTTTAGTGTATGGAGGTAGCGCAACATGAGGTAACATCTGTGACATATATGATAATTCTTACAAAGAAATCTTGTAGTAAGCCTCCCAGTATGAGACCAATTAGCAGACTAACTGACTGTGAGGTTGGCTGGCTCTGGACTGTGGAAACCGCTGTGAAAATCACACCTTTGCCACTGACACTGTGCTCTCTACAGGAAACCAACTTTGCGGCTGTGTGACTGAGATTGTGAGTTTCGACTGTGTGTTTGTGTGCAGTTGCTGTCTTTGCTTTTGTGTGAGTTCAGCAGTTTGTTCACTTTTCCATCTGACAGCAGGGTCAGGAACATGCTGTGCGACCAATTCATGGAATTCACAGAATCGGCTGTGGGTGGACGGCACATGGCTCAATTGTGTTGTGGTGTAGGAAAGGCAGGCTGCATATTGCAGTTATGAGCTACATCGCGCAAACATCCTCCGGTTCTAGCTTCTCAAATTGAGGGTTTTCTGCTTTTCTTACTGTGTATTAGTATTCTTTAGGTTTTGAATCATTGGTCGGACAAAACAAGCAATCTGAAGATGTCATCATGGGCTATGCTGTTGTATACTATTATACTCCTGACATTTTATAGAAGTAAACGATTAATCAATTGATGTTCATGGTCTGATGTGTTATGTCGACTAATAATTTGGAGTGTGAAGAGAGACATTTCTGTTCAAGGCTAATTGATTTATCGAAATAATAAGCTATAGGGTAATAGAGAGTTAAAATGATCTTTAGTTGCATCTGTTGTCAGCTGTTGGTTGAGAGACTGGGAGATTGTTTCACCTTAAATATGAAAAAGTTCCACAGCATGTTGTTTACTTGACAGAGTCTAAATACATAAATAGATAGATAATAGATAAAATAGATAAAGTCTTGCTGCCCTGAATGGGTCTTGAGACATTAGGTGGTGCATTTAGCTGTCTTTATTTTCACCTAAATTAGAACCTCCTAAAATAAAGTCTTCCCAAAGGTAAGCTAGACTTAACTGGAGACTCTGGCAAATAGTATTAGATGGCATCGTAACTGACCTCAGGTCACTTGATGGGATCATTCATTCTGGTAGAATAAAGGCACTGTTTTTACCTGACAATGTTCACTTTCTCTCTCTCTGTCTTCCTCAGGAGGAAGAAAACTATCAAAGTAATTCTTTGATATAGTCGGTGTTGGACACTTGTGGGTTATGCAGGTACATGTCGGGAAAAGATACTTGGTATTGCCAGACTTTCTCAATAGATAACAATGTTCCTATGGACTGTGGAAACAGCCAAACCTGAAAATCTGGAAGGTTGACAGTGCTTACATCCTGACAGGCTAACAAAAGTACAAGACAGACATTTGGTCCTTCTGTGTTGGTCTAAAAATACATCATTTGCAAGAGAATATATCAGCAGCACACCATGTCTTACCCTGCTGTTGTGTGTGTGTTTTCCCTGCCTAGCCCTGCCTCTCCATGTCTGTATGCCAGGTGACGTCTAAACTGTTGAAGCTGCACCCTGCCGTCTATTTATAGGAAACGGGCCTTAGCTATAGAGAAGGGGCAGCAACATGGCAACCATAGAAATAGATTGTAGAGTCTATTTATGGTTCTGCTGCCATCTTGTACCTGCAGAATTCTATGTAACACCTGCTCTCCTCAGAAAGAACATTGAAGAGAGAAGTCAAGGCTGGGGAGGCAGGGAGAGAAAGATGTATTGTATAAAACATATATGACAGACTGAGAGTTGGAGATAGACTGAGGAGCAGAGACTTATGGGTAAAGAGAGACAGCTAAAACATGACAAGAAGGAAATTATGTCAGAGTAACTTTATATTCAAGGAGAGAGGTCTGTAGTCATAGTAACCCTTGCAGGAATTTAGCCAATTAGTGGCCAGCTCTGAAAAGATGTTAAGGAGCATGACATCCTGTATGAGAGAGAAAGCATGTGTGTGTGTGTGTGTGTGTGTGTGTGTGTGTGTGTGTGTGTGTGTGTGTGTGTCTGTGCAGCAGAATATGTGGTACAAATGAAATGGCTGTTCAGTCAAAAAAAAAAAAAGAACACTTAAAGTAAATAAATCTTGATGAAAAAGATAGAACAGATTGGTACGGTAAGTTGTACATATTGAAGATGAACAGTGTCATTTAGGAAGTAAAGATGTGGAAAAACAAGAAAATGAAAGAACTAAGTAACACCTACCATACGGTAATGTAGTCATATATGGGCTCAGTGCTCAGGACAGTAAAATTGATGTAAATCCCGTGTCCAGGAGGAACTCTAACACTCCACACACAGTCCTGGAAGTTGGGGTATTCCTCAGGATGACCAGGAGAGTAAATGGTTCCATTTAGCGATGTGATATTGCCGCCACAGAGCGCTGTGAGATAGAATATTAACAGAATTACCCTTAATAAATTACCAGCAAATTAGTATTACCATTGTGAAGCTTTAGTAATTGTCTGGATTGACTGAGAGATGGCACGTCTCTATCAGTCGTGTAATGACCACCGAATAACACCTTAATACCTGCAATAAATTGTCATTATAGTTTTATTTCAGTTCTGCAGTTCAGGTGTGCCTCAGGAGTGTGGGTGTTGCACATCAGTGGTGTGGTGTTATCACGGCTGAGAGCTATAAGACTCAATATTTACACTTTTCCAAATTAAAGGTCCCTGAATGAGTGTTACTGCTCTAAAGTCTAGCTTTAGAATAAAAAAAAGAGAATAATAATTGGATTAATGTGCAGTTTCTTGTCATAAAGTTATAAGAATAATATCATTTAAAGACATAATTTCACTGCTGGGGAAAAAACACAGAAAAGTTAAGAAATATAATAAATAATAAAACATGCGGGACATCTCTCTTATTTCCTTCAGTTTAATTTTATACACTTTTCATTGTAATTTCGGCTCTCCCATTAATTCAATTTACAGGGGAACAATTTTCTGTTTTGTGTTGCATATGCTTGTAATTGTATTGTAGTAGAAATATATATTGTGCTTACTTTTAAAAAGCATATAAACCATAAATGATGTTTGTTTGAGAGAGATATTCAATATTAGCAGAACTAACAGCAATGAAGTGACACAGTTTATATTCCCTTCACAATATAGCACGGGGCACGTCTAGCTGTAAACATATGAAACACCTCAGACTAAAGAAAAATACTATGCATTCAAACAGACACAGTCATTGTGACATAATAATAGGTAGGGGGATAACCTTCTGTATTACCTTCACATCGCGGTAGTGGGTGATTCCAGTTCCTGCTAATTCCATGTAAACATGTGAGTGAAGCCTCTCCGATCAGAGAATATCCAGGCAGACATTCAAACGACACTGTCATCCCAACACTGAAATCCGTGCCAATCACGATGCCGTTTCGAAATGGCCGAGGGTCTGGGCAACTCTGCAGCTGGTAGGCTTGAGAGAAAATAACCCAGGTTAGTCAAGAAACATAGTAACAATACAGGGTTGGTTTATAAATGGTCCAAGCGCAGCAGTACAACATGTGCTTTCCTGTAATTGTGCAAATGTGGAAATAGCAAATTAAAATCAAACCAAGCAATGAACCAGGTGTTAAGAATACAACACAGATGGTCATGGTACAATCAGTCATAATAAACGTTGGCTAAACTTCTGCTATTTTATGTCTAGGGTCATTACTGGCCAATGTATGTAGCTGCCGGTCCAAGAGTTAGAACTCATTTTAAACATCCTGTAAATGGACTTCACGCTGCCCTAAACTACTCGGAGTATGTTGAATGATCTTTCCCCTCCTGCTTAAAAGCTGTTTGTCAGTATAAATTTTCATACAGAGTGTAGCCAAAGTTTCAAATAACACTGAAACATGAAATGCTGGAGAGAAAATAAATATAAAATATAAAGTAAGATTACTAACTTTTTGACAAGGGTACCATGCATCAAAGAAGCTTGTACTTGTTCTTTTGATGTTGCCTAATTCTCTCAAATGAAATCTGACAGCCTGCCGTTTAAACGTTTTAGTCACAGTGACTTTTCACAGCCAAAAGTTACAAGAGTCAAGGGTTCACATGACTGAAGAAAGACATGTGACTGAGAAAGCCAAACATTAGCAGCAATAATAGTCCTGTTTTAAAACACTTTAAAGTGCTCCTGTCATGAGATAAAAGGTATTATTCATCAGCCACTGTAATTTGCACATTAATGGAATTAGCCGTAACAAATTAGGCTATCTACAAGATTTGTCATAATAAATATAAGACTACTCAGAACCTTTTTACTGTCAGATAGAAAATAAATATAAAACTCATCTCATCACTGAAATTAATCCAAAAATTGAACTCGCATGCATCCTGTCGTTTTTTGGCAAGCGCTTTAGAAGTCAAGGGACACTTATTATCGTAGTCTGAATGTAGATCATTTTGTTGTTAGTGGCTCCTGAGAAATGAAGTCACAGTCAGACAGTTGTATAAATCTACTAACCAAGTTTCCACTTTGGCAACAGTTGCTGTTTTCAGAAAAAACACATTCAGACTTCTGCTCTTGTTTTCTTTGCTTAGCAAATTATCAGATGGGAGAGGAAACTTGTAGAAACAACATTTACCTTGATATGTGATGTGGAACCCTGGTTTGTTCTGTGAATAGTCACTGTGGAAGAAGAAGCTGGTCTGGTGGGTGGTGCTGAACAGAGGCTTCGGGATGACTGGACCACTGAACCGGTCAATGACTGATCCCGTCTCCAGTGTTCCACTGCGGATCTCTAAGTAATCATGGATCGCTTCAGTGGAGAAGTTCAGAAACTGGAGATGGATACCTGAGAAAAATACATAGCTTATGACATTTACAGCAATCAGCAAAGCTTGACTGACAGAGAGGCCGACAATAAAAGTGGTTGTAGATGCTTCATCTGCAGCCACTCGTCAATAATGTGGATAAAGGCCACTAACTCTGATGGAGTGAGTGAGGGAGCGAGTGAGTAATTGAATAAATCAATAAATAACACAGATATATGAAGGGGGAGACAGGATCAGACAGACGGTGAAAACAGACACACAGACAAACGGGAAGAGAACCGCACACACACCGTTTCAAAGTTGACAGTGTTTCTTACCGAAGCCGACAGGTAAGTTGACTGTCCACGTGCAGTCTAATCCACTGGGATAGTTGCCGGGGTAACCAGGACTTAGAATCACTCCACTTACATCTGTCATAGACCCACCACACTGGGCTGGAGACACACACACACACACACACACAAACACACACACAAACACACAACACAGAAAAAGAGAAAAAAGGGCAACAGTGGTTCAGTGTTGAAAGCAACACATCAAAAGCAGGAGGCTGACCTCACTGAGTACGACAGACATACAGGTCTTCTTTTTTAAGACACTGCTTCTGGCTGGACACTTGAGTATTTCCAACCTGACATTTTGCATCATTTTGAAGAAAACATTAATATTCTGAGTCTTTAATAAATACCCATCTTGAATAAATTACCATTGTGAAAGTAGATGTGTGTCCAGGGCTTGTTTCCTCTAGTTTGCCTCAGTGCATGCTGAGTCTTTGGCATACACTGCATGTTTATGGCAGAGTGTGACTGAGCTTTGCATCAGTTTAAAAGCTTAATCATATTCTGCACAGAATACTAAATAATCAGCTCATCACAGAACAGTAAATTGATCAAACGGCTTATTTTCCAGAGAGTCGGGGTAGGCAATGGAGACTTCTTGCATCATTTCTGCAGCACTGAAGTTTGGCACGCATCTCAGTACATCCATGCTGGATTGCATGCATGTGTGTGTGCATATATCTACTGTAAGAGAACACCTACCAAGACATAGTGGTACAGGGTAGTTCCACCTTCTCACAGGTCCTGGCATGCAGGTGATATGGGCATTGCCCTAGAAATGTAAAAGCAACCACAATATATTATCATTCATCAATAGCTGGGAAATCACCACAGATATGCTGTTTTATCTACTCAACAATAATATCCATGCTGTTCAATAACACTTTTGTTAAGCCATTTGTATTAATACCACAAAGCTGTAGTAATGTAGAGCTGTATATTAAGCATGAGGAAGGCAAACCACCATTAGAGCTGTATACTGCACAGAAATTGGACAGACAACACCAGAGACATACATTATTCAGGAGTTGGGTAAACCACACCAGAGCGGGGTTTCCTTCTGATTCACAGTTTAAATAGTACTTGGTTTGTGCAGCCAGGGGATAAAAAGAGTGAATGGCGGCACATCAGAAAAACTGAGCAGCCTTTAATGATTTCACATACGTATCTGGCAGTCGGTTTGCATTAAACGACTGCAACTTGTAGAGCATGTGTGTGTTCTGTGTATCGCAAACGACTACCCTCCAATTCCTGTCGGTCCCTTAGTAGCTAGTATGAATCTGTGCAGAAAGAAATACAAACAGTGTATGTACATAAAGGTTGTAATTTTACCTGAAGAGAGTATCCTTGTTCACATGAAAACTGTACGACGTCTCCAACCATAAATCTGTCTCCTTGTCTTACTCCGTAGCTTGGAGTCTGAGGCTCTGGACATGACTCCAGACCAATAGCTGATAATAAATGTGGAATAAACATGTTTGTAAAAGTTTCAGTCGTTGTTATGTAAATATAGCATACGCCGCAGATAAAGCTGTATACAAGACAAATATTTTACCTGTATATTCCAGGTGAAAACCAGCAGCTGAGACACTAATATCAGAGCTGAAGCTGAGATAGAGGTTGTTAGATGTACTATTCAGGAGAGGGGGGATGGTGGTGCCTGAAAGCATGGAGAGAGGAAGAGAGCAACAGAAGACCACGATCACATTTTTCAAATGGTCTTATTTATCTGACAGCAAAGGAAACAACAAAGGCCTCCCAAACCTACATTTTCCCTTTTTTGTTTGTGAAGTGTTCTCGAAGGAGGGAGAGGGGAATTACTTTTATATGAGACATCTGTTTTATTTGAAAGCACTTTTAAAATGTTGGCTTGACCCACTTAGCATGGCAAGGAAAAGTACAAAGTAAAAAGCGGGACCGCACTACTAAAGCGAAGCTGGCACAGTGCAACAGTGTAATTCTGTCAGGGCCCTTCATAATAACATAATGGATGAAGCACTTTAATGTAAAGAAATATTAACCAACCCTAATCTCCTCAGTGAAAATGTCAGTGTATTGGCTTCTTTGAAGGTGCAACAGTGGCAAAAGAATTGTCTGATATTAGCCACTTGTGGAGTCTTTTATATTTTCTCAGAGGACAGTGAACTGTGAGCAAAGCCTTGCTTTGATTTACATGTTGGTTTTTTTTGGTCAGTGGCAGGTGTGTCAGCAAAACCTTATCAAAGTTACAGAGACATTCCTCTGAATGAACAGTGAATTAGGCCAATGGATGTTGTTGGTTGCCTGTTGGGAAGGGAATTAATTAGCAGGTTTTTGAACAGTCTGCGGCCCCCCTGCTGGTTGCATTCACGTTCCAGAGAAAATTTCATTCATTATCACGTCGTAAAATAAAAAATGATTTTCCCTTTATAATAAATGATGAATGATGATGAATAATCAACTGCATGGATTTAACCATACCCGTTGTTTTGGGATGTATGACAGTGTTAATTAACAGTTGTAATTAGCCCTCGTAAAAATCGCCCTGCATGTATTTACTCATTAATTGCTTTTTATATGGAAATAGAATCACTGTCATGGTCAATTCATTGCCCACAAAATAAACTCTTATCTAGTTTGTCATAAAAATGTCAAGCCCTTCCATATATTATTCAACACAACTAGCAGATAATCAGAAGACTTTGCCTCCCTAAAAGCCTAAAAGGGGAGAGGATGCTGACTCCCCCTTTGGACAGCTGCTTGAATTACACGAGTGAATGAATCCAGAGGAACGCTTCACCTAGACTGAACACATCTTTTGGTTGAATATGACTTACCGGAGCAGAGGCACTACTATGGTAGTCAGTGCCAATATTCGGACCAGCCACTCCAATGGTACACTAATGTACAACCTTCTTTTTGGGATAGGAAATATCTATTCTGAGTAGACGATTAGAGTGTAAGAAGGTCAATTAGCTATGTGACGAAATTTTCTCATATGTCTTTCAAGGAATCACAGATAAACAAGCAGGTATCAGTGGGTGTGTTCCTCAGCTCCTGCCGGGAGACCCAGAAGACAACCAGCTTAGCTCTAACTGCACTCTAAGCAGGGGGCCACATAGGCAGCATCTTGTATGCCTCAAAACATCATGACAACATGCAATGTTTTTCTAACTTCATCACATTTAGCTGTCAAGCTATATTTGCTGTGATCAGGTCACAAGACAGGAGAGTTCTTCATCTTCTTTATTTTGAGTATGAATGCTTGTAAAGAGACCCTGGCCTTAAAAACATATTTCTCCCTATACAGTATACTCAAATCTAACCACACCCACCATTAACTTGTGCAGCTGTGACATGACTTTCTTAATGTTAAATGTTGTTGAGTAGTGTCTTCTCAGTCACTCAGTCTCACTACCAAATAAACTATTGCTATCAAAATTATCACAATTCAATTCTAACCTGTATGATTTACCTTGTTGAAACTGACTATATGCTATAATACAACAAGATAATTGTTTAAGTTTACTTCCTTCCTCCTTTGTTGCAATTTGTCTCACACTTAATCACTGTCATTTGCCAAATTACTTTTTGGAAAGAATGGCCATGGCATGTGTAACACTGAAAATACTGAAAAAACTGTTTACCAGAGTAGCTGCCCAGTCTCGGTGCGTGGTTGTCGGCACCATCGTAAAAATCCAAAGAGTCCCAGTTATGCTCAGTGGCAAAACTCACAATTTGTATCTGGAGAGACAGATAAAGAGGAAGAGGAAGACAGAATTTGTTCTTGTTTCATCGTATTCAATAAAAGCACCTAAATTTGCTCATTCTATAAAGAAAGAAAGTAAAACCCATGATGTCTCTTAATGGCTGTAAATACTGAAATATGAAACTGTCAAACAACATACAAGAAGATGTTTGTTACCAAAAAAGAACAAGTCAAATGATACAGTACACACATGTACTTGATGCTGTGAGATGTCTGTCAAATATTTGTAACCGACTCCATTTTGTATCAGAGGCATCTTTGCCTTTGTATTTGTCCGTGAGAGCGGTTTAGCTTACACGCAATCAGGCATTATCTCTCACGATTAGATCCTATCTAGTTATCTCAGAATGGTCCCTCTCTCACAAACCATCCATCCATTCATCCTTCTAATAATATCTTATCTTCCTTGACATCCTGCCTGCTCAGCTTTTAAGCCAATGATACATAGGTCAGCCAGGAAGCAGCGTGTGACAGGTACTACCTGTATTCCAGCCCCTTCTGGAACAGAGACCTTCCACACACAGTTCTGGTTGTTGTCATAGGGCTCTGGATATCCGGGCGACAGGATGGTCCCACGACGAAAGGTCAACACACCCCCACAGGGAACTGGGAGCGAGGAGAGAAAGCAGAAGGAGAGAAAAGTAGAGGTTAAAACAACACTTTGTCTGAAAGTAACAGGAAAAGAGAAAGTCGGTTGTACAATCTCTTCCCCTGCAGAGACCAGGGGAGACCAAAGAGGCCTGGGAAAAAAGCTTGGGCTCAGTTAGGCTTAGGGTGGGGCCACAGTGAAATGCTATCTCCATTTGAATTGTCTATATTTGTTTTGACTTGTTTCTCAAAGTGGAGAGTCCATTGTACGGCTGATAATGCATATTCTGAATAGGAACATGTCTGCCTCTGTCTAATTTCTGAACTTACCTATGCATGTTGGCAGGGTGTCATTCCATTGTGCCAGGTTGTCTGGAACAGTCTCACACCGTATGGCAGTAGAGCCATGCAGGACATAGCCAGGGTTACACTCAAACTGCACCAAGGAGCCAACTGCAAAGTCATTACCGAGACGCTTCCCAAAGCGTGGCTCAGGGACTGAACTGCACTGGGTGGAGCTGGTCCTCGGTACAGCTGCAGAAATTAGGAAGATGCCACAACCATTAAAAACATTATTGATATATCTGCCTATCTTGGTCATGACACTCTCAGTGTACCTTTTGAAAAAAATGGGTTAAATGCATAAAAAACTAAAAACTAAAACTAAAAAACTGTGGCATTGTATGTAAAATGGCCACTTCTACAAAATACAAGCGATAACCCATAATAACCCATAGGCCTAGATTACTATGGTTTATGGGGTAGTAATTACCACGACACACACCTCACTGCTATTGTGGGAAAACAAGGTATAAAACTTTCAGCATGAAGATCACAAGCCAGTTCTGCAACCTTAAACCTCTAAAATCACACTTATTTGTTTGAAAAATGCTGATTTAATGATTCTGGCAATACTTATTTTGTACAAATATACCAGTACTACTACTAATAGCAGTAATGATCATTTAATAATAACTTGTGATACTTGTGGTTGGCTGACCTTGGTAGACGAAATGAAATCCCTTAGCAGTCTCCGGTCCGACTGTGGTGAACTTTATCGTTATCTGGTTTCCCGAACTCAGAGGGAGAGACTCACCTAGAGAGATGGAGTCAAAGACAGACAAGAATAGAAAGAAAGACATATGGTTAGGGCTCAGGTTGTATATCTGTCCATCCATCCATATATATGATATATGTATATATCAAGCCATTCATCCTTACCAGAGTGGGACCCAGAGAGAGAAGACAGTAGTGTGTTTTGTTGAGTGGGTCCATCGTAGATTTCCACCACATCATTCAGAGATGTCTGGAACAACACAAACTGACCAAAGAGGACTGGAGACAAAAAAAGGGGGAAAATGACAGATAGAGGGATGAGTTAACCACATTTGAATGGTGGCAAATTATTATTCCACGTTGCTGTCTGTGCCTGACCTTCTAAAGATAAAATTAACCTATAACACCTCATTTAAATTTTATTAAGGTGCAGCGTCAACTTCTATTTGAAGCCAACTATTGGCACAAAATTACTTATCAGAACACTTAACAGTCAAAACATCACCTTATCTTCATCCTGCACCAGTCCATCCCACCCCCACCACCCCCGTCCGCTGGATAGGGTGTATCAGTGTTGTCAGCTGGTGTGAAGTGCTGGTGTTGGCAAAAACTTGCCTTTGTCGAAATATGCCAGTAGGGCAACATGTCTTCTGTCTGTCTTCTCTGCAGCATTACAAGCAGGTAGAGTGAAATAAAGGCATATGGCACAAGTGGTAACCTGTCAAACCCATGTCCCAACACCCAGGTTTTACTCTGTATGATGACAGACTGCTGCAGTGGCCAGGAATTAAACCCAGGCCTCCCATATAATAGCTGGAGATTCCTCTGCTAAACCATGAATTGTATGGTGCAGCTGTAGTGGCAGGTAGCATTAGAAGGCCCCCTGGAGGCCCCGTATTTGCTCAAACTAGTACAATTCTCTCTGTCTCAGTTTATCACTGCGTCTTCAAATCAATCATAAGTCGCCTTAAGATGCAAATCTGTAGGTGGTGTTGTATCAATGAAAATTTGTTTGTTTGCAGCACATAGGAAAAATGTCCTTTAAGATAAATTACATTTATTTCAGCCTCAGTGAAGCCAGCTCCCTGAACACACACACATACACACACACATCACCTCTCCATCTCTCCCTCCCTCTCCCTCCGGCCCCAAAGGCTGAGGTGTAAAGGATTAAATCTGAACATTGCCAAGGATATTCGGCTATAAGAAGGTCAGTGGTCACTTTGTACGAGGCTGTTTCTCTCTGTGGAGTTCTTTGAAAGCATGATCCGCATTTTGCTAAAATATTGCTCTCACTCACAAAAGATCATTGAGTCTGCTTTCATGTAAATCCTCATTTCATGTGAAAGTAATGACAAACAATACAGAACAGAAACAAAGCAGTGGATTTTCAATTGGCGTTGAATTGTCCCTGCAAGGGCAAAACAACAAATCATTAAGAAAAGAGGTTTATCTCTACGGGGTAGATGAATCTAACCTCTTATACTTGTATCTTACAGCCATGTCATGGTCTTACATGTGGATATGTGTAAGGGCATGCTGTTGAGCGGTCATAAAGTATGACGAGATTCTGCCTGTCAGCAGAAATACTTAAAAGCTCCCACCGCGTATAGATTTTAAGGAAATCAGAGCGATTAAGGTTTCCATCATTCCTCGCTGTAATATCGACATACCGCAGAGCAGGTGGAGGAGTTCACAGCTGAAACAGATTTCAGGCAGGGGGATGCCAACATTCACACACAGATTCACAAAGCATTAACACACACATGGAATAGCTTACACACTTTTAGATATCAAAGTGAATTTCACTCATACCAACACAAGAAAGACGCACACAAACAAAGCCACACACATGCACACACGCACACGCACACAGATGTATCAGCAGTGCTGTCCCACACTGTGTTAACCACACAGCTTGTTGGTAGTGAAGTCCCTCTGCACTGCAGCCACGTACACCCGGTAGATCTGTTCCATCGTCCAGGTTGTAACATGTCCAGCAAAGTTTAAATCAATCCACTGGACTTGTTATCAAATGATTGAAATGGTTCGCTTTTCATTTGAAAGGCTTCTTCAGCTCTTGACATCAGATGGAGAAAACCTGGGCATCGATCCCTGTGGAGCTGCCATGCCTCCTGATGAGCTGCCTGAGTGGGTGTCCTCAGCCACATCCCCATTCAACAGGAGGTATGGCATCTCCACAGGGATGGATGCCACGGGTTCTCCCCACCTGGTGTTAAAACTGAAGGAGCCATTTGCATGAATGGTGAAACATCATTAACCATTTAATAACCAGTCCAGTGGTTTGATTTCAATGCAACCGTTTTGAAACTGCAACAATGAGCTTGTAACCTTCAATTGCTGTGAAATTACAAATTATAGACATGTCTTGTTTTTCTTTTTGAGAGTGACAGCTGTTTAACAACTCTGGGCATGGCATAAAGCTCCAGCACTTACACAACTTAACAAAACAATCTCTGTCTCTCGCTCTGAGTGGGAGGTTCAGGCAGGCTGTCTGTGTGTCTTATACAATATGTAGGCCAACCAAATGTTAGCTCCTCTCAGTCAAAGTGTCTACATGGAGCTGACACTCCAAAAGCTGCTACGCAAATATAATGAGACAGCAACCATCAACAGCCTCAGGGAAAGCCGGTATTTATTCATAACACCACAGGGCATAATTGGACATCATAGCCACCAATTACCAATTGTTTGTAAAAGCTCAAGTCAGACCTAATGAGCCAGTCGTTCTGATTTTCAGTCAACCAATACTTTAGATGTGATGTTGTGATAGGATATTAGAGACACGAATGTCAATTTGCACATCTTGAAAATTAAATGATATTGACACTTTGACAACACAATCCCAATTTAATGTCCATTTACTAGCTTTTTTCAAAGCATTCAACTGTATCTGCTGATGAAGACAATGTCAAAAATAAACTTTCATGCTTATTTTTTTAACATAGAGGAGAAGTCCTCCATGACAACTCAGCAAACTCCAATTGGTCACGGAGACATAGTTACTCGGCCTGTACTGATAACACTATTCTACAGATTTTGAAAGACATTTAACAATAACATAACTGAAATATGTTACTGACATTATATATTCCAACAGACAGAGTTACTGACTATAATCAGTGACTTTTAACAGATTAGAAAGGGAAGAACTAAATGCATGTGAGAGGAGACTCACATTTCCTCTAATGTCCCCAACACAGCCTCATTTAATGTGAAGACTCCTCTACAATATTCATATCTTTGTGATGTGTCATTTATGTCTGACTCAAGGAGCACCGATCAAACATGGCAAGATAAAAACAGCCCCATCTTTAAATGTCACTTCAATGATGAAACCCTGACCTGGAATCAAATAAATGGCCAGCAAGCATCTTTTGATCATGTGTAATATCGCTACTAGTTTTTCTGTGGTTACAAACCCCAGAGGGCTCCTTTGGGGGGCTCACCATTAAACATCAAACAAGTTGTAATGTCACTTTGTTTCACAGTAAAAAAAAAAAAAAAAAAAAACAATAGGAGAACACATGTCAAAGGGAATTGTGATCACAGGTTTCATTCTCGTTCTCGACTGTTGTCTCTTCACCTACACTTCAGAGCGTCATACATTTGCATTTGAAATCTTTTTAAGAATAAAGAATACATCTCTTTAATACTGACTACACCTGTACTGCACTATTTTCGCTCTAGCACACCCAATAGATTCACTGTATGTAATTCTATGACATATCCTTAAATGGTATTCACTTGGTATACAAGATCCTGTTGAATGCAATGGCATGTGTGCACTATTCTATTTGTGTGTGTGTGTGTGTGTGTGTGTGTGTGGATGAACTTACCAAACTCTCTCGGTACAGATATAGAGTAGACACAGGTCTGTCCAGAGGTATAGTTTCTGGGGAAGTTTGGAGATAAAACAGTGCCTTCTGATCCTGTAGAACGACTTCCGCAGGGAGCTGGGGACAGAACATACACATGTGCACACACGTAAAGACCCACAGGCACGCTGTGAAGCTGTGTGTGCCGGGATGCTTTATTCCAGTCGGTGTTTTAGTGTGCGTTACCTTGACAACTAGGCAATGCCCTGTTCCATCCAGGTCTGCCATCATCCCCCATACTGCAGGTTAGGGTAGAATAACCCTTAAGAAAAAAAAAATGTAATGTAAGAAAAACAACCCACCAACCATTTCACCAATAAACTAACAAATCAACCGACCACCCACCCAAACAAACAAACAAAAAAACAATACCTGCAAAACGTATCCAGCCTCACAATAGAAGGTGACAGTGGAGCCAAGCTTATAATCGGATCCCAGCCTGGTCCCATTCAGAACCACACCTGGGTCGAAACATGATTCCCTCAGCTTGGCTGGACAGAGAGAAAGAGAACAAGTGAGCAAGTGAGAGAGGGCATGAGGCAAAGAAAAAGTGACAGGCACACATAAATAATAAGTCAAATTAATAATAACTAAGTCCCTAGCCATAATCAAATGAGGCAGGCTTTTCGTTGGGCTTTTTTAACAGTCTGTTTGACTTAGCTGCCTTCACCAAAGATGGAGCAAGAACCATAACTTCATCCCCCGGCTTTTGAATGCTACACGAACCTTGCAAATTATAACTTTGCACCCCCCATCCGCCGAAAGATTAGTGGCCACCCTGCATCAACTTAAGACTTAATTCCTGAGTCCACATTAATCCAATGTTGATTCATTTGTGCAAGTGAATCACACTCACACCTCCAACAGACACTAATTCAACAGGTACTTCATGGTGAGAGCAATCATTCTTTTTCATCTTAAAATCAGCATGATGTCATCAGCGTGGGAGACTTAATTGCTAATACATTTGTGTTGAGTGTTTAGGGGTAATGCAGTAGCCTTCTTTGTTCAATGTGAAAATTAAATGTTTCTTAACACCTTCAGGAGACATCCTGTCATCACAGGAGCCATCTGAAAGAGTTTGTCACGTTAAGTATGAAAGCCTTAAAGAGTAGTTTCCCAAGTGACTTTGCTCATGAAAAACAGATAAGACAGAAAACAGCCCCTGATGCAATTACATCAAACAGAGTATATTAAATTTATTTTTCAACAACTGACAGTTACAAAGTGGCTATAGAAACACTCCCAGCTGGAATATGTGTCTACTTTCTGTTTTTTATCTCTTTTCATCAGAGAAAGACATATAAGTGTTGAGTCTATTTCCAGGTGGCATCTAGTTCAAGATATAAACTAGATACTGAGAGCAGTGTAAATGGCGGGGTGCTGCCTCCTCTTAGGTAATCGTGATTATGTTGTAGATGTGTTTAGTCCCCCTGCTGTAAAGATGTTCAAACAAACATGAATCTTGAGTCATTTAGAGGTTATTCCAGCACTAAACACTTCACAGCATATAAGGATGGTGGTACTATTGGCAGAATTTTTACCTTTGTATTCCAGGTGAAAGCCAGTGTAAGAAACAGACCCATCACTGCGGAATGCTAAATGCATGGTATTCGAACTGCTCTCTATCCGCTCTGGGAGTTTGCTGTCCTGGAAGCTACCAATCAGAGGACTGTTGCTGTCCGGACCATCGTAGATATACAGGAAGTCGTAGTTTGGCTCAATATTGAAACTAGAGATGGATAAAGAAAAGCACAGATAGGGACGAGTTGTAGGGGGAAGCAGATTAAGAGAACAAGGGTACAGAAAGAGTCCACACTGACATTTTAGGATTAAGTTTCCACCAGGAACCAGGAACCTGGTTATTTACAGAGTTGTTTTTGTTTTTTATACTGGAAAAGTATTCCAGTTTTCTTTCACCAGCCATAAAGACTCTAAAATGTATCAGACAGACATGAATTGTCACAAGAGGATGAATCCTAATGATTTTTGTGATCTACGAACTTCTTCTCTAGCACCAAAAGGTCAGAAGACGCTGTGTTTGTTATCAATTACAGCCATTTCTGAAAAAACACATTTGTGCTCAGCAAACCCGACCTGAATAAATAAACGTTTTACTTGGATTGTTAAGCAATAAAATTGGTTACCTGATGAAGGCCAGCGACAGGACGTAGTCAGAGTTGACAGCAATGAGCCAATCACAGTCCTTGGAGTGAGGGTAGGGATGTGGGTAGTTAGGAGACAGTATGAATCCACTGGAGCCAGTTAGGTTTCCTCCACAAGGAGCTATGACGGGAACACAAACAAAGATATAAATTAATTCTAATGAAGTCTTAAAATGCCAGAAAATGTGAGCATTCTCTCAAGCTGGATGAAAAAATAAGAGGTGGGTAGGAAAATGAAATAGTATCATACTGTATATGTTAAGTAACAAGCCCTCCTGTAGGTCACTCACAGATGTGTCCTTGAGCTATGTACTGAGCCCTAAACAACCTTTGTTGTGTATGCAGTACATCTATTGCATGTCCCTATAAATATATGGAAGCTGGACTTTTCACCTATGCAGACAGGTGGGCTGGGCTGCCAGTAGTATCTGTTATCCACTTGTATACAGGTGATTTTGTCGTCCCCCTGGAGCTCGTATCCTGGGTCACACTGAAAGGACACTGAATCCCCCGGCTCACGGCCATCTCCACTACGGCTGCCATTCATTGGTACACCTGGGTCCCTGCAGGCTGTAGCTACTGAGCCTGGACAGAGAGAGACAGAGAGGGGGCAGAGAGAAAGAAGAGGGAATGGAGGAGAAAAGGGGGACAGCAATTACAAAAATCTGTGTCACACTGGAGATTTATAGCTTATAAGCTATATTTTTCTAATGCTTTAAATCAGTGCAAAAAATCAACTGTTTACTATCCTATATTATGAAATATCCGTTAAGATAATTTCTGACTTGTTAAAATAGATTTTCAAGTAGAACAATTATGCAGATTTGTATTGTTAATTATGTGAAATGTTGATATTCAGATTCTTACTCAAATGAAGATCCACTAGAAAAAAGAAACTTTAACAGTATTGGTCCCTCTTTTGCATCCGGAAAATCAGACATATATAACCACACATAACCAGACATATGTAAAGAAACATTATACAACAGTAGAAGGTAAACTCCTATCAAAACATTTCTCATTTTATAATGTTTAGTACATTAGCTCTGGACATTACTCACTAGAGAACTGGATAGCGAATCCTGACTTGCTGATGTAAAAATCAGTCTCAAACTGAACAGTGACGGTGTTCAGTGTGGAGTGGATTCCCTCAGGCAGCAGAGACCCACTGAGCTCTGACAAAGACATTTCATTCTCAGGTGGTCCGTCCCAAACCTTCAGCATGTCGTGGCTGGCTTCCGTGTCGAAGGACAAGAACTGTAGACTGTAAAAATGAAAAAAATATATATTATCAACAGTGTAAACATTACATCTTCATTAAATCAGAAAAGCCAAACTTTTCATCCTCTTTGTGTAAGACCAACAACTAAAGACTCTTATATGAACCTTTTTTTAATTGTGATTTTTGGAGCTTGACAACTTTTATGTGTTTGGTGATTTAATATAAAGTATATAAACCCAAGTGATGTCATCTCAGTTATTACATACATTAATTTAATATTTTTATCATTATACTCCAATACTAACCAATTGTTACTAATACAGAATAATCTCAAAATACTTGAAATAATATGTTCGGGATAGTAGTTCAACCAAGCTGCAATTTCAGATTAGGCCTTTAGTATGCACACTCAGCATTTGTATCATCATTTTCACACTTGTCATACGTAATCACACATATAGATTAGCTATCAAAATACTGAAGTAGGCACTAAAATGAATGACATTTTTATTTTAACTTTACTACTGGGGAGGTTTTGGGGGGCCCACATTACCTCACAATGTTTCCTGAGTCCACTTCGATGGTCCAGGTGCAGCGCAGATTATTGTCATAAGGGAAAGGGTATCCAGGGGACAGGATCCTCCCTGAAGACTCACCTTTAAAACGACCTCCACACTCCGCTACAGGAATCACACACACAGGTAAGAGACATTAAAGACTGTTAACACGCACCAACATACAAACCCACACAAATGTCCCTGTATATATATATCAGTCTGATTAGCACAATTATGACATTACAAATCTCATCAATTTAGCCAAACAAATGGGCAATTGATGAGTGTGTATGCGTGTAATTAAGTGTGTACGTGATGTATGACAAGTCAACCAGTTATCTGTCCGTGGCAATTGTTTATCAAGGAAAACAGATCCACTAGGTGCACCTCAGTGGCCACTGAGCAGTGATTAAACGATCACCACGGAGACAAATGGATTGAGAAAGAAGCCAACTCTCTTCCCTCTGTCTTTCTCACTCTTACTCTCTTACAGAGAGAAAAGAGAAGCAAAGAGAAGAGACAAAGTGCTGATCCTGCATTCATCCCTAAAGAAATCACCACACATTATATAACAAAAAATAATTCCCCCTTCTCTCTTTGTCTCTCTCGGTTATATATTTTCACAATCTTCATCCCCTCTCTGCTTCCCCTCCCTCCCCATGTTCCTCATCCCTTAGGCTCCCCTCCCTTCGTAACTGGAATATATTATCTCGAGTAATAGGAGCAATATTAAGAGTTGGTTACGGAGAAAAAAAGAGAGGAGAAGAGGCAAAAGAGAGAACCAAGGGGGGTAAAGAAGGAAAAACTATGAGTAATAATAAGAAGCAATATAATATTAAGACTGGAGGTTAGCTGAGGTCACGGTGTGTCACTGCTAAAATATAAAGTCAGAGAATATCAGCCAGTGGTTTTATGAGTCTTTCATTATTGATAGTGAGAAGGAGAGTGACTTATTAAGCTGAATCAAAAATCAGAAAGTTCAGAGGCAGCGATGAAGGAAGAAAGGTCAAACACTGGGCTTGCTGTTATGCTTATAGCTCCCATCTGGGGCACAGCTGCAGCAGCCATTTTGCGTGCCACTCCGTATAGGCTGAGCATTTGTTTGGGTTTAATTAGAGAATGTAATCATTCAACCAAATACCTACTGGGAAGGACTGGAAGTGTCTCCACATATGCTTCAAATACTATTCAAATCAAAGAATTTTAGGCACTGGATACCAACATACTGATGAACATGTGAGTGTGTGTTTACAGTATATGTGTGTGAGTTCAGGAGCCCTGATGTTGCATACAGTAGCCAGTAAAAGACCACTATACTATCAATAGTCAGAGCTGTGGTTTGTATTTTATCATCAGTTTGAAGCTCTGAAAAATAAATTAAAAAGGAAATTATGTAATAATGAAATATCTAGAAATATGGTCAATACTCAAAGGGGAGTTGCTTCCCAGTAGGTTTTATCGTTTCCCTAATACAGCCATTGATTTGATACAGCGGTTCGGAGCAAAATCCAGTCGATTGAAATGTGTTTATGAAACAATTCTAACAGGTTTGTCACTTAGCTCTTTATAGAGTAAGGATGCCATGAATAGAGGTTTAAAACAAGGTGAGAAACAAATATAAAAAAAGATTGATCTGTGTGTGTTTGTTCGTGTGTGGGTGTGTTTGAGTGTAAAGCAGAGCATTGGGGGACCAAGAGGGCAGTCTCCAGGAACAAAGAGCAAATCACCCACTGCAGGAAAGGAAATAGATAAATTGGGGGATCCAGGTGGTAAACAGTCCTGAATAAATAGGCTTTTCATTGAGACTCATGAGAAAATCAAGACAGCCTCCACCTGCTTTCTTTCCAGATTACTGAATGAATGTCCTGTTAGCAGAGACTTTATATAAAGCAGCAAGTGACTCTGCACTGGATTCTAGAGCACAATAATGCTTCCTGCTACTTTACTGATGTAGAAGTGTTATGGACAAGGTAAATCACACAGCAAAAATGCAGCAATACCAGTGAAAGCCAAAGCAACAATGAACCCTCCTCACCTTTCCCTCTCAAGCTTATTAAAGAGAGTTATTCAAGGTTCAACCTATAATTGCGTGTATGTCCCCTTGTGTGTATCTTTTCAATGAACCTCTTTCCAAAGTGTGAACGGCTTCACATAGCAGACATACCGATACAAGAAGGCAGAGGGTTATCCCAGGCTCTCCGTTCGCCTGTCATACACTTCAGTGTGGAAGCCCCATGCAGAGTGTATCCAGGCTCACATCTGTATGTGATGCTGCTCCCGGAGAAATGGCCCTGGTCATTGACCTTGAAGCCGAACTGAGGCACGCCTGGGTCCTCACAATGAGACAACTCAAAACCTAGAGAGAGAAAAAGATAGAGAAACATCTTTACAGTGTGTACTTATTAAAGTACTCGCTAAGGGACATCAAAGACACACTAGAGAAAACAGAATTAGTGTTGTTTAGATGCACAGCAATATTCCCTTAATATCTGGCATGCTCAAGTATTCTGTTTATGAGCTTGCTGAGATCATACATCCTGTTTAAGCCCTCATCCCGATTTAATAAAAAAACAAGAAAAGATACATGAGACATACCAATATTAGGAACGATACTGGCGCATGTATACACCTTATCCAATTTAATGTTGTTTTTCACAGTCTGTCTAAGCTCGGTTTCCATGGTAATATTCAGAATATTCTGTTTATTCATGTGCACAATTTTGGAGAGCGGGATATGAAGAGGTATATAAATAGCTTATCCTTATAAGACCTTAACCAGGATTTGATCTACGGTATTACCAGGAAGACGGGGCGCGCCAGGATTTGAGTTATCTCATGGAAGACTGCAGGAGGTGCATGTCTAAATCCTTAAAAATGGCCATTTGCAAAGCTGTACTTTTACAATTGGGCAATCTGAACACATCTGCCATCATCCTGACGTCTAGTGTGAATGGTTGCCCACCTGAGATTGTTCTCTGTATGTTAGACATCCATAAGAAAAAAACCCTTCATACATTTTTCATTGAATCACACCTATGAGTTTTGTTCCAGCCTTCATATCAAACTATAAACATAGTGAGGCATACAAAGTTTTTACATTATTGCAAACAAAAAAGGCTGCTACAACGTTCTCTAAGCCAATGTCTTTTGTTTTGTATCGCAAACTAACTTCTATTTGCAGGTGCAGAGGAATACGTAAGTAATGCACCGCTCTGCTCACACAGCAGAGAGACAATGCAACTTTAAAGCATTATGCAAATCATCCTGCATGACTCCATTTAAACAATTAGATTTTCTAATTACGAAAACTATGCATCTAAGAGAGCGCGGCTAAACGTGGGTGTGCTGTGGTGAACATCAGAATGCACCTTTAACACCTCATCCTACGCTGAAATCAGAGCTCCCTGAAAGCTTTGTTAATCAAACGTGACAAGTTTCTTGTGATCTTCTCAGCGGTGGAATTTACAATCAGTTTTGAGATGGTTTCACAAATGAGAATCTTTTAGAGTTAAATTGATTCGGCAAGTATGTCACATTTGTCAGGAATTAGTACAGCTGTCAAGTGGAATTTAATTGCTGACTTGATGTGACTCCCAGACTGATCCTTATTCTCTTGTGCTGTCATTGGCCACTCTAGTCCAGTACACTTCTAGCAGGTCCTAGTTGTTATGAGTTAATGGATTTGAGATACATATGGTAATAAAATATAGCGCATGTGCAGCAGAAAATTGTAGTTTAAGCTAAGATGTAAAGTACTGTGATCTTCCAAAATACTTAGAATCAACTTGCCATTGCCTCTACCACCAATGATGCCTTTTATACAACCGAGGGCATAATTAACAAACTACTTGAACAGTCCAACTAACCAATCCCAGCATGTGTTTGTGTTGTAGTTTATGTTACTATCATGCAAGCTAGCTGTGTTGTATATTGCACAGGGAGGTTATGCAGATATATTAACATATATACTGTAAACCAGTTTGAAATCCAATACTAGAGTCAGATCAGGGTAAAGTCAACCCTTCCACCCCACTCATTCAGGTTTTGACTAGGTTAGGTTGTGTGCATGTATAGGTTTATACTGCTTAGCTGAGAGCACTTACTTGAGTAGACCAGTTTGAATCCTTCCCCTGTATTTTCTGCATCACTGTAAAATTCCAGCCAGAGATGGTTTGAAGTGGAGATCAGCGTCAGGCCCAACATAGACGACCCCGTGAATGCTCCCAGGACATGAGCTGTGTTGTCTTTACCGTCATAAATCTAGAATAACAGTTTTCAAAGGTATGAATTGAGTCTTTTTTATCGTCACTGATCAGTTTACACACAGATGTTGGGCAGGAAGAATGACAGAGAAATCATCAAATATGTGTCTGTGTGTTTACCTTGAGTATATCCCCTTGGGCAAGATGAAAGGTTCGAGCAGAGATGTTAATGCCTTTCCCAGCCTGCACCTAAAGTAAATATGGAATCCAAATTAGATTTATTGACCAACAAAGTGGACAACATGTACTCACCAACATTTCAGGATTTCAGGATTCATTTCCACTAACTCTCATAATGATTTTTACACTTGTGCCAGCATGAAAAATGTAGAGTCTCTGAGATCTTCAGTTAGGATGTACAGATTTGTTACCTGGATGCTGTAGATGCACTCGTGGTTGTTGTCATAGTTCATTGGATAGTTTGGAGAGAGAAGGATCCCTTCATTGTTTATAACTGAAGACCCACACTCCGCTGATGACCAATACAGAAAGAAGAGAATTATTATTATTAAAGGATATATATAGATGGTTTTATACTGATGTGGTAAGAGCATGAGGGAAAACATAAACACGTTCTTAGAAACTGTTCAGTCCTACAGTATAAAAGTTTTAGTCCATAGTACGAACAGTTACAGACAACACGGCTGTCCTTAGAGTGAAACGATTTTTTCATCTTACAGAAGATGATGATTCCTTTTTTTGCTATAAATGGATGAATACTCCTCATGTGTACTTGTGTGTATGTGTGCGTGTAATTTAATAACCCTTTTAAACAGCTGTACTGTCAGCCATCTACTTCAGTTGAGGAGAATGGGCAGGTAGTAAAATTCAGAAACTAATTTACCAAAAGATATCCGCTCTCTGCACTTCTCACATGTGCCCTCTATCTACAGAATCTATGTCCCTTTCCTCTCTTTTTTCCTCCCTCTCTCCCCCTCTCTGTGTCTCTACTGGTGTAATAGTCATATTACAGCTGTCATATCGTCAATAAATCACGCTGCTACAGTTTCCATTTAGAAAATTACCTCTCCACCCTCTCCCTCTTTAACTCCCTCGCTCTTGCTCTTGCTCTTTCTCTCTGTCTCCCTCTCTATGAATAGTGCCTCCTTTACCCTCTTCTACTTCAATCAACCTTCCACTTTTCCCAAGTTTCCCCCTCTCCTCTCCCTCTTCCTCTTTATTTCCTGCTCCGCTTCTCTCTTTTCGCTCCTGCCTCTGTCTACTTTCCCTTAACAAAGGTGCTAAATAGATGATAATGTCCAGAAATAATAGAAGAGTAGAAAAAACAAGCCAAAGGCACATTTGATTATCTGAAAAAGCAAAGACACCTCTTTGGTACCTCTCCAACTCCCTTCTGGACAGTACTTCATTAAAACAATATGTTAAATCATCCCTCTCCTCTCTTCTTCACTCCTCCCTTGTGACGTGCACCACATCATGCAGCAATGCAACACAACACAACACACAGGAACTAAATATAGCAAACCGCACCATAGAACGCCGTCTCGCAACACCACTCCCACCTCTTTGCATTATCAGTCTTTGCACGTTGATTACAAAGAGCCAAAGACGTAAACACTGGCCCTGCAAACATCACGCAAAGCTGAAAACAAGGTCTCACCACCAATCTAAAATTAAAAAGTGATATACTGTATCTTCTCTTTTATTAGACCCGGATGTCTGCCTCTCTGCACCTGTATCGTCACATACTTCTCATGGTGATGCTGAAAACAATCCTGTGACGGAGTGTAGAAACATTCAGTGTGTCTCTTTTGCTTTTATTATTACCGTCCATTGATTCCACATCAGCGCCCAAATCAAATCTCATTTTACACATTTCTTGCTTAAAAAGAAGCTGAAGTTATGAGTACACGCTATTGTTCCTTGTGAGTAAACTCATTTTTCTGCATTAGACACATTCTAAAGACAGTGGATTAGCCCTTCTGTGGTGCCCAGGGAACAATTGTAAGGCCGGTGTCTTGATCAAGGACAATGACTGGAGTACTGAGAATACACCCAACACACAAACAGAAGGAGGGGGAGCAAACAGCGTCGACATTGAAAGCCATTACTCTCCGGCACCATTTTCTCTCTCTTTTTTTTGTCATTAGCATGTAAACATCTGATCATCTTTTCAGAGTAAATATACATTTCTCACTCAAGTTACAGGATGGAAATATGTAAGATAACGTCTGGTCAAAACAACTAAGCCCTGTTTTGGCATTTTCATGTCCTAAAGGTTTTTTTTCCACACAGCTCATATATCATACACAGCATATTAATATGCAGCTCAAGGGTATTATATAATTTTAATATTGTATTCTGTGTATTCTGTGGAATTATCATTTCCACTTGTGTTTATTCAACAAGTTTTGAAAGTAAGAACATGATAAATACCAAAATGTCCTTGATGGTAAAACTCATTATTATGAAGGGTGATACAGGATTGTGAACAGGCCAAAACTCTCTGCCCACTGGTGACTCCCCTAGAACAAATATCACTAACATTTATTGTTCATCCAGTAGCTGAAATTTGGCTGGCATAAATGTGGCTTTTACACATAATACTGTCTGTGGAACTTCTATTCAGTTTCGTTCACTGTATTTGATAAAACTTTTAGTTAAAAAAAAAATCTTAGTGTAATCAGAGGTACATTCAACTTAAAAATGTATGTCCAATGTGAAAGTAGAAACACAGACCTTGCCTTCCCTTTGTGTTGTGCCATCTCCTTCACTATCTTGTAAAGGCAAACAAAGTTGGCCTTTTGTGTCTGCTAGCTTTTGAACTTAAGCTGCCCAGGTTTATAAAAGGATAAGCATTCAGAACTTTTACGTGGGTCTTTTTGTATGTCACAATGTGGGCAAATGTTTCTGTGTTTGCAAAGAACCTCCAGACATTAGCAGCAAAGCAGCTCAACACATTTTCTGGTTACCGCAGGTTCTGTTCCATCATCTGATTATGTAACATTACATAATACAAATCTTATTTGCCTTTGTTTGTGAAACAGGAAATAGTTGAGACTGTAACATTCAGTGTTCTCACTGTAATGATAACAATGGTAGACAAATGAATCGATATTTACTATGAGTTTCAGTACTCGACAAATGTACTATTTTACACTTAAAACAGGAAAGGAGGTTAGATAATACTTAAATAAAATCAGTAGTAATATTACCACATACCGACACATCTTGGTAGAGGAGAGCTCCACATTCTCCGCCCTCCTCCCAGACAGATTAATTCTGGTGCCCCCTCTAGGCGGTATCCCATATTGCAGGAAAAAGACAAAGTGTCTCCAATGCCAAAACTGTAGCCGTTTCTCCTGCCAAACCGAGGCATCCCAGGGTCCTCGCATGGCTCCAATGTATATTCTGCAGGAAATTAATTGAAACTGAATATATAACACATGCATGAATAAACATTTAAAATATACTACAATGGGTTAGCACTGTTATGGGTTAGAATTGTATTATGACTAGAGATGGACTATCAGTGGATCGAAATACATTTTAAAAAGTGTACTTTACATAGTGAATTTCTGAGCCACACTCAATTTTAATGAGTGTTGCCTAAGTGCCATAAGAGTAAGTGAGGGGTGATGAGATTAGAGTGTAAATTAGAGTGTCCTCTACTAATGGTGTTAAATCAACAAATCAATACCAATCACTCTCAAACTCCAAAAGAATCCACCTTAATATCTCAAATAAAACTTAACAATAATCATTAATTGTTAACTGAAACATGCAAACACCTCATGGCCGTGATCTTGCTCTCTGAGCCAAGTAACCCTTTTTAATAATTCAATAACTCTTGTGATAAAAACTCTTGAAAATGCAGTCCATTAAAATATAATCTTTGCATGAGAACTCGTGCATATTTGTTGCAATTAGCGCAAAAGTTGTGAGTCTAAGTTGACTCCACTGTGTCCTGAAATGCTCTTGCTGATTTCGTGTTTCGCATGGTACAGGAGATTTACTTTTAAGACTGATGATGTGATCTGTATTTCAGAGTGTGCTGCAGGATGACACAGCCTGTTGAGCATGTTGAGATTGGCAAGTCACATCTCTGGTGACACCTCCCATGTGTTACATTCTGAGTATCAGCTTATGCCATCTGGGACCCGGTAAAATGTCCCTCAGTGCAGAATCAGATTCAAGCGCTCCTTTATTCCGGAGTCAATGAGAGAGCTTTGTGAGGGCAGTTAGGCAAAGGATCTTCATTTATGAGATGCAGATGTAGACTTGGACTTTGTCTTAATTCTGCCCCTTAACCCTTTCCTTAATTTTGGATGAGGCTGGTGGTGAAATAACACGACTATGGATTGGTACAGCACTTGTGATTTGTACACATTCTCAGAATTCCACCATTGAGGCTATGAGGGGTTCATCGCCATCTCTTCTCTTTTTCTTCTTGTATTGTTTAATGGTAGATTAATGTTGTGTAACCTCTCTCCTCTGTTAAGCTTTTTTTCTAGAGCTAATCACAAGGTTTTATGGGTAGTCCTTGAGGCCAGTGTTGAAATATTTCTGTTTGGAGGGAGAGAGAGAGCAAAACATTCACTTAACACAGCAACAGTTTCGTGTTGGGGGGCTGTGTCATGTAGGGATATGTGACACACAAGACAAATTTCTGTGAATTCAATTTCCGGCACAACTTAACCTACTCCCGAGGTGCATGGAGAAGGGAAAAAATGTGAGAGGTCAAAACACCCTGATGAAGACCACACGCCAAAATGCGTTGGTGACAACAAAGTTGTTCTTTACACTACAAATGTTGCTGGAGTTTTGACCTGTCTTTGACTCTGTAAATCAGTATTGGTACCACAAACTATTGGCCTATTTATAAACTGCCATTTAAAGCTAAAGTTATAGAAAAGGTGGTGGCCAGAAAACTTGGATGTGCATAATATTCTTAACTATCTTTTTTTAATTTTGCTGTCGGTTGCACTCCAGCACGATGATGCAGGAGCTTGGTTTTTGCTAGATCTCAGTGCAGCTTTTAACACTGTATGCTGACTAATGTATAAGCTGACTTATGTAGGCAGTGGGTGGGTATCTGTGGGTCAGCCCTGCAGATCCCTGTGACTCTGACGTGTGGTGCTCCCCAAGGCTCTCTTTTAGGTCCTAATTTGTTTACATTGTACATGCTTCTCTTATATTTTACAAGGAGGAAAAACATAGCTGCACTAGCCTCTACAGGTTGAAAGATTCTCTTGAAACACTGACTACAACCAACATTGCAGCTGAGTGATGTGGTCAGGTGTGCACTGTTGTGTTACTGTTACTTGTGACCACACCCAGCTGTAATGCAGTATGGTATACGATAGTGCAATGATGCATCAGCGCTGCACAGGTTGTGAAAAAATTATGTTGTTTTGCAGATCCAATTATACATCTAATTCAATCATCAAGACTTTTATACTTTCAGAATTGCCTCAATCAAAAAATTGGATGGGAAATAATCTGAGAGCATTAAATCCTTATGGAACTGTTCTTCTTATGCCTCAGTCAGCCTTGTCCCTCAGGTGAAGGAAAAATGTATGTATCTTTCATCATCTGTCAGATGATCCACTTCAAGATCATTTTGATCCTGCAAGGTCAGGCACCTACCTACGTTAGTGAGCTACTTCAGCCTTTTATCACCTGAAGGTCACTGAGATCCTCTGATCAGACCTCATCGGTTGTACCTCACTAAAGAAGATTGTGCTTTAGTGGTTGTGGCCTGTCAGACGGTAAGACCTGTGGACACCTTTAAAAAGCAGCTCAAGACTCGCCTCTTTAAATTCACCTTTGTTTAGCTTCCGACGCATATATGGGTTATGTTAGTTTTTAACTACTTTTATTATTTTTAAGCACCCTGTGATAAGGTGCTATATAAATGAACGCAACAGCATTTCTTTCGTAACTTTATTACCTAACGTAAAGCTCAGACTGGATTTACCACAATCCATTTTAAGAGACTGTAATTGACTTTATTCTGGTAGAAATGTTGCTCTGCTCTCTTTTCTTTAAAGATAAGCTATTATTTCACTGTGGTGTCTTGGATCCTTCCTCCATGAGTTTCTTGGCTGATTCTGGTCCTGCTTTTTTTTTTTACGCAAATTTATACTGATAGTGTTATTACTTCACTATTTAGCATTCAGGCTGCTTTGGATTTGCAAACTCTCTATAGATTGCCTATAGCATCACTCAAACTGTTCCACTATGAAAAGTACAAGGAAAATTCTCGGATTGACTAAATTCAGGGTAAATTGAATTGAGAGACCTTGTTGGAGTATAATAGTACAATGTGACTATAGTCAAGTAAATTACCAGAGAAAGTTATGTTGAAGCCCTCGTATGAAATGGAAAAGTCAGAGATGAATCGTAGCTGGGCTTTGAAGTTTCCATAGAGACCGGCATTGATGTTGCTAGGCAACTCGTTGCCAGTCAGACGAGCCAGTGGTTGCAGGAAACTCCCGTTCTCAGTAACCAAGAGGTAGTCATGTTGGTCCTCCAGATGAAAAGAGTTAAACTGAAACTGGACTCCTGTTAGAGACATGAGCAAACAAACGAAGTACACGGACAGATAAGAGAAAATCTTTAGAAGTTTGTTGTATCCTCAGCTCGATATACCCATAATTATAATAAGTATAAGTCATTTTACAATGTGCTTACAGCACACACAAATTCTGCATGAATAACATCATGACAGGTTTCAAAATACATAAAACATGATAACATTATTTGAGTTTTTAACCGACTTCTCTCTGTGCATGCATGGACTACAGCCATAAATATAAATATGAATGTAAATATGCCCCTCTGGATATGCTATAAACCATAAAAAAATACAAAGAATCCAATGTAATGCAAGTTTGTGGTCAAAGTATAGCAGTAGCTGCACTGCTGTGGGTGCTACTTGCTACTGTCTCTCACTCTGTCTCTCTCTATTAAGGAATGTGAATCTGTGTGTGTCTCTTGCCTTTCCCGTGGCTGACTTCAACAGTCCAGGTACAGTTGAGAGATGAAGGGTAGCTGTCTGGATAGCCGGGACTAAGGATGGTTCCCCAGGGACCTCTAACATCTCCGCCACATAGAGCTGGATAGATTGAGAGAGACAGAGTGGAGGGGAGAGAGAGGCAGAGAGAGAGAGAGATGTGCAAAGACAGGGGACAGAAGCACAGAGAGTTTAGCATCAGATTGTTGATAGCTAAAACAGATAATGTTTCCCTGTGGACCTTTAATACCACTTCTATAGTACATACACACACTTACATACACAAACAAGCGACGAGAGAGGGAGAGGCAGACAGAGACAGATACACGGAGAGAGAGAGAGAGACCCTTTAAAAACTTGTGGGTAGAAAGGTCTGCATGCATCGACAGCTGCAAAATTTCTGTTTTTCGGATTAATTCCTCCCACTGTTCACTGACATAAAATAATGACATAAATAATGTAAAATCCACCACACTCTGAACACACTGAATTATAAATAATAGATTATTTGCTGTTGATATAGTTTAATGTCCCTGAAACTAACCAACGCCTGGCAATGATTAACTGTATAGGTGATTCTAGTCATTCCTCATATACTGTATGTTGACAGTGCATGATAATGTTGAGAGATTTACTAAAACTATATTTATGTTTCTGTTTAAAGAAACATAAATATCAGAATATCAGTTTAATTGCCGGTATTTGAATCATGCAAATTTGTTTTCAGTTGTTTCACTTCGATATACAGAAGACAAGGGCATATAGAAGGCAGCTCTTCAAAACATCCGTTGTAGGTCAGAATATGTGGCAGGACTGATGACAGTGACCACAGTCCCCTGGATGTTTAAAGTGTGACATGTTCACCAGACAGAAACAGCTCTCGCATAATTAGGGTAGCACTCTGGGTAGCCGGGGTTCAGAGGAGCTTTCTATGGACCTCTAAAAGCACTTCCACATGTAGGTGCTAACGCATGGTGGATGACAGCATCTCTCTCCAGCAGAAGGTACACTTCAGCTTCTCTGCTTAGTCTTAATTAGCTGAAGCTTCAAGATCCATGCTGCTAATTCAGTAGCCATCCATACAGTACTGACTTATCACGACTTCCACTGTGGCGTTACTGAGCATGATCAAAGTTGGTCAATCATATTTCAGTGCCACTTTGTGTGTTGAATGTTTGGAAATGAAAAAGTCCAACTATGTTGTTTTTCAGCAGTAATGGCAATAATAGGTTCTGCATAAAACAACCAACTCAAAGTCAATCATAAATATATGCAGTGGA
This sequence comes from Enoplosus armatus, assembly GCF_043641665.1. NCBI lineage: Eukaryota > Metazoa > Chordata > Actinopteri > Centrarchiformes > Enoplosidae > Enoplosus > Enoplosus armatus. Next base: position 12,764,676 of record NC_092195.1, read on the forward strand.
TATGTTGTGAGCCAAGGAATGTGAGAAGAAAAGTTCAGAAAAACAAAGTTATTGGAGTAATTGGAGTTACTGGCTAAGATGCAAAGTTGCTTGTTAAATAATAAGAGACCATCTGGACAATAAGTGTACTTTATTTTACTGAGAAGTGTGGGAGAATTGAAACCTATTTGCAAGTTTGTGTTGCTTTGGGATGTACAGTCTCTGAGCTGTAAATTATTTTGAGGCGGAAAACTGAGACATGAAATAAAAATCCCAAGAAAAAAAATGGTTGAATATTATTTAAGCTAGTTTTCCACAACATTAAAGTTGTGCAATAGCTGCATAGTGTGCAAGAACCGTGAAATGTCGTTTGTTTCTGAAATCTTTTTTCTGTTAATACGGTTTGATTTCAAGTGACTCAAAGCAGTGATATTCAAAGCAGCGAAGCAGGGCAAATGTTTCTTAGACACTACTTAAAACATTTTGATCCTCACAGTACGGCCTCTGGATGACCCTGCACGTTCTGCACATGGTTCAGCTGTGCACATTGTTATGCAGTAAGAGATGAGTGCTTGCACAGAGAGGCTCAGAGTTGAGACCAGGTCCTCGGAAAAGCTTGGAAAAATCTGTTGCATTCTATGCATACTAATGCATGCATGTGTTGCAAGGTGCTTCATTTCTGCTCGCTCCAGTTGGTTCATCTTACAGTTGGCCGACTGGCCTGTCATTTCCTCTTACAATAAACCAATAAAATGCCATAACATTACCTCAAAAGTGTGGCGGTGGCAGAGCAGCCTGGGAGAAGGTCAAACCTGAAAGTTCTGCTGAAGTTTCCTTGAGCAGCACAATTAACCAGTTCAATGGGAGCTGAGAACCACCAACTCTCAGAACTGCATGCCAGACTACAATCTGTACAGATCCTCCCCAATGGTGACCACCGCAACAACCACATAAAACAGACAAGTCAGACATCAAAAATGTGCTCGAACCACAACAGAGCATCAGTATCTTCACTCTCAACCACCACGGTTTACATCAGCATCCCCCAAAGCAACGGTGAAGAGTGAGAATATTTCCAAACTAAACAAATACATAGATACAAGCAGGCACACACACACACACACACACACACACACACACACATTCTATACACACAGCCAGACACACACACACACACACACTCTTGCACAAAAGCTTGCACACGCACACACATACACACACAGTGCTATTAATTATTAATACTTTTCTGCCAGGAAGCTCTTAATGTTGAATGCTGAGCTATGTGAGAAATTTGAAACACTGCATTCCATCTCTATCTCTGCCAGCTTCTTTCTCTCTATTTCATTCTCTTTCTGTTTATCTTTCTTTTAGATCTCCTTCCATCTCGCCTTTTTCTCCACCTCTATCCGTTAGTAGGTCTTTCTATCCCCTCTCTCTTTCATTTGAATGACGTTAGGTTGAGGAATTCCACTAAAAAATCTCCATCTCTGGACTCTCTGGAAAAACACTGACAAAGTAATTTCAATCATACTTTGATTCATTTTAATTCATATTATATAAACTATTTGGGTTCAAAATCTATACATCTTTCAAATATTCTGTTTAGCTGATGTGATAATCTTGTCATTGTGTCTTTAATTTTACATTTTACCACATCAAATTAAGGAATGTCTCTTCTAATACACAGTATGAACAACATTTGATTTCTGCAACATTTTCCAGGGCTGAGTTGGCTGCCTGTGGTGCTGTCTTGCTTGAATTCATTGTGTACTAGTTGTCAATCATCAGGGTACACCATTTCTTACCAACCACAGCAGCAAATAGTAGTTCCTATATTTGTATGGGAGCATACTGTGTAAACCCAGTCTAATGGCATTCAGCCCTGCAAATTCCAGGCAGCGTGCTTGATGCTTATTTGCTCAAACTGCCTCCTCGGAGGAAACCACTGCCAGTCCCAGAAACTGTGTAATTCAAATGTGGTTAACAAGCGAATGAGCCAACAAGCCGAACCAACCAAACCGCCATAAAACTGATGCAGCAGTGCCGCATCCCTCCGCTTTCCCTCCTGTCCTGCTCCATGATTGGAATGAGAGAGAGAGAAAGACCCCCCCCCCCCCCCCGACTCCTTGATTTGAGAGAGAAGAGAGAGGAGGTGACAGCCAACACAGGCTCTCATCAACCTTACCTCAAACCTTCCTGTGTTCACAGTTCACACAAGAGAGGAGGTGACAGGAGGCACATGGATAAAAGCACCACACGCACACACACTCACATTCACAAGCACAAGCACACATATATATGCTGACATACAGTACACATTCGCAGACACACACACACACTGTACATACCCACAGATCTCTAATTTTCTCCCCAAATCACCCCCTATCAGCCACAGCAGCCTTCACTGCAAATTGCCCCTGCGTACAACCAAGAGTGCGTGTGTGTGTGTGAGATTCAACCAGTGGTTTTGTCGCAGAACAACATGTTCTATGTAACTCAGCTCCTCATACAGTGATGCTCTACTGCTGATCTTTTTCACACACCTCAGCCTCTTTGTGTCTCAAACATGTTTTTGGTCGTTTCTCAAAAATGTTTTAAATGTTTTACTTGGTCAAAAGAAATGTCATTTTTGCAAAGTGGACATTTCAATTTGGAAGAAAACTCAGTGAAATATCAGTGTATTACCATCGGCAGGACTGCAGTCAAGTTGACCTTGTGCCATGTATGTGCTCCCACACTGCATACTGGGCATATGGTCTCTGCACCAACTTCTATTGGTGGTAAAGATACTGATATTATAATAATGTATGTAAAAAATAAAACTAAGTCTAACACTGTAAAGTTCTGAGGATAACATGTTGAGTAATAGTGTATTTAGTGTATGTAGAGTAATCTGACGATGTATGATACAGAGCTGAGGACGATGATATCATTTTGGGTGTCCGATTAAGCTATCTACATACATTATCTAAAAAGGATGACAGTCTTATTCAAGCCCATATATAATAATTTGGTTAACTGGAACATTTTGTTACTCAATCAAACATGCCATCTCATGTTCATGAAGGTTGGCTCCAGCAGTGTATTTACCGTCACATGTAGGTAAGGGGTGGCTCCACCAGTGGTTCTTCTCACATACCAGCGGCTCCTCATGGCTGAGTCTGTAGCCAGAATCACAACCAAATGATACTGTGGACCCGATGGAGAAGTCCTGCCCATACCGAATACCATTGACAGGGATACCAGGGTCCAGGCATGAGTAGCTGTCCACTGTAACACCTAAAAAAAGGAATAGATGTCTAAATGGTATGTATGGCTTAAAGACCTTTATCTTTAGTTCTGCTGATCTGCATAATCTACAACTCACAGATGGTTTGAATCTCCACATAAAGCACCATGCTGTGCGACCATGGTTGTTTGTTTTTCGCAAGTAATGACCCCATGTGAGGCCAGCTTGTGAAACCGTGTCCAGTGGACTGCTAGTTGTGTCCTGACACCATGGACACCTACTGTTATGTGTGTGTTGTTATGTGCTGTTACGTCTGTAGAAAGTGTTGCATGAAGGACAGTATTTTAAAGACAGCTTTGTATGTATCTCTGACTCTCTGTCTCTGACTTACTTTCGTATAATATTTTGAAGCCAGCATTTGATCGGCTGTTATCGGTGGTAAACAGTAGATAAAGAAAGTTGCTGCTGCTGAACAGGAACTGGGGCACCTGGGTACCATTAAAGGAGCCAACCAAAGGAGACAGAAGGTTTGGCCCATCATGGATCTCCAGAAAGTCATAACCCAGCTCTGTCTGGAACCTGTGAGACAACATCAGAACATCACAATGCTGATAATAATAGTTTAAAGTTAAGTATTTTACATTTCATTTAAACAATTAGGACAACACAAAACTAGGAAAACACTCAAGCTAACCCATTAAAGTGGGAGCTTGTCAAGGCAATATGGAGACAATGCTGTTGTTGCAGTATATTCCTTTGAGGTTCTTGAATTGAGTGTTCATAAGGTCAGTTAATTAACTCAATCACTTTAATGGCCAGTTAAAACCTGCTAAATTGATATTCTACATGAAAAGTATACTTTCTACACAACATTTTTGTTTAATTAAGTTAACATGCTGCAGGGAGACAGGGAAAAGGTTTAAGAGGTCCAGTCTGTCAAAGCCCTCTACAAGTTGTTGAGCCAGTATTATTAATACAATGAAATAAAACTGAAACAGAAACTCAAACCAATGAAAACTTATTTTATAGCATCCTCTAAAGTCTTGCTTCTATCACCAGTTCACAGCTCAGAGAACACGGAACATAAACCAAAATATTACCCAGCCTTCCTGATCAATATACAACTCCCAATATTAATTATATAGCCTATGAAATTTAAGAGATGATTCTCATATTCTTGGCAAATCCCTATAAACTTTAAGTCTTGTAAATCTTTTCTTGTCAGAAGTAATTGATGGTATTTCTGATGAATCTGCACAGTGTTGCTCATCCTGAGCTCTGAGAGTCCTGGTAATATGCAGAATCAAAGAATTATGCCACCCACCTGTCAAATGTGATTTTGATGGAGCGTCCAGGTTCGGATTCAATCACCCACTCACAGCTGAGGGAATCTTTGTAGTAACCAGGCCACCCAGGAGACAAAATCACTCCACTGGAGGCTGAATAGTGGCCTCCACATGGGGCTGGAGGAGGAGAGTGGACAGACAGAGGAAAGTGAGGGAAGATACAGAGGAGGCAAAAAAAAGGGTAAATGAGAGATGATTTGTATCAAAACCAGATCTGGCAGGATTTGTATGTAGCTTAGGCTGGTGAATAAGCTCCACTAGCGGCTAACATGTAGGCAAGTTTAATAAATCTTTTATACAATCAATATTCTTGTCTGAAAGTTAGTTTGTTTTTTTGGCGACGTGGGGGCAGTGCAACAAGTTTTAAACACAACACTGACAGATATTGTGGACATGTTTGCAAACTGATGCCTATTTACACATTGATTAGCATTGATTTGGAGTTGTGTTGGAGTGTTTATGGCTGCCTGATGAATCTAAATCCAATATCTACTCTCCTTTTAGCTCTATTTTTGTCTCCAGCAACTCCTGAGGGAAATATCTGGCTTTTAGCAGCTAAAATGCCCCACTATGTTCACCAGCTGGTTACTAACTTTGTCTATCTGCCTCTCTCAGCTGGCTGCTTCTGCTGCTGTTGGAAATGACACTGATGAGAGCTGTGAGAGTGAATCAAAACAGTTGCAAATTGCAGCCCATAAAACCAAAACAATGAGCTGAAAGACGCTAAAACGCTTTGCTGAGCAGATAGGAACAGCAGAGTCGGGTGATAATTATATTTGGATTTGTCACAAGTACCATCAAAATATTAATTCGGTAGCTTTAAACATACTGGAAGGACAAGTCTTCAACATACTTAAAATAACTGTATGCAACAATCAGGTCAGAGACTGACTCTGATGCATCGTAAGATCAGTTCTACTGTATGTTCATTAAAAATACAGATGAATTGTGTGGTCTTGTATTCTCCTTCATTATTAAAGTAAGAGAAACATTTAATTCCACTCAACATAATGTAAGGATGGCATTACATGCAAAAACTATATACATTAACAATTAAAGGAACATGAACAATTAAGCATGTTCATAATCATGATTCCTAACCATGGATGAGAGTTTTTAGCAGAATGTTAACTATTATCACAAGGTTACATTAGCCGCGAGCCATTCTGTTCTACTCTTCTTTTAAATTTGATCTTGTTAAGAGTTTAACTTTGTGTCTGAAGTCAATTTGTTCTGGTCTGTACCTGATGAATACAAGTGAGTGGATTTTCCATCCAAGTAGTTATAGACACACGTTAGCTACAAAGCATCTGGAGACATTAAATGACCTGGAGCACAATCATCAAAGCCTCTCTGTACCATCAACAGCTCTATCAAAAATAGCTGTGTTAGAAATGTCTGAAATTAATTGTATCTGCTGTTAGACTTATAGCTACAGCACTTATACAGTGTTAGTCCCTTTGTTCCATCTGAGATTTACAGGTCAAATTTACATTTCTATTTTTCTGTACTTTCGTGCAAGCTGTTGAATAGACTGCGCTAATGCCACCTTGACAAATTATTATGTTTCTAAATGATAATATAATTACTCTAACTGTATACGGATGATAAATGACAGTGTTATAGTGTGAAATGGATATAATAAGCATATATGAAATAAATACAGTCAAAGTGAAGTGGTGTAATGACTAATATACAGACTTTATTTGACTTTTCAAGGAAGGGGTTACGTTTTCCTCAGACCATACCACTGTGATAATTATATCCAAATATGTGTTATTAACTTCACATTTAGGTTCAAATTCATCACCACAGATCTCTTACCACGTATAGCTCATAAGAAAGGGTTTTATATTCTTAAATACTACTACAGCCAGTGTATATTTTTAAGCTAGTAGCTATATCTGTGGCAGCAGTGTATTAAAAGTTATTTCCCTGGATATTTAGGTTAACCGGCCACCTCCATATCTTTTTCCTTCTAAGGAGCTGACAGCAGATAATGTCCACCTCCTGGGTCTTTATGCTGTAGTAATGATGATATCTCAGATGACATATTGTTCCCGAGTTATTAGTTTAATCAGCAATCTAGTCAATATTTACCTTCACATTTTGGGATGGGCCCACTCCACATGACTTTTCCTTTTTCTAACTGACAGGATATTGTCTCGGTTCCTTGGGTTTTGATAAAACCGTCCTCGCAGACCACAGAGATGGAGCTGCCAAGCTGGAAGCTGTCTCCAAAGCGGCGAGCGTTGATGGGAATGCCAGGGTCTGGGCATTCATTATGGCCAAATGCTGGGGTAAAAAGTTACAAGGAGACACAGATGTGAGGAGGAAGATATTGGCGACTACATGCTCACAGAGAGAGACGGACAAATACACGAGATAGGTTTATTAAAGAATATGAGACCTATACTTAACGTCCACTCACAGGCTACATTTTCATCATCATTTTGATGAAATTTCCGAAAACTAATCACATAGATATATCGCTGCGATGTGATGTCTTTGAGTGTTCAGTCCTGGCCATGAAAACGTCTATAAATTTACCCTGTAATCTGCTTGTTCTATATTCCTACTCTGATATCTTTGGTCATGTGCTCATTCCTCGTGCTGCAGTATATTTGACATGTGCTTGGGTAAAGCAATGTAAGTTCTGATAAAACTCATGTGAGCATGTCTGCTTCGGGATAGAGTCTGGCTCATCAGATTAGAAAGCTGTAAAGGTCCAACCTTAAGATGGCCATGTTTTGCCAGTTGAAGCAATATGGTGTGATCCAGTGATAGAGATTTAAAAATGACAAATGCAGTGACCCAAAAAAAGTTAAAAAAATAAATAAATATACGAAACGGTGTGAGCTGAAATCACAGATACACTGTGAGGAAACTTGTGGACGAAAATGTCTGTTTGCCATCAAACCCGCTGTCAGATGGGAAGATCAATATCAATTTCCATTTCTGTTTGTCTGGTATAGAGACGTGTTTAGCCTAAATTAGCTCAAAGACTGAAGGCCTGGGCAAACAGTTCGCCACCATCAAAAATGAATAAATACGCCTTCCAACAAATTGAAAACTCTCATTTACTGTACATGTTGTATCCTGTTGTCTAGCAAGCTAGTCATCAATGCATCTAAGAGTCACCTGGGTTTTGATCACTTGCAGAAGTTTTCACAGCTGACAACTGACAACTTCACAATGAAGACAGAACTGAGATGTTAACTGCCCCTAAAACACTAATGTCTGGGTTTCTATTTTGACACAGGTTGAAGACACAAGGTATGATGTTTAAAAAAGGCAATTTGAGAGTTTTTGGAAGGTGTATTGTTTCACTTTTGACGGAATTAGGCTAAATGTTTCCGCACACTTCTAGTCTTTGCAAAGCAAGACATCCCGGAGCTCTCTCTGTACTGGACGCAGAGACATCAAAATTATATCAATCTTCTATCTTACTCTGGGTACGACAACAAACAAACCAAAAAGTTCCCAAAAAGTGTTCCTTTAATGCCTTATTTTCCTCTTTGTTCAGCAACCTACACCTCTATTCTTAGCTGCTGTATTGACTACATGACCCCTGTTGGATCAATGAAGTTTGTCTCTTGTCTTTTCCAGAACTCTTTGTGTTGTTGAAGCCTCCATTCTGATCTGACTCTTAGTAAATTAAAGGAGCTTCTATCTAAAATGAAACATCCAAACATCCAATATTTGAGGGGGAAAAAAAATATTGGTATATATTGATATACTGTTTAAGAATGAAACCACCTCACACATAATACAATCACTAGAGGTCTAGGCTGAAAGTCATGCATAAACGTCAGTCATATGAGAAGTGCTGTTTTATAGCTTCAAAACAGAACAATGCCCCAGACTCTCCTGTCTTATTCTCCTGCAAAAGAAAAGAAATAAGACCCTAAATGACCATATTTTTCCATAACCGTGTATCAAACTTGTGACTCACATTTGACTTAAAAACTTACATTTCTGTCATATATATAAAGTATATTATCAATATTTTATGGCCACATTTCACCCTGTTTTGCAGCACAGCAAATATAATAGGTAATTTCCCTGTATTTAAATAGGAAAGTAGAATAAAAGAAAAAAATGACATACTACTGTATGTGATATTAAATCCTCTTCCTGACATGGAGTGATCAGCCTGAAACTCCAGCCTCAGTGTGTTGGTATTGGACGTCAGATGGGAGGGACTCTCAGCTCCAGAGAACCTCCCAATGACGACAGCATCATTTGTCTCGCCATCTTTCACAGTTAGGGAATCGTAGGGTGCCTCGAGGTCAAAGTCATTAAATGCCAAGTGGATTCTGGAGCCTGGATCTGATTGGATGAGCCAGACACAGTTCATGTTGTTCCCATAGCCTTCTGGGTAATCTGGGGAGAGAACGGTTCCTGAGGGAGCTGTGAAGTTGGACATGCAGGGGACTGTGGGAGGATGAGTAGTACAGAAACGCAGACAGACAGAAAGACACAGACAGAAAGACAGAGACAGGCAGGCAGGCAGACAGACAGACAGACAGAAAGACAGACAGATAGTGGGGAGAAATGAATAATAAGAAAGGAAAAGAAGAGGAGGGAAAAAGATGCAGAGAGAGAAATTTTCTGTTAAATATTCATCGCCACCGCATCATCGGTCATCATCCGCTCCAGGACATAATAAACTCTGTGCTGTCACCATGGTGACAGGTCAGACTGAATGTTATCAACATCACAACAGAGCACATGCCATGTTTGTTTTTCCTCTGCAGCTATATCCCTGAAAATCATCTACAAATGATTTTAATACTTACATATGCATATGGGGATGTTTGCTGACCACTGATTGTTGTCTTGGCAAGAGATAGTTCTCTCTCCAATCAGCTCGAAGCCAAACTGGCACTCAAACCGCAGGATTCCTCCATTTGAGAAGCTGTCCCCTTCTCTTATTCCATATAGAGGAGTTCCAGGGTCGCCACAACTCTCCTTGTCTATTTCTGTAAAGACACAGTTTCAGAAGGAGACATTAACATCTGGGTGTTATTCCTCTGTGCCGTTGACCAACACTGTTGTCCAAAAACATGCATCAGTAAGCCAAATCAGAATGGGTGAGATGTCTCTTCATTAACATGAGCACTATTTCTTTTGAGTCAGTCCCACATATATACAATGTCCTGCTGCTGTAAGTACTCACTATAGCACCAAATATTTACTCATCCACAGCAGAAAATAGTACCCAACAAATGTGCTGTTTGATTAACTTTTACTTAAAAACTACATTTCCAGCTGTTTTAAGATTTTTTAAAAAGGAAAGTATATAGCTTGGCGCTGGGAGTCACCGACAGGCTGGGGAAGTTAGAAAGTATTGAGAGAAGGACTAACACATTGCTGGTTTTGGTCTAATTATGGGATTTTTTGACAGAAAAAAAAGAATATTGCCAACCTTATCCTTAAATAAGGAGTAGGCATAATAATGCAAATTGCATAGAATAAAATAAACTAAGCAGCTTAATCACTAACTAAAAACACTGGCATCAAGGTAGATTATATTGTGACAGTAACACTATTCTGCTATGAGACAAGGTCATTCGTCAGAGCTCAGAGTTGAAAAAGAAACTATTTATCAAGAAGAACAGTCTTGAAAAGAAAACTTACACTGGCCAAGTAGAAACTAGGCAAATGACATATGAGAGATGTTTAATATACAGTACAGAGGGTTTTCAAATACTGCTTATTGGCATGCAACTTAATGATGCCGACCTCAGAGCAGTATTTGCAGTTCATTTTATTCAAAGATGGTTATCATCTATCATCTATCAAGTGTTTACATTTGTGTTTCTTCTATACAGTATAACTGTATGTTCAATTCAAAGCGTTAATAAGGTGAAGGAAGCAGTTAGAGCTGCATGGATTGCTATTTTTATTTTTTACTTTAGCGCTGTCAATGAACATATTTGGCAGCTAGCTTATCCAGTGTATCCAGAGTCTAGCTTTAACAATACTTGTAGTCACCATGCAGTGTTATCAACCTCAAATACCCAGTGGTGACCTTCCCTGCTGTGCACCTCCATGTCATGCTACAGGAGCTCATCATCCATTTTGAACAGAAATATACTGCCAACTGAACAGCAGCTTGGTTTGCTGCGTCAGGCAAATTTCGTCAATGCTTCTACACGTAACCTGGAGCAAGTTTCTATCCATCTCTTTCTGTATGCCTCATTCCTCTGAGTTTGCAAGTGTTCACGACACCTCTTTTTTCACATTCAGTAAGACCATAAGGTTAGACAGATCCGTCTTTGATTCTATATAAAGGTGCCACCGTGTCACCATAATTCTCTTTAAAATTTCATGTACGGTGTTTCTGGAAATATACCCTCTATTTCCCCAGCCTTCCTCTCCTGTATTCCCCTGCTTTCCTCTCCTATTTTCGGTATTATTTACAGGAGTGGCCCATGGCAGGAAGCAAAAGTGTGTGCTTTGTGTGTGTGTGTTTCACTGCTAGTATATGTATGTGTGTGCGTGTCTGAGTGCGCGTTTGTGATGTATTGCATTAATTTCCATCATGACATCGTCTTTATGAGAACCACAGACTCAACCAATCACAACCTTAACACACAAGCTTGTGCATGAGCACACACACACACACACACACACACACACACACAACTAGCAGAAGAATAGAGAACAAATTGCTTTGGAGAGAAAACAGGCAGACTGACGGAACATTCCTATACTACTACACTCACACGCACTTTCACATGCACACACAAATACTGTACATGCACCACACACACACACACACACACACACACACACACACACACACACACACACAAACACACACACACACACAAACACACACAAACAGAGCCACACAATCACACATCCACAGTCTCTCCCATAGCATTACACGCAGGGATACACGCATTTCTTTCCCTCACACACACACACACACACACACACACACACACACACACACACACACACACACACACACACACACAATAATCCTATTGTGTTTGTAACAACAAGGCTGACGGATTCACAAAGGGGATTAGGCTCCTTAAAGTGTATGTATGTGTGTGAGTGAATGTGTATGTGTGCATGCGCAACTTCAATATTATGTTTGTGATTGCACATTGAGCCCCATTCTGTTCTATAATACTCCATCATGCTCACACCATATTGTCCATGGGAATTCACATGTGTGCACACAAACACACGTAAACTCCACACAAACACGCACACACATAAAAGGAGTGTAAATGCACTACCTTTAAAGATCTGAGAGAGTAAGGTAATAGATTTTGGGGGGATAATGAGATTGGAGAAAAAAAAAGCTTATTGGCTGTTTCTCTTTTGTGACCATTGTGGAATTGATTTTACGGCTAGATTGCTAATAGTAATCGAATGCTGAATGTATAGTTGTATAGTTGTATGCATTTTAACGTTTGTCATATGCTATAAACTGTCTTGTGCAAGTTCTCGCTGTTGCTGTGCTTTATTCTCAATATGTGTATCCCTTACCAATGTCTCCAAAACAAAAGAAAGATGCATTAAACACATGAAACTGCATAAAATAATAATTTAACGTTGTTATAACAGCCACAGAAAAAAAGGAATTGCGTGGAAAGTCCTCTGTACACCCAAGAAGGTTTGCAGTGCGAGGAAGAAAGGAAAATTTCAGCCTGGCTAATTAGCTTATGGTTGTCTGAATCTGTGACCTAAAGGGAGTGGCTCAAATTGACTTGTTCACACTGTAGACATCAGTGAGGACTGTCTGTTGAATGAAAATGATCTCATTTATTTCACTCATAATACTGACAACTATTCTGCCTCTCTCAGGTTCCAAACCAGGCCACTGAGGAGCTTTTTCGGATTGATTTGATGGGAGTTGTGTATAAGAAAGACATCAATTTTCTGTTCTCATTAAAACACACAATCTCTGTCGGCTCTTGTTACATAAAGTGCAAAAATCATTGATGGTGTAACTCCCATATACCTGTAACTCTCAGTAAATTGGACTTCAGGAATACAGATAATAACTGGGCTGTTTTCTTTGATCTGGACACATCACGGGGCAGAAATACATCATTCTAGTCTGCTGTAAAAACTCCTCAACTACAGGCACAGACTCTGTCTCATGACCCTGTAATAGTCTTGTGATTCCAACGTTATCAGTGAATTTCAGGATGTGCCTGTCCTCACAAAAGATTACTGATATCTAAGTACAGAAAGTGCAGGACACCCACATCTCAAAGGCATTTTTGCAGTTTTTGTTCTGTTATGATGTTACTGTCGCTTCATCTCCCCATCTGTGGACAACATGTTAGGAAATCTGTATAAATAACTAAACAAATGTTACATCAGTGAACACACCATTGCCTTAGTACATTGTGTTATATCAAAACATTTTATTGGAGTAAAACCAATAAAAGCCAGCCATAGCTATACTTAAGAAAAAGCAGCATTTTCTAAACGTCTCTTCTGCTTGTAGTAAAAACAAAGAGTCTAATGAGCTCTAAACCATCTGGAGTCGCTTCTTGATGAGCCTTTCAAATGACTTCATGACCAATGAGGGCCAAAACGGCATCTCATATGTTAGTAAGTACAACATTGCTTCGTCAATCCCTGTCCATTTAATAGTATTGAGGAGATCCCATTGTTAGGGAAGGTGCTATTGAAGGTTGAAATGACCATCAGTCAAAATAGGAATCAGGACAAACAGTCACTGTGCTACCTCAGTTAGCAACTGGCATACATGATTTGAAATGTATGAAATATATTATGGAGTCATAATGAGAGAAACAATCCATTATTTTACAATGAATTTTGACTGAATGAAGTACAGATATAGTATTTCAATATCAGTAACACTGGTGGCTACAAGAGGACTGGACATTACATGAGTCAATAATTCATGACTAGAAAATGAAATGCTGTTTACAGTTCTGTGATTAAGTGAGGCCTGCCCTTCATAGGTTACCTCTGAAGCACACATATGTATATATATGCACACACACAACCAAAAAAGTGTCGGGCATTGGCTCACTACCCCAATACTAGGGTTATTGACTGTAAAATTGAACCACATTGCAGGATATGTTGTGAATGAATATTTCATGAATTCATATTTCATGCTGTTTCAGCCACTCTGAATGAAGTGCTGCTTAGTGCTGTGTGATTAAGAGGGTCCTGCTCAGCACATGGACTACAGCACTGTAACAGGATTGAGGTTCTGTGTGACCAAACACAAATCTTACGGTTGCAGGAAACACTTACACTAATGCTGGTCGGAGTGGGCGGTCAGCATTATTATCCCATTTCATATATGACAATATGACAGGCTTTGAAAATGCTTTGTCCTTCAGTAAATGATATCTATCCAAATACGATACCAAATAAAGCTCAGTCGCAGTTATATTTTCCCTTCTGCAATCACACACAGAAACATATGGGTGCACAAATGCAGGGAGACATGAAGAAAACACACACACACACACACACACACACACACACATTACAGTCTCTCTGTCCTTTTCAGGAAACAGGCACATACACTACAGACCCATCGAACCAGGGGTCAACTGTGCTGTTAAAGTCCACCTTGACATTTTTCCGTCCAATAAAATACGTCATATATTACAAACCATAAAAAGCAGATGAAAAATCTAAAATAAAATCTCAAAAGTAAGAGCTGACATTATGACTCGGTGATGGGATCCTGGTGAAGAGAAGAAAAAAACAGCAGCCCAAACAGCGATGAAATAATAACATTCATATTCAGAGATGAGAATTTTTTACTTCTCCCTGAAAGAGGCTGTGATATCATGTGCAAAGAGATGAACCTAGTAACATCTAGAATGTGGAGCAAACTAGATAAAAAGCATTTGTCATGGGATTAACACATGTACCATCTAGCCCTCTTTTACAACAGGCACTTGACGTTTATGCTGCACTTTGTAGTCTCCTAGCACAGTCTTATATAACACAGGATGATGGGATAATGCTAGAATGATGCACTTAAAAAAAGCCGGAGCTCAAGGGAATGACTCATCGCTGGAAACAAATTCTCAAAATCACCATTCACATGTATTTAAATGAGGAAGATGAGAGGATGAAATATTTGCACTTATTGTAATGTTTTGCATCATTTAAGGTCACCATGCTGGAAAAAAACCCCACTCAAATATAAGTAATTATACATGCAGACATATGTCAGATATATACACTGTATTAAGGTATACACTATAAATTATTTTGGTTATGTAGTTTATTTTACTAAGCACTAACTTTATATATATATAATAAAGGAATGGTATCAATCATCTATATCTAAACCAGTTCTGTTTAGTCTTGTTTTGTTACTAAAATCTCATGTCCGGCATCACAAAAGACACAACACACACCACTGTGCACCTGACATTTCAATCAATCTGATGTGTCTTTAGTTGCCACATCCATGGTCAAAATGTGGCTTTAGTGCACAGCAGGTGAGTGAGGGCAAGTGAGCACCTGTGTCTCTGTTTTAGTTGGCAGGAATCAGCTGCCACTCCTAAGTGGAACAGAAGGTTTACTCTGTGTGGAGTGTTGAATCCTGCATCAATCCATTTGGCAGCTGCTGCATTTAAATTATCAAAAGCGATGGTGGTGCTCTAAAATCTACTCTGTGGTGGCCCTTAAAAATCTTAAAAGTAAGATGAGCGGCTGATTGACTACTGCTGAAGCCCCTCTGAGATCTTTACAAACAATTTGAACAGACTTTGCAACCAAATCACTGATTATAAAGAAAAATGGGAGAAGGGGAACCAAAATGGGTGCAGTCTGTATATGCCTGCCCTAACGCCCCTGCAAGCCACACACAATACTTCCTTTCTGACTGGGAATATGACTGCTAAAGTTAATAATACATTACTTTATTCAGAATGCTTTATCTGAAAGCTGTACAGGCCCCTTTACACCCGTTCCAAGAAGACATTTCAGTACATTTCTTCTGCCTGCTCTGACTTTTATGAAGTTTGCCATTCAGTTTGAATGATAACACATATTCACATATTGAAAATGTATTACTTATTCAAGAGACAAAAAAATGAAACACTATTTATGTGATATCAGTATGCTGTGTTTCATGTGGTTATGTATTCAAGACAGACACACACAATACATCAAATATATAAAAAGGACAACAAATAATATGTAAAACTTTAGTGGGTAAATTAGAATTAATGCATGTATGATACCTTGGAACTAACATGAGATACCCATTGCAATCTTATTTAGTGACTTGTTTGGACCTTACTGTGGCAGTTTCTATTTTCAAATTGGTTCAAAAACCAATTGTACGTCAGATATCATTCTGTCAATACATATGGAGAAACCCAGACATGCGACCATGCATTAACACACAATGAATATATATTTTTCATGTCATAAAAAAAAAATGAAAATAAATCACTGAGACGCTGTTTTATTGTTGTTGAACTCAAACCATAAAGCAATTTTAAGGCAAATATGCTGTGAAAGTGCTTGAACAAAAAGTAGGTATTGTATAACTCCACAATCATACGCAAACAAATATACACACTCACACAGATGTATTACGCTCTAAAACCTCAATGACACCTCTTTATGGACTGCGCAGACAGCTATGTAAGCTTATGATAAATGTATTCATAGAGCAGACAGAAACTCACTGAAACTTTAATGTAAATGATGTCAATAATGTTGCAGTGCTCCCTTAAATCTATAACTGTGACATGCCATGATTCAAGGTAGACTGAAAGATTGCTGTACATGGGGTCTGGACTGCTATGTGTGTTTGTGTGTGTGTGTGTGTGTGTGTGTGTGTGTGTGTGTGTGTGTGTGTGTGTGTGTGTGTGTGATTTGTATGCCTTGCAACGGGGAGCAGAGTGTTGCCAGGTTGGTGACCTTGGCTTTAATAATAGATGAATGGTGACAAGATAAAGAGAGCGACAGAGAGAGCGACAGAGAGAGAAACCATGAGACAGAGAAAAGAAGAATCAGAGAGACAGCGAGTGAAAAATAGAAACAGAGAAGCAGGACAGGTCTGCTGAAAGACAACACAAGAGAGGAGGGTGTCTGACACAGGAAATGGGCTTAAAGAGAGGAGAGAGAGGGAGAAGCAGTGAAACCAAACAACAGTGCATTAGAGAGCAACTGACAGAGAAAATGTTGTGATTTTAGAAAGAAGGGAAAGAGAGAGTGGGGATAGAGAGATGGCTAATGAGGAAAAATGAGACCAACAGAGAGAGAGAAGGAAAGAGGGGTAGAGGGAGAATGTGAGGAGTGAAAGAGGTGAGTGACTTGTTGGTAGAGCTTCGTTGGCTCACTGATGGAGGACCTGTCTAACACACACACACACACACACACTCACAGAAACACATACACACATACATTGTGTAGTGCATCGGTGACTTTGCAGCAAGGCTTGAGTTACTGATAATGTTTATATTTCATAGCCAAGGTCTATGAGATGTGGCTTTGGGAATACATAGACATGCACACACACACACACACACACACACACACAGTCTCTCTCTCTCCCTTTTTCTGTCTAAAAAACACACATACATCTCACACAGCCACCCACTAATACCACAGGCACCCATCTTTGTAGTAAATCTTGTGGGTGATGGAGCCAGCGCTCAGAGACAAACACATTTATCTTGCATTGAGTATTGGTAGAGTTGGGTTCGAGTGAGACAGCCATAATCAATCAATTAATCAAGTTTGTCACATGTAATCATATATGGTACAATCACAATGAGGTGTAATATATACATCCAGGTGAATGTTTTCTACTGTTTCACTACTGTTCTACTGCAGTGAATATAGACAGCTAAATCACTACAAAAAAATGGAACGTCTGACCATCATGCTCGTACAAAGGAGTGTTATTATAAGCATGGATGCATTTAAATGGTGGTTCTCTCCATTAATTTCTCTATTGATCTCTATGGGGAAATTACTTAATAATTAGAATTTGAAAATACACTATAAAATAAAAGTGAAAGCCTTTAATTCAATAGAACTATCTGCTCTTTTAGTCACTATTTAGTCACTTCATCATTTGAACTTCAAACTAAAACTCAAGGTGTATAAAGGGCAAAGATATATCAAAACAATGTGACATTGTCCCCCCACTTTTGGAACTGACTGCATTACCAGACTCAGCACTGTGACCTCATTATGACAATAAATCCACAGATGATGACACCCAAATGAGGCACACAAAGTTCATTTCAGCAGCAAAGCTCACCTCTCTGTGTTTCATGGACTGTAATCAAATTCACACTACATCTATCAAACGGAGAACTTTGGAAAGGTTAATATTTTTAGTATGGCCGGAGCTGCATCAACAGAACAGATAAAAACGCTTTAATTGACATTACAGTAAGATAAAGGTCAGGTGTTGCTAGACAAACTTTTAACTAACAAATAAACCAGAAAATAAATCTTGAAATTTTTAGAACATGTCCTTAAATATACTCTATATGTTGAAACATCATTTTTATCTGATCAAAAAAGACGCCACATCGCACAAAGCTCCTTTTCCCTGAACACAGCGGTGAAAATGACCATGATGGCAAATCCTTTACGTACAAATCTAACCTAATATGCATCCCAGTGTGCCATATCATTCAGTACATATCACACACACAAACAGACACTACCCAGAGATGTGCCCATCCATTCCATACAATAAACAATCAGTGAGAGAGTCAGCGAAAGACTGGGGTGCCATCTTTGAACACAGGATCTAAGGATTACATTCTCTCCAGATTACGTTAAATTTTTAATTTTTCTAAATTCGGAGTTTGTAGGATTTAAGTGTCTAATCATGTGGTGGATGAATAGAATTTCAACGAGTCAATAAGAAAATATTTAAAATTTATTGAATATCAATGAATTTGATGTAACACATCTTTTATCAAAGAAAGTGCTTCAATCTTGTTATAAAACAAAACATCCCATCCTTTTGTATAATAAAGTACTTCACATCTGAGCTTCATTATAAATGAAAAAATAAGTTGTTGCAACACAGGCAAAACTTGTAGAAGTGTTTGATGAGCTAGGCCTGCGTGTCTGTCCATTCAAGTCTTCCATCTTTCACAGACATCTCCGTTGAAGTACATGATTGTCAGCCTCTTTGTGTTCAGCTCCGTGAGCGCCTCTCACTTATCTGTGAGTTTCTGAAACTCCTCTCACTGTCGACTGAGCTGACTGGGAAGTAGACGTAAGGCACTGCCACCCCTGCAACCATTGGAAAACTCACACTAAGGCCCCTCCAGTATTCAGCAAGATCCAAACCAGGTGTGAAGGGCTCCCTGGACACAGTGCAGATAGAGAATCCATTCTTCATCAAGCTCTGCTGATGGGTTTGCCAGGCGGTTCAGTTGTGTGTAGGCTTCGATCTGCTTTTCCACGGCTGAAGCCTGCTTAGGATCAAACACCCTAACCAGCCTGTAGACCTCTTTGGCTGGATGTGTGTCCCAGTGCTTTGAGAACTTTGTGAAGGTCAGGTGGAAAGCATCGTGGAGACGGTCGAGCACCTCTCTCCTCTCTCGAATCCCCATCTTTCTCAGTAGCTCATCTCCTTTCGCACCATACCCACATGTTTATGCCATTCTATTCACAAGGAAGGACTCCAGATCCCCCATTACATTGTGTACAGAAACTGCTGTGGGACGGTGGGTTCTTCCAGGATTGTCAGAGCCGTCATCATCAGTTTGGAGCAGCCCTCGGAGATGGAGGTCAGCTTGACGGTGAGGGCATGCACCTTCTCCTCTGTTTCCAGCAGGCTGAGGTTATTTGTGACTGCCTGGGATGATGAATTTTCTGCCAACAGGAACTCCGTATACAGATGAACATGCTCTGCATGGTACTTCACAGCCTCAAACCAGGTATTCCATCTGGTACTCACAGCTTCGGGAGGAACCTTGGCCTGCAATCTCTCTTTCATACTGAGGAAGCACAGCCATCGTCTCTTTCTGGCAGGCTTTTTGAAGAAGACACATCTCACCCACGTCACAATATAAGCAACTTCAGAGAAGTATTGCTGAAGTCGTGCTACCACGTTTCACCCACCAGATTGATGACATGGCAGAGACAGGTCACATGCACATTTCTTGGCATCACACCTTTCACAACCTCCCTGTATACTTTCAGGCAGTGGGCTGCATTATCTGTGACCACTGCCCAGACATCATCGAGGTTCAGACTGTTGCTGTGGAGGGACCCCAGCATTGCTTGGGAGGTTGAATAGTTACATGTCTCTATGAAAATTACATCTGTCACAAAGTACTAATCCTCAAAGCCTGCAATGAAAGAAATAAAAACTTTTTTTTTAGATAAAACTAAATATCTAGTTTATCTTAATTTCAATTTGATAATAGGATAATCATCTAATAATTCTAATTCCTAGTCATTCAAAGATCATGCCTATGCAATACATTTATTGTGAATTGTCCCCTATTAAATTGGTTATTACTTGACTCACTCACCAATAATGTTCAGGACGCTGAAATCTCTTGCGTTAGTTGTTTTGTCGACAACTACAGACAATTTCTTTCCACGGATCTTCTGCAGGACAGCTTCATATGTTGCTCGAGCACAGAGTAAGTGGGCTACTCTCACGTTTGGGCAACACTCCTCCTTGTG
This sequence comes from Enoplosus armatus, assembly GCF_043641665.1. Lineage (NCBI taxonomy): Eukaryota > Metazoa > Chordata > Actinopteri > Centrarchiformes > Enoplosidae > Enoplosus > Enoplosus armatus. Next base: position 12,784,899 of record NC_092195.1, read on the forward strand.
TACAATGCTTGACCAGAAACGGACCTAACATTTTAATTTTTAAAGTAATGAGTTCTTGCTAGCGCGCTGCCTCCCCCTCTCTCCTGTCTCAGAGGGCCTCTTTGACATTACTGTGTGTGTGTGTGTGTGTGTGTGTGTGTGTGTGTGTGTGTGTGGAGGAGGAGCTGAGCCCCGCCTTTGTTGATACCAACACAGAAAGCAGAGGACAGGAGCAACTAAAACATAGCAGCATAGTCTTTTTCTGTTCATTCGGCTTAGGTGCTGTGAACAAACGCTTATAATAGTAGGGAAAACACAGACTTTTATAAATTGGATCCACATTTGAACAAATTCCACAATATTCTGTGTTTCACAGTTGGTTCCATTTTTATTATGAAATTCTGTGATTTTGTTCTTGTTTTCCACATCGTTGAAATCATATGGCCCCGAGTATCCATCACACCTCTCCTTAATACATCCATGGTCATACCAGACCAAGTAAGGCTATAGTAACAAAATCCATGTGTATTGAATTGAGCAAGGGTGTGTTTTACTGCCTATGAATTAAACTTTTCATTTAGAAATCATAGGGCCTCCCAGTCTGTAGGGTATGATGGAGCACAACACATAGAGGTTCTACAAACACAGCGCCTCTATTTATATCTTTCCTCAGCCCCTTCACACACATACAATTCATTTACTTTTCATTTCTCATCTTTCTCATCTCTTTTTCTCTCACATGCACAAACACATGCATGTTTCTTACCCTTGTAGTTGATCTTAAATCCTATGGATCCGACACTCTCATCTGACTGTAGGTGAAGCCACATCTGGTGGGTCATACTGACGATCAGGTCAGGAACAAAGCTACCTGATAGGCTGGGGCAGAAAATACATTACTATTAAATCATTGTCATCATAATTACCATTATAAGATGTATAATTTTCATCACTGAAATCATAGCCATAATCAAATTCTCAAGCGCTGCTATGAGTGGAAACAAATTGCTGGAGCATTCTGTGCTGGAATTGAATACTTCGGTTTGGTTTGCTTTGTTTTGCAGAATGCTCCCTCAGAAAAGCAAATTGCTCAGAGTACATTTGTACCATCCACTGTTTTTTCAGACTGTCAGCGCCTTTTAGGCATGAAACTTAACAGTGACCGACTCCAAAGTGAATTGAAATCATCCACTTTGTAAAGGCGCTGCATCTGTTATCCTTTTGGGCACTGCAGAGCATTTTCAAAATTCAAAGACCAGTTCATCTTTTTAAGTGGAGTACACATAATGCAGACTGCTGTTTTATGATCAGACTAATTGCGACATAGAAGATGGATGTTTTCAAGCTAGCTGGCAGCTGATGAAAATGGACAAAGTACAAGAAGAAAATTTCGAAGTAGTTTTTTACTCGGATCATTTAAACTGTATGTGGAACATGTTAACTGTGTTGTGAAGCGTTTGATTGACTGACAATAGCGCTTTTGCTCATGAGGGCAGCTGGTCATTATGGAAACATAATGTGTGTTGCACAAACTACTTTACGAAATCACTGAAAGAAAATGCAAACATGCAGTTAAGGAGGCACATTTTCTGAAAGTCATTATGCTCATTTTGGAGTTTATATCACAGTATTACTTTGGAGAAGCTGTTTTGTTGCCATGATCTGCCTGGCACGACAGCAAACCCTGCTCTGTATGCATCTTATCACTGTGGTCTTCCACTGTGTTTTCAGTTAACTCCATATTTCAATTTGAAGGGCATTGTGTGATTTTTCTTTTAAAAAGTAAAAAAAATTATATAATTACAATACAGTGTGGGATTATCCAGCACTGACTCATAGATGAATAATGTATTAATGTCAAGTTTTTATATTTATGAAGCACAAAATTACAAGTTTGTCTCTGTTTGTTTTACAGCCTGTCTCCATTTGACACAATCTGTCCTAAAATGCTTGATTAGAATTGGAAATAAAATAATAAAAAAAAAGTTTTTCAAAGGAAACATATGGGAGTATGTAACATGATGTGTAATACTTACACCTGTAGTATAGTTGTAGGATCCCCCACCTCCCCTCCATCTCCTATAGTCAGAGTATCATAGGCTATCTCCAGGTCAAACTCTTCAAAGTTGATCTGGATTACCTGAAGTTCACACACAAGAACACAGAAACATACATGTCAGTTTCAAGCCACTTCCAGCTCAACCTGGTCAAAGTCAATCTGGGACTGATATTTAAATTTAGGTTTACAAAAGTCAGGGCTACTAAATCAATAGCCACAAGTAGACGAAGAAGCAGATCCTGAAAACAGACAAACATTAGAGACTCTTACAGTATATATCAATGTTTATTGATCCTAGTTTAAGAACCATCTGTTTAGAAGCTGTAGAACAAAACTAAATTAGGCTTCATCTCATAAAATTACGACCTTTCTCTCCTAAAATGACAGCTTTTATTTTCACAATATTACAACTTTTGTCTCGAAAAATTTCAAACTTTGTTGCTGAAACATTTCGACTTTTCCTTGTGATATCATTTTATTTGATAATGCACTACAATGAGAAAAAAGCAATAAAAAATACCAATTAAAGATGGAAGGCATGGCCAAAAAAATAAATTCATAACCAGCATATGCTCCATAGATGTTTTCGTGTTTAGACTTTCACCTATGACCATATCAAAGACACATTTCTCCCATGGAATTATACATGAGCGAAGGTGAATCATTAGAATGCATTAATGCATCACACAATGTAGAAGATCTAGGAAGAGACGAGAAACACCTCCCGCGCTGCACTGGAAGCTGGGAGAATCAGCCCACAGCTCAAAACTCTGATCAGGAATTATTAAACCAACACGTTCTGTTTCATCTAAGACCAGAGAGAAACATATTTGGCAGAGGAGAAGAGAGAAAATGAGGCGGGGGGGGGGGGGGGGGATAGAAAGGGGAGAGTAGATAAAGAGAGGGGAGAAGATGGAGGAAGCTCGAAGAAGGGAAGAGAGAGGAGGAGGAGGCAACAGAGAGGAATGGGGGGGTAATAATGAGCTCATCTTTGATGCTAGCAACGTACAGTGTTAGAATATTTCAAACTACAATTCTGACTTGACCCTCAGGGGAAGACTGAAACCTCACTCTGCCTATTCTTCCTCCTCTTCCTCTTTCCTTGTGAGGAATGTTCTGATTTCAGATTCAATATTCTGCTGGAGGACTTCAAAAACAGCCAAAACATCATACAGGTCTGAGTCTCCTGTATGCTGGTGTGCTAACAGTGAGCATATTTACGTGCATATCAATATCTTCTTATTTGTGAGCATCTGTTTTGGTAGTCTGTATTCAAACATTCTGTTTGAGTCATGAATATAGTTCTTTTCTTTCCTTCACAATCCGCAGCCTGAACACCTGGGGACATGATACCACTAGTGTGCATGTTGAAGTATAAACTGCTTATCTTCACTATGACCTTAACCACTGAATCTATGAAGAAAGAGGGAACAAATGAAAGCACACAAAACAGTGGCCATGCCTTTCCCCTCACATGCTGTTTAACTACTTATCTGTTGGCAGTGTCGCCTGATTTACTTTCACACCAAGAAGCTCAGTCAATTCTCGATTTTGCTTGAGGCAGCAGAAGCAGACTTGCTTTTTATATGACATTACAAAAGACATTACATGAGACACAACAACTGATGTAGCCATACCAAAGTAAAATCAAGCTGGAAAGCAACAACACCGCCATCACCTGATGTGAGTGAAATGGAGTTAAAGGAGGGGGACTACAAAGATGAAGCAGCGATCTGCCCATTGCTCACAGTGCTGACTCAGTCTTATTGGCATGTAAGGCAGCAGACAGGATTAAAGCATCACCTACAAACCTGCTAAACTCTCTCTGGAAAGCACACACACGCACAAAGACACACCAGCACTCAAGCACACATTGTCACAAACACACACACACACACACACACACACATACAAACACACTCACTTATACAGACAGGCACATCTTTGTGGAGATTAATGTGTCTATTTCTGTGATTACATAGTTACCATATTAATACTTATCATAATATTCCTATGAGCCCAAAGCAGGCTTTCAATACAACAGCAAGTCTGACAATAAATAACGCACACCAGCATACATAAAGAATGTTTTTACATATTTTATCCAAAGGCAAGACCAGATCCTGCATTAAATGGGTTGATCATTAGGATTATCATAGTGAATGCCATGTTGCATTGTTTTTCATGTTGCACATTCTTGTTGCAATAACAAGCTCACTTTAGTAGAAATCCTGTTGGTGCTACTGCAGGAAAGATGCTGCAGAGCATGTTGCTGTCCCCCAACACACTCCATAATAAGTTTCAACCGGTCCAGAGAGTCTTTAGGATTAACCTGTTCTTACTGAATTTAGTCTTTCATTACAAAATTAGAATTTGAAAAGAAAATATATGTATTTGTATGTTTTACACGCCATAAAACAAATACCTCTGGGCTTTCACATGCTTCATGTCAGTGGGGTTTAGTGTAGTTATTACACCAGCCCTACATTTACTGAAGAATGTCAGAAAGCGCTTTTCTACTGGGAAATATTCCAAAGGGTTCATATCAAGTCACACTGTGCTACTACAGCTGCCATTCATCTGCCTGTCTGAATAGCTGATTGTTGTTATTTGGCTGACATTGGAACTTGCAGCGTGAAGTATTTCTTCAACTGCTTTTTTGGCAAAAAGGTGAAAAATGAACTCTGGCCTATAAAATGATAAAAAAAAGGAGCCTTGAAAGAGGGCGAAGGCAATGAAGGCATCAACAAATTCAAACAAATTTGCTCTAAAAATAAAATGAAAGGAGAGCAGTTACTGAGTGAGTAGCATATCATGGAAACTATGTAATGGAGACCATCCAGCCTTCTTTGGTTCTGTGGTGGGAACGTGTTTGGCCATGCAGTGTATAAAGACACAGGAGGGCCTGTGTGTTCTGATGATGGAAACTGCTCTATCTCCTTGTATACGTCCTTTACAGAACACCCTAATGCCACATCAGCACTGTTCACAAGGCATTAAACACAGCTAGAATCTAACTACATTATACTGTGCCCATGTGTGTGTGTGTGTGTGTGCGTGTGTGTGTGTGTGAGTATGAATGTGAACACTGTACTGAAGTCAACTTAGATTGGAACCTCATTACTGACCGTGTGTAGGTTAGTGTTTATGTGTGTGTTCTGTATCTCTTTCAGTGTAATGTGAGGGTGTGTGTGTGTGCGATTGGTGAAGCTGAACACTCTACATATTTCTCCTTTCCTCTAATAGGTTCGTGTTCATGGAAACATCCATCTCTCTCTCTCTCTATCTTTCCCTCTCTCTTGCTGTCACCCTCTCTGTCTCTCTCTTTTTAATTGGCTGCTGCATTCCTTCTTTCCATCCATCTATGGCTTCTAGCCAATGAGGCGACAGAATTGGATTTCTGCTTGATAAAGCACTTCCTTTGGTTGTCCTGGAGACAATGAGGTGGGGGAAGCTCCTCCCTACCCATACCATAATAAGATCTAGTGGTACTTTGGAGATACAGTTATTGGAGGAATATCTGAAACACCTGGATAGCGACACAGTCAGTGATGTAAAGGGGGCACAGACAGGGCCGGGGAATAATAGATTGTCTGTGACAGTATTACAGTAAACTCTCTGCCACCCGCTCCCCTTGAACGTGCTTCCGTCTAGACAGGATAAATTGTGCGACTGTGAGAAGAGCTGGGCTTAAGCTGATGAAGACTGATGGCCTGAGCCTGTTGCAACTTACTGTTTTCCTCCTTACTTCTGTTTCATTGAGCTGGATCCACCACATGCCTCGTTTTTAAACACCAACTCTGAACAGGATCTGGTGGGAAAGACTATGCATGGATTTTACTGTTGCTATGCAACTACTGTACTGAAAAATGCATTTGTGCTCTTTTGCTAAATGTTTAACATTTTTTAACCTGAGCCCTAAAAAAGTGTTACGCTGTTTGCCCTGTCGAGAAGATGCAGAAGCACGCCATTTCAATGAATAACAGCAAGCAAAAGAAGTCAGTGCAACAAATTTTTTGGTCTTGTGATTTCTGCCATCATTGAATCCAATGCCTGTAAAAGTACAAAGAAAGCTCCCCAAAAGTGTAATTTTCCCTTTTTACTCAGTGCCTTTCTGTATTACTTTTCCTATGTGTTTGTCATAGTGATGTTAACAAAATATGCAGCATGGCAGCACTGCAGTAACCTTCTAGTATCCATTGGTTATGTATTACACTGTGCATGAAGTGCATATGAAGTGACGCAAAGCCAGCTCATACTTGATGCTGTCAATGTATATAACAGAGCATGATCTAGCATTAATGTTGTATGTGCTCGCTGTGTGTCCAGTTGTATTAGTGAGCAGCTGGACACATACAGCAGAAATGAAGGAAGTTGTCTTATCTCATGCATCATAAACAGATGATATGAAGAAAGTGCTTTGACTCACTGATATCACAGAAGATGGGAACATTGGAAGAGCAAAAGAAGAAACTAAATGATGGGGAAAATGAAGAGAAGGTAATAGTACAGTAAGATCTGGGGGTTTTTTTTGAGAGAAGAGAGGAGAAGAGAGAAGTCTAGTAATGGTCATCCCGTCATGCTATCCCCAAGGTTAAATGAGACCAGGAGAGAATGAATTGGCTCTAAAGGCTCATTCTGCCAAAACTAAATGAAGCAATAACATCAGAGAGCTATAGAACCCCATTAACACTTAACCTGAGAGAGAGAGGGAGCAGAAAGAATGGGACTGACAGAGACAGAGAGAGACAAAGGGAAGGGAGGGTGAGCTATAGAAACCCTGTGTCTCTTTACCTTCAGTGTATGAGAAGGAGACAGTGAGAAATGTAGAATATGTGTGGGAATGGGTGCAGTGGAGAGAGCGATACGAGTGAAACAGTGAAAAACAGATTTCCCCTCAAGTGCCCTCCTCCTCCCTCTCTGTATTCTCTCTTTCTCCATAGTAATTTGATGGTTTCAGGCTGAGCTCTTTAATGAAGAATCTGGGTAATTCTGAGGACAGAGCCTTTGGGAGTGAGGGAGGAGGAGGGATGGGCAGTGTAAAAAAGAGAAAAAGAAGGATGAGACAGGGAGAATGAGAGGAAGGGAGTAAAGGATGAAATAGGGAGAGACGTGTACAAGCAATAAAAAGAAGAGATGTTCTGCAAGTGGGGGAGGCAGGCTCAGTTGGGACTGTTCCCTTACTCTGAATGTATTGTGGTCCTCAGACTATCTTTCTTTTCCGGCTCCCAGTGTGTGTTTGTATACCGCGCTGCCTTCCCTCTTCAGGAGATCAACTGACCACTCATTTGCCCACTAAGCTGTCCCTCATTCCCTCGTCTGCCTCCTAATTGAGGACAGGTTTTTACTGCAGTTCGCCAGATCATCAATGCTCTCGTTCTGTTCTTGCCTGTTACCTGTTGTTTACCTGCCAATTCCCCACTGTTTGTTTGCCTCCGCCACCTGCCCACCATAAGCCTGCTTTTGAACTAGTAAATTACCTTAGACTCCACTAGATGTGTCTCTAAATCTGTAATTTCCTGTTGCCTACTAATCACTTGAACCATGACAGAATGTGAATTCCTAAACCAACCTACAAACACTGAAATGTCCCCAACACAAACTGTGAAGGTGGAACTGGAAGGTGACCAATATCTGTACACCAAACCATGTATTTTTGCAACCATGAAATTGATCATTACAAAGTCAACATTGTGATTTATGGTAAAGACATTTATGTGATTTATTTTCCAATAGATTAAAAGCTTCTATAATCTTTGATCACCTTTTTTTCATGAAATAAATGTGTAGTGAAATGTATGATATTGGATTTGTTAAAATACAGCTCTTCTCAGAATAATAATACTTAGTTTGCTGCTTTAAATCACAACTAAAAAAAGTATATCTTCAAATTGATTGATTAATGCTATTGGCTTCATCAACTTTAAAGTGTATTTCCTTAAATTCTGTAAAATAATCCACTGGAAAGAACTGAACTAGATTTACATATTGACATGCTCTGCTGGCATATGCCTCTTCCCAGGTGTCCGGCATGAATAAAGCTACATGCCAAGACTGATGAAAAATTAATAAAGATAGGTTATATTAAATATTTTGCAACTCTGTCATACTCATGCCTTTCTCTTGTTTTGTAAGTTCATTTGGCTCTTTAAATGGGTTTAGTATATCAATAAATATCCATTCCTCCACACTCTCTTAGAGAAGACCTGACCCCTGAAACCTGACTACCAACCCTGACCACTACCAGGTCGACCTCCACTTAAACTGCTATTATCTCAGATGTCTTAAACATTTTGAGGACCCAAGAAATAATCTGGTAACATCAGCAACATGTAATGCATCTTTAAGAGAGCAAGACACAACAATTTACCTACTAGGATGTGGGTTAGTCATGTTAGAGTAACTGTTATTTTTAGTGAGTTGCATTTTGGCCAGAAGTAATCCATGCTGGATATTTAGTTTCTCTTTGACTTATGCCACACACTGATTTTCACTGTAGTCAATTTGTTTTGTTTTTGTACAGTCTGCATGTGCACTTCTGCCACAGTAAAAATAATTGCCAGTTTCAAGAGGGAAACAGACTCTCTAATGCTGAAGCGAATTTTTGAATGTGACATTTAAGAGTTGTTTTTTATCTGCAGTTTTCCAAACTAGAGACAACTAAAGGCAGCACTTGGTGTTGCCATTTGGACTCAGGTCTAATTTCCTTAGCATCTGTTCAGGTATGGGTCCAGTTGCTTTCAGGTCTGCTGAAGATTGGGTCTATGTTTGTTCTTTTTTTAAACAAGATTTTTATCTAGAGGTACAGAGGAAATGTTGTAACGTAAAGAGAGAAAGAGGGATGACTGGCCAGACTTGACCCAGAGATGTTGTGGTTTATGTGGTACATGTCTACATGGATGTCCATCCTCTTCAGGTCAGGTGCCATACAAATTTAAAGACCTGTGAAGACTTGTTTGATGTAGTGTCTTACAAGACATGTATACTGTGTGGTGCAATGTAGTGCATGACAGGTCTATGATTCAGTATGGTGCATGACATATTGTATATATGATGTAGTATGATAAAAGAACATTACAGTATATGATGAGGTACTATTGGCAAAGCCTTTAATGATAAAGGGCTATAAAAATGACTTGATGTAGCTTCCGTTGATCGGGTCTTCATTTAGGGCAATGTGTTTGGCAATATCCATAATCATACATAATACATACACATTCATTTTTAGCTTCTTACACACACACACGCACGCACGCACACACACACACACACACACACACACACACACACACACACACACACACACACACACACACACACACACACACACACCACACAGGGTGGACAAGGGCATTAGTACTGTAGCCTTCAACAGTCACATACACATTGTAGCCTTCAAAGAGAATGTATTGCTCTAGGCCATAAACCACAGGCCTTGGGCAGTGACAGAGAGAGAGAGAGAGAGAGAGAGAGAGAGAGAGAGAGAGAGAGCGAGAGAGAGAGAGAGAGAGAGAGAGAGAGCGAGAGAGAGAGAAACAAAGGTTTTGAGCAAGAACAAAGTGAGTGTATGTGTGTGTATGTATTTCCGTGGGTGTTAAAACAGCACCTGTGTGTATTTGAGCACACATGTATGTAAAAGTGTGCCCGTGTGTGACTGTGCGCATATGTGTATGTGCGTCCCTGTGGTGCTGACGCAGGTGTTGCCATTGACGACAGAGCGGTCACCAGAGTGACCCTGAGTGGAATAAGGATGGGTCTCCTGAATACCAATCAGATTTCTCCTGGGACATAAAGCGACCAATCGCAGCTATTCATCTAACCTCCAGCCTATCGTCTGCCCCTTTGCAGGATCAACCAGTCACACAGGATTAGACACTGATATGCTCTGACTTGCATATCATTTATGGTACCTCCTACATGAATTATTATCCATACATTTCAATTATGTAAAAATGCTGCGAAACTAACTGCTGTGTTTTATCAATTAAAATGACATTGAATGCATAAAATCCAAATGGAGCAAAGCCTATTGGCTAGCTCAGGCAGACCACTTGAGCTGTTACACTGTTGTTGTTACACTCACACAAGACATACTGTCTCACTGCAGCATACCGTATAGTCAACACACTTTAAACAAAAAGGCAGACTTTAAGATGACATCCCCGGTCTTGCTCTGCCAATGCTGCTCTTGCTTATTTAACACCTTATAAGGCCCACTTCTACCATTCACCTAAAGGCTTGTCACAATCTTTTCTGTTATTAGCTTGGGTACACGTGTGGGGAGTAATGAGTTTACAGCCTACATGCAAAATATCAACTTTGCACATACTCCAAATATGCATTCACATAACAATAAGTGTATTCCACGTGTGTTGGTTGACTGAAGTTGTTTTATAATGAAGTTCTTTCACAGTACAATGGACTATTTTTTTGCAGAGTTCAGTCATACAGTATTTCACATATTACTTTGTGAACTATATCAATATGTGTATATGTGTTTCAATGGGTATGGCACGAGACCTGTAACATTCAAACAAGTTGTGGAGCATAAAGTACCATGCACCAAAAGAGAGATATTCTCGTTAGTACAGATGCAACGCCAATGAGTATATCTCTGATCTGGCCAACTTTAAAATATTGGTATAATAATATATTGGTCTATCTTGATAGTAGGCTATGTGTGTTAATTAACAACAACAATTTGAATTTGAGTTTGTTTGACAGACAGAGACAAAGAGGGACAAATACCTTGTTGGGATTTGAAGCAGTAATTATCCACACACACTGTGCGTTGCTCTCATATTGAATTGGGAAGTTAGGAGATGTAAAGGTTCCTGACGGTCCTTGAAGATTACTGCCACATGTCTTCACTGTGAATAGAAAAGAAACATAATGTCAGTGTTATTAGCAACAGCAAATGTACACTGCTGAGACACCACACTACAACAGAGAGAAAATTACCTTTGTAATTAAACCATTTTAGTAATGCTTAGCCAGAGATTCTCAGAAAAAAAATCCAGCAGCAAAATATAACACTTGTGGACCACAGCAGCAGTTTAGTACAAACAATTAAAAGTGACACTAATGCAACGCTAAGAGTGCGGTGACAGAAAGAGAAGAGAAGATAAGACTGCAGAGAAGTGCAGGCAAGAACAGAAAGAGGAACAGAAGGTCAGAAAGATGTTATTGATACTGTCAGCGACATCTCCCTGGACAGCAGTTCTTAATTGGAAGCTATTGGCTGTGAAATACCACAGGATTAGCTAGTATTGACCGATAGAGACACTCACCAGCAATTTACTCTCAAAATCTATTGAAAGTCAACAACTTCCAACTACTAGCTGGGTAATAATTACATTCCATCTTGAAAATAAGTAAAACATGTACAGTGGAGCTTGGGATAACACACATCTTACATTAGATATGAGAGGATGATGTAAAAGGTACAAATGAATGGTGGACCAGTGGTGTAAAAATGTACAACTCTGTGGTTTGAGTGGAGATTGTCAATGCAAATCCATGGAAGCATATTACAGTATGTCAGCACTTGTGCTGGAAAGTCATACAGACTCACAAACACTAACTCTGAGGCTCCACTCAGTGGGGTGTTGAAAATGACACATGCTAGTTGTTCGATAAACCAACAAAGCCTTTATTAGGCTGTGCACTCTGACTGGATGTGATAGAGAACCTGCTTGTCTGTCCTTGGGTCGTCCTGTTAGAGTTGGGAGGTAATTTTCTGGTTGGTTTGAAGCAGTGTTTGTTCCTTAATTAGTTTGTTCAGCGGTAGGCCGCAGGAACACGTACAGTTAACAGCCATGCACACACAAACACACACACACACACACACACACACACACACAAAGCAAAAGCACATAAGCATGAACACATTTTGCAAACAGGCACATGTGCTCATGAAGTCGCACATACGTTGACACATACTGTGCAGTGAAGAAACAACTTAACATCGCAAAATAATAGTCCTGCATGCACAGACAATTAGCGGTGTCACAGCAGACTGGCGTGTGAAAATACATGAGAACACCAAACATAATTCATACATACTCACCATGCACACACATCTCACAAAAACACACAGCTGGCTGTTGTTGTGACTTATAATGCAGACAGGGGACAAGTAAAAGAATCATACCAAAGTGTATTTGTGGGTGTGTGTCTTTGTGTGTGTAATGGGGTGTGTCCGTGAGGTGCTGTAAGAGTGTCAGAACAAGTACAAGACCCCTTAGAGAGAACCCTATATCTCTCTCTCGTCTGTCTCTCTGTCTGTGTCTCTGTGTTTTCCTGTCTCTCTGTCTTCTGGATCTCTGCCTGAGTTCCCCCTCACTGAACCCAGTTGATGTTTGTTTCTCTAATTCTCACTGCATCTTCAGTTGACCTTCTCTTGTGTTCATCTCACTGTAATTTATAAACTGATAGATACATAGAGATGAAGTCTGTGTGTGTGTGTGTGTGTGTGTGTGTGTGTGTGTGTGTGTGTGTGTTAGAGTTGCACGTGAGAAATGATTTATCTACATGTCTCAAAGAGTGTGTGTGTGTGTCTTTGGAACAGTGTGTGTATGCGTGAGCATTGACAGCTCAATCAGCGTGGCCTGAACGAATGGCCAGCCCATCACTGTGCCAACAGCAGAATGGGCACAGTGTTGCTATAGCGATAGCGCGGAGAGAGTTATCACCAGAATTACCAGAGGAGCTAACATCCCATAATTTATATTAAACTCCATCTGTCTCTCTGCCTGCATCTGTCTGTCTCTCTTTTCTGTCTTTCTCTCTGCATCTTGGTCCCTCTATCAGCTATTGTATGTAGCTCATGATTTACATTACACTCTGTCACTTGCTCTTAGAGTCCATCCATCTCTCTGTCTCTCTATTTTTCTTCCTGTCTTCCTTTCTGCTCGTGTCTTCTGTATGTTTCACTCATCAGAGGTGGATTGTAACTGTAGTATATTTACTCAAGTACTGCAATTAAGTAAAATTTTGAGGTACTTACTTGAATATTTCTCTTTCATGCTACTTTATAGTTATATCCCACTACTTTACAAGTTGAAGTTGAAGTTTTGTACTTTTAAATGTTTGGTTAAGTGTCTGTTTTGGTTTCCACCATGTCTAAAGGAACATAGCTTGCTCTTCAGCTGCTTAATACTCCATTATGTTTACTGGTAAGTTGCTTAATTTGTCTGTCTACAGTGCTGGGCAGGTAGCGGACAATGCGCTTATCAAAGCTTTTCTGCTCAAAAAGTCTTCTTGTTCTGGCTGGAAATTCAGTTGACGAGAGCTGAATTTGCGGGCAGGAAAACCAAAACAATGAACTAAAAACGGCAAACAGCTCCGTAGAGATGAACACTCAGGAGCTAATTCTCTATGTGATTGTCACTAACAGCGACACCTTTTACATTACATGTAGTCATTTGATCACTTGTTAGTAATATAAACCCTGAATGCAGGAATTGTAATGGAGTATTTTCATAATGGTTGTCTCACTCTCTCTGACAGCCTCTGTCTATCTGTCTCTGTCTCTCCTGTATCTCTCTCTCTCTCTCATCATTATTTATACTGGCACACAGTATAGAAGGCCTGAAGCCAAAAGGGCCACACTATCATTGAAGCGATAATGAATTCTAGATCAAATTAAAAATTTTGATGAGGTCTATCTGGTACTAAAAGCATATTGTTGGAATCACAAGCGAGATTAACTGAATGCTTTTGACAGGAACCACAGTGAGTAAGTGAGTATGTGTGTGTGTGTAGCAACACATCCTGTTTTGAGTTTATATATTCAGATCAACTGGATTCCCCCAGGATTCTCACTTTCGCTCTCTCACTCTCACTCTAACACACACACACAAACATGCATACTCACATAAACTGTTGGGAAGCGAACCAAAATTAAATGATGTTTCAGGCGAGGATCACATTGCCAAAGCCTATACTATAGCTCCAATGCCCTTGCTCACAGTTCTCCAAAGTTTTGTTTTATGGCATCAGAGCAAAAGTGTTTTTTGAGTCTGAATTTTAATGCTGTTCAGCTTCACAATGTTTTGACTTGGTTCTCAATTCTAGCATGGCAGAAGCTCATAGGTGTTTCCGCCAGTCTGATCTCTGCCTTACACTCGAGGTCTTTAACTCTGCTGCTTTCTCAGCAGGATGGCCTTTGCAGTTAGTGAGTCGTCCCCCCAGTGGAGGGCTCGGGTTCAATCATCCACACAGCAATACCTGCTGAAGCATACCAAGGACACTTAACCCATACCTGCTCCAGATTATCTGCCTGACCCTGCACCCCAACCAGAGAGCATAAAGAGAATTGGGGGGGGAGAGGTAAATAAAATAGAAAATAAAATCGAATCATGATTTTTCAACAGCACACAATTCTGCTGATTTGGAAATGGCATACTACTGGACATCTTTGGTCTAAGTGCTGGTTTGTAAGTGGCTGAACTTTTGGATGTTATCCAAATGTAACCATTATGGCACACTTTTACCAATACATTACTACTGGCTTGGCTTATGCCCTGTGTCAAGTAAACGTTATCCTGTGGGAAGACATTCCAGCTATCAATGAATAGACTGTGGTATTTTCTGAGCTTATAAAGTCTGAAAAATGATCTGCCAATCCATCACAAAATGCCTACAAGCTAAGTGTAAGGTGATTTTTTTTAAATGGTTAACTTCCTTATGATGGTAATTTCTTCATCAAAGGAACTTCATGATTAAAGTACATGAATAATTAAAAGAACATCTCCATAAAAGGACTTTTCTTATTAAAGTAACTGACAAGGATGATGTCTAACCAACTAGACAGGTAAGCTAAAATGAAAACCTCAAATCATAATTTTGTCGGAAAGGGTTAGGGGGTATCTTCTATTTTCGTGTCGATAACAAGGATACAAATATTACTTGTCAGGCGTTCATTTTTAATTACAGGTACCCCTCGTATGTGTGTGTTTGACAATTTTTTGATGGAACCAACAAGTTAAATTTGACTTTGGATGAATATTACAATGTCAAACCTGTATACAAGTAAAATACACTTCTAACAAATCAGACCTTTTGGGTGAAAACTTATAAGAAAGTTTGTGTTGTGTTCACACTGAGCTTTAGATCACAGTGTTGAGTCAGGTTTGAGACGAGAGGCTTCTGCAGGAAGGCCAAACTGGCTGTTTTAACTGGCTGCCTACAGGAGCAGATAGATTGACCAATGGACACAGGGAGTGATTGATGACATCATTAAGCTGGCACACAGCATTCCAATGGCCCTTGCTCTGGTTAGAGATTTAATGGGTACACACACACACACACACACACACAGACAGACAGACAGACAGTCATTTAGTGTAGCTGTTGTACAGTGGTTGTTTCTTTCCATTTTTTTACCTTTTATTTCTTTCCTGTTTGAAGTCAACATATGTGCGTGTGTGTGTTGGGTTGACATGTAGCACCCTTCGTTGAGTCAGTATATTCAGGCTGATCAACTGAACTCCCCTGGAGTTCACACACACAAAGACAGAGAGAGAGTTGGCTCAATGGCCTTGCCATCTGTCCATTAATCAAGGTGCCACATGGACTCTCTCTCTCTCTCTCTCTCTCTCTCTCTCTCTCATATAAAGTGTTGTTGGAGTGGACAGAAGGACATTGTAATTTGATGGCTGTTTTTGTAGTTTATTTTTATTTAGTTTTGTAATTGTTTCATTGTGTCTAATAAAGTGATTATCTCTCTCTCTCTCTCTCTCTCTCTCTCTCTCTCTCTCTCTCTCTTTTATCTTTATCTGTCTCTTTCTATTGGTTCATTGTTGTGATATAAAGGGCACATTTTCAAGACACATTCACTTTATTCTCTCTCTAATGTTCCAAAAGACACATTTAGCTGTATTTAAGTGTTTTGACAGAGGTGACCCTTTAATAAGTAAGCTGGCTTGATGCTTCCTGACAGATTCCCTCTCTCTCAAAGTTATTCATGGTTTCCACTTTCGCTATAGGCTGGTCTGGATGCAAAGGTCAAATTTGAGCTGTGTTCAGCTAGACACAGCCTTTCTCTCATTCCATTTTTTGTTCAACAGGATGAAACAAAGAAGGCCAAATAAGGACACTATACTTTAGAGAACACAGTGTTTTCTCAATGAAGATCAAATGTGCATGTAATGAAACATAATTATGGCTGCTCTGCTCTCTCGCACTCAAACTCATTTCAACATTGTATTTATTTACATGCCCTCACAGCCAGTGGAGGTGCAAAAAGAGGCACAGAGGCTCTTGAGTATGTTTGGTAATTCTGTGGCTTAAAGTGTGCCAAGGTGGTTGAAGTGGTGCAGATCAGGTTGTGTTTATGCAGATACAGCACTTTTATTTTGTTGGTTGGCCTACACATTTTGGAATGAAATTGCACTGGCATTTCCACCAGCTCAGACCTCTTCAAACATTATGGGTACCTTAATTAAATTTACTATCAAAATAGGTACTCAACCTTTTTTCTACACACTGGAGTGGGAAGCCACACAGGTTCCATGTTTATACAGGGCAAATTGTTTGGAGTATACCCTTCAGTAAACAGCTATATAGGGACAATAACATTAGAAGCAGTTTTTTTGTACTATAACTTACTGCAGTTGTAGCCTAACTGGACAAATATCTCTGTCCCTAAAAAAAGAATAAAGAGGAGGCATTGTTAGGTGCTGTATTATCATAGGCAGGTTGTCTCAAAGCAGAAACTGCTGCTTCTACAGAAGATGAGATCAACTGATGTGACTGGCCATCACCCCACCGATTGATACTATAGTATCCTACTAACACTGAAGACCCCCCTTCCAGATTGTGCAGTGTTCATCAAGCTTGAGCTTGTTCCTCTTTTAACTAAAATGGCAAAAATGAATTGGTCACATGTGCATTTGCATTCAGTGTAATAGAGCCAGATGTGTCAGACACCTAAAAAATCCTTCCACTTCTTGATTGAACATGTCTACACAATGTCAATATTGCTGACCGGTAAAAGAGGTTGTCCGGCAAAGAAGGTAGAAAATAAAGCTTATTAAATGAATGAGCCACAGACCACTTCTCGACAGCAGCAAAGTTTATTCTACTCACAGTCTGTTAGCTTTAGACTAGCCTAGCTCTCTTGCCTCTGGGGCATTTCTATTTTCGGAATTTCAATATTGGATTTTTGTCCCCAAGGGGAAACAGATTTTTGGGAATAGGTTTAAAAACTGAGGAATAGTGCCTATATTCTTCTCTATGCTTTTCAGCTAAGCCACCGCCACCAACATATCCTATTTTAAGCTTTAAACGTATATTTGCAATCTTTGCAGTTGCATAATATTTGTGGTTTTTCTTTTCTGTTTTCTCTTTTGAGTGATCCTGGCATATAGCTCAAATAAAGCCACAGCATTGTTGTCAGAAAGATATGATTCTAGTGTTACATGTATCTCGTCCTTCAAGCAACCTCAGTGTGGTTATCCTGGGATTTATGGGATGTTTGAAGATGGATGTCTCTCTGTTACACCAAAGTAGGACAGAGATATACTGCACAACAATGACACAGAGTACATAGTAAACAGAAACCATCGTGTCTTCTATTCCAACAATAGTATTGTCAAAACAAGCATGAATTGTGGGAAATTTTAATAGCATTCATGGCCACAGGTAGATTTGTCAGAGATCATGTCATGAACTGTGAACAATAAATCTCATGAATAGTTGCTCCTACTGTTTGCTGCTAGCATAGGGTATCATAAATTGAGTTTATGCAGCTTGTATTTGGGGACCATGCTAGAGTAACAGTGCCCTCCATTGTGAGATGCTTAAAATAACAAAGATCAACTAGCTCAGAATCAGTAGTTACTTAGCAACAACCGTGGAGCAGGATGGTGCACTTTGTCATGGCTTTGTCAAAAAGTTGCTCGCTGATCAGTTGTTCGTGCTGGGAATACCAGCAACTGTGTTTTAAATTCAACAGAGCATTAACAAAGCACACCTGCTACTCAGAAGCTAGTAGTGTCTCACCCTGCCCACATACTTTTCCTTCAACAATCCCTGCTGACTGCGGACTGACGGCTCTGTTTCCCAGTGATAGAGGTCATTCTTTTTAACCATTCACTGCTTCAGGGGACAACGTCAGAGACTTTTAATGTCATTGGCAGTCTCCCTTTGGGGAGGCTTAGCCCATCATCACATGCAGGTAAATGCAAGACTTGATGGGCTTAATGTCAGTAGCTATATTGAATTGCTCATTATAAAGTATTTAGTGATGATGAATCCCTAACAGCCATTAACTATCTTAAAGAGCCAATCAAAGGGTATCAGCACTATCATATCTCTGATAATCATTTGGATAATAAGGTTGATTGGCAGGGACCAATCAGAGCCCAAGTGTGATAGCCATATCCTAACTGTATTGGCCAGGTTACAACCTGCCCGCTTACAAGGATCTGTGCTGTCATGCTAACAAAAAGCTTAATGAAGGTCAGTCCCCCTGTGTGACTGCTTCACAAGAGAGACCCAGGGTAGCAGTCGAGGCTTGTGGTTAGACTGTGTCCTTTAACCAGAGGGCAAGAGTGCAGGACCCACGGCTGACTCGCATCTGCCCTGCTCAGGTGCCCCTGAGCAAGATATATAATCCCTATGGACTCCCAGGGTGCTATTCTGTAGCTGATCTTGCACTTTGACCCTCCGGTGGAAAAGAGCCAATAGAAAGAAAGTTTCCCTACTGGGAAAATAACGTATCACATCACAAAATCATCATCCAGGTCTGGCTGGACTCAGTGTTCTCTTAAGGTTCCCCAAACTGTTAGATTAAAATGGGGAAGTTGCAAATGGTTCAATTTAACATTTCTATCTATGAGTTATGTTCCAAATACATTCTGTTCTTCAAAAATATTAGATTACTCGGTTCCTCAAAAGTATACCATGGTGTTCAAATGCTAATGTCTGCTGATGGATATAGTGAGTTTTACATTCACAGAGGCTGTAATTTAAGTAGAAAGAGTAGGTGTGACATTGTTCAGCTTCTCCTTGCCCCCTTCTGTTTCCCTGCCCTCACTTTCTCTGTCCCTACTTTTTTTCTATATCTCAGTGATTATTAGTTAGGTGCTAAAGTACCTTTCTCCCATACTCTCTCTCTCTCTCTCTCACACACACACACACACACACACACACACACGCTCACACATAACCCACACCCAGTGAATATTGGTTTTTATGTTAAAGTATGTGTCTCCAGCCACAGTCTGAAGCCTAGTGAAGGGAGACATGACAAATGACTTTGGCATTTAACATGACAGACGCCCTCTCTCTGTGTCTCACTCCCTTTGTGCATGCGTGTGTGTGCATATGTGTGTGTGTGTATGTGTTGCAAGTCAGAGGCTAAAACAGTGGCAGATGTGAAATGTGTTAATCATCAGAGCACTAATAGAAACCTGTGTTCACTTTTGTCACTGTACTGTATGAGCACATTACAGTACAGCATGAGCAGATCACACATCTTGTGTCACTTTAAAAATTGTATTGCAAATTGCACTTTGTATGGTATACTGAGCAATAATGATCAGACCTGGTGCTTGTTTACTGTAGTCTTTATCTACAGTATATTGTGTTTATGATAGAGGGTGTAATTTTAGGTCCTGAACAATCACTATCATAACTCCCCTGATGCAACCGAGGCATGTTGGTGAGGCGCTACTCCACAAACATTGGATTATGGAGTGTTTTGTTTCATAATTTCATAGCCAGAGGCTTGAAACTGAATTGGGATTTTTTCCACTATAAACTCAGCCCTGATCAACACAAACTCATGCTGAGGAGAGGCCAAGGCTACAGGCTGGCAACATTTTGAGGCAGTGTACATGGAGGGTTGTGCTTGAGATTACATCTGTAATTACTGCCTCTTACTCCATCTGGATCTGTGTCTGTTACTGTCAGCAATTTGTACTCTTGTGCAAATGCATGTTGAGAGCTATTTCTTACCTTTACAGACCGGTCTGTGGTCACTCCAGGCTGCGAAGACTTCAGCCACTCTCTGGCAGCTGATGGTTTTACTGCCCTGAAGAACATAGTCTTCTCCGCAACTGAACTGCACCACACTGCCAATGCTACACACAAACACACACATAATCACACACAGAGGGAAGACAGGGAGTCAGACATAGAGAAAAACAGAAATAAAAGGTTTTCGTAAATGCATATGTACTCAATATGTTCCGACAGTGTATGAGTGTGCATCTATATCTGAACACAACCGTGTAATTTGTGCATGTTTATGAGTACAAATTGTACCTGAAATCACTGCCATGGCGTTTTCCATTCTCTGGCTCTCCTGGATCAGGGCAGGAGTTAGACGCCTGTCTCACACCACCTTCATTTACTACAGAGAGACAGACAGGTGCAGAGCCAGGGGGAGACAGGTTAGAATGAGGCACAGACAAGGCTTACAGTAAAGCTACACTGCGTCCAGCAAGCAGCCTCTCCCTTTAAAGACAGCAATTCATCCAGATGCAGATTAATGTCTTCATGCTTCATGTGTTGAGAATAACCAATCGTTATTATGAATAAGCATACTTTGTGCTTTTGATGTAAACTATGCAGCCATGGTACGCACATTGCTGCCAAATCAACACCACAGAACTGCTTCGATGCAACCTGGCATGACTCTAAAGCTGTCTGTGTCTGCCATCCTACTGATAGCATTCAGCACAAGACTTCCCCAGGTCACTTCCAGCTCTGCACTTTTAGTTTCGGTTCTGGAAGCCTGCCTGCC
Source organism: Enoplosus armatus (assembly GCF_043641665.1). Taxonomy (NCBI): domain Eukaryota; kingdom Metazoa; phylum Chordata; class Actinopteri; order Centrarchiformes; family Enoplosidae; genus Enoplosus; species Enoplosus armatus. The sequence goes on from NC_092195.1 coordinate 12,805,694, forward strand.
TTGTCACTTGTTCACTTTAGAGGCAGCAGGAAACAGGTGGGGGGAGAAACAGGTTAGACAGTCCAGGAGACGGAGAAAAGGACGGGTTAGACGGTTAGGTAGACAGACAGGGCTGACACAGCACACCAGATACGATCTTAATTCTCACTGAAACACTGGAGCTAATCTTGACAGTAACACTCCAAACGTCACAATGGTTAGAACAGAGTCAGAACTGTACAAATACTTTGAGACTGCGACTTCAGAACAAACACATATCTGACATGATGTCTCTTTCTGTTTTTAATTACAATACTGCTATTGACAGTCTATGTATGTATACTTTTCTTTTCTTTATTTATTTTCCTGTCTTTGTTTTACTACTTTTCTTCCTTTATTCTTTTTTTCTTGCTTGTTTGTTTGCTTCCTTAATCTTTTCCAGTCTCCCCTGCCTCCTTGTCATATAAACAACCCCACAGCTATATTTCATTGGCATTCCTTAAAAGACACAAGAGTATAGAATTTTTATTTCCATAAACTGCAACCAGAGTATATTCTTTCTCTTGAGCATTTCAAAGTTTTGAAACTTGCAAGAGACATAGCTGTTGGGTTAACTTTGAGCAATAGACAGTGTGTGAAAGTGTGTGTTTGTTGGATGAGCAATGAGAGGAAAGGTAAAAAGCTTCCCAGGGAAAGCCAAAGAAACATAGCTGTCAGGTACATGGAAGAATGCAAAACACAAACTACTCTATTCCAATTCAGAAGCTTTCCATTTCAAAATGTTTCCAATTCAAAACACATTGTACATTAAAACTCTTTCTTTCCATGGTGCTTTTTTCTAATACTGAGATGGATCCATCATATGCCACAGAGCTGTTCCTAGTAGGTCTGCACACAACAAAAGTATTAGTAGTATTACAGTATCTTAGTGAGCTAGAGTCCATTGATGACCTATTTTTACTCAATTTAGGGACCCACGTGACGGGATCTCTTGTATTTCTTAATGAGATCAGGGTGAGAGTAAAATTATTTGAATAATCCTTGAGTTCCCCTCATCTTTCACTGACACCAATGAATGTAAAATTAGGCCACTCGGAGGATTTTTATATGTTTTTTGAGTCGTTCATCCTTCTCCAATGTCTGGTGTGAGTAGAATATTACTAGAGGGAGAAACTGCCTTGGTGTGCTTATTCACTTCAGATATACAGCAAACAAAACACCCCATGGTGTATTCTGATATTCAAATGCATGGACTGATATTCAAATGAGGGGGAAACACAACTAATCATGCACTTTAGCGTAGTATAATATTCAGCTTATTTCAAAAGCAGCAATGAGACACCAATGTGGCAGTTGATCACTTATTTCATTTGTATTATTAAATTATGTTTGATTGTGGAAGAACATCATTCTGTTGTTATTTGGATGGAGAGCACAATATCCGTATGTCTCATTATTTTAGCTTTCTGCATATTTTCAGCTCATATGTTTAAACTCATCTTCACCTTTTATCTCCAAAGGTTATGTTTGCTGCTGTAATAAATCACTGTTCACCTCATCTAAACAAGGTCGTTTTGCACAGAGCACAGCTCAAAAAAAAAAAAAGATTTCAGTAATGGAAAGCAAAGACAAAAATCTGAAGAAAATGGAATTAAGCTGCTGAGTTTGCAAGAAGTCCCACCAAGTCAGTAAAATTAATTAATACATGTTTAAACTACTTAGTGTTTGGCTGCAAATTATATTTTTGATTTTCAGTTTGGACTTTTGAATCCCAATTTTTTTAAATATTTAAAAAGAACACTGATTAAGTCCAAGATTTTTACTATTTTGATTAAATAAAAGCTGTGCCCTAAGTATGCTGTTTTAGTATTTAGGTATTTTTTAATATGTGTTGTCATGTTGCTGGCAATAGTAGCAAAACAGTATAAGTAAGTAAACGTATTTTATCTTAAACAAAAATGCAGATGCCAGAGAACTCAATTAGGTGTAACAAACACAGGCTGAGCCATAATACTGCCCATTTCTACTTTCACACAAACACCCTCCCCAGGCTGTCTGGGCTATCCGGCTAACATGTACATGTTTAGTCCGTACAAACCCAGCAGGTGGTTAGTGTGTCTGTGTGTGTGTGTGTTTGTTAGAGTAGATAGTTTGTTGCTTTGTTGGAGCGGCTAATTTGACCATCTGGACTATTAACACCATAACAGAGGGACTGGTTACAGTATCAGTACTGTGCACACACACTCACACACACACAAAAACCCACAAAAGTCACATACTTACACACATAAACATACATGCACATATTTAAAAACATGTATAGAAATATAAACATGTACGTAGGCAGGGACAGACACACACAGGTTTTGCGCTTCACTGAAGAGTTAAACCAGTCAGAGCAGAGCAAATTAACATCTGAACCAATCAGAGCCAAACTAATTAACATACAAATTCACATCTGTAGAATCAAACCTCAACCATGACTCTCCAACCTGTCAGGAAACCAGATGAATCTGTGATGGGCTGTGTCTCTGTGCTCTGCTTAGCTCAGCTTATACAGTACTTAGGAGATTCACACATAAACACACACACACACACAAAGTGGACAAGCAAATAAGGAAAACAAGCGAATAAATCAGAAATGTTCAAAAATGCCTCATTAGCAAGCATGCAAACCAAATACCGACATGGACAAACAAGGTCTACTTATCTGTTTGAGTGTGAACATTTTTGTATACATTAATGTACGTCCTTGCATTGATGCATATGTGTTTACATATGTCCTTGTAGGTGTGCAAATATGTGCATATGCATGTTCAGTATGTATCAGATCAGTGTAAAGCATGTGTGTACTGTGTTGTTTGTGATTAAACTAGGTGGGAAACATAAACGTACATAAATATCTTCACCATTATGACTATAATGTGTGAGAAAGAAATGAAAAGAAGAAAGAAATTAAGAAATAAGGAGGGAATTGGGTGTACAATAACTCTAAAATATGGGAGGTTTAAGTGGCTACTGGCAGCTTTAATAATTAAAATGTAGGTAACAAAAGGCACTACTCTTTTCCTTGGACATTATTTATGCTTTTTGTACATGTTCTCTCAATGTCAAAGTATCGAAAATGCTTTGAAAGGAATTGAACCTTTATACTTGATCATTTCACATCAGGGTGTCAAATCAAAATGACTTATTCTTACAGTTTTTACAGGATTTCAAGTTAAAGGAAATTGTCACGGCCAAATTTATTTATAGAGCACTTAAAAAACAAACCAGGTGTGTGCCAAAGTGCTTCACAGCAAACATAATTAAGCAAAACTATTATCACATGGTGCAAGTACTTAAATACATGCGTAAAAACATGTTTATTTATATCAAATTATTAAATCACCAGGATTTTAGTATTATGTATAACGATGGGAATAATGAACCCACAATAGTGTTCTAATTTGCCGCTAACTGTGAGGGGATATAGATCATACTCCAGAACTTAAGGTAGGTTACTGGAGATATACAGTTGTTCCTCTTTTATATTTTTACCATTTGCCTCTATGGCAGAGGAATGTCATTATAAACTCAATAATTGCTTTGATGCCCTCAATGACCCGCATATAAAGGTCCACAGAAAAGTAGTTTAGGTGTGTGATCAGAAGAGAAGAGAAGGAGGGATGAGGAAATATAGGAGAAGAGGCTGGAGGGGGCAGTAAACAATATTATAACAGCTGATTCACATTCCCTGAACAAGCCCAAAGCAAGCCAAAACAAATCATGATTAAGCTTATCAGAACAAGCCATGATTAAATATATCAAAGCAAGCCATGAAGAAGCATGCATAAACCAAGACACCATGACGAAAACACATATACAAAACATCAAACAACAAAAACACAGCAGTCAAGCAGAATGCAAAAGTGTGCTCTTATAAAGGCTGAGGCATTTTCAACACATTTGTGTATCAAAAAGTGTCACATTTTAAAATGTCAGCCACAAATTTCAGCACTAAGTTTCTCTGAATTGATGTTACCACATGTTGTCTGCAAAACTATCACAAGATGTTTCTGTGTTGTCATTAAACAGAGGCACAAAATTGTTGAAAGTGACAGCCTTCTTAAGAGACAAAACCAAAACAAACCTAAAAACAAAAGCCAGTACAAGCCATCACACTTCAGTTCATTAGCCATAGTGACATTAAGATGTGAACTCACATATTGAAAACTTGTTGCTGGAGTCTTTGCCAGGGAATAATTTAACGCCCCGCGATTTAAAATCTACTGATCGCTTCACTGCAGAGGAGAACACAATACAGAAAAGAGGAGAAAAATCAGAGAACAGATTGGATAAAGTGGAAAAAAATGAGACCCAGCTAAGGAATGAAAAAAAAATGGCAGATTCTTCTCCCTCACAATGCTGAGAGAGAGAAGAGTACAGTGAAAAAGAAAGATACAAAGGCAAAGTAAATTTTAAAATGGTGGAAACAGAAAGCGAGAGGATCCAGAGAGACAAAAAGAGAAAGACAGAAGCAGACAGAGGAGAGAGAATAGGATAAATGTTTTCAACAACAGCACCAGTCAGGATTTTTGTTCAAAAGAAGCTTAATCTTTCTCTCTCTGTCACTCAGGCACATACATCAGATGTCAAGGTGTTTTACTGGAAGCCCCATCATAATCTGAACAAAAGCTGGTAAAGGAAATTGCAGCTTTAATCAAAATGACAAAGATGCAGCTCTGTAATCAAAGCATTCACATAATGGTACGTTAGAAAATAAATGGTTCCTTTAATCAGAGTAAATCAAAGACAAGAGAAGACAAACTGACAGAGGGATCCCTGTCAGCATGAGCTCTGTTTTCAAACATCTCTTCATTACCGGGTTAGCAGTGTTGTGCCTGTATGTTACTATAGCTCAGCATGTATGGTTGGAAAGATACAGTATGTAAGATAAAGTGAGTGGGCAAGAGCTGTATCCATGCAGTAATGATAAAAACAACCTGGGGTAATCTCAATTGAACTCCCTCCACATTTGATTTTTTCTGCTCTATTCTGTCAAAATAAATGAATATAGTACCAACCTAAATAAAGAAAACATAAACATTAATATATCTTGTCCCAAATGACAAAGTACAGTGACAAATCACTTTAATTAATGCCCCATAGAGTGGCTGACAGATGTCGTTTTCATAATGACCTGACTAATCCATTGAATGGTGACAAATGGCTGATGAGTTAATGAGCTACAATTATTCTAATGTTATACAATGGCTACATATATGCTCATACATCAGTTACATTAGATTTGACATGGTTAAATTACATCTTGTGTATTTTATGCCAACTATTATCCTAATGCTGCTATATATACACGCACATGTGTTAGTGGTACTCTACTTAAAATATTGACATTATACCAAATCGATTAATGGGCTAACGATTAATCTAATGTAAAGTGGCTGAACATTAGCTCCATTCGTGCATTATTGGGTTAACTTACCAGCATGATAATTCAATGTGGTTCCAACTCCATGTGAGCGAGTATGGTGTGTGTATGTGTGACAAGGGCGAGACATACCAACCCCCACCCTATAATACTCAATTTAGATGAAAAATGTGTTACAAGGTACTTAATTAATCTTGTAAATGTTAATACAAAGCCTAAGATGAACACATTTGCTAAGCAGGGCAATTTCTTTTGTTCAAATATACTCAGTAGCCACAGCATTAGTGAAGTACAGTGCTGTATATCATTAAGTGGAACTAATTGTTAACACATTACCACCGTATTTTAAGCACTATATGTCTGACATATAGTAACACTGCCTGTTGACCATGACCATGACCACATTTGTCTTTTAAAAGTGATAACACACCATATTCTTTGGTACATGAACTCTTTAGTTAAACCATACCTAGACATTATCACTTTTTCTCATAAGACAAAAACACAACATATTGTAACACACATAGTTTTCATCTCACCATAAGGTCTCAAAATAAAAGCAACATTTTGAGGTTCGATTTATCTTGCTTTTTATTGAGGTTCAGCTTCAAATGTCCCTTTGCGTGAACTGTGGGGATAGGAATCATGTCCATTTACTGCTGTGAATAAAAACTCACAGGATTTTGTACTTTAAAGGTCCACTGTGATACCTCCTGATCACAGGACTTTTAACATGGTGTTTTATTACAAAACTCAATCGAGTTTGGTTTAAAAGCACATTACAGCTTTAGTTCTTGATATATTTTGAGGCTATGTAATGTTTGTTCACATTTGGAATTATGTCACCTCTACTGTTTTTCAAGTTGGGAAAGACTTTACATGTTTTTATCAATAACAGAACAAACAGATCATGAACAAATATGAATTTCCCTTACATCTTAAAATAATTTCTGTCATAAATTTCGCCATTAATGAGTTTGCTTCAAGCAACTCATGTATCACAGCTGTTTACGGCTGCCTCTAAGCACAGTACTTCAACTAACTTCACAGCAATCCACCTACACAGAGAATGAAATGTATTATTCCTGACACTGGTGTCATAGCTGTTTAAAATGAGGGGGAACACGCTTGATATCTGATACAGTATTGGCAGTCTCTTTAAAAAAAAAAAGCATCTTTCACTGCATTTCATTTATATTATTTAAGAACAGAGATTCATACGTCCCACGCTTACCAGAGTGTTTTCAGGTCATTTCACAAACAATTTTGGAACAACTACAGACAGGTGTATTTAAAAATATAGCTCACAAGAAACTATGTTGAGAGTGGAGTGAATACATTTTCTAATCAGACCTGGAAAAACTATTTCGGATGCATAAAGCCTTTGGTCCCTCTGACATTGGGTGGTTTTGTTCTCATTTGTGCAAATAAAAAATACTTAGCACCAATAGTAAAACAGAACAAAAGGGGGTGAGAAACAATATATTACATAATTGTATCACTGCCTTCAGATTAAACCCATATTTGAAAATGTCCCAATTGTCAGAAATTAAGAACATTCATCAACAGACTCTTGTTCTTTTCTGCAACGAGGGGAAGCTCTGATCTACATCAAAGTCTTACAATCAGGTTTGAAATGTATTTCCCCCCTGTTAGGCAGCCAAATCGGGGAATCTGGGCCAAAAATAGTTAAAAGTCTAATTTGTTTTTGCCTGTGCAAATTCATTCACTGTATAAAGCCCCTGTTAATATGCATCATAAAACCTGTCCTGTGTGAATATGCATCAAAGTTAAATATGCCCATGTTAATATTCTAGCCTACAAGCAGTAGCTCTACTGCAAACAACAGATGGAAGGGCAGCAGCATTTAAGTAAACCATATTTATGAACTGAAAGATTGCATATTTAACAAAACAAATTTTAACTAGCAACAGAATAAATAAGAACTGAACTTAAGTTCAACAGTAAAAGAACGGACACTTCAGCAAAACCTAGTTCAATAAAATACACAAACTGAACCATATGTTATAAGAAAAGCATCTGAAGTAGACTTGATACTGTACTTTCAGACCAAAACCAAAAAATCTATTTGCTTTAAAAATGTATCACCAAAAGCTACAGCTATGTTACCCAAAGCAGGATCCAGCTCTATGACTCACTTATTTTAGTCACACTTCCTTGTTCACCTCAATACCATCTGGATCTCACATTTCTTAAGACTGGTAGTGTAGAACAGTGAAGCATTCTCTAAGGAGGTGATTCGAGCAGACAGGCATCACGCACTCTGATTGAACTCACCAGCTTTTGGGCTAGATGCCCCTCTCTGGTGTTTTCATATCGCCCCATGGGAAAGCCAATTTTACTGCTCTCTTTGGTAATACATGATCTAGACTGAGGACTAAAATATCATGGCGGGATTTAGAAAATCATCTCAAAGCATAGACATATCTGTCTTACTTACAAAATTGAACAGTCAAATTCACATGGTTAACTGGCAGATATGAGCAAAAGTGATCTAATAACTCTCCGTTTTTAGCATTCATAAGCAGCATATAAACATTGAATAAATGTTTTATAACACACCATAATGTAGATACTAATGAGTGAATGTTGTGTATAAACAGATAATTAATGACTATAGTAATGAATATAGTAAAACACAGTTGTAATGATATAAAATACGTCTTCAGGTAAGAGAGTAAGATAAGAAGGAAGCTAATAAAAATGACAAAAAAGTAGGATGAAGTGAGACCAGAAGATTTAATGGTGCATTTTGTAATTTGTCACATTTAACATATGTATAAAAGACGTTATTCTCCGTGGCAATTGCTTTGTTCTGTATTTGTTAATATATATATAGCTGGCTCAAATGTTATTTTAACTAAGCAGAAGATATTAATAGAAATATTAATGACTGGGTAGGGCACAATGCTCAATATATACCTCTGCCTACATTGAGTTAATCACAGTTTTAATATATGCAATTAGTGAGTGCAATCAGTGGGTGAGGGTGGTTGTCAGTGCTGTCGACATCCTCCACATTTGATGAGCTATTTTGTAACCACAGACCAGCAATCGAACATCATCACCAGATTGTGTCTATGCAAACTAGCTGCATTAATTCAACCAAATACATTCCCTGCTGCACAGACTGTAATGATCCCAGTGCTCATGGCCCTTTCGATAAAGCATAATATTATTTATTATTATCATATTTGATATAGATAACAAAAAAGTCAACAATGACAGCCAGTACTGGTGAAATGCAAGCATCAAAATAATATGAAAGATGATAAAGGGGTAGTTCATAGATTTATGATCTCATATGAACGCCCTGAGGCCTACAGTGTTTCTGTACTCAGTTTGACTAATGGTTCTTAAGCCAAAGGCTGACAAGGAAAAGGACTTTTATTTACATTTATATTCCACATGTGCTAAATGTTCTCTTTTTCTTTGGCTGTAATTATCCAGACCATTTCAAGATGTGAGTGTGCACTTGATCACAAGGAGGTTTGAGACATTATGAGAGTCATATCAAAGGTACCATGCACTCAACAACATCCAATATGTCATCCTCCCTGAGGGGTATACTGTCTCGCTGCTCGAGTTGAATAATGTTTCCGTACCAGTGGTTGACTGGTGTTTCTTTTGTACTGACTTATTTTGTTGCCATAGCATTGGCTGACTGATAATGCCGTCAGATGTTCATTAAGAGCCAATCACAGCCCTGCAGACACAGAAACTCATGAATACGTAATGAAGAGAGATGATGGAGGGATGTGATTGGTAGGTTCTGCCGCAGGGAAGGGAACAGATTGTTCATACCTGACACACACATAGACAACAGACAAACAGGCAGGCACACACACACACACACACACACACACACACACACACACACACACACACACACACAAACACACAGCCACGCATACATGCAAACAAACACACAAACACAGCAGCACACACCCATTAACTAGACAAAGATGAAAACACATATTGACAGATTCATCAACTTATAACAGACACACATACATACAGAAACACCCACTGACACATACAAGACACATACAGAGTAAAACACACCAGTGGTGAGAAAAGTGAGTTCAGACATACATACAAGTACGTGGGCACACAATTCTGTGTGTGCACCGGAACACAGACACACACACACACACACACACACACACACACACACACACACACACACACACACACACACACACACACACACGTGCAAGAACACAGAAATACTCTAAGCACACAGACACACATACACACAGCGACACTATCCACAAACACACACGTTCACCGCCGGGTGTTGAGGATGTGGGACTGGGTATTAGAGCAAAGTATCATGCAGGGAGGAGAGTGGACAGAATATCTAATCAATGCAACCCTCAGCATTTGCGAAACCCCCATCCATGCTGAAGATTTAATTTTCCTGTTGTATTGAGACAGAATCAGTGGAGAAAGAACTGAACACAAAGCCATAAAGAATGAGTAAACAATGGGAAATTAGAGAGGAAAGGAAGATAGAGTACTCCTGATCTAGAAGGAGTCTTTATCTTATCTTTCGATGATAAAATGAAAGGTTTCCAGTATGCAAACAGCCTTTAAGTATGTGTTTCCCTGCAATGCATAGTAATTATTGCAAGACAGTGTCTGAGCAAGGAAACCGTATCACAGATGCAAAAGCACCCTACATGCACTATAACCATAGGGGTATAACTCAATAAGCTTGGTTCGTGGTGTTGTTCACGGTCACTGGCATATCTCAAATTAGCCACAAGGGGGCAGACAGGCTAACCGTAAGTGACCGAATGAATGACAACATTATGTGAGGTCTTTGCACATCTTCTTTACGTCTAATTACAATTAATTTAGGATTATATTTACATTTGCATTCAAAAGGCAGGCTGCTTAAAAGCACTGCATTGTTCCTGTTTTCTGTGCATGGGTCATTGTAAAAACAGTCACAAGTTAGGGTCAGGGTCAAGATCCCACTGACATACAGCAATCAGAGGTTATGCAAGACATTTTCATTATGCTGATGTTGGAGAAAAAATGCTTTCTAAACATTTCAAATTCTGGATCCAGAAAGAGCCTATTGATTCGAAGTGCTACCTCGAATTCAAACAGGATGACCACCAAAGGTCAGTGAGTGCAGTCCGTCCAACCACTCCCTTCATTCTCTCACGGGGATGGTTCCATCTTGTTTCATCTTCCTTTATTAGTTACATTACGGTTTAAATAAACCCACCTGGATCATTTCCACCATCTCAGATAGACCTTTCCTGGAGGCTCAAAGCAAGATAGTCTCCCGCGTCTTACCATAACAATACAGGCTGATTACTGTAATAAAAAGGAACAGAGATATATTTGATCTGGCCATCCTAATCCAGCTGAGCCCTGGCATCCCCCTGTTTGTTGCTTGTGGTTTGGACTGAAGGTGCCACCAACAGCTGTCTCGGTCTCTGGACCACTCGGTTAGCTGCTTACTTTTTTGCGGAACTGAGTAACCAGTCACGTACAACTCAAGTAAAATCTGTCAACAAAATCAGCAAAAACATGAGTGTTTGAACCACACTGGCCATTTCCACAGTGTAGAAGTGGATTACGCTGCAGGACTGGTTTTAGAAATTTCTGTTGTTGTTTTTCAGCTTTTTTAATGATATGATGACAGCCACGAATTCAAGCAGACTACGATTGTTGTTCTCTCTGAAGGACACTACCGACTTTTAACAGCTATTGTTTAAGCCAACAGGGGATTATAGCAGAGTATTTTATGCTTAAGATTTGGAGGGCATTATCACTTAAAAGCTGAATATATAGTGGTGATAGGTATATAGCAAAAATAGTGAAATTGTTGTGGAAGGTTGTGTGGAAGCCTGCCATTTTTTTTTGCTATTTGAAATCCGCCATTGAAAACCTTGAAAATTCTCCTGCTATCACAGTGTGATACTCCTGGATTTATGTTTGATTTTAATGTGTGAAAATACAAAATATGCTGTGAAATGCTGGAAGAGATCTCCCGAGGACTAGCTCTGCTCTCAGCAAGTGCTGCATCCGGACCGGTTCAGACATGTCGAGCCAATCAACTAAAGTAAAGTATGAAAAGGGTGAAAAGTGTTTTGTGATCACCATACAAATGGATACAGTTATTATTTTTTAGCTGAAAAAATTATAAATGTCATCATTAAAATACAGTTCATATCTAAGAGGTCTTCTTGTACCTGTATTAATTGTTCTGGCTTTGCACGTAAAGTGAAACTGACCTCTACATGGACACAGCATGTGGGGTGTGTTAATGCCTGTAAAAGACATCATTCACCTACAATACCAGGATGCACAAGACCTTGACAAGATTGTAAACATTTGCCTGAGAGGAATTACAATAACACAGTAGCACTTAAAATGTTCAGTAATTTATCTAAAACTAGCACTACACATGCATTACAGAGTTGTTCATTTTAAAACATCATTAAAATTATGCATTACAAAAACAACCTCTGGTTTGAGAGAGAATATTGTAGCAATGATGCAGTAAAAAGGATCCTCAGACGACCCAGTATATATATCTCTGAATCACATCCTCTCAGCCATCTTTAACTCTCAACCTCCTCCTTGTTTGCTTTGAATACTGATCCCACGTTTTTCTAAGTCTATTTAACAGATTTAGACATGGGGATTCCTGTGGGGTTAAAGTTCATTTTGTGCTTTTAATCACAGGTAAACTGTGACATCCTGACTTTGCAGGATTGCCAGGATCGCTTCTCCCTTACTTTTCCTTCTCCACTTTCTGTAATGTTAATGTTCATTAATAAGAGCCAGACATTATTTCTCAGTGTTCAGACTAAAATTCGTACAGTAAATGGAACCACTGGCAACCATTCAATTGACTAGATGGCTGGCTGACTGACCTGCTAACTGGATGACTGCCAGGCCAAATGGCTGACTGACTGGCTGACTGACTAGACACTCTAGGCTTTTGCTTGACACTGTTAACCGAGCTACTTACAGTAAGTGCAACAGTAGTAAAATTCAAATTGACCAGTGGATTGACTGGATGACTTTGTGAATGACAGTTAAACTGTAAGAATGTAGTTTCTAGTGTGTGATGGTGTGCACTGCAATTAGTTTCAATAGGCTACTGCTGAAATGCTGCATGGCTGTCGGAATGGCTGTGTTTTAGGACTGGAATTGAGTAAAATGAGATTATTCTGTGATGAAAATGTTGCATGAGAGAGTTATGAAAACACATGGGAAACAACAATCGATGGCTATGGGTACTTTTCCCTTAGTGAGTCCATTGTTGACAATATGAACAAACAATTAAATCAAATTCGTTGGCAGTAGGTATATGATTTGAGGTGTAGGTACAGCATCAGGATGGAAGCAATATTATTGCCAAATGACAAATGGACTCCCCATTGTTTTTTTGTCTGATAAGGAAAAATAGAATAAGGAAAAAAGATCAGACTCATCTCATTCTAACATAATTCTGTACAGCAGCTTAGCAGTTAACTTACATACTTCGTTCGTATTTTCAAACAGTATGATTTTACTTTAAATATCACAAAAGCAATCGCAACTGAACTTTGACAAATGTATCGGCTACTATCTTGACTAATACTGGCAGCGGTTACTTCAGTATAACTGTACTTGAACCCAATAATCAGTTTTAGCTAATTTTTCCTGCTTATATTTGAGCAGACAAACACACTGTTATTCATTCCTTACAATTTTGCTCTTGTGTTTTTGGTTTTGGAAAAGAGATAAAAATGATCCGACCCTCCATACAGTTAACAGGGAGTATCGCTCTTGATAGAGCACTTCCTTTGTACAGTTGCTCAGCTATGATTGGATAATCACTGTTTATAATCACATGGATTTTAATCACATCTCTTTTTATCGATCAGTTTTTAAAAAAATATCAAAGTTGACCTATTTAAAGGGCAACTGGGCAACTGTATGTTCTCATATACAGTATTATTCCTGTAGTCGTTGATAACTCAAGAGTTTATTTGGCAACATGAATTACTGGTTTCTAGCTTTAGGGGAGGGCTGTTCGTGTTCTTTTTTTATTTAACAGGCAAGATGACTAAGAACACATTCCTACTTCAAGCTGCAGCCTAAGGGTGTATTTGCTGGGGGTGAGACCATACTGTAACACGCCCAGTCACATCTGTAAGCTGGCTTGTTCTTCCACAGTCACTACACATGGCAATGTAACAGCTGGGTTTCAGAGCTTTGCTGAAGGGAACTTTGAGCATCACTCAGTCTTTTACCATGACATGGTTTTCACAGCCTGTCCACAGATTCAAACCTGCAATCTTTAGTTCCCAAAAGATCTGCTGTAACTCAAGCAGTCCAATATCAAAATCTGATCTGTAGAAGTTACATGTATTAAAAAAGATCAAACTTGTGCCATATAGAATCCAATATTATTTGTTGTTTCAGTGTAAATGCCTTTCGGTCTCAAATGGTAATTACAGTAATGAAGCTTTTAGCAAATGTTCAAGCAGGAAGACAATTATCCTTCTAATTTGATCATCACATTAGGGATCCACCTCAGTTATTATCCAATGACTTTACGCCGAATTGTTTGCAGGCTTTCCTGTCAACAAACGATCATCCTGGCTGAAGGATATTTAAACAATTTTACCTGTTATGTCTCTCTACTGTCATTGCTGTCTGTGTCACTTCGCCACCCCATCACCCAACCACCGCTGTTGCCAAAGCCCCCTGTATGCCTTCCTAGAGGGATGTCAGAATGGCTGCTATTTGTAGGTCTTTACCCCATTTAAATCAATCTAATTGACAGGGTCAACTCTAAAGGTAGAGCATCTACATTTTGTTTATGTGTGTCCTCATTTCAATACTGTCGAAACACATTCAATGACTTTTTGGTAAACATATTGTTTGAGGACTGGCAAGGGCACTGGAACTGACAACGTAAGACAGTTTTCTTATCATGCATTTTACATGTAGCTGCAATACTCACAGAGGTGATAATATAGGTGACTTTAATTATTTTTTGCAAGAAATTTATAACAAGGCTATTTTCAATCTACATCAACGACAATTGAACAACACGTGGCTGATTTCTTGGAAACCGCCATGTGGCATTTTAGCCAACAATCCTCAGTACAGACCTACAGTATACAAGCTAAATGTTTAAATAAGCGTGGGTGAGATATATAGCTTGGGTACAGTCCCCAAACCACAGGTCGTGAGTACAAGGATGATTAAATGAACTTACAGCAGTTCCCAGGGTGAGAGACTACATCAACTCTGATTTCATCTTGGCCTGCAAAAATACTGCATTAAGACCCTATAGCGTGTTTCAAAACACACTCAGAAATCACACGCTTTCTATGAACTGAATCTTTAAAGGCATTTTGGTCCTGAGATGAAAAGCATTTACTCTTGCTCAGAGACATTGGCATAGCTGTATAATTACAGAGCTTCAATTACTCATGCTAATGGACACTCTCAGTGATGGTTGTGCTTGTATTTAGCTGTGAAGGAGACAGTAAGTAGGAGTAGAGAGATGATGTATGACATGTTGACAAAATAGTCCAAAATTATAGAAATGTATGAATATTACTAATTTCAAAAGAAAAAAAAATCTATAAGATATAAATACTCAGTTGAAAATGCTAGTATTTACAGATATTTGATCATTTCAGTGAACACCAAAAGGCTTGCCTGAGATCTTGGGATTAAAATGTAAATTACATAAATAAATTACATAAATAGGAGTGATTTCTCCCGTTCACAAGAACACTATGTCCTCGGGAGAGATATTTGAATTGAAAGGGTTAATTCCTTTCATTTAACATAGAGCCTATGGCATGTTTTAAAATCATGCCATTGTGAATCACTTTGAAGCATCAATTAAGCATTCAAATGGTCAATTAACTCTGTAAATTTAGTTTAGCCATGCAGAGGAGCTGCAGGCTTTGCTTACTAATACACAAACTGGCTTTTCCTGTGTCCAAGAACACAGCCATCCATCCACACACACATTCACTTTCTCTTCCTCTAAAGTAGTCTACAACAGCCATTTATGACAGCGGGACATTAAAAACTCTCAATGTTAATGCTTGTATTAAGCCAAACTTCACTGCCAAATGACTTGTCCCCTTAAACCCCCCATCTCTCTTTGGCTATCTCTCTCTCTCTCTTTTTTTGCCTTTTTCTCTGTTGGTTTCCATATTTTTTCTCTTTTAATCTCTCCTCTGGATCTCCTCGCTGTTTTACCACCTCCCCTCCCTCTTTTTCTCAGTTGGTTCCTTAGTGATGGTCTTTGTTTATTTCTGCCTCTCTGCCCCTGCTTCTGCGCAAACTTGGATATAAATCATTAGGAGATTATTATCAATTCAGAACTTCATAATCTGGGCAGCAGCAGAAGGAGGAGGTTTTCATGAGCCGAGTGGCTGACCTATAACACATACACGCGTGCGCGCGCGCACACACACACACACACACACACACACACACACACACACACACACACACACACACACACACACTCTCAGTCTGTCCAGCTAGCTGGCAGCACCTAGAGCCAAACGTCTCCCTCTGAGGTCTCATAGCATTGTCTTATAAACTAAACCAACCCTGCCAAAGCAGATTTGTTCATTCAGTCTCTCACAGACAAATTTGGAATTGTTTTCATACAGTGTTTTCCACTAAACTAAACTAACCCTGCCAGGGCTTTGCCATTCTAATTTATTCTCCTGGAGACAAGTAGAATTTAGTGGACCAGAACAACATATGTCTTGTGGGGTAAAATTATAGTCAAAGTAAAAAAAAACAAAAACAAAAAAAAATAGTGGAATATCATTAAGTGGAACTATTTATAATAAAGTGGAGTTGATGAACATCCTAAGAATGCTAATTGAAGAGAAAGTAAATCTGAAGGGGGTAGATCAATAAAGTACAACAGAATAAAAATACAAAATAATATAATCTTCCAAGGTTAATGCTTCGAGAAATGTAATTTAATACATTTTAAAACTTTACTAAACACTTTAAAAGAACAGCACATGTATAGTTTCTTTTCTTTTCCCAGTTTGTTTGCAAGTGGTTCCGCAAGATATGAAATCAATAGGAGATCCATCAATCGTCGTGCAATGTCAGTAGTGGCATTGGCAATGTTGCAGTCAGAATATTGATCTATCATCACTGAGCACTGACTTATAGTGAAGTAATGTTGACATATACAGTATATAACAAACTCAATTCAGTTTCTCACTGGCTGGTTTTTTGAAATCCACAGATGCTAAAATGAAACTATACTATAATATATCTTATCTTCTTACAGTTATACTACTATAGTTACTATAGTTATACTATAATTGTTCTACTAATACTGTTTGTGGGATTATATTCATTCATATTCACAAGGAACAATGTGTGCAGAGTCAACAACTCATTAGCAGTAACTTTTCAGCCACTCAACCTGCCCTTCTGCTAATGTGTAAGAACTAACAAGGTGATGGAGATGACTGACAGCTGACAGGAAGTAGCCAATCAATCACAAGCTTGTTAAGAGATCCACTAATTAATCAACTAACCTATCATACTGACACCCCTCATTAACATGTTGATTAACCTTTTAAACTAATTAAGATCAATTAAGATCAATTATACCAATTAAAAGCAAATCGCAAGGGGAGTGGTCAGGTTGTTCGTCAGTCAATCAAGGAGAATGTCTGAGAGAGCCAGAAGGAGAGATGTGCAGAGAGGGTGGGAAAGGACAAGATGAGAAGATCGGGGTGGAATAAAGTTGAGAGAAGGAAAAAATTTAAGGAGGATCAAGGAGAAGGATGATAAAGGAAAGATGTGCTGAAGAAAGAGGAAGGGGAAAAGATGGATGAGGTTTAATAATGACTTGAACTTTGAGTTCACCTCTCTAAAATGTACTATACGGTGCATGTGTCGGTGCATGTGTACTTTAAGAATACTTAATTGTGTATCTAATTGCCTGGTTTGATTTCACATATTGTCTTCGACACTATGCCGTGACTAAAATCAAATCTGAAAGTGTTTTTTTCACCTTTATTAGATAGTTCACAGTGGAGACTCATGAGAACCACACAGACATCCTTCCATAGTGGTCGTTCTTTAAAAGTCAAACACAAGCAACACCTTTGTGAGGTGTCATCTGGGGTCATATTCAACTAATAAACTCTAATAAACTCGTCATACCCACAGATTGGGAAATTATGCAGTTAATATACTTAATATAAAATCACCACTGAATTAATTGCAGTTTCAATTACTTAATTGGCCACAGTCCTGCAAGTGGCACATGTGGCCAATACAGTAAAAATGCACAGGCTCATAAAGAAACTTTTTTTCACATCTAAATATTTAATGTCAGTAATCTCAATGAGCACGTAACATCCTTTAAAGGGAAAAACTCAAAAAGTCAAACACACTAATTGTAGCCGCATGCACACACAGATACAGAGTTGTGTAATTCATTAGATGTTTAGTTAAAGGGTTTGTAAACTTGTATAACACCAGCCATAAAACTACATTTCTACATTGATTTGGTTCCCATAAACCTCAACACTTTGCTTAAGGCAATGATACTAATTTCTACCTTAAAAGCCAGTTTCTCAGGGAGTGACAACATCATCCTAAATGTTAAGAAGAGCAAAGTTAATGTGAAGGTCTTCTAGCACTTGCCAGATAAGAGGTGTCCTTGTGAAGAAGCATCTCATGCCGTCCAATGTATTAAACCCAACAAAATTTCAGAACTTGTTAGATAAATCCTTTGTTGCGAAGCTTATCTTTGTACGTCCAGTGTACAATTGGTGGGGCGACCTCATAGTCTCAAGCACTGAAAGTATAGTTTTATTCCTTTTTCAGAAAAGAGTGTTGATACTGTCCCTATGTAGGGAAACCATGACTTGTCTGTCTGAAGAAAGATGAATATCAATTCAAAGAGTTCAGAAAGGTTTCCCAGAGATGACAATGGCAGCTGGCGATAGCTCTACAAAAATGAGCAAATTATCATAATTACTGTCGAAAGAAACCACAGTGTTTAATAGTGTGTATTACAAATACAGTGTTGTGTGTGGCCAAAAATAGTGACACAAAGAGAGTGGGGAAAAAAAGATTTGAGTTTAAACAGAAGACTTTGAAAGAATGTAATAAGAGTGGAGGGAGGGAGGAAAGAGTTTGTGAAACACACTATCATGGCGTCACTGAGTGTCATTTCTGACACATGTAATCTGTGTTTTGTGTCTATAAAAAAACATGACATGTAAAAGCCAACATAACGTGTCCACATTATCGTAAGTGTTTTTCTTTGACAAATTATACAAACAGGGCCCCGTTTTCAGGACAGCGCATGGCACAGTCTCTGCTCCCGAGAGGTGGCATTTCTGATGGGTGCCCACAGCGCCCGACTCTGCTTGGTATTTTGTTGACTTGCTGTGCTGAAGTGAGAGGCGAAGCACAGTAGGGAGCGTGTCAGTAATAATCAACTGGCACAGTGCAATTTTGGTGTCAAGCATGACCATGATTTACGCTTGTGCTGCCCGCCTACTCAGACCAGGTCAATGACGCATGGATAAAGGCACATTGCACAGTGACTTTCGTTTAACTTTACAACAATAAACCCACAAATAAAACACGTCGATTAACTTTTTGATTAAAGTGGATTAGAGGAGCTGATACATAAAACATCTACTGATTACTGTACATCTACTGTGTATTTCAATTAGACCCTATTTCCAACTGTGCTGCAGGTGCGCCACACGCCTGTGGCCATGAAAATACATAACAAAGCTCCATGCCCTGTGTACCTTGTGATGTTGAATGGACTTTATGCACCATGCACTAGTGATTCACAAAAAAGGGCCAATAGTGTTCATAGCTTTTTTTTTTTTTTTTGAAAGAACAAGAGGTGATCTGAGACTAAAACAAAACATGGGAGTGTAGAATAAAAACCCTATCTGTTCCAGCCTTTCTGTGCAGTTGTTCCACACATTCAGCTCTCATTATCGCTGTGGGGAGAAATGGATGTTGCCAAATGAATTTCCTAATGTTTTCCACCAGTTAGAGTTTGTGTCAGAGAAATATAACTGTACGCCTATGAGCAGTTACCCGAGAGGAAGAGAAACAGTAAAACAGAGAGAACTAGACAGAGGGGAGAGGGGGAGAAAGAGAGAGAGAGACGCAGAAAGATGGAGACAGGGAGAGAAACTGTAGTAGAGAAGAGACGGGAAGATTGGAGTCAACAAGCGTAATTAAAGGGAGTTAGAGGCAAGATGATGGGGAAAAACTGTCAGTTGAAAAGGGAAAAAGCAGCACAGAGAAACAGGAAAACAAAAAGGCAAAAAAAGCAAAAACAACTTTGAAAAGATCCGTCATTAACAAACAGACATTGGTAGATACCGTATATATGGAGTCCTGTTTATCATAAATGAACACTCTTTATGCGTGTGTGTGTGTGTGTGTACATTAAGATGCCTTTCAGTATGGATGTAATCACATTTTACCCATCTTACCTTGATAATGTGCGCTGAAACCACGGTAACGGTGGTTGCCATCAGTCACAAAATGCAGTCGGAGCCAGTTCTTGTTGCTAACGATGGGAGAGGGCACATTACTTCCTGACAGCCTGAAATAAAGATAGAGAAAGATAGAAAGAACATTTGTAAGAAATAGAAGAAAACACACACACACACACAAAACCTTAGTACTTTTTTCACTTAATCCTACAATAGGCCCTCGAGGATCAAGAAGAATGAATGAGTGCTTCAAAAATGTCCTCGCTCTGAAGGTCTTAAACATAAATGGGCTCTTTTAAAGATAGAACTACCGACCATGCACACGCACACATGCATGTATGAGTACATACAATAAAGACTTGTCTTTGAGGGAGCAGGGAAAACACATAAAACCGTGTAGCGATTCTGTGAAAGAACAAATCCGAAGTCTGTAAAATGAGGTAGCAAAGCTGTAAAAATGTCACTGCAACAACAGATACTAAACATCAGCCTTAGGTTTAGTTTACTTAGATTTCTTTCACTTTCTCCATCGTGCCTGTCTATCTCAGTGTGTGTGTGTGTGTGTGTGTGTGTGTGTGTGTGTGTGTAGCTGCTGTCTAGAAAGTGAGAACAAAGTCTACTGTGTCTGTAATGTCACAGACTGAATTATATGCAGTATCAGGACTTCACCGCCCCAAAACAACCAGTGTGCTTCTGCAGGAACTGGGGATTATGCTGTATGCTCAAGGGTGCCTCAAGCGCTCTTAATGAAGTAGGAAATGGAATTTCTTATTCATTGTTCTGGCCAAGATTGCCGGATCTTGCCAGCTGGTTAGGGGATTTGACCCAGCAGCTCTGATCATAAACTCAATTCTCATGGTAGTTTCTGAAGCCGCAGTTAGAAGTTGGTGTCGTATTGGACAACATTATAGTGATTATTATTATTTCTAATATTTTGTCCCCTGCTATTTACCTATATCATACCTAATAGACTGGTATATGCTAATACAATAAGGTTTCAAACACCTACCGGACTATCAGAATGCAATATACCACTTTTAACAATATTAGCTTTTTTGCACTGAAGCAAGCTTATGAACTGAGGCTTTGATGGTGCACAGCACTAGTAGATAGGACCCAGTTTGCAACTCTTTCATGAAGTGGGGAGGATAAGATCCCTTAATTGGCTGAGAAGATGAACAAGGCTCTAGTTGGCAAAGTGAAGAGTGTTAGGTCACTGTTGGCACCCTGAGGGGAGGTGACT
Organism: Enoplosus armatus; assembly: GCF_043641665.1. Taxonomy (NCBI): domain Eukaryota; kingdom Metazoa; phylum Chordata; class Actinopteri; order Centrarchiformes; family Enoplosidae; genus Enoplosus; species Enoplosus armatus. The sequence goes on from NC_092195.1 coordinate 12,826,887, forward strand.
GCTTTCCAGAATAAAACACTCTTGTTCCTGTATAACTTCAAAAGTCTGCTGGTCAAATACAATCTCTGCTGGCAAACCCCCCCTTCTATACATCAGCCCTTTGATGTATGGTGCTTTCATCTTGTAGCATCAGCCAACTGTTTCAAGGTGCTGTTTCTCTCCCATTATATGGGAGTGTTTTTTTTAGTAATATCACCTTGGTTGTTACATTTGAGACACACACAAGTTAACAGTGTAGAGTATGAAGTAGACTGCCCTCTCATGTTTGCTTGTCTCCTTCTATAAATCCCTGCTGTTAACCTTCGCAGTCCATTAATATCAACACGCGCACAAATGCATGCTCACACACACGTGGCATTATATTGTATACACACCATCCAACACCCGTGCCTTCTCATAACTGTGGTGGAAAGTGGAGCACAAGAATGCTGAGAAGGTGCTTTAGAAGGTGTGTCTTTGTGTGTGTGTGTGTGTGTGTGTGTGTGTGTGTGTGTGTGTGTGTGTGTGTGTGGGTCACCTTGTGCCCTAGATCAGTAGGATTCTCTGATGTCTGCTATTAGTCACACACACACACTCACACACTCACACACACACACACACACAAAGTGGTTTCACAGGGCCAAATAGACACCAACTTCCTGATTTACATAGTAAATACAGTGCTGACACAACAATACAATAACACAACTGTTATTGTAGGTGAACAACATAAATAGTAGGCACCTACATCATGAGATTTTTTCATGCACTCTGGGGGAAAGTAACACTGTAATAGCAGTATATATGCTTAATTTATTTAAGTATTTTATATTCCAGACAGTAGTAGAGAGGAAATGAGGAAATGAGGAAGAGAAAGATGCAACAAAGTATTGCGGCCAGACTCAAAACCGGGGAGGTTGCCATTCATGGCCAATGTCTTAACCCCAAGCTATGGGGCCGCACTGTATTTGTCTTTTTTTCTTCCAATAAATAATGTATTATACATACTAAAACACCAGTCACCACCTTGTGAATCATATTCACATAGACTACTGAAATTGTATTCAAATTGAATAGACTATGGCAAACCAATGCTGAATTAGTCTGTTAGCTGGGAGAGAGACTGCACAGTAAAGATATGGAAACGGTTCAAATAACAGAACTGATGGACAATAATCACTGACTTCTGAATGCCTAAACTGACGCAAGACAATACAACATTTGAAATTTCAAATATCAATACTTGTAGGTACTCTATTTATCAGTATACCTCAAAGTCTAACTGAAATATATGAGAAATAAAAATAACGACTGAAAAACAAAAGATAAAAATGAATTTATCCAGAACATTATCATGTAGTTTTGCTTGGATGAAGACATGAGGTCAATTTATGGAATAGCCTGGACAAGTAAAAATTTAACTAATAGATTTTTTGACTAAATAAGAGACACTACTAAGACCAAACACCAGACTCTACTAATGCATGACCTCCACGTATGGATTCCCATTTAAAGTAAAGTATGTACTGTTGGAAATTAGAAGAAATACATCTAATATAAATGTATTTTAAATAGTTGTAAGTGTTGTTTTGTTATTGTACTTGTGTGATACTTTAGTATTAGACACTTGTCTGTCTCTGCTGTGCACAGACTGTAAGATCATGATGCATATTTAATAACAATTATAACAACAGGCAAAGAAACAAGAAGAGTACCAACTCTCAAGAGACCCACTAGTACCCAAAATAGTTTTCCAAATAAAAAACTCGGAACACCAGCCTCAGCATAGACCAAATACTGAAACAGAGGCACTTTATTTGTCCTTATCATGTGTATCATGACTAATCTGGTCCTATCATAATATGAAAATATGATGCAGGCTGAAAAGTAAAGTGCAGGAGCTTTTCATTTTTTGGTACTTCCCTTTCTTCCTCTCTTTAGCTCTCTCCTGCCCCCCTTCCTCTTTCCCCCTCTCCCTTCCTTAGCTCTCCTGTCTATATCTCTTCATATGTGCACTCTCTCTCTCACACGTATTATTCATGTTTACAGTTCTTAATTCACTTCCTGCTATGACATCATTACCCAGAGTGCATCATTAAGGGTAAAGTGTGTGCATATTCAGTCTGTTCCAAAATTAAAATAAAAATTTAATCATAAATCTATACAGAGAGTCTGTGTGTGTGTGACGTTAAACATTAAACTGCATTCTCAGGAAGCACTTAACAACTCTGCACTGCAGGATGAAGGTATAATTAGAAAAATCTCTCTTGCAGCAGAAGCTGGAAGGTTAGAGAAACAAGCTGGCGCCTAAAAAGGTCACCAATCTGGATCCCCACAGCAGCTGGAAACACTTCCTCCTGGTGCTCTTTGTCTCAACAAGTACTGTTGAGATGTAGCACAGCTACTGCTCAGGTCCCAGGCATAAATGTACATGAAGGACGATGATACTGAAAAAAGACCATGTGTGCTTGGCAACTACTTCTATGGATAATTAAAGCTTAAAATGACGCTTCCAGCAGAAAGCCTAATGCTTCCAAAAAAACATCACCTTCTGAATTGCGCACCAGCTAGTTTATTTTCCCTGTGTGGACAATTTGTAATGCATTATTAAATCATTCATCTATGCTGATGGCTTCTGTCTGACTGGTAAGTGTTCTCCCAAGATATCTGCTATAAAAGCACTTCAGAGCTGCCCAGAGGTATTATAGATCATCTTCAGATGGGCTCCAATGATTTTTTTTAATACCTTGGTCTGAGAGGGTGTCCAACTCTGTGATGTGACGATGTCATAGGCGTAAAATACATTGGGTGAAGCCAGGCTCGCTACTAAGGGCCACTAACACTTCAAAACTTCTGAAATTGGAAATACGTCATGGACCATTAACAAAGCTTGAGGGATAGTTAACAGACATGCTCTTCAAGAAACATAATAAAATATTAAATTAGTATAAACATGGGCTCTTAATTGTCACCTGGGTGCACTTAACTGTTGTGGATGTGACTGTACTAACAGAATTTCTGCATATTTATGTATTACATTTAGTCCAAAGAAAAACTTGTGTCTCCTGTTCCCATGAAAGCAAGTGTCTCTATTATGAAATAAAGTAAATTGGTGTTCTTCTCTGGGGAACAAGAGGAAATTACTTGCTCTGGTGATATTTCCCTCTCGCACTACATTGTTTTATAAAGCACAGCAGATCCCAATGCAGTAGTTCCTTTAGGGAGAAAATGTTTCATAATGAATGCTCAAAACCAAATCAAAAAAGAGTCAGCGATCAACCACCAACAATGGTTGTTCCCGGAAGTGTGCAGGAGGAACAACTATTGTTCTCTGAAAATCATCAATTTTACCAGGTAAATATACTGAAAACATATGAAAGCCTCCTGTGTTCCATGTTCAACTACAACAAGGTAAGACTGAAAAAAACAAAACACTGAGATGGAGAGTGAGTGTGTGACCATTGGTGTGTGTGTCTGCAGAAGAGAGAGAATATCAAGTGGAGAGTTGCCAGAGGGAGTAAGAGAATATAATTGATTAAATATACTAGACCAAAAGAGCATCTCTCCATCTCTCCATCTCTCTGTCTACCATCCTCCCATCCATCTGTGCCTCTGTTCCTCCACGGAAATACAAACCAGCAATTCCACCGGCAGTATGGGAATGAAAGAGAGGGAGAGGGAGGAAATAAAGAAGCATGGGGTGGAAGGAGGGCGGAAGGAGGCAAAGATCGATGGCGGTACGGTGAGGCATGGAGGAAGAGAGCACGGGAAGCAGGGAGGGGGTGAGGAAGACATGCAGAGGCTGACAGAGGTACATTGGTTCGTTTGTTAACTTGTTAATTATTCACTTTAGCATTTAAGCAGAAAGTAATCACAAAACACAAAAGCAGTAATACTAGGGAGCAGATTTTAGTGGGGGTAATGAATAAAACATAAACAACATTTAAATTAAAAAGGTCATTTTCTGCCACGTTGAACACATGACATGAAACATTATAATATATTCAAATGAAGGGCTGCACACTCTTAACATTTCTCCGAGCTTTGTTTTGGAAATTGGAGCAGTTTACTAATTTACAACATTCACATTCATAACTTTTAAATCTTTAGTCCTTTTTTATTTACTTTTAAAACACAGTGTTGTTTGGAAAACAAAGATTGTAATTCAACATGTTTTAGAAGTTTTGTATTTCAGTTATATCTCAGTTCAATCGCAAAGGTTCAGTCTACTGTCTTGTCTCCTTCATACTATCATGATACACAGAGGGCAATCTGCAGATTGTGATAGCACCTCTAACATATTTAACAACTTCCAATTGCTTGGCAATCACAGTTGTACTCAGCCCTAGAATGTCTGAACATTGTAAACAATCTTTAGATTTAGTCTCTTAGAACAGACTGTACCAGTTTAGTAAAGTTACCTGATGCTTTTCTGTTACGTGAGGATCTCCCACAACTTGGATTTTTCATAGCACTGTGCTGTTGGCTCCAAACTGCTGCATAAAAATGTCTTTAAAATGATTAGCACCTGCCATCATGAGATTTATTTCATCTACTCTTTGGTGCAAAATGCAAGCTGTTGCATTGTTCACTGTGGATGTTCTACTAGAGGAGTTTAATTTCGTAAGTGACATCTTGCACAGAAAAGACAGATGGACATGTGACACTGGTAATTTAATAACTGACTTGAGAGATTGTACATGTGAAGAGGTTAAGAGTTTCTACTTGCTGTGTAATGAATGGCTCTCCACACACATGCAGAATCCTTACATGAGTTAGAGAGCTACACAAGCCAACACCAACTTTTATGAGCCCATGTATGTCTGTGTGTCTGCTTATGTTTGTGCATGTGTGTGGCCATTCACAAGACAGTAGGGGGATGCTACTTAATCAGGCAATCTGTCTTAATAGCCTCCCCTAATTAAGACAGGAGGGAACTGCCACACACATACACCTGCAAACACACACGCACATGCAGAGAGAGATGGAGAGAGAAAAATGCTCATTCACACACATGCATGCACACAGAGAAATGAGCGAGCGAGCGCGCGCGCGCGCGCACACACACACACACACACACACACACACACACACACACACACACACACACACTGCAGGAGTGTTGGGCCGAATGTAGTCTAGCTGGAGCCATCATCAATCAGTATACAGAGACGGAGAAGTCCTCTGTGTTTGTGTGTGTGTGTGTGTGTGTGTGTGTCTGTGTGTGTTTTTCGATACATTGTGTATGTACGTGTTTGAGCATGTTGTTTATATGTGTGTGTATGTGTTCGTGCTTGCGTGAGTGTGCCTGCTGTGTCACTCTCCATCAATCTCAAGTGGGCAGAGAGTAATCAGTGTTCACAACAGGACCCGGCTCTGTCTCTCCCTCCCCTCCCTTTATCTCATCTAAATTTCTCTCCTCCTCCTCCTCGCTCACCTCTTCATACAGCAAGGTGTTTTTAAACCGGCTTGTTCACACGGACAGCTGATGGCTGAAACAAAACATGAGTGGGTGGCTGTGGAAAAATCATTGATCATTTAGAATTGAGCATGCACCGTAGGCATTAACCTTTGAGACCATTACAATGACAAAATGACTCATAGTTTATGTCCTGTTGCTCCAAATAAGGGAACTTTTAATGCACCAGCATACAGTGATAGACAACAGTTTTCTGAGTTTGGTCTGAAAGATCATGACTGGCCTGCACAGAGCCCTCACCTCAACCCCATCAAACACCTTTTGGATGAACTGGAACATTGATGGCAAGCCAAGCCTTATCGCACGCACCAGTGTCTAACCTCACTATTGCTCTTGTAGCTCTATGGGAGCAAATCCCTGCAGCCAGGTTCCAAACATTTGTGGAAAGCCTGAAACCAGAAGGTGTTACGGCAGCATATTAGTGCTGATGGTTTCAGAATGGGAAGATTATCGTTCACCTATTGGTGTAATGTCCGAGTGTCCACATATTTTTGGTCATTTACTGTATACTACATCTGAATAAACCAAGAAACTTCCCAGTGCTGATTAAAATCATGTCGATGGCCCAAAGCATTTGACTGCGATGCTCTAACAAACACACAGTGAGCATAGTGATAGAAATTAAGCTCTGACAAAACTACTCTAAAGAATTGATAACAATTTTACTGCTAAATAAATAAAACATAAACAAAACAACATAGTTTTCCAGGCAGAAGCAGCTGAGTTTTGTTTATTACAGAAGGAAGTACCCTGTGTTAAACATTTTATAACATCTGGTGGGTAATTGATGCTTGTGATGGCAGAGAAAGCAGGTTACAAATCTAGCCAGCTTCTTCTACTTCTTGATGTGGTAGAAAACACAGTCCCAGCCAAAGAGAGATACTAATATCTAAGAAATAAGATATATAAGATATTGGCTTTGGCTTTTTACATCACAGTAGAACAAACCAGACCCTATATGATGTTTTGATGTTTTTGTTTTACCATTTTGATGTGTGTCTACTTGTCTATCCGTCAGAGTGGATCTAATACCAGGCCTGGACCAGCCCATTAGCCCACGACATTAGCAACACTTTGGCCCTCAATAACTATGAATAAAATGTGATGTTATGATGTTAGGTGAAGCTGAGTATGCTTTTTTTCTTTTTTTTTTAAATCAGAAGTGTGTTTTAAATATGTTTTTGTTGGTAACGATTATCTTTAGGGAATAGTTTTTGTTCTGTGTCTAACCTAGATAATCAGCCCATGGCTCAACATGTAAGAGAATTCAGCCCCCCATATTTAAAGAATGACTGTGTTCCTTTGAAAAAGGAAGAACTGGTTGATAAAGCCGGTGAATACCCCATAATAGAGTTAAAAACTATTATCTCTCTCTATTATTTCCCCCTCTCCTCTCTCTCTTCTCTCCTGACTCTCTTTCTTCTCATGTCTTCCTCTTTCTCTCTCTCTCTCCAGGGTTTACTCTCCGTCACTCTGTCTGTTCGCTCCTTTCTTTTAGCTCAGTCTCTTCCCAGAAGCCATTGCAATTCTGGGCGGCTCTCTGACTCTTCTCAAACCCTCTTTCCTGTGTGTGTGTGTGTGTGTGCGTGTGTAGCCTGCGGGACAGCACAGTAATCAGAGCAGAGACAGAGAATGGGAGAGAAGGGGGACAGAGACAAGGAGAGGGAGCTGGTGTTATTATTATTACATTATATTATAATTTCAGCACCCTAGCTACCACTACAGTACTGTACCAGTGGCTGACTATTCAACATACTACACTTTCCAAGCACATACACACACAAGGACATAACCAGAAACACACAAAACCAAACAAATACATGCATAAACATATACAGACTGGGTTTAGCACAGGGAATGACAATGACAACGTATTCATGACGGTAGAATTCATTTGCTGTGGCTTGGCCCGACTACATATCGTGCTCCGGTGGTGCTCAAACCAGAGGGACAAGGCCAGACCTGCTCCCTCAGGTTTGGCTTAGCACCACCTGGAAAGGTTATTTGCTGTGGGAATGGTAAATATCACATTTCGCTGCCCAGCAACAGTGGCCTGCAAAAACCACTGCTCCTGTAGTGATGACATGTGTTCACTGTAATTAATGTCTGACAATGTTGTCTACATGAAAACAATATTTCATAGCTCTTTGAGTCAACAGAGTTATGCTTTAGGATAAAAAAGTAAGCTGTGATTTTTCAAAAATGTGCCATTTTCGTGCATATTTCACATCTCAGTCTCAGAGAACTTCACCAAAACATAATAAGTAAGAAATTAGTCAAAAGAACATTGGCTATTTTTTATCCAGAGGCATGCGTTTTTGACAGTTGAAAAATACAAAGATCAAATGCACACGAGATAATCGAGCTCTGCCATGGTGCTCAGTGTAATTAAGTGCAAAAGTTCAAGATGCCTCAAAGCCCTTGAGTAGAAGTGACCTATTTTGGGTTTTTCATCCTGAGTGAATGTGTATAACGTGACTTTGTTTGCACAAACACTACAATCTAATTATCATACACTAATCTAATTATAAACCTTGCTTTGATTCTAAGAGTAATTTGATTAAGCTGTTTACATGCATAGCAGAGGAAGATTTATCTTAATATACCCATCTCAATGCACTCTTGCATAGTGCGTGTTGATTGAATTAATTATCATGTGCCTTTTCCCTTATAGGCACCTAGTAAATTCATAAACTGCCATCTTAAAATGCAAATGCCTGTCTCCTTGGTTGTCTTTTCCAGCAGCTCCTATGTAACAATTCTGCAGTTTGTCCAGATTTGAGACCTTAGTGCCAGCTATGAAAACGACAGTAGCTCTAAAAAAACTGACACTCTCATATACTGGGCAAGCTGCACAGCTTGGGAGAACTCAGATGGACAGGCTTAGCCGGCGTCTGGTGTTTACATCTCTGAACAATCTTCCTATAATGCTAATAATTTCACAGTTCTTCATCCGCTTTAATCCTACAATGAACACTCTCCATATGACCTAAGTTAAAGAAACGGTGGATTAAGTTTTTAACATGGCTTTAATCCAATTGCAGTATTCTCATGATCACATTTAGCTTTGTACAGGTAGCAACTGTCAGATAAAGTTTTTTTGTGCTTGTCTGTCTCAGTCTGTCCTTCCCTGCCTGTCTCAATCCCTCTCAGTGTCTTACTACAACCTCTTTCCTCACCCATGAGTCCCCCTGATGGCTCTCTCTTCCTGTGTCTCCCCCTCCATTCATCTTATTCGTCTTTCCACCTCTCTTCTCCTGTCAACTCTCATCTCGACCCCCCCCCATCCCTAATTCTGCACCTCTGCTTTCGTCTCCTCCCTACCTCACCTTCTTACCTCTCATCTCCACTTCTTCTCTCCTGGCTCCTCTTGTCACCCCAATTGCCCTTTCTGCTCCTCTTTTCTACCCACTCCTCTCTTGTCTGCTGTCTCTTTGCCTCTCTTGTCCTCTTCTGCGTGACCTGACACGGCCTCCCTAAAACACCATGACACCTCTCTCGCTGTCCTTTCATTTTGCCTCCCCTCTCTCCTCTCCTCTCCTATGTTGGCTCCCACAAATAGGAAGGTGGGTTCCCAAAAGATTTTAGCAATTTGTTTCAAAGGATATCAAAGGTGTGGGCTAATATTGGGGTAAATTTGCTTAGACATGCCTAGATAATAGACTTGTAGACCTAAATTATGCTTTGGGCCACCAGAAATTGGATTTAAAAATTGATGCCCCCAGAGAAACAGTGTGAAGGTCACTGGTATAACCTATAAGCCCCAACACTGCAAATAGATCCACAGGAAAATAGTCTGCATCATGAACTTGTTTACAAGCTCTCTATGAGAGTGCGTTTGTTCTATGAATGTGTCTGGTAATGGATTCTCTGGAGTCCTCCCTGACTCTGAAATAAGTGGTTGATGTGATTTGCTGCAGTTCATTTTGGGAAAAAGAAAGAAACAACAACTAAAAAAAATCCTTTTTTGTGTCTTTGAGGTGTTGATGAGGATAACAACTAATTCTGATGCAACAACGCTGGCTACACATATCCAGAGCAAGTCAATAAACCTAGAAAATAATAGTAAAGAAACATCATCAAACCTTTGAAGCTGTTTGTAGTTTTTATGTTTTACTACTGTGTGTGTCTTTGTAACCTACAAACATAATATAGTACAATGAGGCTCATGTTTTCTCAAAGAGTAGCTTAACACCAGGCTGAAAACCAATACTTTACTGCCCTTACTGGTTGGAAGCTTCAAGTCTGTTTCACCTCTTTGGTGTTGTTAGAGGCACCTGTAACACAGTGATGTCACAGTTTACTGACATACACTGGAGTACACTTCTACATCACTGAAGTAAGGTGAGAAGTTGAAAGACTGGAGGTCAGCAAAAACAAGATTTTCAGGGAGTACTGAGTTATATGCTGCAGCATGTTTGAGTGGTTCAGCGACATATGTCCCAGCTGTTATACTGGTGTGAAATGATGGTACTTACATAAATGCTAACAGATAGCACTGCCCATCAGCAGGAGTAAACTGGTATGCCATTGTCAGTTATTGATCCTATTAAGCAGCTGTCATGTAGGGAAGTACCTTTGTGGTAGCTAAGTTGGCAGACTTGCCATTTGTAGCTAAAAACTGTGCTTTTGAGGATAACATGCCCCAGCTACTAACACAGTCTTGCCAAAATGATAAAGTTCCTCAAGTCATTATTTTAGCCTTAATATATATAAACTCATCTTTCTTAAAAAAAGAATGTAATCATGAACATATACATGGCTTGTTCTTATTGGATTGTCACATGCAGCTTAATACATAATGAGCAGGGATGAAACTGAAACTATGTTCTGCTTCCATCCAGTTTTTCTCATCAAAAACCTTTGTGTGTATCCTTGAGGCTTAAATAATTTAATAAATAATTCACTAAAATAAATAATTTCCTTCCTCATAAAACATTTGCAAAGCCAACTTTTTTTTTTAATTTTGAGACCTGCATTGTTTACACCCATGTTTGCTAACTTGCGTGGCGACTCCTTCCTTTAGATCCTGCACACAAGGGCTCTGACTACTAAGGTGTTTCTCCAACAGGGTCACAGTCATTACTGCCAGCAACACAAGACTATTTGAATCACTAGACAACATTGTGATGTGGACTTTTCAGAGGTCTGGAACCAGGCTAGCCTGCCTCTCTGTTTGTGTGCATTTATAAGCTTGTGTGTCCCTCTATCTTTAGATACATATTTGAAATCTGATATGTGTGTTTGTTTGTTGTGTGTGCGTGTGAGAAACAGGAAAAGGGGTGTGTGCTTGTGTTCAAGGTCACCCCTCCATTTCCTATTCGGGATGGTGCTGCTATCCCAGCATCCTCTCCGCCAGCAGCATTGATTAGCACTCGGCAAGCATAACATCACGCAGCCGCACACCCACACCCATGCCCACACACTTAAACTCACTTTGTCTCTTACACACAGCTCCTTTTGCATCTCTCAAACAAATGCTTGTGCTTTGAGCTAGAGTTAGAAAATGCTTCACAGTTCAGATTTCTCGTGCAGTCACACAAACACATGTGCTGTGTTATATTTGTATATACTAACAACAGACACAGAAAGAACAGTACGAAGCTGAGCCAAGCGAAAGAACAGACCAATTTCAACACTGCACAGAATGAGTAAATTTTGATTGATGATGTTGGAGAAATTGGGTTTGTATCTCTGGGACTAACCTGAACTCGTTCCAACTGTACAGTACTTAGCTGTTTCTCTGATACAATGAAGCCTGTAGACCAGAAGAGAAGCTATTTATACTTGTTAAAAAAAACTGTGTTTCAAAAAAACAAAAAAACAAAAAAAATTCCCAGGAACATGTGTGAACATATATAAACAAACTTCATGAACCAATAAGAATGATGAAGGTATAACTTCGACCACCCGTGCAGGCACAATGAAAATACTTATATGTTATAGGAGGGTCGTCGACACAGGCCTGAGAAGGAGTCTAATGTGGACCATGGATATGCAGGCCTTAATACGTCGTAACTTACTTACGAATGATGCAGAGATTACTTTAACTTTTGCTTTTTGATTACATTCTGAAAATATCACACACCTTAATAAGTTGTTTATGAGCTCCTTGGCATCCACAATCACCTGGTGTAATTCTTGGGATGTTAAGAGTGATAGTTCTATTTAAGTACGTTGTTTTTATATGTGACTTTAATCATTATGCCTGCATGTGTTTGTGTGTAGTAAACTTTAAGTAACAATTTTTAGTCACCAACAAAAATTTTCTTTCAGACATTAAAACTGCTTGGAGTACTTTATATGAACATACATATTTGAATTATTCTAATGTTAGTTATCAAAATATGCAATGGTCACACCAATGATGAAAGTCATCCAGAAAAACAAACTTTACAACAAACGAACAAAACATTATCAACGCAAGAAAAAAAAAACAATATTTAGTACCTAACACTCTTATGTGGGTGCCAAATACATTTTGCACGATTGAAATGCTCCGATTTACCCAGGGCTCAACAAGGTTGTTCACGTTTCTCTATTGCATTGCAACTGTATTGTTGACTGTATGCTGATGTGTTTAATTTGTTGCTGTACAACACCACATGTGATGATGATGTGTTGGTGCTGATCATAGGCTTCACTATATTTCTGAAGTGGGGTAGGAGGGTTGAGTGTGGGAGAGGATTTAATCTTGCCAAACTATCAGTGAAACAGATGATGTTATTTGCCCTTGGTACATTGTTTTAGCTGCTGAAACACCAAATATACTGAAATGACTCAGGACACGTATAGCTTCTATAACTGCCAGTAGTAAATATGTATGTGGTGACATGCAGTTGGCTTAGCTCTTTTCATTTACACATACTGCATCTGAATTGCAGAGTGAATCTAGTAAATATTGTGAAATGTATGCATGTGAGTATCTGCATTACACTGTGGCGTCTGGGTAGAATCAACTGTCTGCTAAGCCAACACGCATGTGACTCCAGGCACTTGGCGACATGGTTTCGACTCCAGCTGACAAAATTAATTTTTAGTGCCTCTAAAAAAACAAATCCTTGACAAGCAGGAGATTGGTAAATGACAGGGCTTGAATAGCCCAGTCCTCCATTACCATGAATTTGGTGATGGGCTGTCAAGTAGGTGCACCTAAGAGCTCTAAACAGCATGCTATATTCTGGAGTCATGTAGAGAGAGACAGGAAGAGAAAGGTACAGAGAGACAGAGAGGTCGATAGACAGATAGATTGATAGACTGACAGACAGACAGACAGACAGACAGGGGAGAGAGAGACAGAAAGAGAGAGGGAGAAAGATCATTCTCTTACTTGGTTTCAAGGGCAACTGATTCTGAAACAACAAAATATAAAACTTGTGTGTGTGTGTGTGAGTTTGTGTGTGTGTGTGTGTGTGAGTTTGTGTGTGTGTGTACGTGTATTAGTGTGTGTAGTGTTAGGCTAGGATTACAGCCACTTAGCTCACAGCGATACACTACTCTCATAGGCGCAAGCACACCTCTCTGCATACTGATTAGACACAAGTGTCTGTGTGAGAAGGAGAGTCTCTGTGAGTGCGCGTGTTTGTGAATGTGTGTCTATAAGGAGTGACAGCGTGTGTGTGTGTGTCTCTCGGTTTGTGCGTGAGCATGGATGTAGGTTCGTGTGTGTGAGACTGCTTTGAGACTGCAACAACTGATAAACACATAACAAATTCTTCCACACACTCACATATTAGCAAATCAGCTATTAGCTTTCTCTGCTAATTGCCATTGGAAATTAGCATTTTAGCTATTAGCTTCTTTCACAAATTGCCAATGGAAATTAGTATATTAGCACTTAGTGTTGTGAGGCAATTGCTAAGGAATTAGGCAGCATGGCCTAGACTGCTCGATGGCCTTGACTATTCTGCAACAGAAGGGTCAGTGGTTTCAATCCTGCGACAGCCAGCGAAGCCATTTAAGACCTTTCATACGTTTTTGTAAACCAGATGTTCTTTAAGGACTTTGTCTGGTGAAAAAGTGACACACCTATAAGGCATTAATTTTCAGCCAGTTTAGATTTGTGAAAAAACTTGATATTACTAAGAAGGTTAATTGACACTTAGATATTAGACTGTTCTAGTGGTTGAATTGTTCATGAAGGCAAGCATCCTTTGATTTCAGATTGTCTGGGTGTTTATTGTGCCCACAATAAATAAAGATCTCATTTGCACGCTTTCACATAGACTATAGCGCTGTTTGGAAATTATGTTATGATGAGGCTTGGGACTTCTCAGGGACACTCTCATTACCCAAGTCATCCTCCAATGCATCCCTAAGTTGGCAGGTAATCTTCTGAATATTTATCTGCCCTCCATTTCTTCCATTTTGGAACTGTGCTTTGATTAATAAATATATCAGTGACTACGTATATCGTGAAAAACACATGAATGCATGACCAGATGAAATCCAATCAAGACCAAGACCAAAATATCTAATTAAGTGTGCATGATAGTTTTAAAATGCAAAAAACAATAATGATGATCCTGAAGACTCAGAGGGACAGAAGACAGAACAGATAGATCAATGCACAGATATCAGGGACACATTTTACACAAATTCCTCCCTTATACATCCATGAAAGGTTATAATGTGCTTCACATTCCTCTCTGACAATAGCAACTTCTTCGATAACAAGGACCGTCGCAACACTTTCAACCGATTGCACAGAAATGCTGAATTGCTGATGTACAGTATATTGTAAAGTTGTAATTTAAAGTATTTAGTATGCTACCTGCTCAACAGTTTTAATGTCATTTCAATGCGTCTCTTCCTTCCATAATCATCAGCATTCTGATAAGACAGATAAATAAAGGTTGTTTACAGAGAAGGGGGATGGAAACAGGGTTGTTTACAGAGTGGCTTTTTGTCAATATCAAGCTTCAGAAGTTTTCGTGGGGACAAAGAGGACAAATATCAACTGATGCAACTGTATGTACACAGAAAGAGAATAGATACTACTCATTACATGGTTGCACACCAAAGCTACACACATGCACACATAATTATGAATGCATATACTTACACGCAAACAAGTATATACATGTGAATGGAAGTATCAGTGGTTGGTCTCCAATATTGGCATTGAACTTATCTGGAAAAATACATTTTATTTAATTTCCAAACAATTTCAGCTCCTGCTACAGATGTAAAAGAGGAAACACAGATCCACTGACTCTTTTACAAGAGAAAGGGCTTCAATGATGGGGACTAAGTGATGGGCTTGGATGTACACAGGGTTAACTTTCCCACCTCCATAAGGTTCATGACAAGTTACTGTCACTTTGATGTCAAATTCAAACTGTTATTTTTTCTGGCCACCAGCCAAAAAAAGCTACATATTTAATTTACAAGGACACGAAACAGAGAAACGCTGAACATTTGTCACATTTAAGTTTTAACCAGCATATATTTTTGGCATTTTTAACCTGATGAATGTTTTATATGACTGGCCAATATTAAAATGCCATTGATTACTCATTCATTTAAGCTCTTGCTCCCATCTTACTATATGTATGCCATGCTGTGTGAATGTACAAATGCAGAAGCCAAACACAGATTATAGCGTCAGTATCCACTTACACCCAGCCAGCAGTGAGTACCATTCTTCTTGCCCCTAGAACAGACTGTATTTAAGTCGTGGAATCAATGCAATTCCAGAGATCTTGGTCCATGCTAACTCTATATGTCACAAAGACCCTACTGATTTCCCAGCACACTTTCATGTACCACACTGGGTCTGTGTTGTACATGAAAGTGTGCTGGGAAATACTTATTCTGCATCACATATATTCTGCAAATATACCATTCAGCCTAATTTCAGAGGTGCTGTATTGTGTTGAGATATGAGGACTTTGTAGGTCACCGGCGTAAACTATCACCACTGTCATTTCCGTTGAGCCATCTGGAGATGATCCGTCCTGTGGCCAAGAGGGGATGCACCTGGATAGCAACAATGCTAGGGTACACATTGGCATATAAACAACGCTAAATTGGAACTACAGGCACCAGAGAAGCCCAGTACATGTCAAGAAAACCTTCTCCAGACAATTACAACACCAGCAGCAGCCCGCACCATTTACAGGATGAAAGAATCCATGGGATCAGGCTGTTTATACCAAAATCTGACCCTGCCATCACGATGCCTCAAAAGAGATTGGATATTTCAAACTAGAGAACATTTATCCACTCCTTAAGGGTTCAGTTCTGCTGATATTATGCCAGTTGTTGTTTCATCTTCACGTTTGACAGCAGTGGAACCATGGGTTGACTTTTGCAATGTAGCACATCCACTGCAAGGCTTGAAGAGTTGTGCTTTCAGTAGTGTCCCTCTGAGCATTGCATCATCTTGCACAAGTCTTTCATGACTTTTTCTGACATCTCTGATGAACAAGACACTCTTACCCACAGGAGTTCTTGTTGTTTTCTTCCCAGGTGGGAAGCCATTAAAATCACTTACTTAATTTAGGTGTCTTGTGCATTTTAAATTGTACTTTCATAATTGTGTGTGGAACAAGCTGTTTGTGAACACGGAGTGCTTACTAACATGGATAATAATTGTCATACAAAATATTTGTTAATGCGTATATGTCAGGCACTGTCATTTTTTAAATGTGATGTGTATTTTCTACAGAAATGTTTGTGTTCAAAATCCTAACCATGTATTTATTGAAACATTTACTATACTATGCAGTGTTTAGACTCCTAAAGTTGTTAGAAAATAAAACTCTGACTTTAAATAGGCTCAGTTTAGCATCTTCAGTTATTCACAACATCAGGGCTAGTTGGTATATGTTTTGCTCCAGGCTGTACGTCTGAATGTCACTGCTCTCCTCTCAGTGCAAAACTGTGACCATATTATCAGCCTGGCTGCGGAAAAAGACCCACGGTATGACAAACATCAACACACTGACCTCAGTATGCTGTATGAAACTGAGTTAATTCAGCAAATAAATAACTACACAGCAATGCATTGCACAAGCCAAGACACCGGTCAGACTAAATCACACACTACCAGTCACCACCACATTATCCCCCAAAGGCCAACAATCTAACCCTGAGCAATAAATATTGGCCGTAAATACTCCTAAGAAGGTGATTTTTCACAGCAGTAAAGTTTTGTATTTGACCCCAGTTCAAAATGAAAGCTTGACACAAATGTTCTGAACGGCCGTATGCTTCCTAAAAACTTGTTACCAATTGAAAAGTTGTGTTTAAAAATTTAAAATTGTTAATTTTTTCATTCTGAATTTGTGTCCTTCAGAGATGATATGTGGAATAACTGAGTTGCATAAGTGCAGATTTTTATGCCAAAACAGAAGTAATTTTACAGGACAGTCAAACCTTTTACATGTTTGTTGGCTTGTACTTTGTTTACAAATGTACTGCCTTTTTGGCCAGGACTCTCAAAAAAAGAGATTTCAAACTCAAGACAGTATTGAAGGTCAAATAAAAACAAAGTGAAATAAAATAAATCAAAAATAAGTGTTCTTTTGACCTTTGTTTTATCCTTCTTATCTGTCTTTGATGATTAATAGTGTTTTGCCTTTATTTAATGTTTGTCTAGATCGTGTAGAATAATAACATCATACAGCTATTTTTCAAAGACTTATTGAATATAGCATTTCTGACAAACAAGAAAATGACTTATTATTTTCAAAATGAGAATAAAGATTTGCTGGAAATAAGTTTCATGCAGCCACTAACAGAACGTGTGAACAAGGGCATGTGATGAAATGTGACCAGCAGAGTATGATCAGTCCCCAACGAATGATGAACAGTTGTCAGTTGAGTAGTAGTATGTAACTGCTGTGTCTCTAGTATCCTGTGCTTCTTTTGACATGATTGCCAATACACACACACGCACGCACGCACGCACACACACACACCCAAGGGTACACATGAGTGAGCAGGATGGTGTGCACCTGTATAGACACACTAACACTTTCCTAATAGTAATTGCCCGACCATTATTACTTCCAAATCAATTACACACGCGCACACACTAATATCCCTGACCATGATTAGATTCTAATTGGTTACAGCAACAGCAATGGTTGATCAATACCCTAATTTAGCAACAATCAATAAGGAGCTGGAGCAATAAAATATTGTTATGAGTGAACCATCTGAAAACACCTGAGGAAATAATAGAAAACCATGGAGAGCTGTTAACAGTCTAACTAGCACACAGCAGTTAATTCATATGAAAATATGACTCCACATGAACATACGCCCACACACACACATCAAACTTCAAGATATTATTTATTTATTTTTTCCCAAGAAAAAATTGCAATACTTCAAGAACAAGAGATAAAAACTTTATATCTGCAATAACGTTTTCATTTTATTACTTGAGTTCTAACTTATTTTTATCACCTGTTCTAACTTTTTATTACTGTACTCCAAGTGTGCTCAAATTGTTCCATAAACTCAGCAGTTATGTGACTACACCATCTTTGTAGAAATGCCAGGTCAGAAATGTCAACTGAATTCTTTCCTTTTTCTCAAAGTATTGATTAGGACCATATATGTCACAACCACTTCAAGTACCTCTCTGATACTAACCACATTGTTTCCTGCTGCAGACGGTGGGCTTTATGCTGCTCTAACGCTCTATATTTGGGTGGATGTCAACTTTAACCTACCTGCATTTGTGCCTTGAAATAATGGATATTCACACCAGGCATTTTAATAATCAGGTCACCCGGTCTAAACCTTAATATCCACCCCTGAATTCTGTTGTATGACACATAAATATTTTTCATTTTCACCATCCGGCTAATTCTACATCTCTGAATACCTGGAAATATGTCCCGTACCCTTCTGCAATTTATAACTGAACTGTGACTCATCCCTCCACTGCTATTCAAAAATTGTTCTAAAACATGAAATACTGAATCTGACACAGATAAACGGACTGTTCTGCTACATCCACGTTGTCACATTTCTCAGCAACACAATGACTGCGGTTTACACACATATGAATGAATGAATAAATTAATGGATAAAGTGACTCACCAAATGGTTGGTGGTTCAGATCCCTCAACTTCCAGGTAGTCATACTTCTCCTCTGTCTGGAAGTCTGTAAAGATGACAGAGATGGTGTCTCCAGGTTCGGCCAATAGGATCCAAGTACAGTCGGCCTGGTTACCATAGTTGCCGGGGTAACCGGGACTGGTCACCACCCCACTGCCGCCCCTCACAGTGCCCCCACATGTGTCCTCAGCTGTCAATCAAATCAGAGTGACAAATAGAAAACCTGGGTTAGGGAGAGGAGGAGGGACCGAGGGGCGGACTTTTTTTAAATTAAATTTCTTTAATTTTTTTGGATAAATTATTTAGATTTTTCAGCTATATGAGGTTGGGCGGGTCAATTAACAAATTTAGCAATCAGTTTATCGACCAAATTAGCAATTAAGATCTAATTCTCGATAGACCTAGCATTATTTCTCAACCACTCAAGTAGATTACAGGTCAGCCAGCCCAACTCCCCACCTCTCTCCCTCTATGAGGTGATTTTTCTTAGTTACCTGAATTATAGTATATTACAGGTACACTCTTTGATCTCAACCCCCTAATGTTATTTTGAGGCTTGAATGTTAGAAATGGATGACTTTCTCATGACACAAACTGTCAAGTCATATTAGCAAACCATATAGTGAACATATGGAGCTCTTACATCACACTTCAGATATGAAGTAGATATGAAAAATAGCAAAGACATAATAATATACAAACAGTCCTTATATTTATGGCCATAAGACCAGTAGATTCTGGAGAATGACACTGTTTTCTTTTAGCCAGTTAGAATCAGGGGTGGGGTTTAGGGGTTAGGCCGCAGTTCCTGTCACACTCAGAGCTGCTGTCCTCTCCTCCATTAACAAAGTAAGTTTTCTTTTTATCCAATCACAGAGCTCCGCTCTAGTCTCCTCCAATCGCCACCAAGGAAATTTAGATTTATATGTTTTCCAATTGGCTGGTTTAGTATCAGTCTATTAATTCATCCTCAATTAGTTTCAGAACATATAGACCAGATGCGATGATAGATCTGCCTAATTTTCTCTAATTGTTGATCACATCTGATTGAAAGTATTTTTCAGAATTGATAGTAGTACTGATTACTGTATAACAGATAAAGACACATGGATTGCGCTGTGCACACGGCATAAATTATACACATATAATTTATACAGAGACACTCACGGAGAAAAAACATACTACATTGGACCCTTCTCACTGGGAGATTGGTTGTATAGCAAGTAATTCATTCAGGACTGTGCTCAATTCACTCATAAAATACTGTGTCTATTGAAATATTTCCGTTTAATAAAAGGCCTATCTTAACATTTTAAATGTATTTATGAAAAGTAAATTGAGCACAGCCAAGTATCTACTGTCCCAGTGATGAAAGATACAATGTCAAACCTTTTTTTCTGAGAGTGTACAAGTCCAACTGTAAACATGGTATAAATTATACCTGTATAATTTATATTTATACATAAAAGAGGCAATACTGTATGTAACACACTCTTACAACAAACATGTATTTTCCTACACACCAGAGAGTGCAATTTGGGATGACACGTGATTTATATTACTCTACAACCCATCACATGTTGATATCATCAGCATTTAGAGAAGACAGAGGAACACCAGATGTGTGTCATCCTTAAACTGCACTCACTGATAAGCTGAAAAAGACACATCCTTTATAAGAGTGTAGACAGGCGCTGTCAGGTATACATGCACATCCTTTGGGCTCATCCAGGCGATGCTGCCTTGGGAGATGCATGTACAGATGACAGAGATAAGGTAGGGACCAAGCCAGACTCCACCCACAGGAGGGGTAAAGAGAATAACTGTGGTCCAAGACTCACATCGAGCAACAGACGATAACCAATAGAAATGAACAGAAACATTAGGAAAAGATATTAGAAATCGGACGGGAACAGAGTGCACTGAGTAGGGACAGGAAATACACAAAGGATAACAGGGGAACATAAATAGATAGGAACAAACAGGGACAAACAGAACTAGAGTGAAACAAAAAATACAGAAAGTGGACTTAAATAGGCAAAGAGTTGGTACAACCGGCATCAGATAGGAAATGAGAAACAGGATGAAAAAAAATAAGTGGTTTGAAATGAATTTTAAGATAGACTGACCATTTTTCAATAGATCAGAGTGTGAAGTTAGGAACAATACACGCTTTAATCCTTTTTGTCTTATTAGGAATGATGATGAGGCTGGTGACAAAACGTGCATTGTGCCAAACTACAGGAGCTGATGTATTGAAAATGAAGGACAGAAGTGCATTATTTATTCTTTAACAATTCTTTAACAATTCTTTCATAAAACAGATTCATATAGGCTGCTGAGTCAGACAGACAGATAGACAGACAGGCAGGCAGGCAGGCAGGCAGACAGGCAGGCAGGGCAGGCACTGACAGACAAACCATTCATTTATCCAGATAGACATTCATTCCACAGCTAGACAGTTGAGGAGATTTGTGTAAATGATCCAACACCCTGAACCAAGACCTGCTGAGACCCCATCACATTTGCAGGAGAGCAATGATGCAGTAGTCTGTGTGTGTGTGTGTGTGTGTGTGTGTGTGTGTGTGTGTGTGCGCACCGTGGGAGAGAGTGCTGCTTGCAGGATGACAGCTGTCACAGGTTTATCATGACAACAGGACGTCAGCAAGCACTGGTGGACACGCACCCGCATGCACACACACACACACACATATACACAGATGCACACAGACACACTCACACACACCTCTTGCAGCCCTCCAGCTTATTGATGTGCCAGTGACACTTGACAGACAGGTGGAAAGGCTTCAAGGTGCACTGATGTGTGGCTCTTATTAAAGAAGAGGAAATTAACTTGTAAAAGAAAAAAAGATCACTAAACAAGTGAGCAGCGCTCTTATGTGCAGCGGACCTTTGGTGAATTTGACAATATATTGTTTCGCATTAAGGGCCTTCAGCCATGATGTGCTCTGGCTTGTTGTCGCTCAAAATCCATAACTGTGGCCTATAGAACAGAAAAAATATTTATCATTACTTTTAAAACAAGCTGACTTGAACACTGAAAGCAGATCCGGAGGAAACCTGAAAGCCATGTAAGGACACCACGTGATAATATTAGATGACACATGATGCGATTAGGATCCTCACTAATTCTGTTGTGTGTCATTCGGTAACGACTGGGCTGTGCAGAAACCGCTTCAGGAGCAGCTGCTCTAATAAAAAGTGACATTTGTCGCGTGTTCACAGGGGGATGGTGCGAAGTCCACATACCTATATCCAACACTGATTACCTTCTGCTAAATGTGCGTGCATCTGACATGACACAGAACCACTCAGGTTTCCATGTTCCACCTGCTAATTTTAGATACCTTTCGCTCCTGCTCCATCAATTGTGATGGGACATCTGTGTGACAGTGTCTACCTCACTTCATTTTCAGGTCCTCTCACTTCCCTTTTTTATTTTTTTCACAGCTACAGTATCAAATGAAATGAATATGCCTCTATTATTATTATATTATTACATACAGTAGCTTGCCTTTAAGCATAGTGTATGAAATAAATTATCTTCTCATTTTGGAATACTACACTAGTTGAAGAATAAAATTTCATTACATACAAGTCTGATCAGCTTAAAGCAGAAATCTTTAAATCCAATAAGCATTTAAATTAATCTGTGGCTGACAACTAAGGAGCACTGAGGTCACTGCAGCCACATCTAAGTCATGAGTGGAGTTTTCCTTGAAAATGAGACGCAAAATGAATCATGACAAGATGACTGATCGTGATGCGAGAGATGATTTGGTGAAAAGCTCTGTTCAGTCAAGGTTGAACCTAAATTTCTGAGCATTGGCTAAATTCAAGCTACTGTATTATGGATTAGGGTATCCCAAAATCCGTTGTACATACATTTACATGTAGCTAATAATTTCTAATATTGTATTTGTTTTGTTATCCCACTGCTATTCAACAGCCAACACTACAGGGACAAATATCATGTCAATTTGTTTTGTTTTGTATGAGGAGCTCTGTAGAAAAAGGCAAAAATGCCAAGAACAGAGGTTTAATTTCCCAAAGTTTCATTAGAATAATTTGTATATGGTAGTCCTTTGGCCCCCCTAAGTGGCTTTTTCAAACTAAGGTTTTTAAAAAACTCTTTAAGCATAAGTAGAAGTATCTCCTTTCAGATTCGGGTTTCTAGTCTGATTTCATCATGGGGGCCAACTTGAGTAAATCAATAGGTAAGTGAAGGCTTTGCTATCTTGCTGCACTGTTCTGCTGTGTTCTGTTCTCTGCTTTCATTTCAGACGGCAACCTGGGGAGGCTGAACTCATGCTTATGCCCCAGCACACTGACCCACAGGAGGAGGGAAGGTGTGTGTGGAGGAAGGCACTGTAAGTGTTAGTTTGAGTGTGACTCAGTGTGTGTGTGAGAGAGGAAGAGAGAGTGAAAAAGAGAGGTAGTGTTGGCCATGTTGCCTTCATTTCTTATCACATCAATGAGCTGGTGTTGCCCTTTTTTTTGCGTTTTAGTCCCCCTCTCTCTCTCTGGTTGTTGTTGTAGCACCACTTCTCTTGTCTTCCCTACTGGTCTCTGCTCGCTACACCCCTCCTCTTCCCACTTCTGCATCAAGATTATTTTTATTTATTTTATTTTATTAAAACTGCACATCTCATCATCCGCTTCCCCCCTCCTTCTGTTCTCCCCTCCACGCTTCCTTCTCTCTTCCTCATTCATCCTTGCCTCTCACCCTCCCACTCTCCGTCCTCATCATCCCCCCTTCCTCACTCTCCCCATCTCACCCTCCCTTGCTCCTTCTCTCTCATGGCCCGGGGTGCTTTGATCACTCGTTCTTAGCCTCCTTATCCTTCCTCACTCTCCCCCATCCGTTCATCCCCTCTTCCCCACTGTGCTGTCATCAATATCGCAGTCATCTGAGGATTCCTTCTTTATCCTTCTCTGTCTCGCTGTGTCTTTCTTTAAGATCTTACTCTCTCTGCATTTCACTCTCTGTGTCTCGCTCTCTCTCTCTCTCTTTTCTGCTGATTGATTTTCTGTTTAATGGCTTTTCTGGCCTCATCTCTTACTCTCCTCTCTTTTCCACTCGCCGTTTCTTCCCCCTCTTCCTTTTCCTCTGTCCCATAACTCCATTCCTTTCCTGCATCACTTTGATAGACAGATCACTATCACTATCAGATTCGTACACACACACACACACACACACACACACACACACACACACACACACACATACATACACTTCAATCACAGAAGACCCAGTATGCTGTCAGCCTCTAAGGATTATGGGCCATCTACATCATCCTCTCCTCTCCTCTGTCTTCAGGCTGTATCCATCCATCCTTTCTGCTCTCTTATCTACATCCGCCCACCCATCCATCAACCTCTTGCCCCCATATGTTGTAAAGCTGAATATATATAGCCACCCCTCTTTCTCTCTCATCACTCCCTCCATACCTTTAATACCTAATTTTACCTGCCATGACTGACTGAACAGACAGGAGGAAGACATGTGTACACAAATGATACAGAATTTATTTTCCATACATTTTCTCCTGGTCTGAGGAGTTAACAGGCACTCATCAAACTTCCTCTGCAGCTGCACTGGTCTCAATGTCACTTTCACCATCCAGTCATGCCAGGATGCATCAAGTAACAGTATAACAATCTGATGGTAATCTATCAGAGCCGCTAAAATAGTAATGGAATTGGTGGCTTGGTGAAAAGAATCCAACTTAACTTTTGGATGCAATCCAGCAACAATGTGCATACAAGCTGCTCAAAGAAGAGCACAGGGTGGGAAAACACAGAAATGTGAATTATACAATCTAATTCAACTGGCCTTCAGGCCGACACATATGATTTTTCTGATCTGACACCCCAAATATCAACACAACAACATCATTTGCCAGTGCTTTCCAAAACCTTTACAGTACAAATCACATCTGACAGAGTTATGGTTAAGGTTTGGTTAGGTTTAGAGACAAATATGACTTAGCTAGGGTAAGGGAAAGGTGGTCTGGTTTGGGTTAAAATAACTACATGGTTAAGGTTTGGGAACAATCGTGGTCATGCTTAAAAGAAACCAAACCATTGACTGTCTTGAGGAAATGGGAGGTCAACAGCGGTCAATGTTTTATTGATCCAATCAACTACCCTGACCTCCTCCCTCTGCAGACTTTGTGACTCTATAACAACCTCACGCTATTTTCTCCTTTACTCTCGATGGACAGGAGTCAGGCTTTTACTGTATAATGGTCTCTTTTAATCAGTTTTAATTCGTCTGCCCATTTACTCACTCCGCTCTATATGTTTTTATTTATTTTCCTTATACAAGAAGTTGGGCCACCATTTGCCTTTGATAATGCTTCAGTCCTGCACTGTGTGTAACAGGATATTGGACTGTACTACTGGGTAGCCTACAGTTCACTGAAGCACAAATGAAACAGAAATCTACCTTCCTTCTAACATCCAGGGAAGATGTCTGACTTAATCTAGCTGTTCAGGAAATTATTTTTGAATTGATTTATTTATCTGTATGCAAAATGATGCATCAAGAGAACAGTGTTTGCACCATCTGGTCTTATAAAACGGCCACATATTCCTTGGCTGCTATTCGACCATGCAGCAGACATGTGGGCTAAAGGCATCCTTCTTTTTGCCAAATGTAAACCCATCTGGATGCAGAAAAATTATGATATATGATATAACTTTTTCACATGAACAGGTTTTAATCTCTTCCCACCTAGAATTTGCCATTGTGTCATTGCAGCCCTATCACAAATACCAGCTTTGTGAAGGTCAGGATGGACACATTTTTTGAGACGCTCACTGAGATAATTCTGTGCTTACTTTTAAAGCTGTGGTTTTGCGGAGTTAACATCTATCCCTTTAGATTCTCTGTGACCCTGTCGGCGAACTTCAAATTGTGACCACTGACTGCTGATGTAGGAGGCCCCCTCAGGTGTTCAGGTTTCAACTGCTTTGTGTCTTTGGAGCTGTCTCTGCTGCCACATGTTGCTGATGACTGTCAGAGCACATTTAAAGAAGACAAATGCCCACATTCAACTTCCTATGACTCATCGATGTAGCTGCCCTTGCAACTGTTATTTAGCAACTTCAAATTCAGTCTTTTTCATGTGGTGCTCACATTATTATTTCTTTCCCGTGTATTTTGCTATAATATTTTTCTATCACTCTTTTAAATCTTGTTAGAAACATATTGGTTGCTGTCCTCTGCTTGCCAGCACTACATTTCAGACAAACAGTCATAGCGTTTAGGGCACACGCACACACCCACACACAACAAGTAATCGTGCTGACCTTCAGCTCCTCCCACCATCTGTCCACAAATCAAAGAACAGATGCTGTCTGCCAGTCAACTAACAGCCCAGCATTTGGACCAATTAGGGCAGAAGGGTGATTTAATGGTAGATCACCAGAAGGAGACATAAAGTGAGAAGGCATTGGTTGATAGATGGATACCTTTCATGATTATTATTCCTACAGTAGCCTTATGATCCTGTCTAGCTGAATCATATGTAGATTGCTGGTAACATATACAGTGAGATACAATTTGATATACTCAGTAAGAGTCCATCTCAAAAGAGATGGACAAAAAATAGAGCAGGTTGAGAGTAAACATAAAAAGGAGATGAATGGAAGAGAAAGACTCTCTGTCTCTCTTGCTGTCTGACTCCGGAGCAGTATTGAGATGGATGAGTCTAGGGTCCCTGTTTTCTCATTTGGTCATTAAACAGAGTTTCTAAATTATCAACCGTAACGACAAACTCCTAAAGTTGTGATTTATAAGTATTACCTCTCCCTCTCCTTTATTCTCTGAGAGTAGGTGTGTCTGACGGTGTGTCTGTTTATGCGCATGTTTGACAGTGTGCACGTCTCTTCACCTGTGTCTGTCCTCTGTATTGTGTGTGTGTTTGCCTATTTGAATGTGGTTTCATTGGTGTGTATGTGGGAGAGACGGAGTGAGAGAGAGACCCTGGGTGTCGGTGAGTGTTAAATGTCATTCCTGACATCTTAAACAAATAGCTGCATACTGAGAGTTTAACGCATCACAGCCCTGACGAAATACATTCCTCTCCTGTCTCTCTTCTCTACAGCCAGATTCACTTCACCTCTCCCGCATCTCTTTCCTCCTCAATCCTTCCCTCTCCTGTGCGGACTGCAAAGGCATATGTTAAACACAGTAAAACACTCTCATTCACAAGCTAGTTTTTATAACTACTCTCATTTGCCAGTTTATTAGGTACACCTTGCTAAAATTAGAGAGGTGTTCCTCGTATTTAGCCTACCCTCACTGATATAAAGAGGGTGGAGAAAATAATAAGTATATAACAGTACAACATAATATAATTCAACAGCCCCACAAACAGCAGCCTCCAAAATGACCATACAGTTCAACAGATCAACACCTCTCTAAAACAATTTCAACAAAGAGGGATTTATTGCAGGACTGTTGTATTAGACTGCATTAGTTTTAGCTGGGTGTACTGACTGTATATTATCTATACAAACATCTTGTACCCATGGATTAACAGTTGGTTGTTTTAAAAGTATGGATTATGGATTGGAGATAGCAATGAAAAGTACCCAGAGCTTTTGAGCACTAGTGGTGCTGTGGAGCAATGTTTTCATGAGTGGGTCCCCTTTGTTTAATAGTATTTTTTTTGTCTCTTGTGCTGTACAAGCACACACACGAGGGCGCACCTGTGCCTGGGTGAACATGCAGGAGGTCTGATAAATGTTCCTGCCGACTGCAGAGGGTGATAATGCAAATGTGTATTTCAGTCAGAGACACATCAAGGACGTGGCCATCTAATCCTTCCCAACACATAATGGTATAGAATCAAAGACAGTAGAAAACATACATGAACATCTGAGCTTAGCAAGACAACAATACTAAGGCTTGAATCACATAAGGTGGAGTCTGGGGTGGCATTAATGTGCCAAGAAATGTAGCAATGCACCAGCAGAAGGCAAGGAAGAAGATTTCTAAACAAAACAGGTTTCAAAGTATTCAAAGGGAGGAAATGCGATCAGCATGTATGTTATATCTCAAGGAAATACACAAAGCTATAGTGAGAAACTGAATGCAAACATAACCACAGTGTACCTTTAACTGTCAGCGTGTGTGAATAATAAAGGTATGTAAGATAATTGTTGTATTAGAGAGGACATGTACAAGAAGAGAGACATAAAATTATAAAATGAAATAAAGATGACACACTTTGAAAAGTGATGTGTCTTTCTAAAAAGAGAATTATTAGATTACTGTCACCAAGTATAGTCGCAGTAATAAGGTACTGTCACAAATAATTTGATAGCAAAATGCCACATGTCTCTAGAGATGTCTCTCAGAAATGCTTATGAGACAAAGCTTAAAATGGCCACTTCCAAATAATTTCCGACAGGCCATCTATAGTTTGTACAGACTTAAGAAGGCAACTGCAATATGTCATGACACAGATCAACCACAACCACAAAGTCAGATCAGTATGCGAGTCTATATCTATTTGACATTTAGCTCTACGTAATCAATTTATAGACAGAGAGGTGCAGATCAATGTCAGTAAGAAAAAGTCAGCAAGCAGATGACATGTACAAGCCACCACCAAAGCACATCACTCCTTCTCAATGTCTACAGATGACCTTATTTTCTCCTTTCCATAATCAATACTGCATGTAGATGCAAATAAATACTGGAAGTAACAAGTTATGTTGGAGGAGATCAACAGCACAGAGGTGTCTACATTTACATCTAGTCTTGCCTTCAATAATTCGGAATTGTACACGAAAACTCAATATAGGAAGATTGATTAAGAAGATTAAAAACCAACTACAGTCAAACGGACACTGTCACGAAAATTAATACTTCAGGTACACTAGATCAGGAGTAAAATTGAAAGCTTTGCAGTATAACTTCTTTAACTTTGTCATTCAAACTCTTGCCTCTGCATGCCAGACATTGATGATGAGCAATACTTACTAAACCATCCTTGCAAGAAAGGAGAAATTGCTGTGTGGTACATAAAACAGAAAAGGAGGAGAAACAAGATGAGAAGGTAAACAAAAAAACCTGCTCAGAAGAGATAAAGAGAGACTGAGATAGAAAGGAAAGACAACGAGCAGAGAGAGGAGGGGGAAAGTGCAGCATCTATGATGACTTTGAGACTCTCATTCAATTAGTGTTTGATTGGTGAAAATAGAAAGTAACAGAATAAGAGCGACAGCAAAACAAAGAGATGTTTGTGATGTGCCTGTGATTACCCTGTCTCTGCTTTTATATGTATTTAAGTTTTTTGTTGCTGTTAAAAGCAATATTATAAATCTCCTTTTGAAGAGCTTCATGAATAAATTTTATTTAACCTGACCCGTGAGAAAGAGAGTGAAAATAAGACGCTCGCACACATGAAATGGTTTCTAGGATTTTTCTGATGTCCACTTTGTAATTTGAATATTCAAAATAATTAGTAGTAGTACAAACTACTTTTGCAATGATGTCAACAAAGTAATTTTGAAAATGAAAGGCACACATAAAGACAGAAAGTCAAGAACTGCCTCTAATGAATGGCTACACAGATGAAGTTAGATAGTAACAATGTTCCCATCTACCCACATCACTCAACACCATTAACAGCAGCAACTATAGAACGTTTTCAGGACAGACCCATCTATGCAGATGCATTAAGTTAAAATTTCAGATGTGGTATCTATCATCCAGCTGTCTTAAAATTCTGATGACTACTGATAAAGATGTGTGAGAGAGTGATGGTGAGTGAGAGAGTCAGATAGAAAGCCTCTGAGAGAGACGGAGGGCGAGAGAGAGATGTTAGCTGAGGGAAAGACAGATGACAGACAAAACCGAGATGATGACAGATGATTTAATGAAGAACTGGCTGGCTGGAAGGAAAGAAAACCAATTAGAAGACACAACAGAAGCATTGGGAGAGGGAGAAAGAGATGGAAAGAAAGAAATGGGAGGGAAGATGGATGAATATTGGATTGAGATGGATCAAGACAACGATTGAGAGGATTAGCGAGAACAATGGTGAGATAAGGAGAAGATAGAGAAATATGAATACAAATAGAAAGTGCAACACCAAAGACAGAGGTAGAGAGATGTGGATAGACAAAATTGTGATGCAGACAGAGACAGGGAGGGGGAAGAAAGATCGACGGATAGAACGATTTCAAGACAAGAATTTCAGATAATATCACACCGAGAAATCTGAGTGTTATGATGTGTGTGTGAGGGAGGTGGTGAGGAAGCTCATAAGGATTGAAGGATGAGGAAAATGTAGAAAAGAGTTAAAGGAAATTCTGCATATTGGAAATATTGATACATTTTAGCAAATCTATCTATTACAGTGAACCGACACAGAAAGGAGCATACATAATGGAAAACCTGAGGCTTATGTGTGTGAAGTTGCAGGTCTGTCTGCCCGTGCATGTGTCTGAGCATGTGTGTATCTGGCTGATACCCAAACAGTGTCTGAGTATTTTGAACTCCTCTTCGCTTGTGGTTTTGTCTCATTCTGTCTCTCTTGAATGTTTAATGGAAGACGAAAGAACAAAGTGCGGGAAACTCTTTCTGCTGCTGCCTGAAGCACCTTGTTTTCCCCTTTTCCGTCGTTTTTTTTCAAGATTTTGTTTTTCCTCCCACTCGTCACCTTCTCAGTTTCTGACCATGAATTCAGTTCTAATTCAATGTGGTTACTCACATGAATGTTGCATGCACAACACTGCCAAAGGATCCAACACGAGTAAAGTAATCTTCCTCTGTGTTTCTGCTTTACATCCTCTTCTCTCTTTTTTTTCACCAGCAAATGTTCGCCCCACCAATCACTCCACCCTCTTCTAGGAACGCTCCATTTCAAGCAGTTTTAACCACTCAGAGATCAATGCAGGTACTGACCAGCATCTAGGTGTGGGTGTGCAGTAATGCCCTGCGTGAGCATGGGTATCTGTGCATGTCTGTTGGTGGGTAGTGTGCATTTGTGAGTTAGTGTGTGTTTGAATTATTTATGAGGTTAAAGTGCTCCTCTGGGATGCAATGCAACACGCTTCTAATATCTTATTCACAACATGTCTATCTATGTTTAAAACATGCATTGCCTGAGGAGATTTAAGCTTTCAAACCCTAAAACTAGACATTGTGCAACCCTTTTCAATAATATATATTTAATACCCACAACATCTTTAAACAATCTTCACAGTCCATAATCTTCACATGCATTTGTACAGAACAGTGCAGCTCTGTCTCATTTGTCTTACCCTGGCATGTAGATGTGATAAACGGTAAATGTAAATGTGGTTACTGTCTGTTTAACATTCTGAAACCTTCTGACTCAGTGAAAGAACTGTGACATGTTTCTCAATCCATGGCAGGGTTGTTTAACAATATGCAACCCTGAAGTAAGGTTTGCACAAGATCCAGGTGGAGACGACACTCCCAAAGGAGGCATGGATTAAAGGTAGTCGGTATATTCAGAATAAACAGCACACTGCTACAGATACAGGTCAACATATGGATTTGGTAGTACAGCTGGTAACTTTCTGTGTCCAGTTAATAAGGTACACTAGATGCAGATGTATGTGCCATCTATGCAGATACCCTGTGTTATATAGACAGAACCAATGCACATAAATACAATATTGTTGTGAAAATGCATATCAGGCTAAATCACACAGTAAGGAAACATTTACTGATTTGCAACCTTTTTGGCTTGTGGCCCCTTGTGACCCTTCATCATTCTCACTTCTCAGAATGTTTGATTGGAGTAATATTTGAGGCCTATGGACATAAAACTATGAAGCATTTTGAAAGACAAACAAAACCAAACAAAGATTCGGTAAAAGTATGACATATCAGAAATTACTATGTTTTCTTTCCTACCCCCATAAATCATGCTATGAGCTTTCAGATTTATCTCGACCCTGACCCCTGAAGGATGTGTGAGTATTGATTTGATACAATGTGCTTTTCATTAACAGGGACTATCATGTGTATCGTTGTGTTTTTGTATGCACTAAACAGTGGCTTTTCAGTGACAGTGAGTGTAATTGTGATTATGAGTGATACTGTCTTTGTTTTGTAAACACAGATAGTTGTATTTGTATGTCAAATAATGTGTGTGTGATAAAGGGTGTGTATCTCTGAGTCATGCATAGGTGAACAGCCTGATTGCCTGCTACACTGTGAATGAGCCAGTCATGCATGTTGACTACTGATACACGCACCAGCACCCAATGGAGAATATGTGTGTGGATATATGTGAGTGTCATAACAGTGTATTTATGTACAAGTGCATAAATGTACATGTTTTTGTGAATGTTTTGCACATATGTCCACACATACGTGTGTCTATTTTTGTATCTATTCTATATAAATATGTGTGTGTATGCACGTCTGTGCATGTGTGTTTGCTTTTAAATAGCATGTAAAATGCAGACATGCTTAGTTGAACTAAATGGTTTTCCTGAAGCCAGACTAAACAAGCAAATCATGCATGTGTTGTGGCATCTCCTCAGGGACTATGTCTGTGTAGGTGTAAGTGTGTGTTAGCTATGATACATATGTGTTGTAGGTGCATGAAAATTAATATGAATGACTAAATTCATGTCAGTATGATGTAGCGTGACATTTCATCTATTTTCATGCAGCGGTGGAAGGTAACCACAGCACGAATACTATCTCCACTGTTTAAGACTATGCAACATGTCAAAGTTGTAGTATGGCTGCTATGACATTACCATAACATCATCTATATGTGGCACTGGAAGTAAAAATAATAGGAATACAAACGTAACAAACAACACATTTAAAGGTGCAATTTGTAAATACTGTATGTGTGATATTGTAAAAGTCAGCATTACAACCTGTACAGTAATCAAAACTGTGGCAAATGTGGAACCAAAACTAAAATCTCCCACACCGGCACTTGAAATAATTCAAAAGAGGAAATAGAAAAATGATTCTGTTTGTCAGTAAGTCATGAAAAGTGTAGCCCTGAGAACTACTTGTAACTTTTTTTGGAAACTACATTCCAACACATCTCATGTCTCTAAACCCACTGGGGGTCTGATCTTTTCCTATGCTTTCATTGTAAAAAGTAGAACTTCTTGATAACTCTGCAGATGAACGTGTTAGAAATTCAGCACTACAGGTGGAGGATAGTTAAAATTCTATAATTCCACAGTACCGACTCTTTCATCTTTATCAGAGGACGTGCACTGTTTTCAACACTTGCCTGCCTGTCTCTCTGACTGTCTGCCCGTCTGTCATCTCTCTATCTCCATCTGCGTGTAGGCTTCATATTGGCCAACTCTTAAGTATCCCATTTAATGTGTGATCTTCAGGTAATGCATAATGTAGTATGCAATGGCAACTGCGTGTAGCAAAGTCAGCCAGTAAAGTTGTTTCTGGTCCTTTCCGTGTCTCCTTTTCTCTATCACTCTGTCAGCTACAGAATCTCTTTATGCTAAAGCTATATTATGCATGCAGATAGAACGCCTAAACAGCGGTCTCCGTGGTAACCCAAAACACATCCATCATCATCACCATGACAACCAGGGATAGAGCTGTCAATCAGCACTGTCCCAAGGGAACCTGGGATAAGCCTATACACCCACATCTGCACAGACAAATACAGATGAACACGGCTGCTTGTGCACACGCACATAAATGATTCACACAAACACACAGACAAGACAGTCGGATAGACACACATACAGAAACTATGTTGTCTTGGTTATTTACCATCACACTCGATCAGCACTGAGATTACGCACAACTTTCTGCACACACAGACAAGTTGAGCATGGCCGTGCACTTTACCACCAGGGGGCTTTGGTGGTGAAGCCCCTTACCACCAGGGGGCCCTGCAGCAGATGGCTTAAAAAACACAGCCTACGTGTTCAAGGTTATCTATGGGGACTTAATCGCTACCTAAAAAGCAACTACATCATTTTGGCTCAACACCTCAAATAACAGCTAAGTGCTTGGTCTGTGTATATTTTGGTCATTCAATTTTCCTTTCAAAAACAAGTCTAATTTCTTGTGGATTTCTTTGTGGATTTTTTACTTTTCTTCACCGTGCACATGCTCTGAAAGTGACCACTGCAACTCATGGGAGCGCACAGAGTGAAAAAGTGGAAAACGTTTCCAGATATTTTAGTGGTTTCTGAGGAGATTTAGTGCTTATGACAGATATTAACCTTTACTGTCTGGTTCACCAGTGTTGACAGATGTCCTGTAGCCTGCATAATAATTATATAGGCATTATTCAATTTAAAAGTTATTAGCAACAGTAGGTCAAGCATTATAAAAATGAGATAATCTAAGCTTCATGTTAAAAATGTCATGCAATATCATTATCATTTTTTGATGAGTTTTTACTTGTATTCTGCCTTCAAGTGTGTGTGCCTACTATAGCCTACTATTCATAGTGCATCACAGGATAACTGTCTAAATTCCGTAACTCCTACACTCCCACTATTTATGTGCACTTGGTTACATTCATAACAGACTACAGTCCGTCTGTCATCAAAATGTACCTTTTATTTTTTATTTAAAAAATGCTTTTTTCATACGTTTTCTTTGTATCTACATGCTTTGCAAGGTATGTGCATACTGCAGAGAAACAGTACAATACAACATAAGACTTTTTGTTTTGTTTTGGTTGTCTTGTTTATGAGATTACCCATTTCAAGATGAAAACAAGTAAACACACAGTTTTCTTGTGTTTTAATACCCGTCCATGAAAGCAAAATCGAGTGACCAAAAGATACACGGATCAAGCTTAGTGTCCATATTGTTTAGTAATTCTGATTTAGTTATCACCTCACTGGCACCTGTTGTGGGGCCCAAAAGAATAAAATGACAGCATTACCACTTGTAGTAGGATGACTGAACTCCGCTCTGAGGCCTGCTGTGATGCCGTTTTGTGATGTACTGTACATAAAATGTCTACAAAAGCTTTGCACTGAATCTCCGCGACTCACTTCCTCTCACTCACTCTTTCTCTCTGGAGTGGAAGAGTAATAAAGTTTTCCCCTTTCTCTGCTTCCTCTCTGTTTCTCACAGACATGTCCTGGCCATAACCTTTCCCCCCCTGTCTCTCTTCCGCTCACTCTATCTCTCTGTATCTCCCTCTCTCTCTTGCTTTCTCACCATCCTTCCTTCTCTCTCAGATTAAACTGTCTATCCTGCTGTCCCCCTTGAAATCCCCTGTTACACACCACTTGAGGCTGTGTGCGTGTGTGTGTGTGTGAGTGTGTGCGTATAAGCCAGACACGCTAGCTGAGCATTAACCTGTCAAAGTATCGAGACAAGGGAAAAAGAGAGCAAAGAAGAAAAATAGAGGGAGGGGGAGTGACAGAAAGGAAGAGGGAGTCGGGTCAGCGGATCCAGAACCCTACATGTTGGTAGGTAGTGGAGGTGGTTCTGTTCCCATGGTAACATTTTCACACACATACAGTCTGCCTGTTACACATACATGCAAACTACTGCCTATTAAAATGTGTATGCAAATACAGAGACATACAAAATATAATGTATATGCATCTTTCACAAGAACAAGAATTAACAACATACAGGTAGGTTTATCATTACTTGTATACCTGTCAGCGTGCAGACAGCTAAATGTCATGTCCTAGTTCATAAACGTAACAAATGAATATTAATGACACCTATATATTTAAGATATTAAATAAGAAAGGGCCCAGGGGTCATGAAACTAACTCAACTTAACAACACATAACAACTGTAACATTACACTCAAACTAAAAGTGACTAATACACATTTAATGTTAATGCTAGAAACACTTTTAATTACATTTCCTATGTAATTCACATAACTATTCAATAATATGAAATACTACTACTAGAAGTAGTATATAGAAGCATAGAAGAAGTACTGCAAATACACTATTTCTGTTGATAATTATATTTGCAAAATTCATAATTTATATCAAATTATCTGATATTTCAATCTTGAAACAACAGAACGGCTTTAACAAATCTCACCCTATGTGACAATGTAATTACAGAATGCGTCTGTATATACAGCAGCCTCTTTGTGTTGTCATGGCAGCCATGATTATTGTCCTATTGTCCATGTAAAAGACTGTTTCGGTTGTCACAGCAGCCATGTGTATCTTATAGATGTGAATAAGCAGCCATGACTAATCTTCTATCTTTAATTCCCTCCAACCAACAATGAAGTACAAACACACAGGTTAGACATTAACATACATACTCATAAACACACTGAAAACACACACAGGGTTCACATTTACTTAAATATGGAAATACCTTAACCGGGACTATATTTATTTGTGTCTGCCTGTTAACCAATAACATTTCATCGTTACTGAAAGCGTAGTATTTTCCTCCTCAAACAGTTGCACAAACAGCTGGATTAAAATACAAATCCACATTGCAGAGCCTCATACAATAGCAGGGAATAGCAACAAGGCATGCATTAGGAAGCAGATTATGCATGTATGCAACATTTAAATAACAATCACCATGTGTGTTTGACCATTATAGCAAACAGCGCAGCTGCAGCAGAAGAGCAAATTAAGATCGTGACCAACACTCCAGTGGTCAAGTGCAACATGAGGGGCTTATTGACTAAAATGAAATGCACTGTATGAAATGAACTGCTGGAGAGTGCAGGCACTGTGTGCAGCTGTGTATAATCACCTGCATGGTAACAAAGCAAACTTTGGTGCCATCACAGAGCCAACTTATTGACCACTCTAATAGATACTGTTGAGAGCCAGACTGTGCTGGAGTTTGTGTGTGGTGACTGAGCTACCTTAACAGACAACTAAAGTCTCATAGAGGGCAGTTTTCAGTTTCAAAGGGTGTCAGGGAGTTTTCGTACAGACTGCTGAGATTAGGTTGCTCGATGGAGGGAAGGTGACAGCTAATGGTCCTGTCTAATCAGACACCTCTTTCACAAAATCACTAAGGAAGCTGTGTCCCAGGAGATATTGCAGGTGGGAGATTGACGATGTTGGTGGTCAGTTAACATCACCAATATCAAATGCAAAAATTGCGCTGGTCTGTTCCAAAGCTTAGAATGTAATAAGTCAGTTACAATTAAGGGTGTTTCTTAGACAGAGCTGGAGAAAGGGTAAGGAGAAGGGAGTTGATATCGCAAGAGAGGCAGACAGGGTTGGAATGAGGAGGTGAAACCTGCTGTCCTTAAAATCCATGGCACTGTTGGCCACAAGCCTTCACACACACACACACACACACACGCATGCACGCACACATGCACACACACACACACACACACACACACACACACACACACACACACACACACACGCACACATACAATGTGAACATCCTGAATCGTTTAGTGGCTAAATGAGCCCCTGCTGACTACAGTGTGTCCGTGTGTGTCTGTGTGTGTTAGAGTGTGAAAGAAAAGTCTGTGTGTGTGTGTCTTGTACCCTAGCTGGGTATGCATGCATATGAGACTGATGGATGCTTGTGGTGTGCACTGCATTGTGTGTGCGCGTGTGTCTGTGTGTGTTGCTGTGTCAGCAAACTAATAAGGGAAAGAAGCCATCCTGGTAAACACATTTTTAAACCAATCATACTGCAGTTAACTAAAGTACACCTGACACACACCTTCTGCTGCCTGACAGAAAGCTCAGCCGCCAAAATCTGTGTGAATAAATCAGGGTCTGGAAATAAAACAACCATGATATTTCAGCTAAATAAAAATGTCTTTAATTTGAAAAGAAAACATATTTTTAATTGCATTCTGATGAACGCACTGATGACTTAATTATAATCTTTTCAGACATAGACAGATTTTAATGAAGGAAAGGAATTTCCAAAAAAGAGATAAAATCCATGAAACTGCAAGACCGAGACACAATTAAAGTGTTATTCAAATGGTGTGATAATTAATGACAACACTGGATGTGCTCTGAAGCAGCTGCAGAGGTGCGATGTGTTCGAAGTGCTGATAATTGCTCAGGGCTAACTTATTATTTGGTAAAACTTGATGTTTATGCCAAATTTGTACTCTTTGTGTCACTGGATCCTTTTGAAACAATTCCAATTCTCCACTACAATTTCAACACAGCACAGCAACCAGCTGGGGTGTGTAGCTATCCCTCCGAGTTTTAACTGGTAATAGTTCAGCCTAAAAAGAGGTTATTATCACAGTTTCCACAGGGACACATTTTACCATAGAATGCTCATAAATAAGTATTTTGTACCTCACTTGTAGGGTCATTATCATCCACAGAAATACAGCATTTTCAACAGTGCTATATAGGTGTATGTGCTTGCAAATGAAACTTGAGTCTAATACTTCAATTACTGGTATCAACTAGTAGGAGTTACAAGCAAGTGTGCTTTAGTGATAGCGCTTGTTAACACTGTAGTGGTATTGTGACCTGCCTCAGGTTGACCACTCCTCCAGGTAACACTAACATTCTTATCAAAATGTAGTGTGATGGTGAAACTGGTATATTATATACAGTAATGGTGTTGTCTTGTCACATGTTTTGCCAAGATTTCATGCTGTGTTGTACACAGTGAAGTCTGCCGTCGTCTTCTGTGTAGGATTTTCTTCAAGAGGTGGATAGCTCAAAGTAGGTACTGTCACTGGACGGGGGGTTGTCACACAA
This sequence comes from Enoplosus armatus, assembly GCF_043641665.1. Classification (NCBI taxonomy): domain Eukaryota; kingdom Metazoa; phylum Chordata; class Actinopteri; order Centrarchiformes; family Enoplosidae; genus Enoplosus; species Enoplosus armatus. Next base: position 12,865,123 of record NC_092195.1, read on the forward strand.
AGACACACAAGTGTTATTTTGTCCATTGTGAGGAAGACCAATAATTTATGGTATAAAATCAAATTGCCAATGGCAGAAGGTACTATACTTAGGTGAATTATTGCCGTTGTGGCCAGTGATAGACCACACATGTTGGCTATACACACGAGGAGGAAGTGCAAAGGCAGACTTGATCATGCTCGTGGTAGATGATGTTTCTCTAGTGTAACAACACAAAAATCATTGAACGCAATATCATATCATCCACTCTAATATATCCAGACAGATCAGCTAGTCTGTACCTTTTGAACAATGACATGAGTTTCCTCCAGGTGAATGTGAATGCATTAACAGCTACACCACAGGTGTGCTTCTGCTGCACCAGCATCTGTGGTTTCTTATGGTTTAATAAATAACCATAAATCCGCTGATCACGCAGCCAAGCGCTGATGCTGTGTAAGTTTGCAACACTGATGCTTACAAGTGCTAGTACTTGCATCTTGATAAATAAATTAATAGATTGTATTAATAAATGAATAGTGTCTTAGTGGAATCTTTTTGATACCACAGGCTGTGTTGAAGCTGCAGATCTTTATGGTGTTTGTCAGCCTGGTGATCCAATTTATAAGTTAGTGCAGTCAAGCTTCAGTAGGGCAAGCTTTACAACTTAACATTGGATTTTTGTTTTCTGTTTTGGCTGGAGAAATAGAATGAAGGGTTGATTTGGAAAATCTGTTTATTGGTGTTTATTGTACATATTTCGAAAAATTGTACCTAATGCTGAGAGGTTCCATCAAACCACTAAGCCTACCAAGGAAGGTTGATTCATAAAAAATATATATAGCTATGTAATGAATATTAAAACGTTTGACAAAAATATTTTCCCCCGTCTCATGTGGCTTATGAAAAAAAACTTTTCTCTCTCCATTCCCTTCACTGTTTTCTGTTGGGAAGTTCTCTGTAATGCTGTACCCTTTGATTGAATATACACAAAGGAGAAGCAGCTGTGGGCAGACTTTAAATTGGCATTTAAATGGCAATAACACCATAAGCTGCGATGCAATGCTATTCTGTTACCCTGTTGAGAAGCATTTTAGACTATTACAGCCACAGCCTTGGGGTCATGGAAGCTACTCTGCATATAAAGAATTATGTAGAGTTTTACTACAAAAATAAACATGGAAAACACGAAAGGTTACAGAGAGAAGGGTTTCACACAAGATAACAGACATCAGTGTGTGCAAGATAGCACGGATAAAAGTAAGACATGAAAGAGAGAAAGGGGAAAAAAGACTAGTCGTATCAGTCTTATTGTGAAAATGTTAGCAGTGCAGAGTGCTTGTAGATGAGCTGCAACAGCAACCTCATATGTCATTCTTAACCAAAGTTTAGACAGCACACATCATCGGCATCAATGGAATGAGGGGAGAGGAGAGTACAGTATGTGCAGAGCAAGGAAGAAGGGAGGACGAGGAGAGGGGAGACAGAAGTGGAGGGGAGGAGAGGAAAGAGGTAGCAAGAATTGAGCAGGTCTGCAGAGAAGAGATAAGAGTACTTCAAGTGTCACTACAAGACTGGTACATTGATCTGAGGGAGAGAGAGAGAGAGAATGAGACAGAGAGGTGTGGAGAGAGAGAGTTTCATTACTGTGAACACGTTTTGAATATAATTTCAAATGCTGCACCGTTATTATGTCAAAAATAAACTACTAAACTACCTGCCACATTAAAAAAAAACATTTGTCTAGATTCTTCATATTTCTTCATATTCCACATTTTTGGGTTTCTGGAAGTCAGGAGCTCCAATGTCGACCACTAAGTCAACAGTCATGGGAAGAAGGAGTGCTTCATAAAGTTTTTCTCACAATTATTTGGTTCCCAGTTCAGCTTTCATCAGCGCTAAAATATGACACAACTTGATTTTGTTATTAAATATGTTAATGGCATAACTGTTAATAAAATGCCAAAGCAGTTTGTAATATGTACAATTTAAAAACAAAAACTAGTTCATTTGTATAAAGGATGTATACTTCAAACATACTGCAGATTGAGAACAACATAAAAAGTTGAACTTCAATAACGGCGTTCAATTCATCTTTATTAAAATTAACAATATTTTAACAGTGTCAGCCAAAACCATGGCCAGTCTGTGATGGAACACTTATTACTTTTTTCAGAAATTAAGAGTAAAATATGCCATCAAAGTTTGGACAGTTTAGTCGCCTATAATTTGGCATTTCAGTAATTACACTCTAGGATATCAACACACAAGGATGTATTACAGAATTAAGTCCCCGTACTAATTTCCACAGAGAGGGATTAGCAGTATGGACTGAATGGATCTGCGCGTGTGTGTGTGTGTGTGTGTGGCGAGAGGTAGGGCAGGGTATTAAATTATTAAATGTGTCAAATTTTTTGCTCTAGTGGGAACATATGGTCCTGGATTATCTTACTCTTTACCTGGGCATGTATGGTGTACAGTGTGTGTGTCGCACTCTCTGTCTGTCTGTTTGGTGGTACGAGTGTGTGCGTGTATTTCTCCAGCTGCTTGGATCAGCAGAGCTTTACATCCACAGGGAACCATTAGCAAGATAATAATGAGACCATGGAGAAGCTGGAAGAGGTGTGTGTGTGTGTGCGTGAAAGAAATGGACAGAGAGCGAGGGAGAGAGAGGAAGAGAAACAAACTTGGTACAGTCACAGATGTAAACATCATGAGCAAAGCCTTTTTCTGGTTTGTTTTATTCTACTTAAGAGTCATTAGAGTGTTTGTTGTCACAAGGGAAAATAAAATGAACATCTGCATAAATCTGCATTTCAAAGTTAAGGCACATATGTCTACTGTACTTTTCCGTGATAAATATATATATATATATTTATATATATCACATATATCAGTTCAGTTTTTAATACTTTATATGAAACTTTGCTTTAAAGACCTGAAACTTGCTAAAAAGGCAATCCATCACAGTGAACAACATGCCCACGCTGTGTGTTACTTAAAGTGCAGAATGATGGTCTTACAGTTTTGCTGATGGGAAAATCGAATCCTCTAGCCTTGACTCTTGACTGACAGCATTGCATTCACAAGAAAAGAAAATATGGAAGTGGTGAAAATAACAGGTGAAGGTAAAATATCGTAAAATGCTAAAAAGGTTGGCTAACTTTTAATACGGAGTAGAAAAGGTCTTTTGGATTTAATCCGTACAAAAGCAAATTAATGCACCACATTGGTGTGCTTTTCATATATATAAATACATATATAGATATATCAATAATGTCTTTCTACGTTCCATAACAACTTATAAAGGAGTTTAGTTTAATTTTTTCTAGACCTGTAGGACTGATATGTAACTGCAAAGTGTTTATCATTACAGAAAGTTGAGGTGTGAAAAAACTCTTACATGACATTTAGCTCATAAGCATGTAATTAGTTCTAAGCTATTTTTACCATGTTATGTTTTGTAAAGCAGAAGCACAATATATTCTTCAAATAGACATGCCTTGAAATAATTAGCTGACTTGACAGGAATGAGAAGCAGATGCTTCACATATAATGTAAATTAATTAGCACTGGTGTCAACATTTTCTATGATAAAAGTGCTAAATCCCAACACTGATGCATATCAGCTTGCTTCCCATTTGACAAGCTGACTAACAACTGATCTTTACAACATGAGCATACAGCCACTTTGGATCGTGTTTTCCATCTGCATCCATTGATTCCTGATGCTAATTGGATAAGGTCACCATACTGACCTGTTGAAAATGTCTTTCTTTCTTCATGCCTGGTTGATAATGGGTAAAAATAATCAGTTTAACTTCAATTTCAGGAGTCTCAAAACCCACAATTTTATTTCCACAAACTCACACACATACATAAGTACACACTAGTGTTTAGTGCTGACAGATGCACACAGCCATGTTCACACATGGATATAAATACATAAGAATACAGCCAGTCTGAGTGTCTGTGCAATATGTTTGAATCAATATGACAGCTCAGCTTGAATCACCTGCACTGCAAGACGGAGTGTGTATGTGCCCGAGTGTGTGTGTCTCAGGTTGGAGGAAACTACCTGCGTCAACACTGTAATCTGCCAAAGCGCAGCTGAACTAGTTCATACTTCTTGGCATACACACACACACGTAGACACAGAAATATACAGTATGTCAAATTGGCATCGTTGTCCCTCTCTCTTTGTGTGGGTATCTGATGCATGAAACAACATTACACAGACTGAAACTGAGAAAATGCAGAAACAGAACAGAAAATGAAAAACTGTCCACTGCCTTAACTATCGTGGTTTTCAGTGTTTTCTGAAACAGAATGTCCCTCAAACAAAAAAACTCTCAACACAAGGTCTAACTTACTTGTTTCAGAAGCTTCCAAACACACCTTGTGGCCTTCCTCAGCAGATGGAGTTGCTCAGCGTATAGATTATGAACTTTTTTATCAGTTTTTGAACAAAGCATTATAACAATAGACACCTAACCACAGTGACATCATATTGGCAACCAGGCCTAGCCTAACATGAAAAGGAAATGCCTTAGTTAAAAAAAGAATTGCTGCTACCTGGCAAGTAACACGAAGAAAAGCAAAATGAGAAGAGAGGACAGCTGGAAGAAGTGAAGAGATGAGAGAAGCAGAGAAAAAGGAAAAAAGGATAAAAAGATGCTACCTGGACACTAACACTGTCATGACGATAACAATACCACTTTACCATGACGATCTCACCATTTCACCAAGCAACAATTCTAGTCAGCCTTGGGCAAAACACACACTCATATACACACAAAGTCACAAACACAGACAGCCATGCACACTGTCAGAAGCAGTCACTCACACACACACATACAGATATAAAGTGAATTGTGAAAGTTGTGGAAAGTTTATGTGGAAGTCAAACAACCAACTTCAGCAGAGTTTAAAGTACTGACTCTGGCAGAATGTTATTGAAAAAAGAGCAAACACCCTCAATAAGCTTATGCTGAGGAAATAGTGTATATAGAATAATCTAATATCAACTGCTTAACACCTGCTTTAGGTTTTTTGTTATGTGTTTTCAAGTGAAAGGGGCATGTACCGTGTGATGCAGCATTTTGTAAAGCCTATGACTTAAATATTTGATACATAGAAACACCCTCTGCTGGAGTTTTCCAAAACGTTGGGGATTTTCAGGGATGTGACAGAATCTTTGCTGCAAACTCAGATTCAAAGCAAACACCTGTTCAAGTCCACACTGCCAGCATACTTATACAACCAGAGTTGACTTATAACACATCCTTGGTTCAGCATGGTACTGGACTAGTTTGATCTGGCACCAATAACTATTTTTAGTTTCTCTAGTGGAAAGACTCCCATACTCCCCCATATATCCCATACAGCACTGAATATGGTTGGATCCTGTTTAACTCTCAGAACTATTTAAACACCCTGCCTTATCTGTGAATTGTGTGTATGTATGGGACAGATACATTTTACACACTCATTCTCTCTCAGACACATGATGACCTGTGTTATCGTACCTGATGTCCTTTACCTTTAAGCTAAGGTTTTACAACTGTAGACTGCTTAGATCTACATTCTGTGTGAATGTCATCTTTAGCATTACTTCAAAAGTAAATAATGATGAAATAATAATGAAGAATTTAATGGATAAAATTACCAATGTCACTGATAAAAGCAATTACCCGAAATAAGGCCACCTTCTCAATAATGCCAATTTAAAAGAGCTGCAAAATTCCACAGGTTAGGCTCCTGAAAATGGCTCAGTGAAGAGCAGGAGGAGTTATCTTCATCCTTTATCTGTTTTACTGTATTCTGGTTTGGGCTCTGTGACCTGAATATGATGTGAATACAGTAAAATAAGTTTCAGCATCTTGATAATGGTCAGATCAGGAAGAAAATAACAAAAATAATTTGTCTACATAAATGATAGGATTGTTTACTTGGCCATTATTTTATACTTTATTCTGATCGCATTCAAACACACATATGCAAGTATGTGTGTTTGAAGTTTTGCCAACACAATCTCTCCACCTCAACGAAGATAATTTGACTTCCTATTTACCATATAGACTGTATCCATAGCAACAACAGTTAGAAGAGTCTCAACAATTGTTCATTTGATGCTCACTCTTACGATATATATTTTGTACTTAGAATGAACAGATACAAATAAATGAGCATTTTTATTTCTTCCTTACTGTCAGACTTCCTTCCAGTTACATTTCAAGTGTGTCTGGATATGTCAGACTATACATGTCTTAGACTTGTGGCAAAAACACTGAAGCTAAAAAAAAAAAGCTCACGAGGGAGCTTTTATAATAAATTCAATATATTCCTTACTTGTATGGCAGTGACTTTTATGACGATGCTGGTTAAGTAATAAGTAAATATTAGGACAGGCAGGTAAATTTTTTCAACAAGTTTTCACAGTTCCCTGGTAGCTACAACTTCTGGTAAGTAACTCTCTGAGCCTGAACTAGAGGGGCTTTGACGCTGAAAGTGAGGTGAATTTTAGCCTCGGTTCATTCCTGTAAATATGACGACTGGAGAGATTTGGAGTCTGTTTTATTCAGCACAAACAGCCGATGCAGCAAAAGTACACTTATTAGCCTGTAGCTAGCTGACAATGCATACCCAACTGTGACAGTAAAGTTGTACTGATCTTAAAATTTACTAGAAATTCCAGTAGTTTGTCTTATTTTTCTGTACGTTCATAAAGTGGAGTCCATCAATGGAGTCAATCCATGTTGATCTGTCCACTCATACCTTTCCATTCACCTGTACTATACACATACATGCCTCCTCTGGAATTAGCGTCACATTTTGTCTGAACACACCATAAGGGTTATGTAAGGGCACAGGCTGAAACTAAATTCACACAAAGACATGCACCCAAGCAGCAGCATCCTCAATCTCGTTATGCTGACTACACATAAGCACACACTTACAAACAACCACATACACACACTCATTTCATTTCCGTTTCTCAGCCAGTCTAATTTCGAGTTTTGTCAAAGCACATTATTACTTTTTCAATTCCAACAATAACCCCCTACTTCCTCTTCTTCTAGCTCGTCTCCCTCTCTCTACCCCCGACTTGTTCCCTTTTGTGTTGAATCTCTCTCTCTCTCTCTCTCTCTCTCTCTCTCTCTCTCTCTCTCCTCCAAATGGGCTGATTGTGACTTGAAGATATTGTACCAAAATCAATTTGTGTTTATGGTATACTCAGTTATTCACAGCGTATTAATGCACCTGTACATACACAAACATGCACAGGGTCAATCACAGTTTTGCCTAAATTCCCAAATGTTCAGCTCAAACTCTCTTTCATGCACCATGGAGATATGCACACTTTATCCACTGATGCTCTGTCTCAGTTAATCTCTGTCTTGCTCTGTTTCACTCAGACCACCCCCACCCCACACACACTGATGCACACATCCACACATACATATTCACCCAAGCCATGAATATTCATAAGCGTATTCTGTATCTGTGAGATCATGATGAAATTTTCTCAGGGCCAACTATGCTCATGTGTATGCGTGTGTATTTGTGTGAATATGTATGCCTTGAAAGCTAAAGGGTATTTCTGTCCTGTAAGTAATTCTGAACCAACTTAGTAGAAGCACACATACTGACACTCATACATACACGCACAAACACAAAGATGCACTCAGAGGTCCATGCGGAATCTCTCCATAACACATATGGGCTATACGTTATGTGCTTCTTCAACTGCATACGTGTGGCATACTGAAGCTGCATAGTATGTTTTCCCATTATATTTTGTTCATGGTACTATGTAACATGGTTTGGGTACAATAAAAGTGTGCTGAAACAGCAACCTTACGATACTAGCCCAATTTCAAATGGTGTTTGTAAGATCGCTTCTGCTGCGGCTACAGTTGCACTTGTCAAGACAAGTGAAGTTTATTTTTATACCTCAAAATCACATAGTGACTCAATGGATCTGTAGGCCCATATCCATAATGGTTCCCAACCCAAGTTCTCTGGATGTCTAAATGAACAATCCTACTGTATGCTCTGCCAGCCTCCGCTGTAGTTGTTCTTGCTATGTTAGACAATGTCCTGTCATCTGTACGGCAACATCTATGCCCAACAGCAACAGCTTCACTTCACCAATGAAGGATACTGTACTGTGTATTCAACGTATATGAACTCGAATGCAAAGCAAGTTTGTGCACTCAATAGAAAGAGGAGATTCTTGAATCTTATGAGAGAGCAATGATGAGCAAGGAATATTAATCAAAATTTCTCCTGCCGGGTTATTTTATCTACCATTATTGCCACACTCAAGTCCATGCCAACTACGAAATTTAGTATTATTAGTCCTTCAAAGTGCCTATTTAAAGCTGCCATGTGCTCTTCATCAGTCTGTGTCTGTAAGACTCTTTTTCCAAATTAGTTAAGCATAGAAAACCAGAGGAGGCCATTTGATATCAACTTAATGGTAGTAATTAATGTTTCTGAACAGCTTTGTTAGCTTAGCGTAGCTTTTTCATACCCAGACTGTACGTACAGTAAATATGCTGTATGTGTGTAGATGATGATGTTTCCTTTGAACCTAAGCGATGATGTTGACAACACGCTTCTCATGTGATCAGGGTACAACATGTCATTATTACATGTCCATCAGCCGCATCTTTAATCAGGTTTACTGGCAGAGGAAATAGCAGATGTAAAATAAACAGTATAATATAATAGTGCAAGACATAAGTATAATACAAAGCACATTATATTACTTGCTAATGAATGGTTGGTTGCAGTGACCCCAGACTTCAAAGTGTAGTCAGGTGAGTACTTGCTCCTTTATCTCTTTCAATTTGGGGTCATCAAAAGTTATCAACATGGCATATGTTGAACAAAGAGATCTGGCAGAAAAACAATATTAGCAGCGAGACTGCATAGGAGACTTCCACTCATACCAACTGTCTCTCTCTACGCCACTAGAATCATCATCTTTTTTATGCCATTTTATACTTTTTTTATTTTTAAATCAATCTAATTTGAAAAGTGATTGCTCACAATTTTTTGTTGTATTAGGTTGCATTATCATTCATATCATACCCCCAGCTTTGTAATCTGTATAAAATGTCTCACTATTGCCATTACTTACCGCACTGTATACTTTTTGTGTAGTGTATTTATTTCATACTGTTAATACTGTTCATATTGTGTATATCTTAGCACATTTATATCAAACCCTTACTCTTTATTCTATATATGTGCACATTACTCTACACTTTACTGCTTTATGCACTTCTGGTTATGATGATGTTAAACTGCATTTGTCGTTGTCTCAGTACCTTAACTCTGAGCAATGACAATACAGTTGAATCTAATCTAATCTCATCTAATTATACTGTGGTAAGGTGTACTTTATTTTGTAGTTTGTTTCTGCACTCAGGGCCTTAGTGGCTCCAACTGAAAGGCAGTGAATTATGAAGCCATAACATTCATATTTACACCTAAGGGTAATTTAAACTCCTCAGTCCCACAGGACTGAGTATCTGTGAACACAGCATTTAGTTTCCACAAAGAAGCGGTGGGGTATTGGACCAGGATATTCTTGGTGTGAATATCCACTTACTACAGAGTGCGCCTATATTCTATTGCTCAGTGTCGGAACAAAAAGTGGTCTATTGATTTCACCTATAAAGGTGAGAGATGAATGTGAATACAGAGTTGAAAGTAACAGCATTTCACCAATTTGAGTGAGTATTCTATTCTTATCTCGTCTATTCATGATGAATGCATGATAATTTAAGCACAGGGTGTACTTATGTATGTAGATTTACATATATGTAATTGTAAGATAAAGGGAGGGAGAGAGAGAGAGAGAGAGAGAGAGAGAGAGAGAGAGAGAGAGAGAGAGAGAGAGAGAGAGAGCACGTTTCTGGTGATATTGCTAAAAGCACTGCATTTCAAGTCATTTGATTGCATGACTGAATAATTGATAGAAAGCTATTACGGCTGGTATGAATGCCTCTAGGTGTCACCAAACACACACACACACACACACACACACACACACACACACACACACACACACACACACACACACACACACACAAGCAGAAACACTCAAGTATATGGTATATGTGTGGGTATATGTTTTGCATTATGTTTTTGGGTTGTCCGTCCGTCCGTCCTTCCAATCCGTCTGTCTGTCCTTCTCATTCTAGTGAATGTGATATCTCAGGAACGCCTTGAGGGAATTTCTTCAAACACATTCTTGGCCATAACTCAAGAATTGATGACCATATTTAGCAGTTGGTTGGACAATGAATTGATGACACTTTTGACTCAAAGGTCAAGGTCACTGTGACTTCAAAATGATCTCAAAAACACCATAACTCAGGAACAGAAGGGGAGGTTGTGACCATATTCACAGTTGGTCAGACACTGAATAGGTGACACTTTTGACTCAAAGATCAGAGGTCATTGTGACGTCAGAATAGGTTTTTAGCCATAATTTAAGAATGAATTGGGCGATTCCAGTTCTCACACAGATGTTGACTGGAATGGCACAATGAGCAAACAATAAGTAGCACAGTACGGGCTTTCATCCATCTCGTCCATTCTGCCTTTCACTTCCTGCCTCATTCAGAATTTCGTGCATCATCAGAATCACATGACTGCAAACAACGTATAGCGCGCCTAGCTAATCGTGATCCTGTGAGTGAGTGAGTGAGTTTCACCTACAGCTCATGGAGAGGCTTTGCATCTTAAAATGGCAGGAGAAAACAAAAGCACCACATTTTGTGTACTCTCTAAGAATTCATCTTAACATAGTTATCAAGTACATGTGTACCTGTTTAGCCAATACATCAGTTCAACAATGTATATCTGGACAGACATGGATGCAAACTGCAACTTGACCAGTTGGCAGAGGCATACAACCATGAGGCGGTAATTCTAGTTTTGCACGATGTGTGTTTGTGGGGGGGAGGTGTGATTAGTTGTGTATGTGTGTGTTTCTGAGTTGGTGTGAACATATTAGTAGCTTAGCTCCTCTTAGCCTTACTGACAGAATGACAGAGACATTGCTAATCCAGCACTGACAAGTTGCCATTTCCCCCTCTCCCCTCTCTCTCTCCCCTCCTCTCCTCCCCTTCTTTCTTCCCTAGACCCAAATTACAGTTCACTGCACAGTGAGGTATCTTGTGCAGCAATTCGGCACGTTGTTGCGTGTGCATGTGACACGCAACAATGTGCTTGTTTTGGATGGCATTGTTGCGCACGAACAGGCAGGACTAAGTGGGAAAAATGCACATACAAACTGGCATACAAAAATGCATTTTACAAACTTAAAGGATGAATTCCAAATTGAGTGTCCGTAGATTCACAGTGGAGCAAATTTACATGTGTATTTTGGATTAGTTCCCTCTTGTGATGTTGGAAATACAAACTTTATTTATTTGGCAATGTCTGCTGTCAACAAAATGATAAGAGAAGAGAAAAAAAATGACACAATGGGTGAAGTCTGGCTACATACCAGATGACAATACGGCTCTATCTTTGTTTTTATTGGCCTCAGTTGGGGAAACCACAGGTGTCCGTTGATCTGATTTTGTTCTGTCTTTCGAAGTGTTTGGTCCAGATTTTCCTCATTTGTTTTCAGGTGGGTGGTATAAATAAAAAGATAGAAGGCCTATATGGGTAAGCTTTAATGTTGGATGTACCCATTGCTTTTATGAAAACTGCATAGTCCAGAAATGCCAGGCTTTTTTCTGCATGTCCTTCTTAATGAAACTGCGTCTAGTTTCCACAGAGTTGATCCATGACAGTCTTAACTTTTGCGTTCTTGTTTTGTGACATCATTATATCTGAACCACTGACAGCCAGCCAGTATTCAATGTCGTCTCCACCAGGTTATCCATGTACAAACTGGGAGCTGAGCCCTGTCTATAGAAAACATTCATCTACTACTATGTAAAGTTCAAGCAAAGATCCAGTAAGGATTGGATTGGATTGCCTTTGTTTGTTTCATCAGGTTGGGCTCCTGCTTTTGTCACACGCATGAATATTGGTGTGAATGCTTCCAGTGTGTGTCCTTGAACCTTGTTGAGTCCCCCAATCAATGCTGCTGACAGTTAGTCTGTGTACAGCTCCTACAGCAGTTTCCCCGAGGTTTATGCTATGGTGATCCACACCTTCTGTGTTTCCACTGATTGTACACAATTTATTCCCGTCTTACTTTGCAGCGGTATGTGGTATCTCCCTTGTTTATCACTTGTGCTTGCATCACGAAGGAGTGCACAGACCATGGACTGATAGTCCTCCAAGTTCAATACTGTGAATTCACCCCCTCCCTCCTGGGAGGACGGTGATGTTTAGGTCCCCTCTGAGAAGTGTAAGTGCCTTCACCTGTGTGTTAAGGGATGGTGCTCTTCTGGATGACTGAGTCCCTGTTGCTTATCAGATCTACAACCAGAATGCATCCAGGTGGAGCAGCAGAGTTCATAATTTTAACTATATCCCTTTCTCTTCCTGGGAAAGTTCAGGTCATTGAAGTCAGTTGGCAGAGTCATCGATTATGCAGCTTTGATGAAGGGAGAAACATCCTTAACTCAAGGCCAGTGGATTTGTTTCTCATATTTTCTGCCTGTATGATGAAAGTATACTTTTTTTTTAAACTCAAGGTATACCTGTATCTACGGCATATGCTCATATTTGTTTTATTCATATGAGAAAAAAATGTATGGTTACTGTAATTTATTTCAAAATATAGTCTTACAGCAACCAAGCAGCTCAGGGCAGACGAACTAGAAGAGGTGTAACATAATGTTATTTGTTCACCTCTGATTTTCTAAGGATTCAAGGGTGTGGTCACCCATGAGCGTATTGTGATTAGGAGCGTATGGTGTCCAGGCTGTCAAACTGGATCTTCTTTTACTTGTGGATCCAGCATCAACTCGGTAATAGTACTGACACCGGCAATCAGCTCCTTTCTCTGTCAGCACAGTCCCTCCCAGATACCAGGGTGCCCATGCAGCTGCCATCTGGCTACTCACATCCATGATGATGACAGTCGTTTCAGAAAGCCCCCATTTTTAATGCACCAACCTGATCATGAGACTAAACAGGCTCCCGGCCGACATCCAATAAAAGCAGCCACAAATGGAGATGCATATCTGTGTCCTGTGGTTTGTTAGATGTTCGGCTCTCTTTAAAAGTCACTCATTTATTCTGGCTCTCTGTTTTTGAGTGAGCTTGGGAACAGGTTACACAATTTTTGGTATATGGGGGACAATGAGAGCTGTTGACAGTCAACCATAAGGACTGGCAGTAAAACAATGAGCCGTCAGCGGCTGAGGGCAGCATAAATCTGCAGATTGTGGGTGTGATTCTCTGTAGGATTGGTTGTACAACCAACCCTCTCTATAACAGGGAGTTATTTACAGAATTTTGATGAAAATATAAAAAATGGATAATGGAGCTTTAATGTAATCTTTATCTACAGAGTTTATATTAGTTATAGGACAAGATAATCCATTTAACAAGACACTATTATTTTTATTACTTATTTTTGATGCTGTTCCTGCTCATTTCAGCATGAATTACTTCAAACTTATTTTTTAAGAAAATTGTGCTTGTGATACTGTACACACACACATACAAGTCGCTAGATTTGCATCTACCTACACTATATGGGGGATGTATGTCAGTACAAATGCATAAAGTCAAACACAGATTCTTCCTCAGCATACCCACTGTAGTGTGGCATAGCATACAACATTTTGTACACAGACCATCTACACCTACCCCAGAATCCAAAAATAGACAATAGCATACAGTACACTGCGCATATTTGCCTCTCTCCCACACACACCTTTGATTACAGAGTAAAGCATAAAAAGACACACACACACACACATTATTCACACAAGCATTCTTGGATTGCCTGCCATATACACACAAATGCATGCACAGTCTGTCTGTCGTTCTGTCTCTCCCACAGACACACACATAAATTATATGAAGGGTTTTCTTCTAAAATTCTATATATTTTGTTTTGGGAAAGATGTTATGGAGATCAATATTCCTGTAATATTGAAGAGTCAGGTGTTATAAACTAACATTTGTTTAAAATTTTGACACATTGGATGGATTTTCACTTTAGAATAAAACTCTTCATATACAGTTGTGCACATTCACAGACAGGCTTAGTCATCCATACCTCGACAGATCGGAGCAGGAAAGTCCCAGACGGCGGTGTTTCCAGCATTGGTAATGCAGGTGAGTGTGGCGTGGCCATCTAAGACGTAACCAGGGACACAGCTGTACCGCACACGGTCTCCCACAGCAAAACGGCCACCACCACTTAGCACTGCTTTGGGTGGGATACCAGGGTTTCCACAAGATGAACTGTGGAGTTCTGCAGAGGAAGAGAGAAAAAGAGAAAGGGAGATGGATTTAGGCTTTTTCAATTTCTTTTTAGAATTAATTGTACTAAAATGTTTAACTATGCATTTCCCCTAACTCGATCGTCACTCAATCAAATAATATACCCAGCTCTTGCTCAGTGATGTGTCCAATCCAGAGACTGCTCTGGAGCACTTACAGCCCCAGTCCATACACTGCATCTACCATTAAAAACACAGTTTCATAAGATAGACACTTTGCATTGCGATGATGCAGTTTAAATACATACATCTTGGCAAGCCTGATGGCTGTAAAAGGATACTTTGAATACACTCCCAGTCAAAGCAGTCTAAACTCAGCCTCAGAGAGAGAGAGAGAGAGAGAATATCGGACTGTTTTATAGTTACTCACATTATTCCCTCTAGATACATTTACAGTTGTGCCTAAGACATATGCACAAGTGTGCATATAAACATCAGCACACACAAACACACACAGAAGAGAGAGGGAGACAGGGGGTATTACAAGCCATAAACCAGGAAGTAGATGGGAGAACAGGGACCAACTCCAGTCTTATTGTTTGAACTTGATTGATACCACTATGAAACTGTTCAGACAGATAGGGGGTAAGGGAGGGGGGGGCAGACAGATTGGGTGAGGGGGAGGCAAGAGCAGAGAGAGAGACAGAAAGAGGGGGAGGTGGAAAGAAACGAGAGACAGAGGATGCCAAACATGATAGATAGAACTATGAAACTACTCAGACAGAAGGGGGAGAGGGGGAAGAATGGAGAATGTTAAAAGGGGAGGGAAAAGAAGAGTGCGCTACCAAATGAGAGGTGGAGCTGTACTTTTTCAGAAAATGTCACAGAAAAAAACCTTACAGTGCTCCACTCCTCAAACTTCAGAAATATGCACAATAATCTTGGAATGAAAAGCTGGAGAACAGCTGCAGGGGAATCTTTTCCATGCTAACGGCAAAATCGTGTAATTATCATTCACAAAGCAGACAGCGAATGGAGACGATTTGATGTCAGCAAATGAACCGATTGAGTGATTCTTAGATTGGTTGGCTGATTAATGAATTTATACAATGAATTTATTGTCACAACTTTTCAATTGCACCCTCCTCCCTCTCTCTACCCTCTCTGTGCTGGTGATTACTCCAAGGATTATGTGGACATTTTGCATTTCTCAGTGGTCACACACAAACACAGGCTTTCAGTTTCCATTAAGTGAAACTTGCTACCTTTTTATTATTAGCAACCATCTTGAAATGTGATGGGGTCCACTAGACCAAAGCTTGTGGATCATTTAAAAATAGATATAACTAGAACAAAAATAACTTAATAACAGAAATATCTTTGCCTCCATGTGACTTTCCATTGCAGAAAAGCAAAAACACCCAAGCATGCTCTCCTGTGCTGTAATTAGTTGATATAAGTTTCTGTTCTTTAGAGGGTGTATTTAATCCTGGTGCTCCCACAGCACGGACAGCATACACGAGAGAGAAAAATCGTTTTGCTAAAGACCCTGATAGACCCCCCTCCAACCTCCATCCTCCTTATCTTCACACAGACACACTTGGACTCTTGCACACATGCACATACACACACACTCAGGGTCATCCATCACTGTGGCGACCCCCTGTGCTGTATTGTGATTGGATGTTAGGTTGGCCTAGTGTTCCGACCTGTTGGCCTATCGATTTTACCAGTCAGTGGGGCCCCACTCAGTGTCAGGATGTTTGTTGTTCAGTGTCCTATCAGACACACATTTACTCTCACCAACACACACACACACACACACACACACACACACACACACACACACACACACACACACACACACACACACACACACACACACACACACACACACACACACACACACACACACTCACACACTGCCGTTATGTTGGTGATTCAGGGTGCTATCGGAAACACACACACATCAACACTCTTCTTAGCCACTTGGTTTTTAATCGGTGCCTCCATCACATTTTCATCCTACCCGTCTTTGTTCTATCTTTTTCATAAAGGTTTTTTCTGTTTCCTTTGCTTTATTTTAACTTTTTATCTCTTTTTCTTTATCTGTCTCATCTTCTTTTTATCTTCCGTTCCCATTTCTCCTGTTTTTTTAATCTCTCCCCCCTCTTCCCTCAATGTCTCTTCCTATCACACTCCACCCATCCCCTCCCCTCCTGTTCCCCTGCTCCCTCCTCCTCATCTAAAAACTTTGATGACATGCCAGCTCCTTGCCTCTTCCCCTCTCTCTCCTGTTCCAACCTCACCACTATATCACCCCTTCTGTCCATCCCTTCATTCCTTCTTTCTTTCTCTCCATAGTTTATTGTGAACATCACATAGTTTCATTACACCAGTTTATTCAGTAGCCAGCAGCTATACCACACTCCTTTTCATGGTTTATTGCTGCCTGCCCTCACTTATTTATTCTCTCTTACCCTCACTTCTTCCTCCTCTCTATTCTCTCTCTTCATCTATCTATCTCTGCCACTCTTTTCCTTTCTCTGTCTCTCCCCAGTTTACCATAACCATGATTTCAGTCTCAGTTGCTTCATTACAAGCTGCTGGTTTTATGGGCCATCTGTAGAACTATCTGCATTTGTCTCACACACACACACACACACACACACACACACACATAGGGGCATACAAAGGCCTGCATGTAGATCAGACACCCAGCACACAGCTCCTCTTTCTACCACACACACACGTAGCCATTTACCTGGCTTTTATTTCTCCCTAGATAAGCAATTACAGCTGAGTCCAGGTACAGGGAGCACGAGACGGAAGAACTGAGATGGGAGAAAAGAACTGAGTGGTGGGTAAAAAGCAAAGTGCTAGAAAAAACAGAGAATGCTGCCATGCTTTCATAGTTTTTAGTGAGACAGATGACACTGCAGACGAGGGGATTGGAGAGGGGGAGTGAAGGACAGCGAAGACAGAGAGACAGAAAAAGGAAAGAGAGAGGAAGAGCCAGAGAGGAATGATTCAATGAGTTTGGAGGTTTTATACCTCCGTCAGCAGTAACTTCTATAAAAGATGAAGAAAGTTTTATACCAGAACATAATAGATGCCGAAATGCTTGAAAATAAAGTATAGAATCTGTTACAAGACACCATGTACATGGATTTCCATTAACTACATCTGAAAAATGACTTTCAGAAACATTTCCCATAAAAGATGTAAGGTTTATAAGGACTGCAACAGAACACACGAATGAGCCCTGAGGTCTGTAACAAACAGATATGTGTTCTGGGGCACTTAGATCTATAAAAGGTTTCACTGGCTGTCAACTTCCAAGTCAGTTGCCTGTCAGTTTGATTTATTCAACACTTTGGCCAACTCCTTTTATAGACTTGTGAAGAACTTTTGTCATAAAACATTTTTAGTCTGTTAAGTTAATGAAATTTTATTGCATGAGTTGGACATTATTTTTGTGGTCACGCGGCCTTCCCCAGACAGGGCCAGAAGCAAAAACACAGATTAAGTAGCACAATGACATTAGTCTGTTTATAAGACTATTTCTATTTAGATCCCACATTGTTCATACCATTTACATGACAATAATTCATATTTTCACTGTGTATGATAATCTGTGGGTTTAAGGTTATGTAACTATATTTTTTATACTTCATTGTTATTGTGAGGGAATTATAAAAAACACAAGTGAAATGCTTTAAAGAACAGGTACAGAATAAAGCTGTTGTTTATTTCCTCTCGCCTTAGTATTATACATCACTGTGGATTATTTGCTTTTTATGTCTAAGGGTTTATTTTTGAGAGAGGATCATACAGAAGTCAGAAAAGCAGATATGAGAAGTTAGACACGTCCTCCTGTTTCATTTCAGCTCTCACAATGTTTCCAAATGTGTGTATTTCAAATGTGACACCAAAAAATGGAACACTAAAATATTCATATCCACTTACCTACATATTATAAATTATATATTTACAGTTTAAAATACACACTGTGTATTAATGTGTGCATATCATCCATCACTGTTAAATATAAATCCTGCACACATGTATACATGCATATATTGCATATAACACTCACTTCATCTATATTCATTCTACATTTACTTCTTTACATTATTTGTATTGTTTACAATTTACAGAAACACAGTACATAGTATATAGACATTGTACTACCTGCTTGCTGTATTGGTTCAGCTTTGTTGTCCTTGTTTTTAGCTGTGTGTCTATTTCTATCTTCCTGTACGTTGTTCTTGGAACTGTGTGTAAGTAAATTGAGGGCAATTTAAAACCAGGAGTTGGATTCCTTGTGTGTGTACACATACTTGGCCATTTAAAAATCTTTATGTTGTTACTGTCACAATTAATATTGAAAGCGGGGCAAAAACTAATCATGCCTTAACTGTCCTTTACAGTAACGTCCCAGCTGTTTGCTGGTTTAGCCCTAATACAGTAGATATAAATATAAACAGCTGCACCTGTGGTATCGACCATGCAGTAACCTTTTGTTTCTTCATGCATACAGTTTTACTCAGTATAGACGTGCTTCAATCAATGTTAAATGAACTTTGTTCCACAAAGCCAGCAGGATTGTGCATATGTGACTAGAATACCCATTAACATGTGCTTTTCAACATGTTTACTTTAAAGACACATTTTCAGAATTTTCAATTTATTCAGCAAAACTTCAGAAAAGTCCAGCTGAGGTTTAAGAGGATATATAATGCAGTTTTGGACACAATGGAGTGTTGCAAAAAATAAGGCATTTTTGTGCCCATTTTGCTATATAATACATCCACATATTTGTAATATTGACAGCAGAATTTTTTTTCCCTCAAACAATCCCTCCATGGTTAGAAAGTTGCTGCAGAGCTGTCAAGCAACTGTCATTCATACTAGGATTCAGGCGATTTCTTCAAATTCTAACTATGACAGCTCAACAATCACAAATAGGATAATATGGAATTATTCTACATGGCTGGTGTGCTTATAATATAAAAAGATTAATGCCAAGATGATATATCCACCATTTGAAAATTGTGACACCTTTCTCTACAAAAGCATTAAAAGCATAAAATGTAAAACGCCACTGAAAAGCCCATTATTAAGGATCATGCTGCACAAACGCTAAGCAAAGAGAAAGACTGATAGGAAGGAACTAAGGAAGGAAGGAAGGAAGGCAACGTTTCTATTTACAATCAATTTCAAACCAACAACAAGCTATTAAACTACGACATGCTTCTCTCTAATAAAAGCTCAACAAGTGTGATAAAGACAGAGAAAAAGGGGCCAACTAAAGTGGAGTTCACTGCTTGAGACAGAGTACACATCCCCCTGTTGATGAAAACTCTGGCTCTTCATGGCTTTGAAACAGGCCGCTACACAGCAAGACGACAGGCGAGATATGCAGTAATGCTAATGGTACAACAAGCACCCACAGTTCTGGCCTCCTCCAACCGTCACCATCCACAGTCCAATAAGAGGAACAGCAGGGGATAAGACGGACTCTATTCCAGACAAATTCCCTTTGAGTCTTGAGTAGACTCCCTGTGGCGAAGCACGGCAGAAGCACCAGCAACATAACTAGTCATTTAACACCAGTTTTTTTCATTCATGTCCTGGTCTAAAAAAGCAACTTTAAATTAATAATAACTCGAGCATTGCTTACACAGAAAAAGATCTGAACTCTGAGGGCAGATTCAGCCCAAGGAGAAAAGTCCACATGATAGAAGCACAACATTTCCTGATTCTTCAAGTAAAAGAAGGTCTCTTACTTGATCTAAAGAAGATACTTCAGACCATGGCCAGTCAGATGAATGACTGATTTGATCTTTGTTAGAGGAATGTGCCAGATAGCTGGTGTAAATAAAGTTCTTAACTTCTCAAAAATGCAAATGCCAAATTTCATAAGTACCTAAAAACAGTCCACCTCTGCAGTATTTGTGTAACGATAATGGCCATATTCCACCTCTGCAGATTACAGCAGGGAAAGCATTTAGCGTGGTTTATACTGAGTTCCATTTATGCACCAATCATCCACTTGATTTGTGATTACATTTGTGATCACTTAACACTGAAGGTTCCAAAATGCTCCACCACAACTCAGCATTTTGGTGAAGCTGACAACTTGATGATGTTGGCACAATTAGTCTGCTTTAATCACATAGCCAAAAAACATTGGTTGCCTAATTGGCTCCTAAGGGACTGAGCCAGAGCCATACTTGGTTGTAATTTAGGCAGGAGGTGTAGAAATAAAACACAAAAATATAACTGTGCAAGACCTTTTTTCCGCTGTTAAAAAAAATTGGTGTAAGGGAGCTAATTTTCAACAATCAGCAAGCCTCCTGCTCTAATCTTCTCTAATCTAGACACAGGAATGCAGGAAGTAGTGTATCCTGTGTGTGGTCAGGCGAAAGTGAAAGGCTGCAGGGGTCAGAGAAGTGGATGTGCAAGTAGTGCATGAGACTTTCACACCAGAGACCTGAGTTTGTGGTCTGTCTCATTAATTAATTTCTAAATATGCTGGCTATCTTTGCATGACCACTCCTTATCCACACTGTAGTTGCCATTAGCTATCAAAGGAATATTAATGGAAAACATTGGCAATAACATTCAAAGACGTCGTCCAATATCAACATTTTGTCTGGGGTTAGGTTTATTTTGTCTTTCATGACCCTTTACACATAGTCAAGGACAGGAATGAACCTCACTATTAAACCACATACACCCACATTACATTTGCACCTCCCCTTAGAAACCACTTTTGATTGGTAACTGCTTGGTGATGATGCAATTATAAGTAATTATGATTAATTATGAAAACATTAATGGAGGGAAAAAGGACTAAGTAGTAGCAGAAGGTGTGTGTGTGTGTGTGTGTGTGTGTGTGTCAGAGAGAGACAGTGAGATTCTGAGGGAGAGTTAAAGCAGGAAGGAGAGAGCGCCCAGCTAGAGTAATGGCTGTTCAAAGCATTCGATCATCTGGCAGCTGTGAAGATCAGTTAATACACACACAACTGCGTTGCTAATGATCGTAGCTTCAAGTGGAGATCAAACATTATGGACTCAGAGCAGCAGACCACTAATGTCTCTCTGGGTTTATTACACGCCACAACACAGACAATCAAACACACACACACAAACACACCACTCTCCCTGAAGGTAAAAGCTGCCTTAGTGCCTTAGTGGTGTCTTGATGTTCTGGGAGAACAATAATTACCTGTATTCAGTACAGTCATGAAGCAGCTTCAAGCAGCCTGGGGTCCATACTGGTGATCCTCTCTGACACCGAATCTTCTGGGCAAGAACTAGCTTATTTAGCAATTCAATGATCACTGATGATCACTGACTGGGGCAGATGATTGCCAAACTGGCATGAAAATACCCAGAAAAACGGGTGTTAGAAAGACAGTATGAAAGTAAATGTATTTGGATAATATTTGCTAAACCTTGTTTGTCAAAACCACTGCTAGTTATTGACCCCTTATTCTCTGTCTACTTTTTATGATACTGGTCAGTTCAATGTCAAATATCCACAATTTTATGGGCCACTGTGCATGCAAAATTATTTCATCATGGAACTAATAATGACATACTTTCACATAACTGCAGTGAAGTGAATAGCATGGTCCGCTCCTTTGAAAGTAGTGCAGTTAAGTACAAACTTTCATATGATAGAAATATACAGTTAGAGTCAGCCGGGTGAGGATGCAATTTAATGAGACTGGGTGAAGCAACTTAATAATTTTGGAGGAAGACAATAACCCTGTCCAACAACACCTCATTTATATGGATAGAATATCCATCTAGGAACAGTAGTTGAAAAGATGTACTTAGGTTTTTTCCAGCCTTGCAATTTCCCAGTATGTAATTGAATGAGCAGATAATGATGGCTCACAAAGAAACATGGGGATGTCAGTTATAAGCCCTTTACCTCCACTCCACCAGTGTGTGTGCACGCTCTAGTGCCTGTGTGTGTGTTTGTGTGTGTGGTACACCGTGTGCTAGTTGGTCCATGTCATTGCAAGTGTATATACAAGACAAGTGTGTGTGTGTTTGTGTCTGTGTGTCCATGTGGGTATAGCTCCTTGATGTGCTGATCAATGTCTCTCTGAGGCCTGGTTCAATAAACCATTAGATTTCCCCCTAAAGACATCCTGCCAACAGAACTTCATTAGACACACACACACACACATACATACAAAGAAAAACAAAAATACCACTATCTGTTATCGTTTGATCTGACCTGAGAGGGCTAACTCCGTCTTCCTGAAGACCAGAACAAATCAGCTCCATCAGACTTGATCAAATAAAATGGTACACGGTCCACTGTTTACAGGCATTGCAAAAACAGACAGCTTTTTATTACACGACTTGTAACTTTTTTACTCACCGGCCAAGGGGACTGGTAGATGAAAAAATACTAAATTGCCTTTTTGTGTCACATGTGTTAGATTAATTTCAGTACATTTCAGTGAGACATTATATGAGCTTTGTCCTCTTTTCGTTGGTGGGTTTTTGTTTTAAAGGTTGGCTTACTCCTTGTAAATACAATGCTGGGAAATGTAGCTGGTTGCATTATCTTTGTATCCAGCGCTGTATTTATTTACTTTACAACTAACGGATTTTCATCATTTCCAAAGTATCACACAGAAGATTACACTTATGGAGGTACAGCTAATAGCAATTTTCTCAATGCACAAAGGTAAAAAGTCAGTATACCATTGAGTTCTGATATACCATTATATCAAGGGGCTGCACTGATTTAAATCAGGGTCCTTATTTGCTAACTGACCCTTCTCTTCTCTGCCTCACACACCCATATCTCCCTCCCTCCTCTTTTCCTCTCTTCTCCTCTTATCTCTTCTCACAGCCATCCCTCTCCTCACTATTAATTAAAACTGTGTGTGTGTGTGTGTGTGTGTGCGCGCACACTTGTGTGTGCACATCAGGTTTCAGTATTAATTAAAGGTGTGAATGCTAATTGGTCAGATCAATAACGGGTCGTTAGGCCTCAGGGGCCAACAGCCAATAGGAAATCGTTATGTGTCTGACATCACTGTCACTCTGCTAAAGCTGCACTGCACTGTGACACACGCACACACAGACACCTACATACCTGCACTTACACACACAGATTTGTACTTAGACTCACACTACTGCCATCTCAAAAGATAGGTTCACCTCAAAGGTTGTGAGAGAGACAGATAGAGAGTTTAGAAGCAGAAGAGGTTAGCAAGCACAACTGGTGCGATAGATAGAAACTTACTGTATGTTCCTAAAACTAAATCAATATCCATTAAGGAAAGCGAGAGAGAGAGAGGGAGAGAGAGAGAGAGAGAGAGAGAGAGAGAGAGAGAGAGAGGGAGAGAGGGAGAGAGCAAGGTTTTCAAAAAATAGTTGTCGTTGAACAGAGCTGAGTAACTGAGTGTGTTCTCTCAGAAGGCCTTTTTGTGCTGATCAATACCAGAACACTCTTTCTCTCCCCTACCACATACACGTACTTTCTTTTCAGATCACCTCCTTAGTCTTTCACTCTATCTCCTCTCTTTTGTCTAAGGCTTCTAACCATCCATCAGTCACATAGATAACTATCAACACATCACGACCTTGACATCAGTTGTATTTATTTATTACAGAAGAAGAAGAAGAAGAAGTAGAGAATTAGCAGAGAAGAGACTTGAAGAGAAGAGGGTTGTACAAAAGGAATCCTACAGAATGTGTGGTTTACTTGATTGGATAAAGACATGTTGTTCCAAAGCTGGCAGATGGTCAGCTCCATTTGCCATTTAAAACCCACCCAAACACTGACTCCTCACCATCATGCCCAACTAACCTCCAGTACCACCCTTCCACCAATATAAATTGCTTTTGTAAGAGTGTGCTCTACAAATAAACTTGAACTTGAACATCAACCCAACTACTTCTTCACCACAACATCAAATTCTATCTCAGGCTGCAAGGGCATTGAAAATAGCAAAGTTATACACTCAATCTTGGATAATGAGTGGTGGCGACAATACTGTGAAAGAGCTGTCTTGATTTTAGCCAGTTTGTCCAACGCATTGATTTACTGGCAATGCCGCCATGAAATCCTCAGTCAATAATTCAATAATTAATTGATTTTAGTGACCCTTTGATTTTTCCATCAGGTCAAAATGTTTACATGTAAACAAAACCATCTTCCATTCTTGACAGTACATAAGCTTCCCTTGTATGCAAGCTGTTAGACCAAGAAACCTGCTCAGCACATTCACCCTGTCTTTTTTATGACCCTAAGGCTTTTCCTCCAGCTCTATCCTCAAGACAAACTTGACAGTTTGTAGCTCTACTACTGTTAATGCTGTTGATCGTTCCATCTGACAGTTAGTATTATGGGTGTAATGAACAGTACTGTCTCTGGGGTTCACTAGCGGGGCTCTTACTGTTGTCACTTTCCTATATCTCTAATACCTTCAGGCGGACCTTCCGCCTGTCCTTAAACAAACTGACAGCAATGGAGGGCTATGCAAGGTTAATGCTGTTAAGTGGTGGATGAAACATTAACTGGTAACCCATGTACAGATTATTGCCTGTGGAGACAGTCATTGCCAATGTGTGTATTGTGTGTGTGTGTGTCTCCAGTGACTGACAACTTCAGCCATACTCTGGTGTATTCTGTGCATATTTAATAAAAGTGAGTTTGTCTTTGAGCGTGTGTGCGTGAGAGTCATCATTCTGTGCTGATAACATCTGTGTGTGTGTTGCTTGGTTGCACAGTCGAGGTGAGCTAGCTAGCTAGCTTTGTGAGTGTGTGTGTGCAAGAATGTGTGTGATATCTAATAGCTGTGGTTACTGTAGCGTGACTTATTAAATTTAACATCAAGAGACCCCCTGGAAAGCTGACTGACAGATATCAGCACACATACAAACACACACAACACACATACACACTCAAATTTAAAGCTACCAAGCTTACCTTAACTGTGAAACTAACCAACCAACACAGACACAGCTGAGTAATCATCCTACATATAAAGGCAATGATTATATAGTGTCTGAAAACCAAACAGAATGTAAATTAGGGTGTAGTAATATTGCATTTCTTCACTTTCCTGTCAGCAAAATAAAGGTTACAGAAAGAACTGATATAAATAGGTTAATATCACATCAACAGGCACCGAACCACACCAAAAATGTTAGCACTGAGGTTCAACAAGGATAAGGATCCAACAACCATATTCCTTGACTTTATGACAAAAGCTGCTATAGCTGTTTTAGTTTATTGGTTTAAATACCTGGCATGGGCCCTGATCCAAAAAGTTGATCAATGGAAGGTTTAATGTTGGCTTTCAAAATCATTCTTGTTGAAGTGGCATCAAAATGTAAAGCATGGTTGTAGCTTTTACACTGAAGTACACTTCAAGACATGAGCAGCTGGCCTCTGTCCTGTTTCAGTTCTTTCAACTTGTTTCCATCCTGTCCCTTTTAATCTCTTCCTCTTCTTTCATCGCTCTCCTCATCCTCATCTCCTCCTCTGTCACCAGTCTTCGTACCATTAGTGCAGTACAATCTAAAATCAACCACAGCCCAACAAGTATTCCCTCTGCACAAAACATATTTCAATCATAGCATAGCACACAATGGCATTGTGCTATGTGTGTGTGTGTGTGTGTGTGTGTATCCATGTGTATTTGGGGGTGCACTCACTGGGGAAACAATTTGTGCAGAAGTTGTTCTTTTCATCACAGGACAAAACTTCAATAATTGCAACTATCTGTTATGACAGACACAGACATCACGACGCAAAACTCCTCCTATCTGCTGTAAAGTATAGGAATTATTCTAATGAGATTTACTTGCTTTTGTTCTACAGATCATTGAATGTGATCAAAATATGGTGTTATGATATTTTCCCCAAAGAATATGGGCTTTGCAGTTGTTGTTTCATAGTCTGTTTTACTTATTTACACATTGATATGAAAACAAAAATGGTCAGTGTACAAAATGACCCTAATTACAATACAAAGTTTAAAACACTGTTAAAATATACAATCTGTATTTTAGAGACTGGTTGTAGAGTGTCATAAAGATACTTTAAGAGGCCTTTCAAAATATTTTTCAATTGTAAATAAGACATTTAAGAATGTCAAGGATGTCAAGTCAAAGTAGCCACATCATAAGAATATAGGGTCTGACTTTATGTTATGATGTAATCTGTAAGTATGAATTTTCATTCATTAAATTGAAATAGAGCAAGTACTGTAAAATGAGAGGAAACAGTGCCATTAGCAACACATGGCAACCCTGTCTTATTTAGGAAAAGGTCAATAGTCTGGTTACTATACCTTATGTTAACATACTAATTCAAACTCCCAACTGTATCAAAAACTAAATCCAACGAACCAGTTGTTCTTGAACAAAGCTATAGTGCTGTGTTAGTGCACTTTCCACTGTTATACTGCCGTTCTCCTTTCAAGGAGACAGTAGTAGATACTAAACGCAGTGTGAAAGTGAAACAAAATTAGCTGACAGAAAGCAGAGCACAAGAGCTGGAGAATACAGCGCTGATAGTCATTTGAACAATTAATTAAACGATTAAGTATTGAGAGAAAAACCCCATGGAATGCCCTTAAATAATGAAATCTGCTGATGAGAAGCAGCTCAAGGGGGTTAGAGATCATTCTGTCGATGTTCCTTATCACATTTTATGGGATGGTGTTACATTTGGTGGAAATCCTCTTTGATTGGCTGACAGTGTTGAGAGACACGTTTTGTCTAAATGCTGCCTCGGAGTGCTGTCTGACTCACGGCATCAGAAACTGCCATGTCAGCATGACCCTGCTCATTTTCTGGTTATGCTAATCAGGTGACATTCCTTCCTGCTTGGCAGGAGGAGCTGATTGGATGGGCCGAGGTGGTGACCCTGAAGGAAGGCCGTTTGATTGGTTGGCTGATATAAAGCTGAATAATGGACTGACATTGGCCAGGAGGCCGTATTATTATCAACACACCCACAGACACAAACACACACACACTACTGCAGCACATAAGCACATTTCCACACACACACACTGACATTAACTATGTACCGGGATAGCCTATATTTTAGTCAGGTGGCCAGCGGTTGTCTGACAGACCTGAATATCAGATCAATATATCATTTCATGTAATTTCTATCCTGTCCCGGCACAGAGGGGTTTGGAACCTATTCGCTTTAACTCCATCATAAAAGTATTCAATATCATTCAGATATAAGGTCAATATATCATTTACTGGACTTCTTTTAGTGTCAAATTCCAATCTTGCCAATCTAGGCACTGAAAGACTTTACACTTTACTCTGATTAGATTATCCAGGTATCAGATTGAAGACTATTTTTTGGACAATCTTTGATGTTAGACAGCTATCCTTTCCAGGCACTAAAACATTTGGCAGCTTCTTAATATAAATCCATCATCAAATTAGTTCCTTTTATCCACGTATCGCATTAATTTGTCATTTGCTGGACTTCTGTGATGTGAGGCACCTACAGTATCCTGCCTAGCCAGATACTAAGACGTTTGGCAGCCATTTACTGTAATTACATTATCCAGACATCAAAATGATACATTGTGTGGACAGTCGCTGAGGGCCTGACACTGAGAGATTTGGCAGCTTTTTTGTACAATACCATTATAAAATGATATACAATGATCCTGATAATGAGCTAATGTCACTTGCTTTTGACAATGCTGGGTAACTTTGTGGAGTCTCACTTCTTTCTGTATAACACTGAAAACCTCATTTGTTGTTTTTAGAGGGTTGCCATAATTACTTACTTTAGTGTCACTCAGCCTAACTCTTCTAAGAGTAAGATGAGGCTATTTGATGCCCCCTATACTTGCAATAAAATGTGTTTTTTGTCATTTTCATTAGATGGGGCCTGGCAAAACAAATGTGAAGAGAAAACAGCAATACAATTCTATCAAGTCAAATATTTTAAAGAGTGCAATGCCACAATGAAATATATGACTGTGTCACAGTCCTGTCAGAAGCCTTGTGGTTTGTTAGATAATTTGTGGCTTACTTGAGTCTCCAGTGGATTGAAAATGTTGCATGACACTATGACTACAAATAAGAGCATTGTCAGGAATCCCAAATTACTGATTTATAGGTATAGGAGGTACTGGTGGTTGCTGACATTTGTATAATTCATGATTTGTCGTTGTGTTTTGATGCTTGTGGGACATGATCCGTGCCCTGTCCATGGCCACAAAGCACCCTCAAAGACACTGGAAGATAGGTAGAGAGAGACATGAATTCAAAAACACTCATATTTACCTTCAGAATTCTGTTTCATACAATCTGCTCTTCACATCTGCTGTGTGTGTGTGTGTGTGTGTGTGTGATTGTTTTGATTGATGCCCCTGTGTTGAAGCTGACCTTGCAGCGGTTGAAGCAGTGAGGAGCTGCATTCCCACTGTAGATAATGAACACACACACACACTCACACACACACATACACACAGCTTTAAAACAGCATTGATTTCTCCTGTTCAACTAGAAAGCATAGAGCATATTACATTATTCTCTTCTCTTCTTCTGTTCTTTCGTATTCTTTATTTTCTCTTGCTCCCTCAGTACAGATTTGTTTTAATGTTCTTCCTTTCTTTCCTTTAATTTCACCTTCTCTTCTCCTCACTGTTTTCCTCACTCTTCCATCTTACTCATTTCCTCCCCTCTCAAATCTCACATATTTCACACATTTCTACAACGTGAGAAAGAAGACAGACAGACAGATGGAGGGATGATAGATAGAGGGGTGAATATTGTCAGTCCCCTCAGGTCTCTTTGATAATGATCAGAGGAGCCACAGCCAGAGACTCAATCACATATACACGCACACATGGACACACAAACACGCACAAACACTGTTCACACTGTGCAATGTACACCACTGATGCATGCCCTCAGATGTAAGCAGACACACACAAAACGTGACTTTTACACTCAGATCATGTTCAAGAGGAAGAGACTAGAGTCAAAATCAATCAATCAAGTGCTGATAAGGGATCAGAGACCCGGAGAAACAAATGGTGGAATGTCCTTTTAAAAGCTGCCTCTAGATATGGATGCAAACACTTTTCTAACTGAGATTTAGAGACGCTACTGTTCAGTTTCTACCGGACCTTTGCCCCTCAGCTGCACAATCATTTGAATTTCACATTTCATAAAGTGCTTCCTCAGAGGAGCCAGTTTCAGTGGCCATGCATGCAGTAATCTGATCAGACTCATCAGTGTGAGGATTGAATGTTATTGGCTTGTGTTTACTGCTGTGCCTGGCAAATTGTTATAGAGCCTGAAATATAATTGATACAGGAGATGAAAAGTTTAGGAAATCTTTCTCAATGAGAGATGTTTATGCTTACTGAATTCTAATGTGGAAAGCAATTTAACCATCTTCTAACTAAAACATCACACTTCCTTGATGCTTCTGCATCAAACTTGGTTTCATTTAGTCAACAGACTACCAGGGTGGCTATTGACCACATGTTTTATGGAGCCAGAAGGATGGATGATCTTAGAGGCAAATGGGCCGTGTTTAAAGAAAAAGTTTGCAAGACACTTAAAAGTTACAAATTATATACTAGCACACACGGTCATGTGTGTTTATGTGGCTTACAAATACAGTCCCATTCATTAAAGCCATATCCTTTATTTCCTATGTAAATTAGCAATGCTCTTGTGAAAATCACAGCCGAAAACACTTCAGCTTGGCCTCCTACTACTTTGTTGGGTTTATCATCTGTTCATTGCACAGTGTTGAAGTCAGTATTTAGTGTCTCTGTGCTTATCACGGTTTTGAGTGGACAGGATGAACTCTGTTTTCATCACTCTCATCAAGTACCTTCTCAAAAGAAACAAACAATTATCTTTGCTGTAGTGTGAATTGGAGGAAAGAGTTTTACTTGAACAGGTGCTTGAATCTTTTTTGAAACTCTGAATTTCAAACAGACTGAATGGCAATTATCAAAAACAGTAACACACTATTTAGAGTCTATATAGCGACTCCAAAATGTTAGCCAAACATTTCATATTTACAGGAGGGTGAGTGAGTAGAAATAAGCACAACAATATCCCGCAAAGTATCTGCAGACATTTTTACTTTATAAAAAAAAACAATCTACACAATCTATGAATCACAGCACCTTCTTCAGTATTTTGTGCTGTCTTGTCATGCCAAAATCCTAAACATGATGGGATTTCTCTAATTTCTCTAAAATGTCAAAAAGCTATTCTGTAATCCACAGGTACAGTACCCAAAAGGGTTATGTAATTTGTTATAGCTCCTCTATCTGTCGCTGACAAAATTATGGACAAACATCATTTTATTGATATAGTGAACCCTGACCTCTGAGTGAATTGAAGATTTACACTAGCTCCCTCCTAGAAAATCATTTATATCAAGATTGTAGCAGAGTAGGTTCAGGAAATGACTGCGTGACCAGAAGGTCACTCGATTGGCTGCAAACCTCTCCATGATATTATGTGGAACTGATGGATAAATGCCCAGATGGAGAATGGTCCATCGATGGCACTGACATCTGGCCAGTGAGAGCTCCCAAAGTGTTTAACCTGCTGCCACCAACCTCTGTTTGTTTGCAAAACTACAATTTGAACGAAGATGAAGGGTAAGGAATGGACCGATCGAAAAAGAAGGTCATCCCTCCTTTAATCTCATTTAATTTAGACCAATGTAGCTTTCTCCATCCCTGTTTCAGGAGCAATTTATATATCCAGTTCCTACTACAGTTGAACAACCATCAAAAGGCGATTACTTAAATAAAAGTACTTTTATAAGATTGAATGTAACGTGTCTGACTTGTATTTGATAGACTATGTGGAAACATGTTGTTCCTGCTCTTGTTTACTAAAAAAAAGAAACATTTCGAGTGTGTTTTGCACCTTTAACCATTTCCCATTGAATCTATTTTCTTCTTCATCTCCCTCTTCTATATTTTATTAGTCTTTGTTTATGCCTTCTCTTGAGGCGCTATGTAAACTTTCTCTGGTACTGTGCATGTAAATGGAGGTAAAATAAGTGTATTACTGTTATATCACAGAGAGGAAAAATCTAGGAGTGGAGATATTTCAAGTGTAGAGGAGGAAAAACAGCAGAAGTGCAGAGAGGTTGAGGATGAGGGGAGTGAAATCTCTGCTGACTTGTTAGTCACATGGCAGCATGTTCTAGGATGAAGAACATGTTCTCTGGTCCATGTTCTCAAGAAAATTATTACATCTGGGAGCTGTGTGTCTGCATGGGTATGGTATGTATGTGTTTCTATGCATGCCCGTGTCTCTGAAGTAATGGATGTGTCCAAATGTATATTGTATGAATGTGGGTAATGTATATTTATTTTTGAGGTTAACACAGTTTGATGTTATTATATATTTTGTGTCGTATTGCATAAACAAGTATTTTGATTCCTACATACTTTGAAAGTGGGTGACCCCATAAATATGAATGTCAATGCGTGTTTGAAGTCTATAACACGTTTCTTCAACAATACACACTACATGCTTCAAACAAAGCTCCAACTTTGTAAATAACTAACTTCTGGCCTATAATAAATGTACTTTTATATGTATTCATAAGAGCAAATTAGCAGTGGCACAGCAGGTCACAGAATGCAATGGTCACTATTTTGTTACTATTTTGTGTAATAATTAACTTCCATTTTCCTAATTCAGTCAAGCTAATAAATGAAGTCAATAAAGGTCAAATCTAATCATATACAAATAAGAAGATGAATGAGGACAAACAAGCAGAAGGAGGAGGAGGAGTAAGAGGAAACAAAAAGAATAATTTTGAACAACGATGAGGCTGAGACAGACCAGTGTGTGTGTGTGTGTGTGTGTGTGTGTGTGTGTGTCTAAGTGCTGTGATAATCTGTGATTCCGTCTCATCAGCACAATATCAAACTGCCTTCAACATCATGCTAAATAATACATCACTCTCTTTCTCTCTCTGTTTCTCACACACACATGCACATATACACACTGTATGGTATGTGCTGGTGTATGAATTAGTTATGACCTGACAGTCTTCAGAGGAAGGGGAAGAAATGTTCAAGGAGTCCAACAATCACATCAAAGTGTATCCCACCAAGCAGACAGACTGAAAAGGATAAAGCCACACTACTGTACCTTTGCGAAATTCCTTCCTATAGAGCGACCAATGAGTGAACCTCTTTCATGGATTTCTGTTTTATAATGGGGATATAATGCACACCGCTGTACCACTGTTACACTATCTTAGATCCAATAGTACAGTATGTTAATCCATCCATCTATTCATTCATCCTTTTTCCAAAACATATCCATCTCCAAGGTGCAGTAGCAGCAGGCTAAGCAGGGCAGCTCTTCCTGGGCTCCCGAGGCAAAAGTCCTGAGGCGTTCACAGACCAGGTGGGATATGAAAGCCCTCCAGCATCTTCGGGTTCTGCCCCAGAGTCTCCTCCCAGTTTGACGAGCCTCAAATAACTCCACAGAGAGATGTCCAGGAGGCTTCATCATCAGAAGCCCAAATTACGTCGGTTCATTTCAATGTGAAATCCCTAAAGGGGAGCTTGGTCGCAATTTCATTCTTTCAGTCTCAACCGAAGCAAAGGGTTGGAGCGTACATCTATTGGTAAATCAGAGTTTCACCTTGGTTCCCTCTACACAGCAGTTTGGTAAAAATGCCTGCATCACTTTGGATGCTCCAATTTACTCCATCTTGTACGAGAGAAATCTTTGTATCAAAATAAGTAGAAATGAAATTAGTTTTGATAAATTCTTCCTTTGTAAGATTAAAATAAAAAATGAGTCATACTCTTAGACCCCATTTACACCTGTGCAATCTGTATCTGGATACATTATCTTGATAGTGACATCTGATCAAGGGCCTTTGCATTTACACTAGCATTTATGCCACCTCATAAAGAGAGAGAGAGAGACTGACCTATGATTTAACCAGTGACTACTGGAGTTCATATTTCTAGTGGTTCAAAATGTTTGTAATTTCACTGGAAATAAGATTTGTGCTTGAAAACAAAAAACAACACTTCCACCAATAATGATGATGAGCAGGTATTTTTTACTTTCTAAAAATGCTAAGGCATACCTGCGAAAATCTGAAATGTCTCCAGTAGCAGATTAGGCAGATGGATTACACAGGCTAAGGCTGACTTGCCAAAAAATTGTCCAAACTAGGGTGGATCATTCCTTCTGAGAAAATCTCCTCCTGGCTGTATGAATTTACAGACTAAATGTGTGTTGTGGACAGTGTGAGGTGCTGAATATAGAAATACAGACAGATCATCAGCATAATGTTGCATTTTAGTATTTGCCAAGTGTGGTCTGCCTCTCTGTCTCACTGACTCCCCCTCTCACACTCTCACACACAGAGAGTAAGTTAAACAGATGAATGTATCAGCAGCAGGGGCTCTTCAGATAAGTCCCCTGGATGCTCTCACTGAGAGCAAACTCCGTGTCGCACACAAACACACACACACACACACACACACACACACACACACACATACACTTACACACACACACACACACAGAATGAACATGGGCCAAGTAGCAAGTGGAAACTTGTGCCAGTGAATAAATCTGGGACAACTGCTTGGACATATAAGTAGCACAAACACACGCAGACATGCACACACACGCACACACACACATAGAGTCAGACACAGCATGTGTGCAGACTTAAACCCAGGCACTTTGCAATCAGCGATATTGTCATGATGCGGTGCACCACACACACGCATATCAACAAGATGAGCACCCATCAACCATCCAACCTACATACAGACAAGCACAAAAGGCCCACAGAAGGATGCAGAGCGACAGACAGAGACAGTTAAGAAGTGTATCATTTTCAACAGCAACCAGCTGTGACAAACACTGTGTGCCTGCATGTGTGAGCACGTGAATGTAAATCATCTGCAAGTTCTGAACAGAAGTTTACAGTATATATCAAACATTACCCCAGCTATAGTTCTTTTCAACAGGCCTTTTTGACAGCAGACATTTTGACTTGTTGCTAATCCCATTAACGATGGCTGTGTTCCATTCAAGGTTCCCAATAAACCATGACAGTGTGACAGTGAACCAGCATGAACACTACCAGGACTCTGAAACTGAAGAAACTAAATGGCATTCAGCCATCATTCATTTGATAATTTACAGCTGACCTTTTCCTGCTGTGACATGTCAAAATTGTTTTTTTTTGTGAAAAAAGGCCTATGTTACAGTTCCATTTCTGTATTAATATCGCAGCAGTACACAGGACTACTAAATAAATACTACAGGACCATAACTACATCTCAAACAAACATCATATGTCCTTTTAAATGACATATATGTAGTTGAGTCAGGTGTCTTCAGACAGTACTGTCACTTTGTCAGCTGTTCATGTCAAAAATCTGCCCAGTAAATAGCAAGGAACTACATACTTGTGTACTTATTTGTTTTGCTCAGTGTCTTGCGTGTGCCTCCGGAAGACAGTTTTATGCTCATCTGTTTTATGCGCCGGAACTAAACGCCTCGTTGAGGACATCAAAGTTCTTCTAATCTTAATCTTATCTGGAATTAATGCACACAGGACATGGTGCTGATACATAGTGAGTTCTAATTTTAACCATCACTTCAACCATTCATATCTCTTCTTTCATCTGTGAAAATGGTACCGTAGTGTTTACTCAGGCCCTAAAGGAAGAGGGCGAAAGGGGACGCTTTAGATACC
Organism: Enoplosus armatus; assembly: GCF_043641665.1. Taxonomy (NCBI): domain Eukaryota; kingdom Metazoa; phylum Chordata; class Actinopteri; order Centrarchiformes; family Enoplosidae; genus Enoplosus; species Enoplosus armatus. Next base: position 12,900,262 of record NC_092195.1, read on the forward strand.
CCTGGAATGGGCCAAGTTCCCCCTGGAAGCAACCCCCTTTTTTTCTTTGTTAAAGTGTTCAAACTCCCTGGTAAACAAGTATAACAAGGTTAATTCATTAACATTATTATATAATATTGTTTTTGTTTTTATTTAATGTAAAAATTACCTCAATAATGTTTACTTAAACAGAGAGAGAAAGTTTGTCTGTTTTAGCTGAAGTTACATAATACGAGCGTATAAATAAGGTGTTTTAGTGCCCAATCATTTGCCTTGAGGGTCAAAATGGATTGATTTGCTAAATCTGGTATATTTGTGTTCTGTGATATAAAACGTACCACAATATGTCTCTGTTTCTGTCCCAGCGCATCTATAATATAGAGCCTTCAGTGTGCTCTCATTTTGTGTCATGCTCTGCCCATGCTTTCTCTCTCTCTCTCTCTGGATTTGAAGTTTGACAGCCTCCCGTGTTGAAAAGGAATGAACTTGTCACCCATTAGGGTGTCCTTTCCTGTACTGAGTGGAAAAGGAGCCAAAGATGTTCAGAACATGGCAGTTCTCCTTGAAAACTTTCAGAATCTGGATAGCCTCTCAAAAGTATTGAACTGAATAGAAGTAATGCACTCTGTACATCACGTCCACACCAACATGAAAAAGGTAACACTATACTTTAAGTTCCCTGAATCCTAATATACTGCTGATAAGTGCTAGAGGGACTTGAAGTTATAAACAATGCATAACCTTATGTTTTCAAGGTTCTATGTGTGGTATTTTGCCTTAAGTTGAACGTGTCTTGCAAATATCAACGGGGGTTGCTCAAGGTAAACAACACAGTGCACCTGCTCAATTACTACGTCATTCAAAAATAAGGGGTCAACCAAGGCAGAGCTTTAGCTGTCTGAATGTCCTTCTTTCTTTCTTACATGGCTCAGACCCATAGTCCTATTTGAGCTATGGAATGTTTATCTGACATTTAATAAGTAGCATTGACGCACAGCCTTTACATTATCACACACCAAACATACACACAAATGCATACACACACTTTCTGACCTTCATAGTTGAGTTTGAAGCCATGTGCAGAGACAGCAAAGTCACTGGTCAACCTCAAGGAGAAGACATTTCCCGTACTGGTGACTGGGGGAGGAACCTGGAACCCTGTTAGCCTGTGGAAACACAGAGACACGTGTTGACAACAAATTATCAGACACAGTAATATTCAGGAATAACAATGCTTATAATAACCTTTTGTTGACTACACAAAAGGCCTTACAGCTTGTTAACCTATAGCAACAAAGAGATTAGCATATTGGTGTGTTAAACATTCATCAATTAAACACAAAAAGAAATTCATATTGTGCTTAGAAGAGTGCAGAAGATGTTTGTAACAGGCCCGACTGCCCCGTGATCACTTATTTGAACCTCTTGATCACTGGTCATGAAACTCCACACACTGAAATGTTTCTTTCTGTTGCCAACTTCAGATAAATAACACTAATGATACAATTATAATATACTAATATAAGAAACAGTTTTAGTAGAAAACGTGCATATTTGCTGTTTTATAAGGCCTCAAACTACCACTGCTGTATGCCAGGTAAGACATTCACAATGACTTCCAGTCATTTTTATCACAATTTATGCTTTGCCAGTGTGATCAAACTCCCATCTCTGATGTTTGCTCTTACCAGTACCACTACCTGGCACAGAGCCTCTGAGGCAGAACACAAACAACTCTCCATTATTTGAAAATATAAAGAAGGGCTGCACTAAAACCTACTACTCGATAGGGGCTTTCACATAAATCAAGCCACAAGATCAAAGTGTACCGACACAAATGTTAGCCTTGGTCTGCTAACCAATAATACAGAAACGGGGTTGTGTACAGATGGGTGAACAATTAAACAGGAGTCAAGTAGGGAGGCAAGGCAGCTTTCAATCTGTACTCCACATGTTTGAGTGTGTACGCAACTGCCCAGATGTGCCTTCAGCTTTTAGATTCCTTGAATTAAATGAGGAAGAAGAGAGGAATGGAAGGCCAAGCTTTTTTTTCAGGTATGGAAAAGAGCCAAAACCTTCTTGCTGCCACTGCGGCACATTTTTTTTTCTTGTCCTGCAGCTACCATTCTTCCTTTTATTTTGCCTCCCTCCTTCCTTCCATTTCCTCCCTTCCTCTTTCATCTTTCCTCCTCCTCCCCCTCTTCTCTTCCCTCAGTCCACTCATACCATCCTTTCCTCTAGCATTGTCACCCAACTTCTTGTTTTTCTTCTTCATTTACTTCCACCGCCCTTACACACTCTGTGGCATTTATCCACCTAAATCTCTCATCTTCCTTTCTCCTCTTTAGTTTACTCCCATCTCTCCACCTTTCACTTCCCTGGCATTCATACAGCTACCTTTTTTTACTTCCCCATCATCCTTTCATTTGTCTCACATCTTTTCCTTTACACCTCTGTCCCCTAATTCCAACTCTCCGTCTTTTATCTTTTCTTTTTCTACATCCCCTTTCTATTTTTAACCTACTCTCACTTTTATCACTCATCCTACCCCTTCTCTCCCCTCCACCCCAGTCAGAGTGCAATTTGTGATACTTTTCAGCATGGATAAACATAAATCTCTTGTACTTTTCAGTATTAAATGTGTCATCTTTCTGTTTTTATTTTTCTGTAACCAATTTAAAAGGTTTTCATTAGTTTGCTGTTTGTTCTGGATTGATATTTACTCCTCAGAGATGTGTGTACCTTATTGTTATGCGTTTTCTTCTTCCACACTCATTGTGTGTCCTTGCCTTGTATTTAATAATAAGGCGACACTTGAGGAATGTCAGAAAATACATGACATAGGAGACAAATGCTCTCCTAGCAATATTTGTACCTGTGAGTGTTCAAAGTAAACTCTTACTGTCTAAAATTGAAATTTTAGCATCTCCAGCTATTATAAAGTATTCTAAATATTCACACAATGCAGAGACTCTCTTGCGCCATTCTTGCACTCATCTCTCTTCTCAATCTGTCCTCACATCTTTCTTTCTGTCTCCACATTTTAATTTATCAAGCTTTCTATCAGTTCAACCTCAGTTTCTTTACGAACCTGCCCTCTCTCAGCCCTCTATTCACTCTTTCTCTTACCCTTATTCCATCTTCTTCTTCTCCCCCCTACCATGCTTTTTTCCTCCACTATGAACCTCCTTTATCACCCATCCTCTCATCTTTTAATCTCTCCATCCTCTCCTCTCTCTTTATTTCTTTCACCCTCTTACCTCCTCCTTTTTGTCTTGTATTCTTTGTCCACCCTCTCCAAAACTCTCTTCTCTTCTTTCTATTTCTCCATCTCGACTCTCGTGTTCTCCATCTCCCATCCATCCTCCTACTTTTCTTCAGTTGTTAACTTGAATTGGTTCCCCTCCTGTACATGCACTTTTCGCTAATCATTCTGTCCGTCCATCTTTCTGCTCACAAAACTGTGCTTCACCCCTTCTTGCATGCCTCCATTTCTCCTGTCAATTTGCTTTCCCTTGTTTTCAGTTTCCCCTGTCTCTTTTAGTTGGCCCTTCTACGCATCTTGATTCTGGTTTCTCAAGTGACTCACTCCCTTTCAATTTCTTCTCTCTGTATTTGTTCTCTCTCATCTAGTCCAATACCACTCAAAGCACAAATGGTGGCCACTTTCTTAAAACCCCCCAACCATCTCTTTAATCTCTCCCTCTGTTCCTAATCTATATCTTATCTGTATTTCTCTGTTCCTGCTGCCTTCCTATTTTTGGTCATTCTCTCGTCTCGTCTCAACTCTTACAATATATCTTTCTCTCTCTTTATTCTTTAAAAAATGCTTTCCTTTCTATTTTTTCACTTCATGACCTTCATGACCTCCTTTCCCCTTCCCATCTTTTATCTGTCTTTACAATGTTTCCAACATACAGTGAGCACATTAGCATGATGTGTGTGTAATGAAGCAGTGTGTCACCATGGTTAGCCTCAATAGGAAATGATTTCTGCACATTCACATTTTCACTTTTCAGCTGTGCTACTGTAAACAATATAGCACTGAAACACAACGCTATAATTGTGTGGCAATATATGCCCATTCTGCAATCTCGCAATCCTGAAAGCTGATAAAAATGCAAATCACTTGTAAAGGAAGAGGGTTTGGCAGTGGTCGTACTGGCAATAGCAGTATCAGAATGTAGTATCAGAGTGTAGAACCATCCCCTATATAGCATTTTTGTGACATACACACAAATGAAAAAATAAAAATAGTGTCTTTCTTTAGTTGTACCAAATTTTAGTTGTGCACTTTTACAGTAAAAACTGTATTGCATGACTGTCATAATACAGATAATATGATTAAATGTATTCTAGCATTAATCACTATAGTACACAACTATAGGCAACAGAAAAAATAAAAGATACACTCATTTTTTAGTGTAGTAACTGTACAGTAGTTGCAGCATAAATGCAGATCATATGGATTAAATATGGTGACAGAGACCGCCTCCTACAACACAAAAAGTGTGACATAATCTGACCTGTGTAACATATTGGTGATATTTTTTATTCATTAGGCCCCATTTATACTTGTCATTTCATGTGTCTCAATTGCAGATAAAATCCAGATGCTATTTAATACGCTTTTGTATACACTTAATCACATACGTGCTTCTCCGTTACCCAGATCGCAAAACCATTTGCATCTGTCTTGCATTTCCCGCATATATGCAAATCAGGGTCAGCCCCACACTAGTCCAGAGGGTGATGGTAATGCAGCTGAAGCTGTTTAGTAATGCCAGAAGAAGAAGAACTTAGCAATTTAAATACACCAATTACAGTTTTGCTAGCTAACAACTAAGCATCAACTAACACAAATACATTGATGACTTGCATGAATGGACTAAGAGCTTTGCTCGTCTCCATAGGCACTAACTCATGCCGCTCCCTCATCCATACAGATCACTGCTCTCTCTCCCAGACACGTCATTCACTAGCTACAAAAATACAACACCACGCTGCGCCTTCTGTATGTGTCAAAATTGCTTCCTGTTGCTTTAATGTGACAGAGGGAAATATGGCCAATTTCAACGCAATTTCTGTGTCACTTTAGCTGCCATTGCCACAGAGTTTGGCAATGACTGAAGCCTGCCCCATTGCCACCTAGTATAACACTTCATTCATTCATTGCTTCAATGCCTTTTTTAGATTATTTAGCACCATGGTCGCACTTGTGCCTCTGGGTATCAAATCGTAAAAGTTGTTCTGCCAGTGTGTGTGCGGCTTGACATATCTTCGTCATATTTCAATTAAACAAGACATGTGGTTCCAAAAAGCATTCACCAATGAAAATAAAGAAAAAGAAAGATCCTCTTGAAACTGTGTGTGCATTCATGGTATTGTGAGGAGCTTTTTGATAAAAACACAGCCAGGACAGAAAAAGCAAATATCATGTTATGTAAATTAACCTTGAACCATTCCCTTTTTCTTCTGCTTCTTCTCCAATATCTTATTTGTAATGCTTTACTTCTGCAGAAACAAACTTTCAACACACACACACACACACACACAGTCTCCTCCATTTCCTGTGTAACAATTTATCTCTGGATTTATGTGTTTTGTGATTTATGAGGCAAAACCAAAATTATTTTGCAGAAAGTGAAAGACAGATGGAACAGAGGGTGTCTGACATTCAAGTCTATTCTTGTGGGAGTGTGTGTGCGTGTTTGTATGTGTATGTGTATGCATGTGTGTGATGTATAGAGTGAAATCACATTAGCAAGTGAATGAAGGACTAGCTAATATCAGCAGAGTGCTTTCTCTGCTCTCTCACACACACATACACAAACATAAGCGGTGACACACAAGATCTCACACACACACACACACACACACACACACACACACACACACACACACACACACACACACGCACAGAGAGATAGAGACACACCATTCTCTTTATTTTTCTCCAAAAAAGCAACCATGCAGTCTGGCTAATGCGATTGTCAGACCCCCTCTCTCTTTCTCCTTCTCTCTTTCTCTCCCCTCCTCCTTCCCTTGTATCTGATGTATCTCTTTATTGCCAACAGGAAAAGAGATTTTTCATTATTACTACCATGAAAGAAAGAGAGATTGAGTTGAAGAGATAAGCTGTAAAAACAAAATAAAAGACAGAAGGATGGACAGTGTGAGACAAATAGTACACAGTTATGGTTTTGTGTCGTGTTGAAAAATAGTTTCTCAGATCAAATCATATCTGATGTGAACTGCATAGTTTAATTACATCAGTGAGTCATCTGATTAAGACCTACAGACATGCATATACATATGCTGGGGATAGATACTGATGAGAGTGGTGGGAGTGTCTGCCTGGATGTGACATTAACCAGTTTCATGTCAAGTTATGTTTATGTAGATTACATTTCACTTCACTTCACTGACAGCAACTATTTCCAGATTATGATCACGTCTTCTTACTAACCAGCTTTGGTTAACCTATGAATATTGATTTACATTTACTTTACATAGCCGAATATTTGTATATTCAGAACAATCACAGTATCTATAATATAATATATAGTAAAGATATCTTCATCCAAAGAGGGGGGGCCAACCTAACTTAATATGTGCACAATGTAGCTGTTCCTGATTCATGTTTAGGATGGTCATTGGATAAAAAGACATACAGATAAGCACACACGCACATGCTATGATTATGTTGACTATTAACCTGTTGATCTGAGGATACTGTATGTAGCTATGGTGCGATTATCCCCTATAGGGCTTATTACAACCTTAATGGAAACTACTGTATGTCTAACCCAGCACAAAAAACACCTAAACACAAATGGTTCTACACATTCAATCTAGAATGAGCTTTAATTCACTGTATGCATCAGCCGAAATATCCACACACACACACCCCAATGTTCACACTATTAAACAATCAAGCCAAGTTACAAAGAATAGTTATGAACAGCAACTCAAATGTATTACAGAAGCACAGGTTACTGCAATTGAACACACACTTAGCATAATGGTTAGATACACGGATCTTAGGTCAGGCTGCTAGGCAATACTGCTGGTATAATCTAATATACTGTATAAAGTATCTTACAACACATTTATGTATTACAGATATACTTGAATATTTATTGTTGCGCGACTTAATCTCCATCGATGTCACCCACCTTGAGGCCAAAGTACTTGCTAAATGGAAAACAGAATTGGGTGCCAATTTACATTTGTTTCTCATCAGAATTAATGGGGATAGGAGCTCAGCATTAAAGTCTGTAAGTTAAAGGCTGTTTATTTTCCCTCAGCTAGTGTCAGTATGTGTAGCTACCAGTCCCATACCCACCAAAGTAGGAGTGCCGAGAGACTACTGGGCGTGTTTGTCTGTGAGCTAGAGAAAGTGTGTACATCTGTGGTTGTGTGTTAATGTGTGTATGTTTGTGTGTATTTTATTGAGCTGATACTGACCCAAAGCCTGACCCAACAAACCAACCTCCTCTTCCTCCACTCTCTCCCCATGTTCCTCTATCCACCTTCTCCTTTTCCTCCCTCCCTCCCAACCTCTCTTCATTGCTGACTCTTTCCATTGGGAGAATGGTAACTGTGTCATTTTCCTGGCAATTTACTTTCTTTCCACTCGTCTCTCTTTCCCGTGAGGCAGGCAGCTTTCTACGTGTACACCAATAAAGCCTCCCTGCCCACTGCCTTGCTTCATACTCTTTTCTCTGCCTGTCTTCCCACTCAGAGCAAGCACGTAAATCAGTCTGTATAATGTCCTTTTGTCTTAAATGTGAACAGCAAAACTGAGCTCTCTAGATTTTGCAATTTTTGAAATGGTTACTATTTGGGTTGGAGCCTCATTTATATCTATGTGTCTTTTGTCCAACATTATAGTGTATGGGTGACACAAAATAGTTAATTTTGCAGAGATGTGACGAAAGAAATGTAATACCTCATAAAATGACAAAACTGGGCACTAAAACTGATGTTTTTGCTGATGGATGGACTCAAACATTCACATTAGACTGAGGAGAAGGAAAGACTCATGTTAGATGAGACAAATATCAACTTTATTTAAATTATATTGCATAAGTATAGAATGCATCAATATCATTTTGATTTTGTTTTTGGTCAAACCATAATCGCAATTGTCACATATTACACCTGTCATACCATACTTGTGTTAACTTTATAAATCACCTCTTAATCTGTTTTCTTTCGAATATGTACATATGTAGATGATGTGATGCTGTATTTTAATATCGTGTGAGTGAAGTTAAGTCATACTAAGATAAAAACAAAGTAGAATGAGTGTACTTTCATGGGGGACTCACTTTGGCACTCCATTTCTGAAGTGTACTAGATAAGTAAAACTGTAACTAATTTAAATGACATTCTCTCCCAAATCCATACATTGTTTTTAAAGGCAATTTATTTCAAAATGAAACCTGCCACATTTGATCAATTTCACAGCCACACAGACTGTTTAATCAACCCCCCCACACACACACTCCAGTATTGTTAGTTAGTATTTTGAATGGTGTATTTACTTTATTTCTTGGACATCAGTTTCTCTTATTTCAGTGCTGTTTCATCATGCAGTGTCTAGTTAGTATTCATATGATCATCAGACTCTCTCTCTCTCTCTCTCACACACACACACACACACACACACCTAGACATCATCTAGGTGTGTGAACATGACATCTAGATGTGTTAATTAAGTTCATTAAGTTCTTTTTTTCAGACTGGTTGGGGGGTTTCTGACTTCGGGTTGAGCCTGTATCTGTCCTATGTCTCATTTGGAAACTGATTTCTGACTTTGAACCAGTTGATTGACGACATTGTCTAACTGGAGATACACAAGTGTCCCAAAATTAGTTTTACTGCCTTAAGACCTTGAGAGCAGAAATAATATAGGATGGAATTAGAGGTCTTTTATTAGTGTCTAAACCTTAGTGTCTTTCTCATGTTTTACATCTGTGTGCTTGTCTATGATTTGCCGTGTGAGCATTTTACTTGTGGTCTATGGTAATAAAGTAACACTACTAAAGAATGTAACGACACTTTCCTCACAGGGGTAAGTGCATCCTCTGAATTACATCTTTACACCTTCAACAATCAGTCAGCAAAATATGTTAAATGTAGCTTACAGCATTAATGAAATATTCAACATGAAAAGAGCATCTTCCTCTTTATTAAAAAAAAACTGTCATCTCTCCTCCCTCTCCATCTTTTCCCCTCCTTCCCTCTCTTCCACTTCATGTCAGTAGATTTATTTCCTCTACTCGTGTCCAAAGTTCAGGGTCTGTAGTGAGTGATTGATTAACAACACTAGCCTGAGTGACACACATACACACACACACACACACACACACACACACACACACAGTCATTTTTCAGGTAACAGTACATGTGGTCAATAGTCACTGGTGTGTCTTGTAAATCAGTCATTCGCTACCCACCCTGAACTCTGTGTGTGTATTTCATTGTGCCTGCGTATGCGTGTGTTCGTATGTGTGTAGGCTGGGTCCTTGACCGTGGTGGCATGCTATCCATTAAATTAGTCACACACACGTAAATTCAGAAGATACACATAAACACACAGGCCCCCTGGTCAGGTCACCCTTACACCCCACTCATTGACTGGCACCATTCATCACAGAGAGAGAGAGAGAGGGAAAGAGAGAGAGAGAGAGAGTGAGTGAAAGACGTACAGAAAGAGATGTTAGCTCTGTAAAGTCTCTGAAATGTACGATAAGCTGAATAAAACACCTAATACAGCCAAAAGAGAGTGAGAGGGAATCCTTACGTGTAAAAATATTCATCTCTGTTGAGGCAAAGGAAAACTAAAATATTTAAGCATGACACTGAATCAAAGAGCAAATATTCTGACTCAATGACCTCTGAAAACACACACATTGATGGACATGGACAAACACTCTCAGCCTACCAGACTGAGGATCGGAATGGTAGAAAACCCATTTCCTTTCAGCAGATAGCCTTCAGTGCTGCTAGCATGGCTTTGTCTGTTGGTCTGTATGCATGCTTAACAATGTGCATGTGTTCCTGCGCGTGTGTTCATGAAATATAAAAACTGTGTGTCAGTGTGCATGTGCAGTCCCTCCTTTTATCTTGCCATATGTGAGCAGTGTGTGCCTACCTGCTCATATGCATGTGCCTGACCATATGTGTGTGTGTGTGTTTGTCACTCTATGTCACTCTTGTTGGCGCCCAGCAGTGCAAACATCCATTCCTTCCAATCTCCCTCAGCATTGCTGTGATGCCCAGGGACGATAAGCCCTTTTGTGGTGCATCGTCAAGGAAGGGGGGGTTCTCATCCCAGAGCTTTGGAGGTGACAGGGGCCATCGCCACTCTCTGTGCACCCCCGAGGAGAGACACTCTGGCTGGGGTTGAATAGTGGATTAACCTCCCTGTCAGCCCCAGAGGTTCTAAGGCAAACATGCAGAGACTAGGACTGACATGAACTGACGCACATTAAAGGCCCAATCCATAATTGCGGAGTAGAAAATCAGCTCTTGTAGTGTTCTTTACATGTAGATTTTGCGGGATTTAGAACATTTTTGACTATGATTGTCTGTATATGTATGTATCGGATAAAAATGATAATAACATTATTAACATTTTTTGTCAACTCTTGAGCGTTGTAACATTTTCTCTTCCATTATTGCCTTTCTGTCACTACTTCTTTAAACATATCTAATAGAAATATTTTCTGGCTTAATTTAAAGCTGTGTGTGTAAAAGTAATTTTCACCGATGTATGCAGCAAATATGCTAGAGGAATATATTACACATGTAAAGGAACTCAGTGCTAACACAATGTAGTCCAACTTTACGTATTTGCTCCACACCATGCTCTAATTTAAGAAAGGATGAGTAACTGTCATGCCAACAGACACAATGAGACACCGGCAGAAACACCTGGATGGGCTGTGGAGAGAGACTAGGATTTTTGAAGCAGAACTGCTTGGACTTGGTCTTCCTCACAAGACTTTCAATAGCAACAGTAAACAGTATCCTTCCAATGTTGAAAAAGGAGTTGTTGCTTCCACTATTAAATGATAAATGTTGTGTACCTCCGTCTCCCTCCCTCCCTCTGTCTCCTTCAGTCTTCCTCTCTCTCAGGCAGTTAGATAGATAGTGAGTGCTGCCCCCCTGAGCTAAAGCTTGTTTAGGCTGTTGGCTACCCCATCACTTACTATTAAACCTGACACACATACATAGAAAGGGGCAAACAAACACATGAATATATATACTGGAAGGGACACACACATTAATGCAGGACACACACATTAATGTTGTGTGTGCATGCAAGTGCACACACCTGTATTTTGTAGATAGGTAGAGACAGATTGCCTGCGTCTGCTGGCATTTAAAGGGGAGGTGTCAGGGCTGACAGCCCCTTAAAGGGACAGTCAGTCGAGAGATATATGGATGGAGGGAGACAAGGTGGAAAGAGAGGATGAGATGTGTGCTGAGAGAAAAGAAATATGATGGGAGTGGATACACACAAACACTAAAACACACAAGTTGAGACCGACATCAGAGCAGTCACACATTCTCTAGCAATATGGAAATTAAAAAATACTTTTCTCGCAGAATAATTACGACATTATTAAAATTGCTTACTCCAGTTACCAGTTACGTTTCTGATATAATTGCTTACAAAATGTCATATAATGCTTAACAGGACCTGAGTCTTGTGTGCTGGCAATATTCAATCGGCTGCCAACTCTAATTACGAGTTGGCAGCAGCAGACAACAAATGGTGAAAAGGTAATGCTAATGTCAATAACACTGTGTATAATATTAAGTTGTTAGACAATATTACATTGTAAAATTGGTTTTTCAGTGTGAACAACATTGCGATGAACATTGATAAACATTGATGTTGAAGAACAACTGGGAGGAAAAGTGCTGCTGCACTGACCTCTATGGATGAAAAGGTTCAAGTCTTTCGCACTTCTGATCACACCCATCATGCAGTGTCATCACTCATTACAAATATGTGTATTATGAAAAACAAGATTTAAAAATGCACCATCCTACACATTAATTGAATAAATATCAAGCAATTTTACAGCTTGAACTCAACTTGAACAACAACTATTTCGTATACACACAAATCGTCATGTGCAGGTGTAAATTTTCTTTTTAACATTAAACACCAGTATTTGGACCCATTTTTCTTCATCATCAATCATCACAGCTGGGTGTTGTCACGCGCTGTCTTCTGTAGTTGTAATCATGCCCAGCTGTGATGTAGCATTGCACTGAAGTGCTCTTTGAAGTGCTGTGATGGACATGGTGTGGACAGAGCATGCAGCAGCCACTAGATGGGAGGGCAAGCAGAGTTTTGAGCCTGTGTATAGTTACTCTTTAGCGGTGGGATCCTGTAGTTATCTGTACTTCTATGCCAATGTTGAACTTGCCAGACATTTTTATGCCTGCCAAGCAAATTAATAAAGTATTAAATATACTTGACTCTGCTTTTGGGAATAAGTCTTATTTACCCCTCTAACAATAATGTATTAGTGTGTAATGTGAAATGTTAAATCGTGCTAGACTGAATTGAAAGTGAGCTCTATCTTACTGTGCAACCTCTTGTTAGCTAGAGATAATTTATTAATCTATCATTTCTGTCATTTTGAAATGTCTGCTGTCATCAGTTTTTCATGTTTTACTGCAATAAATAAACTTGTATTTTTTAGTGTGTGTGTGTGTGTGTGTGTGTGTGTGTTTGTACTGAGGTGTATAACCTTGCCTGTGGTAATAACTACCTCTGACTTGTTAGAAGCAACAAACGACCACACAACATAAAGTGTCACAGGGCCAAACAGTAGACTAATGCGCACACACTCAAATACACACAGTTACAAACCTACACACACAAGAAGCACACAAATGTTGGCAAACACTCAAATGTACATGCATGCACTGAGCGAATGGTTGAATGTTAACATGGCTTGCTGCCCGAGGGCTTTTGGCCCATTTTTCCTGTTTATGTGAAACAACTTTTAGGACAAACACAAATCCAATTTAAAAACAAAACCACAGGCATATTCCCCACACCCCTGTGTTCCCTGTATAAAGTCTATTTATAAAACAAAATGTACCAAATGAAGGATGTGATCATCATAAGACAACACATTTTAACTAAAAATCAACTATATTTTCAGAAAATAAGAAAAAGTATGACAGTTACAGAAAGTTAGAATGCAGGGGGTTTTTTTATTCGGTAAAGATTTTCATTAGAAAACAACATTTAGCCTTCAAGCAGTGATGAGAGTAGAGTCGTGAGGAGAAATCAAAGTGTAAAGAGCAGTTACGGGTTTTCAGAAGCTGATACTAGAGCTCTGGAAATTGCACTGAGATCTACTTTATGTCAGGACTAGAGATTGAAAAATAACAAAGACACTAAAAGCACACATACAAATTCATTCAGTACAGCAGCTGGCAGTGTGGTTTACACACACACATCCATGTCTCATGGAATCATGTTAAAAAACTGACAGTGTTTCCCATAGCTAAAGTTCCTTCATAAATAGTTCACTTCTTTTGAGCCTTTAAAGGGATGTGCACAAAATCAAGAGTCCTTCAGTCTGCCAAAAGCTTGATTCAACATACAGTATACAGACGATATACAACAGTTGAAGTCTATCTTTCACAGTACTGTGCAATGCTTTTCTTTGCAGCTTCTTCTCAAGCTTTTATATATTTATAGGGTGTTCTGTCAAAAAAACTGCCCCTTCATTAAAGAGTACATTACATCACCCAACAATGATGCTGAGCATGGTCAGAGCTGAAACAAACTTTCAGTCTGATGGTAAGTTAATCTGTAACTTTTGGCATCTGACACATGGATAAACAATTATCTTTTCAATAATATTACAAGGAGTGTCTTTTTGTGTGAACTGTCTATGTGCTCATATACTATAAAATTGTTGTACAGCAGTACTAGTACGAGTCAAGTGGTTTAAAAAGATAAAAAGCTGAAATGGTTTTAGTATAGAAACATTTTAAAATAGAAAATGACCCACTGGTTGGTCGTCTTTTGCAAGAGCTATTTGTAATATTTTACACACATTGACAACTGACTCGAGATTAATATATAGTTGCTCTGTTTCTTACTCCACTTCATTACATGCTATGATACCATATACTGGACTTGTGGACAGATGGGGTGTTTGTTAGATTTAATATCTAAATGGATTTTGTTCTATTGTGTCTTTTAGAGCTGTGAACTAGAAAATATAGCTTATATCCATAAAATGACCCTGGGGTGCTCTCAACCTTAAAGTCCTGTTATTCATGGGCCGAGACCGGGCTCCATAATGTCTCACCAGTTCTTGATAATTACAAATACCATTAATACAGTGCTTGATAACAGCAGTAATATTTACAGCATTAACAAAGGCATATGTATAGATAGGTATAATCTATTGAACATACAATGTGAGTTAAAGCATTTGCATGTTCTGTAGCACACTAAATAAATGAAAGGTTATCCTCACTAAATGGCAAGTGAAATGGGTATCTGGCTCAAAGCCAGTGAATTTCTTCAGTTCCTGTGCAAACCATGAGATCAATAGCAATGGGCCAACCAGAGTCAGTGACTTAAATTTGCTATTGTGTGAAAATAAATGACATTCTTCATTCAAAATTGCTACTTTAAGAATCAACTATAAAATGGCTTTAGCTTTCCATGGACATTGAAATGGCTTTTTGTGTGTGAATGTCTTGAGATTGCCAGTGTGTGTGTGTGTGTGTGTGTGTGTGTGTCTCCCTATTTTTGTCCTACTATGTTAGTTTTAGCCCCAGGGCTTGGGCCATATTCTGTCATCTAGCTTTAATGTTTAATAACACAAAGCTAGTACACAGTGCTGCATACTAATGACTTGGACACACACAAGACAACGCAAAAAAGACCTATCAGAGGGCCTGTTGGAGCTTACAATATTTTGGGAATAACAATGGTCATTATAGAGTAGAGTGACATTTTACAAACACACACTTACACACACATACACTGCTGTACACTGTATATAATTCCCATGGTCTAGTGAGGATACACAAGCCATAATGGTCAAGTGACAGACAGTGATTAATTGATACATCAACACTGTGTGTGTTCACGCATGTGCACGTGTGTTAAGGTCACTACATGGTCTTTTAATTGAATTCTTGTATTTCTGTCTTGAAGGATAATGGAGAGAGCAATAGAGCAGAGAGAAACACATTGTTCTCACTCTCACTCTGTCTCCTTATGTCTGTCTGTCTCTGCTCTATTCTCTGATTGTCCCTGCGGGGTGGAGATTGAAAATGTTACTAGACCCCAAAATTAAATTTTTTAATAACATGTCCATCCACATGTTCATGTGTCCACACACAAGCAATTAACCAAATGGCTAAATTGAATGTCATTTTAAAAGGTAGTGAGATGTTTTGCGGGTTTCACTCCACGTACTGTATATCAGGGCAAGATGGGGATGAAGATGTAGAGACATTTATGCCCATCACAAATCATGTCATCGTCCACAAGACTGTAAGTGAAAAATATACTCAAGCGTGTGTTGATTTTCATGTCATAATGTCTTCAATTGGTCACATTACATAAGTTTTACGCTTTAGGGCTAACTTCACTATGTGTGTTTACTAACTAACTAACTAACTACTAATATGTATGGGTGAAAGCACATGTGCAGATTAAAAAAGGATCAAAGTCAAAGCAGCGGAGGCCACGATGCCTATCTTGACTTGTATTAGGGTATTACAATTTCCATGACACAATTTAAAACTGATCTTCTCCTAGACCCCTCACTGCTTGGCCTTTCAAATTCCACACCCTCAGTTTGTAATGCAGGCTTCTTACTGAAAATTTGAGGCCGATGAAATCATAAGCAAATCAGCAGTCTCACATCAGCCTAATTTCCCACAGAATAAGATAAAATGAAACTTTAAGATGATCAGTGACACAGCTCTGCACTGCCTAAGCCATGAATGTGGCACCATGTAACAGTTTCAGAATCAGAATTAGTTTGGTGAGGTACCAATCATCACCTGTTGCCTACAAAGAATTACAAGTCTAGTCTTGTCTCAAACATAGGCTATAAAGATTAATCTTCTTTTCAGATGTGTCAGACTGCAATACGAGCACTGAAAGTAGAACCTTGTTATTTGTATATTTGCTTTCTTTATTATATCTAAGTAAAACTGCAGTTTAGGCTGTCAAAATTTTAATTGTAAGCAATGATCAGCAGCATTGTACAGTAAGACAGGGTCACAGACAGCCAATTACATGGATCTGCACTGAATCTGAGCCTCTGGGGAAGTTTTATAGTTTCCCAACTTTTAGATATGTCAGTGCAGGTTGACAGATGCTCCAAAGTCCAATGATCAATTACACAGAAAGCCAACTGGTTGGCACAAACTAACTCAAGATACTACCTTGACAGCATCTCATAGTCTGACATGCAGTGAAGGATAAAGGCAAAAGAAAGATAAAATGAATCAAATAGGACAGCATACCCAGGGCTTTAGTGTCACATGCAAAATTATACATGTAGCCTTAAATGTCCAGAGAGCCACAAAAACCTTGACGTACTGCAAACTGTTAGCAAGTTCATGAAATGTGGAGTCTGAGACAGCTGGATGCTTCATGGAAAGACAGTGTATATCCCCTTTAAAATAGGTGACAGTTGATTTTAATTTTATGTATAATCCTCACTTAATAGTTTTACAATTGCAGAGTGATTACTGTGCCTCATCATGACTAACAAAAAAGATTAAATGAACTGACATGGGGAAATAATGGCAGGGAGAGCAAGACATGAAAAGACTAAAGGAAATACATGAAAGAGTAACCTTTCAGCAAACACAGAGATTGAAGAGAGTCAAAGTAAATTAAATGTTTGTGGCATCAAGCAGGAATGGACTGTCCGTATATATTATCACTGTTAGTTATGGCAAAATGACTGGTCATTTAGCTTGCAAATACATGTTTACATGTGCGCAATCATTTTGATCAACAAAATAAAATAATCGGAACTGTTTGTGAATTTAGATTTTTCTTTCTCTGGCCCAACTTTTTTACCTGTTATAGCGCTCTCATTCCAACCACAGAAACTAGCGGTAAATAGGAATGCCAGTAAGTGAAATTACCTGTTGTAAACTTTGCTTGGGTCTTTGGCTAGGATAAAACTCCATATAGCAAATGGACAAATAGCTCTGGACAACAAAACAATGTCTGGTTGCTAAATGAATAAAAAATATAACCACACATGTACAATAAAAAGCAGAAACAACTATGCATATGAAGAGAGAGAGAGAGAGAGAGAATATTGCAGGCATACGAGCATAGACACCCTAATGCAAGGAGGTTTAAATGAAGCAGTGCTGAAACAAGTGAGAACACATCTCTAGCATTTTGTCTAGAAATGGCGGTGGAGGCAGAAAAGAGGTGAAAACTGAAACATTAACAACAACACATACCCGCAGTGTGAATGAGTCATTGTTGCCGTGTCTCGCTGGTTGTGGGATGTGACATAGCTAGTAAAGGGAACGATTCCTATGTCGTCCCACACCAACATAGAGTACTGATGGGTTCAGTGCTCAAACTGAATGACTCACAATAGTAGACTTTCAGTGTGGTTGCCGTCATGTAATGAGTGTGCCTCTTCCTGCCCACACAGTTCACTACTAAACTCCAGGGGGACGGTGGGTGGCTACGAGACTCCAGCAAGACGTTGTTGTCTGAACAAATGCCACATACCTATAAAAAGTGTTTTACAGAAATAACGAAGAGTGCTTATTTTTATCACTGACGGGCGTACATTTGAAACTCTAAAGGGCTTTTACAGGTTTAAAGGGCCATGAGAGTCCAAACACTGATTATCACATCAACTTGAGTAAGGGAAAGAAGCATTTCCAGAACAAAGACATCATATCCACAAAGGCATTGTGTTTTTCTACAAGTCCATTTGAGGCTCAAGTGAATCATCTGTTTGAGGATACTAACTCAAAGGAAAAAGTGCTGCACAGATCAGCTGATGCCATTTCACTGACAGAAACAATGTGAAACAACAGCAAGAGATTCGCAGAAATGGAAAGAAACTGTTCTGTACGAGACAAAAGAAAGAAAAAAAACAGCCAACCATAACAGAAGTTTGATGTTCTTGTCCAAATAGTGGACTCTCTAGGTAACAACATCCAATGCAGAGGCCAGTTCAGTGAGCAGGAAGAGACAGAAAAATGGCTTTTTCTTTTTCTTTGAATCTTGTTCTTTATCGTTGCCTGTCCCTCCTCCCTGTTCCTCCTACATTTACCCTTTCTAGTTTTCTCCTTTCCTCTTCTCGCATCCAGTTGTCCCAATCTGGCCTCCCTCCCTCTCACCATCCCTTTTCTCTGTTTTTCTCTTCATCTTTCCCTCTGCCTTTGTCTCCCTCTCTTTAATCGGTATGTATTGCCAGCCAGTGTCTCCATTCCTCCCTCCAGGGGCAGTGGGCCAGCTCTGTGGCTGATCATAGTGATCCCTCCCTGAGGAACAGTCTGCCTGACACCTGGGTGACTGCCCTGGAGGAGCTGTGTGTGTGTGTGTATGTGTCTGTACATGTGTGTGTCAAGGGGCTAATGGGCAGCTTGAGGGGATTACCAGCTTAGCCACTGGGATTACTGGAACTTCACACACACAAACACACGCAGAAACACACATATACACGCAGGACTGTCAATATTACCAGACAAGAGAGTCATCCAAGGTATATTGGCTGACTTGTTACACCGCCCTGGTTCTCATTAGCCTGCTATCCAAAACGAACAAGGTTAAGAAGATCCAGCCATGACCAAGACTAAGTGGGTCTCACCAGTGCCATGCACAACTCAACAGGTTTAGCACACATCATCAAATCTATTTATTTGGAGAATCAATAGTCTAATCTGATGTCACGAATGCATTTACAAACTCATAAAGTAATGAAACTACTGCCTGTACAACCGAGACATACATTGAAGCTGTACTGCACAAAAATGTTTCTTAAACTCTGATGTTGTAACAGTGCCCAAAGTGTTGCTGTTTTTATCGCAAAGGCACATCTTTCTGTTGCCAAGAAAACTCTGATTAGATTAGGACCCTGAGCTTCATTTCTTTTTGGAAAGCATTACTTCTTACCACACACACACACACACACACACACAATTGCCTTGTTTATTGCTCCATTCAGATTTGCAATAACAAGCCAAAGGTTTCACAACAAGTGCCAACTGCCATAAATGTTTGAGCACACCTTGTCCATATTACGTAAAATTGATATATACGGAGGAACTGTAGGTACTTGTCTTTGTCCTTCCAAGTAAGTGGTTATACTGCCAACAAATAGCTAGTTGACATCAGACTTCAGAAAATATGGAGTCAGCTGTTTTGCAAAATATTTGTAAAAATAGTTAGGAGAAGAAGAACACTGGTCTCAGTTATGATTCATTTCTAGGAACATTCTGTACCCCAATTATTAGAGAAAGAACAGATCTAAACAGATCATATGTCAAAGTTACTACTAACAAGGTTGGTTTGTAGTATACAGTTTATGCACAATACTCAGTAGCATTGTTACAACAACTAAGCTGAAACATCTCTATCTTTCCAAGTAACATATTTTCATAATGAGTGAGTAAAAGTTCATTCTTGACCTTAGAAACATTAGTTTGTCAAAAAAAAGTATCAGCCTTAAGTGGACCTTGAGTTAGGATTTTTATGTCAAACAATTTTTCATATTCTCTACAGTCAAGTAGGCTATAATTTTAGTTAATTGAAACTATGAGGTCAACTTGTACACATTTGTCTGATTTCACAGAAAATATGTTAGCTTTTTGCTGACTGTTTTGATTTGTTCTGCTGCATCTGGCTCAACGTCCTCTCTTAACATTTTTTACACATGTGAATAGTTAAAAAATTCTGGATGTAGTTTTCTTGGCTGATTCACCCAGTTATGTTTTACATTGATTATGACCTTAGGCTGAGTAAAACAATTAGATGTAAACAAACACATAAAGTTTATATGGCTGAAGTAGAAGTTTTCATCAAGCACTGATAGGCAATGTACTCATAGTAATGGATAGGTTATTGCATATGGTGTGAAACGGCGCCACTTTTCTCTCATAAGACTGAACAGACCACTCAAAGAAAAAGAGGGGGAAAAAATCAATTAACGGCAGCCCCAGGTGTATTAAATGCACGCAGACATAATCTCAACAGTGGCCACAATATGACACAAAGAACAGGAGCTCCAAAGACTCAAGAGAGATATATCACCGGGGGATTTGACTCCTGTTAACGTTATTGTAATGATTATAATTATAATCTGTGCCAGCTTCAGCTGAAAAGAACAGAGCTGGTTATCGGTACTGAATTAATGACATTTATAGGAAGAATTGAGAAAGAAACAGACGGGGTGGGGAGTGGGGGGTTGAATTAATATTGTGAAAAGAGAGACACAGAGAGGGGTTGATAGACAGACATTAAGAAAAGAGAAATGAAAAAGTGAATATAATCATTCAGAGAAAGGCAGACATTGGCAGAAAGACTGAGACAGATTGTGAGAAAGAGAGACGATACTAGCGACTGTATATCAAGACAGGAGTGATAATGAACTGAAAGCTTAAGTTGAGAGATAAAGACAGTGATTGAGAGAAAGTAAAAATGAGAAACAGAAATTATGTAATTTGAAGAAAGGGAGTTATGATGGATGAGCTAAATCCATCAGGAAATTATATTTCAATGAACACATAACTCCCCTCTCTCGCTCTCTTCCCACCTTTGTGTCTCTATAAACTTTGAGCAGACAAAAAGCTGCTATAAGAATTTGTGGAAAAAACTGTGTTTGATAGTTTAACGCCATCCCTGTAGAGCCACGCATTTAATGGCATGTGCCCTTTTCACAGCACTGAATTCACATTAAATAGAAACATTACTGATTTCCTAAATGGCTGAAAAATAGCTTTGCAACTTCAAATGAAAGCATCCCTCTACGAAGCACAAATACACTCACACCAATAGTGTTTCCCAGCATACTGTGCTAGGCTTAGCAATTATGCACATTTTCGCCCCTCAAAGTCTTCTTGCAGGGATAATTTACACCAAATTGGACACTTGATGGACACCCACTGTGCCAAAATGTTGTTTACTGCAATAAAAGTTGGTGCAGCAACAAAGTTGTTCAGGATGACAGTATTTACTTGTTTTTTTGCAAGCTTATTCTTGCCCAGCACAAGTGGGCTGTTGTTATCTTGTGTAGTTCATTCTATTAACTATGTTGATGTATAAGGAAATCTAACAAGGGACATAAAATAATTTCTTGTGTACACACTGTATGCACACAATAACTTTAATGTATTTACTTTATTGCATATTTGCGGATGGCCTCCTGTACAATTCCTTTGGTACTGGACGTCATGCTGTGTTCTTATAGCAGTCAGTTTATTCAGGTTTATCCACTGCATGTTTAATTTCTCTACGAAGTCAGTAAGATTCTGTGCACTGAATAATACAAAGTCTGATGCTGAAGCAAGAAAACACTGGTCTGAGTCTGAGACACAGGAGCACGCAGGGAGAAAAAAACCACAAAAAGAGAAAGTGTTCTTTTTCTCTTCCTTCCTGTCTTTTTAACCTGAGCAAAGCTATTTGGATCTTCTAATGCACACACATACACACACACCTCTTACCCCCTACAGGGCAGAACTGATGCAGGAAGAGATGAAATACCACTACCTCAGGGGTAAACACACCTCGGTTCACACTCACACAAACCGCTCACTCACTCACTCACTCACGCGCGCACATACACACACACATACACACACACATGCATCTACATATACACCTTTTGCTTTCTTCCCAAAAAAGTGTACTCAATTCCGCTCAGGAATATTGTACCAACATCAAAGACCATATTTGCTTATTTTCACACCAATCACACACTGCTGTTTCCCATGGCCTTTGTGTGTATTCATGAGGTCATGTGTAAGTTTAGCTTTGTGACTGTGTGTATGTGTCTTTCTGTTTCTGTGCATGTCTCTTATGTGTGTAGGGGGATGTGGGTGTGACTTAGCCAGGTGTGAAATTGGTGCTATAGAGGATTGTAGATACTAACTGGGTCAGGGCAGGAACAGGAAAGAGGGAATAAACTAGCCAGTACATGGCAACCCAAAAGAAGTAGGATAGATTTAACAGATCTTGACTTACAGTAATGGTTTTCTTTTGGTATACTGTGACTACCAGGAATTTCAATTCACAGAATTGAGCACTGTATGAATACTGTGACTGGTTTCTATTCAACATCCAACAGCAAAGCAAAAACAGATTAAAAGGAAGAAAACACATAATGTAGATCCTTGTATGTACAGTATGTGGTTATGATGTACCCAACTAAAATCAAACACGCAAACTTAAACACAAGGCCTCTTGATCTAACTTAGTTTACACATTTCAATAGCACAACATAAGCCTGAACACAAAAAGAGTTTAACAGTTAAAGCTTGAGTGTATTATCGTGAAAGTGCTTTCTTAAGTTAACACTACAATTCTCACATACACAGTCCCACTGAAAAATTAACACACCAACTGTCACTGTATGATAAATGAAAAACATGAAGCTGGTTTTTCACTGGCATATAATATGAACGTGACCCAACACCACCTGAACATGTGGGTGTTAAAATCAGCTCTGAATGTAGCCATATTTGACCTGAGAGTGTACATACTTGAGAGTTAGTTGTGATCAGATGGCCAGAACACATTGAAAGCAAGTGTAACCAATGCTCTGGAGTCAAGCTGCAACTTGCTTAATCAACCAAATCCCTTCTAGTTCACTTGCTGCATTGCTGCCTCAGAGCTGTAAAGAACATTTGCCTAGGAACATTTATTAAGTGTATACTGTATGTGCAGAAGAGGGAAACACAGATTGTTTCACTCTCACTCGTAGATACACACAAAAACGCACGCAAACTGCATGCAAACTCCAACAAACAGCTGTAACACCCCAGACAGACGGTCTTACTAGCTCCAGCTAGGCTTGCAACCTTATATCAGCAAATAGGCTGAAAACTGCTGTGCATGCTCGTCTACACACATTTACAGACTTGTTTAACCTAAAAAAGTTAACAGACATCTGATTAAAAGCTGTATGGTGATTTCCCTCTCCTCTCCTTTCCCCTCTTTTTGTAGCATACCTCCAATGGACTATAATATAAATATTGTGCCCATGCAGGTGGGCATTACAATATCTAAACTTTATAAATCATTTGCATTATGCACATTGTTTTGTTCCACATTTACAGTATACATCAGTACTATTTATAGTCCTCTTTTCTCATCTGCTAATCTCCAGTCTTTCCTCCTCTCTCCTCTTTATGTGCTTCAGAAAACTCACCTGGAGTCACAGTCACAGAGGTTATGGTTATAAACAATGGAATATAAGTTATGGTTACAAAAAAATAAAATGAAAATGAATATGATTGGTATTTGATTTCTAAGCTAGCTAGCTGGCCTAAAAGATCGGAATTGTTCTAGTGTTAATGCTAACACTAGAACATTGTTCCCAAAAGTCAAAAAGATGCTATTCTTTTCGGGTGCTTCTGCGTTATACAAAGCATATTCTTTGTTTCTAAAAACCAATAAGATCTCATCATGCAGAGAAAAATATAATGTTACCTGGTAGTATCAGCATCAGTATGCTCAGACTGCCTATTCAATGGCCATATACATTATGTTGTCGGATTCATTTAGGGATCTTGACAGCGTGACAAGAGAGCATAAAAGCATGTCACCCCAAATGTGTGGGAATCAGTCCTGAGAGACATAACTTAAAATGCTATTTAATGGACTGCTTTACCATGTTATGGTGTGTTTATTTTGGCTGGTTGGGGCTCATGAATATAAAAAAAAAAGTAATCAGGATAACAACATAATACACAATAACAGTGATTTCACACCTGTTGCATCCAGAGAACGGCAGCATTACTATACCACACCCAGCCAGCACTATCCCAAAGAGTTGTGAGGATTCACAGCTGGTCAACCTCAATCCCCACTACCATAAAAGAAGAAACTCTGGCAGCCTGATGGTGGAGTAAGACAAGCATTACACTGAAGTCACACTGCACTATGCTTCTGTGTCCAGAGTAAAGCAACAGAGAGCAGGCTGTCAGGACCATGACCAGTCCCTTTGCCCTCACCTCTCCTACAGTCCTGCTTTCCTCCCCTGTAACCTCAGTTACTCACTCACTGACTTGCCTAAAGGCAGATGCCCCTGCCTCAGCTCCTCCACCAGCTCCAGGACACCCAGTTTGCTCTCACATCACAGAGCTGCTTCTGTGACACCTGACAAAATAAGCTTCCAGGCCCCCTGTTTTCCCCAAACCTCACATATTCTTCTTGTTCCACAACTGTGACACAGAATACATCTCTTGAACTTCACAACATAAAATAATTCGCTAAATAATTCACATTATACCAGCAAGAAACACACACATATATATCCATATACTGGACATAAAGGCTAGCTACAGCTAGCAAATATTAACATACATACATACAGAAATAGCTAACGCTAATGCAATAGCAGTTACTTTCAATAGTTACCAAATGCTAGCATACAGTACGAAACTAAAGTTATTGACAACACAAGCATTAGGAGAAATTTGTATTTGATAATAGTACTTACTTAGTTATATATAGTTATTCTGTCCAAACTGAAAGCTTTATCCATCCTCCTGTCAAGAGAAATAGTCTTTCACACCTGAATTTGCAGTAGCTAATCACTTTAACAAGCAGCAACGTTTATGCTGCATTCAGGGGAAATCAGAAAATTGGAATATTTCTAAAAATCTCTACAATATGTAAATCATGACTTTACTCAAAAAAAACGTTCATGATTTTGTGTGGAGGGCCCTTTGTCTTCAGTTATGGTTAAGCATGTGCACTATATTGATAATGCACTCCATACTTGGTGGAAGTAACTTCTTGTTTTATATTGTGAAAACTTGAAAAAGTGCAAACCCAAAACAACTATGGGTACATCATTCACGTCATAACTTTAGAGATGGATGTCATATAAAGATTGTAATATCAACTTTTTCTGTCTTGTTTGCATAACCCTTTGATACTCTGCCACTGAATCTCTCTGAAGCCACAAATAAACCAGCTAACAGTACATTCAATTCCTGTGTTTTTCACCTCTGGATAAATTTAATCCAGACATTGTAACCACATTTCTAATAATTAGAGTCTGAGATTATACAGATCGAACCCAGCCAGACTGTTGACATGCATCCACACAAATCTAGTTTACTTTAGTAAATGGTTTAAAAACAGATTTTCTTGCACAAAACAAATATAGCCACTAGATGAAATTGACAAATTGCATTGATCAAATATTCACACAATTACTTGACACAACTTAAGTAGCTGTTTTTGTGAGCCTGTAAAATATAAACTTACATCTCAAGTATGCACATGTAAAGACAATAGTTATAATGGAATCTAAAGTCTACACAAAACTTCAAATGAGTTTGGAAGCATGAACACCAGAAAGTCATCTGTTAGGATGCTGCATTGGATTTTCCCACTTCTTGAACACAGCATTAATGATATGTTAGGAGGAGAAGGGCTCATACATGAAAGCGGGAAAGAAAGGTGCTGGAAAAAACACTAATAGAGTTAATATAATATATATAATATATAATATAATCAATTTCACATGCTGTATAATGATGACGGTGGAGATCATGACAATTAGGGTCTGTATATTTCTATAGTCATTACTACATCAGAGTAATCCAGTATCAATATGCGTCTCACTGTTGTAACAATAATTTTCACTGCCCTTTTTACCATTAATTTCATAACAAACCTAGAGCCTGTGCCTCTGACTTTACCAAACCTTGCATACATTCATTTTGCTTGTGCCCTGGATGTGTGAAATGATTTCATTTCCTCATGCAGCCTTGATTTTGTTTTTAACAGAAATGTGGATAGCTGTGAATCAAAGCATGTCCCCCCTGTTATACATTTTTAAATAAGACCAGATTTTCAGGTCTGGGTGGGAAGGCTGGTGTTATTCACAAAAGAGTCTAAATGTAGTGTTTCTAGTAAGCGGTGCATTCAAAGTCTTTGAATTGCTCACAATTATTCGTCTGGGACACTCCTTTGTTTCTTGTGAATTGATTCATCATGCTCCAAAACCCCATTATGACTTTATTTCAAAATTCTGTGACCTCTTTTCTGTTGCAATTACCAAAAATGATTGCCTTTTGATTTTATTTTGCATGTTGACGGCAAAGACAAATTAGCATTTGAGCTTTTGTCAAAGCTTTTGACTGTAAGCAGCATGTCATCAGTATCACACACCATCAGGTTTAAATCCTCAATCTGGTCATTTCCTATTCTAATCCTGAGGGTCTGGCAAAAGAAAGACATGTGCTGTTTCTCCCATCACTTAGTACTCGCATTTCATCCATCTATCCATCCATGCCCCAAAACTCTCAGACGCTCTCTTGGCACTCACACATTATTAATTCTCAGACAGCTGTTAAATTCTCTGAAGTCTACTTGTTGTCCCACTCACGTTTTCTCCTCCAACAATTTATGTGCCGCGACCTTACCAGGCTCCCACATTTACCATGACAAAACATCAGTGAGTGACAGGAAGCCAGTCATTTCAAATGGCAGCTTGCAACACAGGAAGACATCAGCTTCAACTGTGCACACAGTGAAAGGATGAAAGCAACTGAGGCGACAAGGGAAAGCTGAGTAATGTTGAACTTTATGCAAATTTTCAACAAACCAGTCAAACAGCGCTCTTCTGTCTTACGAGAAATTAATAAACAAGAATGATTCAACTTTTGTTCTTACAGAATAAATATATGAATATGGGTGTTACATTAAACTGAATTTATTAGCAAACACACATTGAAATCCATGACAAGAACCACCACTTATCTGTGCTGTATTTACTTAAGCTTATTTAAGTATTTATTAAGGCTGTTGAAATAAATTACCTTGACATTCTTAAGTGTAGCTTTGTTAAGCACTTGCCATATTATCAGAAATGAAAAAACTGAACTGGCATTTCTATTAAATGAAAAATGAATAGGCGTTTAAACCAAAGGATAACCGCAAGCTGAAGGGCCGACAACATAATGTGACAAATAGCCAATGAAGACAATTAACAGATATAATTTCAAAATGTCACACTGTCTATTTAAGGGTCTCTCAGGATAAATCACGCATACCTCAGGAGGCTCCAATGTAACTCAAAATGATTACATACAAACACACTCTGTCTTTACCTCCTAACTCTGCCTCTCAGACATTTTCTTATTAATTTCTCTTTGTTACTCAGTCTTCACTGTTAATAAGTATGTTAACATGCACACTAGTATCACATTTATTGGTGCCCAGACAGCCATACATGCAAAGAGGGTTCATTCTCAAAATAGATATCACTATGGTATTTTAAGGGCCAGCTAAGCACCAAACTACACACCAAACATAATGTTAATAATGGACAGATCTGCAAAACCCTGGATTATGTTGAACAACAATGTTTTTTGAATGCTTATTGCAATCATTTTTTATTTATATTAATTAGTCATATAATAAATGTGCACGGACAGTGCAGTATGGTTTAGGTTTAATAAAGGTTAGTTGATGAAAAGTCCAGTGTACAGTTTTAAGGGTTAAGGTTAGCATTCTGCACTGACGGTTGAGAATAAACATAAATCTTGTCACACAAAATCATCCAATATGGACATACAGACTGGGCTGTGTTAAGATAAGGTAAATATGTCTTAGGTACTGTAATGTACTAATCCAAATAGATTTGCACTCACAACACACTGTCCTTTTCCTCTGGCTCTTGCTATATTTATTCTTTGTTAATGTTTCCTAATGAAGGCAGGTTGGACCAGTCATATACAATAGTGATGACGAGATCAACAAAGAAAATAGTCAATAAGATTATTTATGTATTTTAATGAGGAACTATGTTTTATTAAATAGTTTAAATTGCCCTAATACAACATTTTATCAATTTAATTTAGAAAACTCTCCCTGGGAGAGTGGAGAGTGGAAATCTCAGTCCAATTACATATTTATTAGCTCATATTTCTTTCAGGTATTCCCATCTTTGTGGTTGAGATGCTACATGGCGTACCTTGTTTTGGGAATTAATCAGAATCAGAATCAGAAATACTTTATTGATCCCCTGAGATAAATTACACAATTAACTCATTTAAACAATATTACTAATTTAAAGACGATATTAAAGGGAAAAAAATGTTTTCAAAAGCTTTTGGAGGACACAGAAATGCCATTAAGCCTGCTTTGACCCTTCTAGGAAAACTAGAATGACCATTGCAATAATATGTTTTATTTGTTGGGGTCACAGTGTGTTTGTGCATCCTGGCTTTCAAAAGTCTACAGGCACAGACAGTACAACAAGACTAGCTCCATTCATCATATCTGTTTGTTGCACCGACATCTTGAAGAGGGTGGACAGGTGAGACAAGACCCACCCAAAGTTCAAAACACTCGGTTTGTCACAGTCAATAATTCCAACTTCCAACCAGAGTCAATAAATAAAAGGGGTGACTGAGAGGAAGTGTTATTTCACAGTGCTTTAATCTGTGTCTAACTTGAAAATCAGTTAATAATATGATTCATCAGCCAGAGGAACGTTTCACACTGGTGCCTGCTGGTGTGCTGTCAACAGGCCAAGCTGGAACGTGGCTCTAGAACATGCAGCAATCAAAGGAGGCGCCCTTACCTCATTATGAAAATGTACCTTTAGAAAACCTCTTTTAAATCTTGATTGAAGTGTATGTGGTGACATCAAGAGAGTTAACCCTGATTTGAGGACAAGCCCCCATCACCTTGAAGGTTGATAATTAAAAAAAAAAACTGTCATCAATAGCTGTACAATTTTCATACATTTTTAGAAATTAGAAATGTGTGTTTGTGTGTTCAAAAGGAGGAAATGATAGCCTGCTTTAGAGTTCAGACGAGGTGAGTGTTAGTCATGTGACATTACACGCTGTAATTCGAACAATCCTAAAAAGAAAGCACAAGACCTTCAGTTATATTTATGTCACACACACAAAAAAAGATCAGACTGGTGTGTGTCTAGTGTTTGTGTACTGTGTGTGCATGCACAAGCGTGTATGTGTCTGTGTGTGATCCATGTTAATCACTCTCCCCATAATTACCATTTTCCTGTTAATGGATCAGACCTTTTAATCACCATTTTGCCCTGTGTCCGTGCATGTGTGTGCGTGTGTGTATGCGTGTGTGTCTGAAGGAGAGAAAGAGAGAGATGGAAAGAGAACAAGACAGAGAGAATGAGACAGCAGAGGTAATTTGGCTTAACTAGTGGGGCGATTGTAACTATGCAGACCATAAATCTTCCTCACACACAGACACATGCGCATACACAACCTATGCACGTGAATGCACGTGCGCACACACTCACACAGCATATCCTTTCCTGTTATCTCAGATAAGCAGGAAATCCTGATCAACCAATAACAGCATAGAGGGCATCTTTCACTTTCTCTCTCCTCCCATCTGTTTGCTCACTCTCTCTTCTCTCTCTGGGAATAACATAAAAAGTAAGAAAACCTCATGGTCAACCTACTCTATTCTATTCCATTCTTTTGGTCCCTTGTTTAATTAACTCTGTATGGCAATTTGAGCACTAAAAGCCACCGGATTGTCAGAGAAAGGTTGATTATTGCAGCTGGATGATTAGAAATTATGCTCGTTGAACCAACGGAACATGGTTCATTCCCCACAGCCAGAGAATTGCTTTTCAGCAACCGACCAAGTTTCATTTCATCTCTCCATGATCCACATCCTTTTTCCTCAACTGAACCAAACCAGATTTTCTTGCCTCGCACTACGTCAGTGGTAGTTGCCTCACGCTTGCCTGATGTAATTAAAGAAATCCATTTCTGACCTTAGCCAGAACTCCATCGGCAGTGGGAGCTCCTGCCTAATGTTGACTCTGCAATTCAAGCCAAAACATTTCTCCTGAGAAGACAGTGAATAGTCAGGCTGTAATTTGGCCAGTGAGAGATGCAGATTTGTAAAACAGATTGTTATGCACTCTTTGTGTTTGATAGATTTGACTATTTTTGTGTTCCTGGCCAAAACTGACCGGGCTGAATATGGCATATTAAGACCAAGATTATGATTTTATTTCATTTTAAAGCCCTTAAAAATTTAGTTATAAATATATGAAAACTCTCATGTGAAATAACCAAAACTGTTTTACCTTTGGAAGGAAATAGTGTATTCATGTAGAACCCCTTTGCATATAAACAAAGCTGATTGAGAAAATAGCTTTACAGGGCCATTAAAGTATTATGTTGCAGTTGAGTTTGTGTTAGCACTGGCATGTGGCCTGCAAATGAACTTGTTTATGGCAAATAAAAATAAATGCTGGCCTTAACATCTCATGAGGTACAGCCATGGCATCTTCTTTAGTTGTCTTATCTTTGGTGGCTGGATCTGTTCCATAAGCAGAGCTTGCTCTGTGGGTTTGTGCATCCCTCATCAAACTGTAAGCAAGGCTGGTGTGTGTAAAAAGTGTTGTTGCCTCGAAGAAGAAGAGCCACCACCAGAAGAGCCTCTCGTGTGAAGCTTTTCTTGGTTTCATGTTGGATATTCTTGATTCCAAGAATTAGTTCCAGGTGAATGTTCACATTCGCAGGAGCCAAAATGAAATCAAGAGCTCCTTCACAGTTAGTTTAGTACGACAGAGAAGCCAGATTCAATGATAAAATACAACAGCTAATCATTACAATATGGAGCCATGTTGTGTTATGACAAAATATTGTCTTTGTTCCCTGAGTTAACACACCTAATATATTGGTTGTTACCGTAGCTGGATGCAAGAACTTGAAGTTTCCGTTCATAGTATTTTGCCTTAAATATTTGGCTCTTCTTGCTAGAGCTTTCCGTTATTTTTATTATTGATATTATTTTCCGTTACTGATGTACAAAAATAAGTTGTTGTTTTTACTCAGCAGATGAGAAGCAGATTAAATGTTATCCTCCTGCAACTGAAGTTCTACTTAGATCAAGAGTATGTCAGGGACTTTTTTTGTGGCCTTACTTGTGATACAGCATCTGTCAAAACTTCAGTATCAACCTAATCTCCATTGTTTGGCCATGAGAAAATCAAACAATTCAATAGACAGTGCTCTCACATTTCTAACTTAAAATAATTGAATTGCAGGATTAAATGAACACGTCAAATGTGAATGTGAGTCTCAGAGAGATGCTATTAGGCACTATTGATTGTCTGATAAAATCATAAGGCAAGGAGAGTTTAATAGCTTATCTGAAATTAGTTTCTTTCTGGGTATTGTGTTTCTTGCAACCGGAGCTCAATGAAATGGTTCAATAACTAAAGGGAAACCACAGTGTCACTGACTGAGCCTTGGCTATTTGTGTACTACAGCGGGACAGCATCCTGTTGCTGTAAAAGGTAATTTGTTACTCTGCAATAGTATTGCTTAAGAGAATCCTTCTCAGCACCAATAACATTTTTAACACATTTGTTGAAACAAACATCATATGTTGGTATAAAACAGTATGTGCTTTCCAAAAAATGTATTCATACCAAAACTCTAACACATTTCTGCACTTTGTTTTCAATTCATGATCCCCAATATTTGATCATGTAAACATATTAGCTCATTACAGCTCATCGTTAATCGGCAAGAATGCAAAGGAATACCTTTTCATAGCTTCAGCTTAAAGACGTGAAAACTGGCTGCACATCAGTGGTAACCTAATAATAAACAATGGGTGACGTGCCATTACAGGTGTTTGTGCTGTATTTGTCTTGCTACTTTTTCATGGAGATTAGAGGATGTTGAACACAAGTAATTTGCTGTGAAAGTAGTCTAAATAAAGTGTGTAAAATACAGTTTTAATTTGTCTTACTTAACAGCCGACTGCCATTTCACAATGACTTTGGAAAAACAGAAACTTTCCACCTTGTCTTTCTCTAAAAATCATTTAAAAACCGGTCCTACCTGGTTCTGAAGTTAGCAGGGTGTGGGTGTCCATCGTACAAGGACAGGAAGTCATATTCTTCTTCTATGGCAAATGACAAGAACATAAGCTGGATTCTACTTCCTTCCTCCCCGACAATGACCCAGGTGCAGTTTGCCCCATTGGGGTAGCCATAGGGAAAGCCTGGCGATTCTATACTGCCATTTCGGCCTTTCAGTGTACCGCCACATGTGTAGATGAAACCTAAAGGAGAAAAGAGAGAACATTTCATTTATTTTGACATTAGTTTTATTTATTTATACAATGAGAAAATAAAAAGGTGGCAAACAACAGCTTCTGTGTTGGAGACACAGAAGAGGATAGAGAGACAAAAGACAGCGAAAAGGAAAGGAGTGAGAGAGAGATGAAGTTTAGAGTTTAAAGTACACAACGTACCCACAATGAGAGAATTTTTTCATCAATGTGTGTTTCTCTGTGCATGTAGTAAGCATGAGTCAGTGTGTATCTAGCAGCGTGTGCAGTGTTTGAGAGCTGGCTTAGGTTTAGTTTTGACAGACACTGAGTAATAACTGCAGGGTGTGCTCATATAAGAAACACACACACACACACACACACACACACACACACACACACACACACAGTTACACATGCATACACACTATTACTCTTTAGAGGTTGGTGAAGAAAAGAGTAGCCAGGAGGAGAGGCTTCAATTGGAGGAGTAAAATCCTCAGGTTCCACCCACGATTCTGTCATCAAAAAAATGCCCAGATTCTGTGGTATATGAAATCATTCCAAAAAATGACTTATTTAACAGAGATCTTACATTGAGTAGCCCTGTCTTGAATATATTTGGCATGTTGGCATGGGCCAGTAGGGAATGTGAATGAGATTAGATGGTGTTACTGTACAGGGAGAGAGATGGCTTGCTGAACACCTGTTCCTTCTGTCGCTGGTCACAGGAGTGGTACTATTAAAAAACACAGAAAAGGCCAGCAGGACCCTCACTGTTGTAAAATGGGCATCTCTGAGGAGAAGTGTGGAAAGGGTCATGCTGAGGTGTGTAGCCAATGATGGAGGCTAAAAATACTTCTAAAACATTCAACACTCTTTGAAAAAGTAGGGTCATTACACAGTTTTCTTCCCCCAGATTCTCGATTGTGCAGTAAAACAACCAGGATCTAAAAGTATAGCTTAAAATGTGGCTTAAAAACTGTCAACTTGTGACAGAGCACACACAGGTAACGGCACTAAAAAGTGCCAGTCTGGTATTGCAAAGCAAATTATTGCTTTACATCAATGTAGGAATAAGCCACAAGTCAGCATGAGTGATACTAAGTAGGTCATCGTGGGTCGAATATATCCTTGTTCTTTGATGCTGATGTATGACTACATATTAATAGAATATATACTGTAGCTAGCGCCAAAACTGTTGAATTAAGTATTTGTCAGACAGTCTTATAGCATATCTGTAGTTTGTGGTGCTATGAGGAACATAATCTCTTCAGCATCCTCCCCCAGGAAGAGCACAGGGCAGGTTCTGTTTCAGAGCAGCACCCCAGGAGCTGGTGGTCACATTCAGCATGGGGTGCGTGAACCCAGGCCTCCTGATGGAAGGGAAACTCAGTTGCCACTGAGCTATCGTTCCACCTGACTTAAAAGGTGAAATCAATAAACACCCAGAGCATTCTCTCTGATTCACCCGGTGTGCCTTTAAAAGATCAAAAGCTAGCTATTTCTTTGTTTCTGCTCATCAATTACTGACATGTCAAAATGCATGACAACGATAGGTCAATCAGCTTTGAACATGGCTCAGCTATTTATAACTGAAAGACAAGAGATATGCATGTACACGACAAATGCACACACTATGCAGCATCAAGCACAAGGATTGATTTCTTTATTATACTATACATACTATAAATACTACTAGATCTTAATGAGCTACTGTAGGCTTCATTATGGCTCTATGTATGTGGTAGCAGGCTGGTAGGAGGAGGAGACAAGGAAAGAGAGTATAGGAGGAGAGGAGTAGATGCAAAACTAACAACTAAATCAACTGCAACAAGCATTATGTTGACCTCTCTCTATGCATAGGAAACAAAACATGTCACAACAGTAATTCAGCTGCTTGTAGTGTATCCCAAGTGAATGTCACAGTGCTGGATATCCGAGCAATACATTATTTTCAATAGTGGAACACCTCAGAGTGTATTATCAGGCTTATACCATGGCTATGTTTAAAATGATCGTGCATTTTCTAAAGTTTGTTTCAGTTTGAGTCAGTTTAACCTTTGTCTAAGTTAGATTCACCTGTGAGTTCAGTGAGTTATTGTTGCTGTGATGATATAGCAGTGTATACTATTTTGCATACTAGGCAAAAATGGTTGATAAACTGTTGACGGGAACTATGTTTTAAGAGTCTGAATAGACAATATTAACAGACAGTAATCAGAAATAAGTATTTTCTGTGACTATGTTTAACTTGATATTATTATATTTTGGAAAAGATTGTTAATGTGGATGAGAGGAGGCGTGTGTAGAGTCTTTTTCTATCCTTTGCACTTCTTTTTACAGGCTGCTTGTACCGTTAAATTAGAAGTGAAGCTAACTCTGCTGCTGTACTTATTCTAAATCTCTACGGGTTACAGAGCCTGCTAAATGCCTAAATTGTAAAATGTAAATGTAATTGATCTCCTTGGACTTCACAGTTCACATCAGGATCATTATCTTCTCCCTTTGATCTTAATGATCCTTTTATATCAAACACACCACAGGTGTTAGATGAAAACCTTGGAGTGTCCAGGACTGAAGCAGGTCCCGAGCAATTTTTGCAATGCTCTATTGATCCCCGATGGAGAAAATCTTCACTTCTTCCGCTCCGCAGGGGAGTCAGACTGCAGAGTCAGCTTACAGAGCAGAAACCCTTGGAGCTGGTAGGGATTTAGCATCATCCTGCTCAAGGACACTACAGAAGTGAAGAAACTTGCTGTTATATTAGGCTTGATCCTGTATCTTCTAGATGGTGTTGCAAAACATCTCTGTGCGTGTTGATTTTTTTTTTGCATTTTATATTCTCTTATCCAGTGTAGCCGTGTCTTTTTTGTCTGTTTTTTTTAGCAAGACCTTTATTGGTTTTATAACATAACAGCCCTTGGGCTGAATAATGCAACACTTTTGTCTGTTCTTTAATCATACATAATAAAAATGAATTTCCACTCCTCAGTTTTATATCACTGGAAATAAAGAGAAGCTCTTTGATGCTGCAGCAGTATGCCTTTGGTATATTATTCAAAGTTTAAATGAAAGTGTTTATTGAAAATTGCTCTTACTGTATGTTTAAAGTCCTTGAACTCCGAGGCCTTAATTGATCTCCTCAGAGTGCAAGGCTCAAATCAGGATGATCATCCCCTGCCTTTCATGTTTATGAGCCTTGTTATTTACCATGGCAGCCAGGGCCACAGGGACAGCAGGGTGATCCTGCTGGATGCTTTTCCAACCAATTATCCAAGACAGAACCCCAACCAAAAGACGTGTGTGTGTCTACACATATGTGTGTATCTGTGTGTGCCTGTGTGTGTTTGTCCAACCCTCATTTAACCCAGACAATTCTAAGAACATCACAGTGACAGATATAATGACCAATGGCAGTCAGAGCTGCAATTAAAGGCCGGTATCTCTGTCCCTTCACAACCAATCAGAGCTGAGATGTTGAGGAACCGGAAGGGACGGGCAGAGCCATATGAGGACACACATATGCACGTACACACTCCTACAAAACGAACTTATATATACTACTACTGACATACGCACTCACAACATACACATCCATATCACTTTTTGCTTGTTTCAATTTGCCTACAACAAAACACAGGGCTGGAAATGCCACTGTCCGCCTTGCCTGCTTTCTTCTACAAGACACTGCAGAAAAAAGATTGTGCACAGCACAGCAAGAAAACGACTTATTGAACGGCCATTTTGGCCCAGTTCAGAAAGGGAGGATCCATGTGATTCCCAACAGGAATAACATTTTATGATCAAAGTTAAACGGGATTTACGTTCCATAAAGCTGTGGTTCACCTGAGGACAACAAATAGTCACAGTTACAAAGAAAAAGGCAGACCTATTAGAACCTCTATCCAATGTATTTCATTGTTTCTTACAATCTTTGTGATGTAACGTCCAAGATAGCACTCACATTTTTAATAATATCACTGATATTTCAAATAACGGTTCATTATAGATTACGGCTATTATGGATATAGAGTCTAAAACATTGTCCACCATGAAGACATAGAAGCTTTGACATATTATTGAGTTGTAGCCAGTTAATTCAATGCTTCAAAATGATTTTAGCAGACTAATTGAATGGGCACCTAAAAATAATGTTTTCATTTCTACTACCACCTCATTTCAGGTATATTGATGATGTAATCTTATTTTTCTATGTTTCTGATGAGGACTTGCAGGACTTTTTTGGACCAGTTGGCAATATAACCACAATATCGTACATTTGTTGGGCTTAAACATTTTTGGGAATGAGCAAGAAATCTTGGATACTTCCATCTGAAGGAAAGCCATGGATTAGAATAGAATATTGCTCAATGGCTGACAATGTTCCCTACAGCCAAATACACAGACTGACGGACGCATATGTGGCTGCAATCAAGATTTTGTAACCCGGTCTGTTGACAAGATTCAGGATTAAGCTCACAATAGAACCTTATTACTGGAGAAGAATGAATTGTTCTGCCAGGAAATAGACAGGAGCTCACACAAAGGCCCTGTTTTTGTCATGTGTTACAGGTTGAGGTTTCAAATTAAGTGTAATTAATATAAAGTGCAATTGGGACTTTATTTAGAGTGATGATGCACTGAGTGAGGTGTTAACTGAAGTCTCAGGGGTGAGTTTTAGTTATGCGCCTGCAAGTAGACTAGTTAGGGGTTACTTAACAGCTCCTAAACAGGACATGTGGCTTTCGTGACTTAAGGGAAAATGGTACGTTGTGTAGGAATATGGTGAAAAGCAACATTTTTACAAACGTTTTCACCAAAGGAAAATCTTTAATTTTGTAAATTGTAACACCAGCCATGGTATTTAGAGGCTTCAGTGCCCCTGTGAATGTTATATATAGTCAGTTAAAGTATGAGAAAGATTTGTCATTTTTTTTAACGACATGCTCCTAGTGATGAGGACATACTTTTTTAGGAGCTAGGTTTTCATTTGCTGTTCTGTTGTCCTTTGTGGTCCAAGTATTTCATGATGTCTTTTTATAGAATTATCCCTCTAGTGGTTAAAGTATGTTTTTGCATGTAATGTACTGTATTCAACCTAGACACAGGTGTGTGGCATCGGGCTATTAATTCAAGAAATGACAAAAAAAAAAAGGAGATGCTTCCAGTTCTACTTTCCCAACAAGGCCACCATAAAGCATGCATTAGCACCAACAGGCAGTTCAATCTCACACTCAGTTTTGAAATGTTAATTTCAATAAGATAAAATCAAAATCTGCACTGGCTTGACGTGTAATGTCTAAAATGATTTACTTAAAACTTAATTTTTGTCTTGTTCTCTATAAATCGTTCAACTGATACAGTGATGTTAAAGTATGAAATGCTAAAGTGTGCTTATATTACCTTTTCAACAACATGTTTTAAACTAATTGCTGACCACTCTGAATATTTCTTAGCCTGTCTTTTACATTTTTGCTCTTTTTCTACTTTCAATTAACTGGTACAGCTTAAAACCTTGTAAAGCTATCAGAAATAAACCCGCACAATTTGTAGCCTTCAGTCCAGACAGGAAAATAAGTCTGAGTCTAAATGAAGTAACATCATTAAATTGAATAGCTGGGATACAGGGTGGGGTGAATAAAGAGCGAAATAGGGACAGAAGGACAGAGATGGAGAACAGAATAAACAGAGAGAAAAGGACAGATTTCCCCTCATTCATCATTGCGTGAAGAATGAGCGGATGATTTAAAACTCATCACTCAGAGGGAGAGAGGTGAAAGAGTGTAGGAGAGAGAGAGGAAGGGAGGGAGAGAGATGGAGAAATATAGAAAGAGAGATGGGAGAGTAAGAGGAAGGGAGAGGGAAGAGAGCAGGAGGAGGAGGAGGAGGAGAGAGAAACAGGGAGAAGGAGACAGGGGTAAAAGAGAGACTTCTAATTATGCTGACTACCAGACCGAAACTGACAGCCCTTCTACACACACACACACACAAACACACGCACAAACACGCACACACGCACACACGCACACACACACACACACACACACACACACACACACACACACACACACACACAGAAGCACAGTGTCACAAGCATAGAAGAAGCATACACAGACACATATACACACACACAGAGGTTCACACAGACACACTCACAGGTGCACACAGATCAGGGCAGATTCAGAGGGATATACACACAAATCCATGCATTATGTCATAAACACACACACAGCTTATGAAACACCCTGACCACTTAAACCTTTCACAACCCTGACCTTACTAGTTAACCCTTATCATACCATACTTACTGCTGTCATCGTCAACACCTATTGTTCACCACACACACACATACAAAGCGTGGATATACTAAAATAGCATTTATGTCTCTCTGTATTTATTCAGTATGTTTTTAACCAAATCTGCGAAGACACACACTAAGTCCACTTTCATAGGTAAGCTTGGATTGAGCGGTTCTGACCAATAGAAGAGCAGGTGGGGGTTGCTCTGGTCCACAGACCAACACATGCACGTGTTGGTCATGAGGAGGAGGAGCAGTGAGAATCAGTGAATTTAGTAATATTTTGGCAAACAAAAAGACAGTTCTGTGTGCACGTTTTGATACTGTTTCTCGCCATTAAACTGTGTTATCTTTGGAATCCATGAATGTTGTTAATTCAAGATGGTTTCAGCTGCTGCCCTCCACAAAGAAGACAGCTACGAACTTTGTAGAGCCAACTTTCAAGTCTACAGGGCATGTGTGTTTAATACTAAACAGATTTTGGGTGGAGCATCACTTTAAGCAAGGCATTTCCCCCCAAAGACTTAAATAGCGATGCTAATTGGCAAACAGTGAAAGATTTGTGGTTGGACTGGGTAGCTCCCAGGTGTGAATATATGCACTGGTACTAATGAGGAACAGGGTTTAGCTGGAAAAGAGCATGCATGCTCAGCAAAACCTTCCCTGGATAAAAGAAGCTTAAAGACAAAGAAGAAAATCTGCTTCTTGAATTGAGTGGATTTAATGAACCCTGGTCTGCAATATAGGCTTGATCTCTTTCATCAAAGCGATATCTCATCTTGAATGTCTTAAATAATACACTGCAGAAAAAAAACACAAGCTTAACAAGTGGCTTATCCTGGCACTTGTCACACCATTTTCAAGACAATCCAGTTTTTCAAAAAATTTAGTCTGGGCTAGTTTCATGACTTTAAATAGCACAGCATTAAAAACTGCTACTACACGACAAGAGTCCCTGGACCTTTCTGTGTGGTGTTTGCACGGGTTTCCATTCGCAGTCCAAAAACAAGCAAGGTGCACTGGAGGCTCTGAACTGCCACTAGGTGTGAATGTGAGTGAGTGTCTGTCTCTGTTGGCCCCGAGATGTAAGCTGCCTGACATTCTCAGGATATTTTACAGCCTGCATTAGCTTTTTCAATTTCTCTGGGTCAAAAAAAATGCAGGCCCCACATCGGCCTAAATGCTGCCACTATGTTAGGGCAATAAAACGCAGGGCAGCCTGGCAATAAAGGTGGCTAAATATATACAAGCAGGTAGGTACCTACTAGCTTGTACCATGTAGCATTGCGTCCATTTTACCCTGCAAGCATCAGGAGGGAGGAGAAATGTCTGCTGCCATTAAAACTTCTTTGCATCTGTCATAATGGACTTCTGGTTTGCATTATCTTCTCAAGGGTACCTGTAACAACCCACACTATGGCCCCTTGCGTTTTTTTATGCAGCTATATGCCCTCATAGCCTGACAGACTCCAGCTCCCTCAAGCCTTTAAAGACAGTGAGTAAAACATTATCGTGAAGCAAGGGAAATAATTCAAACCCAACCAAAATGAATATATAAATGAATAAAAATCTTCCATTGCCATACAGTAAGATAATTTGACTTCACACATCCTGAAATACGCTTGATGATTCTGCGGGGGTGAAATTAATTACTAAGCTTGTCATTTTCCACCCTATGATCAATATAGCCATTTTCATGTGGGGCCGACTACTAAATGAGGTAACAGTGAAATTACCCTATTCTTCATTTGAATGGGACCCACGGTACCCCCTCAAGGTTGCTGGTCGTCCCCAGTTCCTACTTGGGGGGGCCAGCAATGTCTCTATATGACACATAGCTGTGTGGGTGTGCACATATTCTGTAATATAAAATATTGCTCTTATCCTCAGCAGTATAGTGGCATTACACTAGCCCAACTAGAGGGAAATGTACTTGAAATTCTCTTCCATCTCTCTGCCTCACTCTCTGCGTTTCCCTCTTTCTGTTTGTCCGTCTCTCTTTCATCTCTCTGCCGCTCTCTCTTCCTCTCCCTCCGTCTCTGCCTCTCTCGGGGGACCGCAGTGATACCAGATTCGCTTAAAGGGCTATTCCGTCTAATCTCACTGGCTCTCATTTATGATTAAAGAATGGCTTTCCCAGTGGAGCAAACTGACCAATCAAATCATTGCAGACAGACAAACCATCCAATCAGCATTCAGATCACAGCAGCACTCAAGCTCCAGGGGCAAAATGAGATGTGTGTGTATTTGTGCACATGCAAGTATGTGCATGGATGCGGTGTTAGTTAATTTAAATGAGCTGTCCATGTCTCTTGAAAATTATAGTATCTGTTTGAGGTGGTTTTGGAAATGAGATGGAGGAGGGGGTGGGGTGAGAAGAGTGACAGAAGGGTGGACAAACCAAAAGCAAAAGAAGGGCGACCAAATAAAGAGTGGAGTGGCGGGGGCAGACAGGGGGAGCATGAGAGAGGAAAGAGAGAGAGGAAAGGCACAAATGCAATAGAGAGAGACAGAGCAAGGGAGAGTAAGCATGTTAGAAACGTCCCATTGGTTCCTGTTGTCAGAACGCTTGTCAGCCAAGAATTAGACTGCTCCACACTGCCACTGACTGACAGTTGGCCCGCGGTCTAGACTATACCCTGGAGTAGTTGAGGCTAAATAAGGGAAATGCCTAGAGAGAGACAGAGGGAACACACCGGGCTGAAAATCAATTTATAACACTGTCAGTCAGAGGCAGAAGGGGACGATGGGATAGAGATAAAGAGAGGGAGAAAGAGAAAGAGAACAGGAGCAAGAGAGAGATGAAGGGCGGAAAAAAAGAGGAGCGCACATAAAAGGGAAAGACAAAGACAAGATTTGAGAAAACAGTAAACAAATGGGACTGATCGAGAAATGAGGACAGAAGAGACTCTTTGTTGTGTTGAGGGTATCAGAGAGGAAGAGAGGAAGTGGTGAAGAGGAGAGAGACAGACAGAAAGATACAGACAGACAGACAGACAGACAGACACATGCTACTCTGCTACGAACATCCAAGGAAGCCACTGCAGGTGGCAGAGGCTCTTCAGATAACACACCACTGTTGAGAAATAATCGGCCTACGCTAATTAAAGACCTCAAAAAATGCTGCAATCAAAACTACAAGCATCCAGAACCACCACTGCTACAAATCATGGATACATGACTGGAAACACTGGATTACTTGGACTGATCAACTGTGTCACGTTCAAGCCACTGTTCTCAGAACACACGCTGAGACTGCATAACTATACATTTAAATAATGATAGCTTAACCTGTTATCACTATTCATACAGTACTTGTGTCAGTTTGTAATCACTACTCTATTGTTTAAGAATTGCCTGGTGGGGGGATAACAATTATAATTATTATTCACCTCCTTTAAGCAAATCTAATACTGGGGTTTGTTACCACATTTTATTGCTAAATTCATTATACAACACAGCCTCCAGTGACTTGAAATGTGAGATATTAAAGAAGACATTTTAATTATCCCAACTTGTCTCTGAACACAAAGGGACGAATTTAGAATTTAATAAAAGTGTCCAAAGACGAACTGTTTCGGTGCCTCCTCACTAGAGCAAAAACAACAACCAAAGCAGTGATAAACAAGAAATTACCATCAGACTCCATTGTTGTAAAAACATAAAAAATTTACATGGAAATGTTAAGGCTGAGCAGGAAAAAATTAGATAGTGGCTCAGCATGGGAGCGTGTATGCGCCAACAGAGATTGTGTTTCGAATTGTACAAACATGCAAAAACAAACAGAATAGATATAAAATAGAGCATGTGATCCTCTGTTTTGGCTTTCATTTGTGCAGCTGTGTCAGTTTCTCATTTTTGACTCCTTTGTGATTGATACTTGATGTACATAATACATCTATGATACAGCTGTATCATTTATTCAACACTCATTCAACACTAGCAGGAAAATTAAATAAATTTAAGTATGATTTAGCCAGCGGGGTCAGCCCTTCCATTAGTCTCTAGGTGTTCGCTAAAATGCTGTTTCTGAATTGCTTGCTAGCCCCCTTTCATGTTGACAAGGTCTGCTGTCCCATTAGGCTATTGTTGTCTAGAGTTATGCTGAGGGTGGAAATTGTTGGGTGAGATGCGAGTTAAGTGCGAGCCCAGGTGTTAGTGCAGTGTCAGGGCAGTGGAAGCGTAGGTGAGTCTGATCAGTGCGGATAGAGAAAGAGTGTGAGGGAAGATGAGTCTGTGGATGCCAGGATTTACTGTTGAGCCTTGCGGGGGAGTTGTGAGTTTAATTCCTCAACAAAATAAATGTGAGGGACCTTTGTAACCCAATGGAATACACACCCTCAGTTATCTCTTTGCTCTAAAACGTCAAACCAACTTGCTGCAGTATGTGGGCACCCGTTGTAGTTTAATAGCACAAAGGATGGTTACATCACATCCTTTGTAGTGGTAAGGTAAAGGCAACACAGCTAGGACACAAAAGACCACAACAGAATGAGATATATCTATAAAATAAACAAAAAGAATACAGACTTTTGCGCTGAACTTTTCTTCATCAAAAAGATTTAACTGTCAATCAAGTCTTCTAAAGCAATTGTATACTTACATCATTTAACCTGAGAGCACCAATCTCTTTATCCGACTCAAATCTGGAGTTTTTTGTAGAGCACATGTACTCAGATTAAAAATAGAAACCATCAGTATTCCATATTGTTGGTGACTGTAGAAACATACATTTATAGCTGAAGCCATTTAAAAGACTGAAGGGCTTTTATAGCCTTCCAGAAAATTATATGTAAGTGCTATAAATTATACCACACCATTTAAATTCATTGTTACTTTCACCTTAATGCTTTTTCATTTTAAATGTGATTAGGATTTCAAAGTCAAAACTCATATCCTCAGTCGACCTGTTCCTTTAATGTGTCTACCAACTGTTCTGAGCACTGATGGTAACGACGGTATGTTTCTATATTATATGGTACTAATGGTCAAAACTCTTTAACCGCTGCCCTGCGGTACTTTGTTCTTGCGTTTTACTACTTGAAGTGTTTCAGTGATAAAGTAGTTTTCCACTGTGGTATCAACACCACTACCATTTCTTCTACTTACTTCACTATGTACTATTGCTACTACTGCAGCCGAGATAAATATTGGTACTAGCACTAGTTTTCTCTTCATAACATTCTGTTTGTGAATGACCAAAATGCATGTTTCATCTTTTTTATGTTTAATGTAATTAAGTCAACTGACCTGAGTATCCTCTCTGACCTGCTTCTCTTAGAAACCCATAGCCTTTATCAATGTTACATGTTACATTTATAATTGGTCTAATATAGTGTAGCTGTGTAGCCTACAGTACAGTTGAAACATAGTGTATGCCAAATTATTCTATATTTTTTTGGAACCTGAGCAGAGTTACAGTGCACCCTTTGTGGGTGTGTTTGTGAATCACGGATGGGGACAGTACTATAGAGTGGGGGTTTTAACTAAGCCACTGCCTATAAACAGGCCTAGAGATGTTAGTCTAAGCCAAGACTAAAAGTGTCAGTATGCTTTTGTTAAGACTGTCGAAACCCCGTCCTAATGTATGGAAAGTAGGACATTGTATTTCGTAAGAGAAGGTGAATGTTAATAAAGGTGTATTATATTTGGATATTCTATTATATTCATCTGCTAGGAAAAATTAGCACTATGCACAGCAAATTGCAGGTTGAAACATGCAAATTATGTAAAATTACAATAATTAGCCATAACATTTGTAGGGTATGTTTCTAACTGCAGCATGCTGGCTTTAATGGAGGCTGACTAAATGGCAGCGTAGAGGACCTCTGGCTTCGCACAACCACAGTGGCGTACAAGAACGGGGAGAGAAGCAGAAGGCAGCGAGGACAGGAAGCAATGGGAATAAGCAAGCACTCACTTTCACTAATACATTTAAAAAAAATCTGCTTTCTGAGAAAGTGGGTCACTGAAGGCAAGCAAAGAATACTGAGCAGAGGGCATTTTTTGTGTGAATACAAGTTTGTGTC
This sequence comes from Enoplosus armatus, assembly GCF_043641665.1. Classification (NCBI taxonomy): domain Eukaryota; kingdom Metazoa; phylum Chordata; class Actinopteri; order Centrarchiformes; family Enoplosidae; genus Enoplosus; species Enoplosus armatus. The sequence continues at coordinate 12,944,900 of NC_092195.1, forward strand.
TGTGTCAGAGCATTGCAGAGAGGGAGTGAGTGGGTGAGGGAGTGAGCGACTTCTTGGGTTTAGTCATTGTTAGAATTTGCTGTATTTACATATTTGTTGATCATTGTGCTTCGAAAAGGGGAAGAGAAGAGGAGGAGAGACAGAGAGAAATAGGAAGAAGGAACATCATTGCAGTGTTTACTGTTGATTTCATCAATCAGCTCATTCTCAAAGCATCTAATGAGCCCTCCCCTATGCACATGGATACACAGACATATGGAAAACATATCTTGTAGTTACATAAAACCCTTACTGATTGGCAGGTACACCGCATAGAGGATTAATGAGACAGAGAGAAACGTGGACACGAATTCTGTCTTAGGGGGTTACTATTGATTTGTGTCTGCTGAGTGTCATCATCTCCAATCTGACTAATGAGGTCCTACACACACAAACACACACCAAGAACAAACACAGCCTTCTCTTCCACTCCTCTTACAGGTAAGTTGCTGTAAGTCTGTTACCGTAGAAACATGGACTGAACTCCGCCCAACTACTGTACTGGAACACCAACCCTCTCCATGTTTACCTGACCTTCCTTGCTCTCTCTCTCATACATATCTTTCTATTGTGGTTTTCTGGCCCTTCATCTGCTCTTCCTCTCTCTGCTCTTCTCCATCATGTCATTTTTCTTCTTCACTGTCTCTTGTGTGAAAGAAAGTGATTTCAGGAGTAAAAAAAGATGGCATGGGGTATGTCATTTTGTCCAACAAACATTTTTTGGGATATTTCTTACATATGCTTCTGTTTTGTTTCCCATCCATCCATCATCCTCCATAGAGCTGGTATTATACATACAGCCACTGTGGGATGAGCGCACTAAGAGGGCAATTACAGGACTCACTCTCAGGATTCAAATTTCATTTCCACTTGTCTCTAGATACGGTGTATACAGAGAGGTGGAGCGGAGGAGGCAAACATGCCAGCAGGGTAAACATTTTTCCCCAATTACTGATTTCCCATTACAATTCTGATTTAATTTCTGCATTATCACTAAACCATTTTGTTTGTTCCCTACCATGGTAGCTGACTTTGCTTAGACATCTGTGAGCATTAAGTAAACCACTACCTCGCTACCATACCAGTAAACCTTTACTGTTAAACTGTATTTCCTGATAATTACTTCGAATGGATGCTTCTACATTAAGTGAGAGAACAGTTTGACCAGAACTACGTTGAAGTTATCCCAATGAACACATGCCAGCCTATCAGAGCAACAAATGACTAGACTGCAGACTCCACCACTATAGTTAAAGTTTGGTTAGATTCAAGCCACTAAACTACTTGGTTAAGGTTAGGAAAGGTCGTAATCATGGTTAAATGAAACTGACATTGACTGTTGGTAGGAAACAGGATCTTTTGTGTCACATTCTTTGTTGACCCAAACATCTACCAGACCTCCTCCATAAGATGTTTTCTGATGCTATAACATGTTGTGCTACTTCCACCTTTGCGTCTGTAAGTTAGATAGTTATAATTTGTATGGCTGCATGAGACACATCGTTTTGGGCATTTGAGCAAATGGTGAGTGCTGCCGTTGTTTCTGATGAGAACAGTGTCACATCATGACAGAGCTTCATACCGTGCATTCACAGTAAAGTGGGCCAGCTGTGGAAATGGATGTCATGGCGGGACTGCATATTCCTTGTTCTTTTTCTTTGTATTGTGGAAAATTCAAAAAATCTGTACGTTTGCCTCTCCACAAATTGGCAAATCCAAATACAGGAAGTAACGGGAGATTCAAATGTTTATAGTTCATCTATCTCTGTGCGGGTTGTATGTTGAGAACACTGACGCTGATCTATCAGAAAATGGTCACACTAATGGTTATTAACTTTAAGGATAAAGGATACAAACACACGAAAACATACGTTTCCAGCCTAACACGCACTGTATTTCTCCACTACACATTTCCTCATTAAGATATTGACAGATACGTTTCAAAGCCATAATAAACAAGGACAAAAACACATTAAGCCACTTGAACGCATACACATAAGATACATTTCATTCATTATAACAAAAAATCATTGTTTTTTTTCTTTTAGTCACTTCTCACTGAACACACACTGTTTCTCACACACACATACTTCTCTCTCTCATTATGCTGTTGAGAGACAAAGCGCTGGTTAAGAGAAAGGAGTCTCAATTAGTAGTTGAATAACCATCAGTTATATAACAATCCTACTGCTTTAAAGACTGAACGCAGTCAGAGAAAGGATTTTAATGATTGATATATCAAAATAATGTGCTTCTGTTATAATTTCCATCTTCTTCCTAAAATGTTATCTTCACATTAGAAGAGAGGAGAAGAGAAGAGGACAGATGTTCAGTCACCTAAAGAGGTTATTATCCTGAATGAATACATATATACCAGTACATACATGCACATGTAACAGTAAATGTAACCGATTAAACAGTTTTAATTCCGTACACAGTGTGTCAAAGAAGCCATTTAAAAGGCTGCAGATTGTTGTAATGTATGTTCACTAAATCATAAGGCTCATCTTGTATGAGATAACTACTTCAAGCAACACCATTTGGATTCACCCAGTCAACTCTCAACAGCAAAAGTGCATCACAAATCACTGCAAGGACTTCTTTACATGAATATTCAGTGAACACTTCCTGTCAAACTGAGGGCCTCTTAGCAGGATGAAAGGGGGGGAAAACAAACCTTTGATGTAAACTGACTTGAGGATTCAGGAAGTTAAGTCTCATTATGTAGTAGGCCAGCTCCAGTTTCATGATCCATGACGGTGTCTACGTGTGATGATGTCATTGTCATGGGACATAAAGAGACCATAAAGAATATTGTGTTAATACCTGTTATAAATCCTGTTCTAATCTACGCTTGTCAGGTCATTTGCAGTCTCAAAACCTGGGATATATCTTTCAAGTTTGTTGTTTCGCTGATAGAAGTGGAAAGCGCTGCCCAGCACAGTCCAAACCTCTCATTCAGTAGAGGTGAGATCTCGTGACAGCAAAGCCCAAAGCACGATTCACTCGTTCATTCAGTTTTTTCCATTAATGTGACATCTATCTTTGTCAAATCATCTTATAGAAGGTCCACAAGCACTCAACACAATTTTCTGACCTTGCCCTTTCAGTTATTTAGGTCAAGATGATTGGTCACCTTGAACACAAAGGCAAAGCTCCACTCAACTGATCATGTTGAATTCAGCTGGTCTGGTGTGTGTGTGTGTGTTTGTGTGTGCGTGTGTGTAGTACCACAGCTCATCTCGCCGATGGATGAGGCCCTCTGAACCACACATATCCATAGGTGCATGCATGCCCCACTCCCCACTCCCACACACACACACACACACACACACACACACACACACACACACACACACACACACACACACACACACACACACACACACACACACACACACACACAGATTCCTCAACTGACATTTCGAGAGTTGCCAGATTAGCAGCAATCCAGTTCCTCTCTCTGCTAGAATGGATCAATGAAACACTTCAGTACCAAACTTGGCAATCCCGACAGACAGACTTATACATACACAGTAATCACATTATTGCAATTGTGTGCAGAGCAGTGATCTAATTAAACTATATACATATAATTACGTTCTGCTCTTATTGCTGTTTTTATGCAACTTTGCATTCTGATGACAAGTGACATAAAGGGCAAGTGTGCAAAATTAACAGCTAAAGGCATGTGAAACAGCCCTAAGGCCAATCTTTTGTTTATTGTGTCTCATACACTCATTTTGTGCTTGCCCCACTTTTTTGTGAATTCTAAGGATATTGCTGGTAGCACCCTAAAGGACTTCATGAGATTTAATATAAAGGCAACCAGTAGAGCCCTTTATTTTTTCAATGTCAATAGTGCTTCCAGAGCGGAGAAAATCCAGTGCTTTGGTAGTTTTGCTGCTCACCATCATGGGAAACATCCTGACTGCCATTCATACACTAAATGGCTTTTGTCAACACCTCCTACACCTACACCTACACAACATGTGAGGTACAACCTGTTCAAAGTTTATAATCTTTATTCTCCTTTATACTGTAACATAAATCTGAGGACATTAACACACATTCATGCCGCAAATGGCCTATAATGTAAATTGCATTATGCAGAGAAGATGGACCATGTTTGCGAAGGTATAGTATTTTCGAGACTGCATGAAATCCTCTCAAGCAACATTTGGGCTCCCGTGGCCAATAAGTGCTGCCTCAAGAAGACATCTAGTAATACATTAAAGCCTAACACAACTCCGATTTTCCAACCACTCTAAAACTTTTAAGTTGTACATTAAAAAGACGAGAGTGAACATTTCCACTTCAACTCTCTCCATTAAAGACATCCAACAGTAGATCAACCTTATGCATCTTGAGAAACAATATGAATCCTGCGCATTGTGTTATATGATGAGACTGTGGATAGTACTTAGAAATAATATTTAATGCATAAGGGGAAGTGCTAAAGCTAGTTGACTGGTATCTGAGTTGGGCACATGGAAAAGTGTCACCGAGCAAAATTGTGTCACCCACAGGACTGCGCCTTCATACTTACTTTAAGATGGGATTCAGCTCAGCACATATGCACTTTTCCGACACCAACCTCCATCAAATCCATGGGGCTCCACATAATCTCGTCTAGCAGGTGACTCATAACTGCTATTAAACACATCTGCAGGGGCAGTAAGATGCTTGCTCAAGGGACCAGCATGTCGTGAGGGAGGGTGGAAGGTGTGTGTCACTCATGCTTCCACCACATTTTTCCTTCCAGTTTAGGCATTTAAACCAGCAAACTTCTAAACCTCAGGCTACTGCTATCCAACATTTTTTCTTTCCACTATCAGTTATTTTGAACACTAAATTCATTATAAAGTCCCATCAAGTGACACTTTTTGGAGTTGGTCCACGAACAGTGAATTGGAAACTGACTCTGTGGGCTCATAAAAATTTTGGTTTGAGATAATACATCTATACAAGTTGTACAGTTTCTGACTATAGGGCTTACAGCTGTGACTTCTTCCCATATGCCAGTGAAATCACCACTGGTGTTGTTCCCTTATTTACTGTCTATCGAGCAGCTCTAGGATTTCTCTATAGATGACATCATCTTCACAGTCTGTGTTTATCCTGTGGAGAAAACTTGTTTAAATACAGACTAAAATTGGGTTGTCAAATATTGCAGAAATAACACCTCGGTTTTCATATGTGAGTGAAATTAAACTTATTATTCAAAACTATTAAAATGATGAAAATCTAATGCGGCTGAGGTGAGTTACCCACTCCTCATATATTTCATAATATTTTGGACTCCCCGCTTTCTTTTTTTCTTTTTATAGGCCAACAGGAACTTCACACTTCCTGTTAAAGGCATATATGGCAAACATTGAACACAGGAATGTGCATCTGAACAGGTTGAAAACACCCCTGTCACATGTTTCCACATACATGGCAACCTTTGAATATTCTTGTTGCCATGTGTTAATGATAAAAATGTCCGCATACCACCCACATATTTGTCAAGACTAAAAGACACAGGAGCAAGAGCAGAGCTGTGATCAAAAGGACATCTTACACCTCAACTATAATCCTCTTCATTAACATAACCATTCCATACATTAGTTAAGGGAGAATGTGGGCATGTGTCAGGTAAACTAAAGTGAAGATACAACATGCACAGCCAGAAAAATGTCTTCAGCAGCTCCCAATAATACAAGATATACAACAACTCAATTTACAAAAATATCCACCGTTGGATTGGTGATGCATTGATGTTAGGACACTAAAGGGCACTTCTGCACTTTGCACAACAAAAAGACACACTTCATGCCTAACTAACAACATTGAACATCTGCTGTAATGACAACGCAGTATACCATTTCGCCATGTGAGAGCCTTAATCCATCCCACAACCTTTGTCTGAAGATTTTTTAGATTGCTTTGTAGGGAGGGGAAAATACATTCATAGTTATAACCATAAAATGTTATATGAGGCTTACATGTCACTAAAACTGAAAAGGGATACAGTATTCAAGGACAGTTCAACCAAAGCTGAATATCCCTTCTCAACCTTCAGCACTCTCGCTCATCTAGAAAAAAACTGTTTTTGTAATTCTCAGCTTCTTTTCAGCAATTCCATTTGGGGCAAACACTTCCATTATCTTCTTATATTTGGGTCTATTTCTTTCTTGGCAACTGAAAAGCGTAATTAGGCCAAACTACTGCTTCTATTTTTTTCTTCTTCTCAGATTTTATATTTGGTGTTCTTGCTCAAACCTGGCAAGATCTGAAAGCCCCAAAAAAGAACAGCGAAGATTTCCAAATCTGCGAAAGTAACGCTGGCAGGACAGTCAGATTAGAAAGACACACAATTATGACATTTCAACGCTTCTTAGATCAACTTAAAAACAAAAAGTATCCCAGTTTTCTCAGTGAACCGTATTTTTATCAAATCATGTCATCCTCTCCTTCTCCTTTGTCTTTGCTGTCTCTGTTTATTTTATGTCAACTAGTAAAGCAGGTAAGATATAAAAGTATTAAGTAACAAAAATAATGTAGCTGCAAACTGTATCTGTTCTCTTGAGTCGTCTAAGACACTGAAAAGTAGACTTTTGTTTCGTCTGTGATCTCTGTGGCCCAACTTCAGATATGGCAACCCTCTTTACTGTACATCCATACTGTATACATACTTTAATCACTGACATATTGACCCTGAATATAAACCAGTTTTCTAGCTAACAAGGTGACCTTTGAACTCCACAAACCACAAGTAGTTTTAATTGGGGAGCCAGTTTGACTGTCATGGCATCAACCGATTACTGTGTACATACATGGTTAAAGCAACTCATTACTACTGTGATTGATCACAAGCAGTCTAGATTTAGAATTGATTGTTTCCAGGAAATGATTAATTCAAAAAAATGAACCCCAAAGACAGCTGTCCCTAACCGATGAATTATGACAGTGATATGAAAATGAACAATTCGCTGGCCTGGATGAAACTTGGTTTACTCCAGGGACCTCTGCCTTGGGAAGCTCATTACAAACTCAGAGAGTCTTTGACGTTATTGATCTCTGTAGGGAAATTATGTTTTTACCTCCAACCCAAGCAAAACTAACCAGATCAGAAGTTCAAGCTACACATCAGTGGGACCATGGGCAACTGAGGACTGGACAAAGTAGTGCTGTTGCATCTCTGCTTTAAAAACGGAGGCGGGATACTCCTTTGTGGCTGGGTAGATGTCCTTTAACATCCTCTTACATAACTCAGGAATACTCACTGATTTTGAGTACCGGCACTTCTGATTTTTGTCCACATGAGTACCCTTACTTCTTATTGAATACAGACACCTCCGGGTGAGTCTAGGTACACACCCTAAACACTGCATATAATATGAATAAACTCCAGACAAATGTCATGGGTAAAACATACAGAGCTTTAACAATCTAGAATTAAAACATTTGCTGACTCCTGCTTCTTAAAAATGAGGATTTGCTTCTTTTCTTACTCATATATGACAATAAAAGAAATATTTTTTTGTGTTATGGGAAATTGTGATGGGCATTTTCCCTTTTGACATTTCATAGGCTAAACGATTCACGAATCAATCAAGAAAGAAATCAGCAGATTGATCAATAATGTCTAATTTTAGTTGCATGTCTTGTTGTAGGGCCAGTGTAGGGACATAAACATAAGCACAGACCCACCAATATGGAGATTTCTGTCAGTCTTACAGCACCTCCATACTTTTAAGAGGAGAATGCACCCAGAGCCAGTTCAGGACCATGGACAGCAACAGAGAGAGCAGTGGGTGTTACAATACTACTGTAAATGCTTTTATTCATTCCAAGATTTTTTTTATTTAATGTCCTTTTACTGTACTTTACAAATATAAAATTCCACTAATACTATTTGTGCAACTTTTAAGCAATACAATCCGCATTTTGAAACAGTTTTATTGTAAGCTCAGTAAAGAAAACCCCAAAGAGGCATCTAGGCAGACTAAGCAGATGAGCACATACCAAGGTTTATTGAGGGTGGAGGTTTGAGTGTCTTTTTTTAAGTTGATGACTCAGTCTGTTTTTTTAAAACAGCAAAGTTTAAGGGTGTGTTACTTTAACTGTCACGATTGTTTAATCTAAATAGAAAGAATGGGCCCACGCTGTGACATCAATTCCATATCTCCCATCTCGCTCATCCCCCTTTTCACACACACACACACACACACACACACACTGTATCTGCCATCCCTCTTAAAGTCTCTCTCTCTCTCTCCTTTCTACTTTTCCCTACCTCCCTCGCTGTCTGGTAACCGTAGCAACAGGCAGAGGGATGGGCTGCCAAAGTGGGAGGGAAAAGAAAAGCACAGGGAGCGACAGATACGCGGAGAGTAAGGGAAGAAAGATGGAGGGGGTTATAGAAAAGAAGGGAGACAATTAGGGAAGAGGAAGTAAAAGAGTAGGAGAAAGAGGATGGATGTGAGGAAGAGAGAATGGGGAAGGATATGAAATAAGAGGCGTTTTAATTGGAGCAATGGAAGCAGAGCAGATCACAGTCACATATAACTGTAACTGTAACCCCTTGCCCCCCTCTGTCACAGCCTCAGCACTCCACGTGACCACGTGTTTGTTCTCATAATAGAAATATGTGGGTAGCACACTGAATGTATGGAGTTTGTCTGTTTGTAAAGAAACTGACATAAGAACACAGTCCACAGGTTTAAGAAACATGCTTTCAACATTCACAGGCTCTAACATTTTACTGTCATAGTAATTTGTCTTAATTACCGATGGCATTGCTGAGCACACTTTCCTGATTTGTAATTTTAAGTATCCATTCACATG